>NC_090931.1:881674539-882964182 GCF_040938575.1 Ambystoma mexicanum | reverse complement strand
ATCCATTAAAAGCAGGTGGATTGAATCCAATGTAAATGGTGTCTGCAAAGTGCAAATTGCAGGTGGCATATACATGTGTTAGAACATGAAAAAGTAAATATGATTTCGTCTGTTTTTATTCGTCCATTTAACACTCCGTCTTGTAAACTACTCAGCTTACTTTTGAAGCACTATTTGAAAATGATAAACTGATACAGCACAGTAGAACACTCCGATTTAGGTTAGAGTGAAAAGCATCTCTGTGTGGTTGGAGCCCCCCTTTGTTCTCTACCTTGTAAACCTGTCAAAGCACGATGGTGCCAACGTTTGCAGTCTCCTCCGTGTCATTTGGATTTGCTATAAAATGACCCCTTATGTCTGTTTTACATTCCCGGGATCTCCCCGCGATCCAAACCCCTGGCAAAGAAGCATTTAATCAGCTGAGCAGGGAAAGATGGGCAGATGCCCATAGGCTGTGTGGTGTGGGCTTCCCCTTGCTCTTGGTTCCTACCTCCTATACTATGGAATGAATTACAGACAGTTTTGTTGTGGACAAATTATTGGCCGCAGGCATTTATTTTCTACAGAAAATACATAACCAAAATTATATAACAACATGTGTGTGTGCTTTTGGGCACACCATGTCCAGGGTTGGAGATGCCGGCCTTCTCCTTGGAAAGTCTCTGTTACCCTCGGGCATTTGTTCCTGGACACGTGCCGCCTACGACTTTCTTCTACCATGTACCGAAGAAAGTACTCGGCGTTCCAGCTTGGTTCGTCTCCTTCCTTCCGAAATTGCCGGCTGGGTTGGGTGGAAAACGTTTCTTTTCCCCCTCTCCAGGACCTAGAAGCTTACCTGAGCAAGGTGAGCTTCTTACCTGGTTTGTGCTTACCCCTTACCGCTGGGCCCTACTTATACTACTCAGCCCTATTGTTATTCCCTTGGGGGGCCAGCCCTCCCCCGGGCCCACTGTTGTTTCCCCTCACACTTTTCCTGGAGTTGCTGGCTGCTGCCCTGTCAACGCTGGGGCGGGGGCGCCACCTGGCTGCCCCGCCCCTTTGTTTTCATGCCATCTCACCCCCACCCTGCGCCTAACTCCCCAGGCCCTCCATCGCGCCGTACTTTGTACAGCCAGAGGGGTTGGGCATACGCTGTGTAGTGTGGGCTTCCCCTTGCTCTTGGTTCCTACCTCCTATACTATGGAATGAATTACAGACAGTTTTGTTGTGGATGAATTATTGGCCGTAGGCATTAATTTCTACAGAAAATACATAACCAAAATTATATAACAACATGTGTGTGTGCTTTTGAGCACACCGTGTCCAGGGTTGGAGATGCCGGCCTTCTCCTTGGCAAGTCTCTGTTACCCTCGGGCATTTGTTCCTGGACACGTGCCGCCTACGACTTTCTTCTACCATGTACCGAAGAAAGTACTCAGCGTTCCAGCTTGGTTCGTCTCCTTCCTTCCGAAATTGCCGGGTGGGTTGGGTGGAAAACGTTTCTTTTCCCCTGTCCAGGACCTAGAAGCTTACCCGAGCAAGGTGAGCTTCTTACCTGGTTTGTGCTTACCCCTTACCGCTGGGCCCTACTTATACTACTCAGCCCTATTGTTATTCCCTTGGGGGGCCAGCCCTCCACGGACCTCCTGTTGTTTCCCCTATCACTTTTTCTGGTGTTGCTGGCTGCTGCCCTGTCAATGCGGGGGCGCAACCTGGCTGCCCCTCGCCTTTTGTTTTCACGCCATCTCGCCCCCACCCTGCGCCTAACTCCCCAGGCCCTCCATCGTGCCGTACTTTGTACGGCCCGGGGCCTGGGCATAGGCTGTGTAGTGTGGGCTTCCCCTTGCTCTTGGTTCCTACCTCCTATACTATGGAATGAATTACAGGCAGTTTTGTTGTGGACAAATTATTGGGCGTAGGCATTTATTTTCTACAGAAAATACATAACCAAAATTATATAACAACATGTGTGTGTGCTTTCGGGCACACCGTGTCCAGGGTTGGAGATGCCGGCCTTCTCCTTGGCAAGTCTCTGTTACCCTCGGGCATCTGTTCCTGGACACGTGCCGCCACACCTGAGTGGACGTTGCCCCGGCCGCTCAGGTTCCCCCCAAAAGTACCCCTATCTACATGCCCACTCCTCCAATGCCCTAAAAATATTGTCCAAAAAGACCCCCATCCCTTTGTTGGACAGGTGCACCCCATCCTGATGGAACATCTCAGGGTTATTCTGGGTAAAACTGTGCCTTATAAAATGGAGGCCTGTGCTCCTGCAGTATTTTTCCACTGTTTCGTTCAATTTCCTCCTTGCTGTTTCCACAGCCTGCCTTCGCTGTGCCCTGTACCAGATTCTACGTGGTATAATTTCTGACATGAAAACCTCTGTTTTCCACCAGCAGTGCGCTATGTCATGTAGCGACTCACAGATGTCTCTTTGCAATCTTCCCCTGTTTGTGCTGACTAGACCGTTACCCCCGAGGTGTATGAGCAGGTATTCAGGGGGGGTCTCTGAAACCGATCAAGTCTGACAACCTCTCATGAATGTCCTCCCTGTGCATGCCCAGGAGGCCCCACCAGGACGTGATTGTCTTCTTGAAGTGGAGTTCCTGCTCGACCTCCTCCAACCACCTGCCTGCCCGGGTCACAAACAAATGCCCCACGATCCATGCCGATTTGTAGGGGCCAGTATCTGTTGGAGTGGGGCAAGAGAGGTTCATATCAGTTCCTCCCTTACATATCTTTTGAAGCACTGTGACCTCCATCCCCCAATCTTTGTTACCCCCTTTGCTCCCAGCCCCCCCGCCCACACAGACGTGGCTGCACCTATTCTAAATGAGTGGGTCCAAAGTTCTGCCGGATCCCACCCTACCTTGGCTACTGTTTTCTTCAATACTGCCTGGAACTGGTACCTGCTCAGTGCGCTGCCGTCCCTGTGTATTAGGAGTTGACCTCCGATATCCGGTCGGATGTCGAGAAATGCTTGGGTGATGCACCTGGGACAGTGGTCCTTCTCTCTGATGCAGTTGAGATCTATCGCTCTGCTCTTGCCCGCCTGGTTAGTCTTAGATTTCCTCAGGAGTAGGGACATGCCTCTGGATCCTATGCTAACATCCCCTCTTGCCAGGCCATCCCCTGCTACTGTATTCCGGGCTACTAGCTCCCCTATTCTGAAAGCCCCGTAATATGCTAGTGCAAATGCTGCCCTAAAGAGAGCTGTTTCGTACTCCCTGCTACATGTGTCCTGCAGCGTTTTCAGTAGTACCACCATTTTCCCAAAATTCAGAGGTCTCCTACTATCTGGCTTTTTCCCCTCCAACCTTGCCCAGCCCTTCATCGCATACTTTATTAATGGGCTGTTAGTTGGGTCGGTTACCCCTGCTATTTTTGCGGTGTAAGCAACTGCGGCTAAATATGCTGCCGCCCAACTTTTCCTTTTCCCTTTAGAAAAAGCCCCTTCCAAGAATTCACACATTTTTGTTGTTGTAACCTTCCCCACATTTTGTACTCCTGTTTCAACCAATACATTCTGCACATGTTTTCCGTATTGCTTACCCGTTTTGTAAGTTAGGGCATTTCTGGCCAGGTTTTCTATGACTCGTACTGGTTCCTGTTGCTTTTCCTGTTTTTTCCAGTCAACCTCATTGCTAACTTTTCCTTCTCCTCCAGCGCTTTCAGTGGAACCCATGCCTTTTTTTTTTTTTTGGTGTGGGCGTTTTTTCCTTTCTGGCGTCCGGCCTCAGCTCCCTGAACCTGCCCCACTGAAAACGAGACAAGGCGTCAGCCACCACATTTACTTCACCAGATATGTGCCTTGTTCTTATGCATACATTGTTTTTTAAACACTCAAGGGTGATTGCTCTCATTAGTTCCAGTACCAACGGGCATGATGCACTCCCTTTATTCAATACCTGCACCACTGCCATGTTATCTGACTAAACTGTCATTTCTTTGCTATTCAACTCCATTTCCCATGCACATAAAGCCACCCAAATCGGAAAAAGTTCCAGCAGCGTGAAATTCTTTGTCCATGTCACGACCCTCAGCCCTGATCCCCACTGGCAAGCCCATTGGCCAGGTGGAATCAGGGCTCGGATCACTAATAAGGCCTGGCATCCACTTCTCAGGCCCTCTTGGGGCCAGTCCTGGCGCCTTTGGTGCCAGGCTCATCAGTAAGGAAAGACATCTGCCTGAGGAACTACTTTATTTAGGCTTTCAGCCAACATGGAGGCATCCACATAGCTTGATTCCTAGAACCAAGCTATGCGGTCTAGTGTTTTGGGTGTGGTGGCCTAGGGACTACTTTACCTGGATTACTTTACAGTGGCTATTTAAACCACACCCAAACACGCTTCATGTTACTTTGCTTCTAGCAACGTGATGCTCACCGTGTCCAGCTTTCTCACGAGCCTGGTGAATTCCGGACCTACAGAAAAACCAAGAGCATCGTTAGCAGCAGAATCTTACCTGCATTCATCATCCTTCACTGCTCGCAGCTCCTGGGCAGCTCTGTTGGTCGAGTTCACTACCCGGATCGAAGGACCTGAGAAAAGGGGAAACACATCATCGAGGTAGTGGGGACATTACAACCACAAAGCGCTTAAAGGCTTACCTGGTTGGTTGCTTTTCGGCCGGCATAGCTCTGGAACTCCATCTGCGCTGGGAACGCACCGCAACCTACGAAAAGAGAAAAGCACAGGTCAGTGAGGACAAGATATCGCTGCGCTACGCAAGCGCCTCATTACCGCATCATAGCGCTATAGCGCGCCATCATCTCCCGGTGAGAACCAGCATATCCAGTTCTCCAAGCGGACACTCTGCGCTCCTAGGGAGATAAAAAAAGAGACATTTAGAACAGAGAAAAGGCATGCAAGAATTACGACGCCATCAATCGCAATAAGACCTACCTGAAAGACACCAGGGCAGCAGTCAGTGAAGTAACTGGACCGCCCGCGCCCACAAAAGACAACGCGCCCCTGCCCAGAGAGCAGGACGGAGAGCCCACCGATTCCGACAACCAGGTGAGAAGAGAACCTGGAGGGGTTGGAAACACAAGGGAGGTGGGGGAAAACTTACCTTGGTCGCCCAGTCCTAATATAGTCTTCATTTCCAGGCGGAATCCCATCGACACCGAGACCACACCAGGGAATCATTGGGAAGGGCACCAACGACCAACTGGCTGGGTGGCGTCCCCGTGGATACCAGGTGAGCGTAACAGAACGCGAAGCCTCACATAAATAATCCACCTGGGCGCCATGGAAACATCAGATTCTGACCAATTGGCCCAATTGTAGGGGGACCATCATGCTGAGGTTCATTCAGCCCTATAAGAGACTAATGAACTCCGGAGAGACCTAGTAGTGACCAAGGAGCGCATCGACAAAATCAGCAGACAACTCTTGAAATCGCAGGCAGGGCAGACTCCTCTGTCTGGAGGAAATCTACTGATGCAAAATCCTATCTCACCATCCTATACCCCCACATTAGTACAGATCACGCTGCCTGGAACAGTTCCCCTGGCACCACCAGAAAGGTTTTCGGGCGGCCCACGGAAGTATGCAGCATTCATAAATCAGTGTCGCCTTCACTTCCTTTGTCGCCCTTGGCCATTTCCAAATGACCAGGCTCGGGTAGCTTTCATCCTGTCATACTTGAGTGGAAGTGCAGCGGATTGGTCGGTGCCGTTGGTGACCCATAATGATCCGTTGTTACAGGACTATGGGGGGTTCCAGAGAGAAATGGAAAAACTGTTTGCTTGCCATACCCAGGAACAAGCAGTGGATAACAAACTTTTATCCCTCCGGCAGGGGAACCAAGACTTGTTAACATACATTGCGACTTTCAATAGACTGGTTGCTGAAGCCAGGTGGCCAGAAAACAAAAGAACCACATTATTCCATCGAGGCTTACGAGGCGAATTAAAGGACTTCTTGGCCCAGGTAGTTGATCCCCCCAGAGACTGTACCGAATTCATAAATCTGGTAGTGCAGCTAGACCATCGGTTGCAGGACCGAAAAGCAGACCGGTCCAAAGCAGACTCTCGAGTACTTTATGTTCGGACTAAAGACAATGCACCACGATGGTCAGACAACACCATAGAACCCATACAGAGGGATACAACCTCCATTAACAGAGAAGACAACAGCAACGTTGTTTGTATTGTGGAAAACCAGGACATTTTCTGAAAGACTGCCCAATAAAACCCCCAAGGAGGACAGTCGGAGCCACAGAAAAGGATGAAGTTAAGGAATCGGAAAACTACCAAGCTCGGCAACCGAAGAGGTCAGTTTGTCGAGTGATGAGAAAGAGCCACTGACCTCACACTTTGCGATACCTGTGATCTTAATAAATCACCAACAATCGTCAAAGATGCATGCCGTATAAGCGTAGATCAACAGCGGAGCAGTTGGGAACTATATAGATCAAGAGTTGGCAGCAGAGATGGGGCTCCCTTTGTGTTCTAAGTCTACCAGGGACAAGGTGACTACCGTGGATGGGACAGAAATCACCTCCGGACCAGTAACCCAGTGCACAGCAGTAGTAACCTTGCTGTGCCAGGATGGACATTGGGAGTGTATTTCGTTCGATCTTATAAAGGCACCTCAGTTCCGGTTGATAATAGGGATGCCATGGTTGGTTGCTCACAACCCTTTGATAGACTGGCGGGCACGGAAATTAACCTTCTCCAGCAACTGCTCCCTAACTTGCTACTCTCCTGACCCGGAACCCGACTCCTGTGTCTCCAAGACTTCCAATACTAGAGCCTCTACTCTGGGAATAACTAATACTTTGCCAGATTAATATCATGACTTTCAGGACATATTCCAAAAAGACCAGGCTAACACATTACTGATGCATAGGCCTTATGATTGTCAAATTGACTTTATTCCTGGGGCACAAATCCCTTGCAGCAGGATCTACGCTCTTACCGAACCAGAAAACCTTCACCTGAAATCCTATTTGGACCAGTACCTTGCAAACAGATTTATTTGCCCATCTAAGTCCCCAGCAGCCAGTCCTTTGTTCTTCGTACCGAAAAAGGAAGGGGACTTGAGGACCTGTATTGATTACCGCGCAATAAACCAGATAACCGTGAAGAACCGCTACCCCTTGCATCTTATCCCGGAAATGTTAGACCAAGTCAAAGATGCCCAGATCTATACCAAATTAGACCTTCGGGGAGCATACCACCTGGTCCGGGTCAGAAGCGGAGATGAGTGGAAAACCGATTTCTGTACCAAATATGGCTTGTTTGAATATCAAGTCATGCCTTTTGTCTTATGTAACGCTCCCGCAGCATTTCAATATTTCATGTATTATGTCTTGAAAGAACTGATTGACGTTTGCGCCTTAGTGTATATTGATGACATCTTGGTCTACTCAGCCTCAAAACAAGATCATATCAGGCATGTTCGTTCAGTCCTCACCAATCTCCGCCAACATCGTTTGTATGCAAAGCTGGAGAAATGTTTTTTTAACGTCACCAAAGTAGAATTCCTTGGTTTCATCCTTTCCCCGAAAGGCATCAGAATGGACGCACATAAGTTGACGCTATTCTAAAAAGGCCATCACCAACATCTCTGAAGGGGATACAGAGCATGCGAGGCTTTGCAAACTTTTACCGCCGGTTTATCCCAGACTTCTCTCAGGTTGTGCACCCGATCACAGTACTGCTACGAAAAAGCAATACAAGGTTTGCTTGGACTGAGGAAGCAGAAAGAGCCTTTCAGGAACTGAAACAAAGGTTCACCTCCACTCCAATCCTGCGGCACCCGCGTCCAGACCTCCCTTATGTCATAGTAACTGAGGCTTCCAGTATGGCAATGGGAGTGGTCCTTTCACAGAGGGACCCAGAAACTGGGCAGATGCATCCTGTGGCCTTCTGGTCAAAAAAATTCTCACCCCCGGAAATTAATTACGCTATCACAGACAAAGAACTCCTAGCCATCAAGTCCGCTTTCAAGGCGTGGCGACACTATCTTCTGGGAGCTAGACACACCATTACAGTGATCACAGACCACCGGAACCTGCAATATCTCAAAACAGCCAAAGCCTAGTCTTCACGCCAGTTACGGTGGGCCCCCTTCTTCGCCGAATATGACTACATGATCACCTTTCGACCAGGGGTCAAGAATAGGAAAGCTGATGCCCTATCTCGAATGGGCATCGATGAAACGGTGTATACAACTCCAGACCCAGTACCCATCATACCTGAAGACAAACTCTTGGGTATCACAACAGCGTTATCACAAGCCGAATTATGAAACAAAGTTTGACAGTCAATGAACCCAGATGCTTTCCTCGCATGGCAAACTCAAGGAGAACAATATTGCATCAAGGATCAGTTACCTTATTTTAGGGACCGGCTATATGTACCCGAGAAGGAGTTACAACAGCATATAATTTCAGGTTATCATGACTCTCTGATCGAAGGACACCCTGGAATCGCTAAAACTTTAGGCAAGGTAAAAAATAACTTTTGGTGGCCCACCTGGCATAAGGACATGGTCCAGTATGTTCAGTCCTGCGGCGTCTGTGCACAAAATAAATCACAGAAACAGAAACCATCGGCTGTCCCACAACCACTGGACATCCCTCCCGCTCCATGGCACACTCTTTCCCTCGACTTTATCACTGATCTGCCACCGAGTCAAGGCTATAACACCATTCTTGTAATCGTGGATGTGTTCTCAAAGATGGCACATTTTATTCCTCTCAAGGGCCTCCCGGACGCATACACCCTAGCAGAAGTATTTCTGGAAAACATTGTCAAGCTGCATGGCTTTCCATCATTTCTGGTCTCCGATCAAGGCAACCAATTTGTTTCCAATTTTTGGAGAAAATGTTGCGCAATGGCACAGATTGACGTCTGGCTGTCCACCAGTCACCACCCCCAGACAGACGGCTAAACCGAGAGGACCAACCAGACCCTCAAGCAGTATTTACAGTGCATGCTGCACCATGAATTGAGAGATTGGAAGGACTTACTGTGGATAGCCGAGTACGCATATAACAACTCTGTACATTCTAGCACGGGCCAAACACCTTTTTACACCTTGTATGGCAGACATCCACATACATCAGAACATGACCTTCCTGCCAGCTTGGAAATGCCTGCAGTAAAGACTCTTCATACAACCATCACTCAGGTGTTCAGAAAGGCGAAGGAACATCTTATTCATGCTAAAGAAAAACAAAAGCACTTCGCCGAACAGCATCGGAAAAAGGCCCCAGACTATCAAGTAGGAGACCAGGTTTGGTTAGCTGCCAAATACGTACCCATCAAAGGGACCCGTACCTTCCATCCTCAATATTTGGGACCCTATTCCATCAAGGCAATTATCAACCCAGCAGCCGTCAAATTGGACTTAGCACCTAATCTACAAATCCATCCGGTATTCCATGTGTCCCTCTTAAAACCAATGCAACCCGGTACACAAATCAAGACACCAGCTCAACCTATACTAATAGATGGAGAACTAGAATTCAAAGTCAAGGGCATCCTGGACTCTAAGAACTCTAGAGCCAAGTTGTACTATCTTGTCGACTGGAAGGGGTTTGGGCCTCAAGATAGATCCTGGGAACCCAGTGAGAACATCCATGCACCACGTCTGATCAAGAGGTTTCATCAGAACTTCCCAACTAAACCTGGACCAGGCAGGAGACACACCTTGGGAGGGGCCTTAGGGGGGAGTGCTGTCACGACCCTCAGCCCTGATCCCCACTGGCAAGCCCATTGGACAGGTGGAATCAGGGCTCGGATCACTAATAAGGCCTGGCATCCACTTCTCAGGCCCTCTTGGGGCCAGTCCTGGCACCTTTGGCGCCAGGCTCATCAGTAAGGAAAGACATCTGCCTGAGGAACTACTTTATTTAGGCTTTCAGCCAACATGGAGGCATCCACATAGCTTTATTCCTAGAACCAAGCTATGCGGTCTAGTGTTTTGGGTGTGGTGGCCTAGGGACTACTTTACCTGGACTACTTTACAGTGGCTATTTAAACCACACCAGAACAAGACAACACGCTTTGCGTTACTTTGCTTCTAGCAACGTGACACTCATCGTGTCCAGCTTTCTCACAAGCCTGATGAATTCCGGACCTGCAGAAAAACCAAGAACATTGTTAGCAGCTGAATCTTACCTGCATTCATCATCCTTCACTGCTCTCAGCTCCTGGGCAGCTCTATTGGTGGAGTTCACCACCCGGATCGGAGGACCTGAGAAAAGGAGAAAGACATCATTAAAGGAGGTAGTGGAGACATTACAACCACAAAGCGTTTAAAGACTTACCTGGTTGGTTGCTTTTCGTCCGGCATAGCTCCGAAACTCCATCTGCGATGGGAACTCACTGCGACCTACGAAAAGAGAAACGCACAGGTCAGTGAGGACAAGACATTGCTGCACTACGCAAGAGCCTCCTTACCACATCATAGCGCTATAGCGCTCCATCATCTCCCAGTGAGAAGCAGCATATCCAGTTCTCCAAGCGTACGCTCCTAGGGAGATAAAAAAAAGAGACATTTAGAACAGAGAAAAGGCATGCAAGAATTATGACGCCATCAATCGCAATAAGACCTACCTGAAAGACACTACAAGGGCAGCAGTCAGTGAAGTAACTGGACCGCCCGCGCCCACAAAAGACAATGCGCCCCTGCCCAGAGAGAAGGACAGAGAGCCCACTGAATCTCACAACCAGGTGAGAAGAGAACCTTGAGGGGTTGGAAACACAAAGGAGGTGGGGGAAAACTTACCTTGGTCGTCCAGTCCTAATATAGTCTTCATTTCCAGGCGGAATCCCATCGACACCGAGACCACACCAGGGAATCATTGGAAAGGGCACCAACGACCAACTGGCTGGGTGGCGTCCCCGTGGATACCAGGTGAGCGTAACAGTCCAAGCTGCCTCCTGCCATTCCCGTGGCCATTTTTCTGCGCACCATTCTATTCCCAGTATAGCCTCAAAGCCGAAACCTCTGGCTGAGTCTGTGAACAACACTCCTATCCCTCCTGGTTGATAGGTGAGCGCCATATCACCGATCCATTAAATGATCTCATAAATTCTCTCCAAACTTCCGTGTTCTTCTTGATTCCCCCTCCTATACTGACTCTGTGATGCCCCATCTTGGCCCCTCTTGTCCTCAGCTCAATGCACCTTTGAAAAATTCTTCCTTGAGGTATGACCCTTCCTGCAAAGTTTAGCTTTCCCACCAATGCCTGCAATTCTTTAACTGTGGCCTTGTTCCTCCCCTTTAGGTCATTGATTGTTTTCAAAAGGTCTGCCACTTTTTCTTCTGGGATCCGGCACACTCCCTCCCTTGAGTCGATTTCTATCCCCAAAAACTGTATCGTCTGTGTTGAGCCCATTGTTTTCTCCTCTGCTAGCGGGAAGCCCCATTCACCTGTCAGCTCTATAAATTTGTTTAGGGTAGCCTTGCACAGTCTTGACTCTTGAGGTCCTACAAATAAAATGTCGTCCAGGTAATGGACCACCCTAGCCTCTCCCATCACTTTGGTGAGTGCCCACTGCAGGAATGTGCTCACTCTTTCAAAGTAATGCGCATGGGATTGCACACCCCTTGGGGAGGCATTTGTCAATTGAATATTTTCCCTCCCATTGCATGCACAGCCATTTCTGCGGCTCCTTGTTTACGGGTAATAGTCTAAAAGCTGGTTTTATGTCCGCCTTTGCCATCCATGCCCTCTTCTTGCTTTTCTGGCTACTTCTACCGCCTCTTGGAAATCTGAGTAAGTTACAGTTGCTTCCATTTGTGGGATGCCGTCATTTACAGATGCCCGGGAGGGGTATGAAAGATAGTGAATTAGTCTGAATTCCCCTCTTTCTTTCTTTGGGACTAGCCCTAACGGGGAGCTTATGTAGTCTCTGAATGGCAGGGATGTGTAAGGACCCCCAATCCTACCGAGCTCTACTTCCTTCCTGATTCTTTCACTTACTATCCCTCTGTTTTCCATAGCTGATTTCAAATTTTTTGGGGTGTTCTGTGAACCCTGTCCTGTGAAAGGAATGTTGAAACCCTCCTGAAAACCTTTCTTAATCACATTGTCAGCCTCCTGGCCTGGAAATGCCCAGAGCCACTTTTCCATTTTGTAAATCTTAACCGGAGAGTCCCCTTCTCACCTCAGCTCCTAGTTACGCTTCTCATTGCTTCTATTGCTGGCTGTCCCTGCCCTGGTGCACTTGGTGCGGCTATGATCCCCGCTACATTTTTCGCACTTGTGGCTGAATTTGCAATTTCTCCCCCAGCTGCATGGTACCCCACTTAGAAATTCCGGCACTGTGCTGACTGTGCCCGTGGTGTCCAGGTATTACCCCCGCTACCCCTCTGGGCCGTTGGCGGCATGCTACTCTGCCAACTTCTCTGTGCGTTATATTGTCTATTTCGAAAATTGTGTTCCCTTGACCTCTCATAGCAGTTGTCATATCTCCTGTTATTATACTTGTAATCGCTTCTATAGCCGTTCTGCCAGTATGGTTTTCTCTGTTGCCCTCCTGCACTCTGTTCCCTGGTGTCCCATTTCTCTTTCAATAGGTTAAATATGTACAGATTATAGTTCTCTTCATCCCACCCTATATCAGGGCAACAGTCCATCTCCTTCCTAAACTCATGGTCGTATTCCTTCCATGCATCCCCCCCCAGATGCTTTGTACACTTTCAAAACCTTTTGTTGATATGCAACCAATGCACTCCGTCATCTGGGTATTTTTGTAATATAATAGTTGACATTATCTGGAAAGCTGCTACCCAGTTATCAAAACTTTTTACCACTGTCACCCTCCTTAGTATGCTTTTTTCATCCTCTTTCATGTCCTCTACTGACACATTCAGCCCTCTCTTTTGGCACTCTAGTAGGGAAAAATTGTCTATGAAATGTTCTCTTTAACTTTATCGTTAATGTACCATGCCATCGCTTTCATAGACCTTCCCTGCACATCCTTCCCCATTGTTGGCCTGCCATATTTTGTCATGGCAGGCCCACCTTCCTTTTCCCCTGTTGCTGCCGGCCCTACCCTGGGTGAGTCCACCCCCTGAGTGGTGTTCCCTACCAGTGGCGTCAGTGTGGTTCCCGTGGGTGCCACGGGGGTGCTGGGTGGAACCCCCTGAGGACTAGGTCCCGGCGGGCCCCCTGGGGGCTGAGGGCCGGATCCCCCGGGGTACCTAGCGGTACTGTCCCCATCCCCTTTGCACCTTTGCCTGCCCCCTCTGACCCACAGCCCTTCTGCTTTTCCTTGCTCACCACCCCTTTCCATTTCACCCATGCCTTGAGGTGGTCCCTCTCCTCACCATCACTGCTTTCTATTTCCGTGATTGTGTCCCTCTGTTCCCCCCTGTTCCTTTTATGCTTCCTCCCCCCCTGTCCCTGGTTCTGGGCTACTTACCTGTACCAGTGATGCAGGTGCTTAACTTCACATTTTTCCCCATTTTGTACAGTATCTTCATTTTTTTCTTTTCTTTTCTTCTTCTTGGGTGCCTCCATCTGGTCTTGTGTTCTCCTTGGCTCTTCTCTCCCCCTCTTCTGCCCTTGCGGTATTGCTTCCTCTGATTCCAGCCGCTGGATTCCTCGATTAGCAAAGGCGACATTTCCTTTGCCCGTTCCTCTTTTTGCATGGTGTCAAGGACCCATTGGGCCCCAAACTCCTTTTTGGCTTTTCTGGCCCATTAATGAATTCTTTTGCCCTTTTTGCTCTTTCCTCCACCATGCTTCTTGTCTGAATGCTTCTTTCCTGCTGTATTATGCCTCCTTTTCCGTTATTTTCCGTTTCCTCAGATGTGCTTTTTGTCTCTGGCCCTCTTATTGCTGTCACGTGACCTTGTGTGTCACGTGAGTCTTCTTTTTTGCCACGCACCGTTCATGACCCTTCAATATTGTGCCACTGCTACTGGCTCCGGACCTCCTTTTGCCAGGCCCCAGTTGTCCCACAATCTTTCTTTCCGGTCCCGTTCCCTGCAGGTCGCTGTCCCTTTAAATAGCCTTCCTTCGGCTATTTCCACCTACGCAGGGCCTGCTGTGCAGAGTGTTGCTGCCCCTTTAAGAAATGTGTGGCTTACTCTAGCCCCGGGCCCCGCCTTGCGGTCTGCGTCTCTCCTCCTTCACCCCACTCACGGACGCAATGCCGCCGTTCCCGGCTGGCCCCTCCTTCTGCCTCGCGTTACCCGCCGCTTGCCTTGCTCCTTGCGAGCGCGTCCTGGGCTCAGCTGTGACCTGTGCCTCGTCTGGATGTCTGCGCGTCCACTCTGCTTCCTCGCCAAATCCCGACGTGACGATTCTCCTGCTGGGCTCCTCTTGCTCCCGATCCCGGCTACCTGCTTCCGATGTGGCGGCCCTCCACGGCGGTCCTCCAGCTGGGTTTCCTCACGGCTCCTGGTCCTGGCTCCGGCCCCTGACGCGGTGCTCCCTCTGCTGACCTGCCTCCACTGCCATGGTAGGGTTTTTTTCCTTCTCCTCACGGCTAACACAAATTTGGCCGGTCGAGTGGATGTAAAAGAAAAACATTTCTTTTCCCCCTCTCCAGAAGCTTACCCGAGCGAGGTGAGCTTCTTACCTGGTTTGTGCTTATCCCTTACCGCTGGGCCCTACTTATACTACTCAGCCCTATTGTTATTCCCTTGGGGGGCCGGCCCTCCCCCAGCCCCCCTGTTGTTTCCCCTCAAACCTTTCCTGGTATTGCTGGCTGCTGCCCTGGCAACGCTGGGGTGGGGCCGGCACCTGGCTGCCCCTCCCCTTTTGTTTTCGTGCCATCTCGCCCCCACCCTGCGCCTAACCCCCCAGGCCCTCCATCGCGCCATACTTTGTTTGCCCGGGGCCTGGGGCATTCCTGATTGAAATGGGCAGAATGAGTTTGCAAAAGGTGCAAACTGCAGCGCAACGTGTCCAGTCTGAGATCAGCACTGATGCAAGTGCGCTTGCAGCCCCTCTCAGTGTGTGTTTAATGCCGGGCTGGGCGGCGCGTGTAAGTGATTAAAAGATAGTCCGCCAAAAAGGAATTGATATCAACTAGAGGAGATATTTCCGCCCATTGTTTGCACCTGGGACTAACACATAAATGCTTCAGTTTGTTTTCTTACCACGAGGTGGCAGCAGAGAGACAGAAAAGAGGTAAACTGAGAGCAGGTGGCGGGCCAAAGCAGGCACTGGGTAATGTGCGTCGCGTTAGAAACATGGATGTAATCTGGGAAGAAAGAAAGAAAGAAAGAAAGAAAGAAAGAAAGAAAGAAAGAAAGAAAGAAAGAAAGAAAGAAAGAAAGAAAGAAAGAAAGAAAGAAAGAAAGAAAGAAAGAAAGAAAGAAAGAAAGAAAGAAAGAAAGAAAGAAAGAAAGAAAGAAAGAAAGAAAAAAGGAAGAAAGAGAGAAAGAAAGAAAGAAAGAAAGAAAGAAAGAAAGAAAGAAAGAAAGAAAGAAAGAAAGAAAGAAAGAAAGAAAGAAAGAAAGAAAGAAAGAAAGAAAGAAAGAAAGGAAGGAAGGAAGGAAAGACAGCCGCAGGGCTGCGACAGAGGCAGTCTCGTGTGGAAGAACAGCAGGACTTGCACTGGTGGTGCCTTCCTTGCTAGCCTTGCAGGGCGCCAAACGGGCTGTACATAGCATCAGCAACACTACAATATGAAGTGCATGACAATGATGCAGGTACAGTAATAAGGCTGGCAGAGACAGCGGGTGAGATGTCAGGCGAGAGTGAGAGATGGCTAAAGAAGGGGAGGCGCGGGGGTCGAGAGGGGGCGCGTTCCAGTGGTCCGGGGCCAGAGGTGAGAATGGGCGCCTGGCGCTCTAGGGACATTAACCAGGGAATGGGCCTGGAACTCAAGACGAAGCCGACAGGAACCCGGAGCCTTGACTGTGAAGGGCCAGCGGAGCTGGGGAACAAACAGTGGCACTGTGACTGAAGGCCAGGCTCGAGGCACCCTCCTGAAAGGAAACCTCCCATTCTCATCTTCCGTCGGTGCAGCAAAGCATCAGCATGGCCAGCCCTCAGGGTGGGGGCGGGGATTCAGAGAGCATATGGATGGAGGAAGAGAGAGAGAGAAAGAGGGAGAGAGAGACAGTGGGTGGAGAGAGAGAAAGATAGAGAGGGGGGCGGACAGAGAGAGAGAGGGTGGGGAGAGAGGGGGAGAGAGAGACAGAGAAAGAAAGGGGGAGAGAGAGAAAGGCAGAGAGAGAGAGGGAGGAGAGAGAGAGAACGATAGGGTGAGAGGGGGGATGCCAGAGACAGAGAGGCAGGGTGGGGGAGAGAGAGAGAGAGAGACAGAGACAGAGTGGGGATAGATTGGGGGAGGACAGAGAGAGAGCGAGAGAGAGAGAGAGAGAGAAAGATAGAGAGGGGGAGAGAAAGAGGGCGAGAGAGAGTCAGGGAGAGAGAGAGAAAGGGGAGAGAGACAGAAAGAAAGGGGTAGAGACAGAGAGAGAGAGATGGGGGGAGAGAGACAGAGAGCGAGAAAGGGGGGAGAGAGAGGAGAGAGGGAGAGATTTTTCTTTGTGTGTTTGTAGAATTCTCACTCTTTCCATGCGCGCATTGGCTCACATGTTTCCCATAATGTCTTAAGTACTGATAACTTCAGCGGATTGTGTCATATCCAACATCCATTGCCATTTTTTTGTGGGTGACTGTTGCTATCACCATTTCCCAGCTAATGACACCTGTGTGGAACCCCCAGACAGCACAGGAAGTGGCCGGAGGAGCACACCCAGGCCAGGCTGTGTATAGAGCACTCTTTGGCCCTGGTGAAGAGACGTTTCTGGTGCCACCATCAGCCAGGGGGCTTCCTAATGTGCCGGTCAGAGAAAGTGGGCAGAATATTTGGTGTGCGTGCCATGCAGCCCAACCTATTAACCAGGAGACATGCCCCAATGCCCCCGATGGTGATCTGGCACTGCCCGAGGATGACGCCATCAATGATGAGGACTCAATGATGACTCCACACTTCATGTTTAAATGTGACTTTTTCTGACTATACATCATCCTTGCCCTCGCTCGACTCTCCTCTCCATCTCCCATCTCCTCCCCCAACCCTCATCCCCAACTCATGTGCCCTCCATCCACCCTCAAGCATAATGCTCTTGCTCCCCCCACACTCATCCTCAAAATCCCATGACCTCCCTCACCCTCATCTCCATCTCCGTGGGCCTCATTACGACCCAGGCGGTAAGTTACCGCCTGGGCCGTGACTTTACCACCATGGCGTAAACTATGTTTACGCCATGGTGGTTGGCGGACTTACCGCCCCATTCCGAGGTTGGCGGGGCGGTAAGTCCCCAATCCCCATTTACCCTTCCCCATTCCCATTTTTGCCCCATAGGGCATAATGGGAGTGGGGAAGGCGTTAATTACGCCACCGTAAATTACGGTGGCGTAATTAACTCCATGGTCCCTTAGCGCCATGGATTTTAACACCTGCTAAAAGCAGGTGTTAAATCCGCCATGGCGCTAAGGGACCTCGTACTCAGGCGGTAAGGGTCGGCGCTGTTTACGCCGTCGTAAAACCCTTACCGCCTGAGTCGTAATGAGGCCCCATCTCCCTTATCCACCCGCATCACTATCTTCACTGCCCTCCCTCCACCATCAGCCATAACATAACATGATATGATATGATAGATTATTTATAACGCTGGGGTTTCTAAGCGCGGACCAGGGGATCGAACCTGTGTTGCTCCGTGTCGTCTTGCTGCCAAGGCGAGCACGTTGCCCCCGAGCTATCCTCCCGAGACTCTGAATATCTCTGGAAGAAGAATCCCTATTCTGCGACCATTTTTCCTGGCCAGATTGCACTGCTAAGGTGTGTGCATCTTAATGTTCCCTGCAGTGGCTCTTCAGTGGGGCTGAGAGAACTGGAACTTTCTGAATCCAGCCCCAGATGTGTTGCATTGTCCTCTGCATTGCCTCTCTGCCAACTCTTGAAGCCCTTGTCAGACCAGCACATTAGATACCATCGCATATGTGATGTAGCGGCACTGACTGCATCAGCCAGCATAGCCATCCGCTCGGATTAACCCTGCACGCCCCTCATGGCCTAGATGTGCTGCAGCCACTGCTCCGCAATATTTTCTGTGCGCTCCTGCAGTTGCTTGATGCTGTTTAGGTTGCTGCATTTTGCCTTCAATGGTGCACTGGTGCACGCTGTTAAGGGTGCGTACAGCGGTGGGGGTGTTGCACAGATACCCGTAACCTCCTTGAAACACTTGTGTATAGGCGCGTTATAAAGGCCATATCCTATCATATCACCCACCGTTATCCACAGATATGATGGCATCATCATCAGTCCCTGGGTCAGTGCTGTAATTCTGGTGTCCTGAATGGGTGGAGCAGGATGGGAGGGGCCTGGATAGTCTCCTCTTGGCCCAGTCCGGTGTAGGCAATGTAACCCTATGGATGGCCGGAGGAGTGTCAAAGGGCTCCTTGGTCTCCGCAGTGGCCTGCAAGCTGGTGGGGGCAATAGCTGCAGTTGCTGATGTGGTGGCAGCCTGGCTGGTGGGTGCTGCTTTGTTGCAGGCACAGTTAGCAGACATATTATTGCCAAGGGTTCTCCAGTGGGTGCCAAGAATGCTGGGAGGAGGGGTGGTGGATAAAGCACTGTGCGATGGTGTTGTCGTCTCTGTGGTGTTAGCAGCGGGTAGTGTAGCCTGAGAGATGCTAGGCACAGGTTCCTCTCTTTGGGTGGCCTGTGAACCCGTTTGGGGATGAATTACATGTATTCAGTGATCATGGTACTGGTGCATGGCTGTGCATGACACATATGCATTTTGTAGGATGGGTCCAAAGGCACATGAGAGAGGGATGGGTGCACGTGCCAGGGTGTGTCTATTCTTCCATGGGCTTGTATGCCCTCTGACGTATACATGCCTTGGTAGGTATCACAAGTTGGTTTGGCTACTCAGGGATTTTGTTAATGTGCTTCTTATGGTTTTCTCATAGGATACAGCATGCTGCTGTAACCTCACGGAGCTGTGGTATGTCTTCATGGCATGGCCCACACACATCAGTCTGAGGATGAGTGGGTGTGTCTGGGGATACCTGCATAGGATACCGCATGCCGCTGTAACCTCACGGAGCTGTGGTATGTCTTCATGGCATGGCCCACACACATCAGTCTGAGGATGAGTGGGTGTGTCCGGGGATACCTGCATAGGATACCGCATGCCGCTGTAACCTCACGGAGCTGCGGTATGTCTTCATGGCATGGCCCACACACATCAGTCTGAGGATGAGTGGGTGTGTCCGGGGATACCTGCATAGGATACCGCATGCCGCTGTAACCTCACGGAGCTGGGGTATGTCTTCATGGCATGGCCCACACACATCAGTCTGAGGATGAGTGGGTGTGTCCGGGGATACCTGCCTAGGATACAGCATGCCGCTGTAACCTCACAGAGCTGTGGTATGTCTTCGTGGCATGGCCCACACACATCAGTCTGAGGATGAGTGGGTGTGTCCGGGGATACCTGCATAGGATACCGCATTCCGCTGTAACCTCACGGAGCTGCGGTATGTCTTCATGGCATGGCCCACACACATCAGTCTGAGGATGAGTGGATGTGTCCGGGGATACCTACATAGGATACCGCATGCCACTGTAACCTCACAGAGCTGGGGTATGTCTTCATGGTATGGCCCATACACATCAGTCTGAGGATGAGTGGGTGTGTCCGGGGATACCTGCTCATGGCATGGAATGGTGGACTAGGGCATGGAGGCATGACATCCTGGCCTGCCATTTGTCCCGATGCTCAGAGGCAGAAGCGTTGCTCATGTGGACAGTCACTGTCTCTGCTGTTTTCAGTGTGGGTTTAATGGTGCAGGATGCTCATGGGATGCATGTAAGCAGAGGGATTCAG
Organism: Ambystoma mexicanum; assembly: GCF_040938575.1. Lineage (NCBI taxonomy): Eukaryota > Metazoa > Chordata > Amphibia > Caudata > Ambystomatidae > Ambystoma > Ambystoma mexicanum. The sequence continues at coordinate 882,944,368 of NC_090931.1, read as the reverse complement.
TTGGTCATTTGGCCATGGCCTAGGCATATTGAAGCATCTCCAGATTGCATAAGGTTACATATCCATAGATGCAATGGTATATTTCTGTCTTCACAGTCATGTTTACTCAGGGCCACTCTCTGGGTGTCACATGCATTTTCCTGCCCCTTTATTATTCCTATGGACTTTTGACTGCGGGCTCGGCTTTGTAGCCAACTTGTTCCACAGCACATCACATGCCTTTGACTACAAAGTCAGGCTATGCATTCACAACACAATGATGACACTCCTTTCGTGTGGTGCCCACCAGGCTTGAGTTGACTGCCTGCTCTAACCTCTGCTTCTGCAATGTATGGAGTATACTGCGGACCTTGTCTTCTCTGCGTGCTAGGGCGACTCGATGAACTCTGCCACCTCATGTTGCATCTGTCTCCTGCTGGTGGATGGAGATTAAACGCTGCCCCCTGGCCTCAAAGTCCTCCCACCTCTTCATTGCCCTGAGGTACAGTGCCCACAGCTGCCACCTTGTCTCTTATGTCTGTCCAGACTGTGCTTTTCGTCTGGACAGTTGTATTCCAATTCTGCGTCCCAAACAGTTCATCAGTATGGTCCAGCGCCTCTTCAGCAAGCACCTGGAACTCAGCCTCCATGAGTTTTGGTTTTCACATCCGCATTTCAGGCACCTTCCCTATGCCCTTTTTCCCCTGGTATGGTTGACAGTGCTCATGAGCTTGGATGGCAACAGGAAATGGGTGGTATTGGATGGGGTTTTCAAAGGTGGCTGCTGCAGAGCGTCCCGGTTACTGAATGATGCTATTTCCGTGTGGCACTAACTCTGCCAATTTTTGGCAGAATGACCGACTGCTAACTCCTCCAATTTTTCTGCTTAAAAGTGTCTTCATTACAGATCAGGATTGCTTTTCATGCTATTTCCGCAGAGTTGAAGTAATGTTTGCACTGAGGGTTGGACCGCACATCTGTAGCCTTGTAATCTGGCGCAAATTCTGCCATATGGGATGGTGGTAACAGTATTTCAATCCTGTGGCATTGGCACCATGTTGACCATTGGACTCGTAATGATTTGATTTGATGGTGACCAGTGATTTTACCTAACAGAAAATAGCGAATTAATACCAAAAGAAATACCGATTTTAAAAGAACAAAGGTATGTGGGGGTTCGATAAGGGGTTAGATCTGATGGGGAGGGAGTTATGGTGGTTTATTAAACATGGGAACCCCTTCGCCACCCCCGAAAAAAAGAAATCAATATTATTTTCGGTATTTTGGGTTCATTAAAAATCCATTCTCTATGTTTTCGTTCATTAAAATCACATAGATCCGTTGATTTGATATATTTACGATGCACAACCAAGCCAGGCAGACTACAGTGCATCAGGGGGCCGGTGTTTAAAAAAAAGATGCTTCCAGACCAATGACTTAGGAAGAAAGCTGGGTTTTCAAATTCTTGCGGAAGAAAATTAAAGACTCAATTGATCTAAGAGTCGTTGGAAGAGCATCCCAGAGGCGAGGGCCTGCAACCGAAAGAATCCCGTCGCCACTGGTAAGAAAAGGAAATTGCCAGACGATGTTGCTGGGCGGACCGCAGGGAGCATGGAGGACCATAAGGCTGAATCGTGTTGGCGAGCTAGGATGGAGCTAGCCCATGGATACCATTCAAACCCAGCCAGAGATTCCTACAAAGAATTCTCTGCCTAACCGTATGCCATTTATGAGATCAGTCCTCACCGGGGGGACACACGACCACTAGCCGAAATGTGCTCTTCCCAATCTTTTATTATTTAAAAATGCCTCCAGCCCCTTCCTGGGTTTAGAACTACACCGGGTCTCAAATGGAAGGGGCCTCAAGACTGTGAAGAGGCACACCCAGAGTCTGAGTAAAGACCAATTGCTGGTAAGTACCCGGCCTTTGCCTCCCTGTCCACATCACAGTCCTTACTCTATGAGGACGTACCAAGCCAGTGCCAGAATCCTCCCAGAAATATAAACACAACACACAGATGAATGCGTTGCTACTGCATTTGTGTTTGACGACCGTGTACCCTAACACAAGACACAACAGCAGCGCAGAGACACTGAGCTAACACCCTATAAAAATACATATTGTGCCTCAAGTTGTTATGTGCAACAAGCCAGAGCAACAGCTAATGCCTGTAACTCACAGAAAGCCACGGGCCCCTGGAGAGAAAATATTTCGGCCCATAGTAAGAGCCCAACAATGCAATCTGATAGGTGAAACCGATATTCAGCCATTTCTGTCAATAGTTAGGTTTTTTCCCCGGTTGAGTCCTTTTCTTTGCAGTTCTTTGTGTTTCAGTTGTCTGCACGCTAGGACACCTTGATTGTGACAGATACAATCGACTTCAACACTAGTTATACCAATCACTGCCCAGTTGCTGTGCGCTAACTGTGTAGTTTTCCTATTGTTTACAAATTTAACTCCAAAGGCACATTGTTAATACAGAATTTATTCGTTCAATTATTTTTTTTAAATAAAATGCATTCACATTCCGATTCACCAATTTATGAGTACATAAAAAGATTGCTGGATTGTAGGAAAACTACACAGTTGGCGCACAGCAACTGGGCACAGTCTGGTATAACTAGTGATAGGTGAAACCTCTGGACAACATTGTGCAAAGCATAAAATGCATGACATGCGTGTGTCCATTTCCCTCGATCGTGGCCAGCTACAAATGCTTTCAATCATAACATCTGTAAGAAAACACCCAAGGGAACTACCCAGAGGTTAAATATGGCCACTGATAACCAAAGAACCCATCCAGACAACAGGGAAATTATCCGCAACCAACAGTCTAAAAGACAAGAAACAGGAACTGATTTCCTCGTCATTCTAATTTTGAGACGATCCATTAGGTGTCTAAAACTGACTGATGGGAACAGACCTTCCTGCCCAATCGCACAACAAGGGTGATCAGCAGTGAAGTCTCTGCAGATGGGTTCAAAGTACCATGCAGGGTTCCTGGCTGTCACCCACCTTGTATAATGTTTTCACTAAACCATTGCACGAGTTACTAGATGCTGAAGATATAATGTAAACTAATTACGTGTATGATACTCAGGGCCTAATTATACTCTCAGGCAACTACGATATGGGCACTGAAAACTTTAACAAGGCTTATTCACTTATCCACCAATGGATGGTGGATAATGACTTGGCTCGGAACAATACAAAAACTGAATTAATGATAGAAGGTTCACCGGGTCTGCTTAAAAAGCTCGGGTTGGACTAGAAGGACTTTGTTGTATCAGGCTGTGCCATTGCCACTTTGCCTAAGGATAAAACATTGCGGGTCTTTTTTAACCAGGAGATGAACATGAAGGCACATGTTAACTATCTGGTTGCCTCTGGTTTCCTCCTATTATATTAAGTTGCTGACCCTTCCTGGACAAGATGAGCTCTGCTATCATTGCCAGAGCCATCCATCATTGGAGCCAAATTGGCCTACTGTGTAAGCCTGCTTAAGGGTATTGGGAGGGGTGATTATCCAAACTGCAAGTCATTCAAAATAGTGTGGTTCGTGCAATTGAAGGCATTCGGAAAAGAGAACATATCTCTCAAGCATGGAGAGAGCTCTACAGGTTACCAGTGGAAGCGAGAATGTCCGACCATGTTCTCTCATTGACACACAACTACCTTTCTGGTCAGAGCCGGTCTGTCCATCAGAAAGGCTTCCTTGGTTGCCTTGCTGAAGGACCTTGAGATCCAATCACACCCATCTCCTGTTTGTCCCAGAACGAAACTGACTATAGTTGGTGCGAATGGTTTCCATTGTGTAGCACCAAAGCTCTGGAATGCCCTGCCTCCTGATTTGAGGGCTTGTGCTTCATTGGACTGCTTTAAACGCACCTTGAAGATTTATTTGTCCGAGTTATCTTCCAGTCCTTTCCTATTTCCTGCTCCTTACCACCCAGAATACCACACTTTTTTGTACATTGTTTGTCTTTGTCTTGTTAGCGTCCTGATGCCTCCGGGCTTGCTGTCTTTGGAGAGTATCCGGTAATATTATCCCCATAAATGTGGTCGCCATACATAATGTTGCCAGGAAAAGGTTGTGGTGACATTATATATGGGGTGAAGGGGAATGTGGGTTGCGGGGGTGTCCCCCATCACCTTGAAAAAAGTAAGGTTTTGGGGGTGGCAGGGATGTACCCTGTATGTTCAATGTGATAATGTCGCTGCAAAAAACGGCAATTCTTTAGTGACCTTTTTACCAGGCGACACTTTAGCGGGGACATTATCACATGGAACCCTTTGGAGCTATATAAATATTTAATAAATAGATAAAGAGGATGTAGGTCACCAATCATGAAAATAGAAATGGCACTAAGTCAGCACAATCAACAAAGGACAAAGTCAGATCAACCTTTAAATGAACAAGGGTTTAGACACTAAAATAAAATCTGATTCCCTGCTTTGAAAGAGAAGAGAGAGAGAGAGGTGGATCGAGGTCGTGATACATGAGTAAACTGCTTTGAAGAAAACAACTGCCAGGGGGAGTGGAACCAAATCGCCCATCAACGGCAGACCAGAGAGGATGCTGCTTAGCTTTTAAGAAAAACAACAGTATAACTTATCCCTGCACGTGTGAGGAGAATGCTCAAAATGACATTGGAAAAGAGTAATAAGAAACAGGATGAGTAAACCCCACGGGCTCAGACCTTTTTCAACTTTCTGATTCAGGCACCCTTCAAACTGTGAAATGCCGCAGCACGTGCTGTAGTAGCCAAGAGGCGTTAGAGAAGCCACAGAAAACAACCATAGAGTGGTCCCTGAAGGAAGCGTACAAGACACAATTTCCAAAACCACGACTTTAATAGTCAATCACTGACATTCCCAAGGACTTGAAAAATAGGGAATCTTCGACCTACCGGATAATGAAAGATAAGGATTAAATCCCTTGGGATATAGGCGACACAACACGCCTGAAATAGTACTTATGCCTGGGACCGAAGAGGTTTACAGTGAGGTTGCCTGGTGTGATAGCCACATCTGACATGGGCTGGAACTCAAAAGGGCTGTTTTATTAAAAAAGGAATCAATTGCTGGAATAGCAGAGGGCACATGAATTAAGGGGAGGGGTGCATTATGAAAGCACTGTGGGCATCTCAATTTTGTGCTAACAGGCCATACAAGAGATATATGGTAAGGCCGCAGTGGATGCCTTTATATTTGTACAAATTAAATCACTGTAATTACATACCAGAACTGTAATTACTTACCAGAACTGTAATTACACACCAGAACTGTAATTACATAGCAGATCTGTCAATCCATACCATAGACTAAGACCTTGGAGGTCTGAATCTTGAGATCAACTCAATATGAATGAATCACAAACCCTAGAAACCCAAGGGGTACTGAAAAGACCAAAAGTCAGCAGCATAGTCCCAAATGGTTCCAATTATGCCAAGACCTGGCTCCACAGAAGACACTGGTGTGTTTGTAATTGAATATAGTTGAACTAAAGGAAGCTGGATTCCAGGCCCGGCCAAAAACGTGCATGGGCTTTGTGGAAAAATTACCAGGAATAATGTGCCAGCTGGTGCCTGAAATTGTATTAAATGCCCCCTTCCCAGCAGGATACAAGCACCAATGGCATACTCGGTATCCTTCTTCGTGAGGCACTCTATCTTTGACGGTGCCGAATACTATGCAAAGTGGAAAAGAGCACACACACATTCTCACAATGCTATATGTTGCCAGCACGTAATGTAAACAACAGTGGCAGACTACAGAACTGAGAAATATGCTCATAAACCTGATGCATAAACTAATACTAGGGATTAAAAAAAAACAAAAAAAAGTAATCGCCCATGGCTGGTAAGGGCACAGAGATGTCCCACCTGTAGCCTGGCGTCAGCGGCTTTGCAGAAAGTCATTGGAAGTAATCACATACACCCATTCCTTTCTCATCTTGCCTTTCACTGCTGCAACATATGGTTTGACTAATCTCCTTAGGAAGACAGCTTTCAATGATTGGCCATCAAATTCAGGACACGTATTAAATAACCATTACCATATGGAATTCACTTACCCATAGAATACAACCAAAGAGTGCTTCTTCTCGTTACCTAGATTCGGCCTGGCAGAGCAGGTTTGGCCTCCAGAAAACAAGCTCAGAACAAGAACGCACATGTTTGGTTCGTCCATATTTAACTTGATTTCTTTTAGGAGCTTGCAGTATTTGGTAGATAGTGAAAACCAAGGCACAGGGCAATGCAAAAGGTACCGAGGATCACATGGGGGGAAGGATGGCTCAGGGGCAACGCATTTTCCATGGAAGCAAGGAAAAGTGGTGCAACATAGGTTTGAATCCCGACCCCGTGCTTAGAAACCACTCGCTGGTATTAAACACATTATAAATGAACAACAAAATAAATAAATTTACAGAAACACTGCCATTTGGGCATGACCTGCACAAACACCGTACAATGGGCCTGATGACGAGTTGGGTGGTGTTTCTGTGAAATTACCACCAAACTCCTAGGCCAGTACCACCATTCGGTAAAGTTGAATAATTGTACAATTATGAGTGCTGCTAAGGCAGTTTTAAACCTCATTTTTGGAAACCATTTGAGTGTAAGAGGATTCAACCAATTTTTGGCCTTGATGTGCAGGATTTACCCCCATCATTTTTCTGCAGTAATCCTGGTGGTGCTGTGTCATAATCGACCATCATTCAATGCAAGGGAGGTGTGGTTTGACATGCGTGACACGCTCGCACTGACGTTCAGAGGTGCTTTCCTCTGATCTTGGCGATCGCGACCGCGGAGTGGAACAGGCTGCAGACGCATCGGACAAGCGGGCGAGCCGAGTGCAGAGGTGGGTAACTACCTGCTGTTCCATTGACCGTGGCCTACTTACTGCGGTCCTGCTGTCCTACAGTTTACAGCGTATAGTGCACAGAGTGCGGTGTGCAGTAGAGCGAGTTTTTGGAGTGAGTTTCCCGCACTCCCTGCACGATTGATTGGGAGTACCTCCTTTTCTGGGAAGCTTACAATCGGTACGTTTTACAGCTCAAGGTTTTGCGCTCGCAGCTTACACCTTATTTGTGTGGCGCACAGCGCACCACCTCGCTATTCAACTGTGGTAAGACTGCCGCCCTCCCTAAACTCCTTGTGTTTGGCAGAGTGGTGACCGCGTTTTTTGCCCCCTTTGAGCCACTCGTTCCTGTTCTTGCCCTGAACGGTGCTTTGCCACTTGTATTATTTTATTATTTGGGAACCAGGATTGCTCTGCAGTGTGTGGATAACAGGCTGAGTAGCAGGAGATCTATTGGAGATTCGTGCTACGTGTATTCTTCTACTCCACTTAGTAGACGACACACAGGTGGCCAGTGCTCCGTTGACCTATGCACATTCTTGGGATGGGCTAGGACCAGCCCCCTCGCCCCCCTTGCTGGTGCAGTTATCTTGAAAATTCCGAGTTTAAGTGTTTCCTACTTTGGTTTTTACCATTCATTTTGCCATGTCAGCCCTTAAAAAACACTGTTATGGGGGCTGCGTAGTGTGGCCTCTTCGAGAGGGCCTCGTGTTCAGGGCGCTCTTGCAGGGAAGCAGGCATTTTCTGCCTCTCAGGCGGCACACAGGGTAAGGAGGGGCAAAGCAGCTCTGTAGGGCAGTCAGAGACCACTCTCTTTTTCCATAATACTTCGGTGGAAACTGGGGACCAAGAGGGGGGGCCCACCAGAGCTAAAGGATAGTTTCTGCAATTCAAACACTATTGATAATAATGGGTCTTGCCTCAATCTTTGCCTCTCATTAAAAAGGATCTCCGTGGGTCCCTCCTGTAAAAGGTTTAGTGAGGATTTTCCCACTAATCTCTCTGCCTCCCCGGATTTGGACAAATACATGTCTTCTTCAGATGACTACTATTGCGGGGGAGCGCCAGTCTGGTCCCTTTTCTTCCTATGCCTTTTTGTGGCTAAGGTGGTTTCCCCGTGCCAGCTCTGTTCTAGCAATGGGTCAGACTGACATTAAAAACAGTCTCTGTCCAGGGCTGGACTGGCACTGCCCCACCGGGACATCTGGCCGTAGGGCCTCTTTGCAAGCGGAAGGATACAGATCGTGTGAACTGGTGACCACCTGGGTGGTTTGCCTTGAATTGGCTGCCTGCAGTGCCAGCTGTCACCACCGACCAGGGCAGGTGCTCTGCACACACATTGCCGGCGCAGGTCAGCAGGGCAGGCTGCAGCAGCCGGCCGGGCAAAGTGAGGCCTTCGGATGGCAAGATATGTCTACTGGAAGTTAAGCAAGCAGACACTTGATTGAACAAAGAGGTATGAAGGAACCTTTGATTTGAACTGTGCTGTCACTCACTCCATGATCGCAGCTTTAATAGGACTGGACTTCCACCACATGAATGCTGCTGTTCAAGCATTCTGCCTCTCTGGCTATACCCAGCGTGTGTACGTTACAAATAACCGTTAACCCCTTAGTGCTCTTGTCGACCCTCTTTTAATCAAGTTACCCGCCCATCATCTCTGAATGACACGCTGTTCTATTCACACAGTGAGACCAGCCTCTAATCGCCTTCTGTGTACGCACTCAACGAGGCACCGCCCCGTGAATGAAATGAATTCTGTAAAGTGGCTCTACGGTGACATTTATGCATGCCACCAAAACAGAGTACGCAAATAATTATTCAAAGAAGCCCCTTTTCCTTGGTCTGTGTGCCATTAGAGATTCATGAGGACAATAGCTGCCTCCCTCAAGTTAGATGGGCCGTGATTCTGATATGTCTAGTTTTTTGCAATCATCTAACTGAATAGTAGTCTTTGGGGTTCAAGGATCACAGTCATCAGATATTACTTAAATCAACTGCAATGAAAGTCAGCATTTTACAGGATTCCATGGGTATTTAAAGCGGAGCTGCATTATGGCCCCCTCCTCACATAATGGCAGTTTACTCATACATGATGCAACCCCAATCCAAAATGTGCCTTCTATGACATTCCTAATGTATGCAGCTCGATTCCAGGTCCTGGAAAATCGAGCGTGGTAGGCATTGGTGTCTATACAAAAAAGGTAGCAGGGGCCCCTCTCTCGAAAGAACACGGGCTAATAACCTGTTCAGTGGTATTGGTGTCTACTCTTGAGTTGCGACGTGAAATTGTATATTTGTGGAGAATTGGCACCACTTCACATGAGGTTTCTCCAGGCAATTTCTCAGTCTTGCTCTGAAGAAAGAGACTTTCCTCGGGGCAACGGCATGAGCAATATGTTTTTACCTGGGGCTTTCATTTGTCACGTATCCATTCTGAAGCCTTTGACTTAAGAGTTGTCACCTCAAGGGTTGAACGCACATTTTGCCAGAGTCTTGCCAAAATAAACAATTATTGACAATGCCAACAGGTTGGGCTTTTGTGTAGGCATGGGAAAGGCAATTGCCAGGATCTGCCATAGTGGTATTACAAGGCCATTGATGGTAGCAGGTGCAAAATGGTGCAAGTGCCTGGGTATCTAAAAGCGATGTCTGGCAAAAGCCTAATACTTATATACACAAGCTGAAACTGTTGGCTTTACCAATGCTTGTTTTTAACAGGACTTCAGTGGAGGACACACATAGTGCTTATAAATCGAGTAGCTAAAGGCAGACCTGGGTAAAACGTTATTATTACACCATCCAATTAAGTCATTAACTCTCAGAAGACTGCTTTGAAAAAACACTGGCAGGGACTTTGAATGCAAAGTTTGATGGTAAGGCTTGCATAAAACAAGCTCGATGATATTATGTTTTCGGATGGGAGGGGCAGGAACTGAATCAGAAAGGCCATAAAGATTAGGATGGCCATGGGAAGTCAATGGGTGGGCACACAACCAAACACCTCCAGGCTGTGTGTTCCTCCTCATATACCATTTCTCCCTATCTGTACTCTAATGCAATAGTTTCGACTTATAGGTGGCGCAAGTACACAGGGTGTTTCCCTTCTGGTCCAAACGCTGAATGTGCTGACTTTGTGTGGGATACGGATGTTACCATGTGTGATCCTAGCCTGTGTCTGTATCGGAGAGCAAGGGCTGCCGTGTGTAGAACCTGATATGATCACAGTGTGAATACAACAAAACATTTATGGCACAGTATGTATTATTTATGTACGGAGTAAGGTAGGAAAAGCTCCTTCAGGGCTATGGGGAAACTCCCTAAAACATTAAGGGGGGGGGGAGGGCCTATAGTAACAGTATCAGGATGGAGAAATCTGGTGCAAGGGTCTAATCTAAGTGGAGCTAATGTCATAGTCAAGCATCCAATGTGCTATTGTAAGCAATAAGAGAGCCTCATTTTCAAGTCCCAATAATTGCACAGATGGGGGCCCCCTACATTTGCACTTGATACGCAAACTTGTCCCCTCTGTGCACTTTAGTCATTTGCAATAAAAAGTGTAAAACAAAGTTGTAAATGCGGGTGTAATCGACTGCACACCTTTGTTTTTGTAAGTCACAGTGCAAATAAGCGTTGTCTGATATTTATGCATGGCAGGAATCTGCATGCTTTTTGCTGGTTAAAAAACCATTCAGATTTTATGGGACTCTACATCATTTACATGAATATGTCATGCCGGCGTAAATGCTGCGGACAGGATGGGGAGGCGGAATCAGATATTATGTTCCATGACCCTTTTCTTCCATATGCATGGAAGAAAATCAGGCATGACATCAAATGGATGTACACAATTTTACACATACATTGTACGCATGCATTGTATGCTACACACTGCTCACCATGAGCCCAAAGGTGCCTGGTCCTTAAAGTTTGCTTCAGTGCACTCATAATCTTAGGGGTTTGTCGGCTGGTAACCCAAGTGTGTAGTATTGCTTCTATTGGAGATCGGACAACTCAGGTCCCCACTGGGGAGAACATCAATGATCGGGGTGGGCGGGGCCATGAGAAGTCCGACCTTCCCCATGAAGACTCTCCTCCTCTTCAATTTAATACTGTGCATATTACAGTTTCGACTGAGGATCAAGCTCTGGATGACCTTTGTGTGGAACCCTCTATGTTGGACAGTCCGTTGTCCCTGTGCGAAGAGCCCATTAAAGGCATCAGGGATAACCGGCCTCTATCTGATAACAGGAACTTTCCAGTACAAGTCGTAAGAAACCAGTAAAGGCTCATAGGAAAATCCATCTTCCAAAACGTAGAGAAAAATCTCCTTCTTCCCCTCCTGTGGGCTGTTATACCATTACTAAAAGGGTGGGGGGAGTGGTTATGTTCAGCAAGTTCGTTTGCATGGCCCCTTGGACAAATGTTTGGGTGCAAGCCGTCCAAGCCTCTGTCTACCCTCACCAAACTCAGCAAGGCTATGCCATCCAAGGCACGGTCCACTGCGCTGGTTAATTCTCAGGACGCTACATCAGGGGATGTTTTGTCTATAACCTTTAAGAAAAGGTGCGTTATGAGTCAGGACTCGCCTCCTCTCAGTCTTCAAGAGTGCTGTGAAGGCCAACCCCTTGCTACTTCACCGGTTGAATCATCGAAACCTGGAATTAATGTTCCTGCGGGGCTTCAATAATCTGGGTCCAAGGCAGAGAGGGTTCAAGAATGTTTGGGTTTTAATGACATTGCGCAAACTTATAATCATGATAATTGGCTAGCCCATGTGAAGGCCACCAGGAATGCTAGATCAGCTTTCGTCACTTCCTTACCTGACCCTGCAGGCTACTCTGGGTTATAAATGGTGGAGAGATCTCCCATGAGTGATAGTCCCTTTTTAAACCGGTCCTGGTTACTTAATTTACTTCACCAAATTTCTGCCCTCACTTCTATTACAACGAGGATATTGAGAGGTTGTAGCTACCAGTTTTTAATAGTGTGTCGAACTGGATACTGGCTGCCTTTGTCTCTCCACAGGTGGTTGAATCCATATGTAAGTTCTCTCTGTCTTTCTTTCAGATGCGTTTTGATATTTGCTTTCTGTTCAACACAAAATCTGGCTCCTGGTTCTGACATTGGCGCAAAGACTTTCCTGGCCGGGGGAAATGTGGAAGTACACTCTTCTGATTATGGTCGGCTGGAGAAAAGGATGAAGGCTCTTGGTTTGTTCTTCCTTAACAGCTCCCATGTTGAAATCTGGACACCAGTAGAAATACCATCTTTAAGGTCATGTCCTGGAACTCGAGAGGCCATCATTCAATCATGTGTAATAGGGATGTAATAGACCTCATGAAGATCAATGACATTTTTCTAATCCAGGAAACATGGCTTACTACTTGTTTTGACTTAGATGGTTATGCTACTTTCTTTGTTCATTGACCCCTAAGGCCATCCGCCTGGGTGGTCTGTGTGGGTGTTAAACCTCTGTATGCTGCTAAAGAGATTAAAATTGTGGGGCATAAGGAATATTTGCTTTTTGTAGAAATTACTGGGCTGCCTTTTGGGGGTGGGCATTTGCGTGGCCTAGACACTTCAGAGGTATGGGTGTCAGGGCGCCGAAGATTTGTGAGGAGGGGGGGTAAAGACTGTTTGGACCTCTACGGGGCTGAGGGAAAGGGTCTGTTTACAAGGGTGACTGTTCCGGATGGATCTAAAGGGCTGTATTATTGGCACGAGTGCCAGTTTTTAGCCGCTCCAGAATGTGTCATTGGACAACTGTGAGGAATCTACTTCCGAGGAACCAGTGGTCCAGGGATGAATATCGGTTTCTAAACCATCAATCAGCCCCACACCTCTTGTACACCAGAAGGGATCCAAACAGATTGGAAACACATTCAAATTATAAACCTCCTTGTCCAATTTTGGTAACGTGGACAGAACAGCCGGCTTATCTCCGAACGGTTGTGGATTGTTGGTTAGATGCAATACAGCAAAAATACAATGATTAGTCATTGATAAAAGGGACTGTCCAGTCAAGGTTGTATACACATATCTACATCACAACAGACGGGTCTAGCAACACTATGAAATACAACCCACCCTGTAAAGCAGTGGTCTTCAAACGTTTTTGACCTGGGACCCCCCTGAGCAAAATGTGGGCAGGCCGGCCCCCCCAAAAATGCCAAATAGACCGTAAATCCAAATGACTATGAACTATTGCGTGCTGTCAATGCACCCTACTCCCAGCATAGTGCTTGGGTTCCCCGTCCTGCTACCATCACATTGTCTGGGCTCCCTCATCACACTCCTACCCCAGTGCCTGGGCTCTCCCCACCCCACCACAGACGCTGGGCTCTCCTCACCCTGTCCACCACTATGCCATGGCTCCACCATCCTGCTCCCAGTACAGTCCCTGGACTCGCCCCACTCCACCCCCAGAACAGTCCCAGTGCCAGTGGTGGCTGGTGCATTTTATAAGTGGGGGGGTGGCCTGCCCTGTCTGTGTATGCGAGGAGGCACAGGAGCTCCCCCCATACATACAGACATGCAGTTCATATTTCCAATAAGCTATGCAAGCCTGGCGAAGCAAAGCGCCCCAACCTTGCATGGCTCATTGGGCATGTGCGGCTGGGGAACTTAACTGTCAAAAGGAAACAGTGTTCCCCTTTGACAGTTCAGCCAGCCCAGGAGCACTCCCTTAGATGGAAAAAGCAGCTGAGGGAGTGCTCGAAGTTTGACAGGGCTGGCTTTTCGGCTCCTCCATAATGGGTGAGGTGGCCACTGGGTCGATGGCCCGTCACCCATTTTGGACGAGCCGCACCTGCCCAGGGCTCCCCTAGCTCCACATTGTCTTTCTTCCCTAATAAAAAGAAAAAAAAGAAATTAAAAGAATCTTTATTTTTTTTTTACTTTTCAGGCTGGGGTCTCGAGCCCCCCGGGAAAGCAGCCGCGCACGCCCCACAATATGAATACCTCTGCTGTAAAGGAATGCAGAGGACAGACAGTTTCAAAGAAGGAAAAGGGATGCACTCTGGATACTGACAGGAGGGTAGTCGGTATGGTACATAATCGCAACAGTTCAAGGTTTCTTGGCTCAAGCACAAAGGGAGCAATGGGTCTTGAAATGGCTCTGGAGGCCTTCCAGGAAGGACCAAGGGGATAGAACCACAATGTACCTTGTGCTTGTAGGTGTTCTTGGTGCTGAACAGGGTGGAGTCGGTTTCAGGGCACTTTGCAGCTTCTGCAACAGAGTTAGAGACGGGAGACAGCTGCGAGCATCAGGCATTAACCAGTTTGGTGAGCAAGGCTGGATGGACGGCTGCAGGCTGGCCTACAAAGCAGTGCAGGGTCAGGAATCATTGTCTTAGTGCTGGTCATCAGTTCTGAAGTGTTGGTCGAGGTGCCTCGGATGCATTTTAGTGACTGCAGCGTAACAACAGTCAGCAGTGCAGTCGGTTGCATTTCCAAGTTGAGGGGCATGGTGGCAACCTTCCCTTTATCCCAATCCGCAGGTGGCTTGGGGGTAGCCAGACTTTATAACTGCCGCTTGTCCACCAAATACATTTTATGGGCGTGCTCCATCACTTTCCCCCGAGCAAGCTGGTGATTAGCGGCAGGGCTAAGCCTATGAGAGATCCTATAAATCCGCCTGCCTGAGGGACCAGTTTTCTTTTAACCTGTAGTGATATCCGCCTATTGACCAGTTTCTTGATGACGCCAGATCAGCAGAGGCCACGGCTAGAATTACCTTGCGTTGTTGATGAGTGGTGTATACAAGCATTGTGAGCAGTGCAATGTTTCTCTGTATGCGTGTCGACATGGTGAAAGCACGACCGGCTATTGACAAGGTATTTTGATTAATGGTGTTTTTTGGATGTCTTTTTGGGAGTATAAACAGCGGGTAGCCCCAGCGGGAATATGTCAGTGCACAATCTATAATCCTCTAGAGTGGTTGTTTTTAAATCAACCCGCAGATATCCGTAGGGCTGACTGGTCGCGCCTTCAAATGCCTCTATATAAAAAAACGCATTTTGGATGGATACATCTGTCAAGCTATCATGGCTAATTGTTTTTTATCCCGGAGGGTTTTAAATAACAATATGTAACTAGTGTTTAACGTTATAGATCTATTGCTCTGCCCTTGTTGAACAAGTTCTGCATGATATAGCAAATGCTTAGATTGCAGTGATGGGAGTATTGAGTAAAGGCTTTGTCTAGTTCAGCGCTTTGACCACCCTCCATCATCAAATCGTCCAAAACGATCGTCATTGAGACTGTCAGGCATACTGTCTACAAAACAAAGGTGCTTAAACTGTTGTTGCAAGGTGGTATAAAGAGGTTGCCAGCAGCTGGAACAACCAAACAATATTGCTGGGGAATTTAACTTATCGCAGTATGGGCATTTTCTAGATGTTTTCTGAAAAAGTAACTCTTGACGCAGCTGGAAGGTCCTGCCAGCACACATGCAAACAGATGTTGTAGCCTGGTATCCATAATGCCAAGAATGTATGGGTTAATACACCATCTACAGATATCTATCTGCAAACTCCCCGGTGGGGTTAACTCACTGTAGGGTCAACCTTTCAGCCTTCTGGGACTGCTAAAGCAAACACTGCTGTACCGTGCATCTATATTTAGCGTTTAAGCGCTACATGGAAACCTACAATTAAAATGCATGGCCTTCTCTATCTTACCTAGAAGCGGCAAATAAAAACATGTTACAGCTTTGTATATTTTCTTAAACAATATAGCGCTTAAGGCTGTATAAACCCCCCATACGTTGTGTATAAGACACATGCCTTTAAATGTTATAATGAATCATCTGTGGTGACCCCATCCCCAGCAAACCAATGCTCATAATAAAAACTGTAGGGGGCACTATCACATCCTGTAGCATTGGCTGGGTGTGCCAACGTCACACCTACAGCATTTCATGATTGGTGCATTGATGTGGCAGCGCCCCAGATGCACACCCCCTTGTGATGACAAAAAAAGGAGCACCATCGTGGGTCCTAGGGCTCACAGATAGCTGTGGCATCCAAATGGCCCACCCTTTCCTCAGGTACTGGTTGTTAAGGCCCATTGAGGAACCAGAAAAGCCACTCTCCATCGCCGTGCTCCCAGACACTCTATCAACCCTGGCTGGGGGTCACAATCCAACAATGCCCCTTGATGAATCTGAAGAAAATCTCCATCACTGTGGTCCCAACCACTGGTCAACTCTTGCTGGGAGCCAAAACCCAGCAATGGCCCTTGCTGAATCTGAAGAACAACTCCACTGCATTGCGATCCCAGCCACTCCAACCCTTGCTAGGAGCCACAACCCAGCAATGCCCCTTGTTAAATCAGTGAAAACATGCAATCCTATCCTCGGGTCCCCAAAACAGACAGAATTTATATGTAGAATCAGATACATAAATCTCCATAAATCCAACAGCTGCCGGTTATCAGGTGATACATTCCATTTCTTCACAGCCTGCCTGCTGTTCCATCCAGCTGTTGCAATACATGGTGTCTCTATAAAATACAAGGAGAACATAGAATCCGAATAGAACATCTTTTACACAACACCAATAACCTCTATGAAGTATTCAGATACCATTCCCCATCCATCACAATACACATCATATTGCAGGGTAAGCGGTCTGCATCTTGAGTCCAATTTAACACCCTAGCATTTGCATCCTTAAGAGAAAACGACATTTCAATCAGTTTGTGTGAAAGAATGTCAGCTACAGTGCTTCATCAACGTGTGTGATCTTTGACACATACTCAAATCCCACCATGTATGCCGTGCTAAAATTGAGAGTTCACAAAATCCCTCAGCTTGGGCCCTGTCAGTATTGTGTGTTACATGTCAGGAGTTAAAATTGTATTTTAAAAAGTCTATCACACAGCATCACACTTATATCGCACAGTTCACAGATTTCGCAATAGCAACCCCCCCATTGAAGCTTCCACATGTAAAAGAGGAGTCCTAACACTCTGAGCTTCCCTTGCATGCATGACATAGGGACAAAAGTGGCATAAACCTTTTGCTGCTTTGCTCACACCAACCAAGTAATGTAAATTGTACCATTTTGCACACACAAAAGAAATAATGTAAATTGTAATGCATACTTGAAAATACAAAATGAGTCCAATGGCCCCATCAGAGATTAGCTAAAACATTAATTGGTACAGTAATTGGAACTTTACCATAGCCGGCTTTTACACATAACCAATCATCTCTTTGAAATATTCAAATGCAATTCCCCATCCACCACAATACACAACATCTTGCAATGTAAGCCCCTGCATCTCAAGTCCAATGTAACACTCTAGCTCTTGGCACCCCTAAAAATAATCGTCACTTTGTGTGAAAGAATCTCGGCTACACCGCTTCATCAAAAAGTGTGATCTTTTACAACAACTTGAATTCCACTGTGCATGGCTTGCCAAAAATGGGGGTTCATAAAACCCTACATATTGCATATATAGCAACCCCAAGGGTGTAAAATCGGGTCATAATCAGTCTCTGATTAATGAGAAAGCTGCCATGTTGGATATTTGCACACTTAAGTCATCAAGTCATGTTCTAATATGTTAAATGGCATGTGCTGAGAACACAATAGCAGAATAAACACATACTTTCCCTCTCGAACACAGGAACGAGTCACTCCAGTGTCTACAAAAACAAAAATGTCTTGCCTCCTATTATTACCAATTTGGCAGTCTGGTGCCACTGACATTACTGAACACATCAGGTCACTCTGTGGGCTTTCCTATTGTGGATATAAATTCATCCCTGTACCCATGAAAGGATTTCCTCATACCACGGTCAGACTCCCTAATTCTAGGTGCGGGTGCTTGTGGGACTCCTGTGTTTGTATTCCATTGTGGCACCTTGGCTTGTTGTATCTGTACTTGCTGTGTTTGCATAGGTGTTTGCTGTGGTTGCCATTGTGGTGATTGTACTTTTGTTCTCTTGTAACAGTCGACAATTGTGTACAATAGTCAACTGTATCTCTGGCCATGGCTTCCCTTCAATCTCTAACTGTTTCTTTATCTGCCACTGCAGTGGCTCGGGCAGTCCCTGACTAAGAATATGATAGAATAATGCAACTGTTTTATCCCATGGTTCTCTTGTCTTGAGATGCCAATGTTCTTGAATCTCTCGAATAAAAGCAACAGGATCCTGGTCCTCAACCATTTTCCTTGTCATAATTGCACCCATGCATGGTATGTTGGGATATTATACTCTGAGTGCCCTCCATACGTCTGCTCTACAATTAGCAAAACGTGCTGCATCATGTGTTTTGTTTTGCACTGTTACACTCGCTTACTCAGCTTGTTTCCCAATGTCGTCAGCTCTCTCCCCTAGAATGGCTGCTAACGGGCCTTTTATGTTACCTACTGCTAACGTCATTTCCGCTGTCATTCTTGCTAGCTCATATATCCATGTTCCTGCACCTGCTGTTAAACTAGGTAACTTACATTTCAGGTTATCGGTATCCATTTGTTGCCACGGTATATAGTGTGGTCATCCTCCCCCTTTTTCTAGTAATGGGAATTGTGTAAATCTTGGTCCACAATCATACCTACCTACACTTTTCATCTTACAGGTGGGACTAGTTTCAATAAAATATACCACAAAAATCGATTCAGGGAAGCACCATCAATCGGGGGCCATTATCAAACAAAACATTTTTTTACCAATTTTAAAGCCTATACAATGGTACTCTCTTTATTCCCTTGTTTATAATTCTATCTATTCTTACTGTCTTACTGTATTGTTAGTGATACGCTAAGAATCTCCTTTATGTGATATATTTCTCAAATGTTATCCTTCTCTGATTGACGTCAATCTCTTGATATTAGAGTCTGACAACCACATAGATTATTACTATTGTTTTATATCTCCTAGTTTGAACATGATGAACGTTTTATGTTGACATGGTCATAACCCCATATAAATGTGCACCTTTAATTCTCTGCGATCGCCTGTCTTTACTGTCTCTAGTAAATGTATCTCATCTCACGTTTAACCCATTTTGGAGTTTGACACGCATTCTTCATCTTGGCCTTACCTCAGGAATCCCTATAAAATACTCCACTTGGAGTTCAATGCGTGTCTGTCTGTCCCCTTGGAAACAGGAATCAAGGTCTCCTTCTCTCTTTCTCTCTCTTTCTCTCTCTTTCTCTCTCTTTCTCTCTCTTTCTCTCTCTCTCTTTCTACAATCCATCCACTTTATTTGCCACTTTCAAAGCTCTACATACATCCTTTGCTCAGCTTAAGTCCCTTAATATCAACTCTTCCCCAATCAACCACTTCACCTTCTGTTCAGGGGGCGCCTGTGGGGACCGGACAGGAATTTCGTTTAAGGGGCATAAACTGACCGTCTTTTAATAACATGTGTGTCTTTTTCTCCACTCTCCACAGGAAACTCTAGATCTTCTGGCTAATGGTGGAAGATGTCAGGCATCAGAGAATCTAGATCTGGGCCCAGGAGATTGGATCAGAACCATCTGCACTGCTACCAAAATGTGCAGCATTGCCTGGAGCGTTACATGTTCCGGATGGAATTGCCCATAAACGATCTCAGACCCAAATAACCAGACAGACTCAAAGAATATGGCAAAGTACTACTTTATCATCAGCGCAAAAAAAGTAGGGAAACCTGGTGAAAAGACAAATTGCAGCTCACACACTCAACTACATTTTGATTAAACAAAGGCTTTATACCTTGATGTCACTTAATTGCCTGCCCCTTATCTGGTAGACATGCCTAGAACTACCTCTAAATATGTATAATACAGATTATCAGCAGAATAACAGCAGCAGATTGGCTTCTGCAACATTTTATAGTACACTGCTACATAGGCCCTGATGATTTGTTGGCATTCTCTTCCAACCTTGGACTTTAGGTTTGTTAGCAACACGTGAGCAAAACAAAACACAGCTGCGGGGTTCAATGTCAGACTACTACCCACTTGGTCAATTAGCCTACAATCTCTCATCAATTAGGCCCTAAAACAAGGCTTCTTCTTTGTAGTTCGCCTTGCTGATGATTCTCTTCTCTGAGACTTTTAAGGGAGAATAGGTACATCAATATCTTCAGTTAGAGCTGTGAAAAACCAGAGGGTGTTTCATTGCCAAGACCCCGGGGATCCCTTACTCAGGTGGCCAGGGCACGCCATCGCCTTTGTATCCAGACCTTGAGGGAGGACAAGTGCTGGAGGATCACCTGGGTGAGGGGCCCTCGGGGAGTAGAGGGGGGAACGCCAAATGACGAGACATTGTATCTCCCATTCCAAATACCCCTGTCCCATCCTATTTTATAGGATATTCCAACTTCCCAGACCCTCCTCTTTCCTACACAAACACTGAGCCAAGGAAAAGGTCGTCTGAGGCTAAAAGGAGTACCACCCATGTAATACATGGGACATGTCCCACTAATAAGATCAGGCAAGTTCAGGCACTTGATCTTAATTACATACACCTGGTACCTATTAGCTCACCCCACATGGTTAAAATATGGAACACTGAGACACACTCTGAGCAAGGTGATGCATTAGAAGGGGCAGTTCTCCCAGGGCGGTGGAGAGTCAGTCCTGGTGCCATAGGCGCCAGGCTCATAGATTAAAACTTACCTGATGCAGACCATGCTGCAAATTTACCTGATGCAGACCATGCTACAAGAGCTCCAAGCCAAAAGAGGCTTCAAAGGGACTACTTTACTTAGGGACTATTTTCTTACTCGGGCGCGGCTGGGAAGGAATACTTACCTGGGACTACTTTGGAGGCTATTTATACCACACCCAAAGAGCAGCACACGCTTCACGTTATTCTGCATCCAGCAGCGTAACGCTCACCGTGCCTGCAAGTCTGCATCCAGCCTTCTGCCACGCCCACCTTTGATCCTTACCTGAATTCCCGATCCATCGCGCCTTCGAGCTGGAAGAAAGAAGTTATTTTATGCGCGTCGCCTTGCCTGCTGCAGCGCCGCGCTGAACTCACCGGCCTTTGCAGCATCTTCACATTCCACCGCATCCTCCTGCATGTTCCTGCCGCACTCCGGCACCTAAGGAGAAGACAAGAACAGCAAGGTGAGCCAAGGGAATACACAGAGGAATATTAGTTAGCCCCCCATAGACTTACCTGATTTTACCACCGGGGGTACTATTCCTCTTCACGGGTCGGCGCAGCTTCCACTGCATCTTCGCCGAACCCCAGCCCCTAAGGGGAAACAAAAGGACAGCAAGGTGAAACAAAGGGACTAACAAGGGGAACCCTCCTCACCACAATAGACTTACCTGATTTTACCGCCGGAGGTATTATTCCCCGAGACTTCATACCTTCTCTCAGCGCCTGAATAAGGGAGAAAGCAACAGGTTACATATTGACATTATTTTATCGAACTGTGTTGGAAAATACAAATCCTTACCAGAATACTACCGGTTGCCACAAGGAACTTTTCATTAGGGTCAAGCTGCAACCTGCAAGGAATCGGACAAGAGTGAAAGTCAGGCATTTGAACTCTTACGAACTTTATACTTACGGCGTCTTGCCTGGAATCTCGGAGTCAATATTGTTCTGGAACTCACCAATTCCTTCGAGCCAGTGAAGCAACTGGTTATCAACGCGCCCCTGCGCTCAATGCAGGATGGAGAGCTCATCTTTTCAAACCATCAGGTGAGACTATAAGAGGAGACATTACAAGGTGATCTGTGGGGAGAACAGCGGGGGTGGGGGGATTTACGCTCAACTCCACGGGCGGTTAATGCCCTTTCTCCATTTGCAGAAGAATATTCCTACGGGCCTAGCAAACGAAGCTAGGTGGGCCAGTCCAGTCCGTCATCTCGCCCCTACGCGTCACTTTGGTGGAGACCGCAGCTGTCCAGTTCCGATTAACGCCTCTGTGGGAGCCAGGTGAGCGTAACACCTGGTCCACGAAACAAAGTGTATCCTTGTGTCCAAAGCCAGAGTGTGTCGCAAGTTCCAAGTGTGCCACCTTACCCCGTGCTACAAATGTGGGGAAGGGAGATTACTCAACCATACTGACATTTCTTTTGAACACTGATTTTCCTTTTTGTATTACACATTCCCTTTACACATTTATTGTATTAGAAAGAGGGCTGGCATTAGGTGTATTAGTATAGGGCATTTTATTTTGACTAAGTACTGACTAAGACTGTATTTTCTTTTTGTTTGATGGTCGAGAATACTCCCATCTTAGTTACAGGGCAAGATGGGAGTTTTCCAACCCCTTTTAAACCATCAATAAAGGTTTTGAAACTTGTAGCTCTTGTGTCAGTGTCTACTTGTAATACCATACCTCCCTCACATAGCCTAATCAATAGGCCATGTTTTCAAGTCTTGAATCACGTCTGAGGAGACCACGATGTTGTCCATTTCGACCTTTTATTTAGTACTATTTAATTCAATTATACTGTATGCTATTACTCCTCTTGGCCCCTGTAGACTTGGTTGTACCTTCGTGTGTATGCTCTCTGCATATTTAATTGTTCAATACGGCGCACTTGAAAATGTGTTCTTCGTTACTTAATCTAAGAGAAATATGTCATGCGTATGTAGCTTATCCTCTTTGACTCCCCTTGTGCCTTGCAATTATTTCTTGATGTGGCATCCTTGATCCCAGGCCAAAATATATTCTTTGTTATTCGCACAAAGCTGTTTTCCAGTGCCTTTCAGCTCTGCAACCCTGGTCTGTTTCTGAGGTAGTTTGATTATTCTTAAAGGGGTAGTCCAGCTAAACATTTTATTAAAAAAATAGATAGGCAACATTAAAAAAAAAAATACTAACACTTTTTTTTTTAAACTTCCTATGTAAAATTTTGAGCTATTCAAGCTCAAAATTTGCAAAAGCAAGCACATGGGCGCATCCATTTTGTGAAATGGATGCCCGCCTGTGCTGGCTTTTGCGGCACTAATGAAGGAAAAGCCAGCCATCTGTAGTAAACAAAAGCTACCGCTGGGTGGCTTTTCCTTCATTGGTGCTGTACGCGGAGGACAGGGACCGGAGACCAGAGCAGGAAAGCTGCAGCTGAATCTCGGTAAGTGCTATTTATTTATTTTTAAAAATAAGCACTAGCTGTGTTTTTTTTTCTAAGTTTTCCGGGCTGGAGGAGCTCGGAAAACTTAGAAATAAAACCGCCGCTTTAAAAATGTTGTATTTATGTTTGCGGTCGCTTTTGAAGCTACCGCACACATAAATACAACGTTATTGTGTTTGAAAACGCTGCGGTTTTTCTTTCCAAGTTTCTTAGGCTCCTCCGGCTCGGAGGAGCCTGAGAAACTCGGAAAGAAAAACCGCAGCATTTTCAAACACTACTGCGTTGTGTTTCTGCCTGCTGTGGCTATCTCTCCGTTGCTCCCCCAGGGGAGCACCGGAGACCCAAAGTGAAAGCCAAGGCAGGCAGAAACACAACACGGTAGTGTTTACATGCCGCAGTGTTTCTGCCTACAGCTGATTTCCCATTTGGGGCTCTTGGGCTCCCCACGGGGGGCCCGAGAGCCCCAAATGGGAAATGCTAAATGCTGCAGTGTTTCTGCCTAAATCTGATTTCCCATTTGTGGCTCTCGGGCTCCCGGGGAGCCCGAGAGCCCCAAATGAGAAAGCAGATTTAGGCAGAAACACAACCGCATTGTGTTTCTGCCTGCCTTGGCTTTCACTTTGGGTCTCCGGTGCTCCCCTGCCCAGCACAGGCGGGCATCCATTTAACAAAATGGATGCGCCCATGTGCTTGCTTTTGCGAATTTTGAGCTTGAATAGCTCAAAATGTTACATAGGAAGTTTAAAAAAAAATGCTAGTATTTTTTTTTTAATGTTGCCTATCTATTTTTTAAATAATTTTTAGCTGGACTCCCCCTTTAACACGAGTCCAACTTACATATTTTCATCATGGCCGCTTTACTCACGTTATATTTTCTCCTGCAGCAAGCTTCTATATATCTTATCTACCTTGCGTTTCTACAAATGTACAGTTATTGATTCTCTTCTCACTCATCTTATCAATGAATATAAACTCTTCATATTCGCAAACATGTTTCTCTTGTTATTTCAGTGACATTTTCATTCGTTAAGTATTTGCAAATCACTTCAGTGTGTCGTTGTGTCTTCACTTCATGACATCACTTTGCGCTGGTCTGATTTCTCTAACAGCTCTTCTATGTCCAGTGGTGTATGCATACATCCTTCCACCACTTCAGTGCAAGGGTACATTTGATACGATTGTCTGAGTGCATAACGCTTCTCGTAACTTGAATGCAGTATTTGGACGATACCTGGTGTCACACACAGAGCTCTTATTGTTGCAGTATGACAGAGGTGAGGGGGTGGGCAATAGAGATGTGTACATCTGCCTCTCTACAGGTGGTTTATTTGTGGTGTTTGGGTTTGCAGGTCAAAGGTGGATGGAATAGAGCCACCATTTCTATTGCGTATTTCGCCACCTTGGGATATGCAGAACTGACCTATCAGAGTTGCTCTGGCTTCTTGGCTGGAGGCCAATTGGTTTTTCATTAAATGCCATTATTAATTCTTGTAAATGAAACAATCCACTGATCCCATATTTGAGGTTGATGTTTTTCAATGAGCTACTAAGCAAATGTCTGTAACATTTAATAAATTAACTAGTATTTAAACCATATCTATTTGGCTGTTTTTATTCTTTAGTTCACTGTGGGTCAAAGGGCAGTCATGTTTTGTTAATTCTCATGACCTATGAATTGGAATGAGGAGAGGGATGCAGGGTTGATCTTCATTACTCCCAGGCTTCTCTCCCTCTTCCCAGCCCTGTCCACCCACAGTGAGTGGTAGCCCCTCACCCGAGACTTGATGATCAAATACGAGGAGGAGGGAAGTCTCAAAGCACACCAGCGAAGCGGGGAGAGGCTGTTTGTAAACTAAAACGTCGATCTAGCCAGTGATGTCATGCCCTTGTGCTGAAGTCACCTCATGAGTAAGCACTGTCATGAGGACAGGTAGGACAAGGATGCTAATGCTTTCTGCCACACCAGCATCATATTATCAGGCACTGCAATAAAAGGTATGAACGCGTGGAATTTGTGCCCTCAGAGTCCTGACAGAAGAAGGACGAGACATGCCCAGGAAACAGGCAATATCAGTAGCCCTTTAAACGTATGAACACAAACCACTTGCCACAAGGCCATAAAACATCTCCTCACTCACGGACAATCCTGTGAGTGTGTTTCCAGCTTGATTGAGACTCTGCACATGTGGCTGCTGTGTGTTTAGGTAGGGTTCACTTTCATGATCCTCCATATGTATAGATGTATGTATTCTGGAGATGCTGCCCAGCTTCATTCCCTGACCACATGCATGTGTGCGTGGATAGCCGAGTGGGTCCTCGGCACTGCGTGTGTGAGGTCGGTCTCATGCAAAGCAGGTGCGCCCGCTGATGTTAATCATGGTGGCAGGAGAAAAGGGCAGCTGAGCTACCTGCTTCCCGGAGGATTAGGGTTCGAAAGGGGCCTGCATAATGAGGTGTCCAAACACCTACCTTGCATGTCTATACATTGGGATTCCCCCCTCCGTGGGTCTCTGGGGGGACTGCGGCATATGGGCACTGTGGACTAAAGCGTGTTGCAAGGCAAAAGGCAACCTTGCAAATCGACAGTTATTCTACCTTTGTAGAGTTTAGCATTTAACACGGATGCGGAATTGTATGCATACTCATACAGGTCGAACTCACACAATGAGTTGTACATGTCCATAATGACATGGGCTGCTGCTTTCAGCAGGACACGCTGGAAGAGACATATGTTCCTAACAAAGGTAACTACCTCATTCAATCGGTTAGTATGTGTGTCCTTTAAAAAGAAATCAGGCTGCACAACAACATAGAGTACAATATTTCTTGCCGATTTTAGCTAAAGACCCCTGGGTGTTAGCTTCGAGTGTTCATTTAATCCATTATCCGGGAACAGTGACTCCGGGGAGATGCGCTAATATGGGAGACCTCTAACTGACCCGCCGGGCTTCCTGATCAATAAGGCAATTGAATGAGCTAATAATGAAGGCTTGGATGATCAGAGTTTACATTAATGTTAGGGCAAGGGACGGGAAATGGAGATGAAGAGAAGCCTGCGAGCAGGCAAGGGGAGAAAAAACCAGTTCACCTCCGCGCCACCCTACACAGGGATATTCTATGATCATTATAAGGATTTCTTATTTACATGGCACTTGCGCCTAAGCGATGTACATAGAACATATTTATATACATTAACCAACCCAACCGAAGTTGGTACTCATTTGTCGATCTCAGAAGGATGAAGGGCTGAGTGGGCCTTGCCGGGATTTGAACCTGGGACCTGCAGATCACACAAAGATCACAGCAGCGAGCGCTCAGCCCACGGAGCCATTTTACCGGCATCTTTCAAAGCAGTCACTATTCCGGTCACTGGGGTGGACCCTTATATAGCCATGGACCTCTCCAAACCTCAATGTTTACCGCAGATGGGCTTGCTCCCAAGTACTTTTCCTATATATTTAGTTATTGGGGTTTGTAAGGCACCAAATAGCTTCCTTGTGCTCTTCGAGTATCCAGTGCTCCATGTGTGATGTTGGTCCCTCACTCCTAGTGGGGCACAGGAGCGGCTTTAAACATTTTAGGTTCTGCCTTCGGAATCATGTGCCTGACTTCTGACTGCTGGCCACGGAGGTCCATGCAAAGACTCACCAACACTGGGGTCACCCATCTCAGAAACTATGCCTAGCAGATGGTAAGTGCGGGTCTGGGCGGGGCTTCAATCATTTCCTCTGGGAAGTAGGACGAAAATATAGGCCTTCAGCCCTAAACGGGTTAATAGCAGACTAGATCCAGGGGTCTGAAAGAAAGCCCCTGAACACTCACACCAGAGAGAATACAACCCGCTAGGGAAGAAAGGCCCAAATAGATCTTGTAAGGATAACAAGTTAAATGCCATGCACAGATGAGAGCAACAGCAAAGAACTCTTCTGCCAAAGAAGGGTTCAAGCAGGAACTTATAAAGCAAAACATCATCATAAGTGACAAAGCACATATAGTAAACACCTGCACGGCTGATTGGATGGAGCCTATACAGGTGCTGCCCCTATCCATATCGCAGGGCTGTTTATTGGTCCCAGCCCAGTCCATCTGTCTTCCATCACATGGGCGCTGCAGGGCTCATCTTCTCACGTCGAAGGTCAGAAAACAAATTAACTATACTCCTTCTATACAGCTTGTTTATCACTCATACTCTGCACATGGGAGGCTTCAAAACAGACACACAGGAGGTTCCAGGGCACTCTAACCTTCCTCCACACATTTCACTGACTCCCTCCACGACATCCGGCTCCAAGGTCTCCGCCCTCGTTTTGAACTATAATGTATCCCTCCCAGTACCTTGCAATACAGATCAAATGATTGTCACTGCAACGATACATCCTGTCCATCCTCTTTGAACATTTCAGGAATTGTCACTTTGGGGATGATGGTCAAAGGTCACCTGGTGTCATGGAATTCGGGGATCTTGGGGTTTAGTCAGTTATATGGACTATAACACGTAGTCACTCGGAAATGGGCCAGGTCATGCTTTGGCCAAAGTGAGGTAATGTGCACACCAGGTGCCAGCCTCTGATCCCAGCCTTATAGGGTACAATCCTCTTGGGTGAAAAACACATATTTGCAACACTTTCAACAACAATGGACAAACAGTGTGGTGAGTGGGGGTGAGAACTGTCCTCATGGGAGCTGGGGCATGACTGGAGATTTCCGTTGACTGGTGGATTTGGGCCTAGTGCATGCAATGCCGCCTCTACTGTGCTTACCGCGCAAGCCTTCTCTTCTACCTAGGAAAATGAATATCTACACAAAATAGAGATGCCGCCCGCACCTTGGGCCTCACTATATAAATACGTTATAAATGATGATGTTGGCATGGGGTCCTGCTGGACTGCAAAGCACTCCTTCCACTGACCTCACACCCCTGGTTCATTACAGTGCCTCAACTACATCTCACCTAATTTTAAAGCGCCGGGGGGGGTGCTGCCCCCTTCCCAACAGGTCCTCTTTTATAGTTCCCTAACTCTTTGCTGTTTTAGTTCTTAATCACAATATTAGAAATGTTGCTTATGTACGAGGTCTACGTATCTGGTTTCTTATCTCCTTTTTAAAACCAGTTGATTATAATCGCACATTTAAGAGAAAACATGATAAGACTTTCACCACAAGGTACGCAAGTAGATGATGGCCAGCCTTTATATTAGTTCTGACGATGCCCTCAAGCCTGCACTTGTGGTCAACCGCGCTAATTATTAGGAGGCCCACTGGAGGAGCTTGACTTTGATGTGTACCAATTAAAACAATAGGCCTCATTACAACGTAGACGGTATGGGGTTAACGGCGCTGGTAGAGCTGCCGGCGCCGTTAACCCCCTACCGCCTCATTATGAGGTCTGCTCGCGGGTAAAACCAGTTGTCCTTAGCGGGTCCCACTAGCAGACCAGGATGCTAACAACGGGCCCGTTGTTAGCATCCTCCCCATTCCCATTGAGCCCTATGGGGCTCGAATGGGGATGTACCGGGTCCGGGTTCCTTGAATGGGGAAATACCAGGCCCTCCAAGGTCAGAATGGCCTGGTATTTCCCCATTCAAGGAACCTAGACCCGGTACCAGGTATGGGGGTAGCAATGCCGCTAAAAGCGGCATGGCTACCTCCATACTTGTAATGAGGCCCATTGAGTTTCAAGCCCCATTTAGACTTGCATTTGCATATGACGCACACCCATTTGCCATTGATCCTTTATGAGAGAAAGAGGTCTCTAAATGCCCAGTGTGCCCTCATTGCCCTGACTATGATTTCAGGGTCCAGCTCTTCATTTCTACGTACACTGCATCCAGCTTGAATCAAAGTTATTGGTCCAAAACACTGACAAATTTACCATGCTTTAAACCCCCTGTGAAAAATAGGCATCAAAGGCTCCCATCAAATGTTTGCTGCTACTCTTGTCGAGAGCACACCAATTATGGCCATTTTGAAAGTATTGGGGTGGTCAGGAAAGGTCCCAATAATGAAGGGCAAGTTCATGTTGCACGCGTCATATTTGTGACTGGGGAGCGGAAACATGGGTACGATGTTGCAATTTCAGATGCATCTAGTGTAGATAAATGTGAATGGGATATATCACTTAAAGTGTTATTTGTGTTCAAATTGATACATATTAGATTTGCATGTGTGTAGAAAGACGAATGACAAAACCGCCAAATGAAAGATAAAACACAATGCGCATGCAAGGAAGGGGACTGGTCCTGGAGGACCCACTGTAAAGAAGAGACAATATTTATTAAATATACATACACACTGAGATACATACACAGGGAGTTTTTCAATCCATATGTTGTGGGCTTTTACGAATTCATT
Organism: Ambystoma mexicanum; assembly: GCF_040938575.1. Classification (NCBI taxonomy): domain Eukaryota; kingdom Metazoa; phylum Chordata; class Amphibia; order Caudata; family Ambystomatidae; genus Ambystoma; species Ambystoma mexicanum. Next base: position 882,915,126 of record NC_090931.1, on the reverse strand, counting down.
AAAACTCTGCAGTCCGCAGTCTGCCCAGTGAATTTTAAGTGACTCGGCAAATTTAGTTCTGCAAGGTTGGAAGCTGGAGGAGGAGTAATGATTAACCAAGCAGATGGGCAACTAGCAACTGACCAGGGTTTTATGGCCTGGTAGTTTTGTAGGAAGTAGATGTAATCTCTTTAAAGTGCATGAGAGCTTTCATAGGGGCCTTGCCATTTGTTTTGATCAACAATAAACATCGGGTGAGGTGATACTTGAGGCCAGAGTGACCGATACTAAGGAGTTTCGATTGTTTTCTCAGGATGTGCCATGAGTGCTGAAATGGTAGTCATTTAGATTATAATGTTCCAATGACGCCAGTTATCTGGGGGGATGAGATGGTTATCGACAATTCAAAGGGAACCTGTTTATTCTGCTCTCTCACATGTCGTTCGAAGTATCCCTCGAACACCATATGCAAATTACATTTAGGATTAAGAGGTCACATTATGTTTGAATGTGAATGTGTAACAGTATGATGATGCCATGACCTACTATGGAGGAATCCCAAGAAGGGGTGCGCTATGAATATGATCTGAAGATGGTAGTTAAGATATTGATGCCCAGTGAGAATGGAGGAATTGGAGAAAGATGGGATTTCTTTGTATAGATTTTGACCAATCATGTACGGGGTGGATTGTAATAAAATATATGGGAGTGTTTTAACTTTTGCAAAAATATATATAATGTGTCAATTTATGTGGTTCGTTGAGACTCAGGTTAGTTTGACTCGACAGGGTCATCTAGCTCCTCCCCTGGAGGATTGTACAATAAACATTCTTTACATGCAAATGTGCACTCGTTCATTAAGCGGTGGGCCTGCTTTGGACTCAGGTGATTAGGGACCCATTCATAGAAAAGTTACTTGCAGTTCACAGGTTCACTCATCCTGACCATGGGCCTCATTACGAGTTGGGCGGTAGCGCCGGCGCTAACAGCGCTGGCGCTATCTGCCCTACTGTCATGACCACTGCTTCCAAAGAGTCAGGACCTACCCAACATCCTTGGAAGCAGGCTCATAACATATACTATCGGCACCAGCAAGTCCCAATAGGGACCTTTTGGACCTTGTCCTGGCACCGGTGGTGCCAGGCTCATAGCATTGACCCGTCCCGGCACAGGAAGCGCCGGGCTCATAACAAGTGTGAAAGTGCTTGGGTGGACCTACCTGCAGCAGACCATGCTGCTTACTTACCAGCAAGATGATGTTTCACTCTCTTCTGGCAGGGACTGCTTTTCCTTCTGGGTGGGGCAGGCACCACTCCCTGGATCATTGATGCTGGACCCCTTCTGGAAGCAGGAACTCTTTTGCCTGGGCAAGGCTGTGGAAGAAGACCCCTAAGCACTCCTATGGACTATTTAAACCACACCCGATTGGTGCAACGTGCTTTGCGTTATTCTGCATCTGCAGCAGGACGCTCACCGTGTCAGCTCCAGCGAATCTTCAGTTCTGGATCCTGTGAATACGAAAATTACCTGCTGGGAACCAATCTTCAGTCTTCAGCAGCTCCTGCAAAACAAAAGGCACAGGTTAGGCAAAGGCAAAGTAGCGCTTCAACTTACCCGATCCATCGGCAGCATTCAAGGCGTTTTTTCTGCATTTCTCGTCCGGCATCGGGCCTGCAAAGACAAAGAACATTGGTTAGTAACGCTTAGTTACAAAACTGTTTACCTGTGTTACGCTCGCTCCAACTCTGCTCGCGCTGCATTCCGGCACCTGTAAAGACAAAAGAGACATTAAGGTGCATTCTACAGCCCTAGAGCAGCCTTTCTACTTGCGTGCCTTCGTATTCACCATCTTCTTGTTACGCTCTCTGCCACGAACCTGGGGGAGCATCTTCTTCGGCACCGACAGCATCTGAAAAGGAAAAGACATAGACATTAAGGCGATAAGACATTTGAAGAGAGCAATCTAAAGGGAACTTTAATACTTACAAGTCACGCTCGTGCAGCACACGGCGGCATCGCTCTCAACTTACTCTCTGCAATCAAGAGGCTGAACTCATATCCAGTGAAGTAACTGGACCCAGCGCCCCTGCACAATACGCAGGATGGAGAGCCCAGCATTCACCTATTTAAGGTGAGCACAACACTCGACCAAGTACCACGGGGAGAGAGGGAAAGAGGGGCTTGGAACTTCTCCCAACCTTCCAGCCACTAATACCTTGATTTTCCACTTGCAGACACCTCACCCTTCAGGTCAAACTTTCGGTGAGAAAGGGGCCAAATCCGGGAGCCAATCGAATCCTACGCCTAACGTTGAAGACGGTTTCACCGCCCAGTCAAGACCCGCGCCTCCGAGGGAACCAGGTGAGCGTTACAGAACGCGAAGCCTTACCACATATTTCCCGCCCAGGCGCAATGGAAACTTCAGACACAGACCAATTGGCCCAGTTGCTCGGGGAGTTGAGAGCAGAAGTACACGCAGCGCGCCAGGAAACAAACGCCCTAAGGAGGGAGTTAGTGGTTTCTAAGGAGCGAACAGACGATTTGGCTAGACAATTGTTACAAGCCCAAGCGGGACAAACTCCTCTGCCTACCCCTGGGGGGAGCCATGCTCCAACGACTTCCTCTAATCTGGTGCAAATTAATCTACCAGGAAATGTACCTTTGGCCCCGCCCGAACGCTTTTCAGGTGATCCGAAAAGATATGCTGTGTTCATCAATCAGTGTCGTTTGCACTTTTTGTGTAGACCTGCCGCTTTTCCAACGGACCAGGCTAAGGTGGCCTTCGTGCTCTCATATCTTAGTGGCAGTGCCGCAGATTGGTCTATTCCTTTAGTGACTCAGGATAACCCTATTCTTCATAATTTCCAGGACTTCCAAGCTAGTATGGAAAGATTGTTCGCAAAACATTCTCAGGGACAGGCCCTGGACAATGAACTTCTTTCACGACAGGGCAATCAAGATCTTCTGGCCTACATTGCATCATTTAACAGACTAGTGGTTGAAACCAGATGGCCTGAGGATAAGAGGATCACCCTTTTCTACAGAGGCCTGCGTGGAGAACTTAAAGACGTTCTGGCTCAGGTGGTGAATCCTCCACAAGACTGTTCCGAATACATCGATCTGGTGGTTCAATTGGATCATAGAATACAAAATCGAAAAGCCGATCGTTCCAGAATTGAGACTCGAGCTTTTTCAAGACCACAGAGTTCCGCTAAAGGAAATGATACCGTGGAACCCATGCAGATTGGGGTTGTGAAAGGACCTCTAACCCAAAAGGAAAGGGAAAGGAGAAGACAACTGCAATTGTGCCTCTATTGCGGAAACTCAGGGCACTTCCTTCAAGATTGCCCAGTGAAACCAAGGAAGAAGACAGTAGGAGCTTCCGATAAAGGTGCCAAAGGTTCAGAGTCGGAAAACGACCTCGCCCGACAAGTGTAGAGGTCCGCTTGCCGAGCGTTAAAACCAGTTCTTTGACCTCGCATTTCATCATGCCCATGGTCCTCGTGAGTCCAGAACAACCCAATCGTATGCATGCCATTAAAGCATACATTGATAGTGGCGCAATCGGCAATTACGTGGACTGTGAATTGGCCGCCAGGATGAATCTATCTCTTTGTCCTAAGACGGTGAAAGACGTCATCACCACCGTGGATGGTACGGAAATAGCTTCCGGACCAGTAACTCACACCACCATGGAAGTGACGTTGGTAAGCCAAGATGGACATCAAGAGAATATCGTGTTTGATGTGATCAAGGCTCCGCAGTTTCAAGCTATCCTGGGAATCCCTTGGTTGGAGAAACACAATCCCCAAATCGATTGGCGAGCAAAGACAATCCGGTTTCCAGAATGCGCTCCTACCTGTTATCCTCAGCCTCCCACTAAGCTAGTAGCAACTACTTCTGAGAGTCCTCACCTGCCTCCTGAATACTGGGAATTTCAAGATGTCTTTCGGAAAGATCAAGCTAATTCGCTGCCTCCTCACAGATCATACGACTGCCAGATAGACTTGATTCCGGGATCCACTCCTCCGTGCAGTCGAATTTATGCCCTCACAGAACCTGAAAATCTTCACCTGAGGCAGTATTTGGACCAGTACCTGGCTAATGGATTTATCCGTCCTTCGAAGTCCCCGGCCTCTTCAGCTCTGTTCTTCGTTCCAAAAAAAGGAGACCTAAGAACATGTATAGATTACTGTGCCCTGAACCAGATTACGATTAAGAACAGATATCCGTTACCATTGATCCCTGAACTTCTTGACCCAGTTAAAAGTGCCTGTATCTACACAAAGCTGGACCTCAGAGGATCTTACTATTTAGTACGAATAAAAGAGGGCGACGAATGGAAGACGGCCTTTCGTACTAAATATGGACTGTTCGAGTATCAAGTAATGCCCTTTGGATTATGCAACGCATCGGCTGCCTTTCAGTATTTTATGAATGATGTCCTCAGAGAGCTCATTGACGTATGTGTAGTTGTCTATATTGATGACATTCTGGTCTACTCGTCCTCTGAGGCGGATCATCGAAAACACGTCACAGCAGTACTGGAGAGGCTCCGAAAACAGACTTTTTGCAAAGCTGGAGAAATGCGTTTTTCATGCCACTGAGGTCGAATTTTTGGGATTTATTTTGTCACCTAATGGAGTCCACATGGACTCAAGAAAAGTGGACGCTATCATTAAGTGGCCCTCACCAACGTCTGTGAAAGGAGTTCAAAGCATGTTGGGCTTCGCCAACTTTTATCATAGATTTATTCCTGATTTTTCTCGAGTAGTCCAACCCATTACAGCCCTTCTCAGAAAGAATAAACGTTTTGAGTGGTCTACGGAGGCTGAACAAGCTTTTCAGGAACTAAAAACAAAATTCACCTCGGCTCCAGTTTTAAAACATCCTCGCCCAGAACTTCCCTATATCGTGGAGACTGATGCTTCCAATCTCGCAATGGGAGCAGTGCTTTCGCAAAGAGACCCAGAAACAAACCAGTTACACCCAGTGGCATTTTGGTCCCGCAAATTTTTGGCTCCCGAAATCAACTATACCATTACAGATAAGGAACTTTTGGCTATTAAGTCCGCCTTTAAAGCCTGGCGGCATTATCTCCTGGGAGCCCGACACACAGTCACCGTCATCACGGATCATCGTAATTTACAGTACCTTAAATCAGCCAAAGCTCAATCCTCTAGACAACTTCGCTGGGCATTATTTTTTGCCGAATTCGACTTTGTGATAATTTACCGACCAGGCAACAAGAATGGTAAAGCAGATGCTCTCTCCCGAATTGGAGTTGATGAACTCGCGACCAATCCTGAACCCGTACCCATAATTCCGGAACAGAGAATCCTGGGTTTGATAAATGCACAATCCATTGAAGACATTGAAGCTAAAGTTAAAGAACTTCTGACTCCAGCAGAAGTGCAAGACTGGCAACTCAAGGGAAAAGATTTCACAATGGATAAGAACTTACTATATTTTCAAGGAAGGTTATATCTACCATGTACCGATTTACAAAGACAGGTGATCTCTTGTTACCATGACTCCTTAATGGAAGGACATCCCGGCATTGCCAAAATGTCGGAAAAGATAAAAAGACATTTCTGGTGGCCGTCTTGGAGAAAGGACATTAAGGATTTCATAAATTCCTGTGGTGTGTGCGCTCAACGCAAAAGCCAGAAGGAGAAGCCAGCAGGCCTCTTACATCCAATAGACATTCCTACACACCCGTGGCATACTCTCTCCATGGACTTCATCACGGATTTACCACCATGCTCCGGATTTAATACAATCTTAGTGATTGTGGACCTATTCTCGAAGATGGCTCATTTTATCCCATTGAAAGGGTTACCTACAGCTTCAATTCTGGCCCGAGAGTTCCTCGAAAACATCGTTCGGTTGCACGGCTTTCCTTCAGTTTTAATCTCAGATAGAGGAAGTCAATTTATTTCCCACTTCTGGCGGAGTTGTTGTCGCCTAGCCCAAATTGACGTAAGGCTTTCAACCAGCCATCATCCCCAGACTGACGGGCAGACCGAGAGGACTAACCAAACCCTGGAACAGTATCTGCGCTGCATGTTACAACAGTCGGAGGGCACTTGGAAAGACATTCTCTGGATTGCGGAGTACGCTTATAATAATTCAGTCCATGCCGGAACCGGAAAAACTCCTTTTTTTCTTTTATATGGAATCCACCCTCGCACCTCAAATCTTGATCCACCTCAGACTCTTGGGACACCCGCTGTAGACCATCTGCATTCTACAATCACTCAAGCCTTTAAAGAGGCCACGTCTCACCTTAAGCGGGCCAAGGAACAATACAAGAAGTGTGCGGACATACATCGAAAGGAGGCTCCTCAATATCTTGTGGGAGATCAAGTCTGGCTATCCACCAAACATTTACCTCTAAAAGGACCGCGTACTTTCAATCCACGATACCTGGGACCTTACCCAATCACTGCCATAATTAATCCAGTGGCAGTTAAATTGGGCCTACCTGCCCATATGAAAATACATCCAGTTTTCCACGTTTCTCTACTGAAACCCATGCAACCTGGAACCCGTTTGACGAAATCTCCAGACCCTATTCTTGTGGACGGAGAACTGGAATTCGAAATACAAGACATCTTAGACTCCAAGATTTCCAAATCAAAACTATACTATCTGATTGACTGGAAAGGTTATGGCCCCCAGGAACGATCTTGGGAACCGTCGGAACATGTTCATGCACCCCGTCTGGTTAAGAAGTTTCATCGAACTTTTCCTGATAAACCGAAACCCCCGGAGAAGATGAATTTGGGAGGGGCCTTGAGGGGGGGTGCTGTCATGACCACTGCTTCCAGAGAGTCAGGACCTACCCAACATCCTTGGAAGCAGGCTCATAACATATACTATCGGCACCAGCAAGTCCCAATAGGGACCTTTTGGACCTTGTCCTGGCACCTGTGGTGCCAGGCTCATAGGATGGACCCGTCCCGGCACAGGAAGCGCCGGGCTCATAAGTGTGAAAGTGCTTGGGTGGACCTACCTGCAGCAGACCATGCTGCTTACTTACCAGCAAGATGATGTTTCACTCTCTTCTGGCAGGGACTACTTTTCCTTCTGGGTGGGGCAGGCACCACTCCCTGGATCATTGATGCTGGACCCCTTCTGTAAGCAGGAACTCTTTTGCCTGGGAGAGGCTGTGGAAGAAGACACCTAAGCACTCCTATGGACTATTTAAACCACACCCGATTGGTGCAACGTGCTTCGCGTTATTCTGCATCTGCAGCAGGACGCTCACCGTGTCAGCTCCAGCGAATCTTCAGTTCCGGATCCTGTGAATACGAAAATTACCTGCTGGGAACCAATCTTCAGTCTTCAGCAGCTCCTGCAAAACAAAAGGCACAGGTTAGGCAAAGGCAAAGTAGCGCTTCAACTTACCCGATCCATCGGCAGCATTCAAGGCGTTTTTTCTGCATTTCTCGTCCGGCATCGGGCCTGCAAGGACAAAGAACATTGGTTAGTAACGCTTAGTTACAAAACTGTTTACCTGTGTTACGCTCGCTCCAACTCTGCTCGCGCTGCATTCCGGCACCTGTAAAGACAAAAGGGACATTAAGGTGCATTCTACAGCCCTAGAGCAGCCTTTCTACTTACGTGCCTTCGTATTCACCATCTTCTTGTTACGCTCTCTGCCACGAACCTGGGGGAGCATCTTCTTCGGCACCGACAGCATCTGAAAAGGAAAAGACATAGACATTAAGGAGATAAGACATTTGAAGAGAGCAATCTAAAGGGAACTTTAATACTTGCAAGTCACGCTCGTGCAGCACACGGCGGCATCGCTCTCAACCTACCCTCTGCAATCAAGAGGCTGAACTCATATCCAGTGAAGTAACTGGACCCAGCGCCCCTGCACAAGACGCAGGATGGAGAGCCCAGCATTCACCTATTTAAGGTGAGCACAACACTCGACCAAGTACCATGGGGAGAGAAGGAGAGAGGGGCTTGGAACTTCTCCCAACCTTCCAGCCACTAATACCTTGATTTTCCACTTGCAGACACCTCACCCTTCAGGTCAAACTTTCGGTGAGAAAGGGGCCAAATCCGGGAGCCAATCGAATCCTACGCCTAACGTTGAAGACGGTTTCACCGCCCAGTCAAGACCCGCGCCTCCGAGGGAACCAGGTGAGCGTTACACCTACCGCCAAACCCACCGGCGCTTTTAGCGCCTTATCACGGGTTTGGCGCATTTGGAATTCCCCATTGAGCCCATTCGGGAATGCCCCATTTCCCATTGGGCTCAATGGGGAAATTTCACGCTCATACCGCCGGCGGATTTCCCGCCGGCGGTATGAGCGCGAATTTTCAGCAGATTTCCCCCCAGCTCAGAGCTGGGGTGAAATCCACCAAAGCCCTGATTTGGCGGACCCTTAAATCCGGCCGTAACAGCGCTACCGCCGGATTTAAGGGTTACAGCCAAACTCGTGATGAGGCCCTATATGTTAAAGTTCAGAAGTAAAATGGCATGTCTTTATTTTTTTTAATAAGGGCCTATGTACCCTCCATGCATTGTCATTTTGTGTCCAGCCACACTCCCCTCTCCATCCCGTACCTCACCAGAACGGCACATTGTCTATACTAACTTGGCCTTATAAAGGAATTGGCAGCAAAGGATTCCATTAGAACTTTTATAACAAAAAGCAGCTCTGCTCAAGTGGGTCTCTGCTGCTGAGACACATTTTTCCGGAGCTATTCCTTCCAGAAATCGGTGCCCGTATGAGTCCCTTTAGAATCTGACTTGCGGGAGCAATCGTTCATTGAGCCAGCAGTGAAGCAGTGCTTGGTTAACGGGGTACTCATTCTAAAAATGTTCTCCATCAACTCATCCTCTGCCCCCACTATTAACCATTATCCTGCTTAAGAACAAACCTTCCGAACCAGGCAGGGGATCCAAGCGACCCCTCCAGGCTGCATGTCAATGGGAACCTGCATGACAGAAAAAGGCAAACTGACATTATTTATCCCAGCTGTCACGTGACATGCCATTTGCTGTGATAATCACCCTGCATCTCAGTGAGCCAACTCCCACACATTTATTTATTTTTTCTCCATCAGTGATAAGCCTGCAACAAAACTAGCGGCATCTCTCCATTCTCTCCACTATGTGGCGTAGAAGAAACAACACTGCGCAGGCATGAGTATTCGTTATAACCAACGTGTTGCATTACTCGAGAGTTGTTCCAAGTGACGAAGGAGCGGACTACTCCTGCAAAAAGGCTCCTCAAATGACTTTGCAAATTCAGGCCCATTGTGACTGCATTGCCGCCTTTTTTAGGGATAATATTTCTAAAATTCGAGAATTGATCAGTCTCGGAAGACCGACATTGATTGACCCTCATATTCCTTTTGTTGCCACTGAGGAGATGCAGCCCAGTGGCTTATTTTTTTATGTGGTGATTGACAGTCTAGTCACTGTTGCTTTGAGGAAACTTCGCTCTGCCTCTCCTGTGGATCCCATTCCTCTCTGTATTCTTCAAGAAGTTTCTAATAGATCTATTTCTCTTTTTACTGTTCACTTGATTACTCTTTTTCTACTGGACATATTCCTGACTTTCTCAAGCATGCATGCAGCGATCCTAACTTTATTTAAAAAATCTCATCTCGATCCTGCAGTTGTGGTTAATTATCATCCAATCTCCCTTCTTCCAGGGCTGATGAAATTAATGGAATCTATTGTGACTCCTCAGCTGTCTGCTTTTCTTGAAGCAAATTTTCTTTTTCATCGCTTTCAGTCCGGATTCCATCCGCGATGGGCACTGGATCTGTGATGGTGGCGCTCATGGACGACATTGCTTTACTTCAGGGCCGCAGAGAGGTGGGTACCTTGATTCTACTGGACCTCTCTGTGACCTTTGATACTGTCAACCATCAAAAGCTGCTCCACTGTCTTACGAGGCAGGAATCTCAGACTAATCATTTAAATGGTTCTCCTCGTTTCTGTCTGAATGGGTGCAAACCGTCTCTCTTCCTCCTGTTCACTTCTTCTCCTATTACTCTTAGCTGTGGAGTCCCCCAAGGCTCTGCCTTGTCCCTGCTGCTTTTTAATCTTTATATGCAGGCACTGGGAAAACTTATCGCCAGCCATGGAGTTCATTTTTTCTGCTATGCAGACGATGCTCAGATAAACGTGCCCTCTTCGGACCCACCAACCAAACTGAAAAACAGTCCTGCTACTGTCAGAGACTGGATGGCCAACAATTGGCTGAAATCAAACAGCAACAAAACGGAATTTCTCTTGGCCGGCTCTAATGTTGAGGTCAGCTTTTAACCTGTGACTATTGGCCCTCTTTTTTGGGCTCTTGTACAGAACCCTTGCCAGTCATGAAGCGTCTTGGGATTAAATGTATGGCTACTGGCTCTCTGGAAGCTCAGGTCCCTGCGGCTTGGGTTTTATAAAATTTAAGGTCCTGAAAAAATGTCTCCCTTTTCTTCCTTTGACCCTAAGGTCAAAAATGGTTACAGCATCTATTATGAGCTCTTTAGATTACTGTAATGCAATCTATCTTGGTCAACCAGAGAGGTTACTTCAACGTCTTCAAACCCTCCAGAATGCAGCAGCGCGCCTCGCTCTTGGAGCCTCTAGACTTGCTCAATCTCAAGAATTGTTACATCAACTTCATTGGCTCCCTGTTAGAAGCTGAATTAAGTTTAAGGTTCTCTGCCTTGTTCACTGTGCAATTCAAAATGTTGGGGCAGAATTTCTATGTGCCAAACTCGTGCCTTATACTCCTGGCCAGTCACTTCTATCTACAAATCAATCCCTGCTATGTGTTCCTAGATTTCGCCACGCTACAGCTGGATGGAGATCGTTTTCAGTTCTCGCCCCCCTCACTCTGGAATGCCTTGCATCCTGAATTTTGCATTCTTCAGGAGTTTCTCCCATTTCGCAAGGCTTTAAAAACATATTTGTTTTAGTTTGACTTATCAGTCTCCCTCTTACACCCCAGCGCCTTGATACCTTGCGTTTTTTTTGCGCTTTATAAATATCATATACATACATACATCATATACATACATACATACATACATATACCTGCCGTCCTGTGGTGTAGTTCATGAATGCCATCCCATGCACACAGTGATGTACACTTATGCTTGTGCGTGTTTCATAACCAGAGGATTAGCAATACAGAAGATCAGACACTCTGCTTTGAAAAAAGGAAATTGCCTTGTTTGCTGGGTTAGATCCTCTCCTTTAGTGCATGAATTATATTGGCACACGCACTCTAGCATAACACAGACATTGCACTCTAATTCACATGCTACATACATACGGCACTCTCATTTTCATCTGCACACATTTGCATGAGCACTTACACACACAACCCCTTGCAAGCACCCTACATACATGCATAACTGCCTGCAAAAAATATTACAAGTTTACAAGTAAACCTCATTACAAGTTTGGTGGTGTGGGAAACAAGTGTTGGTAATTTCGTTACCATTACTTTTCTTGCACCATCCAATTATACTTTACATTACATTTTCAGAGATAAAGGGCCTCATTACACGGAAGGCGGTAAACCATTGTGCTGTTAGCACCATGGTTTCTGCTGTTACCATACCGGTACCACCATGGAGAAAAGGGGAATTACCACCCCATTCCAAGGTTGGTGGGGCGGTAATTCCCCCTTTCTCCATGGCCCTTCCCTATTTCCATTTTTGCCCCATAGGGCATAATGGGAGTGGGGAAGGAGCTAATTACGGTACCGCAAATTGCTGTACCGTAATTGGCACCAAGATCCCTTTGCGGGACCCAACTTTAACGGCTGGTCTACACCAGGCCTTAAGGTCGGGTCCCGCAAAGGGACCTCGTAGTAAGGCGGTAAGGGTTAACGGTCACCGGTACCCTTATCGGTGACGATTAACCCTTACCGCCTTCCGTGTAATGAGGCCCAAAGTGGCAGATTCGCCTTCAGCATGTTGTTGGAGGAAAAGCCTCCACTTTACCTTAAAAATGTGCCAGAAATCCCAATCCAGTCATATGGACCCCACAAATAGTGAATTACCACCACTAGTAATCCTGTGGTAACTCCACAGGACCAAATGGCGGTAAAGGTAATTGAGTTTGGCAGTATTTTGGCAAATGTACTGCCGGAATACCACCAAACTCACAATAGGCCCATTAACGTGCTTCTTTGTTTGACCTGAACCTTATGATAGATCATGTTATGGCATGCCACAATATTTCATGTTTTGTTATGTGGAATTTTAAATTTCATGTGACTTTGTAGGAAAGTCTCAAATACTGTACATAAGGTGCCAGAAAGCCTCTACATATGGCCTTATTATGGACTGTTCAACACCTGGATTGTTGTCCTTAAATTAATACTTTGCAACTCTAATTTAATCCTCTCGTAATGTATTTCCGTGGTTTATTTACCAGTTCACTACATGCTAGTTTATGTGATTTGATGTTTCATTATGTTTGTTTGCATAAGTTCCAATTGGCTAAACGTTTTGAAGCATCAAACTCTACACCCCTGTTTTGACCAGAGATGCACACGCTCCCCTCTATTAACAGAACAAGGTAAGTACAGCCCCGACCGAGCAGGATACTCAAAGGCTGGATTAGGCAGGCCAACTCCCATCTGCCTCACACACCACTATAACCATCCCCTTATATTTCCTAACAGACGTCAATGACCTCCAGGACACCCGGTCCACGTGTTTTGCTCATAGAGCATTCGTGGTTCAAAATACACCCTCATTTGAATGTGCCAACATTTCCTTCCAGCTTTCCTGTCTGTAGAATAAGGCATTTTGGAGGCCTACAGGTGTGAGAAGAGGGTTTTTTCCCTCCTGTTTTGTTGGGCATGGTTTCAGCAGGCCCATGCTCTCCCTAGCCACTACTCAGCGAAAGACGGTGCTCAGTGTCCTTAAACATTTTTATACAAACATACATGGGCAGATGCTTTGAGACTACTCTGGCGGTGGTCTGGCCAGAAATCAAACTTTGGGTCTCATTGCGAGGTTGGTGTGAGAAAAATTGTCAGGCATGCAGCAGTATTTCCCCAACCATTGCATTCCCGTACCGCCGAAACTGCGAGATTGGCGGTTGGGTGGCGAATTGCCTCGAGCACAAGCCGGAGGTTAATCCGCCACCCTACTGATGTTTTTCAGCAGAATTACACCAGTGGAATTACTGCTGGTGGTAATTCCACCGAAAACCCGTATGAGGTGCTGTGAACTCTGAAAATGGGGATTGACACCGCCATCCTGCCACTTGTAATCTCACAGCATTTCCGTGGGACCAAGTGGTGGTAACAGTAAACGACCTTGGCAGTAGTTTGGTGGAATTATCGCCTGACTACCGCCAAACTCATAATGAGGCCCTTTGTGCCACAAAGGAAAAACACCATGTAAAAGTTTGTTCATTGTTCAGGAAGTTGCAAAAAGTGCACAATTGCATTTCTGACATACAACACTTGCTTCGTTAAACGGTCCCCCACATGTACACGCAGCACAGATCACTATTTCATTAGCCTGGGAGTTCATTTGGGAGCCCATTTACTTCTGTTAGATGCCCATTCGCTCCACTTTGGCTTCCTGGTTGGGAGCCCATAGGTGCTGCTCTATAGGCGCACTGGCGGATGTTCACATTGTTGGTTTGCAACCTGAAAGATTGCCTCCTGGACCCTCAGTCCTCTGAGGGGGCCTTAATGAGGCATGAAGTGCTATACAAGCAGCAAAGCATCACATATCCCTAAGGTGAAAAACACAGCAAAATACACAACAGAAACGTGCCAGACTCTAACAGCATACATAAATACAAACATCTGGCCCTTCTTGAGCTACCTACACTGTTTGTCCTTCATCCACATCTGTTTTTCACACAGTCTAATGAACTCAATTTGCAGTGGTAGCTCAGGCTATATGTTCTCTCTACAGATAGCATTACTACTAATACCAAGGATGGCTTTGTACACTACATTCAACACTGCACCACTATATTTTTAGCCAGTATAACATATGACTACTGCATTAACGTGTCCAACAGTGCAACACTATATTCAATGGAAAACATTTGTAGTGCATTAACTCGATGTTACAGACAAATGTTCATGTAATGTGCATGCAACTGTGTGTTAGTCATTGATCATCTGTTAACCATGTGAAATATAGCAGAGCCCTCAACAATAGACAGTTGTCCTTGGGGTTGATAGACCAATTTATAAAAACATAATTCCCCTTAGCATTGCAGTTTACAGAATACGGTTAAATCCTGGGAAATATTCAGGCCAGCTGTTATATAGTGTAAGGAAGGCATGGTATCAACAGTAAGACAGACACAAGTGACCACAGTTCAAGGGTGTTTATTGAACTTCAAAAAGGGTTTGAAAACGTCTATCTAATCCTAAATCTAAAGATGGAAGCCAGCTACGACCACCAAATAATAGTAATGCAGTCCTAGTGGTGTCTAGTCAAAACAAAAGGGCCTATACTAAAACACCTATTGCCAATCCTTACCTCTAAATACAAATAATGTGCGAAACAATATTATGTAAAAGAAAGAAGTGTTCAAGAAATGATATGTCAGGATTTTCAGGCCGTTGGCCTCCCTTCCCTACGTTTTCAGCACGGGACCAGGCAGCACACTTGAGCTTAGCAATGTCTCTGGCATCTCTAACACAAGGGTACAGTTCAAACATTAGCATCATGGCCTTCAATGCCCAAGTCTCTTTGCCTTGCAAATTCTCTTCCTTCAGAGGGCCTGATGCGACAAACAATAAGTTATTTTCTTCTTAGGATTTTGCACATACTCAATTTCTCAGGTGATTCACCCGAGCCGTATACTTGACATCTCCCTTTGGAGTTCTGATATAGTGATAAGTGCCTTGCACTCTTCCTCGTTTCTCAGAGAATGCCTCAGGGAATGTTGAGACTAAATCCTTTGCATCTTCTTGTTGTTGATTAGATAACTCGAGGAATTAATTCAAAGTTATCCATTTCTTCTGGTACCAAACAAAATAGTATTGTGGCATTGGCGGCAGAAGGATTTTCCTTCCACTCTTTCAAGAGATTTATGTGGTAGAAATAGGTCTTTTGTTTTGTGTCAGGTTGGGCTACCTTGTAGATGCAGGTCACTGTTTGTTCTAATATTTCATACGGCCCATGCGACTTTGAGACAAGTTTATTTTCTGAGGTAGGTGAGAGGACTAATACCTTTTGTCCTATTGAAAGTGATCTTAAATTTACCTTTTTGTCATAGCTGGACTTGTGTTGTGCTTGGGCTTTTTCCATATAAGTGTAGACTAGATTTCGAACAAGTTTCATATGCTCTCGCAATCTCATAGCTGTTTGCGAAAGGGGAATGAGTGCCTCTTCACTTTCTTCTCAGGTCTCGCAGAGCATGTCGAGAACATCTCTAGGTTCTCTACCATAAAGTAGTTCAAACAGAGAGAATCCAGTGGATGCCTGAGGGGTTGTTCTTGCTGCAAATAGGGCACAGGGGATCAGGCGGTCCCAGTCCTTCCCGTCCTTATCTACCAACTTTTTTGGATAATTTTGAGTGTTTTATTGAATCTTTCTACCAATACGTCTGTTTGGCGGTGGTAAACTGAAGTTCTTAAGGTGGCGATATGAAGCAATTCCTTGACTTCACCCATGAGTTTGCTCATAAAACTGTATCCTTGATCCATTAGAATTTCCTTAGGAAAACCAACTCTGGAAAAATATGGTAATAGATGTTTTAAAATTGGCTGGGTTTTGTTGTTCCGCATAGGGAATGCCTGGGGGTATCTGGTAGCGTAATAGACGATTACGAGGAAAAATGTGTTAGCCAGTCTAGAGGTTTCTAACGGTCCAATGATATCCATCCCAATCCTTGGAAAGGGGCTTCTATTATTGGTAAAGGACTCAGAGGGACAGGCAGGGGAATATGAGTGCTGGTTTTCTGACATATTCAAATGTCTGAATAGTTCTTTATTTCAGCATTGATACCTGGCCAGCAAAACCTCTCACTGATGTGCACCTTGGTCTTAGATTGTCCTAAGTGTCCCCCTGTCAAATGAGAATGTGCAATTTCTAGTACAAACTTCCGATGGGTTTTGGGGATTGCTAACTGAGTTTTATTCAGGCCTTCTGTGGATGTTTACTTTCTGTACAGTAATCCCTGTTTTAGGAAGAAAAAGGGACTTCCCTTCTCTAATCCTTCCCCTTCAATAATCACCAGTCAGAAAGGCCTCTGCGAGTGCTGGATCGTTTCGCTGGGCAAAGGCTAGGTCGGGAAGGATGGTAGGTTCTTCTTCTCTTTTTGCTTCAGTATTAGATGGTTCATCATCTCCCCCAAAGCCTAAGGTAACTCTCTCAGTATTTTCTGGTCCACTCTCTCTAAAATGAGAAAATAGAGCCCTTTCAAGAATTCCTCATGTAATTTTGTCCACACAATGTACTTCGAATAGAATTTTGCCATGGGTCTGTAGGAGAACCTTTATCTCTCCCCGGAAGTCGGAATCTATGATACCTGCTAGGACATCCAGACTGAACTTCCAGGCCGGACAGATTTTGGAGCCAGTCTTATACAACACCCAGGAAGGGGTATCAAAACTAAGTCTATGCCAATCACTCCTCTTTTCACTGGAGGGATAGTAGCTTCTCTGCTGCTACAGATATCAAAGCCTATAGATTCTTTTGTGGCGATAGAAGCATCTGAGGCTCTATGACTGTGCTTCTGGAATTTTAGGGTTCCCCAATTTGTCTCAATGGAGTCAGATCCCCCTCCTGACAAAACATGTAAGGAAGGCATGGTATCAACCGTAAGACAGACACAAGTGACCACAGTTCAAGGGTGTTTATTGAACTTCAAAAAGGGTTTGTAATCCTAAATCTAAAGATGGGTGCAAGCTACGGCGCAGTCCTAGTGGTGTCTTATCAAAACAAAAGAGCCTGTACCAAAAAAACAATTGCCAATCCTTACCTCTGAATACAAATAGTGTGGTAAACAATGTTATGTTAAAGAAAGAAGTGTACAAGAAATGGTATGTCAGGATGTTCAGGCTGTTGGCCTGCTTCCCCATGTCTTCAGCACGTGACAAGGCGGCACACTCAAGCTTAGCACAGTCTCTGGCTTCTCTAGCATGAGGGTACAGTTCAAACATTAGCATCTGGGCCTTCCGTGCCCAAGTCTCTTTGCCTTTCAAAGTCTCTCAGAGGGCCTGATATGACAAACAAAAAGCAAGTTATTTTCTTCTTAGGATTTCACATGTACTCAATTTCTCTGGTGATTCACTATTCACCTCAGATCCCCCTGATCAGGGTTCAGATCCATTTTAACACTCTGTGCCATCCACCACCCTCCGCCGGGCTCGGACCAATTTAATTCACTCTAACACAAACTTGCTTTAACACAAAGCTTTCAATTGATCTCCCTTGTTCGGGCTCGGATCAACTTTATCTACTTTGTCCTCAACTTCCTTGGCAGTATCAACATCCAAGACTTTAGATTGTGCACAGGATTTTGCTTGACCTGCCGCAGGACCACTTTGATGCACAACTCTCTGCCACTCTTTCACCTTTGTCAACCCTCAGTTGCATACCTTACAGAGACCTTCTAATGAGCATGCATGCGGTGCTGGACCACTCTTGTGAAAGGTATTGTATCGTGGCTTCAAAGTTCAATCGCTCATTTGTTGTTCACTTTTACTCACATTGGTTATCACATGCATTTCATACACTGTTTGCTTCAGCGCTCACCAATGTTGCCACTTGCAACCTTGGCTTCAACACAGACCGGTCTGGGATTGGTCTCCCCAACTCACTGGCTGGTTTGATTTCACTGGTGCTGCTTTTTTTCCTTCTTCCAGGGCTGATGAAATTAATGGAATCTATTGTGACTCCTCAGCTGTCTGCTTTTCTTGAAGCAAATTTTCTTTTTCATCGCTTTCAGTCCGGATTCCATCCGCGATGGGCACTGGATCTGTGATGGTGGCGCTCATGGACGACATTGCTTTACTTCAGGGCCGCAGAGAGGTGGGTACCTTGATTCTACTGGACCTCTCTGTGACCTTTGATACTGTCAACCATCAAAAGCTGCTCCACTGTCTTACGAGGCAGGAATCTCAGACTAATCATTTAAATGGTTCTCCTCGTTTCTGTCTGAATGGGTGCAAACCGTCTCTCTTCCTCCTGTTCACTTCTTCTCCTATTACTCTTAGCTGTGGAGTCCCCCAAGGCTCTGCCTTGTCCCTGCTGCTTTTTAATCTTTATATGCAGGCACTGGGAAAACTTATCGCCAGCCATGGAGTTCATTTTTTCTGCTATGCAGACGATGCTCAGATAAACGTCCCCTCTTCGGACCCACCAACCAAACTGAAAAACAGTCCTGCTACTGTCAGAGACTGGATGGCCAACAATTGGCTGAAATCAAACAGCAACAAAACGGAATTTCTCTTGGCCAGCTCTAATGTTGAGGTCAGCTTTTAACCTGTGACTATTGGCCCTCTTTTTTGGGCTCTTGTACAGAACCCTTGCCAGTCATGAAGCGTCTTGGGATTAAATGTATGGCTACTGGCTCTCTGGAAGCTCAGGTCCCTGCGGCTTGGGTTTTATAAAATTTAAGGTCCTGAAAAAATGTCTCCCTTTTCTTCCTTTGACCCTAAGGTCAAAAATGGTTACAGCATCTATTATGAGCTCTTTAGATTACTGTAATGCAATCTATCTTGGTCAACCAGAGAGGTTACTTCAACGTCTTCAAACCCTCCAGAATGCAGCAGCGCGCCTCGCTCTTGGAGCCTCTAGACTTGCTCAATCTCAAGAATTGTTACATCAACTTCATTGGCTCCCTGTTAGAAGCTGAATTAAGTTTAAGGTTCTCTGCCTTGTTCACTGTGCAATTCACAATGTTGGGGCAGAATTTCTATGTGCCAAACTCGTGCCTTATACTCCTGGCCAGTCACTTCTATCTACAAATCAATCCCTGCTATGTGTTCCTAGATTTCGCCACGCTACAGCTGGATGGAGATCGTTTTCAGTTCTCGCCCCCCTCACTCTGGAATGCCTTGCATCCTGAATTTTGCATTCTTCAGGAGTTTCTCCCATTTCGCAAGGCTTTAAAAACATATTTGTTTTAGTTTGACTTATCAGTCTCCCTCTTACACCCCAGCGCCTTGATACCTTGCGTTTTTTTTGCGCTTTATAAATATCATATACATACATACATCATATACATATACCTGCCGTCCTGTGGTGTAGTTCATGAATGCCATCCCATGCACACAGTGATGTACACTTATGCTTGTGCGTGTTTCATAACCAGAGGATTAGCAATACAGAAGATCAGACACTCTGCTTTGAAAAAAGGAAATTGCCTTGTTTGCTGGGTTAGATCCTCTCCTTTAGTGCATGAATTATATTGGCACACGCACTCTAGCATAACACAGACATTGCACTCTAATTCACATGCAACATACATACGGCACTCTCATTTTCATCTGCACACATTTGCATGAGCACTTACACACACAACCCCTTGCAAGCACCCTACATACATGCATAACTGCCTGCAAAAAATATTACAAGTTTACAAGTAAACCTCATTACAAGTTTGGTGGTGTGGGAAACAAGTGTTGGTAATTTCGTTACCATTACTTTTCTTGCACCATCCAATTATACTTTACATTACATTTTCAGAGATAAAGGGCCTCATTACACGGAAGGCGGTAAACCATTGTGCTGTTAGCACCATGGTTTCTGCTGTTACCATACCGGTACCACCATGGAGAAAAGGGGAATTACCACCCCATTCCAAGGTTGGTGGGGCGGTAATTCCCCCTTTCTCCATGGCCCTTCCCTATTTCCATTTTTGCCCCATAGGGCATAATGGGAGTGGGGAAGGAGCTAATTACGGTACCGCAAATTGCTGTACCGTAATTGGCACCAAGATCCCTTTGCGGGACCCAACTTTAACGGCTGGTCTACACCAGGCCTTAAGGTCGGGTCCCGCAAAGGGACCTCGTAGTAAGGCGGTAAGGGTTAACGGTCACCGGTACCCTTATCGGTGACGATTAACCCTTACCGCCTTCCGTGTAATGAGGCCCAAAGTGGCAGATTCGCCTTCAGCATGTTGTTGGAGGAAAAGCCTCCACTTTACCTTAAAAATGTGCCAGAAATCCCAATCCAGTCATATGGACCCCACAAATAGTGAATTACCACCACTAGTAATCCTGTGGTAACTCCACAGGACCAAATGGCGGTAAAGGTAATTGAGTTTGGCAGTATTTTGGCAAATGTACTGCCGGAATACCACCAAACTCACAATAGGCCCATTAACGTGCTTCTTTGTTTGACCTGAACCTTATGATAGATCATGTTATGGCATGCCACAATATTTCATGTTTTGTTATGTGGAATTTTAAATTTCATGTGACTTTGTAGGAAAGTCTCAAATACTGTACATAAGGTGCCAGAAAGCCTCTACATATGGCCTTATTATGGACTGTTCAACACCTGGATTGTTGTCCTTAAATTAATACTTTGCAACTCTAATTTAATCCTCTCGTAATGTATTTCCGTGGTTTATTTACCAGTTCACTACATGCTAGTTTATGTGATTTGATGTTTCATTATGTTTGTTTGCATAAGTTCCAATTGGCTAAACGTTTTGAAGCATCAAACTCTACACCCCTGTTTTGACCAGAGATGCACACGCTCCCCTCTATTAACAGAACAAGGTAAGTACAGCCCCGACCGAGCAGGATACTCAAAGGCTGGATTAGGCAGGCCAACTCCCATCTGCCTCACACACCACTATAACCATCCCCTTATATTTCCTAACAGACGTCAATGACCTCCAGGACACCCGGTCCATGTGTTTTGCTCATAGAGCATTCGTGGTTCAAAATACACCCTCATTTGAATGTGCCAACATTTCCTTCCAGCTTTCCTGTCTGTAGAATAAGGCATTTTGGAGGCCTACAGGTGTGAGAAGAGGGTTTTTTCCCTCCTGTTTTGTTGGGCATGGTTTCAGCAGGCCCATGCTCTCCCTAGCCACTACTCAGCGAAAGACGGTGCTCAGTGTCCTTAAACATTTTTATACAAACATACATGGGCAGATGCTTTGAGACTACTCTGGCGGTGGTCTGGCCAGAAATCAAACTTTGGGTCTCATTGCGAGGTTGGTGTGAGAAAAATTGTCAGGCATGCAGCAGTATTTCCCCAACCATTGCATTCCCGTACCGCCGAAACTGCGAGATTGGCGGTTGGGTGGCGAATTGCCTCGAGCACAAGCCGGAGGTTAATCCGCCACCCTACTGATGTTTTTCAGCAGAATTACACCAGTGGAATTACTGCTGGTGGTAATTCCACCGAAAACCCGTATGAGGTGCTGTGAACTCTGAAAATGGGGATTGACACCGCCATCCTGCCACTTGTAATCTCACAGCATTTCCGTGGGACCAGGTGGTGGTAACAGTAAACGACCTTGGCAGTAGTTTGGTGGAATTATCGCCTGACTACCGCCAAACTCATAATGAGGCCCTTTGTGCCACAAAGGAAAAACACCATGTAAAAGTTTGTTCATTGTTCAGGAAGTTGCAAAAAGTGCACATTTGCATTTCTGACATACAACACTTGCTTCGTTAAACGGTCTCCCACATGTACACGCAGCACAGATCACTATTTCATTAGCCTGGGAGTTCATTTGGGAGCCCATTTACTTCTGTTAGATGCCCATTCGCTCCACTTTGGCTTCCTGGTTGGGAGCCCATAGGTGCTGCTCTATAGGCGCACTGGCGGATGTTCACATTGTTGGTTTGCAACCTGAAAGATTGCCTCCTGGACCCTCAGTCCTCTGAGGGGGCCTTAATGAGGCATGAAGTGCTATACAAGCAGCAAAGCATCACATATCCCTAAGGTGAAAAACACAGCAAAATACACAACAGAAACGTGCCAGACTCTAACAGCATACATAAATACAAACATCTGGCCCTTCTTGAGCTACCTACACTGTTTGTCCTTCATCCACATCTGTTTTTCACACAGTCTAATGAACTCAATTTGCAGTGGTAGCTCAGGCTATATGTTCTCTCTACAGATAGCATTACTACTAATACCAAGGATGGCTTTGTACACTACATTCAACACTGCACCACTATATTTTTAGCCAGTATAACATATGACTACTGCATTAACGTGTCCAACAGTGCAACACTATATCCAATGGAAAACATTTGTAGTGCATTAACTCGATGTTACAGACAAATGTTCATGTAATGTGCATGCAACTGTGTGTTAGTCATTGATCATCTGTTAACCATGTGAAATATAGCAGAGCCCTCAACAATAGACAGTTGTCCTTGGGGTTGATAGACCAATTTATAAAAACATAATTCCCCTTAGCATTGCAGTTTACAGAATACGGTTAAATCCTGGGAAATATTCAGGCCAGCTGTTATATAGTGTAAGGAAGGCATGGTATCAACAGTAAGACAGGCACAAGTGACCACAGTTCAAGGGTGTTTATTGAACTTCAAAAAGGGTTTGAAAACGTCTATCTAATCCTAAATCTAAAGATGGAAGCCAGCTACGACCACCAAATAATAGTAATGCAGTCCTAGTGGTGTCTAGTCAAAACAAAAGGGCCTATACTAAAACACCTATTGCCAATCCTTACCTCTAAATACAAATAATGTGCGAAACAATATTATGTAAAAGAAAGAAGTGTTCAAGAAATGATATGTCAGGATTTTCAGGCCGTTGGCCTCCCTTCCCTACGTTTTCAGCACGGGACCAGGCAGCACACTTGAGCTTAGCAATGTCTCTGGCATCTCTAACACAAGGGTACAGTTCAAACATTAGCATCATGGCCTTCAATGCCCAAGTCTCTTTGCCTTGCAAATTCTCTTCCTTCAGAGGGCCTGATGCGACAAACAATAAGTTATTTTCTTCTTAGGATTTTGCACATACTCAATTTCTCAGGTGATTCACCCGAGCCGTATACTTGACATCTCCCTTTGGAGTTCTGATATAGTGATAAGTGCCTTGCACTCTTCCTCGTTTCTCAGAGAATGCCTCAGGGAATGTTGAGACTAAATCCTTTGCATCTTCTTGTTGTTGATTAGATAACTCGAGGAATTAATTCAAAGTTATCCATTTCTTCTGGTACCAAACAAAATAGTATTGTGGCATTGGCGGCAGAAGGATTTTCCTTCCACTCTTTCAAGAGATTTATGTGGTAGAAATAGGTCTTTTGTTTTGTGTCAGGTTGGGCTACCTTGTAGATGCAGGTCACTGTTTGTTCTAATATTTCATACGGCCCATGCGACTTTGAGACAAGTTTATTTTCTGAGGTAGGTGAGAGGACTAATACCTTTTGTCCTATTGAAAGTGATCTTAAATTTACCTTTTTGTCATAGCTGGACTTGTGTTGTGCTTGGGCTTTTTCCATATAAGTGTAGACTAGATTTCGAACAAGTTTCATATGCTCTCGCAATCTCATAGCTGTTTGCGAAAGGGGAATGAGTGCCTCTTCACTTTCTTCTCAGGTCTCGCAGAGCATGTCGAGAACATCTCTAGGTTCTCTACCATAAAGTAGTTCAAACAGAGAGAATCCAGTGGATGCCTGAGGGGTTGTTCTTGCTGCAAATAGGGCACAGGGGATCAGGCGGTCCCAGTCCTTCCCGTCCTTATCTACCAACTTTTTTGGATAATTTTGAGTGTTTTATTGAATCTTTCTACCAATACGTCTGTTTGGCGGTGGTAAACTGAAGTTCTTAAGGTGGCGATATGAAGCAATTCCTTGACTTCACCCATGAGTTTGCTCATAAAACTGTATCCTTGATCCATTAGAATTTCCTTAGGAAAACCAACTCTAGAAAAATATGGTAATAGATGTTTTAAAATTGGCTGGGTTTTGTTGTTCCGCATAGGGAATGCCTGGGGGTATCTGGTAGCGTAATAGACGATTACGAGGAAAAATGTGTTAGCCAGTCTAGAGGTTTCTAACGGTCCAATGATGTCCATCCCAATCCTTGGAAAGGGGCTTCTATTATTGGTAAAGGACTCAGAGGGACAGGCAGGGGAATATGAGTGCTGGTTTTCTGACATATTCAAATGTCTGAATAGTTCTTTATTTCAGCATTGATACCTGGCCAGCAAAACCTCTCACTGATGTGCACCTTGGTCTTAGATTGTCCTAAGTGTCCCCCTGTCAAATGAGAATGTGCAATTTCTAGTACAAACTTCCGATGGGTTTTGGGGATTGCTAACTGAGTTTTATTCAGGCCTTCTGTGGATGTTTACTTTCTGTACAGTAATCCCTGTTTTAGGAAGAAAAAGGGACTTCCCTTCTCTAATCCTTCCCCTTCAATAATCACCAGTCAGAAAGGCCTCTGCGAGTGCTGGATCGTTTCGCTGGGCAAAGGCTAGGTCGGGAAGGATGGTAGGTTCTTCTTCTCTTTTTGCTTCAGTATTAGATGGTTCATCATCTCCCCCAAAGCCTAAGGTAACTCTCTCAGTATTTTCTGGTCCACTCTCTCTAAAATGAGAAAATAGAGCCCTTTCAAGAATTCCTCATGTAATTTTGTCCACACAATGTACTTCGAATAGAATTTTGCCATGGGTCTGTAGGAGAACCTTTATCTCTCCCCGGAAGTCGGAATCTATGATACCTGCTAGGACATCCAGACTGAACTTCCAGGCCGGACAGATTTTGGAGCCAGTCTTATACAACACCCAGGAAGGGGTATCAAAACTAAGTCTATGCCAATCACTCCTCTTTTCACTGGAGGGATAGTAGCTTCTCTGCTGCTACAGATATCAAAGCCTATAGATTCTTTTGTGGCGATAGAAGCATCTGAGGCTCTATGACTGTGCTTCTGGAATTTTAGGGTTCCCCAATTTGTCTCAATGGAGTCAGATCCCCCTCCTGACAAAACATGTAAGGAAGGCATGGTATCAACCGTAAGACAGACACAAGTGACCACAGTTCAAGGGTGTTTATTGAACTTCAAAAAGGGTTTGTAATCCTAAATCTAAAGATGGGAGCAAGCTACGGCGCAGTCCTAGTGGTGTCTTATCAAAACAAAAGAGCCTGTACCAAAAAAACAATTGCCAATCCTTACCTCTGAATACAAATAGTGTGGTAAACAATGTTATGTTAAAGAAAGAAGTGTACAAGAAATGGTATGTCAGGATGTTCAGGCTGTTGGCCTGCTTCCCCATGTCTTCAGCACGTGACAAGGCGGCACACTCAAGCTTAGCACAGTCTCTGGCTTCTCTAGCATGAGGGTACAGTTCAAACATTAGCATCTGGGCCTTCCGTGCCCAAGTCTCTTTGCCTTTCAAAGTCTCTCAGAGGGCCTGATATGACAAACAAAAAGCAAGTTATTTTCTTCTTAGGATTTCACATGTACTCAATTTCTCTGGTGATTCACTATTCACCTCAGATCCCCCTGATCAGGGTTCAGATCCATTTTAACACTCTGTGCCATCCACCACCCTCCGCCGGGCTCGGACCAATTTAATTCACTCTAACACAAACTTGCTTTAACACAAAGCTTTCAATTGATCTCCCTTGTTCGGCCTCGGATCAACTTTATCTACTTTGTCCTCAACTTCCTTGGCAGTATCAACATCCAAGACTTTAGATTGTGCACAGGATTTTGCTTGACCTGCCGCAGGACCACTTTGATGCACAACTCTCTGCCACTCTTTCACCTTTGTCAACCCTCAGTTGCATACCTTACAGAGACCTTCTAATGAGCATGCATGCGGTGCTGGACCACTCTTGTGAAAGGTATTGTATCGTGGCTTCAAAGTTCAATCGCTCATTTGTTGTTCACTTTTACTCACATTGGTTATCACATGCATTTCATACACTGTTTGCTTCAGCGCTCACCAATGTTGCCACTTGCAACCTTGGCTTCAACACAGACCGGTCTGGGATTGGTCTCCCCAACTCACTGGCTGGTTTGATTTCACTGGTGCTGCTTTGATGTAGGAGCCAAGGACAGTACCATAGCAGCAGGCAATTCTCCCTGCTTTGATTATCGACGCAGGAGGTCCCCAGGTATCTCCGGCACACAATGCAGGACTCTTTAGCCTGGTGTCCTGGTCTTACACTTTCTATTCTCGAGGTTTTGTGAAAGTAATGGTTCCTTGTAGAAAAGGTCAAGGGCACTTCCCTCCTTGCAATCCGTTTCTGGTTCGCCGTCTTTCTCCTCGTGGAAAACTGCCATATTGGAACTGCTGTTTCCTCTTGTGCTTTGCATCGCTCAGAGTGGGCTCTCATGCTCCGCCTTTTATCTGTGTGGGGAAGTCTAATGGAAGTCAGGTGTGCGTGATGGTCAGTAATTGCCTGACCCTGCCTGACCACTGTATTGGGACTTGTCAGGTTACGGCTCGGGTGTTAGTCATTTTATTCTCATAGTGAGCTGTCCGTGAGAAAGTGCTTGTGTTGTGAAAGGGGGTGGTTGAGTATCCTAACTGGTAGGAGGGGTAAAGGTGTTACAGGGAAGGGGATACCGCATCTCACCATCCGGTGTCCCGCTCCCACTCCCTGAAGACCCCTCACCCAGGTGATCCTCCTACACTGGTCCACCCCCAGGAACTGGATTCAAAAGCAATGGCTGTGACCTGGCCACCTAGATGACAGATCCCCATGGATAAGCGGGTGATAGACCATCAGGTTTCTCACAATAGTTATACATACAGCAATCCTCTTGACTCCTAATTGCAAAGTGAGTATAATAATGTCTTTAAACTAGTGAATCATTCAGTCATTCGTTCAAACATGTATTTTGGCCTTGCTACAGTAAAAGTACCATACAAAATAAATAAATACAAGCAAAATAGTGCACTAATAAAATACAAAGCCATTTAAAAGGCTAAAATCATCGCAAAAGAATTTTAAGACTCTGGGCCTCATTACGACCCTGGCGGAAAGTGACTGACCGGACCGCAACAGCGTAAATAGCGTTTCCGCCATTGCACGAAGGAGCAAAGTGCGGCCAATCACGACCCATCGGGCACGAGCATTACGCCATGGCGGAATCCGAAAGGCTGCGATGGCGGAAATGACCCCAAAACGGCCCTTACCGCCGCCGTACGCTGCACCAGGTGCAATACCGCCACCCATCTTAGCGGTCACCGTAATGAGCGGTCACCGTAACGAGCGTGCACCGCAAATTACGGCCACCGTAAATATACGGAAACGGAAGTAAAAGCATGTGGCCGGAACGGGAAACAGCACGCCGCACAACTATAAAATCCGAATCCCAACACAACCATAAAAAATCCGACCCTGACACACATCCCAACCCGTTAGCAACCCCAGTTAAAAAAATAAATATGGGAAAGGTAGCCAAGAAAGCGTGTGACCGCAAGCGGCAGGTACACTTCTCCCGAGAGGAACTGACCGTGCTCACCGAGACCCTCCAGGAAAATTCCGCCGTCGTCTTCTCCAGTCAAATGACCAGGACGGCCCTTGCCAACAAGAAGGCCATATGGGCCCTGGTGGCACAGCGCGTAAGTGCGGTGGGGACAACACCCCGCACGCCACAGCAATGTCGCAAGCGGTGGGACGACCTGCGGATCCGCGTACGCAGCATACTTTCTGCGAACAGGAACATCGCCACAGCTACCGGGGGGGGTTCAGAGTCGCCCATCAAGTTGACCCCCTGGGAGGAAATCTGCGCCTCCACCATAGGAATGGAGAGCATAGAGGGAGTCGGAGGGATGGAGAAAGGAGTGCCGACATCCGGAGAATCAGGTAGGTTGGCCAAGAGAAACAATGCGAAATCCACAAACCACGAACATGTGCAGTACCATGTGACCCCATAGTGCAATACATACTTTGCCCTGACAGCGCCCTCTAAAAGTCAGAATGAACAAACAAATCAATCAAGAAGCCATAAACAACCCCTACATGTGCAGCATGCACCCCCTAACTGCATGCAGCCAAATGAATGCATCCTCAATCCACACGAAAATGAGACCACCTCCAAGGCCCAGTCCCAAATCAGCCTCATGTACCACCCCAATGCATTTGATACGTTGCCATTCCAAATCCGACAGACCCATAACTAACGCTCGCCCCTCTTTACTCCACCACAGGGTCCGATACCAACGACGAGCTGCAGGACACCCCTACCAGCACGCCTGCAAAGAGGGCCAGGACCAACGTCCCAAGAGCCTCCACCTCAGGTGCAAGGATCAAGACACGGCAGCAGCAGGAATCAAGTGGCAGCACACTGGAGGGGACTGCAACAGGCACCCCAGCAGCCAGCAAGTCCACAACCCCAGCACCACAGGTCCCCCCAAAGAACGTATCTGATGGCACTGCCTCTGGTGGTAGCAGCACCATAGGTGACACAGCTGTCATGCCAGCATGCTCCGACACGGAAAACAGTGCTGGCGACGTAGGTACCATCCATGACCTTTCCCAATCCCCCTGCATGTTCCATCCCCTACACCATGACGAAACCACGCAGGGGCACCCTGAAGACGACGACTGGCCAACCCCCACAAGTCCTGTGCCAAGGCAACATGTGTTGAGCAGCCCCCCTGTCACACCACCGCAAATGTCCATGGCCCAGCAGAGGCAACAGTCCCTCGACCTGCTGATCGAGCAACAGCAGGAAGCGTCCACGCTACTCAAGGACCATGCAAATGAATGCGGGGGTTCCAGGGCAGCCATGGAAACATCCACCGAGACACTCAGGGCACAAATAGAGAAAAGTAGTGAGAGCCTCAGGGGAGAAATGGAGAGAAGCACCGAGAGCCTGAGAGCACAAATGGAGAAAAGCACCGAGAGCCTGAGGGGGGAACTGCATGCGACGTCCAAAGACGTTTGTGCTGAACTTGCTGCTGTGCGCCGTGTGCTCTCGGAGCTCTCACAAACCCTCAGAGACATGCATGGACGCGAGCAGGCAGAGACATCATCCGTGGCAAGTTCCGTCCAGGGCAGCCCCCAACGCAGATCTGGCAGGAACCTGCGCTCCACGGGCAGGGGTGCCCCTGATACCCGTAGAGGGGGCTTGCAATAGCGTCTACCCACGGACAGCATGCATATTTGGACACTGGTGTTGGGGGGGGAGGTAGTAGGGTGGAGGGGGTGTGTTGGGCTTCACTGGGTGGCGGGTCCATAGGGTGTATAAATCAAATCACATTAACAATACAGCACCTCATTATCATCCAATGACATGTGTGGACATTGATATTTGCGTACGAGGCCTTCATAGGCGTACAGTCCACAATGTGCCTGTACTACACACACACAGTGCCACAGGTCCCCTTTCCGTGTAATAGGCACCATGCGTGGTTGCTAGAAGCATGCATCTATGATGCTCTGTCGGATTGCACGTACATCCTGTGCCTCATGGACTCCTTGAGGTGCCTCCACATCCCCACCCTCATCATCATCATCATCTTCAGGTGCATGCAGTACAGCGTCAGGGGGCATGGGCACATTCCTACGTATGCACATGTTGTGCAGCATGACACATGCCATGACCATCTTAGAAACCTTCCCATGGCTGTACATGAGTGCCCCGCCAGACCTGCTGAGGCTGCGGAAACGAGCCTTCAGTAGGCCGAATGCCTGTTCAATGACCACACGGGTACGTGAGTGGGCATGGTTGTAGTCCTCCTCATGCTCATTCTGTGGGTTCCGGATTGGTGTAAGGAGCCATCTCTTCAGTGGATACCCGGCATCACCTGTATGAGACGAATAAAGGGTGTCAGTGGAATGATAGTGCTAAGTAGCCCCCCCCCCCCCCTGCAAGGTCATTGACGCATCAAATGGGCCACGATGTCATGCATGGAATGAGACTCACCGAGTAGCCAGGATCTGTGCCCTGCGTGTCGCTCCATGTAGCGTGGTATTCTTGTGTTCCTCAGGACCATAGAATCATGGGTAGATCCTGGAAATCTGGCACAACAATGCGTAAATATCTTGTTGGAGTCACACACCATTTGCACATTGATTGAATGAAATTGTTTCCGGTTGCGGTACTGGACCTCCATGGCATGTGGGACAACCAATTCAACATGGGTGCAGTCGATGGCACCAATGCAACCCGGGATGCCGCCAAGTGCATGGAATCCCACTTTAGCGTTGGTAATCTCCTGGTACGTGCGTGGTAGTGTGATGTGGTCGTCGGCGTGCTTCAGGAGGGCATCGTGCACTTGGAAGAGTGTCCGTGAGAACAGTGGCTGTGAAATGCCATGCAACTGTCCCACTGTGTGCTGGTAGGTGCCTGTGGCCAGGAAGTGGAGTGCAGACACCACCTTCAGTAGGGGTGGGATGGCGGTTGGGCTATCTATCATGCTCACGAGGTCAGCATGTGTCATGTCCACAATGGCGATTATGGTGTCCCGGTCCAAACGGTAGAGGGTGTGGATCTGCTCAGCAGTGAGGTTGAACGGATCGGCTCGGAGGCGTGGGATTGCGGGCCGCCTGCGTGGTGGTAGTGGCAGTGCTTGTGGGCCTTGCTGACCCTGCCTTGCCCTCCTCCTCCTCCTTCTCCTCCGTCTCCCCTGTGCGCCCGGTTGTTGTACCTGTTGTTGTTCGTCGTCTTCTTGTAGTTGTAGCACTTGCAGTGCTATCTGGTACCCCAGGCCCAACATCGCTAGTCCTGCCGGTAGCATTTTGGAGTGGGAGTGGTTGTGGGAGGGGTTTGGGTCTACAATATATGTGCTGTCGGCCTGTATGGCCTCCACCTGTGCTGATTGAATGAATCTGTGGCAGATGCAATCCCTTCTGGCCGAGCACGTCCCGCACGTAAGGCTGCATTTGGCCGCATGGCATCTTGGGATTGGAATCATGTATCAAATCCCGATGGCAGTGTGATGTACTTTGACTGATTTTCATGCTATGCTCCCATTGTTACACATGCTATGATTGCAGCCGCTTACATACCTGTGAAGAGTCAGTGGTATGTAGGGCTCGATCGATGGCCGACCCTCATGCAGCACAGTAACGTACTTCACCGACGGGCGTGGCGTGCCATTTGTGATTGCAGCCAGTTAGCATCATGACACACAGCCGCACTACATTGATGTAATTGTGAATGCAAGCGTTCACAGAAGCCTTTTCGACGTAATGTTGCAAGTGAGGAATTCGAAGGCCAGCATTTTGGGTTTTGAAGTAGCGGCGAGGATACGCCCACAGGTCTGGCTGGAAATGTAACGTTCTATTGTAGAATGTCCTTGGGACATGGCCCATAACGAGCAGGCAATGAATGATATGAATTGAATGGGATGCGCAACAGCGTAGTGGACGATAAGGCAGGACGTTCCCAAATCCATCTTGCTTCACAACACTACAGATCCGGCCAGGGGCACAGTGATTTTTGCGGACTGCATTACGCACAGACGCGATGGAAGTTTCACATATTATGTGAGTGAATATTCATGCGTTTTCATTGCGGGATGAGGGAATGATGTGTGGATGCATGGACTGATGATTCCGTTTAGGGTCTGCCATGTACATGGGTTTTTTGATTCACTCCCCTTCCCCTGCGTTATGTGATGCAAGGCTGCCATAGTGGGACATACGTCTATCTGCCCTTGTCGGATCCTCCCTGTCTCGACGCGCCTTCATACACTTGTGTCTAGGCACGTTACTAATCCCATGTCATGGGTTCTATCTTGACGGACGCATGCACAGTAACCGACGTTGACAATGGTGTATTTAGCTCGATTGGTTTCGTTATGATTCGATACTGATTTAGGGGTGTGTATATTCCTTTGGAGTGGGCTAGCATGCATATGGGTGTGGATTTGGTGTGTTGAATGAAGATTGTAATGCATCATGAGTCCCGTAATGCAATCGGTTAATTTGTGTTTCTTTTGGGTGACAGGTATCTCCTGCCCTATTGCAGATGCCATCTCTACGCCACTCCTCCAGATGGTTTTTACTCTCGACTCCTGCAGCTTCGGGTGAATCAGTGGAGCACCATTTCGATCTTATGGGACGATCGCCAATGGGCCACATGCCCTTACGCTGTACTGGTGGCTAGGTGCAACATTTCGGCCTTTCAGCTCGACTAGTGCCTGCCTCATGGGACGGACCTGCGGTTCTTGCCGCTTCCATGTTGCCTTTTGGAACGTTGATGTAGGCCCTGTGTGCCATGATGGTACAGGGCGTCACACAAGTGGAAGCCGGTCAATTATTGCAGATGCAGCCCTCGGTGATGATGGTTGTTTTGGTGGTATTTTGCAAATTGCTGTGGGGCCTTTGTCATTTGGATGTGCATTTAAATTGTATTCCGATATTTGTCGTGTTGCGTTGTTCTTTGCAGGTGATGTGGCGATTTTCGCTTTGTGGCGGTATGTATTGCGTGATGATCTGCATTGTGTTCCGCCTTCTGAGTTGAGTTGTGTGGTACAGTACTGGCCGCGTTTGCCTACGTAGCACAGTATGGTCACGGATAGGGGCTGCCATTGTGACTGTTTACATGATGTGCTGTTCAGGGGCGGGGGATTGGCTTTTGGCCGACTGGTGCCTGTCAGCCAGGTCGATTGGTGGAATGATGGGTTGTTCAGAATGTGGCTGGTCACAGGTGACTGTGTTTGCGTGCGTTTGTTGGAGGGGGACTGGGGTCATGTCCATTGGAATAGCTTCTGTATTGATGCCATCTGTGCCCTGCAGCTCCCATCGGCCCCTCTTGGGATGAGCCTGGCTGCTCAGTCACTCTGCCGACTTGTGTGGTACATGCTTCTGCTGATGGTTGGTTTGTTTACTGGCATGAGTACAGGGCTGGTGCAATCCCCCTCAGGATGCTGTTTTGGATGTTGCCTTGCGCTGGTGGCAAGCGATGGGGGACTACTGTTGTTTTGTGTCATGTGTTCTTGATTTTCATTTTGATGTATTGTACCTTCACATGCCTGTGCTGCGTCAGTACGGCTATGGTGACATGCCGTACATGGATGCCCACTCACGGGGCGCTTTGAGCCCCTGCATGCTTTTCTACGTTGGCATGCATGGGTGAATTGTGGATTTCACTGGTTGCATACTGTGAGTACATTGCGCCTGCCAGGAGTTGTGCAATGAGGCCAGGGAGTGGAGTACAGGCACTCAGTGGGCCATTTACGGTTGGTTCGCGTTGCCGTATTTCTCGCCATGGCGGAATGGTACTTTACGACGTGCTTGATGGCGTTCAGTACATGTCCGCTAGGGTCAGAATTCGCGTACCGTTGCGCCATGGCGGTGATTCCGGTTTTGCAAGGCGCGCGTGCGCGTACTTGGTGCAGTTAGCGTTGCCGTTCACTGCGGTGTCGCTAATGGCATCGTACTTTACGGTGACGGGTCATGATCGCAACGAGCGGTGTTCGATGGCGGTATTGCATTTCCGCCATCATTTTTCCATTTCCGCAAGGGTCGTAATGAGGCCCTCTGTGTTCTCTTAACGAGCACTTTCCTAATAAACTGCAATAAACGCTAACTAATGGATTCATCCATAAGTGACTAATGTCTAAGCTGGCCAGCACAGGCAATAACAAACTCTCGCGTTCAGGGGAACAGAGGAGACAAAAAAATGCAAACACGATTTCACTCTATTAGAGCAGAAGGAACAACAGGTGAGCTTAATCAGGTCTCCTTCCATAAGAAAGTAACCGCATTGAAGCCCAGACAACAAAACCTTAACTTGGAAAGTGAGACTTTGGGCCTCATTGCGAGTTCGGCTGTAACCCAGCAGTGCTACCGGCGGGTTGCTGCTGAACTTGTGACACTACAACTCCCGGCGGCCCGGGATGTCAGGTGCCGGAAAGTTTAAGTCCCCACTCCATGGGAATGGGGACACAGAAGCATTAGCACCATTGCTTACGGTGCCAGCGCTTCTGTGAAAACCATGCCTGAAGGGGCCGGTGCCCCTGTGGAAGTGGGGACAGGCCAAAATGGGGGAGGCTATAAGGGAGACCCCAGACAGGGCAACAGTTTTGGACCAGGGAGTCAACAGACCTGTTGGTGGTGCGTTGTGTACTCAGACAGACTGGGTCCCCCTCTGGCAATAACAAGCAGACTGCACTGAAGAGTGGGAACACAGTGAAGGCACCAAAGTCTTTGTTTAAACCAGGAACAGGTTTATTACAGGAAGAGGAGTAAACTCATTGCCAGCAGGACATATCAGAAACAATAGAGACAGGTGATGGCCTACACTGGAATCTGGGCACAAGGCCGGGCATTGATGACAGGCACGTTATCTAGGCACACCCACTGGCATGGAACTCGTGGGCCCGGGGAGTAACCTTGGATGCACAGGGGAGCAGGGACCTGAAGGGAAGAGTTGAAGAGGAAGTGGGAGAGGGTAGAGACAGGGGGCTGAGAGGAGCACAAAAGAGAAAGGAAGTGAGAGGGAGGGAGAGAGAGAGGGGCATCCAATGAGAACGGTGGTGCCCAATGAGAAAGCACACACAGGGGCACAAGAGGAAGAAAGAGAGAAGGAGAAAGAGAAAAACAGAGAGGCACACAGAGACACACACACACACAGAGACACACACAGACACACACACACATTGACACACTCACACAGAGAGGGAGAGGGAGAGAGAGAGAGAGAGCGACACAAGGGGAGGATGCAGAGAGAAGACAAGTGGCCTCCTGGGCTCTGCTGCCCTCGCCCCCCATCAGCACACCACAGCCAACAACCAAAGACAGAAGAGTGTCCTTTCTCCACAGGCTTATATAAGACTGTTGTTCCACCGACTGCAGGCCCAACCTCTCACCCAGGCAAGTGTTTGTTTGGGCATTGCCAGGATACGTTGTCACTCACCCCTCCAGGCCAGTCTTCTCCACCCAGGCAAGTGTTGCCAGGGTCGTTTCCGGGGGAGATGGGATGCAGAGTGGGACACACACTTTCAGGTATTCTGTGTGATTACCAGGTCTGGGGAGTTGGCAGTTTGATCCCCAAGGGAATGTTAATTGTAGCGTATGGGGAGATTAAATTATACAGTGCAGGGCCGTTGGGGCCAAAGGGCACGCTAATGGTTGGGTGGGGAATGTAAGTTCCCAGGAGGAGCTAGCTTGGTGGCTTGCAGAGTGCAGGCCAACTTTCACAGGGTAGTGGAAGAGGGTCTCGTGGAAGGGGAGTAAAGATTCAGCCCCAGGCCAGCAGATTACACGGGGGCTGGTC
This sequence comes from Ambystoma mexicanum, assembly GCF_040938575.1. Taxonomy (NCBI): domain Eukaryota; kingdom Metazoa; phylum Chordata; class Amphibia; order Caudata; family Ambystomatidae; genus Ambystoma; species Ambystoma mexicanum. The sequence goes on along the minus strand of NC_090931.1, from coordinate 882,880,039 downwards.
TCTGGCTCAAGGAAGCTGCTGAACAGGTTTTATGACAGGGGAGTAGGCCAGGCCTTTGGGATGAATAAGATCCCTTTGTTACTGGCTGTAGGCTGGGTGCCTCCTAGTGGAGTCCCAAGTGAACAATGTTCAGTGTGCCAGAAACAAGCAACTATAGGGATTAGGAAGGTACAAAATATAGTAATCAGGCAATGGTGCGGAACATGCACGCACTTCACAGAAATAAACAGCTAGTATAAACAGTGCAGTGGATTTACAGTCACATGCAGTGCAAGGTGGAAAATACATTTTGGAAACATGAACGTCACGCAATACATTGGTAAAATGAAAACCCACAGTAAACAACACGTGGCATATGGATACTGCCATTTCCACACCCCCTGTAGTGCGGCGGTCCAGAAAAGGTGCTGGTACGCTGCTGCCGGCACCCTTATTTCCAGACTGCCAGGCTTGTAATGAGGCCCATAGTTTCAAGCAGAAGGTAAGAACAGCATGTTTATTCCTTGATTTGATCAATTCACGTTCTGCTGTCACTCTAAAACATGACTGAAGTATCTACATTTCTTAATGATTGGCATATTACTGAAAACACTCAGAATGAAATCTAGAATCTAATGTCGGGTTCATTTTTAAAAGTTCAGTCCTAACATGTTTAATTCATGGTACAAAGATAGCACAATAACTATGCCAGAGATCTCGAACAATAAAATTAGAAAAGTAATGTTTCAAATAAGCTATTAATTTTAGGAAACACACGTTAGGGGCAAAGCAAAACTTGTCAGACACATACCTGCAGCTCTCATGGTTGAACTCACTTACTTAAAGGGGCCATGGTGACAATCTGGCACATGTGACAGGTCCCTACGAAGCGCATGGGTGTCGGTCAGGTAGACCAGAGGGTTCTCCCCACAGCACCCCGAGATCCTGAATCAGATATTAGGTGGCAGTAACCGGCCCAAAACCTAGAGCAGTGCAAGGCACTTTATCACAAGACCTAAGATGTACAGAACAGGGTCAGTGGCGCTGAGACTGTGGGAACTGTGTGTGTCCCTTCTTACATGGGCCAGGCACTGGACCACGCATCATCAGGCACTGGACCATGCACAATCGGGCACTGACCCACCTGTCAAACAACCACTGCCCACACACTCTGAGTGATAAAGGCATGCTGTCATCAGTGTACTGAATCCAGTGATGGCCTGGTGTCTGGGGGATGACCAGAGGAACCCTCTGCTCTCACATGCAGGGGAGCAGAAGGTCTGCTGAGATCAGAACATGCTAGCCAGTTCCTAGCTCACTGTCCAGGCTCCAGCAAATCACTTTGAATATGACCAATATCTGATCTGGAGTGCAGGGAACATACCGCACACAGCCACCCGACAGGTAGTGTACTTACCAGGCCCACCCGCAAGGCCCTGGAGCACAAATAATGGTGGACTCATGGGTCCAAGATGAGGAATACTATAAGGAGGATACTGCCCTTGTGGCCAGCTTTTAGAGGGTCCTCTGGACCTCAGTGGAAAGGAACATCAAAGGCATGGGCACTGAGGTCATCCTGTCCCTTCAGCTTAGGTTTTATTACATGGAATGTCATCTGCACAGTGTGGGATATGACAAACGTGCATCCACTGCAGGAAAAGGAGCACCATCACAGAGGTTAGTACCAAAGCCTGCAAGAGGCCCGAGTAGACATTGACCAGCCCAGCTATGCCAGTACCTTGGGCACCGTGCACCGCTTTTTAAGACTAAATGAGATTGTCCTTAAGGGTAAAACAAAGAACACGACCCTGATACCCTCCGATCCTGAGAAGTAAGATAGGGGTAAAGATACAGGCAATGATCCATTCATCTTGCGTGCTGGGGCATGGGAGTGGCCACAGGAAGACAAAGTGGTAATCCCCTCTGGAGCAGAGGAAAGAGTTGACAACACATTTGACCCCTATAACCTGGTAAACCCAAAGCAATCTGACACCATGAGGTGCCGCGCTGGGTGACACCAACCCTAGTAACGCCATTGGCCACATCCCTCAAACAGTGTTTTGCTGGTTGACTGGTATTTTTAGCATTATGTGCCATGCCTTCTCACCATTTGAACATCCACAAATGATTGTTATTCTGTCGTGCGTTCAGTGGATAGTTTCATTTGAAAGCTCGGCTGCTCTCCCCCTTTATATTAGATTGCAAGGAGCGGACCCCAAGCCCTTTAGGAAATGTTGTAGGTAACAGGTGAAGGCAGGCGCAAAAGCAAACGTGCAATTACCGATGTGAAAGACATTTACACCAGTGTCAGATAGATAATGCAATGTGAGCTTTTGTTTAATTACTCGCAGTGAGCAGTTGCTTTGCTTACAATTCATTTAGTACATTGTCCTAATGCGAATCTTGAGTTAATTATAGACTACATGGTTTTATGACTTGGGTGAGATATAGAAGTACACAAAATGCCAATAGGCAACACGTACGAGCTTTGTGTCCCTCCTCGCTTGCCATCTCCCTCCTATCTGTACCCTAATTGTTTTAGCATGTTCTCCCTCCTATCTGTACTCCAATTCTTTTAGCATTTTTTTTTATTATTATTTTTTAAGCACTCACACAGCCCAGGGCATCGAGGCGCTGTTACAGGAATATGACTTAGTTGCGTATTTATAACGCGCTTAATGCCCAGAGGTTTCTAAACGCAGACCCAGGGTTCGAACCTGTATTGCTTAGTTTCGTCTTGTTTCCAAGGTGAGCGCATGTTGCCGCTGAGCTATCCTCCGAGGACGATGCAGTAGCTTTGTCTGATAGGCGGCACTGAAGTACCACCTAATGGCAAAACTAAAAACGGAGCACCTGGAATAGCAGTGCTGCCAGAGAGGTTACGCGTTGAATAAGAGGGGGCGTTATTACCACACCGTTGTAGTCGTGCCTTGCCCCGGCTTGCTTTGCGCGTGTGTGAATGAGAAGAGGCGAATGTTGTGTTGTCTTTCCCTTGTGTATATAATATTATAACGTGTAGTTTGTGGTGCTGCCTGCTGCCACCCCAGAAACGCTGGATGCCAGGCTATATATGTTGTGGTACAAGTGGCCGCAGCTTTCTCCCGACAGAAGCAGCGCTGGATGCCAGAGTGCACTGAGACTCAGGTGCCAGACTCTGCCCGCGTTCGGTTGCTTAGCAACAGCAGACTGGTGCCTCCGGTTACAGCGTAGCCCCACGGGACGCTCTGCACTCTGATTCACTCGGCAGCCTCTCGATAAAGAGATGTCTACAGTCACCAACAACAGCCCTTTCAGGGGATGTCGACGTCCGAGGAGCGCGGCCGGATCTGCTGCTGATCTCCACGCCTCAAGGGCTGGAGGCGCCAACCTCACAGTAGCCAGCAATATCAGAAGCTGGGGGATGGGTGGTCAAACTGTGGAAACACCCCTTTTCTGGGAAGGGGGGATGGACCCGGGAAACAGCATCTCGCAATATGTGGTCGAAGAAGGGAGCCTGATATATACAGACATATTCCTGGGCACCCACGGCCCACTCCCACTACACCACTTCAGTCTAGACGTAACCCGCAAGGAAAACAAGCACTGGCAATGCCAAACGTTTGGGCATTTGTGTAGGCATAGGAAAGGCATTTGCCAGGCACTGTCGTAGTGGTATTAACTGGACATGGGGCGAGTACCTAGCAGTGCCTGCCAAAACTGTTGGCTTTGTCAATGCTTGTTTTTAACAGTACTTCGGCGAAGGACATGCATAGTGCTTAAAAAGCGAGAGGCTGGAGCAGACCTCGTTAAGGCATTTTTATGACACAAGTAGCGTGTTTACAAATCCAATTAAGTCACTAACTCAGAAAACTGCTTTGAAAAAATACTGGCAGGCATTTTGTGCACACAGTTTGATGGTAAGGCTTCAAAAAGCAAGCTAAAAGAGATCACAGGAGGATGTGTTTTGGGTGGGATGGGGGAGGAAGTGGGTAGGAATGGCCATAGGGATTAGCATGGACATGGGCAGTCAATGAGTAGGTAAAAAACCAAACGCCTACAAGCATTGTGTCCCTCCTCATAGCCATTTCTCCCTAGCTGTACCCTAATGCAATTGTTTATAGGTGGGCTTTAATTTTCCAGCGCTTGGTTGGAGGTTATTCCTCCCAAGGATTTGCCAGTGATGGAAATACTGCCTGCTGAAAATCCTCAAACTGCAATAAGGTCCTACGGAATTCCATAATGGGGAAAATCCCCGCAGAACAAGTGGAAGTTCATGCCAAAAATACTGAGGGGCTGATTCATGGAATTATTTGCTCAAAAAAATGGGGATTTGTGCGCCATTCTGCCCGCAAATCCCTGTTTAACAAATGGGGATTTGCGGGCAGAATGGCGCACAAATCTCCATTTTTCGGCGCAAACAATTCCATGAATCAGTCTGTGAATGTCCAATCAGTAAACCATCTATTTTTTGCTTGCGTGTTTATCAGGGGCCCTCCGATTCCACCATATACAAATCATGATAAAAAAGGAGCACACAACAGGCAAGAAACAATGCTGTTTATTAAAGCTGGGTGAGCACAAATCAAACAAAACAGTGGACTGAAACTGATTGATGAGAGCTGACATCTGGGCATACAGCAAACATTTGTTTTATGCTACAATTACAATGGTTAAGGCATTAGAAACAGTTACTGCTCAAAATCTTCATATTTTCTGTGTTTCCCAAGAAACTCATTTGCTAAACTACTTCATATCCTTAGAGCTAACGTAAATTAGAACATGATTGGAGCTAGCAGATCAACAGTATCCCAAATCATCACCTCCCCATGTGGCGACACATCGCTTCTCACCCCTCCCGGGAACAATTTGCAATTAGTAAAATAACATTTGTGCTGACCGCGGGGACTTTATTATTCTGCCATTGGTCAGCACCATTGTGGAAGGAACACGAGACACCCTGCTTCAGGTGGGAAGGGAGACACTTGCACGGTACCTTCTGGACAACGGCCTTCACAAACCTTGTGGTGGATACTCTGATGGCTGCCTACCTCCCAGGGATATAGAAACATACTGTTTGACAGATTGTACTGGGGAGACCCGTGGCCGGCCCATAAAGTCAGGGTTTGCTTCCGCAGTACTTTAAGACGAGATAGCTGCACCTTGAGATGGATGGGGGTGCAGGCATATTACTCCAACACCAAACATGAAGGACAACTCAATGGTTTGGCAAAGGGGAGTCCGTTTAATGACAAATAGAAAAAAAGGGGATACATGGAAATCAACAGTAATGTGATAGTCCGTCTCGCTTCAACTCCCAAGAACTTCATACAAACAGTAACATTTATACTCAAAACTCATCATCATTGACGTGTAACACTCGGAAAGTTAACATGCAATTCTATTGGTTAGGAAAAGGTAACTTTACTATAGGTATTATATCAGTATGTGGTAACGGAGTGAGGGGATTGGATAAACACTATCAGGTGGGTGTCTAAGCCCTTCCTTCTAACAATACTCTTGTAGACGTCACTAAAAGTACGACATCCCATTGGTCCTTGTGATTGGATTGGCTTCAACCCCATGCATAAATCTCCACTTTAATTAGCAGCACGCAGAATGGTCAGCCAGGTGCAGGATGCCCCAAGATTCACCGGCCTCCCTTCAATCAATCATTACTTTAGCGTCTATGTGTCAATTAGTTGGCTGTGGTTGGCCTTGAAGCTATATCTTCTTGTCAGAAAAAGTTATGATATCTCTGTCTGGGCGACAGCTAGGCGTAGGGGTGAACCCGTGCCTCTTCTTGCTCGGATGGTCACATGCTGCTCACACCGTGAATCTGCCTAGTTTCCTTCAATTTGTGCATTTAATTCTTGTTTGGCTTGCCACCTGCCTGAGCCTCCTTATCTCGGCCTTCCTGTGATAGGCTGTTCTGTTCCTAAGTTTCGATTCCGCCAAGCTACTGTTCACTCCTTCTATTGGTCTGACCTTGGCTCTTCCTGGTGCACGTTGCCTCTGCTGAGTTTCGATTCAGCCATCTCTTCTCGTTTTAGCTGGAATACGAATCCTGTCCTGTTTGACCTCTAGTAAACGGAGTTAATTCTGCTTTTGTGTAAAGTGGACTTGCACTTGTATAGTGTGCTTCATTGAGGCAGATATGTATAGGTGGCGCTTGCCGCGGTCTATCTTCTACTAAGCATAGCAAGCCGCACTGTTTCCTTGGCTTTCTTGCAGTTTCAAGCATATGTACAGGCGTTTAGCTGGTTTGAATGACTTCATCCTGCTTTACAGCTTAAGTTTCTTTATATTTCAACATTGTCTCTCCTTCTAGGTTCACGATATCCTTATTCATGGCGTTTCGTCTGTGTGTCATCTTTGGGTTGTCTTATCTTCTATCTGCAAGTCTGTCCGGGTCTTTGTGACGTCACCATTCGTCTTCAATTAAGGCCTTTTGAGTTTCTTCCGGGACAGTGTTTAAGCAACCTTCATTTCGTTTCATTTGCTGGTAGGGTTTTCTCAATGGGTACCTTACTGTCCATGGTTGTCTGGTTATTGGTACTTCAACAGGTATTGTTCTTCTGATAGGCACTGGGCAGAGCCCTACTGCGGCTCTCTGCTGGTTTATTTGCTCATCATACGTCACATATCTCGGTGTGAACGTTCCTGGGACTTAAAAATGGGCGGCTGGAGTGCAGGCTTTATTTGGGACCTCCTCTACATCTTTCCAGGAACACCTCTCTGTTCAGCTTCTCACTCCCATAACCTGCCGACCGGCACGGGTAGTTATGCGAATGGTTCTCTGGCTCAGGTCCACTTCCCCTCTACCCCCCGAGTGCCCATAGGATTGGCTTGCCACCCTGTCATTAGATCACCCATTGTTGTCTTGGCTGTTTCGGTCTGCTCATGACATGCAGCTTGAGCTCTATCTCCCTCTTTCCTAACCCGCGGTGCGCTGATCACGTGTTCAAAGCCGGTTTCCTGGGCGATGCCGAACCTGGGGGCAGCCCTGCTAAATGTGCTTACCTGGGATTTTTCCCTTTCTCATAATAATATACAAAAGCTCCCTGGGCCGATGGCATACACAGTGTATCCCCACCCCTGCATTTCTCAGCGAGGCCTTCTTTCATGGTGGGACTGCAGTTTGTTTGTGTACCATAGTTTTCCCCCCCTCTGAAGTGCCCAATCCCCTCTTGCTTACTCCCGTAGCTGGTAGGTGCGCCCCCCTACCTGGCACTGAATTACAACCTTGAATGCATGTGTAAAATGCTAACAACCAAACGGGCAACTAAGTACTATCAAAGGACCACAGGGATCAGCAACAGAATACAAGATAGCTAGGGTTTTATTTGTCGACTGAAGACGAGAGGGGACAATCCTAATTAAATTCTTTTGGAAGAGAATTCCAAACTTTCCCCACTCCAGGACAAAAGCTCTTACGCATTTGACCTTCAGGATGGATATAAGCCTTATATCTGAGGGGTCTTGATGATGTGTACAAGGAAACGGTTTCCTTCAAGTATGTGGGACTGGGGCACAACAGACTTTGGGGCAAATGGGCGGCTGGCAGTATTTTGATACTATTGCCTCATGCAGTAACTTGAAGGGTCAGCATAATTTTGAATCTTGCAGACTTTTCAGTTTCTCCTTATTTTGTAGCCCCATAAAACTCCACGGGAATTTCATATTAGCACATGTAGTAATTACTGCATGCGGTACTGCTTTCGTGTGGCAGCTCTTCCCTCAACACAAAAGCAGGCAGAGTTTCAAGACTGAAACTTGACATTTAGAGGAGACCTAAAACATCCAGGATTTTACTAGTGCCGCCAAACTTGTGGTTGGGCCCTCTGTATACCAGCGTGAGACCTTTAAAAGGAATCTGAAAGCAGGATAGATCGCCTGATCTTGCCTTGGGGTATCAGCAACAATTCTGTCTGCAGAATACCAAAGTGCTTGAAGGGGCTGCAGGGAGTGCCAGGAGGTGCCACTTAGAAGGGCATTTTAATCACCAAGGTTAGAGCTAATAATGGTGCAAGGAATAGTAGCAGAGGACTTGCCCGAAAGAAAAAGCACAGAGGTGTCAAAGGACATGAGATGGTAATTGGAGGAGCTAAGATTACAGTTTGCAGGATTTCTAAATAAAGTGGGGGCTCAAAGGACTCCAAGCCTTGGCTTTATGTAGGGTGTCAGAGTTCCAGCGGGGGAACCATGTGTGTCCAATAAATGACAGTGTTAGCCAATTAGCCAGGATGCTTTGGGATGCCACAGCAGGAAACTCAGCTTTGTTTGGTTTTGGGTCAATGGTTTTGAATACATCCAACGTTCAATGAGATCGCATCTATGGATCCTCGCTGATCCAGACTGAGTCCGCCTTTCCCCCCTTTCCCGGGTCCCCTCTATGTACCCCTCTCCCGCCGTCTCCTTTTATATAGTACCTTCTGACGGAATCCATATTATTGTGCCCTATTTCCTGATCCCCTCGTTGTTCAGTGTTCCAATGTTTCCCTGATTGGTTTGCGCTACACACATCCAAATATAAACACAAATGCAATGCATACCTTAACAAACAGTTGTATGTCTGAAATATTTGTAGCGGGGGCCGGATCTAACGCACTTGCTGGGAGACAGGGGTAGGCAGGCACAAAAATACATGTTTTCTTACTTATCAATACGTAACCCGCGGCTTACCTGACTCCGGCAACCCCTGAGCACCTGGGACACCCTGGGTGTGTCACTGTAGGAAATAGGGAAGGTCAGGAAAGGCAGTGGGCAGAAGGATTCCCCACAATCCCCACAAAGAGACACTGGGCCTCATTAGGATCCTGGCGGTAGCCATGCCCTTATTAAGGGCACGGCTGCCGCCGGTAATGAATTTTTACCGGGTCCATGGAATAGGCAATTACCGGGTCATGCCAACATTGCCCATTCTATGGACCCGGTAAAAATGAATCCCCATTCCCATTTGAGCCCCATAGGGCTCAATGGTAATGGAGATGATGTTAACAACGGGCCCGTTAATAACATGCTTGTCCCCTCGTGGGACCCGCAAAGGACGTCTCGTAAAACCAGACGTCCAATAGGGCGGTACAGGGTTACCGGCACCGGCACCTTTACCGGCACCGTTAACCCCTTACCGCCCTCCTCGTAATGAGGCCCATTATGTTAGAGGAAAGATATGCCACACCAGGAAAGGCAGGCAAAGGAATGTAGGTGTATAGTTCTTTTAGTTGATGATTGTGATATATCAACAGTACACTTTCACGCCAGTATACCAGCAGTTTGTATTTTTTTTTATATAAAAAGGGGGATCACATTACACAATATAAATTCCTGTACCTATCCCTGAGCAGCTGCTTTAAAATTAAAAGGAGTCCTTTACATCTAAAGAGTCCTTCAAAAATATTGAAAAAGTCCCTATATGGTGCATTTTATGCTACCAACATTTTATACAAAAATCCTTACTTGAGAGACAGCCTGGCCAGGACTATTCCAAGGTCCTTTCTGCTTCAGATCTTCTATTGTGGTGCTCTTAGGTGGTTAATCATGCCAGGCAGGGCAGTAGTAGTGTGTAGAGGGCCTCAAATTTCTTCTATGCCAGGATGCGTATGTCGGGTCTGTTAAAGGCAATGTCCGCCCTCCTGGCAGGACAGGAAAGTCATATGCCTCTATAGCAGAGCTATCAGTTTCCATAACTGCAGTTTTTTCTAAATTCAGGCATATGAGGTCAAGCTGGGAGAAGGCATTTTCCCGAGGGAAATCGGATTGCTGATTTTATTGTGGATGTTTTGACTTTCTTGTCAATGAAACATGTGAGCTTAGGGACCTTTAGCAACGTGCATGCAATGGATGGGTTCACACAGAATAACTCCAAGTCCAAATAACCGAACCAAATTAGGAAGATGGCAAAGTACTGTTTTATTAACAATTATATAAAACAGGGAGTTACAACGAACATCAACGGACGTACGCTCGATTTCTCACAGCAATCCTTTCACAAAACAAAGGGTATATATAAAAAATACATCAGAGGTGATGTCATACTACGTGGCGAATAATGAAAAACCTACTAAGGGTCGGGATTAGCTGAAGGGGAACAACTAAGTATATTATCTATAGGAACTAGAATTTTAATTGGCCGCTCACTGTCGGGTAGACAACATATGCCTACCTCTTAACGTGTAATCTTCAGAAACATTAATACACAGTTTCTCATTGGTTTTCAAACTATAAGGTCCTTTGTTATTTGGACTGCTACAATTGGTTTGCACACTTGTGCCATGTCTGGAACATTTGTTTCACTTAACAACCCAGACCCAGGTGCAAGGAGATGGGTCTGATTCTACCTCCCCACCCAATTAGCCCAACATCTCTCATTGCCCATGCTTTCTGCCATGAAGATTGCCTTTGAACCTGGCCTTGCAAAGCATCCTGGTCTCTGAGAATACACAGGAATTAAGGCACTCGCTATCGTGTTCTAGGACTCCAAGTTCGAACTCTATTTTCATACTTGGCTCAAGTGACAGGAGACCACGATTTGGTCCATTTTGCAGCTTTTCAATGTCTTAAATGAATTAAACTTGGCACTCTCGGTGTTCCTTCCTTGCACCTTAACAAGGGATGTTTCATACTTCGTACGTTCACTCCTTTCCAGAATAGATAGCCAACCATGGCTGCTTCAGTCTTGACATCAGGCCAGACAACCTTGTCATGCAGCTCCACAATTCAGCTTATTCTTGCTGCAACATTTTCTCTTCCCTCTTCATGGGTTCTGGCTTACTAAAATTAATGATACCGATTTCCAGCTTCTATACAATGGTGGCTTCACCTGCATTCTATTCACTACATATACCCAACTTCTTTGATGACTTTGTCTACTTGCGTTTCAGCATCTGTACAATTATTGAACGGTTGATTCTATACAGCACTTTGTGCACGTGTAATCTTCTTTTTCATATTTAAAAGGTTCTCTTGATTCTTGACTTCGTCATTAGTTTCTGTATGATCCATACATTTCTTTCAGCCAGTATCTCGGAACATTGTCCATGTCCCTTGTGACGTCACTAGCTTCTTTCTTTGCTCTTTTTCATATTCCTTCAGGGAGTTCCTCCCTCAAATTGTCATTCCTTCGGGGATACATTCGGTAAGGTTCTCTTCAGGGATGTTATTTCACCAAAATGCCAAGGGTAGTGGAAGTGACATTGCACGACCCTTGAACTCTGACATCACACGAAGTGATGTCATTTGAGCACACCCCAAAGTGACATCACAGAATCGATGCAACATGACCTTTCACCCCTTGACCAAACAAGAAGTGGCATCACATAGCATTATTTCTAATTACACTATGAAAAATATTGTTACGATATCACTGTAAAGTGATATACATTTATACAAGAATGGATCACCATATGTATCATTAATATCAACGTGTATAGGCCCATATACCAAATTACTGTGAAGGCAAGCAGATGTCCAAGGCCAAATGATAATGATGTGTTATTTTATAGTACTTACGCTTAAGCGCTTCATAGTGAACAAGTATACATACAATATTACCCACCCTGTGTTGGTACTCATTTATCAACCTCAGCAGGATGAAAGGCTGAGTTGACCTTGCCGGGAGTAGAACCTGCAACATGCAGATCACACACATATTGAAGCAGCGAGCGCTCAACCCACTGAGCTATCTTAATGGCTATAGCTATCAGAAACCAAGTCACTCCAGAAACAAAGAGCCACAGCCCAGTAGCATCCATTTAATTTGAAAAAAAATAATAATAAAAACAACTTTTTTTGTTGATTTGTTTTAGGGGTAGCAAGGGAGACCTTGGGGGTCACAGGTGCGACCCCTTGTAACCCCTAAATGACGTCAATGGTTGTCTCAATGGGTATCTTCTTTCGAACATACGTTGCGGTATTGGCACAACTGCTGGTTTCCAACACGGCACGATCTCAGGCTTCCAACATATGGGAGGTAAGGGGGCGGGGTTTCCTGCAGAGGCATGAAGCTGCTCCTCTACACAGAGTTTCATCGGGTCAGAATCTCTGGAAAGAACACAACTGCATGGATGCTTGAGTGACAAGGCATCAGCAACTGTGCAACTCAAAGTATGGTGTAGTTGGTGCTGCCAAATTAAATTAGGGGCACCTGATGTTCCCAAGGCCTCGGGCTAATCTGGGGAACGTTGTAGGGAAGTCTTCTCTGAAACCTAGGAGCTTTAGGGGTGAGGGCATTTACCCCCCTGGGCATCAGAATGATGCGTTTGGCCTCTCCCACCCCTTATAAAGTCCTCATGGGCTGCTTCTCTCGCATTCACACCGTTGTGTACATCTTTCATACATTGAATAATACCCTAAAACGGTTTACACATCTATCCTTTATTGCTCCATGTTAACTGCCTACCTTTCTCTTCTCTTCATTCCATCCCCATTATAGTTCCATTCCCACTACGTTCCAAATTCTACAAGCCGCAACACCTCGCTCCTTGCTTATCATATAAATTCATCTTCCATCTGTCCAGCAGAATCACATCTACATCTGCTCAATCAGACGTAAAGGTTTACGAATAGTTCTTTGAGGCCGAACATGGGCTGTCTCTCGAACTCCGTCAAACCAGGTGGAGAATGTCCACAGTCTTTAAGTCACATGGAACCAATAGGTTCTTCATTTCCCTGCAGCTCTTCCTGAGACAGCCACCTTCTCCTAATCATTAGTCCTTGATCCGGTGTGGCCACATTATTTTGGTCATTTTGCTCTCTCACCAGACTCTTCACATCTCGACGGCTCACCTCCCCATGCTCAGAAAGTCTCACCACTATGCATTGTCTCCCATTCAGTATTAACTGGGCATTAGATCCACAGGTTGGCAATAAAGAGGCTCTCTCTTTGCACATGACCCAAAAGTGATCTCTCTGACCACATGCCACACACATTCGACCAATGGCCGGACACTGACCTTTGTGCGGCAATCTAGATCCACATCTATAACACAATCTTCTCGGTCTACTTCTGCTGATACCATTCCATGTGCCTTAACAGGGTAGCATGCGTGAGTATCGGGACTGTTTCTGTACATCACTTCTGATGCCAGCTAGTGTCTCTTGCTCTTGCTCCCCTTTGCTTTCTATATTTTTCACTTGTTTCTCAGTTCTTTCATACATTCTTGCTAGTTCCAGAATATCTTTCAATGGCAGGGGCACTCTTAGAAGATGTTTCCGAAACTCTGACGATGTGCAGCTCTCAATTATTCTCAACCTAATTGCTTCTTCATCATCACATTTTGCAAACTCGCAATACATTGCCTTCTCCTGTAGCTGCAAAACAAACTGTGCAATTGTCTCCTGTGGCCCTGTGTGCACTGGTTAAATGCATATCTTTCATAGTCTCTGTTGGGAGCAACTATTAAGCGTTCACTTATAGCGGCAATAAGGGGCTGATACGATGTTCTCTCTTCAGTCGTTGTTAATGCCTTGATGACAATCTTCATTTCTCTTCCCACAAGATTCATAAATATGTCTAACTTGTTTGGAATGTTCTCATTCCCTAATGCTCTTAGAAATTCTTCAAATTAATGTACCCACTCTTGCCAGCGCCGTCTCTGGTTATCATGCGGCTCAAGATCGAATGGAGCTGGGCAGATAATTCACTAAATTCGTGGATATAGGGATTCCCCATATGTCTTGAGCTGGGTTCAGACCTCCACTTATGTTGTCAGACAACATTTTTAACTGTTAGCTTCTCCTCACCTTGTCGTCTTGTGTGTACACAGTTGTCTCTTGCCCTGCGCTGAAATACTGCACCTTTATCAGCTGCGTGGTGCAGGTGCAGGTGCAGCAACGTGTCTGCGTCGCTCTTAGTTATGCACCAGCTCTGCCACTGTTCATGCTGCACATGCTGCACATGCTGCACATGCTGCACTTGCGTATTTCTTTTTCATGACACTACGGGGACAAAACGGTTTACTTCCCACTGCTGTCACATTGGCTGATGCAAAAACCCTTTCTCTTTCCCATTTATGCACTTTAGCTGCTCTGCATATGTAGTCTTCTTTAATTACGCGTGCACAGTCTATTTGCTCTTTTATGCCATGAATTAAATGGGTAAATATGCACTATATTGCTGTGCACGATGCTAGGGGCACGGGCATCATTATCTCATTTTAGGTCCTTGTGACTTGTGTCCTTTTCATCCTGTGAAGCCTGAAACCTGTGAAGTCTCTCTTTGCTAATTAGCTTTCTCTCTCATTCATGGACCTTGTGAGTCATAAAGATGTCGAGCTGTTAAATGCCAATGAGCGTCCTTCCATCACTGCCACCTTTCACCATTAGTAAGATGTGCACTTTTTAAAACGTTACGCCGTAATACTGAAAGTCATTTTAATTGTGTGCTTTTATTTCTAATGTCTGTAATGTTTGTGTAACCATCCACAATCTGTGCAGAGCTTTATGGACTTTACTGTTCTATTCTTTGACATGGTCTATTAACACTAAAAAAAGACACTGCATTAATAAGACGTCTTTCCTGTTAATTAGGCACACGTTACAGTTCATTATTTCTTAGCATTCGGGATTCTTCCACATGCCATTGTTATATTTGTTTCCCTTCATTCCGACCATCTATATGTGCTTTGCACCTCTTCTGTTACTATACGTTGGATTGATTTATTCCCGTAACGTTGTGTTCCCACTTCTTGTGTTGTCATGGCAACGGTTGATTGTATGTAACATTATCATTGAATCCAAATCGCTGCACATTTTACACGTACGGGGGTCTATTGAGATTTAGATCCAGTAACGTTGGAAAAGTGCCATACTCACGTTAAGTTAAAACATTGTATGTCAAGAACATCATGATGTAACCTGGTTCTAACTGGAATGTATATAGGTTGTTTATTCTAATTGGAATGCTGGTGTGGGTTTTCTTTCGTTTGTAACGGCAGTTGTAGCCGGCCTCTTCAGGAGGGCGCCTGCTGTGTGGTGATCTGCTTCCTTTACAATAAACCTGCAATCAAACTTACGTCTGGCTCCTGACTTAACATTGGCGACGAGGCGAGGGCACTTTCAAGACTCGCGCGTGTTCGTCTCGCCTTCGTTTGTTCCTGAGTTGCTGATTCAAGTCCTCCAACGTTTCTCCCTCCTCTGACACAGCAGGCTAGAGGCAGGCGGAGGGAGTGGCTGACCCGGCGGAGTTTCCGCGTGAGTACTGTGCCCGCTGGTCCTGATTCACCGCATTTGGGTGACTTTTGGAGGGTTACCACAACGGCCCGCTGCGGCCCGGCTCGAGCTTTTCTCTCGTTCGCGGAGGCTCGCGCTGGTTCTGCGCGCACCTCAGCGTGAGCCACTAAGAGAGTTCGCTGCGTGCGCTGACTGCTCGCTGCGTGCGCTGACTGTTGAACACGCTCACTTCCCTGCGTGTCAACTCGCCAGCCCTCATTGTTACGTCACACCCTACAGAGTGCTGCCATTGGCTGGGCTCCGTGCATTGTCTTCCCGGATCTCCCTTGTGACACTCTTTATGCATGTGGAATTTCGCCCAAGCCCATTGTCATACTACGGAAGAACTCATCTGTATTTAAAGGGGAACACGCATAACCACACTGCTAACACAAAGGGAATACAAGCAGTTCTAAAAGCAGTTCAAAGGGAGTTGGAAAAGTGAAAGTGGAGAAAAGACTTTTGTAGGCATAGTCGTTGTTCACTGGTTATCTGTTTCTTTTGACTTAATTTGTTGAGGCTCCATAGCCAACCGCACACATTCCATCTGCCGGATTCTATATTGAGCATATAGTGTTTCTGTCTCCAGTTCAAAACATGACCTCTATTCCACCTCCTCTTCCTTTTGTCAGCGAACCGGGCCGTCCTGTCATCCCTTGGGATCGGTGGAAAGATGTATTTGAGAACTATTTGGTGGCCATGGGTGGGGACAGATTTCCTGCGGCACGGAAGAAAGCTCTCCTTCTTCATAATCTCGGCACTGAAGGGCGCAGAATTTACGATGGACTTCCTAGACATCGAGACCTAGGAGCTGGTGATATGGATGAATACTCATTTGCTCTTAAACAACTTTGGGACCACTTTGAGCCAAAGAAGAATGTCAGTTTCGAGCGGCATAAGTTCTTTCAGAGAGTTCAAGAGAAATCGGAATCGGTTGAATCATATGTTGCTTGCCTCAGATCATTAAGTTATACGTGTGAATTTGAGCAATTAGCTGATTCTCTCATCAGAGACCAGCTGGTCAGATGCACAAATAATCCAAGAATTCAGGAGAAGCTACTTGCAAAAGATATGGTTCTTGAAGAGGCAATTGAAATGGCAAGAAGCATTGAACAAACCTCTGAATATGTCAGGGAACTCAAGATTGACAAGTCAAATTCTGATCAAGTCTCGGTGTGTGTGGTGGATCAGAAAAGGAGGGGTAATTACTCTACGACCAAGAGAGGAGGTTGGAATGCAAAAAGCATGTGTGCTCGTTGTGGCAGTTCCAGACATGGAATGAATTTTCCCTCATGCCCTGCCAAGTATGCAGAATGTTTCAGATGTAAAAGCAAGGGTCATTTTGCAAGCGTTTGCAAAAATAAATCAATCAACTGCGTGGAACCCAAAATGTTGAATCATGAGGAAGTTGACATCAAGACAGGATACAATGTTCATCAAACATCTTCCATACAAGAGATGACCCCTAAACATGTGTTCCAAATTTCGGAATTGTCCACTAATACTAAGGGCCCTGTGGACACGTTCTGGATTGATGGTGTTGAACTCTCAATGAAAGTGGACTCTTGTTCACCGTGGTCTATCATATCCAGGGACACATTGAGAAATGTTCTAAAAAAAGATGATGCCGTCATTCTTCCCTCCAGTGTTAGAGTATGTGGATATGCAAATTCTGACATAAATATCGTCGGCCAATTCTCTGCAGGAGTGTTCTTCAAAGGTAGAAACTGTCAAGCCACACTCCTTGTGGCAGAGAGGGGAGCTTCTTTACTGGGTTGGGAGGAACAGAAGAAATTAGGTATAATAGTACAAGCTAGTGCATCTGTTCCAGTCTCTATTGCCGAAGTGGGGGATTTCTGGACGAAGGAAATTCCAGAAGTGTTTGCCGAAGAACTTGGCAAACTCAGAGACTTTGAGCATCACATTAGACTGAAAAATAACGCTCCACCTGTTGTGCATAAGCTTCGACAAGTGCCAATGAAGATGAGGGCGCAACTTAAACAAGAGCTTGACAGTCTTATGCTCAAAGGGGTTATTGAACCGATAGAAGCTACAGAATGGTTGTCCCCCATCGTTCTAGTTACTAAAGCCAATGGAAAAATGAGGTTGTGTGTCGAATTACGCAGTCTCAATAAGAACATTGTAGTTGAGAGACATCCCTTGCCGAATATTTCGGAAATTCTGTCCACACTAGGAGAGCCTAAACTGTTTTCCATTATTGATCTTTCTTCTGCATACCATCAGGTCCCGTTGTCTAAGGAGTGTCAACAGTTAACTGCATTTATTACACCGGAAGGTGTTTTTATGTATAAACGCATGCCCTTTGGATTGGCCTCAGCGGCATCTGTCTTTCAAAGAGTGATGGAAACAGTACTTAAAGGCCTTAGCAATGTAACAGTGTTTCAGGATGATATTCTTATTTTTGCCAGGAACAGTGTTGAACATGACAACGCTTTAAGGTCTGTGTTGATCAGACTTAGGGATGCTGGTTTAACTGTACAAAGAGAAAAATGCAGAATTGCTATGACAGAAGTAGATTATTTGGGGCACAAAATTTCCTGCAATGGTATTTCTCCTAGAAAGTCCTTGGTGGATAGTATTGTAGGTGCTCCCCAACCCCTTGATAAGGAACAATTGCGCTCTTTCATGGGGTTGGCGGAATATTATCACAAATTTGTTGATGGGTTCTCTAATATTTCGTCTCCCTTGAGAGATTTATTGAAGAAAGGTTCCAGATATGTTTGGTCGGATGAATGCCAGAAAGCCTTTGATAAAATTAAAGAGAGCATAGTCGAAGCACCCTCTTTGGGTGGATTTGTTTCTGGAAGGAAAACTGTACTTGCTGTGGATGCGAGCAAGTTAGGGCTTGGGGCAGCCCTTTTTCAATATGAAGGGAGCATTGAACATGTCATAGCTTTTGCCTCCCGGCCACTAAGGGGGGCGGAAAACAACTACTCTGTGGTGGAGAGAGAAGCTTTAGCTGTGTCGTGGGCAGTAGCCCATTTCAAATTTTTTCTATGGGGCCAATCGTTCATTGTAAAAACTGATCACAAACCTTTAGTTCAGTTGTTGGGCAGTGCTGACTGGACTAAAGGTTCGCCCAGGATATCCCGGTGGATGATTGATTTGTTGGCATACGATTTCAGGATGGTGTATGTTCCTGGAGGTGAAAATGTCATTGCTGATTGTCTTTCCAGGCTACCTATTCAGGCCAGAGATTTCAAGAATGTGAATGTGGAGTCTACTGTTAGTATCTGTGAAATGGTGCACAATGTAATAAGTAAAGAGGAATGGGTGTCTGCCGATAATCTGGATGTTGTACTGGGCCAAGTCAAAGAGTGGGTCAAAGCTGGCTGGCCCAGAAAGGATCTGGTGGAGAGGAAGTTTGATGTGTTTCACAATGTCAAGGAGGAATTGAATTTGTCGGAGGACGGGTCTCAACTCAGAAAGGGGATGAGGATTATACCTCCTTATGAAATCAGATCCAAGCTAGTGGACATAGCCCACCAGGGCCATCTTGGAATGGGTGGTACCAAAAGACACATCAGGCAATCATTTTGGTGGCCAGGGATAGATAGTGAAGTGGAGAGATGTGTCAGGAGTTGCAAAGAATGTGAAATGAGTGATAAAAGTAAAGTTGTCCGAGATACCCCATTAAGGCCAGTTAGTGTCCCAGCAGAGCCTTGGAGGAAGTTAGCAGTGGATTTGATGGGACCCATTCAAGATTTAGGTGAGGATTTCAAATACCTCATTGTTTTAGTGGATTATCACTCGAAATGGGTCGAGTGGAAACCTATAAGGGAGGCAACCACTTCACAAATGATCACTTTCTTTGAGGAGGTGTTTTACAGAGAGGGGTTTCCATCGGAGCTCATTTCGGACAATGGGGTCCAATTTTGTTCGGACAGAATGGTGGAATTTTTTAATAGATATGGTATCAAACATTACAGGACAGCATTGTACCAACCCAGAGCGAATGGCCTAGTTGAAAGAGCCAATAGGTTTCTTAAAGGTGGGTTACAGTTGGCCATGGCTTCGGGATTGAAGTGGCAGACTGTTCTTAGGGAAATGGTCTGGAACTATTGTGTGACCCCACACTCTGTTACTGGTATTTCACCTTTCTCATCTCTCAAGGGTAGACACCCTGGGACAAGGTTGTGTCCGGGTTGGTTGAACCTGGCGAAGAGTGTTCACATTGATAGAGAAAAAGTTATGGACCTGGTTAGGGAGTCTCAGAATGATTACAAAGTTCGCTTTGATGCAAAAAAGTCTGTTGGAGAAACAATTTGGTCTGTTGGGGACTGGGTTTACATCAAAAATACTAGGGTTTCTCCTAAATGCACTACTAGTAAATTTATTGGTCCCAAGAGAATTGCAGCCATAAGGGGGAATGTTGTTATAATGGAGGGTGGTGAATGTTGGGCAATGTCTAGACTTGCCAAAAGCAATAAGGTTGTGAGTGAAGGAAGTGAGGAGTGGGACCAGAATTTGTCGTATGAGGATGAAACCCTAGTGCCTGGACCAAATGCGGATAGAGTGGTGAATTTGGAGTGTGACCGCAATATCAACCGGGACGGTTGTGTTCATGCAAGCAGAGTCAGGAATAGACCTACTAAGTTCAATGATTATTATTTGGGCTAAATACTTCTGATTTAAAGGAAGGAGATGTGTTGAGATTTAGATCCAGTAACGTTGGAAAAGTGCCATACTCACGTTAAGTTAAAACATTGTACGTCAAGAACATCATGATGTAACCTGGTTCTAACTGGAATGTATATAGGTTGTTTATTCTAATTGGAATGCTGGTGTGGGTTTTCTTTCGTTTGTAACGGCAGTTGTAGCCGGCCTCTTCAGGAGGGCGCCTGCTGTGTGGTGATCTGCTTCCTTTACAATAAACCTGCAATCAAACTTACGTCTAGCTCCTGACTTAACATTGGGGGTCCTTTCCTCTAATGTTTTCCTTCTCGTGTGTTACGTCACACGCTCCCGCTCCGACAACGTTGTTTCCTAGAATTTCAGGGCCCAGTGCTCTAGTAAGTGGCACGCACGTGCATGCATTGTTTTTTTAAAAAATGCCTTTGTGTATGGTGGCTATTTAAAAAATGCCTTTGTATATAGCGGCTTATCATTACTGTCTATCCTTACGCACAATTACCGCAGAGCCATTATAAGATGCGCTGCGAACCATACCGCTTTTGTCATAGTTGCCACTTGCTACTTTCCTTTTTGTTTCAGCAGCGTCTCTATCGTTCATGCACTATTCTTTCTTGCGATAGTTGCCCACAAGCTTTTACTTCTCTTGTCACCTCTCCACTCCAGTTATGGTCTCCTTCTCAGGTCATTTACGTATTTGTTCTCCAGTTTTGTACGTTTAGCCTCTTCCTTCAGTTATGCTACAGCAGCAGCTTTGTCTGTTTGTCCAAAACTATTCACTTGCTGCTTTTTCCACTACATGTGGCAATACAATCCATTTCAATTATACCATCGTTCCACTCTTGATATGAGACGACAGCGCTATAGGTTACTACACTTTTCTCACCATCATAACTATTTCCTTTGGTATCCTCGGCACATTGTCCCCTGTTTGTCTTTCCTTTCTTGCTGTATCAGCCACCTCCACAGGCTGTGTTTCATCAGTCATCTGCCCGGGACGCCAATATTCGTTGATCCTTTGAGTTAATTTCGCAGGTCACGTCTCCTCATCGCCAAATGTTGTCTACATCTTTCATACATCGAATAATACCCTGAGACGGTTTACACATCTATCCTTCTTTATTGCTCCGTGTTAACTGCCTTCCTTCCTTTCTCTTCTTTCCATCCCCATTCCACTTCCATTCCCACTACATCCCATATTCTACAAGCCACAACACACACATCCTTGCACTCTCTTGTACCCGGCATGCCTCCTGCACTCGCGCATATTATTTCATCTGTACCCGCCACCACTTCCTACACTTGTGTGCCCTTTTTAGATTTACTTTCCTGGTCTCATCAGCACCCATCTTTCTGTGCTCATCACCCTTGTTTCTTCATTCAACACGCATCTTTCTAGGGACACAAACCTCTCGCCCATACTGCTGCGAAGATGTAAAGCTGCTGCCAGCAGGGGGCAGCAAGGATCTGCAGCCTGGGAACGAAAAGAATGCTGCCATTGCTTTCCAAATGCAGCTATTTAAAGCTGGAGCCATTACACATGCACGCAATAAAAAGGCAACATTTGAATCCATTGCGAGATTCCGTGTGAGTTTCAATCTAGTTATTAAGCTGGAATCTGTACAGCCAGCATCGGCGTCGGCGACTGGATGCTGGAATATTATGGGAGCCAGATTCCAGAAGGAGGATCCAGCGGTGGGCGCGTTATTGTCTCAAGGCTGAGAACTGAGGTCATTATCACGCGACGTGACAGGCTTTAAAACCGCGAACAGGCGTATGAATTCAATTGGATGTGGCAGCATCTGTTAATGAGGACTGTGGGAGGGTGGTGTTGTAGTGTGGTTTGCTTTCCCTTCTCAGTTGCTATGTGAGTTTGGAATGGTGTGGTTGCCTGGATCCAGAGTGCTCAGAGAATGTGGTGTGCATTGGGTTCCAGGAGTGTCAGTTGAAAAGAGCCTGCCGGAGAGAGAGGGTGCTGGTATATGTTTCCCTTTGTATTGATCCTACTTGTGCCCCCAAATGTACCAGTGCCTACCTACATGTAACCAAGTAAGGAAGGTACATAACTTACTCGAGGCAGCAGTGTCATCCTCGAAGGCTCCATCTATTTTAACAGTTGGTCTCTAGATCCTGGACGGTCCAACATGTTCAACCCATAATCTACTCGACAGTCAGAGATGTTTTTTTAGGCGCACCTGGTTCACCTTTTAGTAGCGAGGCTGAGCCTCTTAGGCTGTACTCCGTGGGAGGATCTTAGGCGGATCACATTAATGCATATTACATAACTGTATTCACAAAAAAGATAGGTGCCAATAAAAAAACGGTATCTAAAAGTACAATAGAGGGCATGTTATTTTTAGATGCCATATTTTTAGTTTTGGCGATTAGATGTGGCTATAAGCACTCTCCATAAATTGAAACTATTGTTGAATGAAGTGAAGATAATAGAGAGATGGAATATAAGGAGGGACACACAGCCTCTGGGTGTTGTATGGGTTTTTACCCAACCATCAACCATCCATGCGAATGCTAGTCCTTATATTCCCACCCAATACCCGGATAAAAAACAACCCCTCTCTCTGTGCCAGCTCTCTTTTGGCATGTGGATGCACTGTTATTTCTAAGCAGCCTTCTGAATGGTTGCAGCTTAATTGCAGCTGTAAACGAGCTCCTGAGGTAATAAAAAATGTTAAAAATGCAATACAGTGCCAAGAATGATCATCGTGAGTTTTACATTCTACTTCACCTGTTGCAACCAGCTTAGGGTTTTTTTTTTTAATTTCTGCACATTCCAAAGCACACACCACACTTCTGAATTTGGGCTTCACAGTAGAACGTGCCCCAAAAAACATTTATTTGCTTCAATGTGCAAAGGGGGTGGAAAAGGGCACCTGAAAGATGAGCACATTCCGTTGTCCTTTGTGGGAACGGTGCATCATGTTTTGGGCAAGTGCAGCACATCTCATTACTTGCACATAAAGAGGTGTGAAAATATGCCCTGGAGAGTCTAAGCACATTGCTAGAAAATATAACACCCAACTTACAAAAAGCACTACAAAATTACATGTTATCAAAAATACGGCCAATTAGCAACATTCAAGATAAAAAGCTATAACCATTCACAGAATGCATGGCAAAAATAGGTTTGAAACACAAAGTACAGGACCAACTGTGGTTAAGTATGTTCCCTTTCAATCCAAGTGACAAGGGGCGTGGCCTGAGCCCATGGAATAGAGGTGTCCTCCAACGGAGCTCCCGTCGTGATCCTTACCTAGATCCTTCAATCTGCAGATACACAACGAAACATCAAACACAAAGTACACCCACTGGTGTAGGAAGCGATCCTCCACCCCTGCTGTGCACCAGCTGCCGAAAACGGGGCAGCGCAATCGGAGAATTCGCACATGAGAGCAGCGCCCCTGCGGAAACAAGATGGCTGGCCCCGGCTGCAGCGCTACGGTGAGGTGGGGGAAGGGCTGCCCCCACCAAGAAGCTTGCTGGACCTGAAAGTTGCTGCGTAGACCTGGTGCGGCCCCAGCCTCTGTGTGAACCACTGAGGACGGCGGAAAGAAGGCATACTGCGGCTTGAGGAGCCCTGCGGAGACGTCTCCCCTGGCTGACGAGCTTCGGACACGCGACCCCTAGCTGGGAGAGCCGAGACTCCCGTTGCTGCGGTGGCCTCGGTGGGGCAGGGGTAGCGTCTGGTGTCCCCCGTGTGGGGCACGACAGACCGCAACAACGGCGCCGCAATAGATGATAAGGGCGACACCCCCCAGCTCTGACGAGTGAAACCGCCTACTGACACACTGAGAGCTGCAGAATCCGGACCAACCAGCGGGAATAATGGGGCAGCTCAGGGCAGCACACCAAGCGAAACACTCGCCTGGCCCTACCAGAGAAATATGGACAGGCGCTACTTTGCGGAGCAGCCTTAATTCACCTCAAAAGTCAAGAGACACCATACTATGCAGCGATTCCCACCACACAAGCTTCACATCGAATTGGTGGAAGATCTACGCTCCCGTGTGTGCCTGGGGGGTTAGTGCCGGAACGACACGCCTGCACCAGCTGGGCCTATGAGGTGCACCAGAGGAGAAAGACAGGAGGTACGTGGGGAGACGCAGTATTGGTTGGGGGAGAGAATGTGATGTCATCCCTGGAAGGGGCCCAACCCTGCGATGACAAGCTACTTGGGCATGCAAGATATAGTGTGAAGCTGTCTCCCTCCCCTCCCAGATTGGTGTGCCCCTGCACTGAGACAGGGTGTAAGCACAGACGTAGAGCAACACCACAAGAGCAAGAGGCCCTACGGGTCAGAGACTAACGCACTAAACACGTGGCCCTCACGTGGGCAACAGCTGGGCGGTGTTGCAGCATATTCCCAAACTTGAAACTGCGGTCTGGCAACTAGTGTTGGTCCAGCAGGAACGCGGGGTAGATACGGAATGCCACCCACCCTGGCCAGCACTGAATATAGGGGACGTCAAGGTATAGACTGCTGAGCTGTCCTACGACTCACACCAGACATTCAACTGTGCTGCCATAAAGTCCTACGTCAAGTGAGAAAATGGGCTGCGCACCCAAGGATGCTGTTTGTTAGAGGCTGGTCCTCATCTCAGCGACACAGAGGCGAGCACTGAGTAGCCAGTCGGTTCCAGGCTTTACCGGGCCTGGGAAGATCTCCCTTGCATGCGCAACAAACTGGGGACAGACCTATTCCATCAGATTGCGGGGCACTGCAGCACCAGCTTATGCCAAAATAAGCCCACATCACCCAACGAGGCGACCGCAAAGCTGTTCCACAACTATCACATGAGCTCCCAGAAGTACCCTGCTGACATTGAGGCACGCCCTTGAGACATCATCTGGCAAACTACAGACCTGCCCTGCGGAACTCTGCTAGTGCAATAATCACCAACCACGTAGCAGAAAGAAAGACCCCTAAGCTGCAGATAATCATCACACTGCCCCAACGTCAATAAAGCAACAATGACCTCAACCAAAGGTAAAAAAGACCCCACGATCATGGATTCCTTCAACGCGGCTAGGCCCAAGGGGCAGCCGCAGAGTGACACAGAAATACCAGCTAGCTCCGGAGACTGTCGCCAGTGAGAACCAGGTACTGGATGCTTTCGTAGCCCTGAGATCATTCATAGATACCAAAATCAGGGAGGTTAAGGCTGATATACAGCTAATACGACACAATGTCTGCAACCTCACCGAAAGAGTCACAACTGCGGAGGCGGAATTGAAGGAAACGAAGGACATTACCAAAGATCTTAATAAGAGATTATTGGAGCTAGAACAGAAAAATGCGGATTTGGAATCCCGAGCGGAGGACGCTGAAGGACGTGCCTGGCGAAATAACGCACGCTTGCTGGGGATCCCTGAAGGGATGGAAGGTTTGAACCCCACTGACTTTGTGGCAAACTTGATACTGCATGAAATAGGGACGGGCAACCTTTCGCAGGGCTTTGCTGTGGAGAGAGCCCACAGATCATTGCAAAATAGACCGCCTCCGGGCTTGTACCCCTTGCCCCATGATGGCTATAATTCTAAATTATCGAGACAGGGCGGTCATCCTGAAACACTCCAGAGAAGGTGGGATGATCCGGTAAAATGATTCCAACATTGCCATATATCCGGACTACACGCCCACAGTCCAGCGGTCAAGCAACTCCTTCGTCCCAGTCAAGGCAAGGCTTCGACAACTGAACCTTAAATACATGCTGATGTATCCAGCTAGACTTAAAGTGATCTACAAAGGTCGACCCGTCTTCCTCGAGATGCCCACAGCAGCCAGGATGTGGTGGAACACAACAACCTGGATGAGGGCGAAGAGACAGTCACTTCAGTCACCTGATCCATGAGAGGGTATGGGGAAAGGGAATCATGGGGACACCTAAAAGAACTTCGACAGTTTGGGGATGGAACACTGCATCTACTGCTACCACAACCAAGCTTTTCATGTTCGACGTGGGTGTACCTAGGACCCACAGACCAGGACGGAGGCCCCACCCCATGAATCGTTAGGTGTTGGCCCGTTGCTGGCACCACACAGCCCGCACATAAAGGCCCAGATAGTTCATTAAAGTGCGCGGGCGTTAGAACGCTACAATGGGAACACGGCTGCTGAGCGCAGTTATTTGGTTTCTGTTTGGTTTGTCATTTGTAATGCTTCGAACACTATGTGGGAACTGGGATACTATGTTTTGGTTTACTGTTGGTTGTATTGTTCTAAGGTCTTCATATTAGCTCACATAAAGACAAGAAATGCTTTAGAATGGTCTAACACAAGGGGCAGAGATTGGGGCAACACAGGGGTGATGAGAGACTGTAGACAAAGAAAGGGTGGCAGTGCGAAGTGGGCCTCGCTAAGCAACAATGGCCACTGACATAAAAGTGCGGACATGGAATGTCAGAGGTATGGGCACATATATGCGCAGAAACAAGAATCAAGTCATTCCTAAAGAAGAAATGAATTTCCATTGCTCTGTTACTAGAAACCCACCTCACTACCGACAGCAATAACAAAATAACAGAGCAGTGGGGTGGTCAGGGATATGGTGATGAGATTGGCTTACCCTCTATAGACGGAGCTCAACGAGAAATGTTCAATAGCGAGTTGTCTGCTGAAGATCTGAGCGATGCAAGCAGGTCCCTGTCCACTTGTAGGACCCCGGGGAGCGATGAGTTACCTACCCCCTGAGTTCTATAAGACATACTGCTCTGAGCTGACCCCAATCTTACTTGACGTTTTTAAGGAGGCATATGACACAAAAGTGCTCCCCAGAAGTATGAGGAAGACATTAGTGGTCCCAATACCTAAGCTGGGAAGCTCGCAAACGAGTGCGGCTCGTACAGGCCGCTTACAATGCTGAACTATGAGATAAAAATACTGATGATCATATTGGCTAAACTGCTGTCGAAAGTTATAGGGGCCATAGTACACGAGAATCAAACCGGGTTCATACCAGGTAGAAACACGGCGATAAACCTACATAGGCTGCAACACATTATTGCACAAACATCAGACACACAAGAACAATACGCTGTGGTATCCCTAGACTCCATCAAGGCGTTTAACTCCATATACTGGCAGTGATTGATAGCCGTACTGAGAGAGTTCGGGCTGGGCGAATACTTCATTGGCTGGGTCAAGATACTCTATGAAGCGCCGGTAGCGAGGTGAAGACGGGCAGAACAGTATAACCACCCTGGGACATCCAAAGAGGCACCAGACAGGGTTGCCCGGTATTGCCAATGCTGTACATCTTAGGGCTAGAGCCCATAGCTATATTCCTGAGGAAGCAATTCTTTGATGCGGGCATTGATGTGGGCTGGGTGCAGCACGTAGTGTCCTTGTACGCAGATGACATACTCCACTAGGCATAGGCTGTCTCTCTCCACACTAACACTACTGTATAAGGAGGGAGGGGGTCCAACTACCTGACCTGGAGCGATACTTAGCGGCACAACTCAGCTTCGCAGCCAAATGGCTTGCGGATGAGGTCACCTGGGAAACAAAGCTGATAAAGCAGCTAGCAACGCCCGTGTGTCTGAAGGAAGTGCTGTGGACCCCACAGAAATGTCTGAGCAACATCCCAATGATTGTACTACTGGGCAGGAGGGTTTGGAATAGAGCTCTAAAACTGACAGGGCGCGGATTCCCCTATTCACCCGAGGCCCCAATAGTGTCTACAGTCTGCGCAACCAGGGCAGACCAGGCAATTGCGAGGCTGTGGGAAGAATATGGTATCTATACCTGGGGGGATACATATGAAGAGGCTGTTTTCAGAGAATTTGAATCCATGGGGGAGAACAAAGGACTGCCCAAAGGTCAGTTCCTATGGTACCAGAGGGTCAGAGAGATGGCGAAGAAGCATTGGAGGGAATGGCCCGGAGAACCAGAGGCGGACCCACTACTAACGTTACTTTATAATCTGAAGGATGGATGGAAACCTTGTCCAGGCTTTACAGCTTGCTAGCAGACAGACCCAACCCTAAGAGCAGCAAGCTAAAACAATGGTGGGAAACAGACCTGGGGACTGTCATTACGGAGAAGGAATGGGGAAGAATATTAGCATTCCCCCGGGAAGTGTCAAGAAACGCCCGATTTAGACTGATCCAGCTAAACATACTGCACAGGACCTACATGACTCCGAGAAGAATAGCTAAATTCAACACAAAAGTAAGCCCATGCTGCCCATGGTGCAGGCTGGAGGAGGCAGGAATGATACACATGTTCTGGGACTGCCCGAGGGTGAGGCAATTATGGGTTAAAATAGAGCAATCCTGCAGGAAAGCTGGGGTGGTCCGGTACAAATAGACGCCCAAAGAATGCCTTTTGGGGGCCTACCCAAGAATCAGCACATTTTGGCACATAATTAAATTCATGGACATGGCATGTGTACTGGCCAAAGGTCTATTGCAATGGCATGGAAGAAAGTGGGGGGCCCACAGTACTCCATATGGCATAACGTCTTGGAACACTGGTCTAATGCAGAAACGAGGGGATGGGGTGATGGGGTAACTAGGGTTGGAGATTAATCAAGGCCTGCATTCGAGGCCTGGAAGGCGCTGACCTGGGACATATTCCACCCGTCGGATTATAAGCCACCATGAACATATCACGCCCACATGTAAAACCCAGGACCACCAGCGACTGAGCTACTCAGATGAAGAAACTCTGTCAGATACCCATTAGCCCCGTACAACAATGGAGCTGCTGGTGCAACAGGACCCCTTCGAACAGTTAAGCATGAACCACAAATGCAACGCTAGTAATGGAGCCCGTTTGTTTTGTTTTGTTCTAATTTGTGGTTACTCGTTTTAATGTAACTTTGTTCACTACTGCCATAAATGAGGCATATAGAGACGCAAACTGATGTTTTATACTATAAACGCCAATAAAAACATTTTAAAATAAAATTCAATCCCAGTGACAGACGTATTGGAAATGTGAGCGGCTAATTAGCCCTGCAGCAGCCCAGGGTCAGTGGTGGGCACGCATCACCTCGTGTGAAATGATTCATGCCATTGACTCTCCTGTGCAGCGGGCAAAGTCCTGTCACAGCCAACCATGCCACAAAGGGCCATTTGGGATGTGGCAACTGGCACGGCTGTTAGACTGGGGCCTGGTGTATGTGGCTCCTAGGTTGTATATGCGATTGACAGCATACTTTTCTGACAATTCCTTTTTGGTGAAGTTGCATCAGTGAATTGCACCGCGAATTTTCAATGCTTTCCTTGACTCTGCCCCTGGTCTCCTCGGCTCCAGAAGCCCACTCCTCTCCCCCTTTTTCAAATCTCCCCCACCAGGCCATTCACCAGCACCTTGCTCGCCGGCCATTTCTCCATTCCATCTCCTCTCCATGGCATGGTCCAGCTCTTGCTAAGCTGCCAAGCCACTGCCATGGTCCGCAGGTGCCCTCCACTTAAGCATAGTTCCTTTTTTAGCTTTAAGCAGTCCCCCCACACCCGAAACTCCACTCCTCTTCCGTCACCCCTTCCCAGATGCCTTTGTAGAGTCTATTGCCCCGTCAGCTGACTCCCGTCCACCAACCCTGTCCAAAACGGCAGGAAGCATCCGTTCTTCTGCCACGCAGGCCTTGACCTTCTTATCATTTAAAATGTGCGCTTAGCAAAGACAACTTTTTTGTATTATCATCAAATATTAATTTGAGCAGGAAAATGTCACCTATGTGGCAACATGTTTACGTACAGATGTGCATCTAGACTCAGTTACTTCTTGCAAACACATTCTCACTCACTCAAGTTGGAGGGTATGCGTTCCTGCTTACCCTCACACAAGAGGTCGGCCTTGGGTTGCTTATTACACTTACTGAAGTAGGCGACCGTGTATTTCAGCTTCCAGGCTCTCATTGGGAGATTGAAACATAATACAGTAACAAGTGACATTGCAGGTTGTTCAGTCGCCGTCTGCTTTCTCAAGAGTTTGTAGCCTTGGTTCCTTCTTTTTGCACTCCCTTGTGTTTCCCGCACTTTCATGGTGTTTCTTTCATCATTTCTGTTTCGCGTCTACTGATTCGGAATGGGACTGCTTATTTAAAGACAGGAGCATCCCCTTCCCAGTTGGGTCATTTCCCCTTCCACTGTCTGGTAAGAGCTAAAGCATAAAGGGGGTTTGGGTTTGTGAATGCCAATTCAATGCCCAGACATACATGTTTGTCTTCACAGGATACTCCACAGTACCCCCATTTCGGTACTCTTTGCATTGCATGCTAAACATTGTCCAGTACTCTGACTGTGGGAATCGTGGGGACTAACTTTAGACCATAGACACCAGGAATCTAAACCATAACATTCCTACAGTAAACTGGATTGGTCACATATCACTGCAGCTCTAGCTTGAAGTTGAACTGAGATGGACAGAGGCAATGTTTCAGCAAGAGGCTAAGTATCTACCCAGGGTTGGCCAACTCCAGGCCTCGATGACTAGAATCCTGACAGGTTTTCAGGATGCCCCTCATTAATTTTCATGAGATAAATTTGCATGCAATGATTCCAAAGGCATGTCATTTTTGTGTCATGAATATTAATGGGGATACCCTGAAAACCCATCGGAGATTCCGACCCTCGAGGACTGGAGTTTGACAGCTATCTACAAATGCGTTATATTCCAAAGAAAATCCACCCTTTAATTGAGCAGACTGTACTACGACAGCTTAGTCAATGGCACCAATGGCAAGGTTTGAATTATGCAAAACAAAAGATGTGATGGCTGGAAGGTTTTGAATTAATCTTAACCTCTGCCATTGCTCTGGGCAACCCTCCAGACCATCGTTCTTTGCCTGCCAAGCCATTACAGAAGGTGAAAGACCATATGCAAATCAGGCTGGGCCCACCCCAAGAGGGGCAGTCCAGCCCGAACTGCTAGGTCACATCCATTCTGCACGAGACCACAAGCATCCCCAGACATGTTTCGGCTTTATGGTTTGGCTAATGGACAGTGTATATGCTGTATGAAATGTTGTACAGGTAACCTTAGGACAATGACTGTTAGCAAGGTTGCAGAACCTCACAATTCAATTTATTGGGGTGCATTGGTGCTGATCAGAAAGGGGGGGGGGGTCTTTGAAGCACTGGTGTGGATTCTATGCACACTGGAGGGAAATGTGTTATATGTTATACCAAATATTTTCTGTGTGGATGGTGTGCAGGCATCAAGGCTCTCTTCACCAAAAGGTACAGTGTTGCTCAAGACCATGTTTAAGGCAACAGTCTGACACAGTGAAGCTCTATCTTAAGGGTCTACAAAAGAGATACTAGGTTCCAAATACAATGTAAAAGTCAGTGCTCCATTGCCTCGGGAGGGGGATACAAGCTTAGTGCCCTTCAAGGAGCAAACACAGGGCAGCACTTAATAGAGGTGCCAAGAGAAGTAGCTTCCTCTCTGGCTTGGGGTACAAATACATCTCAAATGTGAGGGCTCTAATAGGCATACTGGGCCTCTATCAACATTAAGAAAATAATTGGGCTCTAGCGAGGAGGCAGACATTGAAGTCTCATCTGCATCAGATAGCCATGAACAAAAGACTAGACCTGCCCCAGGGTCAGGATGCTAGGACCAGCAACATAAAACACGGGTAGAAAACTGTCCACACTTCTTTCAAGGCAAGGTATAGCTGTGATGGATTTCCATCTGCTAGAAGGAATCTCCCATGTTAAAAAGAAATCCTTATGTGCTATAGTAAAGGGATTCTGCCATGAAAGTCAGATCTGTCTCACCACCCCGACAGTGCTCTTTGTTTTACAGACTGTGCTGGTGGGGTTGTACCCAGATGGGTTTCCCAGCCATTGGGTGTATAACTGAACTTACCAACACCCAAATAAAATATACCACCTGTATACTTACTGCTGTGAATCAGTAAATTGAATGTCATCAGCACATTACCAGCAATGGGACTCCCCTTTTCGAAAAGTTCCCCAGACCATTTGTTCACTAAAAAGTTTAAACCGATTTTGAATCTACTACAAAAGTGGTAGCAGTCTAGATGACAGCTCCAGGAAGATGCCCTTCCCATCATGTCTTGCTGGCATGTGTATAGAACCAACGTGATTCCAAATTTCACATTGACCCTTTTAAACATAAAAAATGGAGTTCCTTTGAAAATAAAGAAGCAGTAATCAATATAATTGGACATCCCTTAGGCCTGGAGGCAGTTTGATAAATACATAAATATGAGCCGCAGCTGGTTTGACATGATTGTCCATGGAAAAATAGTCACACTGGACAAAACCGTTGTTGTCACTTTTTTTGTTAGCCTGGCTTCTTGTGACTCATTAACTCTCAGCCCTTCTTTGGGGCTGGTTTTCACCTAAAACAAACCATTCAGGCCAAGACCTAGAAACTTCTTTTGTTCTCTTTGAATGCGTGGCACCTTCCAAGAGGACAGGATATATCCAGAGGGGATTATCTGGGAACTGGCGCTCCAAAGGGAACACTGTTAGGACAATCGAGCTGTCCCACTAGGGTGATAATTACAGGAGGTTCTTTGAGGCTGGTAGGGGAGAGAGATGTGTTAGAGTGGGATAGGAGAGAAATTAGTCAGGAGAGATGTCACCACCTTGAAACCTCTGCGGCCACTCATACTTCCTTTACCCCCTCCCACTTCCTGCAGAAAATCACTCTGAGACTGAACTCACCATGAAAAGACTCTTTCACAGCAACCGGGACAGGACACACACAGAAGGCCTTGAAATTGAACCATCTTGCAGGGCAAATTGAGTCTATAAGGGTGTGCACTAGGACCCCAACTGGCCCATAAAGCTGGGGGTTGCCCAATAGCACTTTAAGATGAGTAGTAGCACCCGTGAGATGGATGGGGATGCAGATTAATACTCTAGCATCAGATCAATAATGACAACTCAATAGTTTGGCAAAGGGAGTCCGTTTAATGACAAGTACAAAAAACGGGGAGTTCATGAACATCAGCAATCGCTCGATCTTCCTTCTCGCTTCAACAATTCCAACGAACTTCATAAAAAACGCATCTTTTATGCTAAAAACTCATCATTACTGATGTGTAATGCTTGAAAAGTTGCATGCAATTCTATTGGTTATAGGAAGGTAACTTTAATATAGGTACTAAAGCTGTATATGGTAACGAAGTGAGGGGATTGGATAAACAGTATCAGGTGGGGCTTCTAAGCATTCCTTCAAAATGGCTACTGTAGACGTCATTAAAAGTTCAACGTCTCATTGGTTCTACAAACTATAAGACCCTAGACTACTTGGGCCACTATGATTGGGTTGGCATCAACCCCACCCATACTTTTCTACCAGCCTAGCAGCGTGCAGAATAGCTGGCCAGATGCAGGGAGCTCGTCTGCTCCCCCAGTCTCCAGCCAATTATTGCAGCACTCACTCATCATTTCAGTGGTCATGTGTCAATTATTTCTTTGTATTTTGGCCTCGAGACAGCTTCTTGGTCTGGAAAAGTGAAGGTGTCTGGGCATGGCACAACTCCATGCGTAGTTGTGAAAGTTTCATCCCTTCTGCTTGCTCGGTCACGTGATCCTGACACCGTGAAATAGTCTTATTCTCCATGCAATTTGTGTATTTAATTTAATTTTGCCAGCCATCTGCCTACTATGGGTTATCTTGACCTTTCAGAATAGGATACTCTGTTGTTCTCTTCATTAATTGTATCCACTTTTAGGCTATTTCAGCTGGTACGACCGTGGCTTCTTGACATGACTTGCCTTTGTCTGAGTTTCTCTCTGTCCTTAATTCTCTATTTTCCCGTTGCGGAGCTCTCTTCGTGAGGCTTTAAGTAACCTTTGGTTGGTTCTGCTCTTGTGCATAGTGGAAGTATGCTTGTATAAAGTGCTCCTTTTGAGGTAGATATGTATATAAGTTGCGCTTGCCGCACTCTATTTTACTACTAAGCTTTAACAAGCTTGTGATTTTCTGTTCTTTCTTGCGGTTCCATGCATATGTACACGTGTAAGATGGCTGAATATCTTCATCACGCTCATGTCATAAGATTCTAACATTTGACATTGTTATTTTGCTTTAAACTCAGGATGTCACTCATCCATGGTGTTTCGTCTCTTTTCATTAATCATAGGTTGTCGTATCTTCTATATGTGAGTCAGTCTGGGTTCTTGTGACGTCACCATTCGTCTTCTTATAGGACTTTCATGGCTTCTTCAGGCATTGCTTTTTGACAATTGTCATTCTGTCTCACTTGATATGGTTTTCTCAATGGGTACCTTACTGTCCAAGGTTTCATATGTGCAGGTACTTCAATAGGTGCTGTCAGTCTGATAGGCACTGGGCAGAGCCCCACTGCGGCTCTCTGCTGATTTATTTGCTCATCATACGTCACATATTTTGGCGTGAAGGTTCCTGGTACTTCAAAATGAGCAGTAGGGGTGCAAATCATGCTTGGGACCTCCTCTACAAGGGGATGAGATCCCCCCCCTTTAGTTAAATCTTCATTGGACTTCAGAATAAGAATGTTTCACCTGGACCTTTATTGGATTCAGTCTGAAAATGTCCGCTACCATAGAGGTAAAGACAAAGACTCCAAGGGGGTGCAAGACCATCCACTCACCCATGCTAGAAGACCATTTGGGCTGACCTGCTGATTGGACAAGGTCTATCTGTAATATTAACATTGATAACAAGGACTCTGCCCACTCAACGTGGCAGCCTCAGCAAGTGCTTTCTGGCAACCTTCCTGGCTAGAAGGGCAGAAGAAGGACTCACCTTATCCTTTGAGAAGCTGGACTGTGTCTCATAGCAACCTAGGAAAAAGGAACATCTCTGGGCGCTGGTCCCCGTCTCGAGCTGCTTGTGAACTATGCTAACCTGGGCATCAACTACCTGTCCCAAACCTCTTCCTGCCAAGTACCATTGACACTTCTTGAACCACACCATTTGATGGACCCAGTCAACTAGCTCACCAACCTGATGTAAAATCCCCACCTCAGAAAGCTATACGACTCCCGGATAGACACAATAGGGTGCAAAGAAAAAGATTGAAAGGTATCCTTTGTGGTTCTGTCTTCAATCCCAGTAATTACCTTTCAAAAAAGACATGTACTTTGAACTTGAACATAGCTTCAGAGACTGGTGCCTGTCTACGCTTGTCTTCAGAACTAGAGTGCACCCTTTTATTTCAAAGTCTGCATATTCTATGCCCTCCTCGCATGGATAGGATTTTCATGTTTTTACTTGTTAGTTGTATTTTTAGATAAGGTCTCCTATTATTATAGAATCTTGATTGGACATTCTTTTGGTATCACAGTACTACTGTTAATTTGATGCTTCCGTGCTAGCTCACTCCCCGCTTGAAGAGTATAGCTTGCCCTTGACCCAGGCTACTCTGAAGAGGCGAAGGAGGAGTACCATTCATGTTGTGTCAGTTTCACCTTTATTATTGAGATCCCTGCTGGTTTAGTAGTAGTGTAATAGTAGTAGTAGTAGTAGTAGTAGTAGTAGTAGTAGTAGTGTGGGTCTGAGAGGAGTTTAGAATTCACTACTCATCCATGCATTCCTGCAGAGATGTAATCATTTCATCAAAGTATTTGCAAGGCATTCAGTATACATTTAGAAGTTTCCATTCACAGGTCATGCCCCCTTATATAACAGAGGTGTGTGACACACAGGACTGACAGTCAGCAGGCAGTGCTTCCTTTCGAAAAGTTAGGGATTACATTTTCTCTGGTAGGAAACATATCATTTATAAATAGATTATGCATAAGAATTTAGCAGAAACCCCACTACATTGGATTCTGTCAAATGACATTCAAGATGTATTTATTGTCACATATGAGACAATGGGTACCAATAAGGATTCCAAGACTGCATAGTGCATTTACTGGTTTATTAGGTATTATGTAGAGTGGGCTATTTTAAAGGCAACTGAAATCTTCCTGACCCTTGACCTCTGATGACATCAAAGAAAGTGATGTCATTTGACCCCACCCCCAAGTGACATCACAGGAAGTGATGGCACATGACCTTCAGATGCGTCTAACACGTTTCGCAGTGCTCTCATTTCAGCCGGATATAAGAACCAAGGCACAGATGGAGGCATGATTTGTCCACGATCACACATTTGGGGAATGTCATTTTCTAAATTCACAGTTGGGCCTATATGTAAAATAATGCAGTACTTGTAACAGGGTAACCGAAATATCTAACGCAGGCTACAGCTAGTGTCTGAAACATCTATGGATCAATGGACACAGAAGTACTCGCTATCTTTGGCCTTCATGTGAAAGCCAAGAAAAAGCACAGACCTGGGGAGGCATGCGCTGCCTGTTTACACAGGAGAAACGCTGCACGAGCAAGGCCTGAAAATTAAATCATTGACCGGATTTAGCCCCTAATCCATGGAATTATTTGCATGTAAAACGTACGTTTGCGCGCCATTCTTCCTGAAAATCCCCATACCTCAAACATGGATTTTCGGGCAGAATGGCGCGCAAATGTGTGTTTTATGTGCAAATAATTCCATGAATCAAGGGGTTAGTGTCAACAAAATTCCCTGGTTATAATGTATCTATGAGTCAACTACCACTACCCAGAACTGAACATAACAGCTTAATGTACTAAGCTTTGATGCATGACTCTTCGTCAATCTTTTCTAATGGGGTGAAGTGTGGTGGGGGGGGGGTGCTGCACTTCCCTCAAGAGTGGGACTCAATGCATCTACGATTTTCAGAGCTCTACGTGCGAGGTGTGGTGTTCAATGGCCACGCCCCAGGACCGGCCCTTGAATGAAGCTTCCACAAAGCCCTTTATAAGAAGGAGTTTGAGTGAAGAGGGGTGGGTCACTCAATGGCTCTCTCACTTCTGAGACTCTGTGTCCAGTGCTTATTTTCTTAAACAGTTTTGCACCAGAGCAGGGTCCTAGTCGAGTTTGCAGCCCCTCAACCATTCACATCACACTTGAATGCCTTCAAGGTGAGCTGAGCCGGTATCAGTGGTGTAGCAAAAAATGTGGGGGCCCACCTGTGAGCCATGCTAAGGGGACTCCCCAGCTCCTTAAATCACGCAGCATGCCACACCCCAGGCCGGCCCTGATCACCTTGTGTGTGCAACGTCCATGATGATTATGCCGCTGCAGGGGCGTGCACTCCTCCGAGTGAAAGAAGTAAATATGTTTTTTAATCAAAGCCTAAATGTTTCACCTAGTGTAGAAAGATGGCGCCGATGTCTGGTCCCCAAATATACCAGCCACCAGTGGTGGCTGGTGAGTTGTATTATTAGAGGGTGTAAATATTTGCCACAAGTATGCGATTGCGACCGAGCATAGTGAAGGGGCCCGAACTAACGAAAATGGGTTTGGGGAGCGCGGGGGATTCTTCCCCCTCCCATGAGAAAATGTTTTGAATAATGCGTTAAAATGGTGCATTAAAAAGCACACTTTCTGTGGTAATCTGGGTAAAAGGCCAGACAGTTTGCAATCGGTTTTGTAGGGTGTAGGGTAACTCATGAAAAAAAGTACAATAGATGCAAATCACCAAAAGTGCACAAGTGAATTTCCCAATGCATTGTCATGCCGGTCCCTTCAATATACGCCAGTATCAAAAACATTTTCATGCTAGCTGTGCTCATATATTTCCATGCTGGCTCAGCCAATATATCCTAGTATTTCCATATAAGAGCATAATCATGTTTGCTTTGAGCTGGTTTTTTTTTATAATATCATTACTGGCACTAGGCACAAAGCTGGCCCTACCAATAAATGCCAGTAATCCTATGTAAGAAAATACTCCCATTGGTTTATCCTTTAAAAGTGACATGTCACAATAAGAAAAT
This sequence comes from Ambystoma mexicanum, assembly GCF_040938575.1. Lineage (NCBI taxonomy): Eukaryota > Metazoa > Chordata > Amphibia > Caudata > Ambystomatidae > Ambystoma > Ambystoma mexicanum. The sequence continues at coordinate 882,842,418 of NC_090931.1, read as the reverse complement.
ATTTCCAAACTAGTTCCAATGTAAGGTAGTCTTAGTCCCAGAACACCTATCATCCTTGCTTCATCATAGATGCTCAGCTAATAAAAAGTCATGCTACAATAAGAAATATACAGGCTGCTACACCAAAACATCAGTCTAGCGAAGTAACGCTACTTATCTTGCTTTCTTTATCAAAGATGGCGGGAAATATATACGATGTCACAATAAGCAAATGCTAGACTGGCTAGACTAGCTGTACCAAAATGGCAGTCTAGCCAGGTAATGGCACACATGAACTTGGCTTTGCCTGAAAATACCAGTGAAACATGCAAAGTCAATAAAAGATGTGTCAAAATGCTCTGATGATCCCCAGTCTCCGAGGGCCTTACACATGCAAGTTCAGGCACCCCCTTTCACCCACCCATACATCTCCTCTCACATTCATTCATAATGCATTCGCCACACAGGCATGCACCCACCCACCCAGAACATTCACACACACACAATCACATGTAAACTCATTCACCCACCAGTCGCTCACCCATATACCTTCTCTCACATACACTCACACTGGCACCCACCCACCCAGAACATTTCCACACACACTTACATTCCCACACAGGAATGCACCCACCCACTCAGAACATTCAAACACACACTATCACATTCCTACTCATTCACCCACAACTCACTGACCCATACACCTTCTTTCACGTCCACTCACACTGCATTCTCCACACAGATACTTACCCATCCAGAAACTTGGAACACACTATCACATTCCTACTCATTAACCCACCAGTCACTCACTCATACACCTTCTCTTACATCCACTCTCACTGCATTCTCCAAACAGGCACACAACCACCCAGAACAGTCAAAGAGACACACACTCGCATTTCTTTTCATTCACCCACCACTCACTGACCCATAGCACATACATATATCGGGCACACACTTCACACATGCAAAATACATTTCACTTTTTTTTAAAGCCTTATTACCTGTTTTTCCAGCTTTGTTCCGACACTCCAGAGCAACCTTGACTCCTTCGTGCTGCTCACAAACAGGAACCAGGAAGCTGGGAGAGCTTCCTGGTTCCTCTATATGAGCCGCAAGGAAGCCGTAGAAGGGGTTGGAGCTGAATGTGGCATGTGACACATGGCTTGCAGCACGAGAAGGAAGTGCTCAGTAGGGGATGGAGCTGACCATGGCATGTGACACATGCCACATGCCATGGTCAGCTCCATCCCCTACTGAGCACTTCCTTCTCGTGCTGCAAGCCCCAGCCCAACATTCACCCTGATGCGTGAGGACTGGGCGGGGACCTCCCCAGATCTGGTGTGGTGGGGCCCCCCACACCACCATGGTTGCGGGGGCCCCCGCCACTCTAGTGCTACTCTAGTGCCCAGGAGCTTTCATTTTTCTTTTTTACTTTTTCTTTTTTTTAATACAGGGGTAGCAAGTGAGATCACAGGGGTCATGACTGCGACGTATAGTGGCCGCCAAATGACGCCCCTGTTCTTTCCATACAAAAACAAAATGGAATATGTGCACGATAGTGAGGACAGTCCAGATAACTGCCTTTCTTGCTGGCTGCGGGTACCAGGCTCAACTCTCAACCTTGCCGTCAAGGTTCCAGGTCTCAGAGGTGCCAGAGATATACCCCACCACATTCTGCTCTGGCGTGGTTGGCTCTCAGGATTCCTGAGCCCTCTTCTTTCCAAGTCCTTTAAAAGACCAAAGGAGGTTATTCCCACCTCCTTCCTTGGCACAGTGAGCTCACGGGGTTCCCAATCCCTTGCCTTTGGTTGTCTCTTGCCGCAAGATGTCCAGAGTCCCTGGACTAGTGCAGTTCTCAAAATACATAGATGGCCAGGTTGCGAGTCATGATTGGAAGGGAGAGTTGGAGAGGGTTGATCTAATCAGAGTGGCCAGATCAAACAGTTCTCCCTTTGCCTCTTTATAATGACAGTACTCTTCCTGACTCCCAACTCCTTCCTCCTTCCACTGCCTGCCTAGGGCCAACTTGGCCTTCTGGAACTTCCTAATCCATCAGGGAAAGCACTGTTCTTCCAACGGGTCTTCCTTATTCCTATATCTCCTTTTCCTCCTCCTCACCACCTCTGCTGTACCACTCTCCCCAGATGTAACTACAGGTTCTGGTTCATTACTGGAGTTTGGTAGTTTATCTTCCTTAATGCAGAGACTCCTGTCTCCATCCTTTTCCCAGCCCAACTTCTGAACTTACACTTGTCTGAACTGCCACTACTTCCTTTTTGTCCTTCTCCTGTGATGTTTTCACCTCCTTTTTTTCCCTCTTGCCCCAAACATCTCCTTCCTATCCACTTCTTTTGCTATTCCCTACCTTTACTCCGCTCCAGGTTTAACCTGCTACATGCTTTCCTTCTCTTTCATCACCTCCTTCCTCTCCAGTCCTCATTGTACCGTTCCACACATTCAGCTCTCAACACCTTCTCCTGCTCGCCTCTGGCCCTACATCGCCAGTATCCTTCACTCCTGTAGCCTCTTGCACTTCTTTGGAAATACCCCAAAAGACCGACTTAAAAAGCACCAATGGCATATTGGACCGAATTTAGGCTGTATGAAAATCTCGTACAACTAAAAATTCGATCAAATAGGCCTTTCAAATCCATTATAGAAAAAACAGGGGAACAGGTGTTGCGGTGTGTCCCCGCCCTTTTGGTCGCTATAATGAGAACAGGGGCTGCGGGATGTCCCCACTTGGGGAAATAAGAGTTTCAACAAAAAAAGGACCCTGCAGCACCGGTTCCCAAGCACGTAAGTGTAGAGAATTGGTGTCGCAGAGAGTCAGGAGGTCGGCGCACACAGCGAGGTGTGCCACCAAAAGGTAAGTAAGTGGGAGAGTGCATATCTATTTTATGGGTTGTTTGACCATAACGGGTGAGTTAGTTACGATCATTTTGACCGCAAGCATTCCTGTTAGGGTCAAACAACCCAAATCCCACTTCTTTCTCCTTCTGGACTCCAGCCTTCAGAATAGATGAGCCTCCTACTTCTGTCACCCACAGAGGAGCAAGACTGGACTATTTGGCTTATATACCCCCCTTGGGTGGGGCTTCCATTGAGAGTCTGTACCTGTGAGGGGTAATGTGAAAAGCATCAGTTCTGCAATGCACCATGGCAGATATATAAAAGATTTTTTGGACTGGGGCACCCACTTCACATTCAAATTTTAACAAAAATATTGCACGGATTTATACCAAACCAGCAAAAAGCACATCTGCATTCCTTTGTGCCCAACTTGTTTCTTATGTAGCACAAATCCATCTAGCATTTTTTTCTGTGTGTGTGTCTAGAAGATGCACCTTTTTGCTTATGGAAAAAAAAAACATTAGAGGCATTTCCCCCAAATTCTTCCATTTGGAGGGCTGATACCAGGCAATTCTTTTGGAAAGATTCTGCCACATATATCTAACAAGTCAAAAGTTATTACCAATGGTTATTCACAAACATCAATGGTTCACATGTTTCACCATAACGATATGACTGTGACCTCCTCCATGCTACACATATATGTGTGTGTAGTTTGTTGCAAGTGCCCTCTTAGGCTCAAACCTTTCAGAGGTACACTGGCCCTGTATACTGGTCTCTCTGACAACCCAAATACATGCTCTCTGCTGCACTGTTTCTATATATGAAGGGATATGGTGTATGCTGTACTCCCTGTCCTTTCGCAAGCCTTATGTGGCCAAGCACTACTATAGCCAAAGCTCAAATACTTTCACAACCGATTTCCTTCCCCCCCTTGCAATGTTTGTTTTCTGTTTCTTTCAGGCCCCTTTCTATACTTATTTACCTGCTCTCTCCTTCTCACCATCCTATGCACAGGCTCTCGTCCATCACTTTTCTACCTATGATCCTGCTCAAGCATGTGGCCATTTCCTATACTTCTGTGCCTGGAGTCTACTGCTTCCATCTCATTTTCCCTCACCCCTTACTTTACTCATATAAAATCAGCACGCCAGACCCCATATGCATGCACCTGATGTCTTCTAAGTCCCTTTATGTATCTATGTAGCAGGTCGCCCCTGAAAACCTGCTGTATCTAGGTCTCTAGGTCTTAATCCCATAAACTGCACTGGTAAAAGTGCTGTTTGGGGTTCTATAGCCATCTGTTTGAGGCCACAACTAAAAAAAGGCTGCCATTTTTGTGACCTCTAATTGTTCATATCTTGCATCATGTCTTTTGCCTCCATTTCATTCCATCTTCCTCGCTCTCCAACTACCATCTGCTCAGCTCATTTATTTTTTTTCCTTCTTTTCTTCTCTCACTGCTTTCTTTTTGTCTTTCTTTCCTTGATATTGAATGCAGGGAAGGGAAGGATAGATTATTGACAGGAAGGGAAAGGTTGTCAAGTACTGGGGCAAGGTTTGTAGCATCACTTCCGCAGCTCCTCTGCCACCGGTGGCGCAGAAATTGAAGGCTTGTGTGCATCTAATATGGAATACCCTCTGAGGGAGGAAATCTGTGTAAAATAAGTGCACTAAAACTTGACAGCATTATTTGCATCTACTCTACACTAGCACCAACCAAAAAAATAGGACCACTAAAAATAGTTCATGTGATATAGCCACTGTTGTCCCCCTTATTCCGTGTTCACAAGAGAGGTGTTCCAAGAGAGGGCTGATATCGATATTTTCATACGGGAACTATATTATGTAATGTTATTAGGAATTGTAAAACACATTGCTGCCATTTCTGAGGTCTCCAAGCACTGTGGCTGGTCTGGAAAAGGTTGGGTTTGGCTATTGGGAGGAGAGGGAAAGGCAAGATTGCTGTACTCTGTGTTGAGGTTGCAAATAGGAAGTACCCTGAGCTCTGTATGTTTTTAAGCTTTCTAGGTGTTAAGTGTATGAGGCTTTGAAGGATCTGTGTCTAAAGGGGCAACCTTGTGCTTATAGCGTAGACCTGTGTTGGCCAGGGGCTATGTTTTTGTTAGAGGTGTACCTGTGTGATGTTCAAAGTCTGGGGAGAGGGTCATTTTTTAGAGCTGTGTGTGAGGGGTTGGTTTGCATTTGTGTGTGGCGAGTAAAGTGTAAATAAATTAAGGGTTCTACAAAAGGTAACAAGTGTTCTTGGGTTTCCCTTAGTGCTTTCAAATCATTGGTCTTGCTCTATGTTGCTTTATGGTGAGAGGTGTTTGGCTTTAATGGTTGATGCATGAAGATGTCCTGTGTTGGGGTTCAGATATTCTGGGAGACGGGGAGGGCGTTCTCTGAGGCTCTTTGCAGTGCCTTGATGTGATGTCTTCTAGCCATACTAGGTTCCTGAGTGCAGTGTTCAAGGCAAATGGTTGTAAGCCAGTATGTTGCGTTCCCTTAAGTTGTGTCTTCACATGAAAGTCGAACCATTGAGAAGTCAGATGTGCCTTTCAACCTATCAACCAGGGTCTGCTCAAAGACAAGGGCACACACAGCTTCCTGCACTTCCCTGCTTCACAAAGTAGCTTGATCCGACTAAAGGCCAGTGCTCTGCAGAAGGTGGGAGGGGGGGGGGCTGCTGTGAGAAACAGTGTAACACTTTCCGGTTCATTCCAGTTAGGCAGGAATGGCGATGGGAAAGAGCCCAACTGCTCGTGTTGCTGTGCGGACGGGCTTGATCGTTTCCTTCACACGGCCGAGACAGACCAGGGAATGACTGACTGCATGGGTGTCTAACCATCACCGCAAGCTTTGCAGCCACAGCGAGGACAGGCACAGGCCACTGAAATCCACCACTCCTAAGGGCAATACAAATGACGATTCTGCTGGCATAAGGATTTCCGGCACCCAGCCCGGGTTCCCACACCCCATTCCTCATGTCTGCGGGAATAGGAATGGGATGGTGAAACAGGTGCAAGATCTTCCTTTTTCTGTGTCTCCCGCATGCAGAATGAAGGTCTATAGAGCACGATTTGAAATGAAAGAAGCATGGATGTTATAAAAGTAAGAAAACTATAAAAAGCAGGAACTTGTCAGGATAGGCAAATGGAGGGATGTCATTTAGGGGTCGCCAGGGTGACTCTTTGCTTATGGAGTGGCTGGCTTTCTTGTTCAGGCCTCTTAAGAAAAAAGACACAAAAAAAGAACATGGGTTCCACACGTCTAACACTTTGAGCACTGACCCTAAATAAGAAAGAATAGGAATACCAAATAGTGTGTCTTTCTGGAATTCTATACAATAATTGCTAGACTCATTAAAGGTTTATTTCAGGCACACTTCAGGAGGTGAGTCACTCATTTAGTCTGTTCTTAAACACCTCAACTCAGCCTTTCATCCTTCTGAGGTTGATAAATGAGTACCAACACAGGTTGGGTGATATTGTATGTATTCTATATAAAGCAATTAAGCGTAAGTGCTATATAATAACTCATCATTATCATTTGGCCATGGATGTCTGCTTGCATTCACAGTAATTTGGTAATATGGACCTATATACACTGATCTTAACGATATGGCGATCCATTCTTGTATGAAATGTATATCACATTATAGTGTGGTCGTAACCATATTTTTCGTACTGTACTTAGAAGCAATGGTGAAGGGGTGAAAGGTCGTGTTCCATCGCTTCCTGTGATATCACTTTGGTGTGGGGTCAAATGACATCACTTCCTGTGATGTCATCAGAGGTCAAGAGTCGTATGATGTCACTTCCGCTACCCCTGGCATTTTGGTGAAATGGCATCCTTGGGCAAATGCATCACTACATTCATGTAAACAACCATTACCGTACGGTAATACAGGTTGAAATCCTTACCAACTATGCAAAACATCTCTGCTTACACCAAATCAAATATTGTTCACTCTGAAAAACCATTCCTTAAACATTGTACACAATTTCAATAAACAAGAACATGGGAGTTTATATAAATATATTTATTTATTCATTTATAAAGTGCACCTAACCCGAAGCTATCTGGGCGCATAATATGGAATATAAAATGGAAAAAATTCTACTATCAATGGCCAAACAATACGCGCACCATGAGGCATAAGGCCTCCTGCGGAGGTTAAGCTCGTGAAGCTGCTGCCCAGATTATATCTAGGTATTCTCGATTTGCTTTCTATAGCGGATGACTAAGTGGGAAAGCAAATTAGCCTAAGCACTTCTCTTACAAAAGAGGTCATGTATCATTACCTTAATATCATTCATGTCTTACTCCAGCAAACAATCTCTCAGGAGCAACTATATTTAGAACGCAGAGGCCCCAGGCTTGAATGATCAAAGGTGTGTACACTAACACAACCTCGAAATTCTAAAGCAATGTAAACAAAATAACTACGGTTCTTGACTTTCGCTAGCATTGCTTAATCATTGTGTTATTTTCCCATTTAAAATGCATTAGCACTGGAGCTTAACATAGTCCGGCCATACCAGTCTATCAAGGGCATCCTTCTACAGGAGGCGGGCATGGTTGCTCAGACAGATTCATCCCCCCAGTGGTGCAGGGGTGGACATCTTTATAGGAGACACCAAATGAGACATGATGGGAGCACAGCCATTGCTTTTGAAACTGCATTCTCCAGCTGAGAAAATCGCTTAACTTATTTTGCAACCATCCTGACCGAAAGGCAGAAGCACTTGCGACCACTGGGGTCAGCTTCAGCAACCCGCTCCCTAGGCTGCACCTATTGCATGTTTGTACAGTCCCCCTTATCATTCCATGTTTACATTGAAAGGGCACCTTCCCAGTGCATTCCTTTCCACTGGTCAATGGTCACCTCGTTTCTCCTCACCGCCTTAGGTGAACCTCCCCATTTTTACTCGTGTCCTAGCATTTTCTCTTTCCCTTTCCCCATGATGTAGACCTGGCTGTATTTTTGCAGAAAACATCCTTCCCTATTTCGCTCTCTCACCCACAATTTTAACCGATGACTGCATTACTGAGCTCTTTTAATGTCCACACCAGCCACAGGAGTCAAGGCCATATGCTGTTATCTGATCGCCACCCCCAACCTGCACTCATGGCAGGAGACGTCTGTACTGTTTCACATGCAATTTAGATTTTGCTCTTTCATTTCACGGCAGCCCAACACCAGGGTAAGGTATTTTCTGCTCACTATCCTCCATAATCTCCCCATTTCTTTTTAGTGGGTGTATGTAGTGTGTGAGCATATGCGAATGGCTAGACTGTGGAAACGGGCTGAGCTTCGCCTCTACAGTGGCCCACAGAGAACCTCATCCTGATGAAGATTTTTGTATGTATGCTCTTTAAGAAATTCATCTGGAATAGGGCTCCATTTACAATGTTCTTTATGAGCAGGTAGAGTTGAAGATTTCTGTCCAAGGGGAACCTGAATCGCTCATTCCTCTGTTACCGCAGACATCTAGCTCTGAAAGTGTAGATTGCTGAAAACCAGAGGAGAGAAGTAACATTTCATTGCATTGTGGATTTAGCCACAGGTGGTGCAATGACATCTTGATTTGAATATGAACCATGCCACCCAGAAAGCATAGGAGTATATCCCAGCATGTATAATGCCCGTGAGTGACCTAATGATCTGTAGTGTCTCAGAAGGTAAGGAGAGCAGAAAGAACTGGTTGCTTCCTATCACTAGTCTGGAGGCCAGATCTCTCTTTCTAGATACACTAGAAATATTAGAATACTTCGCAAATCTGGTAATTAATCTGAGAATCAATGTAGGATAGAGAAGGGGGGCGGGGGGGCAGAGCAGGTTCTATCTATCCCTACCTGTCTAAGACTCTATCCCTAGGCAGTGCTGCAGCGCCGCCTGCCTAACAGTGGATAGAGTAAGAAAAAGGAAAAATCACTTGCTAATTGTTCAACTCTGTTCTCTTTGCTTAGTTATGATTCATTGAATGACAGCACAGGTACTAGATTCTAAGACAGGAAAACCAGCGTGAAGCCTCACTTCTTACAAATGTTAGAAAATGCGCAATAAGGGTAATTCGCAAACAGTGTTATGCAAAGGTTTCTTTGTTGGCCAGTACTGAAGGTGAATATGCCTTGATTAAAAATTAAACTCTAACTAGAGAGCTAAAAACGTGCTACCAAGACTAATCCAGGGGGATGGACATTATGGTTTCTAACTCTCCCCATGGTTGTGACGTGAAATGCGGCAGAACCCTTCCTGCTGTCTCCACGTGTGTGTCGGCTGGTTTTGGTGGGCTATGTAACTAATGCCACCTTCTTTAGGACTGTCTTCTAAAAAGGTTGCAAGGAATAGCTGCCATTGAGGCGTGGTTGTTTTTGCATTACCCACTCTAACTGTCCAAAATGCAAATGTCAAGCAAACAGTCTCACCTCAGACTGGTTTGTAGAGACATTCATTCTGTCCAGGTCGCACTTGTGACTCAGGTTCAGGGTAATGTTTATATTTTGAATTGGCAGGTCGCACAGATGGGTGCATGATGGGCCAACCATGAGCGCAGATGTCTCATTTAATTTGCAGCCATGTCACAACCTTCCTAGAAAGAGATTTCTGGCCTCTAGACTAGTGACAGGATGAAACCAGTTCTTTCTGCTCTCCTTACCTTCTGAGACACTTCAGATCATTAGATCACTCACGGCATTGTACATGCTGGGATATACTCCTATGCTTTCTGGGTGGTTTGCCCCCTTTTTCGTGTTACTATGATCATAATCCATAATAACCACTTCTAAGCAACCCTATCCCCCTTCCTTGTTTATTCAGTTTGAATATGAACCAGACAATGCAAGGTGGACAACGCCCTTTTCCATGGAGACCTAGGGATGCAGTTGAATATCAACTCCATAATAATGCATGGCTGTAATCATGTTACTGTTCAGGAATGACCTCATCTAAATGGTAAAAATTTTGTGGCAGAAGGTTGAGATTGAGCCTTAATGCAGATGAAGATTTGGAATTTCCTTTAGACTGGGCCTCATTCCGAGTTTGCCCTATTTACCACTGGTAAATAGGCCAAACTCAGACACTGTGGGCCTCATTACGATTCCCCCAGTAGCCGTGCCGGAAAAACCAGAAGGCTGCTGCCGGACCTGTATTACCATTCCATAATACCAATTATTATTCCGCCTCCGTGATTGCCGGAATCGACCCCGGTGACCCGGTAATTCTGGAGGCGGAATTCTGTAACTATCCATTCCCATGGAGTCCTGTAGGACTCCATGGGGATGGGGACCATGGAAGCACCGGTTCCGTCTATGACAGAGCCGGTGTTTCCATGTCCGCCTGCAGGACTCAGAATCAGCCAGTCTGGAAACAACGGTGGCAGCGGATTTACCACCACCATTGTTTCCGGACCGGCTGACTTGTAATGAGGCCCTGTTACTGCTAGATTACTGCCTCAGAACTGGAGGTACATCCTCCAGTTTCCGAGCTGGTGTCATTACACAGTTTTAAGCCCTTTTGGGGTATGGAGGAATTACCAGCAACAGTAATTCTAGCAGTGTGAATTCCTCCATTCTTGGAGGTAAAGTGCAGGAAAAACCGCTGGCTAAGTGCTGGAGGCATTTCTCCCAGTTTCCCCCCAAAGTGGGAATATGGTGGTGCCGTAAAAGTAACCGTAATTCTGTCACTACTACTTTTTTTCTGCACTGCCGTACTCGTGATGATGCCCAATGCCTCTCATGTTCAAACAGTTGTTCATGGTATTGAGTAATAGAGAGGGATCCATGGTATCAACTAATGGATGGGCATGGCATCGCCCGCAGTTTGAAGAGTGACCATTTCAGTAGATTATTTTCTGTGAGATACATGTTGAGGCAACTCTAATGAAGCAGATAGCTCTATTATATTGGCATCTCTAGTGACTTTTCAAGCTGTCCTTCCTGCTTGAAGAGTTTCTTCAATGGCACCAGAGCCACTACTGTATCAACTGGAACACAAACACATCTGCCATTGACTTCCTGGGCTTCTACCACTGCCATAAACTAATAGTATTGGTTCCCAAAGATATCTGACTGGGCAGTTCGCAACATCCAATTCAGCTTCAGAAAGGGGTATGAATGGCTCAGAAGCAAGGTCCTATATTTTATATTTGGTTTTCTACTTACCACTGGGGACCACAGAGTGTCAGGACCAGTATCTCACTCAGCCATTCAGAAGCAGGTCCATCTGTACTACTATTTTCATTGGGCCTGTAAACCCCAAGTCAACTTATTCTAGGTTTGACAGTACTCATAGACCACCCTGTGATAAACATGTTATGCTAAGACCTTGGTTGACCTTGTAACCTTTGAGAACTGGAGGCTATCACTATTTGGGTAGATTATCTGGAAAAGTACACCCTACAATTTACCAGTACAATTTTGTGATGTTGTGCAGGTGTGCAGATCCTCCTCCGACAGTGGCAACATGCCAACACCTTGCCACTGTGGCAGTGGGTCCTGGGTTGGCTGGATGGGTACACTGGCCTAAACTCAGTCTGCCACCGCCCTCATAGACTAGGAGACCTCCCCTCAAGCTACAAGCTGGCAATATCAGTGCACATGACTGATGTGACAGTTCTCACCTTACTACTTCATTTGGCAGACAGGCAGATAGACACTGGTACAGCAGGCAGCACGGATGGCAGATTCAACTTTTCTCTGGGACTGGTAGGTCTTGTTCTATAGATTGCTGTAAAAGGGGAATGTTAGAATCCACGTGTTTAGAAAGAGATGTTGCTAAAGGCAGGAAATGAACAGAAGACAGGAGTTCAGGCCACAGAACAGGAGTGAGTTTAGTCAGAGAAGGTGCAGACGTTAAGGTGATTAGGGACCTGGACCCAGTTCTGGATCAGAATCACAGGCACCAGAAAACTGTGGAAGTGGGAGGCAGGCCCCAAAATGGGGGAGGCTGTGTGGGAGACCTGAGTCAGAGTCACAGTTTTGGACCAGGGAGTCAACATACCCTGTGAGGGTGTGTTGTGTACACAGACGGATTGGGTCCCCCCTCCTGCAATAACAGGCAGGCTACATTGAAAAGTGAGAACACAATGAAGGCAACAAAGTCTTTGTAGAAACCAGGAACATATTTATTACAGGAAGAGGGGTAAACTCTTTGCCAGCAGGATACATTAGACACACTGGATAATCTAGGCACACCCACTATCATGAAACCCAGGACCTGGGGGTTACCCTTGGATGCAGGGGTGGGGGCAAGAAACCCCAAGGGAGAAAAGGAAAGGGTTGGATCGGAAATGGGAGGAGGGGGATGACAGGGACAGATGGCTGAGAGAAGGGGGACAGAAAGAGAAAGGAAGGGAGGGAGGGGGTGCCCAGTGAGAGTGGGGGTGCACAATGAGAGGGCACACACAGAGGCATATGAAAAAGAAAGAGAGAGAGAAAGAGAGGGGGAGAGAGAGACACACCCACAGAGACACCGACTGGGGAGGAAACAGGGCAGGGAGGAGAAATAGAACAGTTTGGGGAAGAGGGAGAAAATAAGGTTTGGGTCTATTTAACCTAAAACATTTGACCTAATCACATTTCACTCTAATTTATTTGACCTTTTTGGGGTTAAATGGGGCACCTTGGTTTTCCTTAATTGAAAAAATGTAAACAAAACTACTCGAATCAGATGAAAGTGAAGAGGTATTTGAAATATCAACATGATGCAGAAAAAATGCTGTCTGCTTTGAATCCGAATATGGCTCGTCCTTTTGGTCTTTGGTTAAAGAGAAGAACTCCACTGATCATTGCAAGCAAATATGATTGCGGGTAAAGTCTGGGTTAGTTTTTTCTCTAACCTATATAGGGAGGTCTCCCGTTTTACATTTGAGTTAAATGAGGATCGGAAATTAGATTCATCCAATTGGGATTTTATTGATATTCGTTTGGACAATGTTTATGGGGCTATCATTAGGTCCTCAAGTTTGAACGCGCACCCGGACCTAATGACCTTTTTAACCTCACCCCAAAATCATATCCTGATCTATGGTCATGGATACTCTTGGAGTTATTTGATAATGTTAAGAAATCAAAGACAATCCCTGCCTCATGGAGAGATGCATTAGTTGTACTCATCTACAAGGCAGGTGATAAATTGGATATGGAAAATGACTGTCCTATTTCCTTATTGGATGGGACATATACAATTTCTACATTTTTGGTCCTAAATTACTTACTTACGCAAACAAATGTCCCATTGAGCAATGCCATATATCAATCAGGATTTAAGAAGGGGGTGCATATCTCCCTGATTTGCTTTATTATATTGCTTTTGTCTATCCAGGACCAGGACGCAAAGAGACAAATATTTTTAGCCTTTCTAGATATAAGAAAGGCTTTGGATTGGGTGAACTGTGCCCTTTTGTGGACAAAGTTAAAATCTCAGGGTTGTCCTCCTGGGTTACTTGATATGTTGAAAGCTTTACACTCTGAGACACGATTAAAAGTGAGTATTGATGGGATTGGGAATGCTTTAGGCTGGATAAGGAGTGAGAGGGGCCTATGTAAAGGATGTGTTTTCGCCCCTTTCCTCTTTAATGCCTACATAGCCGACCTGGAAAATGCTCTTCAATATACTAATACTTATTCTCCAAAATTGGGAGCCCTACCGATCCCCTATCTCTTGTATACAGATGATTTGTATTATTAGACTATACGCAAATCGGTCTCCACAGAGCATTATTGGCAGCTAATGAATATTTTAGGAGTGTGTGCCTAGATATTAGTGTGGCAAAATCTAAAATTCTTGGAAAGCAAGAAAGAAAGAAAGATCAATGGTTGATTAATGGGCAGAAATTAGATCAAGTGCACCATTTTACATATCAGGGAACTAAGATATTTAGTAATAATAAACTCTACGAACAATGGTCAACAAGTAAGACTACAGTAATAGCATCGATGTCACAGCTGAGACAAATCAATAAGAAATATGGATGATTTTCGTCTACACGTACTGAAAGTTTATCACCACCAAATGATCTGCAGGGTATTCCATAGTGCGGAGGTGGTTAACAACGAGGGGTCTTGGCCACAGGTTGAGGGCAAGATTTGGCATGAGGTACTCTCCTCCCGGCACGGTACCCCGGTGGCTCTAATACGACATAGATCAGGCATTACTTCAATCCAAGCTCTGATCGACTGGAGAAGTTTTCAACTATATAAAAGCTTATTAGTTCCTGGATTGGAACAAGAATAGTATGTTGGTGTCAACCTATAGGGTCTTTGAGCATTTTATTTACGATCTAAATACCCCTCTAAAAAAATGTAGGTGAGCGCGGCTCTATTTGAAGTTTCACTTATTTGCAACACGTTATGAGGGATGAGCGAAAACATTCCCAGATGCAAGAGAATGTGTTGGTTTTATCATAGGGAAATTGAAACCCTGTATCATTTGGTAATGACATGCCTTAAACTTAGTAGACTGCCTGATAATACATTAGGAAAATCTGTGTTCCACAAGACTTAGGGATCAACAACATGTGTTACACTCTGGAGATCCGCCAGTGTCCTTGGTGATTGCAGTTATAAGATTTATAGGTTTGATTTTCCAGGATCAACCAGGTTATTAGATTAGATTGTTTGAAAATACATGGATTTTAATGGATAGGAATCCCCCATTTTAATGTTGAGTAGGTTGATTTTGATTTTAATTCTTGGATGAATTAGGAAATCTGTGATGTGATGAATTATTTGTGCTGAATTCATTGTTTTTAGCTTTGATTAAGTGAATGTGCTAGATGAATATTACATTTCATCTGTGTTGATTGCTATATTTTCTATGAAAAGTTTTTTTTTTATTTGTAAACTGTAACACACACTGCAACACACACTAAATACATTGTTTTAAAGTCCTCTATACCAGTGACAGAGAGTGAGAGAGAGAGAGAGAAAGAGAGAGAGTGAGAGGAGCTAGAGGAGGAGATATAAAAATTGGGCCAGAAAAGGTGGGAGGAGAACAGATACGCCTTCTAGAAAGAGTGAGCAGTGAGGTTCCAGCAGACCAGCATAGTGCTGGGCACATGTTGAGGAGGCAGGGGGCGGTACGAGACAGTGCATTCTCACTGTGGGTCAGGAAACTTTATTTACAAGAGGTGAGATGTTTTGAGCAATTTAATACTTATTGGCACTAACCATCTTGCATCTGTTTGAGGTTGTAACAAAGGCAGGCTCGACTGTCCTATAGGGCGATAGGGCCTTGGCCAAACCAAAAACAAAAAATGCTGGTGAGGACCTGTTTTCTTGGTCAAAGTGGGGCACTGTTGTGGCCAATTTGGGCCAGTTTGTTGAGTTAATTCACTCAGCAGCTAGTAGTTTGGACCAGTGTTGCTGAATAAATATTCTTTAAAATGCACAATTTGCATCACACTTCATCAAATAACTCCCCGTTGGGTACTATTCAAACAGTGTCACAAAAGGAATAAATATCCATTTGCAACTATGGGCCACTTTTTCGTTGGTGCCCAAGGCGATTTCATGGCCCAGTCGGACCCTGAACAAAGATTCAAATCATTTGAGCGAATTCAAAGCTCCATTGCTGAAAGAGGTTTGACAGACATTTAGTCGACAGGCGTTTCCTCAAAATTGGCAAACCTCACTTTTCACCAAATGTGCATTACGCACCATATCAGGGCAAGATCCTGCATGTGTGATGAATTTGGTAAAAAAAATTGCTTTAGCTGACTTAACTAAAGTTTAATAAACTTCACATGTCACATAAATTAAGTGATAGTATTTTCTGATATAGTTTGGTGAACAATGCAAAATAAATAGGGAGGAAGTGGACATTTGAATTTCCTATGGAAAGTACAACATAGTCTTGATTATGCTGCTGCTATCCTAAAAGATTAATATATATGTATAAGTAATGGCCCCAACTGTAATTCCTTCAATGCAAAGGCTCCTTTATGAATAATCTGATACCCGCACAATTTACACCTCGACTCCTCATTAACCTCTAAGAATTTCATTTGAAGTGGCTAGTTCGAGATTTCGTTTTAGCAATCAAACTTTCAGACAATCTTTGAAGGTCCATTCACTTTACAACACTTACATAATTTCTCCTCCATCCTTTTCACTTGAAACACAAACCAATAGTATTCATTGGCTTGTAAAGAAATATTGGCCTTTAATACTATTTGCCGTTGCCGCAAATCTCGTTTACCATTACCGCCACTGAGCCCTGAGAATTTACACAGTGGAATAATGGCAGTGTGTTAGTCCCCATTTTTGGAGTCCATTACAGACCATGGGGATGTCGTCGAATTTACCACGAGCTAGATGCAGTAATTCTGATGGTTTATGGAGGTCTAGTGGAGGAGTTACCTCCAGTTATATGGTAGAGGTAAATCATCCACTTTGCCTCCAAAATCAGAATTCAGGTTGTGGTAAAAATGGCAGTAATTCCGTTATCACCCAAAAAGTGGCAGCAATGTAATTGCCACCAGAAATGTACCACACCACAGAATTCGTAATTATGCCTTATAACCTTTTTCCTAGTGTCTCATTAATTTTCAGTTATGCATTGCCTGTAGAATCTATCAAATACTTTTATTTATTGGAAAGCAATACGAGTATAAGAGTGAATAATATAAGGCCAGTCTAAAAATGCATTCTAAGCAGTTCTCTCCGTAGCCTTTTGAGCTTAGCGCTCACCCCAGGGTGCGCCAGGGTGTGGAGGCAGGGGGAGGGCCTTTCCTGTGAAGTGAAGCATTATAAATATTCTTCGGGTATGTCTCTCCAGTGGGGCGCATCCAGAGTTTAAAGAACGCCAAGCAAGAAAAAAAAACATACAATGCTCCCCTCGTGTTCTAAAACAGCATTTTAGCACAATATGATGTGATAGGTTATTTATAACGCGCTGAATACCCAGAGGTTTCTAAGCGCAGACCCGGGGTATCGAACCTGTGGTGCTCCACGTCGTCTTGCTGCCAAGGCGAGCACGTTGCCCCTGAGCTATCCTCCCAAGTCGCTAGGTCGCGAACAGTGGGTCGAACGGAACAAGGCAAAAACAAAGAAATCTTGAAATGGACTTTCAAAGAAAAAAATTATGAGACTACAGATTCACTGAACAATTCAAGTGTACACTCGAGCAGATGAAAGCCCGCTAGCATTTTTAGAGAAGGCATGCAGGCCAGCCGAAAGGGGAAGGAATTCCGGCCCGTTTAAGTGTGGGCCTGTGGACCTGGCCACTCAGTAGTGTCTCAGGATGGGTTGCAATTGCTATTTTCTTTTTGATCTCTGTTATCTGCCCATCTGCACTTCATAACTAGACTCCCAGAATACTCACTATCGATGGCTCAATGTTTATCTGCATTAAACAGAAAACACTCCATACAATTAATAAGAGGCTCGCGCCTTTTCAATGATGAATCTTTGCTTGGCATGTGACAAGCATTGAGATGTAATCCAAGCAGGCCGAACAACACGAGCACGCTGTCTGCCGGTGTCAAAGAATGACTCCAAGCCGGTCCACGCCCCAGGATCTTTTGGGGCTTGTCTATTAGCCGTGTAAGTAGTGGGAGAGTTGCAGGGATATCACGCTGCCCCTTGTTCAGGTGTGAGTTGTTCAGCTAGTCGCAGCTACGAGGCTCACAGCGCTTTGCATTATGGTACTTGTAGCAGGGCTGGATTGGGAACCAAAAGTGACCCTGGAAATGGTTTTCGAAGTGGCCCCATATCTCGCAGTACGAGCGAGCACAGCGCATGGATTAGGAGTATTCCCCCAAGAAAATGTTGAATACAAATGTGTCAAAATGACTGCATTTAAAGCATGTTTTAAACATATATGGATTAAAACAAAATGTTTTAAATAAGTCCGGTATTAAAGGTGTCCAGACAACATGCATCCCTAATCCATGTCATCATATTCCTGTGCTGGGATGGGCACACAAATAAAAGGCATTCTTAAATGAGCATTGGCAAGGCCAACAGTTTTGGCTTTTGTGTAGGAATAAGAAAGGCATATACCATGCACTGCCATAGTAGTACTCACTGGATTGTAGCAGCCGCAAAGAGGTGAGATTACCGGGGCATGTAATAGCACTGTCTGGTCATTGCCTGATATGATATATTTTATTTATATCGCGCTCATACACGTGTTTCAGAGCTCCTAATATTGATACACACGCCCAAACTGTTGGCTTTGCCAATGCTTGTTTTCAACAGGACTTCAGTGAAGGACATGCAGAGTGCTTATAACTCGAGGCGCTGAAGGCAGACCTGGTTGACATTTTTATTTCACTAGTAGTGTTTTTACAGTTCCAGTTAAGACTAACTTTGAGAAGACTACTTTGAGAAAAGACTGACGAAGTATATATTTGCACAGAGGGAGGAGCAAATATTCTGAGTACCCTGATCTAGGCTACATTTGTACCATCCATTCCACCTGGCAGAGTGGCACCCTCTGCAGCTTATATAGCCAAATCCAGGGACTGGTGTCATTGGTCCCCTAGGAAGCTCATTAGCCTTACTCGAGAACCGACCCCGGTTGTTTGTGGGGAATTGTTTCAATTAGCGTGGGTGGGTGAATCCAGTCCTGTTTTTTTGTAATGTTGTGACATGTAAATGTTTGAAATTTCAAATAGAAAATAAAATACTAGTCCCAGAATCCAAAGGGGAAAAACCAGATGAGGACTGGAGACTTTGGATCTGGGTGGCAAGTACAGTTTTCGGGCCCAAATCTACAACACAGCAGCTCCAACTTTCAGAACAACTATAAGCAATACCAACCCCTCCCTCACCTTCACATTCTCAGGTATATAGTAGGCATTATTAACATTACTTTCCTATTATGAAACATATTTTTCAGTGATGTTTGTGGTTTCTTAGCGGGGACCAGCCAGGAAACTCTACAACATACCCACCATTGTAACTGGGTGAACTGGGAAAGATGGAACCTAAGCCCAAGTTTCCTAGTGTCCGATGTTGCAATTTGACAGCCGGCTACAACTCCTCCCATCTCATTCCATCCCACCCCATCTTTAGTTTTATACCAATCTAAAGAGGTAGAGAAGCTAGAGAATTCATTAGTAGAGGCGGGTCAAGGTGTCTCGCTTCGCTCTAACAGCCAAATATGTGCTGGCATGGCGAACGTTTCATACCTGGCTTTCTGCCTCCCCACCAGTATGCATTGTAAAAATTGTTAAAATTGACTTACGGAGTAACACTATGGATCATAAATCCACATGAGTAAGACTTTCCCTGCAGGTGAATAATGAGAACAAGGCACTGCTGAAAATAATTTGCTCAGGATCACGTAAGTTGTCAATTGCGGTAGGTGGGTATTTAAGCAGTAGCTTCCTAGTTCCACAGTTCCACATTTAGAAAGTAGAGGAGACTTCATCTTCTCCTATTACATCTTAAATATTAGTAGCAACAAAATGTTTCTGCTTTCTGGAAAGTTATTGTAGGTATAGGGACTAAACTAGTACATTGTTTAATCATTCTACCTTTCATTCACCAATTAACATGATAAAGCAACCTGACAAAATATAAAGGAAGTCTTAATTGAAACATATGTTCATAACGTATGTATTACTTCTTCGAAAAAAGAAAGGCATTGAGCCAGTCCCACAATCCGGTGCAGTTGCATGAACTTTAGGCACAGATCTGAATCTGTTGATCTACATTTCCAGGTTTGTACCGCTATTTCATTTACCCAATTTTCCTTACCCATTACCCTTCGATGTCCTTCCTTTGCACCATATTTCCGATGCCAGGCAATTTCCCCCATGCCACCTTTCCCAGCCCGCCCCTTGGAAAAACATGTCAGGGTGTTCTTCTCACGCATGACCACAAGAACCTTTAGAGCTCCGAATCTGTGTTGTGCTAAGAGATCCAGATGCATGTCAGTCACAATTTGCACAAAGTAATGGACAGAAGTCTGTCAATTATTTTTGACCACTGGCAATTCACTAAGCAGCCCATCCTCCCGCTCTCCCTTCCTCCACAGGGTACTATTTAGTGTATGACAGCTAAATGCCTTTTGGAAACTAAGGGCATTGACGAGTCAGGAAAATTGAGGACTGCCGTTCATGATCTGGCCTTCTGTAGACGCTGTCCATTTACAGAATGGGAAAAACAACATGTAAGCAATTAGCTGATGCGCATACTCTTACGAATGCGCCAGACAGATGATGTGTTTACTCCTTTTCTGGTTTTATTAAGTGTTTCACAGACCCTCTAGATTGGCACGTGTTTCGGCTTCTTAGCCTTTCTCAAAACCAGGCCAGTTCATCTTCCATGTGTTCAACAGATGGTTGCACTCGTTCCTGCTGCGGTCTCCCTTAATGGTCCCAGGGTAATCCCTTCCCGCTGTCGTTAGTGTGCTCTTTCTTGTAAGTCCTGTAAGCAATGTATCTGCTTCCTGCCTCTCCCCCTGGCAGAATTGCTTTCCCCATGATAGCTTCAGAACCCCTCCCATCCCACACTACATCCCCATCCCATGACATATTTGACCCTATAAGGCAAAAGGTGAAGCATTGGACTTTAAAAAAAACATTGTTTTCCTCCAAATTGCCACACCCAAACTCTAAAAACACATTTCACTGTGGAGACCACCAGCAGCCTATATGATTTATCAATAGAAAATATGAAGTTTTGAAACCCTGACTATACGCAACTATGTGAAGTGGTGTCCTATTTTACTGTGTTTGTTTTAATGATTAAGAGCCCGAATTAAAAGGGTTTTCTTAAGTGGGAAAAATAAATAAAAGTAACAATTTCCCTTCAAGGTGAAGAAAACCATTACTTGCATCTCATTTTCTACTTCTGAGCAACGCTTAACTGTTTACGTTTGCACTTCAGCCTAGAGGGACCATTCAGCATTGTGCGTGTAATGATCTTTGTGTGCGCCAGTCGATGACAATCAAACCATCATTTCATCCCTCGCCACATTGAATAAGGTATAGCTTATCATTCCTAAGTGCCTTTATTTGACCTGCCGGCGAGACGGGACCTGATTGTTCCTTTTGATGAACCGCCTTCCACAGATAGAGAGCAGAGTAGCCCATTAAGCTTACACGTGTTTTTCCATCAAACGCTGCAGCGGCGCCTCTTTTGTGCCCTTGCAGTGGTAGTACATTGAAAAGAGGGTGTATTGTACCCATCTATCATACTTAGTTACAAGTGTGAGCTTTTAAATATAACAGCATAAGAGTGCCCTTTTTCGACAATAAATACAGAGAGAGGCTGGTGCAGTTGTCCATGGCATATAGACTAACCATTAAAGTTCAGAGAGAAATTGCCATAGCATTTCAGTGCTGGACTGCCCATGTGGGCGGGACAAAGACTGATATGCAAATGTATATTTCCCATCTGTGAAAGGTACAGTGAGCAAAAGGCGTGTGCTGCAAACTCTCATCTCGGAACAGGTTATCATGCCATGTTCTTTCTGGAGAGGAGCGCCTGCTGCCTTTAATTGAAACATTAAAGTAACATGTTTGAAACTTCAACAGCGTGCGTTTCTGTTTAACTGTGAATTTGGTGTGTCAGGCCTGGAAGCCGAGATAAAGTGATTCCCCAAGAATCGCGTAATTGCAAAAAGTGTGGCAGCCAAGTTTAAAACGACCCATTCCGCTAGATCCTAACTTGTTCTTGCAAAGAGCATGCAACCGACACTACTCCAGCTCTACCAACAGGCCACAAACTGGTATGTCAGGAGATCTGGTAGTTTGCTTACAGTCAGTGTCAGTCTATTTTATTCTCCCAGCTGCTCTAAATAATAGGTTAGAAGCACATCTTATAATCCTCCCGTAAACATTCAAATTAACTACCAAGTAAAAAACGATGATCGCCCTTTTACCCACAATCGGGCTCATCAATATACTGGCCTGGCTTTACCCACTGCTGGATGACAGCATTGAGGCTAGCCGCCGTGTCTCAGACCACAAGAGTTTTGTGTCCATTGATATACACATGTTCTAGATAGAGTTGAGTATTATTGGGAGCTGGGATCTCTTCTGGAGACCCAGTACCATTCCCACTCAGTGTAACCGAGCCACATTGGGCCACTCCTTGGCCTAGTGGGAAGTCCTCCTCTAGGAGGCCCACACTAATGATGGCTCTTCCACGAGTCCAACATTCATTATGGATTGCTTGGGTAAGCCCTTGCAAGCAGAATCCCCTTTCCTACGGCCTAGCTCCTTACACACGAAACAACCGTTGGGTGGTGAGAACGTAGGTGTCCCAGTGTTAGGGATACATGCGCTCTTCTTTTCGGTTTGTACGGCTGGACTAAAGTATTGGGATTTCCCTTCAGTCTTTTGGGAACCTGGCTTCGAAGAGGAATGGGTTGGACATTTGTCCTTCCCATCCATGTTAACTTTTTTGTCCGACGATTTCTCGTCTGGTTTGGGTGTGCTCACCTGAGCCTTTTACTGCACTTGAGTACTCACAAACCTGTCAGCACACTTTGCAAGCTCCCGAGGGTCTGTGAAAGTCTTGGCCACAAGATGCTAGTGTAGGTCTACCTCACAATTTTTCAATACATGCTCACACGCAGTCAAATTGTACATCCCTTTAAATGTGTCAACTTTGTTACCAGCCACCCACGCACTCAGATATTTCAACGACAAGTGTTTGAACGCTTCAAAACTCTGCCCACATTTCTTTCTCTGTTTCTCCGAGGCTTTTGAGATACTGTTATGGGGTTTTACAGTTCTTCCTGTGGATGACCCCCTTCATGATCTCATAAACGGGCCTTTCCTCAGGAGTTAACTGAAGAATCCCATTAGTTCCTGGAGTCGCTAAGCAACTCATCAGGGCTCCACCCCACAGTGCCTTGTCCATCTCCTGCAGCTGAAAAGCAAGCTTCAGTGCTTCAAGCCAGTCAAAATAACCCTTCCCCACTTCGTGAGCCTACACTACGCCTTTGGGGATGTGCTGGTTGGGCTTATCCCAGGCACTCTGATTTGAGCCACTACCGCTGTTTTCGCTAGAGGTGGATCTGTTGGCTTCCTTCTTCTCTTTGAGTGCCAGCTTGTGCAGCTCTATGGTTACACTGTCCTGCTGTTTCTGTTCCTCTAGCACTAGTCTCTTCTCTTGTAGGAGGCGCTTTCTAGCCACTACCTCGTTAACAGCCAGAACAAATACAGAGCCACTTAGAGACCGTGCCGAGGCCTGGGACCTGCAGGATGCTGCACTAGACCCTGACCTCATGGACACTCTAGAGTGTTGAGAAACAACGCTTGAACCTGGAGGGATGGTTGGTGAGAAACACTGCTCATGATGTCTTCCTCGTCATCTTCCACTACCCCAACCAGGTGGTCTTCTTCATCTGGGTACACAGGGCCTGGCATGTCCCCTGGGGTCTTCTCGCCAACCGCCCTCACTTCTACCCAAGCTTGGAGGCTGCCTGCAACTCATGTTTATTAACCTTAGTGAAGTGGGGAAGTCCCTTCTCTTGACATAGGACACAGAGGACATCCTTGGGCGTGCCTTTCTAAGTCTTTGGGCCTCAGTATGAGCATGGCGGTAATGAAAAAAGGAAGGTGGAATGGTATTACTGGCATTAATTACCGGTCCGGGCCATTACGAGCCGACAACCAGTTAATGACGTCCCCGCCTGTACCGTGCTCCTTCTTACCGGCATGCACGCGTACAAGCGTCCCTTTGCTGCGGCAATACCGGGATGCCGCTAACAGGAGGACATCACAAGTCAAGCGGGCATGCACTTACCAGCACCCAGAAGGCGATAAATAGGGCCTGCACAATGGCGGTATTACAGGCATCGCGGACCACACGTAAATATCAACCTGCAGTGCAGCCAACTACCACAGGTGCCAATGGAGCCTGTCCCAGCACAAAAGGAGCACACCCACAAACCACACCCCTTTCAACACCAAAATGATCCCACTTGCTGTAGCAATCCTGGGGCTGGAGGACATGCCTGCACTGCTACACCAGCAACAACAACAACAACAACAACAACAGCAGGCAGCACAGAGGAGACGCAGGAGGAGAATGAGGGTGAGACAGGCCCAGCAGGTCCCACCAGTGCAGCCAGTGGTACCACGTAGGCAGCCACCAATACCTCGCCTCAGAGCTAGTCCATTCAACCTAACCCTCATGCAGATCCACACCCTGTCCCATTTGGGCCGGGACACCATCACCACCATAGTGGACATGATACACGATGACATTGTCAGCCTGATAGAAATCCGCACTGCCATCCCCCCTCTACTGAAGGTGGTGTCTGTGCTCCACTTCTTGGCCACAAGCACCTACCAGCACACAGTGGGCCACCTGCATGGCATATCACAACCACTCTTTTCTCGCATGCTGACCCAAGTGCTTGATGCCCTCCTGAGGCATGCAAGCATCCACATATCCCTACCACGGACTGGCCAGGAGCTCGCTGACACTAAAGTAGGCTTCCATGCACTGGCAGGCATGCCCAATTGCGTCGGTGCCCTCGACTGCACTCATCTAGAAAGAATTGGTGGTCCCTCATGCCAATGAGGTGGTGTACCGCAATCGCAAGGAATACCACTCCATCAATGTGCAGATGGAATGTGACTCCAGCAAGATGATCACACATTGTTGCGCCTGATATCTCGGATCCACACATGATGCCATGGTGCTGCGTAACTCCACGCTACCCTGCTACATGGAGCGACATGCTGGAAGACATGCCTGGCTGCTTGGTAAATTGCCTGACTGGGCCATGGGAGTGCAGTGGGGTTGTGAGATGGGGGGGGGGATGCATACTCCACCTGGATGAGATTGGGGGGGGTGCATACTCCACCTGGGTGAGATTGGGGGGTGATGCATACTCCACCTGGGTGGGATTGGGGCGAGGGATGCATACTCCACCTGGGTGAGATTGGGCGGTGAGTGGACAATGTACTTACAGCTAAACACTGTTGCCCTGAACATCCCAACCTGAACATGACACGTCAATGGCATACATAAGGCCAATGCTGCACAGCAATGACAACATGCCAGACGCACAATCAGGCCACCATGGTTATGTCAATCGATGGATGACTAAACATGATTACACCTGTGGCAATGCCGCTGGTGGGAATACGTACAAAGTACCAAACTCCGCAAATATGGGTGGCAAGACATTGTTCCGCATCCACAGTACATCTGCATCAGCATGCAAGTGAACAGCCTGCATCATCTGTACAACGCAATCCACACCAGCAGACCATAGTACAGTACACAATGAATCAAATGAACCTGTGTGCATACATCCAGGGACATGTGCATATCAACACCAAATAGCTGCAGCCATGTCAGTGATTCCTAAAGGTGTCAGGTTAGATATTGACTCACACATACCTCATTGTGCTCCCATGCAGGTGATGGTGGCTATCCCTTGAAGCCGTGGCTACTTACCCCTGTACGGAAACCGCAGAACAGGCACAAAGAGGAGTACAATCGGGTTCATACCTGTACCCGTGTTGTGATTGAGTAGACCTTTGGCCTGTTGAAGGCACTGTTCCGCTGCCTCAGCAGGTCTGGTGGAGCACTCCTTTATGGGCCTGAGAAGGTGGCAAAGATCACCATGGTCTGTGTCATGCTGCACAACATGTGCATCCGGAGAAACGTACCACTGCCACCTGACATTGACCTGCATGCACCAAGTGAGGATGATGAGGATGATGATATAGGAGAAGCAGCACCCCTGGCAGTTCGTGATGCACAAGATGGCCGTGCTGTGCGCCAATCACTGATTGACAATTACTTCTGAACCACAGGGACGTTGATGGTTATGTGTTAGTACTACACTGGGCACTGGGATCATGTGGACATGGTCACAGGGTGTGAGGGGAGTTGGGCACTGTGCGCTGTCATGAATTGAATAAACACACACGAAATTCACAATGTCCAGTCATGAAATTAATTTGAACACAACGGGTGTATTAGGAAAAATAAAAATATAGTGTTCATCACTCCACCGCTCACACGTCATCCCCCCAAAACCTCCAACACCCCATACCCCCAAACACCCCATAACCCCCAAACACCCCATACCCCCAATGAACACCCCTCAAGCACCCCAATCACCACCAACACCACCTCCCCCTCACCCATTGTCATCTCACACACGATGTGGTTGGACCGGTTATTTCCAGCCTCTCTTTGTGTCTGGGGCAGCATGTCCATGTGCCGTGCGCTGCGCCTCATCATGTGCACAGGGCTTGAGAGAGTCGAGCTGGCAGGTGTGGTTGATGGGGTGGAGGTGGATGGATGTGCCACCGCCGGCTGAGGTTGTTGGTGCTGCATATGGTCCAGAATCCTGCCAAGGACCTGTGTCCGGGTGGCTAAACTGTCACAGATGACATTGGTGGCTGAGGTAATGGCCATTACGGAAGCCGCATTTGCCTCCCGTATCTCACGGTGTGTCTGTTCATCCTCTGCCACATACTGGCAGACCAGTTCTATCATAGAGTCTTGGCTGGCCTCAACCCTCGTCAGGCGTGCCTCCATGTCTGTGGGGCCTGGGGAGGTGGAAGGTCCAGTGGTAGGGTGGCCCAATGCTGGACTGCCCTCCGATGTGGTGGACAGATGTGGACTGGCCAGTAATATGGCATGTTCTAGCATGGGGTATACTGGTGTGCCCTGTGTGGATTGCCGTGGGGGTGGGCAGGGGACTGGGTGTATGCAGACACACTGCATGGATATTGTTCTCCATGTCTGAGAATTCCTCAGTGTGGCCCTCCACGTTGCTGAGGGGGGCAATTGCTGCTATCTCCCCTATGGAACTATTGGCAGCTGACTGCAGCCCATCAGCCTCTGCCTCTGCAGGAGTTGTCGACTCCATTGTGGCCGTGTCGTCGGCAGCTGTTGTCTCCTCCTCTGCTGCCCTGGCCTGTACTGGTGCCCTGGGTTGCACTCTGGGCATTATTGTTGCCTGGAGGTGGAAAGCCCAGTGCCTTCTGTGCTGCCCTGGATGCCTTTGAGTGTGTCGATACCCTTGGAGCAGGGTCCTGGCCTTCACTTTCTGCATCTGTGCCTGTGGGGGAACAAGAGATGCAGGGCATCAGTGATGGTGTTACATGCAAGATGCATGATTTGGTGCTGTACAGTATTTCATGTTTCATGCATTGCATTCTTGTAGGTGTGACACACAGGGTACTTTCAAGGGGTGGGTGGCCACATTGGCATACGCCGTGGACTCTCATTTCTGGACTGATGTGCTCTAGGTGGCATACCGTTGTATTGAGGTTTGCGCAATGTGTGACATGTGATTGATGCCTGTGTGTTGGTTGTCTGTTGGTAATGGTATTGGCACGCAGCTTGCAGTTCATTGTGTTTGGGCCACCATCTGGACATGGATCTGTATATGTGTGTATGATGGACCATGCATTGGCTTGGTTCACTTTCACATCTGTTGTGCTGCATCATGCTCTGGTTTACTGGGGTTTGCGGGGTCACTCACCTCCATCTCCCGATGTCACTGCACCTGTCTCTATTTCACCAAAGCTCTCAATCGACTCCTTATTTATAGTGGTGCTGGCGGTCTCCTCCCATCGCATCAATCTGATGGGTGAGTGGCCTCCCTTCGATTTGATGATAGGATGTTTCGCACCCGGAGACGTAGGTCATCCCATCTCTTCTTGCAGTCTTTCACCGTGCGGGGGATGCTGCCAATCGCTGTCACCTTCCGTGCCACCTCCTCCCATATTTGTCTTTTTCGCAGTTGGACTTCCCTTTTCAGGTTGTTGGCAAACACCTCATCCACATGGGCTGACAGAGTATCCCCAAGTATGTTGTGCTCCTCGTCAGAGAAGAGCTTCTTGCGCAAGCGGGTGGTGGACGCAATGGATTGTGTTTTTTAAGATGGCCGCCAGCACATGTCCCGTTCCGGAGCGATGACGTTACTTCTGGGTCCGGTATTACGAACCCGTTATTTGCATGATGGTATTGCCGGGTCTGTTATTAAGGGGTTGCTCCTAGGCAGTGGCGGTATCGGCGGGTCCCGTGATGGTGCTATTGAGGGGATGGGGGGCCTTTAGCGGCATGGCAGTGCAGCCATTACCGGTATGGGGGTTTGCGCGTGCTCGCGCTCTCGTAATCAGCTGCTATTAGCAGCGTCAAGGGTGCACGGATGTGCTACTACCACCATGCCGGTAATGACTGTGTTTTTACCTCCATGCTCGTAATGAGGCCCTTTATGTCAAGATCCATGATTATTCCAACTACTTGCAGTGTTCTAAACATTGCCTGCAACAGTATTTTTATCGTTGGGTGACTACGCTGAGCGCAAGGCTCCAACTCGATCCGGCTGCCTGCCACCAATGTGACAAATCAACTTCCAGGGCACAAGCGGTCCAGGGATGAATATTGGTTTCTAATCCATCAATTTGCCCCACACCAGAAGGGATCTGAACAGAATGGAAACCCAAGCAAATTATAAACCTCCTTGTCCAATTTTGGAACGTGGACAGGACAGCAGGCTTTTCTCCGAAAGGTCGTGGATTGTTGGTTAGTTGCAGCACAGCAAAAATACAATCATACAATCATTAACCAATGATAAAAGGGACTGTCAAGTCAAGGTAGTATACAAATATGTACTTTATTATTATCACAACAGACAGCTCTAGCACACTACAAAATCCAACCCACCCTGTAAATGAATGCAGAAGACAGGCAGTTTTAAAGAAGGAAAAGGGATGCACTCTGGATACCAACAGGAGAGCAGTCGGTATAGTAATGTATCACAATAGTTTGAGGATACTTGGTTTCAAAACAAAGGGAGCAATGGGTCATCAAATGTCACTAGGGTCCTTCGGAGAAGGACCTGGGGGACAGAACCACAATGTACGTCGTGCTGTAGGAGTTCTTGGTGCTCGACAGGGTCAAGTCGGTTTCAGGATGCTTTGCAGCTTTTGCAAAAGAGTTCAAGATGGGAGACAGCTGTGGGTATCAGGCAGCAGGCACTTTGGTTAGCGATGCTGGACAGACGGCTGTAGGATGGCCTAAACAGCGGCTCAGGGTCAGGAATCGTTGTCTCAGTGCTGGTCAGCGGTTCTAAAGCACTGGTTGAGGCAACTCGGAAGGCTTTCGAAAAGGTCTGTTAAGGCAGACGTCAGTAAATGCTTGTCGATACACTCATCCTAGCTTCTTCACTCAGCTCTTGTCATCCTTTAAGGTAGACAGCACAATGCTGAGGAGAGTGTTGCAGGCAGCTGCCTTGTCCTTGGTTTGGTTCATAGACTCTCTGGCACTTCCCACCTAGGAAGCTTGCTGCAGATTCTAGGAGGGCGCACTGTGTGCTGTCTGAGTAACCAATTCTGGAGCTGCCTGAGGGTCAGCTGGATTCAGTATCTCCATCTGTTCCCTGGGAGATGTTTAGTGGAGCATCTTGCTTCCCTCATGGTGGTCCTGGACTTTCATCTCTGGCGGAAGATGTAAGGCAGACTGTACCTTCAGCCAAGGTCCAATGCTGTGTTCTTCTTGTAACTCCCTGCAAAGCCTTCAGATGATCTGCCCAAAAGAGGTGTGCAGCCCTCTCTTAAAACCAAATGGGCCACAAGGATTGGTGTAGGCTAAGCCTACCTTAGTGAACCCATGCTCGGACCTCACCAACAATCTCCTGTATGATTGAGGTCAATACCAGAATGCTTTGCAACAGAAAAGGTCAAGGGATGAAAACATATAATACTAAATCCCACCCATCGTCCTATCTGTTGTAGGTCAAAGGGTCTCTCTGGTTAATGGAGCTCTCTGGGATTCCTGATTAAAGCGGCAGGTCTCCATTGGAGCTGCAGTGAGACCAGACTTTCTGGCACAGTCAATCCACATACTGGTACCTTCGGAATGGGGTCTCACTGTGGGGATGACTACTGTAATACACAAAGTCCCAGACATGACATTTTACTGTCAATCGATACCAAGGGTGGGAGCTGGCATCAGGTGTACACAGTGAAAATGAAAGGGGTTTGGGTGTTTCCTGTCTCTTTTGTTAGCCTATGCAGCTAGGCCTCATGTTGAATTAAACTCTGATTAGCATGCCAATGCTGCGACCAGTGTGGAAATGGCTGTGTGCAAGTGTCATGTTTCCCAAATGTATTTTCTATCTTGCACTGCATTTGACTGTATATTCACCCCAGACTACAGTTTCTGCGCTGTTTATGCTCGTTGTTTATTTCTGCCAAGTGCTTGCATGCTCCTAACATTGCCTGATCACTATATTTTGTACCTTATTAATCCCTATAGTTGATTGTTTCTGGCACACTGGTCATTGGCCTCCGTGGGGACACCACTAAAACCAGTTTCCCCTGTCCCCAGCCCAGTAACAGAGGGATCACATTCCTCTAAAGGCTTGACCAACGCTCCTTGCCAAAAAAAACTGTTCAGCCTTCCTAGAGCCAGAATCCAGCCCCAGTGTAATCTGCTGCCTAGGGCTGAATCTGTACACCCTATAACTATACTGCAAGTCACTGAGCTAGCTCCCGCCTCTTGCACCCTTCCTGGGAACCTTATCCATTCCGTCTTGAACCTGATCTCCTTAAATTCTGTATACTCCTTAAGACATTCCTCTTCTCCTCATCCTTCTCTCTCCCTCTACCCTGCTAACCTCTCTCTCCACTCTACCCCTCTCTCCATTTCCACACAGCTTGCCGACTGGCCACCGGGTGTACCTCAGTGTCTCACAGGTACCTGGCATCCTTGCTTGTCCTCTCGCACTTGCCTCCGGGCCTGCACTTGCCTCATTGCTACTGCACTTGGTCAATGACCCATGAGAATGCCATTCTCTCAGCACTTACCGAGTTTCGGACTACTAGGTGCACTTGGATCCCCGCCCTTCCCCTCTCTTGTACCATCTGTGCACTTGCACGATCTGAACGTACCATGCCGTGAAGATCAGCTATCTATCTTCCCTGTCCCCCCTGCTTGCATGGATGCACCACAATGCTCTTGGAAAAACTGCAGAATAGTCTTCAGACCTATTTGCCGTTATCTACACTGTTAATTGTATTATATGCACTTACTCTTCCTGTACAGACTTGTATCGTTCAGAAATTCAAGGGCTCCAAATGATTGTT
Organism: Ambystoma mexicanum; assembly: GCF_040938575.1. Taxonomy (NCBI): domain Eukaryota; kingdom Metazoa; phylum Chordata; class Amphibia; order Caudata; family Ambystomatidae; genus Ambystoma; species Ambystoma mexicanum. Next base: position 882,811,537 of record NC_090931.1, on the reverse strand, counting down.
GTTTTCCCCTTGTTCCCTTCATCCTTGAGCGCTTTGAAACACGTGCCTTGTGTATAGGTGCTTTACAAATAAACATGACCATACCATACCCAACAATCAATCTCCCCTTGGGGCTCCAACTGCCATGCACTCTATATTCTGTACAGAGGGAGGAAAACGTGTGTAGAACCAGGAGGGACCACACACTGGTGCTACAGAGAGAGAGAGGGAAGAGTTGCATGAGCTGAGTTGGGTTTAGTAAACGTTCAGAGCCTTGGTCGCTGGGTGTTGCATGGTGACGGCCCTATGGTCGCAATCGCTGCTGGAGGAAGAGAAGGCAGCATGCAGGCATCGCCCTGCGTTCACTCTAAAGGCCCGGCAAAAACAAGTCGTTTTTTCCCCAGTTTGTTTGTGATGGAGCAGGGGGGATCAATCAAGGATTGTGCGGTTGTTCTATCCAATGCTTACTCGCAATGCCCCTGGCAGTTGGCACTATGACTCGGTCACTTAGTTAAACGTCTGGCAATGGTAAGTAAGTAAACACATTGAATATATTGTCGGGAGGATAGCACAGCGGCAACGTGCTCACGTTGGAAGCAAGACGTCATGGAGTAACACAGGTTCAATCCCCGGGTCCGTGCTTAGAAACCTTTTGGTATTAAGCGTGTTATAAATAACCTATCATATATTGGATGCATCACAGCTTATAGATATTAGCGACCAGTTAAGTGTGTCTGTTGGAATGCATTACACATATTCAATGAATGTCCAAAAGGTATGCTAAAGATTTAATCCTAGCCGCAGCAGCACATACCTTTTTGAGTTTTTGTGGAACTTCAACTGGTCCTGGAACGGATGCAGGTGGCATCTGCCAGCCCACCTCGTCGTCGCTGGAGCAGAGAGAACACTGTCTGGCACTTTAGCACGGCATGGGTGGCCTGGCTGCACCAGCTGCACATGCGAAAGAGCAGTCGCACCACACTAGGGTGCATGCGGCTGATGCCTGGGCGGTGCCTGTCCCAATGCGCAGCAAGCCACAGCACAGATTTCTTCATGCAGGCAGCAACGTTCATGTTCTCATTTCCCTCTTCAAGGAATATATCTGCCTCAACACTAAGACCTTTGCATCATCCCTTGCGCCACCGGACTCGCAAGACGCTGCTCGCCCATCTGCTCCCCACCACCCGGTACAGCTGTACCCCTCCTCTGTGCCCCTCTGTATTCCACACCGCTGTATATCTGTTCTGTTGTTACCTCTGAAAAGTGCTCTGTTACGCATCTGTACTGTTGTATACCTCTGTAAAGCGCTCTGTTATGCATCTGTATTGTTGTATACCTCTGCAAAGCGCTCCGTTGCTTCCCAAAGTCAGGTCTGCCCTCAATAAATACCATAATAATAATAATAACAATTATAATAATAATGTGTCCTTCCCCAAGAAAAGAGGTTCTAAGCCCCGAGCCCTACACGGGAAATTCCTGGTCTCCAGGTGGGCCCGTCCAGGCCTGACTTGTAGTGCTGCATCTGTAAAGGGGAAATAGCACTACAGATACATTACAAGAATTCAGAAAGATGTGAGATAAAAGTTAGGACTTTCAGAACATCACATTCAGTTCACATACTGTTTTAAAAAACAAGCATTAATGATCAGGAGTGATGTTAGGTGAGAAAATATGGCAGTACTATGGCAACATTACCCACTTTATTGTAATTCAGCATGTCCTCCTGTGCAGCTCAAGAGAATACTACTACCAACCAAGTGTACATTTGCCAAAGCACCACTAGGCTGCTATTGCCTTTCTGTGCGTTCTAATCTCTGACATCACTTCCTGTGCTCTTGAGAATTCTGTATGCTAATTAGCCCCACCACTTATTTTTTCAGGACGTGTGCACTGCTTATATTGGCAAGCAATGATCACCTTAGCACATTATTTAACCTGGAGGGGCTCCGGTTCATGAGACTTAACTTTCAGGTTAATGAAAGGAGTAGTACCCTCGCGTAAGGCTTTTACTCCTTCCATTAACGTCACAGCTCATTTTCAAGCATTTGTATGTTGAAGAGGAGGGGTGGAATTCAGCGTGTTTCCACCGCCTCCCTTCCTTGCCGCCATACAAATGTTCCAGAATTTGCGCCGGCATGGATTTTCATGCTTATGCAAATGCTGGAGATCCCTATGAGGTCTGCCAGATTTATGCACCAGCATAAAGCAGGTGGGCCCACAGGGATCCCTTGTACACACTGTCTGTGGTGCACGCATGGCAGGCAGCATGTACAATTACAATTTAACCTGCCCGACATTGCCATGCCTCTGGTCCCCCCATGATGTTCCCTTGTGCCCCATCTTCTCGCACACAGGTGTTGCCTGTTTTGCTCGCTTCTTCTACCCTGCTCCCCCAAGCCCCCTTCAGCTTACTTCTGCAGGCGTCTGTCCTGATACATTCTGGTTTCACCATCACCGTCTTGTGGCCAATGCTCGATTTGACTTTTATGAACTTCATTGATTCACGGTGCGTCCCCCTTTCTCATGGTGGCCCTGAATCATGCTGTTCCCATCTTCATCTTGTATCCAGGCTTGCAACATTATGTGCCTCATTATAACATAGGCGCTCCCGTAATGAAGGGTGCCGGTACGGGACTGGCACCCTTCATTACGGGACGCTCTATTACGAGGTTCCCTTTGCGGGACCCGGTAAGGACGTCTGGTAAAACTAGGCATCCTTAGCGGGTCCCGCGAGGGGAACAGGGAGCTAAAGTTGTAATGACCCGGTTATTCCTCATTGAAGGAACCCGGTACTGGGACCCGGTATGGAGGCAGCCATGCCCTTATCCATGCTCGTAATGAGGCCCTATGTGTTACTACTGACTTCTGCAATTGTATTCGCTCTCCCCTCTTGCTTCTCCACTCTTTTCGACTGCTTACTCTCTGTTCTCTCCTCCTCTCCCTTTCTCCCTTTTCCTATCTCCTCCCCTCCTCCCCTTACTTTCTTCTATGCACTTACTCTATCAGAATAGTCCCTGGAACTAGTATGATAGCAACCTCATCTGTCTCCTCCCATTCCCCTTACTTGTTTTTTTCCTCCTCCCCCTGCTGCCCTCCAGCACTATCTGAAATGTCTTTGGGCCTAGTACGATTTGTTTTGTTCCTCCCCTCCCTTTCTGCACCCCTCTCCCTCACCTTTTGTTTTCTCTGGCTCTACTGGAAATATCGTCAGGCCTCGCACGGTAGTCGCATGTCTGTTTCCATTTCCTTCCCACTCTCCCCCCCTTCCTTATCTATGTATTAGCTCTTGCAGTATCTGAAATGTCGTCAGACCGAGTACAATAGTTAATTTCACATCCTTACTGTTCATGGCCTGTAACAATGTAATTGTATGTGCCCTTGTTCCCTCCCTTGCCTTGAAGCGCTTTGAAACACATTGGGGTCATTAAGAGGTTGGAGGTAACCATGCCGCAATTCGCGGCATTGTTACCTCCTTACCGGGTACCGGGTCCGGGTTCCTCAAATGAGAACTTACCGGGCCATTCCAACCTTGGAGGACCCGGTAATTCCTCATTCGAGGAACCTTGACCCGATACATCCCCATTCCCATTCGAGCCCCCATAGGGCTCAATGGGAATGGGGAGGGAGCTAACAACGGGCCCATTAATGACAGTGCCCGTTGTTAGCTCCCTGGACTGCTAGCGGGACCCGCAAGCAGACTCGTAATGGGGCAGTAAGGGGTTAACGGCGCCAGCACCGTTACCGGCGCCGTTAACCCCTTACCGCCAACCTTGTAATGACTGTCATTGTGTACGGGCGCTATATAAATAACTATCATATCATACCTGCATGGAAAGCAGTGCTCACAATTAAAAGTAAACACTGTCTGGCATGCAAGCATGCCAGGCAACATTGGGCCTCATTACGACGGTGCCGGTCTGGTAACATCGGTGCCGGTAAGCCTACCGGCACCGTTGTTACCAGACCAGCGCAGTATGACTCAGTGGGCAGGTGCTATCCCACCCATCGGGGTTAGACCTGGCAGGCGGAACGGCACCCGCCCGCATAGTTTCACAGAAGCACTGTCACCGTTCTTAACGGTGCCAGTGCTTCCATGGTCCTCATTCCCATTGAGTCCTGGGAATGGGGATTTCCAATTACTGGCGCATGACTTCCCGGAATGCCGGGGTTGTAATGTCCTGATGTTTCTGGCAAGCCAGACGCCAGCCAGTAAAATTTAAAAGTCCGGAGGGAACCTGCCGGTTTTACCGGCAAGGTTACTCGGATTTATAATAAGGCCCATTGACTCACTCTGCATGTGAACTCTGCCTTTTGCCCTGCACTTTTGCACTAGTTGTGCAAATTACAAAAATGGAATGCCAACAAGTAACAGCTGCCTGCCATCAAATTACGATTTTGTAGAACATGAGCCCCAGAATATTCCCCACACAGCATGTTTCCTAACAAGAACAACGAAAGCTGTGAGTATTGGCTGCTACTGTTAGATGGGCAGTGCTGGAAATGAAATAAATGTACTCTGGGTGTCCACCTCCTGTGGAGTTGGGTGTGTGGCGTGGGTGATGAGATGGAGCTGGGAGTGAGGGGACAGAGCTAGAGGCGGAGTCATTAAGGTAAGTGATACGTTTAACAAAGTGGATTTACCTCCCTATGTGCCCTCAATGGACAACAGTCCTGGCTATTTTTCTTTCCTTCAGCATATGTCTAGGACCGTTTACTGTGCTTGCATCAACCACAGTTAGTTTTCAGTCCTTTAGTTTGACACTTGTGTTGAAATGACAATTTATTTGTACCCTTGTATTTGCAATGAAGTACATGACTTTTAATTCCCCCACTGTATTCAATGTATTGCACAACTTCATTTGACTTTCATTTTTCTGGTTTTGCGGCTCCAGCTCCTATGAAAAGCGAGCAAAACGGTAGACTGTTTTTCCCTTCCAACATATGCTTGCTGTATATTTCTGTCAAGTGCCCTGTGTGTGTATTTTGTCCTGTATTCACTGTGCTTGGTCCCCACATTGCCTGATCACTAAATTGTGTACTTGAATCTGGCACACTGTACAGTAAGCCCGCCAACTCCCATTGTAGAAAAACCTGTTCTGCCTTGTAGGGCTGAATCTTTACTCTGCCACCCTGAGACCCAGTGGCAGTTGGTGAGGTGAGGGGGGGTGCACTGGCAAGCCCACATGGTAATTATCCTGAATTACCCAGCTAGTCCCTGCTCTAGGAACCTCCTCCATTCCTTATTCCAACAAATAACCTCCCCTTTTGGCCCAACTGCCCTTCACTGTATCCTTCAATTAACTTCCACACGTCTGAGAGCAACTCCCCTCACCTGGGAATCACACAACATGTCCTGGCAACAGCGAAACAAAGACTCCTGGGTGAGGGGGTCGGCCCTGGAAACAAACCTGGCAACACTTGCCCAAACAAACACTTTCCTAGGTGAGAGGCCAGCCCTGCAGTGGGCTGGAACAACAGCCTGTGGAGAAAGGACTGGACATGTCTTTTTTCCTTGGCTGCTGGCGGTGTGGAGTGCTGATGTGGGCTGGGGACAAAGGCTGCAGAAGCCCTTCTGGCAGGTACTCTTCCCCATGTCTGGCCTTATCCTTCTCCCCTCGTTCCCTTCCTCCCCAACCCTGCTCTATTTTCTCACCGGTGGGACTCCGGGCTTCTGTCCCTTCTTCCCCTGCTTCTCTCTCCTGGCCTCTCAGCCTCTGCCCCCACCTGCCTCTGTGCCGCCCTGTCCCTTTCTGCTTCTCTGTCCCCCTTGTGTCTCTATGTCTGCCCCCCCTTTTGCCTCTGTGTCTGTCTCCCTTTGTCTCTGCGCTTGTCACTCTGTCTTTTGCCCCTCACCATATCTACAAGCCCCTTCCCCAATGCTTCCCTTTCTCCCTTGGTGTCCGTTCCCCCACCTTTGCATCCAAGGGTACTCCCCAGGCCCCTGTTCCATGTCAGTGGGTGTGCCTAGCTAGTCCAGTGTGTCAGTTGTATCTTGCTGGCAATGAGTTTACTCCTCTTCCTGTAATAAATCTGTTTCTGATTTCTACAAAGATTTTGGTCCTTTATTGTGTTCCCACTTTTCCATGTCACCTGCCTGTTATTACCAGAGGGGGACTCAGTCCGTCTGCATACACAACACATCAGGGCCAGGGATTAACAGACACAGTGAGGGTGCATTGTGTAGGCAGACGGACTGGTCTCCCCACTCTGGCAATAACAGGGAAGCTAGGCCAAAAAGTGGGAACATCAACAAATGCACCAAGGTCACTGCAGAGCAGATTTATTACAGGCAGAGAAGTAGCCGTATTGCCATCCGAGTAAGTTAGGCACAAAGGACACAGATGATTGTCTGCACTCGCCTGCGGGTACAAAGCAGACCATCAATGGCAGGTATACCGGCTAGGCACACCCATTTTCACAGGACTCGTGGGGTTGGGGAGTACCCTTGGATGGGGGAAAAAAAGGGACACCAAGGGAGGAACGGCAGGGTTGGAGAAGGAAATGTTTGAGTAGCGAGGCTGCTGGGAAGGAGGAGAGAGGGCAAGAGATGGACTGAGGAGAGGGGAGAGAGAAGAAGGGATGAGTCGCTGGGAAGAGGAGAGAGAGAGTGGGGAGCAAGGGGGAAAATAGCAGGTGGGAAAATAGTGGGAGAGATGGAGAGAAGCGGACTGGTAGACAGGGTGAGGGCTGAGAGAAGAGGGAGAGAAAGAATGAGAGGGAGAAATAGACATAGAATGGGAGAGAGAAAGAAAGAGAGAACAAAAGAGAGAGAAAGAGAGAGGGAAAGAGAGAGATCAAGAAAGAGGGAGAAAGAGGGAACAAAAGAGAGAGTGTGAGGGGAAGGGAGAGAGGGAGAGAGAGTAAGAGGGAGAAGCATAGTAAAATAGAGCAAGTTGGGGCGAAGAAGGAGAGAATGGAGAAGGGCAGACAGAGAAAAGAATGGTACCTGCAAAAAGGGCCTTCTCAGCTTTTCTGCCCCCAACCCACCCAGCCAGCACACCCCCACCAGCAACCAAAAAGAGAGCTGGGTACTTTCTCTACATGCTCATAAGGCTGTTGCGCCCCCACCCCAGAGCCCTGCCCAGACTCACCCCGATGATTGACACAGCAGGTGGAACTAGTTTCTGGATGTTCTCAGTGCTCAGGGAGGAGACTTGGCATACACTCTGCCACACACCACGCAGAGCTGGACTTCAGTCCACATAGGAACACACAAGACAATAGAGAGACATCAAATTGACATGGAGCACAATTTTTGGCAGCATCCACGCCAGGATTCACTCCAATTACCGATTCACCGGCCCCTGGTAGCCCAGAGGAGAATTGAGGCTCTCTTGTTACACACTCCCTACCTTGTTGTGCTAAGAAGAGGCAACGCAAAACTGGCGATTGCACTCAGTCCTGAGGAAGGTTGAACAAAATAACCGGGCAAGGGGACCTTACCCTTGTTTGAGAACTCAACCGAAACATATGTCGACGATAGTTTTCCTTACCCCTGAATATGTACAGAGGGTCACATTATAGAATATTAGAGTGCTAAAGTGACATTTGTTTGATTAGTATTTGTGATGTTAATAATACATAACCTTATGTCACAATGTATGCGAGTATGGGTATGACGTCCTTTCATTGCTTGCTTTTACATCGCTAGGCTTTTAAACGTGCACGTTACATCGAATGTGCTCATCAAATTTTTTAGGGAGGGTGGGAAAGGGCAAATAAGGGTTTGGGCGGGTGGGCAATAGTAAAAAATAAGTGTGGGCGGGGGGTTTGGGGTGAGGACCCCTCCCAAAAAAAAAAACATAAAACGATGAGCACATTCGATGGAATGTGCACGTTTAAAAGCCTGGCGATGTAAAAGCAGGCAATTAAATCACATGGAACCGCGAGTATGATGAATGTCTGGGTGAGTTATGAATGAATAGATTGTGGAGGGAATGCGTTTTTTGAACACTGAGCCTAATTTATTAAATTTGTACTATTGGTTGTTTGTATTTGTACAATGAATATGATGTTACTATGAGTTAAGAAATAGTAATCTGTCATCTTTGGTCTAGTTGGTCCACCCTCTCCTTTTTCACTGTATAATCACCTGGAGGACCATAGACATTACCAGGCATCCCTTATATTTCATATGTACATGTATGGCGACTTAGACAGGTGACTCAAGTGAATACTCATTCCAGAGGTTCAGCACGGCTGGAGAGGAGGGCATATTGAGAAACATTAATTGCCCACGCCCTCCTCTCCTTTTGTCTGTAAGTTATAGTGCCAAGCACCTGCAAGCAGTCATTTCCCATGGCGTGCCCGCACTCACCTGACAATCAGCCCCTCCCTTCAAAACAGATCACTATGAATGAGTGCGGACATAGTGCAACAGTGCACTTTCTACCTCATGAAGAGACCTAAATGCAAACTGGTTGATGCCCACAAGCAAAGGGCAGCTGCCCACTGGTGGACTATTCATTTTCCAAATCCAGGGAGATATTTTTCCCAGAATCCGAATCCGGGGAAATGTAGCCCATTTCCAGCACATTAGAAAGCGGACCAGCAAAATATTGTTAATGATCAGGGACAGAGGATGCCAACAGTTGACTGTACAAGCTACATGTATTCATCAATATCTGCAACAAAATACGCTTTGGCACAGAGAGGTTGCATGCTCAAGATCACAAGAAGCACGAGAAAGGATCTGGATCCCTCAGATAGTGCTACTGGTGAGTGTCTGGTAACAATCAGAGCAACCTCTTCCCATATGTGTGTTGCTAGTGATGCACTTCACACTGGCACAACATTGGAGCCAGCAAAGGGCACGACGCTCAGACATCCTGTACAGTCCCAGGCTGTCGGAATTAGAAAAAAAGAAACCGTATGACTGTTTGTGGTTTGTTTTAGCAAGTGTGTAGGAGCAAGAGAGAGCGAGAGAGTGTGTGTGTGTGTGTGTGTGCGCGTGTGTGTGCGCGCTTGCTAGAGCGAGCGAGCGCTATGATGGCAGCACTGAGGCAATGTTGTAAACTTTTAATTATAAGCTCAAAAGTGTCAAAATGGCTAGAACTCTAATGGTTTGGTTCTCCAGAACTGCCACAGAGTTGGGGTAGATGTTGCTTTTGTTTTCTGGGGTGTATAGTTATGTCACAGAGTCCTTAAATTGGAGCTTGAACTGGCATGTGATTTAGGGAACAGGCTCTGCCAATGCTTATATGTTTATTGTCCCCTCTTGGCGTCCTACAGACTTATATGCACACTAGGAACTTTTGATGCCTGTTCCTGTACAAGAGGACTACAACCTTTGACTCTCCGGATGTTTTGGACTACGAGTCCCATGATTCCTCACCTTTGAATGCTCTAGGTGGGGAGGATGGGAGATGTAGTCCAACAAATCTGGACAACCAAAGGTTGCAGATCCCTATTTGTCAGCAGCGTTTCTCAGTCCCGTTTCATACTCACATGCTTTGGGGTGCTTTTCATCCACTTCCTGCATGCTGCATTTCCCAGTTGAACATTGTAGTATCTGTATACATATGTTTATGTTCAGTGAGCAGTGAGGCTCCATGGAATGTATTGGAATGTAATGAGGTAAGTGGAATGGATTGTGCCGAGGGTGCCTGGAGTGACTGTTGGAACACCCACACACACACACACACACACACACACACACACACACACACACCAGAAGGATGCGTATTCCCTCTCTCCTACATCTCCTACATCTCAACTATACTTGTAACTAATACATAATAAAGAAGCATTCCTTTTTTATATTACCTGGTTTGGAGTGGTTGCTGCATCTCCATTACTTACATAAGACCAGGGAGAATACTTCAAACATCCTTCCTTTAGGAACTTTCTCTCCCTTTTCCTCTGTTCAGCGTTTCTCATATTTGGCTTCTGAAATCACTCTAGGAACATTCATCTTCCATTGTAGCTTCTTCACAGAGCTGCTCATGTGCTTTGGCAACCAGGGACCGCCTTGGGTCAGGGCGAGCCGGGGGACCGCCCAGGGCGCCCTACTCACCATCTCAAGGTAGGGAGCCCCGACACCGAGAGTACTCAGTTTTGCGGCGCACTGTATTTTTTTGGTAAAAAAATGTTTTGCCCGCCAAGCACCCCTCCCGTCATCAAGAGGAACTGGGCGCCCTTACCATCACCAAGGTGCACCTGGGATTTCGAGGTGCACCTTGGGGACGTGTCAGGTTGTCGCCTCTCAGGTGGCCGACAGTCATTGGACTAATTAAAAAACCCCGTCCCCTTGGCGAGGGGGCTTTTTAATTAGTCAAATGCGGCTTCATTCAATCCCATGGCCTGACACATCGCATGCTGCCTTTGAGCCTCTGCCACAGTTAGTCCAATGAATCCTGTTGGTGCCGGGCCTGGGTGCAATCCTGCCTTCGGACTCGCCACTGCTGAACAGCTGCAAGTCTCCCACGTTACAGTAAGTGTATGTTCGGGTTGCTTTTAATGTATTCCTCTGTATGCTGTACACGCGTTGTGTAGGGGGCTTTTCTTTTAATATTTGTGTGTAGACGGGTGTTAGGAAAGATTTCGTAATTGTAGGTAATTTTCCTTCCATGTGGCAACCCCTAAACTTTTTGCTGTTGTTTTTTACCTTGTTCTTGACTTTGCCAGAGAAGTGCAGCCTTCTGCTGCACTCCTCTGGGCTTTCGCTCCATTTCTTACGGGGAAACTGACATGCCCTTAAGACAGTCAGTACCGGGGAACGCTGTTTCCCGTAGTTTCTTTTATCATGTTGCGGCTTTAGTGCAACATGACACAAGACGGCACTGTAAGCTAAGTTACAGCTCTCTTGGGTCTCTAGCCTTATACAGGCCCTAGATACTCGTTTAGGATTGTATTTGATCGGTGCAAGTAATTCAGGGACGGGAATGGTGGCAGCGATCGTTTCTTTGTATTTTGAGCTCCTTTTGGCGTTCTAAGCGCGTTTCTCGCGCTTAACCCAAAATGGTGGCCTGGCTCCCAAAATGGCCAGACCACGAGGCTCCTTTGTCCTGTCCGCTGACGGTCTTGCTCCCTTCACCTTCCCCAGGTCGAGCCGACCCGGGGCCTTCCTTATTTGGGCATGTACTTTCCCGCGAAACACGGATGCTTTTGCGGGCTTCTACATGTCTTTTGTGTGCCTCCAGGGTGTGGGCTGGGATGTCTGGTCCCAATACACATCCTGGGTGCCAGAGAGTCTAGGGTGGTGTGAATGCCTGGGACCACCGTGGTCCGTGATTGGTCCACGAATGGTGTGAGTGTTGATGAGCGGATCTCCCATTGGGTCCCCTCCGTTTTGGCGCGAAGGGAACCGTGGATAAGAGGGGGCTGGAAACACCACTACCATGTCGATCTCCTGAGTTCTCACGAACGAAGGAATACAGGAGCCAAGTATCCTGCAACCAAGAGGCTGGACCGAGGAATCGCTGGTGACCCGCTGAAGGACTCCTCCTCTGCACTGCTGTCGCCTTGTGAAACCCTTTTCATCTTTGATCGAACCAGAAGGCCTGTACTGGTACTTCGTCCCTTGGAATAGCGGGAACAGCTATTCTCGGCATCTTCACCATCTCCTGCCAGTAAGCCTTCGGAAGTGTCTCTGGGCCATCCAGCTGACTGACCAGCTGACACAGGAGTCTTGCTCTGTAACCGCCGCCAGGTTGTGTAGTATTTCGAGTCCTTGTCACTCTCACACGCTTCGTACACTTGGCGTTCCCAAGTCTGAAGTGAGTAGTGTACATTTGGCTCAGATGCACACGGCCGCTCCGTTGCCCTGCTGTGGTAACAAACTGTGCAGGTTTCTTCGATTGGGACGTCTTTTTACTCAACACGACGACGAGGCATTCCCTGCTCTTCTGAACCTGCCAGCTGCTGAAACTGATGTGGAGAAGCCTGGGTCTGCTTGCATCGGGGACCGGTGAGTAGTTTAGCTAGGATCTGGTCGCCCTCCTGCAGGAGCCCATTGCTTTTCCCCGCTGTGTAAAACAGCACCCTTTTGCCGTACTCGCGCTCTGCTTCTGCCCACTGTGGAGGCTGCGCTTGAGTCGCGGAACTTGTTCTTCTTCTGTAAGCACTCAACTGAACTGCCTGACTTCCTTCGAAGAGCTTCTCCTTTTGCCCGTTGGCACCAGTGTGTGCAGGTACTTTTGAGCACAAGGCTCCACTCTTCGCAGGGCTCGGACTTCCATCTAGTTAGGTGCCTCTAAAGGCGAACTGAGTCTAAAGCATTGTATCGCACTGCCTGTTTTCCTTCCCTTGCAGGTGGACTACACATTTCGTGCATATAACGCTTGCGACTGTCGTATTTGTATATATATTGTGTTGATATGGTATGTGTTGGTTTAATATTGTTATATTGTGATTTTCTCGCTACGGTCATTGTTTTAAAGGCCTTGAAATAAATGTGTATATATTTTTAATATAACACCTGTTTGGAGTAGTTTGTAAGTGATCTTGCTTTGTGTGCTCATTGCGGGCTTTCAGTCACCCTCACCCCTCTTGAGACCTAGTCTTGACCGCCGCGATCGCTACCTTGATTGGTCTGGCTCGTCCAGAGGTTACCCTGTTCCAAGTAATTAGTTTGGCCTTCTGAACTTCTGCGCCACCAGGACAGAGTTCAGAAATCCGTCTTAACAATGGGGACTGTATGATGTGTATGCTGTGCGCGCGTTGTGTTGGGGGCTTTTATTTTAATGTATGTGGGTGGATGGTGTGTCGATTTTTCTCGTGTTTTTCGATGCATACCTGCAAATGGTACAGCTGTTAGATAATAGCGGCATCTGCTAATTCCATTGCAATGATGATACCCTATAAAAGCTCCAAGCCTGGCCTTTTGGGAGAGCACCAAAAGAAAACAGTCCAATTAAATAAGTAGATCTCCCTCAGTCATGGCACCACCTGCCCCTGGGCCACATGAGTAGGGTATTGGTAAAATCCGGGCAGCTTCCACCAGTCTCAACCTTGCCGTCCTTGCAGTCCTCCAAACACAGCTCCATGCCGCAACTCCAAAGTCCTCAGGATCCTGTCTTCCTCCTTCCTCACACTGCACACCCTTACTTCAGCATCACTACTTTAATTTTGCGAGGTGCTTCTGGGGCCTGTTGCGTTTGGGGTCCTGGTAATGGGAAACAGTGTATTCCATGTTCTTAGGGAGAGAATCTCGACACGCAGCAAAACATTTAGAAGCTAAATAAAAACAAATTGTGATCCAGAAATGTTGCAATCATACAAACGCAACAGACTGAAAAATTATACTTTGGCCCAACTCAACCAGTGCCAGAAGATGCTGCTCCATCCTGCTGCCTCACCAGACTGCCCTGTTGGGAAATGTTGGGAAATGTACCAACTGTCCTGGCGGGGTTTTCAGGCAAATCCAGTAGGAAGTGTTTAACTTATCAGGATTTATCAGTGACTTACTGGAAATGGCACACATAATAACTGTGCATGCAAAAGAATGTCATGTCCTTTGGGCCAAACATACTTTTCCGAATCTAAGTGATTTTCCCGCGGCAGAAACTACTGCGGCCAAACGTTTGGATGAGAAAGGTGGGAACTACCAAATGTTTGCACCTTTCTCATGCGAGCACACATACATTCTCACACCCACACCCTCAGCACACCCCCACCCACACCCCCAACATAAACAAAGCCCACTTACCTTCATCTTCACGCTGGGTTCCTGCAGCGCCAGTTCCCTTTCACTTCCGTGATCAGGAACCAGCACTGCAGGGTCCTTTTACTTTTAATTAATTTATTTTTACTTTTTTTTTTAACGGAAGGCTGCGGGGGTGTTCCCCGCAGCCCCTGCTCACTATACGATAAAGTATAGTGATCGGGGCAATGCGGGAGACACCCCTGCAGCCCCTGTTTCTTTTTTTGTTTTTTGGGGGGGTTGTGTTTTTTTTAAACGGAAGGCTGCGGGGGTGTCTCCCGCAGCTCCCGTTCACTATACCATAAAGTATAGTGAGCGGGGCGATGCGGGGGACACCCCCACAGCCCCTGTTTTTTCTTTTTACAATGCTACCACCACAGGTTCGAACTTTTGGTGTTCGAACCTTTGGTGGTAGCATTTTTAGAACTTTAGGTCGTTGCAACCATTTTTTTTCAGGGAAAATCATCCTATACCTACTTTTCCAGCTTCAGTTCTTTTACAAATGGAGTAATCATACACAGGAGATGTCTTATTTTCCTCTTTCTGGATCAGCATTCCGTGGGATGCACTGTCCACCATTGCATACGCACACCTAGTCTTACCAGCATTTTCCCTCTAACTAAACATCCCCATAACTACCTGATGTGTCTGTTCTGTGCGTCCCTTTCTTATTGCTGCTGCTCCCCACCCTGCTATTACCCTTTTCATTTTCCAACAAAGAGTACACTGGCAAGAGTACAACACGCCAATCTCACAGACAAGGTACCAGACCACTAAGGTGGGGATTGGAGCTGTGTAAGGCCTAAGAACATACCATATTTGTATTGCACACTAAATACATTACAAGATCAAAACAAATGTCAGCAGAGTGTGAGTGCTAAACAGGACACATGTCTTGGTACTTGACACCGTTCCTTCCCATCGTTAATTTGACCAAGTAAAACATGGTTAATACTTAACAGAGCAATAAGCCGGTCTACGCCGGTCCCGGCGGACGCTTCTTCAACAACCTCAACTCTATCCTCACTCAGGACTCGTATTCCCAGGAGGCACAGAGGAGGCAGTGCTCAGAGCACCATCCTGAAAAGCAATTAAAGTAAAGTAAAGTAACAGAAATCTCATTCCGTCACACCGCTTGTACGTGACTTACTGCTTGTATTTGTATTGTGAAATAGAAGCTCAGCCTCCTAAAGACTGAAGCAACTGTATCCCTAAATACTTTCATTTGTCAGTTTAACGGGAAGCAGACAGGACTACAAGTCCCAGAGTGCTCTCGCGCCCACATATAGAAACGTCAGGCGCTTCAGCGCCGGCGCTTCTGCAACGAAGCCGGTCTACGCCGGTCCACGGCGTCCGACGGCTCACGGCGCGAAACGCTGCAATTTCGGAATAAGAGTGACACAGCAAGAATAAGGTATGGGCTATTTAAACCTAACCGAGTTACTGTCCCGAAATGAAACTTTACAGCAACTAGGAATAGTACAAAATTACCTCAGACACAGACAAGAGATAGCACCCACTAATGCCATATCGACAAGTAGTACTCTACCTAAAGCCGCCCTTAACACGAAACCCGAACCAGAAATAGAAGACGACAAAGTCCACCTCAAAATTGCATTACTAAACACCAGGTCCATGCCTAAACATGCACAAGAAATCCATGATTACATCACGGACGAAAACTTAGACATCCTATGCCTTACAGAAACCTGGCTACAAGAGCCTGTTGGACCCACGATAGACACAGCAGTTCCTACAAACTACAACATCTACACAAAAAATAGAGATACAGGTAAGGGTGGAGGTGTGGCGATCATCGCACAAAACTCACTTAAACTCTTTGCCTCTCCTATTCAGTGTCTAGGTTGTGAGGTCATCCACCTCAAACTCACACCCACCCCAAATAACTGCATTAACATAATCACTATCTATAGACCCCCATCTTTAGTATCCGATTTCAACGATGAAATCATGACATTACTAAATAGCACTAAATCAACCAACACAGAGACTATAATGTTAGGCGACATAAACAGATGGAGGGGGAACTTACAGGACCAGCTAGCCATCACTCTAGAAGAGGACTTAGAAAACAGTGATTTCACTATCATCAATAAAGAGCCTACCGCAAATACAGGGAATCAGCTTGATTGGATCGTTACAAACAATCCCAAAGTAACTATGCTCGGCACTTACCCCTGCATATGGTCAGATCATTTTAAAATCGAAATCTCTCTACCACTGAAATTCAATAAGGGAAAACCAGCTAATTTACCTAAACCAGTTATGGCCAGAAACTTGAAAAAGATCACGAGTAGTATGCTCTCTGAGGAAATGCAGAAAATCATGAGCTCCACCAAGGATGAAGACCATAGTAAACATATAATTCGGACTTACAACCAAGGCATGTTAAAACTGCTAGACACGTATGCCCCCCTGAAAGACAAAAAAGTTAGACCCAACCCAAATCACCAAAAATGGTACACTGCAGAAGCCGTTAAGCTTAAAAAGGACAAAAGAATTCTTGAAAGGAAATGGTTAAAAGATCCTTCCGAAACTAATAAAAGCAACTGGAAGACAGCAGACCAACTATATAAATCAAAACTAGTGGATTTGAAGAAAAACCACTATAATGACATCATAAGTACCGCGGCAAACTCCACTGGAAAACTCTTCCAAATCCTTAAATCCATAGATAAGCCTACAACACTCACACCACCATTCCAACCAACGGAAACAGACTGTGAGAATGTCCAGACTGCCTTCCAAAACAAAATAACCAAAGCCAGAGAAACCATCATCAACTGCCAGACCACAAATACTTCAGCTAAGACTCTCTCTATAGAACATAACATCGAGTCAGAAGTCCCTAAATTTCAATTTCGACCCATCACAGTCGACACAATGAAGAAAACGCTATCCACCATGAGGTGTACCTCGTGTTCAGAAAACGTTCTTCCCCCTAAGCTCATTCTCGAAAACCCCCATATCTTTTGTCCCTTTCTCACAAGAATGGTAAATGCCTCATTTAGAGACCATACTGTACCCAACACCATCAAAACAGTTACGGTCACTCCCTTACCAAAAAAACCAGACCTTAATCAACAGGACCCTGCCAATCTCAGGCCCATCACAAATTGCAATTTTCTGCTGAAAATTATGGATAAAATAGCCACTGACCAACTTCAAAGCTACATTGATGAAAACAACCTACTTCATCCACAACAATCTGGGTTCAGATCCAGCCATAGCACCGAGTCAGCACTATTGGACCTCCAAACTGAAATGCTTTCCATTTTGGACAGAGGTAAGTCGGGGTTGCTGATACTTCTGGACCTTTCGGCGGCGTTTGATTTGCTAGATCATGTCAAACTCCGCGAGGCCCTTGAAAAATCAGGAAATTGCTCAAAGGAAGCCATTGAATGGATCGCCTCTTTTTTACAAAACAGACAATCTAAGATTGTTTGGGGAGACAAAGCATCTAGCGCTAAGCTAGTCGACTGCGGGGTCCCTCAGGGAGCCAGTTTCTCCCCATTACTTTTTAACCTCTACATGCGATGCCTTTGCACCATGTTATCCCAGATGGGCATATTTTTTACCAACTTCGCTGACGATACCCAACTGGTATTTGAACTCAGTGGAAACCATCAAATAGACAACGATAAACTTAATATCCTTTACAACACCATCGAACACTGGATGAAAGAAAACTGGATGTGCTTAAATGGCTCTAAGACTGAGCTCATGATCTTCGGATCCCCACAACCCAGAAAGAAATTGAGCCCTGCCTTTAACTCATTCACCATCAAAAACATCCAGATTCCAATATCAGCAAAAGTAAAGACCCTAGGTGTGTATCTTCAAGCCTCTCTTGGCGCTGAAGCACACACAAGTTACCTTAAAAAAAACTGCCAGTACCACCAAATTCTCCTTAAAAAGATCAGGCCACTGTTAGATCAAAAGAACAGCACCATCATTGCTAGGGCCACTATATTATCTAGATTGGACTACGGAAACTCCCTACTCTTGGGAGCCAACAGCAAGTGCCTGAAAAGATGCCAAACCATCCAAAACAACGCCATCAGAACGATCACTGGAAAATCATGGAGAGAACACATCTCCGGAGAAAGGAAAGCCCTCCACTGGTTGGCTATGGAGGAGAGAATCTCTTTCAAGTCTCTCACCATAGTACATCGTTGTCTTTATGGCACAGCCCCGGCCTACCTCAAGAAACAGTTTAAATGGTACAAACCATCCAGGAGCCTCAGATCATCAAATATAGGCAAATTACAAACCATTACCACTAAAAAACAACATGGCCTCGGCAAGGCTTTCCCGACAATAGTCATCGGTAAATGGAATGACCTACCCACTTCACTAAAACCTGAACCTAACTATCTCATCTTCAGGAAAAAACTGAAAACCTTACTTTTTAAGTAAATCCTGGAAACACACTGTACCACGTTGAATTAAATCAGGCCTCTTCCGTCTAGTCCCGTCCTCATTCTTTGTTGTCCTGTCTATATGTAAGCGTTCTGATGCCCGTGGGCTTTAACGCTATACAAACAAATAAATAAATAAATAAATAAAAATAAGAGGTTGTTTGGATCAAGTCCATTTTGACAGATAGAAGCTGATCAAGGCAGATTGTCTCCACCATTGGCTAGTAGCCAGGGAGAGCAGGGCCTATAAGAGCACTCCCTTGGAGGTCTTCCCTATGCAGCTGAGATATCTGAATTAGTGATGACTCGCAATACCTTCCCCTAGTAAAGTTGATAAACGGGGCCACTAATATGTGGAAAGTAGACTTCAAAAAAGTGAATGAAATTTACTGGACTGGCCATCAATTTCCTCATTTGACATGCCCAAGGCATAGCAGCTTGTATGTTGCAATGCTTGGCGTCAGCTCTGTGATGTGGCAACCAACTCTCACTAGCACTAGTGTCCTTTCAGTTCTTCATTTCTCTTTGGCAGGAAGAGTAGTCCCCTCTGATTGCAAACCCCAACATTTCCGCCTTTCTAGTGGTCAGATCTGCTATCAGATGGCGAACAATTATTTTGCTTTTATCTCACAGACTTAGAAAGGATTATGTAATGTAATGTCCCGATAAGGTTTACAGAGGAGGTCGTGGTGTCCTGGCATTGGAGCTCCTCTACATCTTTATGAGGAGGTGGGAAACGTGAAGGAAAAAGAAAAGGAAGTGACGAGGAGGAGGAAAGTGCAAGGGGTAGAATCATTAAGGAACTGAATAAAGAAGATGTGAGCAGCCATGGCTCACGCCTCATCAATTGCCGAGTATTCGTGTGTGGTCATTTAATCCTGTGCCACACCACCGGCTCAAAGAATAAAACGTTTTAAAAACCCCAGGGTGTGAGAGAAGCCAGTAGCTAAACTTCTAATCCAAGAGATCTTCTGTGACAAATGAATTTATGGGGCACCAGTGGTCCTGGGGTGAATATCGGTTTCTAGCCATCAATCAGCCCCACGCCTCTAGTCCACCAGAACGGATCTGAACAGATTGGATTCACAACCACATTATAAACCTCCTTGTCCAATTTGGGAACGTGGACAGAATGGCAGGCTTATCTCTGCAAGGTTGTGGATCATTGTTTAGTGCATCATAGCGAAAATACAATTATTACCCAATGATAAAAAGGGACTGCCGAGTCAAGGTTGTACACAAATATAAACTTTATTATCACAGCAGACAGTTCTAGCACACTACAAAATACATCCCACCCTGTACTGGAATGCAGAGGACAGACAGTTTCAAAGAAGGAAAAGGGATGCACTCTGGATACTGACAGGTTAGTCGGTAAAGTAATGAATCGCAATAGTTCAAGGATACTTTGTTTCAACACAAATGGAGCAACGGGTCGCTAGATGTCACTAGGGGCTTTCGGAGAAGGACCAGGGGGACAGAATCACAATGTACCTTGTGCTTGTAGAAGTTCTTGGTGCTCGACAGTGTAGAGTCGGTTTCAGGGCGCTTTGCAGCTTCTGCAAAAGAGTTCAAGACGAGAGACAGCTGTGGGTATCAGGTAGCAGGAGGTTCGGTGACCGAGGCTGGATGGATGGCTGGCCTACATGGAAGCTCGGGGTCAGGAATCACCACAGTGCTGATTGGCTGGTCTGAAGCTCTGGTCGAGGTGTCCTGGATGGCATGAGGGACTGCGGCGTAACAACAGTCAGCAGTGCAGTCGGTTGCAGCTTGAGGGGCTAGACTGGCTCAAAAATGTCAATTAAGGCGGACACTGGTTGATGCTTGTCGATGCACTCTTTCTAGCTTCTTCACTGGGCTTGTGTTGTTCTTTAAGGCAGATGTGCCAAAGCTGAGCAGAGTGTTGCAGGCAACAGCCTTGTCCTTGGTTTGGTTCACAGACTCTCTGGCACTTCCCACCTAGGACGCTTGCTGCAGAGTACGCTGTGTGCTGGCTAGGTATCGGTTCTGGAGCTGGTGGAGGGTCCTCTGAATTCAGTATCTCCCTCTGTTCCCTGGGAGATGTTTAGGGGAGGGATCTTGCTTCCCTCTTTGGAAATCCTGGCTTGCTTCACTGGCGGAAGCTGTAAGGCAGACTGTACCTTCAGCCAGAGTCAAATTGGGTTCTTCTTGTTACTCCTTGTGAAGTCTTCAGATGATCTATGCAAAAAAGGGGCTCAGCTCTCTCTTAAAGCCAAATGGGCCATAGCGATTGCTGTAGGCCTAGCCTACCCTGTATGCTAAGCCTACTGTAATGAACCAATCCTGGGTCGCCACCAACAATCTCGTGTATGCATGAGTTCATAACCAGAATGCTTTGCAACAGAAAAGGTAAAGGGGTGAAAACATGTAATACTAAGTCCCACCCAACTTCCTGTCTTTTGCGGATTAAAGGCTCTCTCTAGTTAATGGAGCTCTCTGTAGTTCCTGATTAAAGCAGCAAGTCTCCCTTGAAGCTCCGTCGAGAACAGACTTTCTGTCGCCTGCAATCCACATACTTGTACCCTCTGAATAGGGTCCCCCTCTGGGGGTTGCTGTCACGACCTTAGCTGCTGGCCAAGGAACTCGGGGCCTCTGACCCTCGCCACAATATGTTAACAAGACCCAAAGGGTCCTATTTTGCCCCTCTCGGGTTCCTTGGAGCCAGTCCTGGCACCGTTGGCATTGGACTCACAGAACTGGTGTGGTTTTCAATGGACAACATGGCTGCCCCCACAAGGACCAATGGGGAACTGCAACTAACAGTCTATATCCAAGGCGGGGCCCGCCCTGAAGACACCTGGGATACCTGCTGGGTATTTAAACCATGCCCGATTCGAGGCACGCACTTCGCTTTATTCTGCTCTTGCAGCGTGACGTTCACTGGGTCCTGCTCAGCATCTTGGCCTGCACGGGCGAGAGAAGACAAAGAACTACTTCACCCTTACCTGCCTAGCTTCAGCTCCTCCATCCAGCCAGAGTCTTCTTGGACATCTTCATCGTTCACCTGCAACGTCCCTGGAAAGAGGGGCGAGAATAAGACTTCAAGTAAGCTAACTTATCCAGCTCTCCTGGAAGGCATCGCCACCCGAACATCATCCATCAGCGTCTGGTTCCGTTCGAACACTTCTTCCAGGATTCCTCCCACGACCTGCAAAAAACAGCAGCACAGGTTAACCAACTTTCAAGGACGCTCTCAGCGCCGCATTCTGCGCATCCTTACATCCTCAAGCTCTGCCTCCAGTATCAGCTTGTTTCCACCAGCACCTGCAAGATAGGAGGAGAAGGTTATTCAGAGCATCTACCAATACAGACATTATTCTTAATACGAAAGACTTACCTGAAAAGTGGAGTTGCAGCCGGTCCGGACTCCAGGCCCACGCCAGTGAAGTAACTGGGCAGAACGGTGCCAAAGACAACGCGCCCCTGCCTAGCACGGCAGGACGGAGAGCGCATCATTACGAAAATCAAGTTGAGAGAAGTCCCAAGGGGAATCGCAAGGGGAACACCGGGAGGTGGGTCTCGAGGGAAGGAGTAGTAGTTAAAATCCACCTCCTGTCTTCTAGAACTGATCCCTGGCAGCGCA
Source organism: Ambystoma mexicanum (assembly GCF_040938575.1). Lineage (NCBI taxonomy): Eukaryota > Metazoa > Chordata > Amphibia > Caudata > Ambystomatidae > Ambystoma > Ambystoma mexicanum. The sequence continues at coordinate 882,789,870 of NC_090931.1, read as the reverse complement.
AACCCCAGAGAAGGTGCAGTGTGCCCAGAAGCATATCAGATCAGTCGAGAGGGGTTCCTGTGGATACAAGGTGAGCGTTACAGTTGCCTACTGTAAACACAGTGTCTCAGACATGACAGGTCACTGCCCTTGATACTGAGAGGCGGGAGCTGGCTTCAGGTTGACACAGTGCATATCAAAGGTTGTTGGGTTTTCCTGTATCTATTGTTAAACTCTGCAGCCAGACCCCATGTGAGCCTTTTTGAAGTAGTCTCTATAAGTATGTTAATTATGTTAATTGCTGCCACCATCAGCAATGCTTACACAAAAGGACAGGGCGGATTCATGGAGCATTTGATGGTTAATTAGGCTGGCCATGGCAGGAGGAAGGTTTTGCCGTCCCAATTCTGAGATGCCTGATGTGCTCTTGGCTATCATATTCCAACTAAATATAACAGGGGGGACGGTGCCTGTAGGCTGTGTCCACCCAGAGTGCACAGGTCTGTGTGTATGTTGTGCAGTGAGCATAAGAAAATGTGTGCGAATACATACATTTTCCGGAGGTTGATCTACCATCATTTAATTTCATATAAAATTTCGAAGAAAAGCCCTGGGGAGTGCACACCCACTGTGCAGATGGTTCGCGTACCTCACATCTTCCTCTGCTCTGCAAGGTTTTGGGGGCTGAATTGAATTTGTTAAGAACAGTGCTGCACTGGCCACACTGCAGTTTCTATTGACCTCCTAAAGTATTACAAGGAGTGTTGCTCTTTCCAGGAGTGTCATTCTCCTGCTAGCTATTAGAAGTAACCTTCAAAGCAGCCTTTATTTCTCGGTGGCCATGAAAGAGTGCTTGTGTTGCACCAGCATGTGCAGGCCACTGAGCCTCAGCCATGGAATGCACTGTTCACCCCCCGCCACCGTCCCCTTTCAAGTAGATGCCGGAAAGAGGATGTAGAGGCCCGGCGAAAGTCAAAGAAGCAATCTACTTCAACACAGAAATCAATGGCTCTGCCGCGACTCAATAGGTTCAGAAAATGTGCAGTGCAAGGCACACACATTGCGCAAAGGATGACTGTTTTTAGGTGTGCATGCAGGCACGGTGACTCTCTCTCCCATGTGGCCTTGTATTTCTCCGTGGCGCTCCTTGACAATTCATTACATCACAGGACAAGTTATTGTTTATGTTAAAATTCGCATATAGATTTATAACACTCTAGCACTGCAAATTAAATCGCCTCTAGGTGCGATACAGACCTAGGGGCACAGGCGTTGCTAAGGGGGCGTGAGAGGTCTTTTGGTTGTAGCCCTGGTTAGAAGCTCCAGGGCTACAGTCCCGACATTTGCATAGCCCTGGATCATTTCGAGACCTAGCAACACCCCTGCCTAGGGGTAGTTTCTTGTAGAGGTGAACTGTTCAGTTTAACAATCATAAAAACGCCCATGGGCCAGTATTTAACAAAATGAAGTGGCCAGAAAGGAAACGGACTCACAAAGCATCAGAAATTCCTTGACAGTACTGGTTACAATGCACCCCAAACTTGACATTAATGGGTGGAGCAACAGGGCTAGTTTCATACTTGCATACAGCGCCATTTGTGAGACGCCTGACCTCCTGCTGGAAGCATAGGCAAAAGTTCCTGCACTAAACCACCCTACGGGAAACAACCTGTGGGTTGTAGAATGAGGCTTGCTGGGGCTCGAATCCCAAATTATGGGTCGGGCCTGCATAAAGAAAAGAGCCGGACACAGCACGTCTACGCACTATGTGGTGGCCCCAATGAGCACAGGACACTGGATTGGGTTAGAGGTGTTTATTTGGACACCTTATATAAACAAAGGGGAGAGCAGGTGCTCACAGTTCATGGAGTGGTACTCACAGTTCAGTCCTATTGTAGCAGTGCAGTTAGCCTCATGGCACTGATAACACAGTGGATGGTATTTACATCCTCTACCTGCGAGAGCTCCCACTAGGCTTATTTTCAGCCATGGAATTACGCTCTACAAGTAAATGGACCTGCTTATGATGCATGCTTCAGTTCAGGAGCTGATTCCCAGCTGCAAAAGAGGAACGCTGTGGCGCGGCCGTCCTGATGCCTCGCTCCGCGTCAGACGAGTTTCCGTCTCGTTGCGCGTAATTTCACGTCAGGTCCTCACACACGCTCCTTTATTCCAGGTAACTGACCCAACATCCCCTCAAATCTCGTCACTTCCTTTTCCCACCCGACGCCCCAACTGGCCCCTCCCACATAATGAGGCTAACAGGCCACCGATATCAACGTGACATCGGTGTTACAGGCTGTCACTTTTTCATGTGTTTGTCTGGAGAACAGGATGGCCCATTGCTGTAGCCATTCTGCTTTCCCTGGTTGCAAAAGAGGGAGTAGCAGAATCCCAACTTGAATTTAGGCAATCTGCAGGAGAGAGTAGAAGGCTAACAACAAAAACAGAACCATTAGTAGAATCCGACTGGAGGTGCACAGTGGCCAGGATCCCGCTGGTGTGGAGTGCAGCAGCAACAGTCGGCAGCATAATGCCTCTGGCACACCACCAGCTTAGTGCCTGCGTATTGTTGGGGTGGGTGTGGAATGGGAGGGGGACACACCATACTGAAGTGTGACGCCCATCAGATGTAGGCAGCTCTATTAGTTCGGTTATCAGGTAAGGTTCTGCTCGATCACTCCCTGGGCTCAGTAATAAGGCATGTCACACTGAGATGCAGTGACATGCCGCATGACTGACCCTGAGCTCCAGGGGTGTATCTTCAAGAGGGTTGTGGGAGTGTTCAACCCCCCCCCCCTTCCGTACGTTTACTAGGTGTGATGTGAACAGAGTCTAGCCAGTCCCTAAGGGGTCAGTCGGGAACCCGTGAAAGTTTTGGGCTGTGCATTGTCCATTGGCATTTTGTCTTGCTCCAATTAACAAACATGTTGCAGTCAGGGCTGGCCAGAAGGCAGCAATTAATGGGAAATAGACTGTGACTTGAGCAACTCTTTATGGAAAAAGAAAGGTTTAATGTCTTGTCAATCCAGTTTTGAAATGACACACCAAATAACTCACTGGAGCCCACTTTCAGACTGCGTATTCCTAATTGTAAGAACATATAATGCTTAACAGTAATACGTGCATAAGGTGTGCCTTCTTAAAAGGCATTTCGCAGCACTTTTCAAGGAATACTGTCATGTCTTTCCCTGCTGCCAGATCTGCAGTATTTCAGAGAAAGTGGCCATCCCAGCCCTGCCTTCCAGGCATAGTATTCCTCCAGCCAATGAGGAATACACTGAACATTCCTTTATTCTTTCTGTGAAAGAACAGTCACCATCTGGTAGTGATGCCCATCAGACTTCAATGTCGAATGCATTGTACCATCCATCCAGTTAGTCCAATAAAAGGTATCCATACTTGCATTTTGCATGGAAGGCAGGGCTGGTAAGGCCACTTTCTCTGAAGTACTGCTGATCTGGCAGCAGGGAAAGACATGACAGTATTCCCTGAAAAGTGCTGCGAAATGCCTTTTAAGAAGGCACACCTTATGCACATAAAAATCCACACATGTTGCAGAAAAGCGCTAATAATATGTTCGTTAACACTATAGTTGGCAATTAGCGTGTCATCAAATCTCCACTGCAGCCGTTTAATATAATTGTTAACAACTGTTAAATTAAATTATTTAATCTAATGTATGAAGCTCTTTGCTTGTTTGATAAGCAAAATAAATATTTTTTGTAGAACTGCCCATTTTATGCACATCACCTATGATGCACTGCATAACTGTTTCACCCGTCTTGATTATGCAGGTAATGATGCAGCCCAGAGGAGAGTTTAGTAAACTAAACATGTCCCAGCTAACATAGGAATAGCACACCCAGGCCTGCCCAGCGTTTTCTCTGCGTTCTGCGACTTGCACCTTAGCAGTTACAATGGAAAAGAAACAGTGTGGCATGGGCCGCGCGCCCTTTATTGGGGCATACACCCATCTCTTGTGTAATCACATTGCTGCACTGTGCCTGGCTGCCTTAGAAAATGAAGGTTGGACGCTGTAATAAACTGCATGTAATGTAACTAAAGTGGTCTCATAAAGAGCAAAGAAAGCCATTGTTGGTGGCCTCTCGGAACGGAGCTCCATGTGGTTTCTGTTATTGCAGAGTCAGGGCGGCCTGGGATTGTACATGGGTAATTGCATTAGCCAGTGACGGAGTTCAGTGTGGTGCACATTGCAGTAGGTGTCAGGGCGTGCCTCTGCTCTTGCTGGCAGGTCCCCTTTCCCAGGGAAATTACATAAGTAGGGTTATTTTATGAAGGGGCTGCGACACTGACTCAGAAAGTTAGAGTTTCACAAAGAAAGATGGCAAACTGCCACGGGTAGGAGTAGTGTTCCTGCAGGTAAGGCAGTAGCACAACAGAAACCCAGGCGTAGGCCTACATGGGCTCTTTGTATGCAGCCCGGTGGAGGTGGAAGACTCCATGTTCTGGAGAGGCATGACCAATCCACTCCGGGATTTCTTGAAAGCCAATCTTCTTTTCTGCAGCAGAGGCTGATTAAACCTAATTCCCTCCTGTGAAGATCACTTCCCCCATTTAAAAATGAATGCACCTCGTTTTACATGTGGACCCAGTGAGGTCCAAGATGGAAGCAGTCTCCTTGTGCCATGGACATAGATGATGACACACTAATACTGTAGTATGGGACCCCAATCGATGTTCGAACATGTGGGTCTGTACTGGTTGCTTCAGGTCAATTCAGCTTTTCATATGTCGCCCCCACTGCATGGTTGAGTGTGAAGAGACTTTTTATGGGTGGGCAAATAGGGCATGTGCTAAGGGCCCCCATCCTGGGGGGCGCCCATGTGGAAATGGCAGTCTCCACGTGAGGACCCCCTGACAGCCTTTACCTGTGTTTCACATGTATGTCACTTGTTATTTACTGTGAGTTTGTTGTATTTTCCATTTTCAATGTATTGCATGACTATTCATTTTCCCAAGTATTTTTCATCTTCATCCAAGGCCTCACTCCCCCCCCCCTGAGAATTCCCTGCCCAGGTGTGACACCTGCAAGCTTTTACTGCAGCCTGGTAAGCTCTAGAGGGAAATGAGACACCTGTGCTTAGAGCACCTGTCCCAGCATCTGTTGCTGCCTATACCGTGTAAATTCCACCCCTTCCTCCTTGGAATCTGGGAAGAGGTGTAGTCACCATGGGGATGGGTAAGCTCTAGAGGGGAAGAGCAACAGCTGTGCAAAGAAGACCTGTCCCGGCCTATGTTTGCCCACCTGTCATCTCCCTCTCCCTTCCTGTACCAAGCGTCCTTGCGCCCTGGGAACAGCCTGACATCATGGGGTTTGCGGGGTGGGCTGGGGTAGCCACAGCCTTAAAAGATGAGGAGCAAGGACCTGGGGCTATGTTTTTGGTTTACCTACTGTGGTGTGCTGAACTTGTGGGATGGGGGAGAGAAGCTGAGGAGGTCCATTTATCAGGTACCATTGTTTTTCCTCTCTGTCCTTTACCCTCTCCCCCTTTTCCATCTTCTTGTTCCTCTCTCTCCCCAACCTGCTGTATTTATCTACCGGTTGTCTTCCCAGCTCTCTCTCTCTCACTCGCGCTCTCTCACTCTCTCACTCTCTCACTCTCTCACTCTCTGTCTCTCTTTCCCTGTCTCTCACTCTCTGTCTCTCACTCTGTCTCCCTCTCCCTGTCTCTGTGTATGTCTCTCTCTCTCTCTCATTCTCTCCTACTCTCTCTATATCTCTTTTCTCTCCCTTTCTCTTCCCCCCCCCCTTCTCTAAGCTCTCACCCTCTCCATCAGCCCCTTCTCTCCCACTACCTACCCAGCGGCTAATTATTTTTCTCCTCACTCCCCACTCTCTCATTGCTCCCCAGGTGCGCATTCTTTCTTCTCTCTCTCTCTCTCTCTCTCTCTCTCATGCTCCCTCCTCCTTCCCAGCAGCCTCCCCACTCAGATGTTGCCCTCTCCAACTCTTCACTTCTTCCCTTGGTGATCTTTCTCCCTCACCTGCATCCAAGGGTTCTGCCCAGGTCCCATGAAAGTGGGTTTGTCTAGCTTGTATGCCAGCCAACAATGCCACACCTTGTGCCCGCATCCCAGTGCAGACACCAATCTGTGCCCAGTGTGCCTAACTTACTCTGCTGGTAATAAGTCTACTTCTCTTCCTGTAATAAATCTGTCCCTGATTTTTTCAAAGACTTTGGTGCCTTCATTTGTGTTCCTACTTTTTGGCATAGCCTGCCTGCACACACAACAACGCACCCTCACAGAGTCTGTTAATTCCCTGGGCCAAAACTGTGGTTCTGCCTGGGTCTCCCACACAGCCATCCACATTTTGGCCTGCCTTCCTTTTCCACACCCATCTGTCCTCCACCTTCGGATGGGGGCCTACACACCTGCCTGCCATGGCTGCAGGAAAATGCTGATTCAAAATCTGTATGCGTTTACTGTTTTGGACAGTGTGCTGGGTCCTGAGGCATGAAGAAACATGTCTACGGGCACAGGAGGGGCACCCTGACAAGAGGAAATAATTAAAGGAGGATGGATGGAAGAGTCTGTCTGGTGACAGACACCATACACAAGTCAGAAAATACTGGTGTGTTGCCTTTATTTTAATTCTTATTTATAGTGCATGTTCTATACTAGCAGTATTCAAACTCTGCTTGTCAGGCTCCCAGGCAAGGACCTTTCCCACTAGGCTACATGAACCATTCGTGTGTGAATGTTTCATAATGGAATGTTGCTCTGCAGTGAATATATAAATACAAATTGTATACAAAATACAAAAGTCAAATGATCCTTTGTCCTGTGAGACTTTTTCCAATTAGGAAAAGTCAATTTAATTGCTTTTACCAAACATGACATCTTATTTTATTTATTTGATTTATTGTTCACTTGTTAGGCGCTTATACAGGAAGCAACTACTGTTTCAAGGCACTCATAGGGCAACAGGGAGGGGACATGGGATGATAAACAATTACAAATTACACTACAAAAGATAATAAATATAAAAATACAGTGCTGAAGGGGAAGACAAACCTACTATGCCTCATGTGTGTTCAGAACGTGCAAATGCAGAAGGGAGAGGGAATGGGATAGGTGATATGATGCTCATGGGTGAACAGCAGGTGAAGTGCAATGTAAGGTACGTACAAGCCACCAAGGGTGGAGGGTGAGCCAAGGCAAGTGCTGGGGATAGACAGCAGCTGGGATAAGGTGTAGGAAGTCAGGGCCCAGAGGATGTACAAGGGCCCTGCACATCAATCAGGCTACTGTGAGACTAGCAGAGGAGAGGAGAGGGAGGAGAGGAAGAGAAGACGAGGAACGTCTTGAGGCTCTTCCGGACGAAGAGAGAGGGGAAGGCTGTTCCAAAGCAGGGAGCCAGCTGAGGAAGGGGATCGCCCACCTGCCCTCTGCTTAGCGAACTGCTTTACCCACAATGAATTGGTGCTAGAGGAGCACAGAGGTCTATAGGGGGGAATATTTAGTATGAAAGAGTTGCAGATCGCATGGTCCCCTGGCCTCAGATGGCCTTGTGGATGATACAGAGGGATTTTAATGTAATCTGTGAAGCAACCGGAAGCCAGTGAAGACTTTGTAAAAGAGGAGATAGGACTTGCTGCCCTATTCTGGATTAGCTGGAAGGGTTGAAGAGTAGACGAAGGAAGATTCATAAGGAGGCTATTGCAATAGTCAAGCCTAGAGAGAAAAGGGCCTTGGTAACATTGAGCCTCTTGGGGAAGGTGAAAAAGGTAGAATTCCTTTGAGAAGGGACAGTCTTAAGCGGGACGTCTTGGAAATGTCCGGAGGGTGACGGAGGAAGGAGAGAGAGGAGTTTAAGATGACTCCAAGGTTTCTGGCTTCAGAAGTGGGAGCATGGGGAGCATTCTTACTTTAGATATGTATGTTCCCTTCCTGTGACTCTTCCCACTGCATACTTTGGGTCCCTCCACTGCTAATTAGGACTTTTCCTCTGACTTTGTGGGTTGGTATGAGTGAGTGCAGCTCAAAGCACAAACCTTTGTGAGAATCAGCACAGCAGCACCACAAAAGGCATCTTACTACCTCATCTGAGACCTGCCCGAATTCCACTCCCATTAAACATCAGTCAAGGTGAGTGGTAATGGTCAATCCATGCTATGGTGGAAGAATGTCTCGTCCGTCTTAACTCCTGTATCATCCCAGTCTGGATACACTCTCCCTCTCATCATAATAAAAGATGTTACAATTTCGAGGACCCAGCTCAGCCACTAGACATCCTCTACTCTACATCTTGATATCATTCACTGACTACATAATATCAAGAACGTCAGTCAGCTCATTATGTATGGGTCAGCAGCTGCAAAGCAGGTATTTGATTAATGATATTGCAGACCTGGTGTGCAGGGTTAAGTACACAGTGTAACACAGGGCAGGAGTAGGTGGTAGAGAGTACATGTGGCGTGACGAGTCAGGAAGAGTGATATTAAGAGCACAGTGGGACATGGCATTCAGGGGATACAGCAGCAGGGCCTTGCAAATGATTTGGTTTAGAGCGGGTCTGTAAAATGGGCAGCTTTTTGCTGGCATTGGCATGGCTTGTAAGACAGGCATCAGTGTCTCAGTGATTGCATGCATATAGAAGGCATGTTAGCTAGGCCCATGGCCGAGCAGGCTTCAAGGGCATCCAGTGAAGGTCTGCAGCGCAGCAGCGCATGCAATTTGCAGAGCTTACAGTCCTTTTACAAACAATCATCAGTCAATGGGCCAGGCACTTTCCAAATGTGTGTGTATGTGTGCCTGCATTCCATTGTCCAATGGCTCCAGGACAGCAGCAGCTCAGAGTGTGCAATGTGCTTTTTGCATTGCTTTGCTTTTTGGTTGCCTCATTATTTATTGGGGAGAAAGCCCCATGCACTGCCTGCGGGCGCAATGGAGCATGCAAGTAGCATACACACAGAGACACACACACACACACACCCCGCACATCCACATGCACATGACTCTCATATATGCTGTGAAGGCATCTTGGAGTAATAAATAGACAACAGATTCTGAATAAACACTAAAACTTTATTAACTTAAAAGTCAGTAATGAAAAAGGCCCATCTTGCACTACACTATGGTGGGATATCCCTTCCAAACCAAAACTAAGGAAAGTCGAAGTCCAAGAGTTCAATTTCGGAATCTGTCTGTGACCAAAACCTATACTTGCCCTCACAACTAATCTATACAAAGTGCAGGGATGTCAGCAACCAACAAAACAGTGTTCATCCTAAAGTTCTGATCGCTGTCCAGCTTGCAGCTATCTTTCAGCTCCCTTCCCCAAGTATAAATCAGTTTCAACAAAAGTCTCAGGATTGCCTAAATTCAGGATAATATAGAATTAACCAGTACTCGAGGTTCCCTTCCCAAAGTTCCAAAACACAGTTCAAAACACTAAATATCTTGAAGCTCTGACCTATCAATAAGTAGTTCAAACATCATGGCACCCTTCCCCGGGATGCACATTCAATGATATATTGATATAATGGTGTTTCCCAGTTTTCTTAAAGGTCTATGCCACACTTCTCTGACCATTTTAAATCCTCTTATGGATTTTAGCTTAGTACTGATGTGCTTTTAATTTTAGTGGCTGTAAAATACTTCTTGTGTCATAATTGTGTTTTTAATACCTGAATTTATCCCACGTGCTGTTAGCTCGCAATGCTGTGCTATTAGGACCCACACAGTCCTCTTTTTCCAAGGAGCCGGGGTACATAAACCCTGTGTCTTCCTCGCCAGCATTTATGTGTCAAGCTTAAGACAAGCCCGAGTATGCCCGACCGTGCTACGAGTGGGCTGGAGGGGCACATAAAGATTTCCCAGGCTAATCTTCTTGCTCTGACTCCCCCTGTTACCTGTTTTGCTACAGGCTGGGTGACCTTCCCCAATATTCTGTTTCTGGCTCCAATATGGATGAACTCCCTCCCTCTACACAGTCATCGGTCTTAGGTAATCTCAGACTATTGCTTCTCAATACTAGATGCTTACGTGCTCATGCAGATGACATACCCCATGTAATATCTGATTGTTTTCCTGATCTCTTTTTTGTGACGGAAACTTGGCTGCAGGAGTCTTTGACTCCTGCTCTGAATCAAGCCATACCTGAGGGTTTCTCTATTATCGAGGCTGACCGCCCCCCCCACGCAGAAGGGACAAGGGTTAGCAGTCATTTCTAAAGGCTATTTAAAAGTCTCTAAACTGGATTACCCTGTCATCCTGGCTATGGAATCTCTTTTGCTGCACTGTATTTTATCTCCCTCTTGTGTATGCCATTTTTTACTCATTTATCACCCGCCCGGGTCCTTCACTGGTGTTCTTGAGCCCTTATTGGATACTGTGGCTGACTTGCCCTCTCAATTTTCCAATCTTGTTGTACTAGGAGATTTTAATTTAAAATTCAACAAACCTCATACCGTAGCTCCTTTTTTAACAGTATGCCTGATCTGGGTCTTGGGCAATTTGTCCTTGAGCCCACTCACAAGTTGGGGAATATTCTGGACTTGGTGTTAGCCAATGAAGACCTTCTGACCACTTTTTTAGTGGAACCAGTGATTTGGTCTGACCATCACTTGGTCTCTTTTGCTCTTAACATGGCTTGTACGTACCGTAAAATAGCCCCCATGAAAAAATTGCAGCATAGTTGGCACTCAGTCGACCTGCCAAATTTGATATTGATTGTCAAACAAACAGGGTGTGAGGCACCTGAACTCACATTATTAGGGCTTACTAATGCGCTGCGTACTGCGGATGACTTAGTAGCCCCTTTATAGCTTAGTCAGCCTCGGAGGCTCCCTTCCCAGCCCTGGTTCACTAATAATCTCAGATCACTTTGCCTTACCATGAGACAAGTAGAACTCAAATGGCCACGGACGTATGACCCCATTTTAAAGGTCTGCTATAACTGATGTGCCACTGTTTATTTTGCAGCTATTTTGCCAGTGAAAAAAAGCTTTTTTTGTTCAGAAAATCGAGACCGCTATTTGTCAACCCAAAACACTTTTCCCTGTGGTGAGATCTCTCTCATCTACAGTTACATCTACCTCTTCAGTTACGCCCACTCAAGACCTCTGTGATACTCTGGCTCTATCATTTATCACAAAAATCGATAAAATGCGCAACAACATTGCTGACTTTGACGCAAACTATTTCTGTGATCTGAATCCTAAGGCTGACCTCAATATCATATCTGCAACTCCTATCCTTATGAATCAGTCTCTTTTTGAGGGAGGGTCTATATTTCCTCTGTTCACTGTTATAGAGATATTTCCTCTGAATTGCTTGTTGAAGTCACTGATGCAGTGAACAATTCTTGCCAAACCGGATTTATCCCCCCTGAACTGAAGGCCGCCACGGGGATCCCGTTGCTTAAAAAACCTGCACTTGATCTTTCTGGGTCATCAAACTACCGCCCTATCTCACTTCTCCCGTTTCTTATGAAACTTCTTGAATCTTTTGTTTCTCCTTTGCTATCATCTTTTATGGAGTCCACTGGGCTTTTTGATCCTTCCCAATCTGTGTTCAGGCCAGATCAGGGGACAGAGAATGTCCTGGTCTTGGTTCTTGATGATATGGCCAGGTTGGTTGATGCAGGAGAGGTGCGTGCCCTGATTTTATTAGACCTGTCAGCGGCATTCGATACAGTCGATCACCCCATCCTGCTCGACCACCTGGCCCAAGTCGGAATCTCAGGTCACGTTCATGCCTGCTTTACCTCCTTCCTGGCCGACAGAACTCAGTCTCTCTCACTCCCTCTGTATTCTTCTTCTATTTTCTCGCTTCTTTGTGGTGTCCCCCAAGGCTACGCCCTGTCCCCCATTCTCTTCAATATTTACATCTAGTCACTTGTGTGTCTCATCCGCTGCTTCAGCGTCAGATGTTACTCGTACGCTGACACTCAGATACTGATCGATTAGATCTTGATCAGGCTGAGATGTCGTTGTGCCTGGGGGGATGTCTGACATTTGTAAAGCAGGGCATTTCCATCTACGAAACCTCAGGAAGGTCCTTCCATTAATTCTTGCCAATCTTCATCCTCCTGTTGTGGCCGCCCTTGTGCTTAGTTGTTTAGACTATTGTAATTCCCTCTATTTATCTCAGCCAAAGGGACTCTTTCAGCGGCTCAAATGGTTCCAGAATATGGCTGCTCGGGTCGCCACCGGCTTTCCATATGGTGCCCATATATATCCGGTGTTGCAGTCCTTACACTGGCATGCCGGTTGCCCAGCACATTGTTTTTAAAACTTTGTCTGGTTCAGCGTGCTTTGCACGGCCAAGGGGCTGAATATCTGTGCAATAAGTTTACATGCTGCCTCCTGATGCGGTCTCTGCGTTTGGCAACAGCTGGCTTGCTTGCCGTCCCTGTGGTTTCAGCTCTCGCGCTGTGGTGGTCACGCTTTGTCTGTTGCTGCACACCGACTTTGGAACGGCCTGCCGCTACAATTTGAAAAATTTGGAAAATCACCTTGCCTTCAGAAAGGCATTAAAACCATATCTGTTCTAGGATTACGGCTGTCGTGTATACTGACCTTCTCTACTGCTCAGTGACATGATGCCTTTGGCGAACGTGCGCTTAATATATATGCATAACATAACACTTGCACCATCTGCATATGGTTAGTCTTTGTATAACAAAAATGTCACGGCTGAAGAGTGCAGTTAGTTTTGGTTCATTTGTTAAAGTTCATCTCCAAAGTTCCATTCACTTTGGAGTCCCATATACATTGGGTCCACTTGCCTTGTAAAAGTTCTATTCACTTTCAGGATCAATATGTATTGGTTTCTTTGGTTCAAAGTTTGATTGACTTGTGGATTCAATATGAACTTTGCTTGTATTTAGAGTTTCATTCACTTTTGAAATTGGCACACAATGGGTTTATTTAAATTGTAAAGCTTAATTCCTTTATAATCTTCAAAGGTAACAGTTTTCTTTCTGTGCGGTATTGAATAGGTATGAAGATATGATATGATATGACATTTATAGGGCACCTATAAACAAGTGTTTCAAGGTGCGACGAGGCAAGAGAGTGGAGCAAAGAAAGGGCAAGACAACGATCTAACTAGGCCAGGTGACAATGAAATCGCGCAAGTGCTGGGGAAAGGTAGGGAAAAAGTGCCAGGGGAAGGAGAGGAGGAACAAGACAAGAAGTGCGGCCAGCAGGTGGCAGTGCAGGGGTTAAGTGTAGACCACAAGTGTTAGATAAGTGCAGGTAGGGGGAATGTAGGGTTGCAGATACAGCCCCAAGCGCTGGGTTGCCAGGAGGCAGTGCAGGTCTGCAACTGGGAGGGCGGGGACCTGGGCCAATGGTTCAGAGGGTAGCCAGATAACCAGTGCAGTATCAAATAGGAGATCAACTGGGAAGAGGAAGAGAGAAGGCAGAAGCAACGAGGAAATTCTTGAGCTGCTTCCGGAACCGGACATGGTTCTGCTCAAGTTTCAGAGAGGCAGGGCGGCTGTTCCAGAGGGAGACGCCAGCCAAAGAGAGATCTGCCCCCAACTCGTTGTTTGGAAATACAACGGACCCTCAAGGAGTTGGAGGAGCAAAGAGCTCATCTGGGGGTCGCGTAACTAGTTACAGTTAATATATTTGTTGAAGCTTTGCATTCGTTTCTGCATTAAACAAATGTTAGAGGTTTTCATTTAAATCACTTTGTTGTTATATTCAGTTAATTTCGTTGTAATACGCCTTTCTAGTTTGCCTTTAAATATGCGCAGCTGTACACGCCACTGCTCCATAACAAAGTATTCTTAATTGTTCATTGGTTAACACGTTCTATTGTTCGCTGGCTAGCAAGGATTCGGATCGGATACCTTCGACAACGTGTCTCATCATCCACGCGACCACTCTGATAAAAAATAACCTTGCACATAAGATCAAACACTCGTATGCCAGGTTTCTGCTTTCATCCAAACTAACTGATTGCGTTGTCGCGAGTTCCTGCAGTGCAGATGTTAATGTTAAAGGATATTTGTACCGCGCACTATCACCATCGGAGTGGTCCCTGGCTCTCAAGCGGATCTGAAAAAAGGGGAAAGGGTGAGGGGTGAGTTAGAGGAAACGAGCAGGAAAAAAATGCAAGAGAGCAGTGATGTGCTGTTGGCAGCTTCAGTTTAGTTTTCACTGTTTGCTGAGCTTGGGTGTGCTTTTCGGTTGGTAGCCATTGTGTTCTGTTATGAGAAGGTTTTGTTCTGTTGTCATTTATTTTGTTGTTGCAGAGCAGTGAAGTTTGTGTGGTTTTCTGTGCTTTAGGGTTGTGGTTGTGTTTGGATTAGAATCTGAGAGGTGTATTCAGAAGGGTGAGATTGTTAGTCAGTTGGTTATTGGCCTTGCTATCTAGATGTGGTATGCGCTAATTTCAATTTCTTTATAGATGTGGCGAGTAAATATCTCTGCATTTCTATCTGGATGCATGTGAGGAGGTACAAGCGACGGACGTGGGGAGGACCGACAACTCACAGAGAACGGGCGGTCATAGGGAATCGCTCGAACATGAGACAAGCACAACGAACAACCCAGGAGCAGAAGCGCCGCAGCGGAATGCTGCAACATGGTCAGTTATTCACCGTGCTGGGATCCCAACCCGGGTTGGCGAACATCCTGGAGGAGGGCGGGAAAGATATCAGGAGATGGTCCACGGCAACCGCAGCCCACAGCTGAGGGCGGGAGGAACCCCAGACGTCAGGGCCCGACCATATGCTCTCGGGTCCCGGCGCCGCATGAACCGCGCTGATGAAAGCGCCGTAGGATTTTTACCTATGCTGCGGGGGCAGGCAGAAATGACGGCGGGGAAACCCGGCTTTAAGGGAGGCGGGACAACCTCCCCAACCAATGACGGAAGCGCTAGCCAGGAACTCTGCTCATTGGTGGGGGTTTGAAACCAGGGAGGATTATAAAAGCCTGCCTGTTTTTACAAACGCTGTCTGTTATATCCACAAGATGCCAAGAAGGAGAACTCAGTCAATCCCGAGTGGTGGGCCTATCCAGATATCACGAGTTAGAGGACAACCCCCTTCTTCAAGAAGGCCTTGGGGAAGGAAAGCCCCACGGTGAAAGAAACCGCCAGAACTTTCAGTGTATTACTTAAACGCCAAAACTTTCAGTTTATTGACCTTTGACCAAAACCTTAAACCAGTAATAAATATTATTTCAGCATTTCGCCTTGTCTCCATCCTCATAATTCCACAAGTGGCGACGAAAGTGGGATTACGGCGGTGTGATGGAGGCATTAATCAAAACCCTGTCGAAAGGACAGCAACAGCTGCAACAGTTGGTACAGCTGCAAAGCCAACAAGCAGCTGCCGATCGCCAAGCCTTCCAGCAGGCTACACAGTTGCAAAGCACAGTACAAACCACTGCACAGGACAAGCATCATGAGACCATTTTTAGGCTCACAGACATGGTGGCTAGCTCTAGGACCCAACCAATGGTCCCATCCGCATTACTACAAAAGTATAAAGACGGCGAGGACCCTGCTTTCTTTTTTACGAGTTTTGAAAGAATAGCCAGGAACGCACAGTGGCCCCCGAACGATGGGGACAATATGTAGCCCCCTTCTGTCCGGCGTCATGCAGGGAGCCTACCAGGCAGTGAACCCTACCGGCAAAACTCCCTATGGTGAAATTAAGGCAGCTATATTGGACTGCATTGGCCTTGATAAAGAGGCCTATCGAATCCAACTAAGGGACACCAAGCTACGGGCTGGGGAAAGCCCGCGACAGCCGTATTATCGTATAAAGGGTTCCATGTAATAATGTTGCCACAAAAATCTCGCCATGCAAAAATATCGCTGAAAAATGGCCATTTTTTGTGGCGACATTATTGAATGGAACATGCGGGGGACACCCCCGCAACCCCAAACTTTCTTTTTTTTCTTTTTTTTTTGTTTAAATTTCTTTTTGTTTTGCCCCTGTCCCCATATATATGGTCACCCAAATAATATCGCCACAACATTTTCCCGGCAATATTATTTACGGCGACCATATATATGGCAATATTATTACCTGATACCCTATAAAGGACTTGGTGGAAAAGTGGCTGTTGACTCTGACGCCGGCAACCCAACCTATACTTGACAAAATTATCCTCAAGCAGTTTGTGGAAGCCCTGCCAGGACAAATGCAGAGGTGGGTGAGGCAACATCACCGGCCCTCCCTAACAGAAGCCGTGGATATCGCCTCAGCGTATCAAAAGGCAGGATACCACAAGTTGCCACCCACAGGAATAACCGCACACATAGCAGTACCGATAACTGACCCCCACCTCACCAGAGGGGTCAGGCCTCAACAATTGAGATGGAGACAACCCGACGAGGGTACCCAGAGGCCAGAAGATAAGAAATCTGGCATTGAAGACAAAGCCGCTGGGGCCAGTCTAGGATATCGGCAGCCTAAGTGCTTTGAGTGCAACAAATGGGGCCATATAGCCCGATTCTGTCCCAGGAGAAGAACTGCTGAGCCAATGGATATAGGATACCTGAACCCGCTGCAAGAAGAAAGCATACCCGGTCCTTACGTCGTGGACATACGAGTCGACGGCAGACCAACACGCGCTCTACTTCACAGCGGCAGCAGGCAAACCGCCATATCACCCACTGTAAGTAGCAAACCCAACTTACTTAATGTATCTATACCTATTAAATGTATCCATGGGGACATAAAACAATATCCAATGAAAAATGTGGCTATTGAAGTGAACGGGGAACTATCGCCCTTGAGGGCTGCCGTCCTACCTTTTCTGCCTGCCCCGGTAGTCATAGGAACCGATTTACCTAACTTTGACCAGGCACTGACAACCCGGGAGGGGTGAAGGGAAGCAGATCCGACATGGGCACAGGAAGGGGTATGGCTAGCCCAGGAACCATGATCAATAAAAAAGACGAACCTGTATGGACTGGTGTCGGGCTAGTTATATGACTAGAACCATCGACTGGAAGATAGAGGATAACGAGGATAGCATTAGGGGAGAGACCCTAACAGACAACACCCTCAAGATAGCTCGGGAAAGGGCAGCCCAAGAAGGGGATCCAGATGTATCCAAGGGGCCAGGATTTGTGCTTCATCAGGGTTTGCTATACCGAAGATACAAGGCCGACGATGGGACTGTTAAGGAACAGTTAGTCTTACCAAGAAAGCAACGCACTGTGATAATGCAATTAGCCCACAACCACCCCTGTGGAGGCCACATGGCTTCCTTAAAGCAAAACATACTCAAATGGTTTCACTGGCCAGGACTATATGGGGAGGTGGCCCAGTTTTGTAAAAGATGTCCTACCTGCTAGCTAACAAGCGGAGTGAAACCCGCTAAAGCTCCCCTACAGAAGATGCCCCGTATTGCAGTACCATTCCAGAGGATCGGCATGGATATAGTCGGTCCATTAGATCCAGCCAGTAGAGGATATAAGTATATGCTGGTCATAGTCAACTACGCCACCCGCTATCCAGAAGCTTTTCCCCTCAAGGGGACGTCATCCAAACAACTATGTGATCAACTCATACCCTTCTTTGCCCGGGTCGGCTTATCCTCAGAAATCATCATGGACCAAGGGACAAACTTCATGTCGGCTCTCCTTCGCCAGGTGTGCAAATCTCTACAAATCAAGCAGCTGAGAACCTCTGTGTACCATCCCCAAACAGATGGCTTGGTCGAAAGATATAACAAAACAATAAAGAAAATGCTGAGAAGGGTAACAGGACCGGATGCCAAATATTGAGATAGGGTGATACCTCTTGTTTGGATGGTCCTAAGAGATACGCCCCAGTCCTCCACGGGATTTTCTCCCTTTGAGCTGTTGTTTGGGAGACAACCCCGAACGATCTTAGACCTGGTTAAGGAAGAATGGGAGGCCTCCAAGGAAATGACCTTAACCAAATACACTGAGGAACTGAAGGAACATTTAACTGCACTGCGTGCTTTGGCAGAAGCCAACCTCACTCATGCCCAGACAACACAAGAAAAGAACTACAACAAGGGAAGCAGAATGAGGAGTTTCAACCCGGGTGACCAGGTACTCATACTCTTACCTACCAGCGCCAATAAATTATTGGCCAGATGGAGAGGACCGTACAAGATCACAGATGTTCTCAGTCCCGTGACATACAGGGTGCACCAACTCGACCGAACCAACCCAGACCAAATATAACACATCAATTTATTAAAGGAGTGGAACGAACCACTAGTAGCTGCACTAGGAACCACCAGGGACATAGAAACAGTGGAAACAGCGAACCCTGATACCGGTTCTCTGGACCACGTCCAGTGGGGAGACGCCCTATCACCAACTATGAGAACAGAGTTATTGGATAGGTTGCTATCCTACAGGAAAGCCTTTTCCACCTTTCCAGGGCGAACCAATATACTCGAACATGAAATAAAAACAGAGCCCGGACAGATAGTACGACTCCGACCCTATCAGATACCCGAAGCCCGGAGATGCATCATAAACACTGAGGTGGATGAAATGTTGCATTTGGACATCATTGAGCCATCAATCAGTGCTTGGTCTTCACCCATCGTACTCGTCCCTAAACCGGACAGCTCAATCCGCTTCTGCATGGACTACAGGCAACTGAACGCCATGTCTCGATACGAAGCCTATCCGATGCTGGGGATGGATGAGTTATTAGAAGGACTCGGAGCTGCCCGATACCTGAACACCCTAGACCTAACAAAGGGATACTGGCAGATCCCGTTGCGACCCAAGGATAAGGAAAAAAATGCCTTTTCCACAACACAAGGGCTCTACCAATTTAAGGTTCTACCCTTTGGCCTGCATGGGGCACCTGCCACCTTCCAAAGGCTTATGGACATCGTCCTACGACCACATGAGGGGTACGCAGCGGCCTACCTAGACGATATCATAATATACAGCAGGTCCTGGGAAAAACATCTAAACCACTTGGAACTGGTCGTAGCCGACCTACATAAGGCGGGTCTACACATAAATCCCCGAAAAACCACGATGGGGACTCACAAGACCAAATATCTCGGACACCTGGTGGGGGGTGGAGTTCTAAAACTGCAGATGTCCAAAAGGGAAGCTATACATAGAATCCCAACGCCCGTGAGCAGGAAACAAATCCGGGCTTTTCTGGGACTCATGGGTTATTATAGGAGGTTAATTCCTGATTTTTCCTCCGTGGCCGCCCCGCTCACCGATGCATTGAGACTCAAAGGAAACCCGAACTTGACAAACAACGAAGCCGCCTTAAGGGCCATAGCCCTCCTAAAACAAAGGATCACGTCAGACCCCATACTGTGTTGTCCGGACTTTCAGAAACAATTGTTCCTACAAACTGAAGCCTCGGACCAGGGCTTGGGTGCCGTGCTCTCTCAGGAATAAGGGGCGGAACTACGGCCCATATGCTTCATCAGCCAGAAATTGCTGCCGTATGAGTTGGCCTACTCCACTATTGAGAAGGAATGCCTAGCCATCAAATGGGCGATTGACTCCCTCAAGTACTATCTAGTAGGACGCCAGTTCACATTGTTCTTGGACCATGCACCCCTACAATGGCTTGCCCGACACAAAGATACCAACCAGAGAGTCCTCCACTGGTTCCTCTCCCTACAACCCTTTGACTTTATAACTCTGCATAGACCGGCCAGGTTTCAGCTAGTGGCAGACTACCTGTCCAGGTGCTCTCACTGGCCTGATTGGCCTGAACCCGGGGTGAGTATGTGTGAGGAGGTACCAGCGACGGACGTGGGGAGGACTGACAACTCACAGAGAACGGGCGGTCATAGGGAATCGCACAAACAGGGAGTTCGAACACGAGATGAGCACAACGAACAACCCAGGAGCAGAAGCACTGCAGCGGAATGCTGCAACGTGGTCAGTTACTCACCGTGCTGGGATCCCAACCCGGGTTGGCGAACATCCTGGATTCGGCAGCCCGGACTGGGAGGAGAGTGGGAACACTATCAGGAGGTGGTCCACAGCAACCGCAGCCCACGGCTGAGGGCGGGAGGAACCCCAGACATCAGGGTCCGCCCATATGCTCTCGGGTCCCTGCGCCGCATGAACCGTGCTGATGAAAGCGCCGTAGGATTTTTACCTATGCTGTGGGGGCAGGCGGAAATGACGGCAGGCAAACCCGGCTTTAAGGGAGGCGGGACAACGCCTCCCGAATCAATGACGGAAGCGCTAGCCAGGAACTCTGCCCATTGGTGGGGGTTTGAATCCATGGAGGATTATAAAAACCCGCCTATTTTTACAAACGCTGTCTGTTATATCCACAGGACGCTGAGAAGGAGAACTCGGTCAATCCTGAGTGGTGGGCCTATCCGGATATCACGAGTTAGAGGACAACCCCCTTCTTCAAGAAGGCCTTGGGGAAGGAAAGCCCCACAGTGAAATAAACCGCCAGAACTTTCAGTTTATTACTTAACCACCAGGAACTTTCAGTTTATTGACTTTTGACCAAAACCTTAAGCCAGTAATAAATATTATTTCAGCATTTCGCCTTGTCTCCAGCCTCATAATTCCACAATGCAGCATTGGGTAATCTTCACAGTCTTGTCCAGACGAGACGCAAGCCAACATTCACAACTCCATCCACACGTGGCACTGGCTAACATTCACGATCCTGTCCAGATCGGATGCAGGTCGACATTCACGATTATATCCAAATGTGGCCTTGGCTAACATTCACAATCCTGTCTAGAGGCGACTCGAGCCAACATTTTACAATCCTGTCTAGATGTGATGTTAGCTAATATTCACTATTCACAATTCTTATCTAGATGTGATCTTCTGGTCGGCCTAATGGTCTCTGCCTCAGGGCCCACCTCCTATCCCTGAGGCACTCCTGGGCCAGCTTCTGTCCCCAGGAGAACAAGCTCTTGTAACATGAGAAAAAGGGGCAGCCACCCTGCACAGCTCCCTTTTCAATGTTCACTCGGTTCCACAGAGCCCCAGCTCCAGGGCCGCTCTTCCCTGAACTGTTGGTGTGCTGCACAAGTACAGGTCTGAAGAAAGAGGTCCAAGTATGGCCCTCATGACCCACACACAACTCTCAGCCAGCAGACCGAGACACGACAGGTGCCCTTCACCGTCATCATCGATGTATTGCAGATGTGAGAAATGTTACTCTCTCAGCCATTCAGTCCATACTCAAAGTGCAAATCAAGAAATCAATGATGTCTTCACTGACATCCCAATGTAGCTGCACTTCGATATGAGGTACATAGCCATTCATTCACAAAATTACACAAGTATGCATTAGCTTATTGCATATAAACACAAAACGTATTGCATATAATCACATTCTTTGTCAAAACTGAACCGCAAGATGATAAAACGCATACTAAGCTTGTATATACTTGACTGCCTCTGATATGGAAAAGCTATAAGGAAAAATATGGACGCTATAGACCCATTGAAATGAATGAGGAAGGGGAGACAAGCTTCGAGTACATGGAAGGGTTGGCATGATGGCTGCAGCCAGAGGCAAACAGAAATGATTCATCCAGCCAAGGATGAGTGAAGACGGAAAGTTCCTGGTTATCAAAATAATAAGCCATCTGAGAAAAATTCTGGCTAAAATACTCATAATTACAGGCAAGAGAGCTCAATTTCATGGTCTCAACACACGTGACCCAACATAACAAGACAATGGACATTAAATCAAGGTGACGCAGAGAAGCTGTTCCCACCAAATCAGAGATAGAAAGATACCAATGTTGCTCATGAACTTCCAACTGAATAACTGAATGCACTCTGCCAGGCTTAGTTGACAAGATGTGGCAACATTAGGGAACACACAGCCCCTCCATCTTCATTATCAATGCCTTGAGAAGGTACACTCATCCTGGAAATCGTCCAGGGTCCCAGGGTTGGGAGGAGCCACTCCACCCAATACAGAGTCACCTTTCACATGAAGATATAATATGTTGCAGCAGCCAATGGTCTCTCTGCGACCCTACAACATTGTAGATTGAAATATGCAGAGGTAGTCACAGGAGGAGCCGCCAGATATGACTATCCAATAGTAGAATTAACCCCTATAGGACATGTACCTAGTTCGCCTAAACTGACCAATGTGAAAACCTGATAGGTTTCGGGGACAGAGCTTGGTTTTGTGATATCCCACCTGGATAAAACCGGGAGACACACACTCAGAAGACGAGAACCCTTGAGATATTATGTTTTTTATTATTTTTTATTTATTTATTGTGCCTTAGCCAATGTTTTTGACTTTTTACACATTTTTCAGACCAATACAGAAGATTTAAAACAATTAACAGAATAAAACAAAATTTTCAGTATAAAAGAAAATAAGCGAAAAAGAAACGATCATTAATACATTTACAGTTATCATCAAATTTCATTTCTTAATGATCATCCAAATTTAAGTCTCTAAAAACTCTTGCCACTTCTGCGGTCAGAAATGTTTCATTACCAGATGATAGTCTAAACCAAAATTCCTTCGTGTCCAACCATCAAATATGGACAAATCTTCTCAGTCTAGGAACTCTCACCTTCGTTGTACCCAAACACTTAGATAGAAGGTGTTTTAACGTTTAGCATTCATTAGCATTGCATTTGACACAGCAGTTATTGGATAGAGCTATGTCTCTGACAGATTCAATTTCCAGAGTGGGGAGTAAGTTGAGTCTGAATCTTAAGAAAAGGTCCCTTGAACTCGAATCTGGATATTTGGTCAAATATGGGGGCAGAATCGCCCTTTTTTTACCCATGGTCGAAAATGATATTGACAACTTTGCCCTCCTCATCATATCTTCTGTTTCTAGCCAATCACAGTTTTTCATACGCTCTTTCACTTTTGTCCGATTTTGTATCAGAAGTTCTGATGTGCAGTCTGAGTTATTCAAAAGCTCTAGGCATCTAAGCTTTAGTTTTACAAGGAATTTGTTCGTATTACACTGAGTAAGAAGGACAGGTCCTCATATAATGTTCCCTTTGGGGGAACCAATAGGGACTATACAAGGAGATCCATTTCCACTCCAACCACGATTTTAGTGAGGACAGTCCCAGTTCATACCTAAGAGATACAATAGGAACACAATTCGGAAGTGATGATGTGTTTTTCCAAAGCTTTGACTCTGTAGAATCCCAATTCACATCCATCGCAGGCAAATTTCTGTCCATGCCAAATAGAATGACAGGGGCCACCTTTCGTAAATAGAATTTCACCAGAGGAAGTATAGAGAATTTACAAAATGTAGTTCTTATCCTTTTCATCTGGGCCCCCAACTTAATAGTTTTTAGACTTATAGTTTCCAATAGATGGATTTTAGTTGGGTGTGACTTGATTGTTGATCCCAAATAGGTGAGCTCAGAGACAACCTCTATAGGTCGGTGATCCAATTCCCATGAATAGTTCTCAACTCTTTTGCTTGGATGTTTGAAAATTAGGATCCTAGATTTTTCTGGATTTATCCTGAGGTCATTTGTTTTTGCGCATATGTTTCCAAGACAGAAAGCAACCTCTGAAGTCGGACCTGAGAGTGATCTAGTACCACCACGTCATCTGCGTAAGCCAACCAGCTGATTTTAGTTGAGCAGATGCGCAGTGATACTAGACCACTCTCCTTTAAGCTTTGACCAAGGTCAGCCATAAAGAGGAAGAACAGAAGAGGTGCTATCAGGCAACCCTGACGGACTCCTCCAACCACCCGTATAGGTTCTGATAATTGACCTGCCCTGGAGAGTCCAACTCTCATCCTGGTATTTTGATACAATTCAATCAAGATAGAGAGAAGATTGGAGGGGTCCCCCCATGTATATAGTTTGTTCCATAAGAGACTCCTATTAACAGTGTCAAAGGCTTGGGTGAGGTCAATCCAAGCCCCAAAGAAAGGTGAACCACCTCTGCTTCCCGAGTCCCCATTTAATCAACTGACAACCAGACCATTCAGAGAGGTAGATAGTCCCTTTCTAAAGCCAGTTTGCTGTTTAGGTACTATTCCATTAGATTTCTCTCATTCTTCCAGATTTTACTGTCGGCATCCAGTAGTGAAATTGGTCGATAGTTCACCGCTAGGAGTCTAGCTCCTTTTTTAAAGATCGGGATTGTGATCAAATTTTTACACAAATCTGAGAGTTGTTTTGACATGATTATTTTGTCAAATTGTAGTTTAAGTAGTTTAAGTACATGAGCCCATAAGGAAAGGTTCATTTTCAGGGTCCAATTACTAAGCCCATTTGGGCCAGCTTCACTAGAGGTGGAGGGGTTCTTTATTAGTAGTTCTATATCAGTGCTGGTATACGTTAGGGACCATTGTGCAGTTTCCAAGCTCTCTTGGGCCGGGGCACCTATAGACCCATACACCAGAGAGAAATGGTCAACCCAGGATTGTTCTTGTAAGATGGCATCTTGATTGCACATTAGCAGGTCTTGCTTTGCCCCAACAATAGCCCAGACATTTCTAGAGTTTCTCTGATTCAAAGACCTAAGCATATGTTCTCCATCATGCTGCAGGATGGATGACATAAGTGACCGTTTCCAGTTTCTATAGTGATTTTTAATGAGGCTAAGAGCTGTCTCATAGGATTTTTTATCAAGATTTGCTTTTTTAGCGCTGCATTTTGATGTCTTATTATTTCCTTTTGTTCCAAAATCTGGGAGTTAAAGGCATGTTTGTGCAGCAACTTGCATTTTTGAGTAATAGGTTTCTGTGGATCCAAATCCAATACTAACAGATGGAAACTCGAGGGTTTGCAAAATTGGACATTTGTTCCTCAGACACCTTAACCACCATGTTTTGGAGTCTGCTAGTCAGATTTTTACCCACTATCAAATTTTCTAATACAGTTACCAGCCATGTTCACAGACAATTTACATGAATATGTGGAAACAATTGCGGAAAAATTGGCATCTATTGATAATTTGAGCATTGCATGGTCATCAGTATTCCCCTCCTCCACAATTAACATCACACAGTTTTCAAAAGCTTTCCTAGACATAAAAAAAATCATCAATTGTTAGAGAAAGCTGTTCCCCTATGCCAAGCTGGGATACTCGGAATGTCACCCCTAACATTTCCATTGAGCATCCATAGGTCCCATCCCTTCATGAAATTTACCCAGGCTAAGCCATTGGGTGTTTGATAACGTGATTTTCCTGTGACCTGATCTTTAGTCATCAGGCACTGTGAATTTAGATCTCCTGCTATAAGTACTTTGTCTGTAGGGAACCGAGATAATATGTCAACCAGCAGGTCAGATAACCTTAGCAAAAAGTCATAAAGGCTCCGCCCGCGACAGTTCCAATACAAATTTACCAAAATCCAACTCGATCCAATATTCAGGCCCTTGTACTCAACCCTTACAATCAGGATACCTTGCGTTTCATTTGATAGTAACCAGGATTCATAGAAGACATTATTTTTACATGCAGTCACAAGACCCCCAGAAGGTGTACCTCCTTTCCGACCCAGAAGCCAATTGTTGAAACATGGTGAATTTGGTTTATGGTCAAAGTTTCGAATCAAAAGATTTGAAAAACAAAAGGTTTGAAACAAAAGTTTTGAAAACAAAAGGCTCAACATACTATTTTTAACATGCAAAAGTGCATTTCTTTCTAAACCAACCCGTCGACAATACTCATGGATTGGTTTCAATTGCAATGCACTTTTACATGTTAAAAGTAGCATTTCAATGCTGTTTTGTTTGTAACGTTGAAACGTTACATGGAGCTGTCCAGTGCTGAAATTACAGGACTGGACAGCTCCATGTAACGTTTCAAAGTTATTTGTGTATATTGGCATTAAAATGCCTTTTTTTTTCTTTGAAACGTTACATGGAGCTGTCCAGTCCTGTAGTGTCAGCACTGGACAGCTCCATCTAATGTTTTAAGGTTTTAGTGTATATTGGGGAGGTTCCCCCCAGCCCCGTAACTCCCATGCCACCATCCCACCCCCACCCTAACCCAAGCTCCAACCCTAACCCTAAACCAAGTTTCGAAAGGCAAACTTTAATAAAAAAATTCTAATAAATTGTCATTCAAAACTTTTGTATTTCGGAAAAAAAAGATTTGAAAGTTTGCCTTTCGAAACTTTTGTATTCAAAAAAATGACTGCACACCGGTGAGTTCATCTTCCCCAATTGGACAAGTGAGCCAAGTTTCGTGAAATAAAATCAGATCAAAAGACCCAAAAATAAAACATTTCCTCAGCTCCTGGGTAAATAGTTATAGCCTCTAATATTGCATGAAAGTATCTTAAAGTGTTTTTTTACTAGAGGTTCTGATGTTATATGCCCATTCTAAGGAGGACTTGGGAAACAATCTCTGGAACCATTTCCCACACAGCCATTGCCGATGAGCCAGTACCATTCTTGTTACTTTGGATTTGATTACAAAGCTGGTTTCCTTTCAACTGAGGGTGTATATTGAATAATGTGGGGCACAATTCTGATACCTTGAACCCCCTTTTTTCCCAAGCCTCTGATTCCCCCAAAATTGATTCCAAACCCTAGTTTGACCTCAGTACCAGTTCAGCTATATTTGTATCTGCGGAAAAAGGAAATTTAACCACCTCAATATCGTCTGTGGAGAAATATTTTAGACCCGGATTGATTTCTTTTCTGAGAGGATCCTGGAGCGATTCAGAGGTTCCCCAATTTGAGAAGTGGGTGACGACCTGGATACATACACCCACAGCTCTTTAGATTGTTTCGTGATGTTGGGGTTTTTATTAGAAGCTTCTGACTTTTGCTCCAGGTGTGGTTGTATTGGAATGCTATTCTTTAAATCGAGCCCCTCCCCCCAAATGTGAACTGATTTTATACAATTCTTTGATTCCGCCAGATTGTTGGTTCGCTATGGCCATAGCTTGTGGTCATAGAACCACCTCTACTAGGGGTAAGCCAATTCTTATATCTGGAGTAGGGCCGATTCCCCCTTGTCCTACCTCTGAGACTTGTTTAGTTTTAAGAAAGATTGGGGCTATCTTTATTGTAGAATTCAAAACCTTTGTTTTTTTCTTTGCTAACAGGAAAATGGGGACAATTCGCTTGGGAGGCTCAATTATGTCTGTTTGGCTGCCCACTGTGGTTTTCTTTATTTCAGACTCTGGATTCTCATTTGTCTTCTTCTGTTCCCTTTCTTTGACAATCTTTTTCGCTTTTTGTCCTTTTCCCTTTTTGGGGGCATTTTCTTTTTCTTCTCTTCCCTCCTCTCCTACCTTAGCCTTTAGGATCTTCACAAAACGATCGGTGTCAGTCATCAAGTGTTTCCTCTTACCTTTAGTCTTGCCACTCACCAGAGCTTGTGATCTTTTAGGATCTTCTTTAGCCATTTTTTCTTTTTCTTTTTCGATTTGCCTAACAGTTTCTTTTTTACCTCCTCTTCCATTTCCTCAGCGTTTATTCTTTTCCTGAGGGATCGAGAACAATAGCTTTAGATGTTTCGTCTAAGTCTATGATCTGTGCCATCCACAGAAATTCCTCCATCACTGAGGCGGATAAGGGGGAATCATCGGGCGTTAACTCAGGGACTTTCGCGGGGTGCTCACAATCATATCTGTCCTCATTACCCTTTGGCTGGGAATTTAAACTCTCCCCCCAATGCCCCGAAATCCACTTTCAAATTACCTTACTGATCTGTGAGTCGGTCCAATTTTATTTCTTGTTCTTTAGAGATTTCCTGGAGATCCTTGTGGATTTCTCTCAGACCTTCATTGACAGCTGATTTAATTGCCATCATCATGATATCATACAGTTCCAGTTCCTACGTTATTTCTAGCAGTATGCCTGTATGTTGCTGAACCTCTAATTTGATGGTTTGGGAGACCTTCACCAAGGAACTTAAAACAAAGTTCAGAGCGGTAATTGTTGGGGGGATTAAGGTTGAATTTGATTCAGCCTGCACTAGAGGCTGCTTTCTTAGAGAAGATTCAACCACCTTGGCAGACTCACATAGTAGGGCTTCACACACCAGATCTTGGTCCTGTTCTTCTGGTATTTTATTTAGTTGATATGATGAGTTTGTGGGTATGAGCATTTCTATCTCCAACAGGTCTTCATCACATTGGTCTATCACAATTGTCGGCATTTGCAGAACTCCATTTCTTGATTCATGGGTTGGAGACCGTGCTAAAGAACAATTGGTTGCAGTAGCTGTGCCTAGAGAAAAATGAGTTAAAATTACATTTTTCATTGTAGTCGTCCTTAATGTATAATCCAGGTTGGTAGGGAGTGAGTCTCGGATAAGCTGATTCACAGGCGTCGAGATTCCCACTTCCTCTCCTAATAGGGCTTGTTGATCCACCGTTGAATCCAGGAAACCAGAAGTTGAAGGCACCTGGTTATCAAACGAAAACACGCTCAGCGGGGGATGAAACACATCACCACCTGTTTTATAACGTTTCAAAAAAGTTTTGCCTTGTGTGCTCTTATTCCGTTCATTCGAGGGCCATCCTCTGTTTACTTTAGACACGTTTCGTTTGAATTCAATGTACTCTGTAAGTTATACATTTATGGAGTATCTTTCAAAATTTAGCAGGAACAAACACCACACTTGGGTCAAAGGCTAGGAAGCCTGCAGTCCCCGGAGTGTGATTTAAAGCACACTTTCTTGCACTTTACAAGTACTAGCACTCAGGTCAAAGGCTTGAATGCCCGCAGTCCCCGGGGCTATATTTTACAGATTTCCAAAACCGCCAGATAGTTATTAAATGGTAAGCAGAAGAAAGCTGGCTTTATACGATCCAAAAACAGAGGCCAAGGAGAAGAAATGTGCTGATTTGAGCCGTGTCAATGTTATATAGTCAATTGTCAGGGATTAATAGATTTAATAGAGTTACCTCTTAGCCCCAAGGTGAGCGGACCGCAGCGGATGTGCACAGACTGCTTTCACTCGTGTCCTCACACCGCGGTCCAATCCGCGGTATGAACATTGTTTTATGCTGTGTTCGAACTCGGCCTCCAGAAACAAAGAAAACAGCAGAAAGACTCGGGGGACAGCTGCACAGACTGCTTTCACTCGTGTCCTCACTCCGCCTTCATGTTTTTCTGGTGTGATCAATAAACATTGCCCCATGGCTGAGTATTCCGTTCTTGTAGTGGGGAGTTTTTGATGGGCCAGAGAGTGTCTCTGCTGGTAATTGGGGTGGATACTATAGAGCCCCGCAGCTACAACAAGTGGTAGCAGAGGGATGGTCACTAAGACCTTTCAACAGTAAACCACCTCATCCCGTCATATGCCTGTGGGGCTGCATGGTGACCCGTGGAAACCAACACCTAATACCACGCATAGCCAAAAGAGAAGAGGTCGACAGGAGCCGCCTTTGGAGGAAATTCCTGCCTGCTTTCCGTGGGCCACCTAGCAGACCGGATGGCAGAGTGGCAGGTTATGGGAGAGTCAGTGTCCGAGGGGCTTAAGCGAACCATGGAGTGTAAGTATAGACTCACCTATATGGCAAATGGGGGAAGGGGGAATGTTCAGTTGGATGTTTTGTGTTGCATTTTTTGTTCTCTGTAAGGATTACCCGTTCTTTAGGCGGTCAGTTTAGACGATCAGCTTAGCTTGCGGATGAAAAACCTTTGAAAAATAAATAAATAATTGTTTCCCTGTGAGGTAGGCAATTTAGCTTGGTTCATTTTTTGGATTTCAGTGGTTAGACTGGTGATTGAGTTCATAGTGTTGGGCCATTGGGGCGGAGCTTGAGAAGCGCACAAGTGGAGTTGTGATTGGAACCTTCATGGCGAAGGGTCACAGTGGGGCGGAGCACGGCCGCAGTGATGGTGGTGAGCTGAGAGGCTAAGGAAAATATTTTATTGCACTGCTATGATTTGAATACATGGTATTTGAGAGACAGTATTGGTATCGTGAATTGCAAAATTGCTAGGTAAAATTGGACAGGCCAAAATCCCAATTTGAGGTCAAGTAAGTATTAACAAGTGTTAGATAAGGTGACGAAATGAGGGATTCACCTCTCCAACACTTATGCAAGCCCCTGCCATGGTATCAAGACAAAATATGCAAGTATATTGCGGAATGGACTCATGGTACCAAGGGCAAGTTGGCAATGCCATGGCCCAAAGACGGAAGCTTTTCCAAATGTGTGCAGCAACAATTGAACACTTAATTACATGCAGCCTATTAGGGGAACAATTTAAGCAAGCGACTGTCCATATATGAGTTATGGAAAATGTTTCAGGACGAGGAACGGGGCTCAATTCTGCGGCATTGGATGCCGAGTCAACAGGATATGGAAGGTGAATGTCCTTCAACTCCCCCTCCTCCTCCTCCACCTCAAACCGCAGATGTAGATGCAGCAACAGAAAGTAAGGGATTTTACCCCATAAAGGAGTTAAAAGCAGTGGTGGGATACACCAATCCCACTTTCACACCTCCACTGTATAGTGGCAGAGATGCACTTAGTGTCACAAAGCAAGCAGGTAAACAACTGCAAGATATCAGCAGCGATTGTAAGGAGCACCGCAAGCTGCAAGTGAAGCTAAAGGAGAATGACCTGCCGAAAAAAGGGCTTAGCAAGGGCCAAGAACTGATAGTCTCGAATGAATGGGTAGGCGGACAGATATTGCTGAAACTGGATGGGAAAGCCACAAGTGAGACAGGGCACATGGGGAAGAAACTATAGAGTTGTAAAGACGCAGAGGAGGAAGCTAAAGAATGGACGGAGATAATGGAGGAAGTCGATAGAAGGGAAAGGGAAGAGGAGGAAGAAAGTGAAAGGATGCGATAAGAGATGGAGCAAGCAGACGCATGAGAAAGAGAAGAAAAGGGGAAGAGAAAACAAAGAGACATAGCAAAGAAGAAAGTATAAGAAGAGTGGAAAAAGCTATTGTAAATAAAGAAACAGAAAAAGAGGTTAGAAGTCGAGCAGCTCATTAAAGAACGCTGACGCAGGGAAGAAGAGGAGCAGAGATGCAAGCGGGACAGAGACGAGAGCCGAGAGAGAAGCTCTTTGAGGGCCATGGAGATTAAGACAGACTTGGCATGTTTATCTGATGAGAATGGAGAAGGGATGCGAAGAAGGTTGGGGGAAATCTACAGGAGTAGGAAAAACAGCATGGCTCCCCTACCGGCAGATAGGAGTGCTGCTGGACCCTCACTGAGGGGGTGTTGGGAAAGAGTTCCCTTTACTGTACCCGTCCTTCCATCTTTATGGACCCCCCCCTAAAGTTTTGCTTTTATTTTTAAATCTGACCTGTACTTTTTGCAGTACAGTCACGCCTTAAGCTTCACTTCACTGGATTTCGCTCATATGTCATGGGGAAACTGACATGTCCTCCAGGCTGTCAGTACTGGAAAACGTTGTTTCCCTTAGTCGGGTTACTGTGTTACTACGTGTGGTTACTTTTGTATCACTTGTTATCACTCTTTACCATTGTACAAAGCAGTTTACACTGCAGTACAGTGGGGTACATTTTTATTTTGCCCTAGACTAACACTAACACAAGAATTATGGTTACGCTAGGTGTACTAAAAGGATAAACTGGTGGCAGAAATAGCTTTTTCCCACTTTTTGGGAATTTTCATTTTAGCCTTACCGCATTAACCCTGTTTGGCTACTAACTGTGGCTATTGATCAAACATGGCCGTGCCACAAGATTTTTCGCTTGTCCTTTTATGATCTTGTTCTTTAGCCTTCTTCCTGGCCTGACATGCCAGGAAAATCCTTCTAAGGACTTCCAGTGCCTGGGAAACAGAAGCTTTTGGTGGGCTACTGGATGGCTGTGTGTGTTTGCTGGCAGGATGTGAGCTGGGACTGTCTGGTCCCAATCCATATCTGGTTTCAGTGTGTCTGAGTGGTATACATAAATGTTCCCGCCAGTGGTTCTGATTGGACCACTGCTGGGGTGTGTGGGCTAGTCCTGCTATTGGCTAGTGAGGGCAGCAGCTCTTACCTGGCTTTTAGGATAAGAAGAGGACGCCTGCACCCATTCTTTAGAGGTCCTGGAGAAATCTGAACGAGCCAAGAATCCTATCCAGCTGCGAGACCCCTGAGAAAACCTGAGACCTGACTGAAGGAGGCCGGGCGACCAACTTCTGCTGCTGTCCTGGAGGAACACTGTCTTGCTCATGATCTTTAGCAGTCCTGAGAAGGAGCTGCAACTCTTGGAGTGGAGGAACCATCCATTCCTGACATCTTCTCGTTTCCCTGCCAAAGGAAGCCATTGGAAGTGCCCTGGAACCATCCTGTGGCTGACCAGCTTTGATTTCTGGCGACTATGCTGCCGTGGTCACCATTCCGAGTTTCAACCTGGAACTTGGTGGATCCTCAGCTGGCACTACGAGACTGACCTCTACGACATTTTGTCATCCTAGCATCGAGGGGACCTGAAATAGGAGGGAAAGTCCAACTGTGGCTGCTGAGTCCCTTTGCGTCGCTGTGCTGCAGTGACCACCATCCAAAATCACTTACCTGACCTGAGTCCAGTCCTGAGAGGGATCCTGCATTGTGTTTTGCTGCAATCTTCCATCGAGAGTCCTTGCAACAGTGAAAGACAGCGACCCGAGATCAGCTAGAACCTGCAACCCCTGTGAATCGAGGACTGTGACTTTCAGCGGGAAAAACAACCTCGGACCATCTTCCTTTGTCCTGTCAAGTCTGGGGAAGAATCGGAGTACGGGGGGTAAGTTACAGAGCTTCTTACCTAGCCCTATACTTCTATTATAAGACAATGGGCTTCTAATAAACCTTTTTTCTAACAATTTTGGCTTTGCAATTGCTTGCTTTTGCAAGACCTCTGAAAGTTGGGGCTACTTTTGGTAGTTAGTTTTACTTGTACCTTAACAATAAGAACCCTTCACTGGACCCCAGAGACCGTACCTGCATTTTTTCCTGCTTCATAGCCTCTGTGGAACATTTTCCTGAACTATTGTGCAAAAGGCCCCAGACAACGTAGGGCTGGGCAATTTTTGTTAGGGATCATCCCTGTGGACCTTGGGTGCATAATACCAATCTAACCTTTGCTTTGCAGGAATTTTTGATAAGTAGTATGCTCTATAATAAATGACTGTATTTTTGCATAGTGTGTGTTGGCCAATGAATAACTGTATTTTTATATATCCTGTCTAAGTGTAATTTGTGATTCCCATTGTGTGACCTCATTGTGGACCCTTTACAAGCTCACCACCTCTGGAGATCTTAGCCTAGACCACCTGTCACTGCAACATGAACTGGTTTGGCTACAGCTCCCCAGAGTTGTCTCTGTCACAATATAGGTTGGCCTTCTATGGATGAGCGGCGAGCTCGAGAAGGAAGATGTTGAGGAAGAGAAAGTTGGAGGTAGTGCATTCCTAGGCACCAGAAAGCCTTGTGGACGATGCAAAGTGTCTTGAACTTGATCCTTGCAGCCACAGGGAGCCAGTGAAGCAATTTCAGAGCTGGAGATATATGATCCCTGGGCTTGAGGCCAAGGACAAGTCTTGCAGTTCTGTTCTGGATAGGTTATAAAGGTCAAAAAGTAGAGGCAGGCAGAATTAGAAAGAGGCTGTTGCAGTATTATTATTATTATTTGACTTGTAGAGCACAGCCACTGACCCGGAGGCGTAAGGGCACTAGCTAAACAAAACAAAGCACACAACAACAAGGGGACTCTAAACATATCACGACAAAACAGAAAGCAGAGGAATCCAGGATTACAGAAAGGCAGTTAGTTAAAAAGACTTTAATGGGGGGGGGGGGTTCTTCGCTGAGATTGATGGGGATTTCATTCCAGAAAATAGGTGCCATCGAATAGAAGGCGCCTGTTTTTACTTGAGTGAGTCTACAGGCAGGAATATTTGGTTTGATCTCAAATTGTATTTACTGGCTTTCGGTATCAACACCTCTTGAAGGTGCCTTTGGCCAGAATTATGCATACAATTAAAGGAGATCACCATAAACCGGAAAAGGATTCTTTCCTTAATAGGATATAGGAAGCCAATGAAGGTCCCTTCTAGCAACTGAGATATAATCTGATCTCTTACGATCCATCACAACTCTTACCGCATTCTTTTAAATTACTTGTAGTTTTTTCAACTCATAGTTAGGCAGACCAGTCAAAAGGCTTCTGCAGTAATCTATTCTAGAACTTATAAGAGCATGCACCAGGGATTCTCTACTTGCTCTTGAGAGAAAGGGCCAGGCATGAGAAAGAAGTTTAATATAATATGTTGAGGATGCGATCAGGCTGCTGGCCTGAGCTTTCATATCTAGATTGCAGTCTAAATAGACCCCCAACGTCTTAACCTTTTTCTTTAGCTCAATACTACAATGTGTATACTGTCTGTCTAGGGTGCGAATTTTTGCTTTGGTTCCTACGAGCATCAATTCGGTTTTGCTCGTGTTGAGTGCTAGGCTGTTGGCACACATCCATTTTTGGATGAGCTGGTATATTCTATTAATATATATTTCATCAGCAGCAAAGACACCAGTAAGTAGGATGACACATTGAGTGTCATCGGTGTAATTCGTGAATTCAATGTCATTAGTGTCCAAAAAATCCAAAAACGGTACTGTGAAAAGATTATAAAATATGGGCGGCAAGCAGGCTCCCTGTGGGACACCTTGAGTCAGCTCCATTGCGTCTGCATCAGCTATATCGCAAGTGACTCTCCACTGACATCCGTCGAGAAACAATTTGACCCAATGGGTTGCTGATGTTGCAAAACCCGTCACCTCCTCCAACCTGGTGACCAGAGCAGTATGGTCAACCAGGTCGAAGGTAGCAGACAGGTCCAGCAACATCAGCATGCTGGTTTTACCTTGATCCATGTGATGGAAAAGTCTGGACTTTAAGTCCAGCATGGCTGTCTCTGTTCCATGTTTTTCTCTGAAGCCAGATTGTCTCTGGTTTAAGATTCAGTAGGTCTAAGATGTTCGAGCACTTGAATGTGTATGACCCTATCCAAAATCTTTAATAAAAATGGAGAGTTTGATATGGGTCGATAGTTTAAAGGGTCGCCAGTAGGCAGACCATTTTTTTTAGCAGCGGTCTGACCC
Source organism: Ambystoma mexicanum (assembly GCF_040938575.1). Lineage (NCBI taxonomy): Eukaryota > Metazoa > Chordata > Amphibia > Caudata > Ambystomatidae > Ambystoma > Ambystoma mexicanum. The sequence goes on along the minus strand of NC_090931.1, from coordinate 882,754,948 downwards.
ATGATTGCTTAATACAGTCCGGCACCAGGCATTCATTAAAAGAGGCATTAACAAACCCACAGAGGATTGAAATGAAAGACGCAGAACAGGCCTTGACTGCTAGGGCGGGACATCATCCCCTTTACAATAGGAGGGTTTGAGCTTCTCTATAATCCCTGCCAGGTCATCCTCACTGATAGGTTAAAAGGAGAAACGCTCACCTGCTTTCCAGATCTTAGGCATAGGGGTAATAGTGTCATAGTCATTTTGCGTTAAAGTTTTCTTTGCTATCAAGATTCCATTTTTATTTTTTCTAAGCTTGGAATCCATGGCTTCTTGAATAGCATTACACCATTTTGCACCTTTGATAATTGAATCCTTATTATTATTCCTAGATGTTTCTAGTTCTTTAAAAACTTTAAAAAACTCCTTTGGCTCAGACTGTGCATTCGCAATCTGGCCATCAAGAGCACTGTAGTACAGCCTAGAGAGGACCAGATCTCTGGAGAGAGTAAGCCTCTGGGGGAAAGTGAGAAAAGGAAGAATACATGTGAGGAGGTGCATTTGATAGTTTGACTTCTTAGAGACGTCGGAGATGTGAGGAAAGAAGGAGAGGGTGTAGTCAAAGATGACCCTAAGGTTCTTAGCCTCAGGGGAAGGAGCAGGAAGAGAGAGAGGAAATGAGGGAGCAGGTGTACAGAAGAAGAGGATCTCAGTCTTACTGGCATTAAGGCAGGGATCATTGGCATCACACCATTCCTGAATTGCGGGCAGACAGTCTGGTATGAGAGAGGGTGCAGAGGTGGCTGACGGGAGCCGGAAAGAGAGCTGGATGTCATCCGCACAAAACTAAAAATTGGAGCAGAAAGTAGTGATGCAGGTGGCAGGAGGTGCCAGGTAGTGGTTGAAAAGCCAGGGAGAAAGGTAAGATCCCTGGGAAACACTGCAAGCAGAGAGAGAGCGATAGAAGAGAGAAAAGGGTTGGTCGGTGAAAAAGGAGGTCAACCAGGCCAGGGTCTGATCAGTGATACCCGGGTTATCACCGAGACGATTGAGCAGGATGGCATGGTTGACTGTGTTGATAGCAGAGGATAAATCAAGGAGAATGAGGACAGAAGGAAGATTAGAGTCAAGATTAGAGAGCAGGTCTTGACGGGTGTTCAGGAGAGCAGTTTCTGTTTTCTCGCAGCCCTGAAGCCAGACTGGTGGTCGGGGAGACAACCAACAGATTCGGTATGCAGATTAAGCTGGGAGATGGCCAGCTTTTCCAAGAGTTTGCCCGGGAAAGGAGTGATGGAGATTGGTTGATAGTTAGCTGGAGAGGAAGGATTAGCAGAGGGCTTCTTAAGAAGGGGGTCTCAAGGGAGTGCTTGAGGGGGGAGAGGAAGGTTCCAGTGGCAAAGGAATGATTGCATAAATCGACCAAGGCTGGAGCAAGTGTGTCATTGTGGTCCTTAATGGTTCTGGATGAGCAGGGGAGAACCTGCTTTGAGGAGACTCTCATAGATCAGACTTGTCTAGAAATTGTCAGGGGTGAACAAGGGAAAGGAGGAGAAAGGAGGAGGAGAGACGGCCACTAATGGGCCAGGAGAGGTAGAAGAGGAGGAAGATGATGTAGAGCAAGAGAGGATGGACAGGATGTCCTGAGTTTTATTGGGGAAATGAGAGGCCAAGGCTGTGCAGAAGGCCTGGGAGGGAAGAGGAGAGGTAGAGACTGTGGCAGGATTGGCCAGCTGCTTGAAGATTTTGAAATGTACGGCCGAGTTATTAGATGCCGCAGAGACCCGGCTTGGATGTAGGCTCTCTTCTTGGAGAGAACAGAGAGTCTGTACTACCTTTGGAGAAGGAAGCAGGCCAGTTTGTCAGGGGGTGTGCCTGATACCCTCCACTTCCTCTAAGCCGCCCTACACTCATGACAGGGGCAAGGACATCAGAGTTTTAGAGATAGAGAGATGAAGGTTAGAGAGTGCTGTGTCAGGGTGCGAGTCATCCAAAGGTGTAGGAGGATGAGAGAAAGTGGCAGCAAAAGCCTCAAATGACACAAGCTTCCTGGGTCGGATGACCGAAAAGGTAGGTTGCAGTGCTGGAGTCGGCTTCACCTGAGCGGTAGAGGGGGGGAGGTGGTTCGAGAGGAGAAAGTGGCCACTCCAAGGGAGAGGAGTGGTGTGAGGGTTAACGAGGCGAGGTCTGAGGAGATCAGAACATCCAGGGTGTGCCATGCAGAGTGAGTTGGGCCAGAGGGAAGAATATAGAGAGAGAGAGAGAGAAAGAGTTGCAGAGGTTTTAAAAGAGTCCTGAAAAAGATCTAGTAGCATCCAGATGGATGTTCTGGTCACAGAGGAAGAGAGGTTGAGAAGTAGAGGCAAGGAGGGAGGAGGAGAGGTCCGCTCACTCAGAGAGGAAGAGGGTGACCTAGACAGGTGGCCTGTAGATAGTGACCCTAGTGAGAGAGAGGTCAAGAGAGATAGAGAGCCTGCAGACCAGACATTCAAAGGAGGAGTAGTCCTGCATTGGAATGATAGAAGCAGGGATCAACTCTGGGAAAATCAAGGCTACACAACCACCAGGGAGTTTGGGTCTTGGTTCGGAGAGGATCTTGTAGCCATCAGGAAGGATAGTGTCAAAACTCATGACACAGCCGGCCATGAACCAAGTCTTGTGAGACCAAATACATCCAAATCAAACTCTTCCAGGAGACAGCAGGTGTCAAAGGAATGTTTGACAGCTGAGCAAGAGTTTAGAGTAGCGATGTGGAGCAGGTTGCCACATTTTAAGGACTTCTATGGAGGGCTACAGGCCAGAGGTACACCCTGCAGAAGTGTTGGAGGTGCCCAAGGGAAGGCAGAGGAGGGAGGAAGAGAAGGGAGGTTGGTAGTCGGAGAGGAAGAAGAGAGCCAGAGGGGTGGCAGAGGAGGGAGGCATCAGGGTGGCCAGATAAGCAGCAGTGGGTGCCGGAAGGTGGCTGAGGGAGAAGGCAACAATGGAGCCAGAGAGGGGTAAGAAGGGATAGCAGGAGAGAAAAAGAAGTTGATAAGGTATGGGAAGCATCTATCAAAAAGGAGGAGATTGGCCTGAGGACCCTGGACCAAGACGGTGCCATTCAAGTAGACATTATTGATGGTCTTAGAGGAGTGGAAGGGTGTCAGGAGGGCCGCCTACCAGGTGCCACCATCAATGGGAGAAGACGAAAAATGAGAGAGAACAGAGACCATATGGTGGGTCCATAGGCCTGAAGAAGGAACGGCAAAGAGTATGTCAGTAAGGTTCTGTCTGGAGGAAACACTGGTGTAGGTATCAGCGATAGGCAGGCCAGGGTTGGATACCAGGATGTCCCTTTTGAGATTCTTCCAGCTAGACTTAGTGAGAGAGATAGGATAGTCGATAGAAAAGCAATTCGAGAAGATGGGTGAGACAGAGAGCACCATAGAAGGCGCAGGGACCAAAGAGGGGGGTGGTGTAGTGAGAGGAGCCATACTCCGCCCAATTGGACCCTTCCAACTCCTCACACATAGACTATGTAGACATGATCCAGGTGTGCCAGGGCAACCGCTACATGATAGTGGTTGTGTGCCAGTTTTCTCGATGGATCGAAGCCGGTCCCTGCTCTCACGCTGATTCTCTCAGAGCTGCGAAATTCCTTGTTAGAAAGGTGTTCCCACGATGGGGGGTGTGTGAGGTCCTGCAGTCTGACAATGGACATCATTTATTAAATGAGACTTTTGAGCACATCACAACTCTATTGGGGATACAGCACAAATTCTCCTTGGCCTATCACCCACAAGTGAATGGAGTCTGTGAGCGCCTCAATGGTCTGCTCAAGGAAAGAATTGCAAAAATAAAATGCTCCTTTAGGAAAGGGATGGCTCCATTGTTTGCCCTTATCCCTGTTCACACTGTACAATCAGCCCGGATCCAACCATCACTTAACGCCCCATGAGGTGGTAACAGGGCGGCGAATGTGACTTCCACTGGCTCCTAACACTAGGGCATTGACAGATGCCCATGCCACCTCTGTCGTGTTTGGAAATCACATACATAAATATGTTGCTTCTTTGATGGCTAGTGCCTCTTTCATTTCTCGCCCACTGCAGGCAAGGTGGGAGAAGTCAAAAACAGTGAAGGCGATAACACCCCAGAAACGAATGAAGGACTTCTAAAGCTGCCACTCCTTTACCCTGGGGGCACTGTCCAGTTGAGAAACGTTGTCCGGCCTTGGTGTAAGCACAGGTTCGACAGGCCATACATCATACAGAAGACCCCAGACCATGCAGTTAAACTGAGCAGTAAGAAGGTCTGGAACTACATTGGAGATGTTAAGCCCTGCTGAGGTAAGACCTCCGCCCACCCAAACTAAGACCATTTGATGCAAGAAGAAGAATAAGACAAAGAAGAACCACAACTGCGGCTAACCCGGTCCAGGGCCAAAGAGTTAGAGAAGGACAATATGCACACCTAGATTAGACACATTTGTTTTTCCTTACAGTAGGTATTCATCAAGACAGTACAGACTGTTCGAGATATATGGTCCCTAATCAACATATGTCCTTTCAAGAGTCTTTCATTAGATTCTTGATACAATCAGAAACAGAGTGGATGATTCCGTCATGATTTTTTTTTCACCCTTTATATAGTGCAGACCTACCCACAGTTGACCCGTGGGGTCCCATCCATCATTGACCTACTCAGTGATTCGAGAATCCATATAGAATGGGAGCGATTATTCTATGTAGCACTCGTCCAATACTATAGATGTAGAGCTTAACCTAACACACAATAACCTCATACCTACGCATTTTGTAGGCTTTTTAGGTGAGTTTTACACACCCTTGGAGCAACGCAAGAAATCCTTCAGTAATAACAAAATGGAAAATGTAATTCAAAACATTTTGATAATGTTTTGTGCCTTCTGCTGTCTTTACCTCTTTACCCTCCTTGTTCTCCAAAGGCTGGAATTTTCACATGCACAAGCTTTAACCCATACTAACCTAACCCCTAACCATGCCATCACGGAACGAAAACCATATCTGGACATGCGATAAGCACTGATAAAGAAGTAAAGAGACAGTGCAGAGAGAATGCAGCATTTGCAGAGAAATACCTGAAGTGGAATCCTGGAGCAGTATTTCCAAATAGCATTCCACAGGATTTATTGTGGCCAGTCATGATGAAATCTTCTGTGATGTGGCTCCTGAGGTGCACTTGTGCGATGCTCTTCTGCCAATCAATTTTCTAGAATCAAATAAGTATCAGCACTTCTATTTCATCCAGTGAGGGGGCAAGCATCCCTATTATGTTGGTTTATTGTAACTTAAGTGGGACTTATGTGCATGCGGCCATCCCGCATTGCTGCAAGCCAGGCACCTGGTTAGATCAATCTTTAAGACAGCAACTGTTTAGCGTCAGGATTTACTGTGTGAGTGACTGATTCTGTAGATAATGTTGAAGGGTGTAGTATTGAAAAAATGCAAAATACCAGTGTGAAGTAACAAGGGTGCCCATCCAAAAAACAGAGATACAGTTCATGGTGCACATTTCACCAGGTCAATACTGTGAGCACAGGACAGTGCATTTTGTGTATTATTGCTGCATCAAATAGTGAAATGCCTCATATTATTCCTACAGGTTTGACAACATACCATCCTGATTTCCAAGAATTGGCTTCTCATTGAGGCCAGCCCAATGTTCAACACAGCCAGTTCAACTCATACTGTTCACAAGGAGGAGAATTTGAACTCGTATGCTGCTCCAAGGCTGTCACTCGCCACCAATAGTTAAAGTAAGTCATTTAGGAAACAGAAGACAGAATTGCATGCCACATTTTCATAAATGCATGTATACTCTTCCCAGCAAAATTATTTGCTACAACATATGGCTGCACTCCACTACTATCAACTTGACCGGTCAATTCAGTGTCCCAGGTCTTCTTTCCAGTCATGGAACACCATGTGTGATGTTGGGTGGCGGAGGACTCCAATGTTTTTTTCACGCTATTGCTTCTGAGAATGTCCATATTAGGTGCCAGAAAACATTGACAATATGCAGCAAAGATCTTTCAACTTCAGTGACTTAGGTTAGTGGTGGAGAAAATAGAATGAGAAATATTTTGCCTGTCTTCATGTATGTTCATTTTATATATTCCGATCTAGTATAATTGTATGTCAAGCTTTGACTTGATGTGATGTATGATTCAATGAAAACATGTCCCTGCAGCAATATGTGTTTATTAGGAGTGGTATGGTTCTATGTCCCGATGTATATTTGTGTTTGTCAAAATCTCTAGCTGTGAAATGACTTTCATCTGCTCAGCAAGCACCTTATCCCTCACCTGATGCAATTGGTAAGCTACAATTCTGCAAATGTGAAGGTTGGTCAATAAGGACATTTAATTGATCTAGACTGGCGTTCTCCGTGATCCTTTTGCATTTAAGGCTTGGCTTATCGATCAAATGAATATTAAAATACAGGCAGGTGTTCACAAGATCCACAGTGAAAACACATTTGCATATAATTAATTTTCAATACAGATATGTATTTCGGATTTTCGGAAACCTGATTGGATAACTATTTGTTGGGGTCATGAACCCAATAGCAACTTTAATTAGATGAGACATTCATTGTGTGAAATGTTCAAGGTTCAGGTATGAGTCAGTCAGTCAATATTATAAATTTTCTAGCCTAACACCATCAAAATAAACATAATTGACAGAATAAAATGTATCAATATAATTAAATACAATATAAATTCACCAATAACATTAGAAATGCATTCATTAATATCAATGAATACAAAAATAAATTAATCAGTAATACACTTATAAATATACATTTGGCTAAAAATTAAGTTCACATAAAATAAATCAATTAAACATTCTCTTCCCCCTATTGCTTGCTTAAAATTCACAGAAAATCACTTCCTTAGAATTCACCAGTTTCCTTCCCAAATTCCAGATTGGTTTTTCAAGTTTACAGATCCCCCATAATGATTGATCCTCATATTTTTGATAACAAAAACTCAAGACCTACTGTACGGTGCGGATATTAAATTTTTTAAAACAGGTATTAATCAACCTTTTCTCTGAAATCTATGGGAGGGCAAACTTTAAAAAAAAATGTAATACATTTTCAGACCAACCTGGCACAGGGTGCATTTATCGCTAGATCCATGTTTTCATTTCTGTGTATATGCACCCAAAAGCAGGGTTCCTACACGAGATTTCATGTATAACAACTTGCCTTTGTTTTTTCCAACTGTGGGAAGGTATGGCTCTATGTCCAGTTGACCTTTTCTTCCTAGACAGCTTAAAGGTAGACCAGCTTTACCACCTCAGCCAATTTACAAGCATAAAACTATTATTTAGCTACGACTAAGTCCAGAGTTAGTTTACAGACATAATTTAGCAAATGTATCCTGAATGCTCCGTTGTTTCCAATAACATCCTGTAGGGATTACTGATACGTGGTCAGATGTTTACTAGACCATAGTCTAAGCCAATAAATGGGAGGTTTTAGCTTTGCCTCATATACCACTCCACTGAGACCTATCTACAAATGAGGAGGTATGCTGTAGCACACTTTTATGGATGAGTGGCTTTACAGCAGCCATAAACTGCCTTGGCGCAGAAAAGTAATAATAGTCATTGTTACCAAATAACTACAGTGAGGTGGTCCACTGTCTGAATTGATCTAATCTCTACTAAACAACAAAGAAAATGGGGCAGTGGGTTCCAGAAGCAGCCGTTCTCTGGACTGTTACTTTATGACAACAAATAGTCAAAATGTTTTGCCATTTACTGGCAAATTATGATATGCAGATGGTAGTTTATAGTGCTATGTAGGGGCAGCCTTTATATTTATTTTTACTAAGACAATTCTACCTAAATACCTTATTTAGTGTATGCATCATCAATGCAAAATTAGAAAAGAGACCTGCTTTTAAGGTGTGTTTTTGCTTCAGCGTTGAATTGCTGATATCAACTCAACGGGATGGTACATCTACACAAATTTACACTGTAATGAATATTTTAAATACAAATTTGAATAGCTTCTCTCTTGATAGCAATTTGAATATATTGTTTAAAGAACCTCCTGTATTTGCTTTCACTAGAAGTAGAAATCTTAAAGATAAACTAGTAAACACTGAAAGACAAAAAATGAAAGTAACTTCTGTAAGAACTGCAATTTTCCTTGTTTACAGTGCATGAATTGTAGTAATGTAACAAAGGGGAATGTGTTTATCACCCTCGTTCTGGGAAAAATAATTTTCTCCAAAACTTTGGCACAACGGAAATGTCAATGTTATTTACTGCATACAATGTCAGGCGGACAGTATTACAGTTGGGCAATCTAAACGCAAGGCAAAAAGCTATTGTGGAATGAACATCATTAAAATTTAAGAACCAAGAATTTGAATTCATCAGTGACAATTCATTTTATCAAACAAAATCCTCAAATATCACAAATGAAGTTTCAAGTTCTAGCAGTGATACAGACTAGGACGAGGAAATATTAACATTGTACAACATCTTGACCAGAGGTAAGCTATTTGGATTGACGGACTTGATTCAGCAATCCCAAGGGCTTGAATGACAAATGGAATCTGAATTGTTACATGTAAAGCAACAAACACATTAAGATGGTTTGCTATGGATTGCTATGATGGAATAACCATTCCTTTGCACCGATTTGAAATGTGTAAATATCTATTTACAGTATTGTAAGGTACCTAGCTAGTACCAACAAATCTCACAAGATAGAAGAATCATCTAGAGAATCGCTGGGACAACATCAGCAATCTAGCTTTACTATATTTAATTGCATACATTGTGATATTTTCAAATTTGAATGTAAGATAACTTTGATGTCATGGAAGATATACACCAGCACCACAAACATATTTTATTTAAAAAAAAAAGGATCATTTGTTGAATTGGAATAAAGCAATAGTTCACAAAAGGTTAATACTAGTACATTGTATGGACATTGGTATAAAATACCTTTTCCTTTGAATGTGGATGAAATGTGATTTTAATGATATTATTTTGACCTATTGTTACAAACTTATTTGATATTGTTCATAATCATACTTGTTTGTTTGTTTATTGCATTTATAACGCGCACCAGACCCAGGAGTAGCAGGGCGCAGAAGGACATGTGAGGCTTACAAATGTTGCATAATATACAGGCAATATACAAAAGTCAACATTACACATGAAATACTACAATATCCAAGACTTAAAATACACGGAAGGCAAAGTTATTTACATCTGGTAGTTGAAGCTATACACAATTTACAATCTAACAGCGGCAGGTTGAGCTAACCTGCCAACGAGAGGAGAGCTAGATCTCAGTGCAAGTTGAGGTGGGTAATGAGATTCTTTCTGAAGAAGGAGTAGGGGAGGTCAGCTCTCAACTGGTGTGGCAGGGAGTTCCAAAGTTTGGCGGCCTTCACAGGGAAACTGTAGCCGCCAATCTTAGACAGTTTGAATCTAGGTACTACCAAGCAATTGATGTTGATGGTTCTGGACGGTCTGCTGGAGGTTCCTCTGGATATTCTGTCAATTAGGTAGCTCGTTGCCACATTATGTTGCACTTTGTGTCAGGGAGGCGATTTTTAGTTGTATTTTGTTGTGGGTGGATAGCCATTTATGATGACGTCTGATAGCAGAGATATGCACTATTTTATTGATGCCTAGTGCAGCTCTAATGGCATTGTTTTTTAGTATTTTGAGTTTTCTGATGATAGTTTTATTAGCACTGCTGTAGAGGGTGGTACAGTAGTCTATTCTTCATAGAATTAATGCTCTGGCCAATATAAGGCAGCTGCCGTTGGAAAGGAAGGGTCTGCCTGCTCTGATTGTAAATTGTGTATAGCTTCAACTACCAGATGTAAATAACTTTGCCTTCCGTGTATCTTAAGTCTTGGATATTGTATTATTTCATGTGTAATGTTGACTTTTGTATATTGCCTGTATATTATGCAACATTTGTAAGCCTCACATGTCCTTCTGCGCCCTGCTACTCCTGGGTCTGGTGCGCGTTATAAATGCAATAAACAAACAAACAAGTATGATTATGAACAATATCAAATAAGTTTGTAACAATAGGTCAAAATAATATCATTAAAATCACATTTCATCCACATTCAAAGGAAAAGCATATTTTATACCAATGTCCATACAATGTACTAGTATTAACCTTTTGTGAACTATTGCTTTATTCCAATTCAACAAATGATCCTTTTTTTTAAAATAAAATATGTTTGTGGTGCTGGTGTATATCTTCCATGACATCAAAGAGCAGAGGAAGGGTCTGCCTACACTTTGTCAGCTTACAAGTGTAGGCTGTGGTAGAAGCCAGAGAATTAAGTTGTTTAGTAAAGGACATTGTTGCATCCAGGTAGAAACATAGAGTTTTTACCTCCTTAGAGACAATGGTATTATTACTGTCAATGATGAAGGAGGCATATTCATGCCCTAGTTTGGAGATGTTAGAAGGAGGGCCAAGGATTATCAATTCTGCCTTGTCTTCATTCAGGCATAAGCCGTGAGTGGCCATCCATGCCTGGATGATGAGATAGATTCTATTCACCAGTGCCAAGTCCCTGCCATGATCCCCGGAAAGCAGAAGGAGAATATGAGTGTCATCAGCGTAGTTAGTGTAGGTGACACCCAGAAGGTCCAGATCATCGAACAATGGCTTAGTGACTTGTTTACCTCTTCACATACTTTTTCTTTACTTACCATGCAATCATTATTTTTTGCTGTCATGGCACACATGCGCAATGGCATCATTGCACGGATGACATGGCCACCATGATAACACAACAGTATTTGTGTGAAATAGCAATAACTTTGCCGTGGGTAATCTGCAAGGGTTCTACCTGTTACTGACAAGGAAGGTAGAGCACCTGAATGTACAGATCATGGGTATTTTTGGTAGTTAATCCTGGGGCCAGCAAGATGTTCTTAGGAAACTGTGCTCATAAGTCTCAGTGAGTTTACAGTAGGTTTGGTCACCTAGTCGCTGAATCTCTGATAATATAGTTGCTAGGTTTAGCTTAGGTTTTTGACGCAATGAATGATTAGTCTTCTCACTAGTTTGTAAGTGGAATAGTGATTTATTTGTACACATGAAGCCGGCACGCGTTTTGACGCAAAAGCAGTCTTTTTCAAGGCTACCATAATAATACATAATGTGTGATTGGTGATAGGTTGCAGGAACCACACCCATTAAGTGAAAACCAAATGAACAATCCAGTGTTAAACGTGTTTAATTTGATAATATTTTGACATGTGGCTGTGCATATTTGATTATGTGACAGTTATTTTGTACATGTTAATTACATGTTTATAATACTCCAATAAGTGACATGGGGCCTCATTACGAGTCCGGCGGTAACCCTGCCGATGCTACCAGCGGGTTGCCTCTGGACTCGTAAAGTTTTACCGGTGCCTGACTTCCCAGGGCCACCATGTGATTACAACTCCGGAGGCCCGGGAAGTCAGGAACTGTTAAAGTATAAGTCACCATTCCCTTTGAGTCCTATAGGACTCTATGGGAGTGGGGACACAGAAGCGCCAGCACCATTGATAATGGTGCTGGCGCTTCCGTGACCGGTCTGCCTACCATGGCCGCTGCTCCCGGCACGGTCAAATCTGTCGGGCACAGCGGACCTGGCAGGCAGACTCCTAATTTGCCGGTCCAGAAGCAAGAGTGCCGGTGAGCTTACCGGCACCTTTGTTTCCAGACCGGCAAACCTATAATGAGGCCCATGTGGTGCAAATGGTTTACAATTAAGTTGTTTCAGTTATTGTGACATGGTTGAATGCAAAAAAAGCATAACATAGCAAGATCAGTATATATTCAATTGGTATGTATGTGGCACCAGGGAAGAAAGAAAAGAGAAAAATGTAGTGTTAGTTGGGGTGGGAACGAGTACCTGGCCATGTATTGGCTGTTCGGGATTATACATAATATACTGGGTGCTTACCGTGCTTATTTAAAGTGGGTGGTGTTGTATGGGAGCTCATGATTAAGGGTTCAGGTTGTAGAACCTGCGTGAAACAAACATTCTTGGGTTAGGAGCTATAGTGATTGACATCAGTATTGTGATTTTTCATTGTTAGCAGTATTTCTTACATTCGGGCTCTGAGTTGATACAAGGGTCAGCCGAAGTCAGGCAATGGATCAATGGATTCGAATCACACACACCTGACAGCCCTTTCCCTTTCCCACAAGGATAATAGCTGGAGCAAGAGAGCACAGTACGAGCAAGGCAGACCGCACAACGGTGACGAATATTGAGAGGCTGACAAGGAGAACCACGGCCTTGCCATTTCCAACGCAGACCCGCGAAACGTCCGCAGAGGGAATCGTGAGACCGAAGAAAATAGCCCAAGTGTGCTGCAACAGATGTCAACGGTACACAGAGCGTGTCAACGCTGATAAACCGGAGGGAGGAAACTCCTGCTACTGTAGTACCGGCCTTGACTCCAGTTATGAAGAAAGCTAAGCGGTTCATCACAGCCGGTCATTCGAGGGGAGAGCCGATAAGAGTCAGGCTGTGGTGGATGAAAGATGCAAAGTGGCAACATGAACGAAGTTGAAAAGAACTGTAAAGTGTTGAGGGGAGACCAGCTGCAGACAGAACCAGCACCATGAGAGACTCTGGTCGATCCTTGTGTAAATAAAAACTACAAAAACCAGAAGGCCGTAGGAGAGCCGCCAAGTTAAGTCGAAGTGGTCATACCGGAGGTCTAGTAAAATCCCTGTACAGTTGAATGCCTTTGATGTACGAACTGTGAGAAAGCAAGGGAAGTGAATCCTGCAGACAATCATGAATGTGAAGTTGGCAAGAATGAACCCGACCGAGGGGCAAGTCTAAAGTCAGAAGAAACATTGTGTTGGCAAACGTGAACCCGGCTGAGGGATGTCCATTATGAACTGTTCAAAAAGACATTGACATTTGAAAGGGGTCCGAGCCCGAACGACAGAGATCCAGGGGTGAATCCATCACCCGCGAAAAGCCAGAGTGAACCCAGCATAGGTATGCTGAAAGTAGAGAAGGGGTCTGCTCCCAGAAGAGTGGGACCGAAGGGTGAAGCCGTCACCCGAGAAATACGTAAGACAGAATTTTGTGTTTGTTCATTTTTTTTTTATGGTTAACCTATCAGGTGGTCAGGATCAGGAAACCAACTACCAAAGACCTTGATATTGAAAGTAAATGTTTTGGGATTCAAGTACAGAAGAGAGAGATCCCAGTGGTGAAAAGCAATCACCCAAAACAACAAAAAACAGGGGTCAGTGCCCAGAAGAGGGGCACCCAGGGGTGAACAATTCTCACCCTAAGTAAAGTAGGAAACTCACTTTTATTTTTGTTAAAGGAATTTTGTTTTTGAGATTTAAAGATGTAAGGCCCTCTAAGGCAAGAGACTTTCAACAGAAATGAAACTTGGGCAATCGAGGCTCCTGATAAACGGGAGCAGAACTGTCAACTCGTGCTGGGGAAGCTCGAGTGTGTGCTGTGCTCCAAGATCCCACCTTACCCCATGCACAAAACGTAAGGAAGGAAGAACCAAGCTACATATTATTTGAGAACACTTCTTTCTTTTCTTGAAAACCATCCCACACCCTTTTCATATTAGTTACAAGCTTTAGCAATAGGTTTCTTAGTATAGACCCTTTTTATTTGACACAATGCCACTAGGACTGTCTTATTTTCATTTGATTGTTGACTCTTTCTCCCATCTTAGATTTAGGTTTATATTAGGCATTTTTCCAACCTGCATACAGTTTAATAAATACCCTTGAACTGTGATCACTTTTGTCTGTCTTTACGGTTGCCACCATGGGTTCCTCACAGTTCCACCAACATATCAAAACACAAGATGTCGCCATACAATAACAAACATTATATTTATTAAAGCCCACAATATGTTTATATGTATATCAGTGAAACAACCCTGGGTTAAGAGAGAGTTAAGGTGATCAGATGTAATGCAAGAAAACCCCTTAAATTCAGCAATTGCATTTTGAGCAAGTCTACCATAACTACATGCCCCCTTTTCATTACCTTAACTCTCTCTTAACCACTGTTTTTCACTGAACTTCAAAGGTTTTGTTGCTATGTATTTTTCACATTAAATCTGATCACCTTAACTCTCTCGTAAACAACGTTTTTTAACTGAATTTCAAGGGTTTTGTTACACTATAGTTTCTTCAGGGCCCACTAGCCATGGCCTTTGCCCATGGCCACTGTGCATGTTGCACCAATAGGTTTCATTGGGGCCCACTAGCCATGCCCTTGGGGATGGAGATCCACAGCCCTTAGATTGCCTGGATGTAGGCGCTATAACAATACCAATAGCAATAGCAATCACATCAGGCTAGAGATCGGGAGTAGGAAAGAAGACGCCATGTGAAGTTGGAGATTTAGGGGTGGGTTGGGGAGCAAGTTACAAGTAGTATCAGCCGAAGACCGCAGGAATCTCACAACATTACAGCAGCAATGCGCAAGATGTGCTCACAAAGGAATATGCGTCACAGGAAGTGATGCGAGATGGGGGTAATGTGAGAGGGTTAGGGAGGGACAAATCAATTGAGTGGAGTTAGGGGACCTGGAAAAAAGAAGGGAGACATGTTGAGTGTTTGTGAGGATGTGGAAAACTTTTCAATTCTGAGAAATGTTTCCCGTTATCGCGGGAATCAGCGAACCGCTACTCTTTCTGTTATTGGAAAGGATTACTGTGAAATTATCGCAGAAATACAGAGTTAGAGAAAAAAAAGGTTTAACCTCTGAAGTGCCTACATCTACTGGGCAGGGGGCAATGGGTGGCTGTTAACAAATGAATGGTACGTACACACATACATTATTACAAAGAAGATTAGTATTTAAGCATTTATGTACTTTGGAAGGTAATCTGCTATATTGGAATACAAATTCATAATTTATTTTAGAAAAATATCAAAAAATATACCATTGCTATGTCTATAATTAAATATTTACTTTATATTCTTCAATTATTTTATATAAATGTAATGTAGTATAAGTAACTGATTTTTTGGTTGCATATTAGCCACACTTCGAATTCTCAGATTATATATCACAATGCACATGGACACACACTTTCTTATGCATGTGATTTTTTTTTGTATAGAAATTGTCATTTAGAAAAGAATGTGTTCATGTAATGTTATTACAGTAAGAATTGTAAATTTAAATTGGAACATTGTCTATTTACATAACACTTGTATCTATTCTTTTTTTTACTATGATATATACTTATTATATTATGTTTGAAATACCTGAAATACATTTTCTAGAAAATGGTACTTTTCCGGCAATTAAGTATTGTAGGTGCTTAATAGTACATAAAATTCAATCCTTTGCATAGTGTCACATATTTTTATTTGAAAGTGTATATGTTAATAAGTACTACAAGTGAATGCGTATTCCATGTTATTACTTTTAAGTGTAGTAAAATAAAATATGTATCCAAAGAGGTCAACAAAAATATTCTAACTTTTTTAATCAGTAATGTTACATTTTGTAATTAGTGATGTCATTGTGATGTGATCATTGTGGTAATACGATGCGATGCGCAACATGGGGCAACGGGGTGCATAGTTAAGGTGCACTTGCTCAAAATGTGATTGCTGAATTTCAGGGGGTTTGTTGTGTTAATTCTGATCACCTTAACTCTCTCTCTTAACCAACGTTTTTTTCACTGATATATATATATATATATATATGTTTTACTTTAGATGTAGTCAAGAGATTCGAGGCCCTATGAAACCAGATTTACCCTGAGTGATGAGAAAAATGGCACATTATTTCGGGCCTCCCCAGAAAGATTGGAGGGTTCCACGAATCATGTTTTGTAGGTTCGTCCAGGCCTAAACCTGATCTCCAAATAGGATGCAAATTCTCCTGCAGGTTTTCGGGTGCATTCGTGTGCTCGTGCCATGGATGACGTGTATTCAGCATTTCGTTTTGCTGTCTGCCATGCTTCACCGCCCTATCCAGATCAGCTCGCTGCAGCCTTTGTTTCATTCCCCATTAAGCAAAGAAATGCAGTGCATTGCTGTACTGCGCGGCTGCTCCCTTGATGACGATCCACTAAATCAACCAATTTCCATTGCTATCTGTCATTCATTCTTCACGAGAACCCTGGCTGCCCATTAGACGGTCATCATTTCTGCAAACATGAAGAAAGGGGGCTACTAAGGCAGTAACAATGGGATTATTCCTTGTGCCCACTGCTCAAATGTCTGTTTGACCTCTAATGCCCTGGTTCAGCTCCCTAGGTAGAGATACACATATGCACCATATGCATCCCCAAAAACACAACATAGGACCCCAATGACACATGAACATAGAAAAGTCACTGTGTACTGTGCCCAACTCTGTTCACTGTGGTGACACTGCACTATATAACAATGTTGGAGACGGTCTAGAAACTTGCACTCTCAGAAAACATTGACAACGTCCGATGCACGCCCCCCAATGTCTTTCATGTGTGCACAAGGGAAAGTGACAGTAGAGGACACAGCTGAGATTGAAAGTCTCAACTAGCTCTACCCAGCGTATCATTTACTGCTAGTACGCTCGCTCTCTCACTTTCTGCCCCTCACTGTGCTCTCTTTCTGTCTCATTTGCGCTCTCTTTTACTCTTCCACTCTATGTGGGTGAGAGTCGCATAGTCAGGTGCACGGTTGTTACAGCCAGCCCAGCAATTGCTGATAGGTGGGCGACCAGAGGAAAAACAAATGTCTTGAGGTGGGGGAGAAAGAATGGTCAGGCTGTGGTTTTTGCAAAAGCAGCTATTTAAAAAAAGCAGTTATTCAGTTTTACTAATATTGTACACTGGCTCTTTTTAAAATGCTACAGTGTTAAGTTATAATGATTCCTTCCAGTGTATCCTCAACACAGGCTATGAGACACCACCCTAACACTCCCACTGCCTGGTCCGGATGCACAAAGTGGTCGGTATGCAGTGATTTTAACGAATCAAATAGAGAATGCTGTAATAACGAATTGACTTAGAACACTGGAGCAGTGAAACATGAGAGGCACCAGCTATTGGGACAAAACACAAGTTACACGGCAGGGAGACGGTACCCATCCTAGGCTCTGTAGGCCGTATCCAAAGCAGCCTTGTCAGCATGGCTGAAAGCAGGTAGCAGCAGATTGCCCTTAGCAACGGGGCAGAGGGATGGAGACACAGGTGGACTGCATGGATACACAGGGGCACAGGTGGTCCGGTGTGCTGCACTCGGATAAATTGGCAGTTTTGGCAGCGGTTAGGGGGACGTGCCTGCCCATTGTGCTTGGTATGTTACCACATGTTTGTACATTCTATGAACCACAGTCAAAATACCGACGAATTTACATGAGAATATGAAAGGAAGAAGCGCTTCAATGCGAAGACACTCCAGCTGGGGAAATAAAAGACATTTGCTGAAAGAACAAATTAGGGATTTTCCTTTTAAGACGTATTTTTTTTACACAATTCTAAGAAATAAACTACATTCTGAAATTGAAAATAAAGCATTTATAAAGGGAACATTTAAATAAGCCATAAACTCCTTTCATAGACTCACCACACCTCAGATTTAGGGTTTAAACTGTGAACTGTAGAGCCAGACGACCAGTCTGCATACCACACTACTTACATAATCCACTTCTTGGCCAGGAGGAAAATCTGGACTGGATGTAAGAGTCACCCAGGGATCGGAATGGACAAGGCCTGTAGAAAAATCATTCACAGACGCTAGGTTTAAGTTGGACCACTGGGTACCCATTCGTGGCAGCTGCTAGAAAGATGTAGTCTACAGATCTTGAAGGGAATGACTAAGCCTCTCACAATTCCCCTTTCCTTCTGAAGTAAGATCCGGACCACAAAGATGCATTTGCTGGCTTGGGCCCATAAAGATCACATGACCCCACAGTAGTTCCGTATAACACCCCCCCCCCCCTCCACTCCACATTCCCACATAGCTCTTTCATGGGGGAACCCCTCCCAACAGTTCACCCAATGAGGGAAATCCCCCCTTCCGAGCCACATTCTGAAAAAGGAGTTCTTCAGGCTTCACACCCCTCTAGGGGAAGGCTCATCACTAACTTTGCACTCAGAGGATTCAGCTACACCTAAGACCAAAGAAAGAAAGCTTCCGGAAGCATACCTAGAAAGAGAAGAGCCGCTGCCACTCATCCAATGTAGAGAACACTCCGGTCTGCATTCGAAAATGGCAGCTGACCAATTTGATTTCCACCATGGGAACATATCTACACAGTACCCCTGCCACTGAGGATACTCTGATCAATCATGTGACCAATCCCTCCAATCATACCACAACATTGCTTAGCACTTTCCACTTTTCCCCTTCCCCCTGCACTTCCCCCTTCACTCTGCCCTGCACTTACTCATTCTCAATGTCACTGGGCCTAGCAAGATCATTGTTTTTGTTCTCCCTGGTTCCCTTCCCTCGCCTCATCACGCTCTGAAACGCTTGTGTATGAGCGCGATAGAGTTAAAATATCAATCAATCAACCATTCAAGCTGAGCCCTAAATAGGAGCCATCTCCCAACACAGAAGTGTAGGAGGATGAGAGAAAGTAGCAGCAAAAGCCTCAAATGACACAAGCTTCCTGGGTCGGATGACCGAAATGGTAGGTTGCAGTGCTGAAGTCGGCTTCACCTGAGCAGTAGAGGGAGGGAGGTGGTTCGAGAGGAGAAAGTGGCCACTCCAAGAGAGAGGAGTGGTGTGAGGGTTAACGAAGGCGAGGTCTGAGGAGATCAGAACATCCAGGGTGTGCCCTGCAGAGTGAGTTGGGCCAGAGGGAAGAATAGAGAGAGAGAGAGAGAGAAAGAGTCACAGAGGTTGTGAAAGACTCCTGAAAAAGATCTAGTAGCATCCAGATGGATGTTCTGGTCTCAGAGGAAGAGAGGTTGAGAAGTAGAGGCAACGAGGGAGGAGGAGAGGTCTACGCACTCAGAGAGGAAGAGGGTGACCTGGACAGGTGGCCTGTAGATAGTGACCCTAGTGAGAGAGAGGTCAAGAGAGATAGAGAGCCTGCAGACCAGACATTCATCCTGCCACATTTTAAGGACTTCCATGGAGGGCAACAGGCCAGAGGTACACCCTGCAGAAGTGTAGGAGGTTCCCAAGGGTGGGCAGAGGAGGGAGGCATCAGGGTGGCCAGAGAAGCAGCAGTGGGTGCCGGAAGGTGGCTGAGGAAGAAGGCAACAAAGGAGCCAGAGAGGGGTAAGAAGGGATAGCAGGAGAGAAAAGGAAGTTGATAAGGCATGGGAAGCATCTATCAAAAAGGAGGAGATTGGACTGAGGGCCCTGGACCAAGACGGTGCGATTCAAGTAGACATCATTGATGGTCTTAGAGGAGTGGAAGGGTGCCAGGAGGGCCGCCTACCAGGTGCCACCATCAATGGGAGAAGAGGAAAAATGAGAGAGAACAGAGACCATATGGTGGGTCCATAGGCCTGAAGAAGGAACGGCAAAGAGTATGTCAGTAAGGGTCTGTCTGGAGAAAACACTGGTGTAGGTATCAGCGATAGGCAGGCCAGGGTTGGATACCAGGATGTCCATTTTGAGCTTCTTCCTGCTAGACTTAGTGAGCGAGATAGGATAGTCGATAGAAAAGCAATTCGAGAAGATAGGTGAGACAGAGAGCACCATAGAAGGTGCAGGGACCAAAGAGGGGGGTGGTGTAGTGAGAGGAGCCATACTCCGCCCAATTAGACCCTTCCAACACCTCACACATAGACTATGTAGACATGATCCAGGTGTGCCAGGGCAACCGCTACATGATAGTGGTTGTGTGCCAGTTTTCCCGATGGATCGAAGCCGGTCCCTGCTCTCACGCTGATTCTCTCAGAGCTGCGAAATTCCTTGTTAGAAAGGTGTTCCCATGATGGGGGTGTGTGAGGTCCTGCAGTCTGACAATGGACATCATTCATTAAATGAGACTTTTGAGCACATCACAACTCTATTGGGGATACAGCACAAATTCTCCTTGGTCTATCACCCACAAGTGAATGGGGTCTGTGAGCGCCTCAATGGTCTGCTCAAGGAAAGAATTGCAAAAATAAAAGGCTCCTTTAGGAAAGGGATGGCTCCATTGTTTGCCCTTATCCATGTTCACACTGTACAATCAGCCCGGATCCGACCATCACTTAACGCCCCATGAGGTGGTAACAGGGCGGCGAATGTGGCTCCCACTGGCTCCTACCACTAGGGCATTGACAGATGCCCATGCCACCTCTGTCGTGTTTGGAAATCACATACATAAATATGTCGCTTCTTTGATGGATAGTGCCTCTTTTATTTCTCGCCCACTGCAGGCAAGGTGGGAGAAGTCAAAAACAGTGAAGGCGATAACACCCCAGAAACGAATGAAGGACTTCTAAAGCTGCCACTCCTTTACCCTGGGGACACTGTCCAGTTGAGAAACATTGTCCGTCCTTGGTGTAAGCCCAGGTTCGACAGGCCGTACATCATACAGAAGATCACAGACCATGCAGTTAAACTGAGCAGTAAGAAGGTCTGGAACTACATTGGAGATGTTAAGCCCTGCTGAGGTAAGACCTCCTCCCACCCAAACTAAGACCATTTGATGCAAGAAGAAGAATAAGACAAAGAAGAACCACAACTGTGGCTAACCCGGCCCAGGGCCAAAGAGTTAGAGAAGGACAATACGCACACCTAGATTAGAGACATTTGTTTTTCCTTACAGTAGGTATTCATCGAGACAGTACAGACTGTCCGAGATATATGGTCCCTAATCAACATATGTCCTTTCAAGAGACTTTCATTAGATTTGTGATACAATCAGAAACAGAGTGGATGATTCCTTCATGATTGTTTTTTTCCACCCTTTATATAGCGCAGACCTACCCACAGTTGACCCGCGGGGTCCCATCCATCATTGACCTACTCAGTGATTCGAGAATCCATATAGAATGGGAGTGATTATTGTATGTAGCACTCGCCCAATACTATAGATGTAGAGCTTAACCTAACACAATAACCTCATACCTACGCATTTTGTAGGCTTTTTAGGTGAGTTTTACAGACCCTTGGAGCAACGCAAGAAAACATTCAGTAATAACAAAATGGAATATGTAATTCGAAACGTTTTGATAATGTTTTGTGCCTTCTGCTGTCTCTACCTCTTTACCCTCCTTGTTCTCCAAAGGCTGGAATTTTCACATGCACAAGCTTTAACCCCTACTAACCTAACCCCTAACCATGCCATCACGGAACGAAAACCATATCTGGACATGCGATAAGCACTGATAAAGAAGTAAAGAGACAGTGCAGAGAGAATGCAGCATTTGCAGAGAAATACCTGAAGTGGAATCCTGGAGCAGTATTTCCAAATAGCATTCCACAGGATTTATTGTGGCCAGTCATGATGAAATCTTCTGTGATGTGGCTCCTGAGGTGCACTTGTGCGATGCTCTTCTGCCAATCAATTTTCTAGAATCAAATAAGTATCAGCACTTCTATTTCATCCAGTGAGGGGGCAAGCATCCCTATTATGTTGGTTTATTGTAACTTAAGTGGGACTTATGTGCATGCGGCCATCCCGCATTGCTGCAAGCCAGGCACCTGGTTAGATCAATCTTTAAGACAGCAACTGTTTAGCGTCAGGATTTACTGTGTGAGTGACTGATTCTGTAGATAATGTTGAAGGGTGTAGCATTGAAAAAATGCAAAATACCAGTGTGAAGTAACAAGGGTGCCCATCCAAAAAACAGAGATACAGTTCATGGTGCACATTTCATCAGGTCAATACTGTGAGTACAGGGCAGTGCATTTTGTGTATTATTGCTGCACCAAATAGTGAAATGCATCATATTATTCCTACAGGTTTGACAACATATCGTCCTGATTTCCAAGAACTGGCTTCCCATTGAGGCCAGCCCAATGTTCAACACAGCCAGTTCAACTCATACTGTTCACAAGGAGGAGAATTTGAACTCGTATGCTACTCCAAGGCTGTCACTCGCCACCAATAGTTAAATGAAGTAATTTAGGAAACAGAAGACAGAATTGCATGCCACCTTTTCATAAATGCACGTATACTCTTCCCAGCAAAATTATTTGCTACAACATATGGCTGCACTCCACTACTATCAACTTGACCAGTCAATTCAGTGTCCCAGGTCTTCTTTCCAGTCATGGAACACCATGTGTGATGTTGGGCGGCGGAGGACTCCAATGTTTTTTTCACGCTATTGCTTCTGAGAATGTCCATATTAGGTGCCAGAAAACATTGACAATATGCAGCAAAAATCTTTCAACTTCAGTGACTTAGGTTAGTGGTGGAGAAAATAGAATGAGAAATATTTTGCCTGTCTTCATGTATGTTCTTTTTATATATTCCGATCTACTATAATTGTATGACAAGCTTTGACTTGATGTGATGTATGATTCAATGAAAACATGTCCCTGCAGCAATATGTGTTTATTAGGAGTGGCATGGTTCCATGTCCCGATGTATATTTGTGTTTGTCAAAATCTCTAGCTGTGAAATGACTTTCATCTGCTCAACACAGAGGTGTTTTGGAGCTGCTGCAATGGAGGAGTGTTTGAGAAGGCTGTTGGTCAGAGCATATATAGCTGGAGCAGGAGTGAGGGGGCTGGAGAGAGACTGCCAGTGAGCAGGAGAGGATCATGGAGGTTATAGAAAGTAAGGCGGTGGTGTAAAGCCAGATGGGGGTGTGGAGGAACAACCAAAGGAGTGAGTTGGTTGAAAAGGAGAGCTAAAGGAGGAAAGCAATTAAGCAAAACACAGCAAATGGACACTTCCAGAGATTAGTGAGAGTATTATATAAAGGGCGTCTGAGGTGCCCTCAAGGGGGATTGAGAGGGGGTTGTTCAACAAGTGGGTGGAGGTGACATCAGAGGAGAGACAGAGGGGTGTGGAATTAAGAGGTTGGATAAACTGTTAAGGATGAGGAAGGAGACAAAGAAAGGGAAGAACAGAAGTGGAGTAGAACCAAGATGAAGGAAGAGGAGCGATTCGCAACCAGAGCCCATGGGATGTGACTGAAGGTGGTGTGGAGGTAGAAATGCATCACTTCCTATGGCCATCTTGAGTCGGCTCACTCTCCAGCTGAAAGCCACAAGAGACTCCTCAAGGAACATCAATCAGGAAGTAATCACCTCATCCCAGCAACACCAGGGACAATCAGAGACACCACCCACTGATGGACTAGGCAATCAGGTGGCGAGAGCATGTGTGATGACTTCTGGTTTATGGCCTCACCTTCTGTCTGTAACATCACTTCCTGTGTGCATCTTGGATAAGTGCCATCACGTCCTGTGGCCATCTCTGATCAGGGACATCACTTTCTGAAGGCATCTGGAGTGGCCTCACTCTCCAGCTGAAGACAACAAGGGATTCTCCAGAGACCCCAACCAGGGAGTGATTGCTTCATCACAGCAACACCTGGGACAATCAGAGACACCACTCACTGATGAACTAGGCATTGAGGTGACAAAAGTGTGTGTCTTCACTGCTGAACTCCCTAGGGACTTCCAGCCAGGTGCGTGCCAGTGAAGGGTGAACACCAGCAATTGACCAGATTCTTTGCCTCTTCGCCCATGAGCCTTTGCTTTTGCCTTCCTCATTGCTGCACATATGAGTCCCCCCGCTGCCAAATTACTATGCTGTCTCTCCACACTGCAGTACTCAGCTATAATTAATTATCTCTTGCTTCTCCTGCTGCTCCTCCTACTCGCCTCTCCCTACGCTTTCTCCAAACACGCTACAACTTCTCCTTTCCTAACCCTATTACAGAAGTCTCAACTCGAAACTTCCACTACTCCATTTCTCGTTCACCTACCTCCAAAAAACAAAGTCAATGAGCAAACCATACCTCCCCTAACACTTATCCACCTCGCATCTCTTCCTCTGAGACTCAACCTCTCTACTCTTCCTTACGGCATCAACTGAACATTGTACTCTGGAATGCTCAGTGTGCATGCAGCAAAAACACTGACAACTTTCATGCAAGCTCTCCTCCCCAGACCTTTTTTCTATCTCTGAAACCTGGATTTCTCCATCTGACACTGCAACTCTGGGGCCCTACAGGAATCTAAACTATTCTTCATTCACTCTGCTCGTCCGATTAGCAGAGGTGGAGGTGGCGGGCACCTACACTCTTCCTACCTCAATGCCTCGCATAACTCCAATGCAACGCCCTGACCTCGCTCTTTTGAATGCACCATCTCTACCATTGCTCCACCAGATTTGCTTCACATCATCTCTGTCTATTGCCCGCGTGGTCCCACTGGACCATTCTTGATTGAACTTTGGCAACTCATTGATTCTCTTTCTACTAAACATCACCTCATCCACTTAGATGACTTTAACCTTCCTCTCTGTCTACCTACTTTTCTTAGTGACCATGCTCTCCACTCTATCCATAATCTACCAAACCACACCAGGGGTAACTCTTTGGATCTCTTATTCATCTCCACCTCTCTATCAGCCACTAATAGTACTGTCACACCCTCCCTATCTGATCACTACATTGTTTCCATCACCATCTCCTTTCCACCCTCTGACCTCTCCTCAACACCTGCCTCACCTATTACTAAAAGGAAATATAAACCTTCTGCAATGCCTCCCTTTCGCTCTAACCTACTATTCTCATTCTCCTCCTTCACATCTGATGCCTCTTCCACTGACAATGCCTTCTCCATTTTCCAATCTCTACTACATGACTCATTCTCCTCTCACTTCCCATTGCTAGCTTTCCTTTCACACCTAAGTCTCAGCATTCTCATCCATAGGTCACCCCATTAATACGCTGTCTCTGCTCAGACATGCGACGGCTGCTGCACAAATTGGAGGTGTACCCATTCGCACAAGGACCTGCAACTCTACCTCTCTGCCTTGAACTCTCTCAAGTCCTCTCTTGATAGAGGAAAAATGGACTTCTACCTCACCCTCATTGACTTTCACTCCAACCAACCTGCCGCCTAAAGGGAACCCTAAACTCACTCCTCTCTCCTCCTAAGTCTATTACTATCAACTCCGGTCTTCCAGCTAATGACCTAGCTGCAAAAATGTCCAAAATTAGAGAATGTCTCCTGACTTTCCTCACAGTCCCTCCTCCTATATTCTATACTCTGCCTACTCTACCATCAACCTCTGCCTCTATCTCCCACGTCAATCACACTAATACTGAAGAAGTTGTATCTTTATAGGCTAACCCCTCTTATGCCTCATCAGACCCCCTTGCTCCTCAGCTAATCAAGCCTATTGCCGCATTAGTGGCCTATCACTTTGCAGAACTCTTCAACCCGTCCTTCAACTCTGCATGCTTTGCCTCTATTTTTAAAACAGCCACAGTCATCCCTCTCCCAAAAAGATGGGACTGACCCGAACCTACCGGTTAACTTTCGCACTTTGTTTCTCCTACTGCACTCCTTTAAAGTGCTTGAAAGGGTTGTTTGCAACCATCTTACCAGTTTCTTAGACATCCACAACCTTTGAGATCTCCTAGTGGCAGGTTTGCCCTCCTGTCAC
This sequence comes from Ambystoma mexicanum, assembly GCF_040938575.1. Lineage (NCBI taxonomy): Eukaryota > Metazoa > Chordata > Amphibia > Caudata > Ambystomatidae > Ambystoma > Ambystoma mexicanum. The sequence continues at coordinate 882,729,405 of NC_090931.1, read as the reverse complement.
TCCACAGAAACTGCTCTCATGAATGTCTCCAACTTCCTTGCCTCTGCGAAGTACTTCAGCATATCCTCTATCCTAATTCTCCTTGACTTGTCTGCTGTTTTTGACAATGTTGATCACTCTGATCTCCTTAATACTTTCTTTCTTCTTGGAATTTGCGATCAAGTCCTTGTCTGGATTGAATCCTACCTGGCACCTCACCAATTCTCTGTCTTCTGGAGCAACACCACCTCTCAACTCACTCCTCTAACTGTTGGTGTTGCACAAGGCTCTGTCTTTGGTCCCCTCCTCTTTACACTCTACACCTGTGCTCTTGATGCACTAAACTCCTCCTTTGCATTCTCATACCAACTCTTCACAGATGATGCCCAAATCGTCTCCTCTTTTACTGAGCTAGCCTCTGATTTCTCTATCAAAATGTCCACCGGTCTCACTGCTATTAAATATTGGATGGCTTTGCACTCTCTGATGTCTAAAGCCCTCCAAAGCCCATTATACCTCCCTATCCAAAGACTACAAAAGAGCAATTCACGCCACCAAAGTCAGCAGTTACATTGCCAGAATAAACAACACACAATCCAACACCTGCAAACTCTTCAAAATCTTACGTGAACTCGAGTCGGTAGTTTCCCCGCCCTAAGACCTCATTATAGATGACACCAGGTGTAATAAGATACAAGAGGCCCTCACAGGGAAAATTGCCTCCCTCCAGACAAAGATCTGTGCCAAACAACTGCCCATCCTCGCCAAAACACCACCAGCCACCTCCACACCCTTCACTCCTCCTACCCGCCGACCCATCTCCCAATTTGACTTCAGACCTGTATCAGAACTCAAAGTCACAAACATAATCAAAGGCCTCAAGCCATCTCAATGCAAAGGAGATGCACGTCATGCCCTTATTATCAAAGGCTGTGCCAAGACGCTTACACCCATCATCACATCCATCATCCACTTCTATTTCACAGCACAAACTGTGCCGACTGCCTTGGAAGAAGCCTGGATACTCCTTCTAAAAAAGCCTCCCTTCACCCTACCACCCCATCACCACTGTACCCTTCATCCTTAAAATCCTATACTGCACCGCATATATCCAGGCCCAACAATATCTCGAGGACAACCACATTCTGGGCATCCACTAATCAGGCTTCCAACCAAGGCACGGAACCGGAGCCACCTTAATGGATCTAAAAAAAAAACAGTTAGATGACATCAAAGACTCAGGCAAACTTGCCATGCTCCTTATGCTGGACCTATCAGCAGCATTCGACCTCGTCGCCCACCAGACACTCTGCAACCACCTCACCACAACAGCAAACTTCTCACCAGCAGCAACAGACTGGGTCAAATCCTTTCTAGTAGACAGATCCTCCTGTGTCTACATGGAGAAACATGCTGCCCCACCAACACTAGTAACCTGTGGAATCCCACAAGGATCCTGCATCTCCCCAACCTTGTATAATATTTACACTAAACACCTTTTGATCATCTGGATACCCTCGCCATATCCTACATGAATAATGCCGACGACACCGAAATCCTTCTCTCTCTCTGGCACCTACCACCTAGATACTGCAACTATCAACTCGGTTTATGACAGTTTCCAAAACTGAATGGCAACCCACCAATTATGCCTCAATGAAGACAAAATTGAGATCCTCATTGTAGTCGCCCACGCCATCCTCTGCAGCATAGACCAAGCTTACAAAGCATTTGGCATTGATGGCAACCAGATCCATACATCTGCAGCAGCCAAAACCCTGCGCATCTGCTTAGATGCCACAGTTGACCTCTCTCGCCAGGTCAACACCGTTTCCTCCTCCACTGCCTACACTGCAAAACTAGTGAATGCCAGCATGCCTTTCCTCACCATTACCAACCATCTCACTATAGCCAGAGCCATCACCGCAGCCAAACTAGATTACTGTAATGCTCTCTTTGCAGGAACCTCTGAACGTAGCTTGTGCAACATGCAAACCATTCAAAACAATGCCCTCTGAGCAGCCCTACAATTGTTCAAGTACAACCACATCACAAAAGCCAGGAAAGACACCCACTGGCTCTAGATCCATAAACAGATTAAATTCAAGACCCTCTCTTTCACACACAAGTGAACCACGAACACTGCCCCGGCCTGCCTTTTACGCCTGGTGGAGAAATACACTCCCACTCAACCTCTAAGAACCACAAACAGCTATCTCCTCAGAGTGCCCACCTTCACCAGAAAGATTGCAGGAGGACAGAGCCACACCCTGATCTCTCGTCCGTCCTCAGCCGGTCTATCTGGACAGGTTGTTAGATGGTTCATGCGTTTCTTACTGACCGGTCTCAATCCGTCTCTCTTCCCCCTTATCATTCAAAACCCATGCTGTTAAGGTGCAGTGTCCTCCAGGGGTCTGCTCTTTCGCCGATACTGTTAAATATCTATATCCGGCCTCTTCTTCTTCTTATCTGTTCTCATGAGCGGGATATTTCAACCCATGCCAATGCACCCTACTACACCCCTTTGCCAATGGGGCAAAGAATCTGCCAAAAAGGGAGGCGATAACCCCCGTGCGCAACAAATCTGAAAAACTGTGCATGGTTCATAAACCACAAAAGAGCTGCACAACAGCCACACACAGGTTAAGTTGAGATCTAAGCAAGAACTCCCTGCGAGAGAATGCCAGTGGGTGGTGTTACCTGTCACATGAACCAAGGCCACAAAAGTGGGTTAAAATCTGAAATCTGGAAGGAGTGTTAAGACCATTATTAAACATAGGCGGGAATATTGTGAATTGCATTCAATGCATGCATCCGCCCCACTACAACCCTCGGGGAACAGCAGTGGGGAAATTTCCATAACCGCTCTATATTCGGTTTTCTAGTACTGGAATTAAATCCACATAATCACCAAGGAGGACATCCTCAGGGACCGGGAGGAGAAACCCAAGAGATCCAGAGTGTCGCTCCACACTCCCAACCAGAACCGGCGAGGAGAGCGTGTCTCATCAATCACTGATGGGAGAAGCAACCGGATTTCTTCAAATGGACCGAAGGAAAAATAATCCCACGTGCCCAACTCCCCCACGACTGGATGTCACGCTGGAGTCGGGGGGGGGGGGGGTGTGTGGGATATTGCAACCCATGCCAATGCACCCTACTACACCCCTTTGCTAATGGGGGAAAGAATCTGCCAAAAATGGAGGCGATAACTTCCGTGCGCGCCAAATCTGCAAAACTGTGCATGGTTCATAAACCACAAAAGAGCTGCACACCCTGCCACACACAAGCAAAGTTGATGTCAAAGCAAGAACTCTCTGTGAGAGAATGCCAGTGGGTGGTGTTACTTGTCACATGAATGAAGGCCACAAAAGTGGGTTAAAATCCGAAAATGCCTAAAATACGGCTTCCTTATCAATGGCAACCTTCAAAGTGCTCTTTTGGCACTAGCTAATTTCAGTCATTTTCCAAGTGAGCTATTGAAGTGAAAAGTTGCTGAAATCACAGATTCTACAGATGGCTCAGAGAAGGCCAGGCCTCACTGACTGACAGCTGCATCAGAAAATTAGCTGTCAAACCCAGTTTAAAGTGTTTCTGTTTCCTGATTAAAATGGCAAAATGTATCTATTTAAAGCATGTTTGTGAAGGGCTAATTCTATTAAATGTCCAAATCCCTTATAAACTGTGCTTATATTTTATGTGTGAAATGAAAAGACTTTAATTTAGAGGAACCTAGTCCGGAGCTAATCAACTATTTAATTCTGATCTGACAGCCCAGCCTGGGAAAGATTCACATTTCAGCTTGACACTCAGCTGCTATAGGAAGGCTGAAGTGATGCTAATGGTTCCCGCATAATGACAACAAGGAGCACAATGAGACCGCATCAGACATTCGTCTCTGGCTGAGCCAAGAACAAAGGACAGGCTGAGAATTGACCTCTGATGGGAGAGCCAGGAGCTTCCCTCTCCAGGAAGGGGCCACCCCTCCCTGATCAAAGTGATCTGACAGCTGCTGTTTGTTGAAAGGAGAAAGAAAACTCAGAATTCTTGGTGTTTAAATCTGTATTTGTGGTTAAGTTTGCAACTCTTAAACTGTGCAAGGATGAGTCTGAAAATTGGTAGATGTTAACCTAATGTTAGGCTTTTGCTTTTAAGACATTGATGAAACCTGTACCACTTAAGGAACCAATGTTACAAAAAAATCCTTATGGTAGCAGAACTATTAATGTTGCAAGCCTAAGATTGTATGTACATGATCCACTTAAAAGCACCCAGAGGTGTACCAAATTAGAAATTATGAATCCAAACTGGTATGATTAAAAGTGATGAAATCCCATATAATGAGAAAGACAGCTCTCACCGAGATGGGAATTAACGCCAGGATAAACCATTAAAAAATGTAATGCATGTGTCTGATTTTAGTAGAGGGGATAATTATAAAAATGTGTATTTATGGGAAAGCTAAATTGTGGTCAAAATCAACGTGGGAGTTCCTAAATCGCATCATAAAGATGACAGCTCTGTTCAGACCGCCAACCAGGACAAGGCAAGTGCCTGTGCCCACTCACAGCCATGGGGGCGTGTTTTGAAATTCCGCCCACACCATAAACTTGGGGATGGCATTTGATATTATAAATATAGGAACTTCACAACTCATAGGACACTGCTTCCAGAACCCATCCAAATTTCCGTGCAGCACCGTGTTCCAGACCTCTTTATCTTGTAGCCAACTCCAGACTTCTTTGAAGACCCAGATTTCCTTGCAGAATCTATACTTTAGCATTGCTGAACCCTTGCTAGCTAGACCCAATTTCAAAACATCCAAAACTTAAAAGAATAATTCTGATTCAGCTTGGCTTGCTACCATTAAGGCTTGCCCGCTGAAACTTGCATCCTGTAATCTTCCGTGTCCAGTGACCAGAAGGGCCCATCCAAATTCAGCCTGAAATGCAGTCCAAAATTGACCAGAACCGCATTGCTGATCCAATCCCTCCAGAAGTGCCCTGCTGCCGGTAGACCTGAACCAATCCAATGACCAGAACCGGACAGTCCAATTTAATTACAAAGGACTGTGTATTAATAGGAAGAACAGTGACCCATAGTATATCTGCACTGTATTATCCCAATCTCAACCCATCCCATCTTTAAATTCAGAACCCTAGTATTGTTAGAATCCTTCTTGCACTGACTTTTCTCTCATCTGTGTTACAAAACCATAACTCCTTAGTGATTTTGAATAACTAAAGTCAATCCCAGAACTAAATCGAGTATTCACCATGTGAATGGTTGTGCTGGCCACGTAGCTGTGAAGATTCATGTGTGGCCTCCTCTTTTTCATAGTCATTAATATAGAGTAATAAAACTTATGTCATTTTTAAAACCTAATTCCTGGTCCATTTTTGTGCCTATGTTCCAAAAATGCCTCTCACTAAAACCTGCCTATCTTCTTCAATTTTAAAGATAGAAACGAAATTTCTACTGTCACTAATACCTAGGACCCTTATCTACATCCACAACTAAATCACGCACCACTGTATTTGACCCGTTTTTCTCCAATATTGCATAGTAAAAGTTTGCAGTGAATTTGCAAAGTTCAAGAGTTTACATGTGTCTTTTCCCCATTTCATTTCAAAGTGCTTCTTCCATCCCATCCTGATCTAAAGTGTGTACTCTTGTTTATATTAGTTCACGTGTGTTAGGACCTGTTCAGTGTTGCTTTCCTTACAATATTTCTCCATTTAAGCATTTTTGCACCCTTTTGCATTATTGTACAACGCAATTGCCACCTGTCAATTTAAAAGCGTCACTTTCCAAAAACGATTTTCTCTCTTTTTTGGGGAGGGAAGATTGCATTTAAGCTCTAGACATCGTCTTTCATTCCTGAATACCTGCTGATTACTTACATCTGTGTAGGATTGCTCATTTGTATTTTAAAAAAAACTTTGCAGGGGGAATATTAACCTAAACGTTATCTGTTCACAAACCAAAACTGTTCTTTTTCCTGTGTTTTCTATTCTGCCTTATTATAAGTGAATTCAATTGCTTTACTTATTTTTTATTTTCTGAAATGTATGTCACCCCTTGGCGATTGCTGCTATATTGCTATATATATATATATCTATAGCAATATGATTTGAGTATTAAATTAAAGAAATAAATATTTACTTTTACAAACTATCCTGATTCCTGATCCAGTGTGACCTAAGGGATATTTTGAGACGGGTGTGATATGAGTGGTATATCATTCAGAATATTGAACTTAGAGACACAAATAAAATAAGGATTTAATTGCGCACTACATGCTAGGCGAGACCTGGGTGTGTGCCTGATTGAAATCCTTAACAGCTTGGGGGCTCGTCCAGGATTCTGAATTTGAAATACCACCCGTGACAGTCTAACACAGCAGACTAGCCTGCAGGGTACAGACACCTTGCAGGGTTGGGGTACTGTGCTACACTGTACAAGCACCACTCAAAATAAATACCCCAAAAATTGGCCCTGTTTGCAAAAGTAAATTAACCCTGAAATAAGTCAGAAGGAAATTGATATTTCTGAAATGGTAACCCAAGTAGAAATTAATATTGCTATGGAACACTTCCTGCACCAACTGTTTGTCAGGGGTGAGTGGCCCGAACAGGATGAACAGGTATGGCTACAGGAAATAAAAGAACAATTCACTGCAATAGACCTAGATAAATGGTAGGACAAGGGTCCATGACACCAAGCGCTTAGAAAACTGTACATGGCCCCAAAAATAAAAGAGGAGCAGTGTGAAATTGCCAAAATAGCGGCCTACATGTACCTCCACATAGGAATAATACAGGAAAAGCATGCAGACAATATAGTTTGGGCAAAGAAGCAAGGGGAAACACTGCAGAAAATCCAAACTAATCTGGACTCTGTAGAACAAAGGCTTCAGAAGAGCCAAGAATCAGAAACAGAGGCTAGACAGTATATTACCAAATTAAAGGACGATCTGGCCCTCCTTCAGCAAGAGAAGGCAGAGCAAGATACCAAATTACAGACACTGCAAGATTAGTATCAGGAAAGGGTTGACTCTTTAAAACAGAGTCAACAGAAACTGGCGCTTCAATTAAATTATAATAGAGTCTGCGCAGAACAGGTAGTCACATTACAGAACCACATAGAATCCTTGAAAGGAAAATAAATGAATTATTAAAGACATCCACTCTCAAGAGGAATTTGATGAGCGCCAGAATTCTAGTGCATTTAAAAAACAGAGGGATTACCTGGCTGAACAGAGGGGCACTCTAAGTCAGGAGAAGGACGCCTTAGGCCAGGAAGTCAGCCAATTAAAAACCAAGTTAAAAGGAAAGAAAGCTGGCCCTTCAGGAGTTTAATGAAGTTAAAACTGAATATGAACAGCTACTAGAGCACACCAGGTGGGTAGAGGATGCTCTGGAAAAGAACCCTCAGACAAATAATGACAAAACTCAAGAGGTGAGTCTCCTGCAGCAAAAACTGGCCCAGTATTTCCAATCCAGGCAGGAAGCACAGAGACAAGGAGGCTCTCTGTGAAAAGAATGATAGGTTCCACAAACAGATAGCCATGCAAGAGCAAATCATTGAGACCAGTAAGGCCTTAATAGAGGAGCAAAAGAGTCAGATTTTGGCATGTCACAGGGAATAGAGGCTGAAAGAGATGAGGTAGGAAGGGACAGAGAAACCCCTGAGCATAACATCAGGACCCCTGTTATCAGGGACTTTAACCCCTTCAGTACCATGGACTCTGCCGTCCTCATGTCCACTGGCTCATATGAACCAAGGGCCACGGGGATGGTAGACTTCAGCAAAATGGGAAACACGGGACTGACAGATCAGCGCCTCCCAGAAATGCATGGGAGGGCATCTCTGTACAGATTCCCAAATGTTAGGGCTAGCCTCTCTGATCAGGAAGACTCCAGTGAGGGGAGAATCATGGAATTGGATCCTCAAAAATACCGCCTACCAAAGGATCGGTCTATAAAATTTGGTGGGGAACTACATGAAACTAGGCCCACAAAGAGTATCTTAAAGACCTCTTCCCTGCTAAGACAGTGGGTGGGGGGTACTCAGCCAATCCTGGGAGCAAGGGAGAGTCAGAAGAATCTTCTGAGCACAACAGGTCTCAAGAAGCTAGGCCCCCACATTATGCAAGCCATTCCCAAGCTCGCAGAATCAGGGAGAGCCTAGAGGATCAGCTAGCCACCTCCTGTAGCAGTGCCTCTGAATCAGAGGATGAGTGGACACGGGTGACTAAGACTAAAAAGGCCAACAAAATTAAGAGGGCCCTACTGAATGATCCCCTGAAACAGATCAAGGCCATTAGGAGCGTCATAACTCCCTATCATAAAAATGCCAAGTATTCAGTTTGGGAGCACCTCGAGTTATACAAGCAAATGATGGATACTTTCCATTTGAAGGATAGCCAGAGTTGCATTCAATATGTCAAATGGACATTTTCCCCTGAATACTCCAGCTTCTTTGCGGGGCTGGAGGATCAGAACAACTCAAGATGGTCCACCTATAGGGTGGCCATCTTAAAACATTTTTCTGTACATAGGAACCCTCAAGAGGCTAGCAAGGCGGCCTACAACCTGCAATGTGGGGAAGACCAGGCCCCACAAGAATTTGTGCATGAATTAAAACGTGCCTTTGCGCAGACCACCAGGAGGGTGCGCACAGACAGTAGGGAGTTCATTAATACCTTCTTTCATGCACTCCCTAAATACATCATGACCCAGCTGGTGAGGGACGTCCTCGAGAAGAGATCACTAGACTGGGTCATTGAACAGGCGTCTCGTATTTATGAAGTGCAGAAACCTGTAGAGAATAAAAATACAAATAAAAACCCTAAAGCAGCTAACACCCCTGCTGCGCTGCTGCTAAGGTGGCAGAGGTGAAGGTTACGCCCATTTTAGATCTGGAGATGGGAGGGGGGCCTAAAAATATTCCTGTGCAAAATCCTTCTAACCAACCCATGAAACTTCCCTCCTAACTTTCCCCAGGAGGGCAGTAATCCCCCAAATGCTGGGTTGAGCTTCTTTCCCCGGTACCCACCAAACGTCAACCCCCAAAACAACCCTCCTTTCTTTCCCTACTTTCCTGAGTCAAGACAGCCCAATCCGGGAGAGGGGAGGCTAAGGGTGGAGGGTTACCAGAACTATCCCAACCAAGGGTATTATGGGAGAAGGGACAGTTACCCTTCCCGTGATCCACCTAGGATGGACCAGAGACCCCTGTACCAGCCAGAGCGGGTGTCCCAACTGGAGCGCCAGGTCCAGAACTTGTCACAGGATCTGGGTCACATGTCGAGGGCTCGGCAGAACCCTCAGGTGAACATGACGGCCCAGAACCCCACAAACCAAGGGTTTGGTACTCCAGATCAATGATGAGGAGAGAACCCCGACAACCGACCGGTAACAAGGGAGTAGGCACAGGGGGAAGAGGGGTGTAAAGCCTTAGAGGAAGCTTCCTTCCCACTTGTGAAAAGCTCCTGGAAACCCAGGAACCGGAACCAGAATCTCCTGCCCCCGAAAGTCTACAACCTAAGGAACAGAGGGCTGGTAGGAGAAATAAAGGGCCTAAAAAGACCCATTTTGTGGAGGAGGTTAGAGTCTTCCAATTTGAAGGAGAGGGGTCCTCAGAGGGCTCTGGGAAAAGGATGATCTTCTCCTTCAGGGATGGTGGAACTCCTCCCAAAGAAAAATGGGTCCCGAGAGATCCTAATCCAGACTGGGTAAAGGTGGGGACTGAGTTAAAACCGCCCATCATTGAACCCCAGAATGACAAGCCGGAAAATCACCTTGCCCAAACGAATTCTGGTGACTGCCTCCAAAAAGGGGTGGGGGGCACCCAGAACCAGAACCGGAACCAGGGGAGACCAAAACTCCTCCAATATCCAACTGTCCTATTTTTTTTGCAGATCCCCAAGCACTCACACAGGATCATGCCCAGACCTACTCTGGGACTGTCTCCAAAAAGGGGGGCAGCCCCAAATCAGAAAAGGAGGAGTCCGGGACTACTCAAATCACAGTGAAACTACTCGTTCAGATTCCCAAACCACCCAACTTCATTCTGGGGACCGCCTCCTAGAAGAGGGGGCAACCTAGAACCAGCACAAGAGGAAGCCCAAACCTCACCAACCACTCCTGTTGACTGCCTCCAGAAAGGGGGGGCAGCCCAGAACTAGAACAAAGGGAGCCCAGACCTCCCCAAGTAGCGGTGTGTCAAAATTATTTGCCAGATTCCCCAACTCCAACACTGTCTCTTGACCCAACTACCCCGGTGTCAAAGTCAGAAATAAGTCAATTGACCATCCAGCTTACCAAGAACACCCATTACCTTTACCCATTGGAGGAGAAGGGAGGTAGATTCTACGCCTCCTTCCAAGTGCAAGGGCAATGTGCAATTCTAGCACTGGTGGACACTGGATCCCAAGCAACTTTGCTGTGAAAGAGGATCTTTGAGCAGCTAAATTCAGGAAGGGGGGGGAAGATACCAAATTCCTCTCACCCCTCTTCCTGGACAGCTCCAGAACTTTGACGGGAAGGAAATTCCTGTTGAAGGGTCTGTAGAGCTGGAAATTAAAATTGGGTGACACAAAATGAAGCACCCAGTCCTAGTCGTGGTGCCAGAGGGAACTGCCTGTCTATTAGGGAATGACATCCTCCGTAGGCTGCCTCCCCTAATATATTGTGTGAATAAGGTACTCTGGACCCAGACTCACAGGCCAATTAAATTAAAACAAAGTGTCAACCATGTTAGTCTAAATGGCACATGCCACATGATTGAACAAAAACCAGACCAAATTAGGTTCTACCTTCAAAACAATGACATACCCAACGTCATAGCTGTGGGACAACAAACTGGTGATGAGAACTCCTCTCCATTTCTGAAAATCAGCCTCCCTTCCAGTCTCAAGTGGCATTCCACCCTGGAAGGGGATATATTGACATTGTATACTAATGTACAATCAGAAAATCCCAAGTCCATAGCCACAATTGATATCAAACCAGCACAAAACTTAGCTGAGATTCTGAAGAAGTGTGAATAACTTTTCCTCCCGATTCAGTTAAATGACGGGAAGGAGTCTGTCCTCGCCCAAGTTGACTTGAATAGCGAAGAAAGCTTCATCAGCGAAATATTATTCAAAAAACTCCCAAAAGACCAGACCCTACCCGCCGTAGAGTCAGTGCAGCAATGGGTATGGGGCCTGGAACCCCCCCCCCCCTCCAAACATCCTCTGCTTACCAGTTGCATGAGCAAAATTTCTAGGGATGACAAAGTCATAGTACATAGTTGTTGGGTTGTGCGAGGTGTCCCTTCTGTCTTTTATATGAGCAGTCACCTCCTCAACCAACTGGAGATTAATTTGGACACCAGTTATTGCCAAGCCCGGTCCCAACTGGAGAGTAAGGGCCTCATTACACGGTAGGCGGTAAGGGTTTACCGGTACCAGTATTTTACCGGTACCGGTAAGTCCTTACCGCCTTACTACGAGGTCCCTTTGCGGGTTGGGGATTTTAACGCCTGCTTTTTGCAGGCGTTAAAAACCAAACCACAAAGGGACCCAGCGAGCTAATTACGGTACCGCAATTTGTAGTGCCGTAATTAGCGCCTTCCCCATTCCCATTATGCCCTATGGGTCAAAAATGGGAAAGGGGAATGGCAATGGTGGAAGGGGGAATTACCGCCCCTCCATCCTTGGAATGGGGAGGTAATTCCCCTTTCCACCAAGGCGGTGCCAGTATTTTACCGGCATGAACCATGGCGCTAATTGCGCCATGGTTCACCGCCTACCGTGTAATGAGGCCCTAAATCTCAGGGTCCTGGCAGACCTAAATAAAGCCTTCCGGTTAGCACTAGTGCTACAGTAGGAAATGGAATTTCAGAAATGGAGGAGAGGTCACCATTCCAGGCCTCACCTACAGAATCCACCTTCCCACAGGTAACTTGCTGGCTGAAAGACAAATGGGTCCACATAAACCAGCTACAGAGTTGCCATCACAGGCATAATTTGCAGCAAATAGAAGAGCCTACCGCAGACCCAGAGGGGGAAAATCGGGAGATCTAAAAAGAATTATTAAATGTCCATTGAGAACGTACGAGGAAGGAGTGTTAAGACCATTATTAAACATAGGCGGGAATATTGTGAATTGCATTCAATGCATGCATCCGCCCCATTACAACCCTCGGGGAACAGCAGTGGGGAAATTTCCATAACCGCTCTATATTCGGTTTTCTAGTACTGGAATTAAATCCACATAATCACCAAGGAGGACATCCTCAGGGACCGGGAGGAGAAACCCAAGAGATCCAGAGTGTCGCTCCACACTCCCAACCAGAACCGGCGAGGAGAGCGTGTCTCATCAATCGCTGATGGGAGAAGCAACCGGATTTCTTCAAATGGACCAAAGGAAAAATAATCCCACGTGCCCAACTCCCCCACGACTGTATGTCACGCTGGAGTCGGGGGGGGTGTGTGGTCTATTGCAACCCATGCCAATGCACCCTACTACACCCCTTTGCCAATGGGGGAAAGAATCTGCCAAAAATGGAGGCGATAACTTCCGTGCGTGCTAAATCTGCAAAACTGTGCATGGTTCATAAACCACAAAAGAGCTGCACACCCTGCCACACACAAGCAAAGTTGATGTCAAAGCAAGAACTCTGTGAGAGAATGCCAGTGGGTGGTGTTACTTGTCACATGAATGAAGGCCACAAAAGTGGGTTAAAATCCGAAAATGCCTTAAATACGGCTTGCTAATCAATGGCAACCTTCAAAGTGCTGTTTTGGCGCTAATTTCAGTCATTTCCCAAGTGAGCTATTGAAGTGAAAAGTTGCTGAAATCACAGATTCTACAGATGGCTCAGAGAAGGCCAGGGTTCACTGACTGACAGATGCATCAGAAAATTAGCTGTCAAACCCAGTTTAAAAGTGTTTCAGTTTCCTGATTAAAATGGCATAATTCACCTATTTGAGGCATGTTTGTGAAGGGCTAATTCTTTTAAATGTCCAAATCCCTTATAAACTGTGCTTATATTTTATATGTGAAATGAAGACTTTAATTTAAAGGAACCCAGTCTGGAGCTAATCAACTATTTAATTCTGATCTGACAGCCCAGCCTGGTAAAGATTCACATTTCAGCTTGACACTCAACTGTTATAGGAAGGCTTAAGTGATGCTAATGGTTCCCGCCTAATGACAACAAGGAGCACAATGAGACCGCATCAGACATTTGTCTCTGGCTGAGCCAAGAACAAAGGGCAGGCTGAGCACTGACCTCTGCTGGGAGGGGAAGGAGCTTCCCTGTCCAGGAAGGGGACACACTTCCCTGATCAAAGGGATCTGACAACTGTTTGTTGAAAGGAGAAAAAGAACCTCTGAACTTCTTGGTGTTTAAATCTGTATATGTGGTTAAGTTTGCAACTCTTTAACTGTGCAACCTAAAGAAGGATAAGTCTGAAAATTGGTAGAGGTTAACCTAATTTTAGGCTTTTGCTTTTAAGACATTGATGAAACCTATACCACTTAAGGAACAAAAGTTACAAAAAAAATCCTTATGGTAGCAGAGCTATTAATGTTGCAAGCCTAAGATTGAATGTACATGATCCATTGATAAGCGCCCAAAGGTGTACCGAATAAGAAATTAGCAATCCAAACTGTTATGATTAAAATTGATGAAATCCCATAGAATGAGAAAGACAGCGCTCACCGAGATGGGAATTGGACTCCAGGATGAACCATAAAAAATCCAATGCATGTGTCTGATTTTAGTAGAGGGCATAATTGTAAAAATGTATATTTATGGGAAAGCTAAATTGTGGTCAAAATCAATGTGGGAGTTCCTAAATCACATCATAAAGATGACAGCTCTGTTCAGACCGCCAACCAGGACAAGGCAAGTGCCTGTGGCCACTCACAGCAATGGGGCGTGTTTTGAGATTCCGCCCACACCATAAACTTGGGGATGGCATTTGATAGTATAAATATAGGAACTTCACAACACATAGGACACTGCTTCCAGAACCCATCCAAATGTCCGCGCAGCACCTGGTTCCAGAACTCTTCATCTTGTAGCTGACTGCAGACTTCTTTGAAGATCCAGATTTCCTTGCAGAATCTAGACTTTAGCATTGCTGAACTCTTGCTAGCTAGACCCAATTTCAAAACTTAAAAGAATAATTCTGATTCAGCTTGGCTTGCTACCATTAAGGCTTGCCCGCTGAAACTTGTATCCTGTAATCTGCCGTGTCCAGTGACCAGAAGGGCCCATCCAAATTCAGCCTGAGGTGCAGTCCAAAATTGACCAGAACCGCGCCGCTGATCCAATCCCTCCAGAAGTGCCCTGCTGCCGGTAGACCTGAACCGATCCAATGACCAGAACCAGACAGTCCAATTTAATTACAAATTACTGTAAGTATTAATAGGAAGAACAGTGACCCATAGTATATCTGTATTGTATTATCCCAATCTCAACCCAAACCATCTTTAAATTCAGAACTCTAGTATTGTTAGAATCCTTCTTGCACTGACTTTTCTCTCATCTGTGTTACAAAACCATAACTCCTTAGTGATTTTGAATAACTAAAGTAAATCCCAGAACTAAATCGAGTATCCACCAAGTGAATGGTTGCGCTGGCCACGTAGCTGTGAAGATTCAAGTGTGGCCTCCTCTTTTTCATAGTCATTAATATAGAGTAATAAAACCTGTCATTTTTAAAACCGAATTCCTGTTCCATTTTCGCACCTATTTTGCAAAAATGCCTCTCACTAAAACCTCCATATCTTCTTCAATTTTAATGATAGAAACGAAATTCCACTGTCACTAATGCCTAAGACCCCTAGCTACATCCACAACTAAAAACCGCATCGCGAAATTTGACCTGTTTTTCTCCAATATCGCATAGTAAAAGTTTGCCGCCAATTTGCAAAGTTCAAAGGTGACACGTGTCTTTTCCCCATTTCAAAGTGCTTCTTCCATCCCATCCTGATCTAAAGTGTGTACTGTTGTTTATATTAGCTCATGTGTGTTAGGACCTGTTTAGTCCTTTCCTTAGAATTTTTCTTTGTTAGACCTTTCCTTAGAATTTTTCTCCATTTGAGCATTTTGCACCCTTTTGCATTATTTTACAAAGCAATTGGCACCTGTCAGTTTAAAAGTGTCACTTTCCAGAGGGATGATTGCATTAAAATCTAGACATTGTCTTTCATTCCTGAATACCTGCTGATTACTATCTGTGTAGGATTGCTCATTTGTATTTAAAAAAAAAAAACTTTGCAGGAGGAATATTAACCTAAAAGTTATTTGTTCACAAACCAAAACTGTCCTTTTCCCCTGTGTTTTCTGTTCGGCCTTATTATAAGTGAATTCAATTGCTTTACTTATTTTCTGAATTGTATTGTCACCCCTTGGTGATTGCTGCCCCATATAAATATATTAAAATGGATGTGTAATTTGAGTATTAAATACATAAATATTTACCTTTACAATGTAGCCCGATTCCTGATCCAGTGTGACCTAGGGGGTATTTTGAGACGGCTGTGATATGAGTGGTATATCATTCAAAATATTGAAATTATAGACACAAATAAAATAAGGGTTTCATTGCGCACTACATGCTAGGCGAGACCTGGGTGTGTGCCTGATTGAAATCCTTAACACATGGTTTCCACTATTATTCCTATGCTGATGACACACAGATCCTGTTGCGCCTTGATCTCACCCACCTTGATACAGCGGCCCGGCTTAGGAGGATCTAGGGTCCTGGATGGCAGCTAACTGGTTAAAGCTAAATGGAAATTAATCAGAGGTCCTTGTTGTTGCCACCCCCCTCTGTCAGGAATCTGGGGGTGCAAATCACGTCATCCCTCGATGCATGAACAGGAAGCGGCGATCTGTAAAGCTGGCCATTTTAAATTATGCATTATTTGGAAGGTGCTTCCTTATATCCCATCAAAATTTCAGGCTCCTGTTGTGGCGGCTCTTGCGCTTAGCGCAGCAGATACTGCAACTCACTGTATTTGGCTCAGCCACGTTTTCTTATAAAGCATCTCCAACTTCTGCAAAATGCTACTGCCAGTGCCGTTTTGCACTCTCCCTTTGGGGTGCATATGTCCCCCTTGCTCAGACAGCTCCATTGGCTGCTGGTCGAAAAGCAGATCCTTTTTAAGTCACTATGCATTGTTCACTGTGCGTTTTTTGGCCTAGGGGCTGAATATCTTCAATTGAAATGTCCACGTTATGTTCCATCCCGCTGCCTTTGATCGCAGTCAGCCTCTGTGGTGGCATTCCCTTGTGTTAGACT
Organism: Ambystoma mexicanum; assembly: GCF_040938575.1. Lineage (NCBI taxonomy): Eukaryota > Metazoa > Chordata > Amphibia > Caudata > Ambystomatidae > Ambystoma > Ambystoma mexicanum. Next base: position 882,713,114 of record NC_090931.1, on the reverse strand, counting down.
CTCCAGCGTTGGCAGACATGCTTTTTCTGTAGCCACGGCCAGGGCCTGGAATGCTCTTCCTTCCGCTCTGCTGACTACTGAGGACCATCTCGTTTTCCGTCGCCTTTTGAAGACATACCTGTTGTGAGCTCTCAAATGACACGCTATTGCTGCTACCACCATGATGTGCTCTATAATTGTTGATAACATAACAGCTTTCCCGTCATGGCCTCTAAGCTATGGAACAATCTCCCCATCCCCCTGAGAAAGGAACCCTCCTACTGGTCATTCAGAAAAAACTTTAAAACGTGGCTTTTTGCCTAAAAGCTCCCAGAGCTAACAGACTAAGACAATTGGATGCCTGCCTCCCTCTCTTCCCCCCTGCTCCTCGAACCAAGACTTTAAGACACCATGAAACCCATCCCACCCCTTTGTGTTCCATGTCCATTTCCTGTATTACCTCTATTCTGTATTTTTTCTTTGTCTCTCTACTCTGTATTTTTTGTATTTCTTGTCCCACAATGAAACTAACGCCTAGATACCCAAGGGTTCAGTGTGCTGCAACAAATGCAAAAATAAATAAATTAAACTCTACCAAAAACAGAGGTGCTCCCCTTCCCTGCCAAATGCTCGCTCGCTCTCTCATCTCTTTCTCTGTCTGTCCAGTTCCCACCTGACATTCTCCCCTACTCTTCTTCAGCAAGAAACCTCAGTCATCTATGACCATAATCACACCTTCTCTACTTTCATCTCTAAAACTGCAACGGTGGTTCATCTCAACCTCCCAAATATTAGGAAAATCAAGCACCTACTACCTTTCAACACCACCAATCAACTCTTAACCACCCTTGTCTTCTCTAAACTGGACTACTGTGCCAGCATAGTCTTTGGTCTCCCCAACTATGCTTTCTGTCCTCTCGACAAGATCATTAACTTTGCAACCAGGACTCTCTTTGAGCTCCCTCACTTCACACCTACTTCCTCGTACCGTCACCAGGATGGATGGCCGACTATGCAAAACAGAGCCAGATAGAAATGTCTTCTCCTGGTTCACAAATATTTTGGCGGTAAAGCACCACCATATCTATCCAACTGTACAAGCCTTCTCATAATCTAGGCTCTGCCTCCTCAACTACCCTTGGGCACCTCATCCTCCCTGTGCTTCCTATCACTTCTGCTCTTCCTTTCTTCTTGCTCCACTTGCATGGAATTATCTTCCCCCGGACATCCGAGAAACAGCCCACATGGATTTGTGAAAAACCTACCTCTCATCTGCCTTGCTGCTAACATGTCCCCCTTGCTTCTAACATGCTCTGTCTCTCATTTTTCTGCCTCCACTCTAGCACTTCATCCATCATGATCACATCCCGAACACAGATGGCCATACCGCCTACATGCACTTAAAAATGTCTGTTTGTCCTTAATCTATGTATGTCCAATTATGTATTTTCCCCGGTGACTGTTCTATTTACTCCCCTCCACAACATGGTCAGAATGTCACTAGAACTCAAACTCACTCGAACTCACCCCATTGTAAGAAGTACACTGCTTCCCGTCAAATCTGATTTTGTATCTATTGTACGTTCTTTTGTGTAAAAAGATCATTGTTCCTCCCTGTGCAGATATATAAATAAATATATAAAGTATGCTGTGGAGTGTTGAGGTGGTAAACAGAAGGAGAAGAATGTCGAGGAGTGGAAGAAGGGGTTTCTTGACAAGGTGATTTACAAGGATGTGTGTTGGGGACTACAGCTAGGACTGTAAGGCAGGGTGGTCACAAGTAGAAATAGACCCAGCTTATAGAGCAGCTCTGGTGGCCAGCCTCCTTGTATAATTTGTTGTTACACCACACACTTCTGCTACTGCCAAGACCTACTGTACTGTTCAAGCATACGTATTCCCAAAAACCAGATGAGGGGGCCTCATATGAGACGAGAAAGAGAAGTCGACTAGCTGACGAAGATGCCAAGACTGAAAAGTGGAGTGCAAATGACGGAGAATGCTGAATATATCCAGGAAAGGGAACCTGTGGACTGAGTATAAATCCAAGAGACGGTTGCTAGAGGTGCAGAGACTTTCATTTGACCCTATATAGGTTTGGTTACACCTGGACACTTTCAAACAAGGAAAACCTATTTTGTACATGGAGTGTTATGTTATATTATGGTGATTTATACTGTGCCCCACTGCCATTGTATGGTCTCCAGGTGCTCATGTGGCTTGTAAGAAAGGTGGGTAGGGTTGGCTAGTGAGGGAGAGAGGGGTACGATAGAATTTGTGCTCATCTGTTGATGGGCGCAGAGCCAGGAGGAACTGACGTCTGTGCGTCTAACCTTTCTGGGTGTGCTTGGGCTTGTTCTGTCCCTAAGGGTGGCATCCAGTGTCTTGAGTGGTTTCATATTTCCAGGTATTGTGTTTGTAGTATGATTAGAGAGGGGTGTGCGGTTTGCATGTTTTTTGGTGGGTTGTTTCACCAGCCTTCTCAGCGTGTGTAGTATGTGACCTGTGTGAGGGTATGTAGAAGAGAAGGGGGAAGGGTAGTTGATTTCAGGTGATCTCTGGGTGTTGAGTAGTTTTATTGTTGGTTCTTCATTCTATATTGTTCCGAATTTGCTTTGGTCCCGGTGTATGGTTTGCAGAGCGGTTTATAAACAAATAAATCAGTACAATTCTGATGTGGCTAAATTCAAAAGCAGTGGGTGCCAAATCAGTACAGTTCTACTGTGGCTAAATGCAAAAGCAGTGTTAATTAAATGAGTACAATTCTAGTGCGGCTAAATTCAAAAGCAGCAGATGCAAAATCAGTACAGTTCTACTGTTGCTAAATGCAAAAGCAGTGTTAACTAAATCTGTACCATTCTAGTGCGGCTAAATTCGAAAGCACCGGGAATCAAGTTGGTAGGCAAAAGGAGCTCTTACAGGCAGCATTCTACAGCGTATGCTAATGGTCTAATTTCCACACTTCACCAAGTTGTGTGATAGTGGGCAAATCACTCCCTGCCTTGATTCAGTTCTCTAACACGCAAATGTTTTGCTGCACTTAAGAATATGCTGAGACCCAGGATTAGTGTGTATATAAAATAGAGTATATTCACATGTTGGAAAAGACGGTCTACTTAATTGAGCGCCACTGCTTTCCTTTCAGTTGCACAGTAACATGCATTGGTGTCAATCATTTTTCATTCCATTTGGATCTTCTCCCATAAAGCTCCTGGTTTTCTTTAAACCCCTTCCATTAGCAAACTGCTGCCCGTTTCCTCGTCGTTGGAGACCAATATTATTTGTTACAGCACAATATAATGGACGAAATGAATCCTCAAATCCCAAGTTCAAGATGAGCCAATAAAACCCCAAACCTGCCACCTGCCTCTTCGCATCTCATAAATAATTGATGGACCAAATAGAGCTATTAGGCAATTCCATCCTTAGTGTGAACACTCTCGGGATGGAATCCTAATATGTCCAAATAGGTCAGCAAAATGAAATCTGGAGCATGCAATCGTGGCATGAAATACATGTATTATATGGCACTGTCATTTCGGGGCATCATCCCGTCCATCCCATAGCAACAAGGAAAGCAATCAGGATGGGGTCCCTAGACAGACAAAGAAGCACTGCATACACGCCCAGACGTAATGAAGCCACTGGAGAGAAATAATAAGTGTTATATGTGCGGTTCTGCAAGTATATCAGTGTGCTGAGTGAAGCTAGACAGACAATCAACTGCAGTGTGTGATCTTGTCCGTAAGACAAATATACCACAAATCAGAGATACATTGGGGAGAAATGGCTGGGTGCTTTTTATTTCAAGCATTGAACGAGTGAGATAGGAGAACAGAAGTGTATGGGAATGTTCCTTGCTCCAAGCTGTGTGCAGTAAGATAGAAGAATGGGACTGCATCCGGACGCCCATTGCTCCAAGCAGTGGCCTAGTGAGACAGAAGAATAGAACTCTATGGGCATGTCCTTGTTCCCGCCAAGCGGCGTGATAGAATATTTAAAATGCCCGAGATTGTCTTCATTTTATTCAGTGGTACCGCCAGTAAGAAAGTCTAGAGATGCCTGTGGATGTGCTTCATTTCATACAGTAGTTAGACATGTATTTCATTTCATGCAGTGGTACAGTGAGTAAGTATTTAGACATGTCGTTCATTTCATGCAGTAGTACAGTGAGACAGAAGTTAGACATGTCTAGGGATGTTCTTCATTTCATGCAGTGGTCCAGAAGTCGAGATGTGTGGGCATAGCCTTCATTTCATGCAGCGGTATAGTGAAATGGTCTTATGGACGTCTGTAGATGGAAAAAAACATTAAAAAGGGGGACTCCAGGCGGAAAAATATCCACGGCCGTGCCTGGGGAGAACACGTATATATAAAGCAACTAGGAGGCTGGGATATGCAAACTTATTCAGGTGGTAGGTCAGACGGAGACAATGCTTAACTCAGCCTATTCTCTTACAACACAAATAAGTATATCAATCAATGGAAGGTGAAAAAATTCAATTCACTACCATAGCATATATGAAAAATATTTTTTAATTCATTAAAAATTCATCACAAAATTTCGTAATATATCAAAAATGGAACTACAATAAAAAAGTAGAAAAGAGAACTAATAATTCACGTTTGTACAATACTTTCTAATACTATTCGCAAATTGTACTGTGCAACAAAACCAGACTCATTCATATCACCAATTGCTCCATCCATACTACATACCTAAAGTGCAATGGTAAAATAATACCAAACCACATTAACATAACACAAGAATTTTCACATTGAATATTATAGCACCATTTTCAAAGTCAGTAAATAAACTGTACTGCCAGGGATAAAGTATCCCACAACTGGGAAACTACACGTGTCAGCTTAGTTGACAAAATCAAAAAAAGAAAGAACCAACATATTTCTTTCCATCTTCATTATTAGATTATTTGTTTGGAAATTCATCAGGGAAAAGAGAGGTCAGGAATCTTCGGGTCAAATGGTACTGGAATGTTGCAGAGCACTGTCTTGGCCTGCCACCTAAACAAGAAACTGAAAATTACTAATCTCATACCAAATAAATTAAATGAGAGCAGTAAAACTTTAAGAAGCTCTGTCAATGAGCAAAATATAGAGGTCCAAAGACCTCTTGAAACAAAACGACCCAAAGGAAGGTCACAAACACGAGTGAATGGACTACTAAGGTTATAGAACCAAATAAATGGGGTTCTTAACCCAATGTCCAATGTAAGAGAGTAGAATAAATGGAAATTACCCTAAAAAAAAAATGTCAAGTTGTAAAACGGTGTTGAAAACAGTGACACCGGACATAAAAAGTCATACCAAGGTAAGCAGGTGACACTAGAACACAGTTGTATTAGAACAGATAGAGGCAACTCATATTCGTTTTGTAGTGAAGGGAATCTACGCCCATACAACCTAAATGATGGAATGATTAAATGAATGGGACAAGCATAGTTGGCAATATGCTGTGTCTAGATTGTGTTCTAGACTGAATAAAGCAAATATACTAAAACGGTATAACGCTTACTCTGCTCAGAAAATGTACTGGTCATTGAGAAGACTGTCAGTCACAAGGTATTTAACCATACACATATCCATGGAATATTGTTCATGCACCCTACAAAAAAAAGGGAACAAGTATATACATATATTTGAAGGGTGGAAAAAGAAATTCACATAGGTGCATAGGCTGGTAAGATACGTCATTGCATAACCTCGATTGGAGTCCAAACCGTAATTGGTAGAAGGGATTTGAAGGAGCACTCACTTGTCTTAACACTGTAGGTGGAACCCTTATGCGTATTCTGATAATGGCCGCACTTGGTCGAACGAAGTTGGAAGAAGATCGATAGTACGATGAACAAGGCTGCGGGTAGGTCTCATAGTCAGTATTCAGAGATGCCTATTAAAATAACATTCAAACAGGTAAACGGACGCAAATGCCATCAATTGAAAAGGAAAGCTGTGCGAAATAAGATGTAAAATACAGCACCGTTGTATGGGTCAAAGCCGGAGAGTAATGAATGCCCGACAGGTATAAAGAGCGTCATGAAAGCTCAGAGAAATAGCAAGAGGGTCGTGAGAGAGTCACGTCTCGTAAATGCGTGCAAAGTTCAAAAAATACAAGCACTGACATGTATGCCTGGATGCAGTGATCGGCCGTGCGCATTGCCTACGGGTTTGAGTAAATACAGCAATCATGTCATTAGTAAACTGAGGCGCGATAACACCCGTGACTGCTGTAAACAGCCCGAGTGTATGTACTAAAAGCATTCCTAATATATAACACTTACCGAGAGTGGTCGCAAGAATCCTGTCGGTAGCCAAAACAGGAGAGTCGTCCCAAAAATGGTAGACGGACTAGCGGAAGTATGTAGGTTGACTCCATATATATAGCACAAACCTCAAGGATCGCGTCACATGATCTGCACGGAGTGAGGAATCGAGCGTGCAGCCATGTTGAAGTGGCTTGGAAAGTACCTGAATTCGTAGGTGATTTATAAATCGTACGGGCAAAAGGTACCGAGTTCTTGGAACCAAGTTATTACCCAAAACAGACCAAGGTAAGATGAAATAAAGCCAATAATTACAATGAAGGTAACCTATAACAAGACAAGTGCTCTGACCACCGGTCACAAAACCAAATAAAACTGTTCATTGAGACCGATCAGATGACTTTTGGTTAAAATAATTAACCTCATTTCTTCTTTCTTCAAAACACTTTTATTCGTGTTGCAACCATTGCTAGTACATATTTTCTTCAGAATTGTCCATTTCAAATCTTCACAATCGTGACTGTTGGTCAAAAAATGCCCAACCAAAGGTGCTGCAAAAATTGTATTCCTAATGCAGCTCTTATGCTCAGTTATTCGGATTTTGACTTTACGTTCTGTCTGTCCAATTTATAATTTTGGACAAGTACACCAAATGGCATATACAACACCACTGGTGTTGCAGTTGGTAAAAGTTTTCTGTTGCCAAGGTTTTTTTAGGCCTATATCCACAGACATGCTTCTTTTGGTTGAGGAGCAGCACTTGCAATGGCCACACGGAGCGTGGCCTCTAGGTTTATCTCGACCCCATTGCTCAGTGATAGTTTTTTGTGAAGTCAGCTGGTCACTAATGTCATTCCTAGTTAGCAATTCTTTGAGATTGCATCCGTCTTTAAATGCGCACATAGGAGCCGAAATAGGATTGTTTCCTTTGGAAAGAATATGCCAGTGCTTCCTGATTATTCTTACAATCTTGTGAGAGAAAGGACTGTAAGTACTCACAAACACTAACCCGTCGGGATCAGGAGTAAGGGATCTTTTCTTATATTCTAACAGAGCTTGTCGATGGTTATTAGAAGCTCTTTTAAAGGAGCGTTTGACAATTTTGCGGGGGTAGCCTCGATTGGTGCTGTTTCCTTTTAACCTTAAAAAATGGCCAAACGGGAGGTTGTCACGAAGAGTTTTGGGGTGGAAGCTGTCATATCTTAACAAAGAATTCCGATCGGTAGATTTATGAAAAGGTTTGACTTGTAACGTGTTGTTAGTAGTATTCACAAAAACCGTTAGATCTAGAAAATCAATCGTGTGTTTTTAATAGTGAATGGTGGACTGTAAAAATGGATTTATACCATTAAGCCAGTCGAAAAATGCCAGTAGTTGTTGTTCATCTCCGTGCCAGATCATCAGCACATCATCAATGTATCCTTTCCATAAGATCTGATGTTGCCGAAAAATGTTGTCCTCGCTGTAAATACTTTGTTGTTCAACTGAATCAACATAGAGATTAGCCACGGTGGGAGCCACTGCAGAATCCATGGCTGTACCGTGGATCTGTTGGAAGTAATCCTTGTTGAATTTAAAGTAATTTTCGGTTAAAGCTAATGAAGTGCACCAAAGTATAAACAAATTTGGAGTCATACCTGGTGTACGTTTAGTTAGCAACAGTTCCTCAATCGTGTCGAGAGTGGATGACTGTGGAATCTTTTTATACAAAGAAACTATCAGGGATTATGACTGGCCTGCTGTAGTGCCCGCTGGGTCTGTAATGTCCTCCTCCTCACTTGATAAGAAAGGTTCCCCCTGAGTACCGTCCTCCTCCTCACCTGATGCTGAAGAGTAGTGGGTTCCCCTTCGACGTGGTTTCTCCCTTTGAAACTTCTTCTTTGAGAGCAGATACGGTCTGCCTCGAAAAGAAGCCACCGTGAATCTTAACAGAGAAAACTCACGATGACCCCCTCCCGCGGCAGCCAGTTGTTATTGGGGGAAAAAGCCTCCGAGGCCCAAAAAACCCCCACCAGATGACGGAAGACTCCTGAAGGTTCGTAGAAGCGTGGAGTACTTGAAGCAGGATCCAGGGAAATCGGCTCCAGGCATAAGCGATAGATCACAAGAAGGAAATGCCGCAGCGTGAATGCGCGCCACAGAGGAGAGAACACACGGGAAACTTACAGGAGAAACGGCCAGCGGGGGGGAACCCCAATGGAGGTTGGAAGCGAGGGAAAAGGGGGGTGAGCAAGCGAGAGAGAGAGAGAGCAGGAATGGGGGTGGAAGAACGCTAAGAGGAAATAACGCTACTGAGCGCTCGCAACGAACGGGAAAGAAAGTTGCAACACGCCGACCCGCCGAGATTCGAATGGTGAAATACTCGGCGGGCGGCCATGTTGGAGAAACACTAGACCGCACCGTACGTTGAAACAAAAAACGTGACGGAACCGTCTAATGGCGACGGAACTTCCACTTTCGCCACACCCTCCAAGCGCCAATGGTCGTGACAGTATGCCCCCTTCTAAGACCCCTTCCTCCAGGCTTACCCGGGTGGAGACTGTGGAATCGTAGAAGCAATCGGGGGGCAAAAACCTGTGTCGCCGGCTCCCAAGCATCCTCGGAAGAGGGGTAGCCTTTCCAATGTATGAGGTACTCTAGGTGTCCTTGATGGTACCGAGAGTCTCGAATACGGGAGACCTCATATTCCTCCGAGGTAGAAGTAGGTTGAATCACTAACTTGGGAGCAGCTTGTTTCCTGACATCAGGGACAAAGGGTCGAAGGAGGGAGGAATGGAACACCGGATGTATCCGTCGGAGAGTCTTTGGCAATTTTAAACGGTAGGCAACAGGGTTGATTATTGACTCTATCTTGAAAGGTCCAATGAAACGAGGGGACAACTTAGAAGGGCGGACCCAACGGGGTAGGAACTTGGTGGACAACATGACCTCTGTACCCTTGCCCCACGAAGGCACTTGTTGTCGGTGTTTATCAGATAGTTCCTTATACCGTCGGCTGGTCTCTCAAACTTTGTTCCGCGGTGTCATGAGCTTCATTCAGACGATTGAGAGTGGTCTCTAAAGACGGGATGTTTGTCTCATTCCAGGCGGTTGGTATAATGGATTGTGGATGGAACCCATGCGTACAGAAAAAAGGGCTGATGCCCGTAGCGGAATGCACAGCATTATTATACGCGAACTCAGCTGTGGGAAGCAGAGTGACCCAGTTGTCTTGTTGTTGATTTGTGAAACACCTTAAATACTGTTCCAGTGAACCATTGAGTCTTTCGGTCTGGCCATTAGTTTGAGGGTGATAACCAGAAGAGAGAGCCCTCTCCATGCCCAAGAGATTACACAAGGCCGTCCAGAATTTGGAGGTGTATTGGGTACCACGATCAGATACGATCTTCTGGGGTAAGCCGTGTAACCTAAAGATATCCCTGAGGAATACTTCAGCCATGAATGAGGCTGCAGGCAGCGTGGACAGGGGAGAGAAATGAGCGAGTTTGGAGTAGGTGTCGACAGTAACCATAATGCAAGTACAACCCTGGGAACTAGGTAGTTCCACGATGAAGTCGGTAGAGATGGACTTCCAAGGACCCGAAGGAACAGAGTCTTGTTGTAACAATCCCAGTGGTTTTTGGGTAGAATATTTGTTCTGTTGACACAAGACCGTACATAGGTAATGGTATCTGTCCTCATGTTAGGCCAATGAAAAGAACGTTTTAACAGTTCCAAAGTACCTCTGATTCCTCGATGTCCGGCGGTCTTGGCGTCGTGACACCACTGAAGAGCCTGTTGGCGATGTTTCTGCGCGGGCAAGAACAGTTTTCCCTGGATGAAGTACAGACCATCCTTCCTACTGACAGGCAGTTTATTGGCGTCTAGGGCAGGGACATCAGAAGAGGTTTCCCTTACCTCCTGCATAAAAGAGGACACCGTGGAGATGATCTGGGTATGTGGGAACATTAACTCTTTTCTGTAGGTAGGGTTCAAGTCGTCTTTGCGGGACAAGGCATCGGCAATCTGATTTTGAGTACCCGGGATGTAGGAAACGGTAAAATGAAATTGAGCAAAGAAATGAGCCCACCTGGCTTGTCTGGTGTTGTAACATTCTTGTTGTCTGAGGACCTGTAAGTTTTTATGATCGGTGCGTATTTGGAAAGGATGAAAGCTTCCTTGGAGTAGATGTCTCCACTCGAGGCAAGCCAGCTTCATGGCCAAAAGCTCCCGCTCGATGACTGAATAGTTCCGTTGGCTCGCAGTCAGTATCTTTGAGAAGTAGGCCACAGGGTGTTCTTGGCCCTGGTCCGATTGCAGAAGAACTGCTCCTACGGCTGCCGCTGAAGCGTCGGTCTCCAGAATGAAGGGACTCAGCTGATCGGGCTGTCTAAGTATAGGTGCTGAACAGAAACTTCGTTTCAAGCGGAGAAAACTATCCTCAGCGGCTGTTGACCAGACAAAAGGTTCAGAAGACTTCTTTAACAGCGAGGTTATGGGTAGAGTGAGCTGTGAGAAGTTGGGTATAAACTTTCTGTAAAAGTTTGCTAGTCCCAAAAACCGTTGTATCTCTTTGACGGAGGTGGGAGACGGCCAACCAAGAATGGATTCGACCTTTTTGGGGTCCATAGTAATCCCTTGCTCGGATAAGATGAATCCTAGGTAGGATAAGGAAGACTGGGCAAAGGTACATTTCTCCGGCTTTACTAGAAGGTGGTGTTGTTTCAGCCTACTTAGGACCTCTTCAACATGAAGAACGTGATCTTTTTGATTGCGAGAGTACACCAGAATGTGATCCAAGTAGACCACGGTATTCTGACCCAGACGATCTGAAAATAAACGGTCCATGAACCTCTGAAATATAGAGGGTGCATTTACTAGGCCAAACGGCATTACTTGATATTCGTAAAGGCCGTAGGGAGTGCGAAAAGCCGTTTTCCATTCATCTCCCGCTCTTATCCGAAGTAGATGGTAGGCGTTTCGTAGGTCGAGCTTGGTGAAAACTACAGAGCCCTGAATGGCCTCCAGGATCGCAGTGATGATAGGCATCGGGTAACGGTCTTTGATGGTCACTTTGTTGAGACCCCTGTAGTCTATACAAGGTCTCAACTCTTTGCTTTCGCGTTTGGGAATGAAAAACAAAGAGGCGCCTGCGGGGGATTTAGAAGAACGAATCAGTCCATTGGCGAGATTGTCATCAAGGTAACGCCTGAGGACTGCCTTTTCTGACAATGAGAGGGGATACATCCTGCCGAAAGGAACCAACGCCTGAGGAACCAGATCAATACCACAGTCTTCGGGTCTATGCGGTGGCAGTTCAATGGGTACCTGCTCTTGAAACACTTCGGTAAATTTGGAAAAGCAACTGGGTATACAATTTACGGTATTCCGTTCTGTGGCACATACCGTCTTTACCAATTCATGTTGGGGTTCCGGTAAACACTCCTTCTGACAATACTTGGAATGAAAGCTTAACAGGTTGTTTGTCCAATCCACCGTTGGGTTGTGCTTCCGGAGCCAACAGATACCCAAGATGACCGGGAAGTGAGCAGCTCGGATTATGTCAAACGATATCTGCTCCTTGTGTTGCTGTATGGATACTTGTATTGCTTCAGTGGTATGAGTTATGAGTCCGGAACATAGGGGTGTTCCGTCCACTCCTTCCACCTTTTGATCCTCCTTCTTTGCAATTCTAAGTATACCCACCTTATCCGCCCACAAGGTGTCCAAAAAGTTTCCAGCGGCTCCGCAATCCAACAACGCTTGCGTATCAATTTCCTTGTCTCTAAAGCGGAGCGTGATGCCTATCACCATCAGGCGGAGGTCTTCTGGCGTTCTGGCAGAGGTAACGGTAAGTGTGGTGTAAGAACAGGGAAGCGCCCCTCGGTAGTCCGTCCTACCAACTATCGAGGGCGCTCGTTTCCCGACCTTCGGGGGGGCACATCTGGGCAATCCCTCAACAGATGGGCAGCAGAACCGCAATACAGACAAAGATTCTCTTCACGTCTCTTCCTCTTCTCTTCGGCGGTTAAGGGAGGTCTAGTGGTTCCGACTTGCATGGGTTCGTCTCGGACCTTTCGGGTTGCAGGTGAGGAGGCAGGGGTGTGAGAGTCCAAAAATGGGTTAGAGCCACGGCTCTTCTTTCTTTCGTTTTTCCGTTCGGTTAGGCGGAAGTCGATTCTTAGTACTGCCGCTAATAGATCCGAGAAGGAGTCAGGACGAGGTATTCTGGCAAGTTCGTCCTTTAATTCTTCCCGTAAACCTCTACGGAAATCGTGTACTGAGCCTGTTCTTGCCACCCAGCTTCCGCAGCCAATGTCTTGAATGTTGCTATGTAGGACAGTAGATCGGAGTTCCCTTGCCGCACATCTAGTAAATCCTCACTAGCGATGTGGGCACATTCTGTCCGCAAAAAGGTCTGTTTAAGGAGATCCTTAAAGGCAGTATAATCCTGTAACACCGGATCCGACTGGGACACCAATGGGGTTGCCCATGCCAAGGCGTTCCCAGTTAAGTGTGTGATCATGAAACCCACCTTTGCATGATCCGTAGAAAATGCATAGGGTCTAAAGGTGAAATGAATATTGCAGGCTTCAAGGAATTCCTTCACCCTTCTCTCAGTGCCATCAAACTTCCCTGACACTAAAGGCAAAGGGGGTAGATCAGTAGCCTGTTGTTCTCTAGTAGCTACTCTCTGTTGGAGTGCTGCGTTGTCGGTCTTGAGTGTTTGGGCCTCAACATTAAGGTTCTGAACTGCGGCCACCAGCTCCTGTAACTGCTGTGGCGTGGCCATGTCTTCTTCTTTTAGGCGTTGCAAGCTATCAGGGATTAGTGACTGGCCTGCTGTAGTGCCCGCTGGGTCTGTAATGTCCTCCTCCTCACTTGATAAGAAAGGTTCCCCCCGAGTACCGTCCTCCTCCTCACCTGATGCTGAAGAGTAGTGGGTTCCCCTTCGACGTGGTTTCTCCCTTTGAAACTTCTTCTTTGAGAGCAGATACGGTCTGCCTCGAAAAGAAGCCACCATGAATCTTAACAGAGAAAACTCACGATGACCCCCTCCCGCGGCAGCCAGTTGTTATTGGGGGAAAAAGCCTCCGAGGCCCAAAAAACCCCCACCAGATGACGGAAGACTCCTGAAGGTTCGTAGAAGCGTGGAGTACTTGAAGCAGGATCCAGGGAAATCGGCTCCAGGCATAAGCGATAGATCACAAGCAGGAAATGCCGCAGCGTGAATGAGCGCCACAGAGGAGAGAACACACGGGAAACTTACAGGAGAAACGGCCAGCGGGGGGGAACCCCAATGGAGGTTGGAAGCGAGGGAAAAGGGGGGTGAGCAAGCGAGAGAGAGAGAGAGAGAGCAGGAATGGGGGTGGAAGAACGCTAAGAGGAAATAACGCTACTGAGCGCTCGCAACGAACAGGAAAGCAAGTTGCAACGCGCCGACCCGCCGAGATTCGAATGGTGAAATACTCGGCGGGCGGCCATGTTGGAGAAACACTAGACCGCGCCGTACATTGAAACAAAAAACGTGACGGAACCGTCTAATGGCGACGGAACGTCCACTTTCGCCACACCCTCCAAGCGCCAATGGTCGTGACAGAAACAATGTTCTGGGTAACTAAAATGTCTTCCCTGCTGTCAAAAGGAAAGTTTTCCATGAGGTTGATGACACTAGTAGAGTCTTGTATGTACGACTGCATCCCTGTCACATAGCCCTTTAAAAAGGAATCAGCAAATTTGGCTAGAGGTTCTAGTAATGAATTAGTACCTGATACTATTGGTCTCCCTGGTGGATTAATCAGGGTCTTGTGGACCTTGGGTAAAATGTAAAATTCTGGGATTCTCGGATCACTTTTAACAAGGAATGCGGCTTCTTTATTCGTGATCCATTTTCTGTCTCTAGCCTTCTCTACCTTCACGGTAATCAGGGCTTTTAATCGGGCCGTAGGGTCGGTGGTCAATGGCCTGTAAAAACAGGTATCTGCTAGCTGTCTATTGCATTCAGAAATGTAATCTGCACGGTCAAGTAAAACGATAGTGCCGCCTTTGTCAGCCCTACGAATCACAACTGAGCTGTTATTTTTGAGTGCAGTGATAGCTTGACGTTGCAAATGTGAACAGTTTTGGAAGGTCTGTGCCAGTTGTGTTCTGTCTAAGCGGTCCAAATCAGACGACACTCTTCGTTCAAAGACCAACGACTCTGGACTATAACTCGAGGTGGGAGGGCAAAAAGTGGATGGGATATGAAGGCCACTGTTGACCTGGTCCATATCAAATGGATTGTCCTTGAAGTATTGTTTCAGGTGTATTCTCCTGAAAAGGCTCTGTACTTCTATGCGTGAAGTGAACCGGTCATAGGTAGCAGTAGGAACAAACCCAAAACCTTTTTCAAGTACCGTTTTCCCAACGTCAGTCGGTGTGTATGAGGAAAGATTTATTAATAGGCTGTGTTTCTCCTGGTCACCCTGGGTTCGTAATCCCATGTTGACATGTTCTGGTCTAAAAAACAAGCCAGGGTACCGTGTCCTCGTTGTGTTGGACGGAAGTTCTGAGGTCTACGTCTATTATTACCATTGCCCCTACCTCTGCCTGGGCCACGTCTTTGGAATCTATAGTTTGGATCTTGTTGAAAACCCTCCTCATCTGAGCTCTGTGAACTATAGGATGTATTCGTAAAACTGACATTTTTCTTATTTGTCCATTGGGCTCCGTCGTATTGTTGGTTCAGGACATAGCCTTCTTGTGTGTAGCGGAATGCTTTTTCATGCTTGTAATCGGCTATGTCCTTTTTTAGCCTTCTAATTCTGTCCCTCACCGTGGATTCTTTAAAATCATTCATCTCTTTGATGATTTGGTCCAATCTCTTCGTAGATGTCTGTAGATGGCCTTTATTTCAAACAGTGGTGCAGTGAGAGAAGTATAGTGATGTCAGGGGAACTTTTCCATTTTCATGCACAGTGAGCAAGAACTGTAGAGATGTCTGCAATGCTCTTAATTTCACAGAGTAGTGCGGTGAGACAGAAGTATGGAGCTGTCTGGGGATGGTGCTCATTTCATACTGTACAAGAGTGAGACAGAAGTATAGTGATGTCTGTCTGATATTCTTTATTTCATCCAATAATACAGTTCAGACAGAAGTGTAGAGATGTCTACATTTGTTCTCCTTTTCACACAGTAGTACATTGAAGAAGATGCATAGAGATGTGTTGAATGTAGGGGTGTACTAAAAAGTATATTCTTCCGACTACTGAATAGTTGGACAAGTATTCGGCCGGAGATGAATACGGAGCCAAATAGTTGCCTTTTTTCATAAAGTTATGTAGACAAGAAAAACACGTTGTAAATTAAATGTACACTTTAAAATATGCATAACCATTCTTAATTCTGCATTTCGTTTCTACGTCTATGGAAAATGATTGTGTGAACCATAAAAGGAATACATTGTTAGAAAATAAACTGTTCAATAACAGCATAGCCTGTATTTTTGTGCATTCAAAGGTGTCGCTTACTAAAACTAGCCCAACAGTATAGTATGCATGTATGCAAATACTGTGATGGGAGACTGGGACGTGCCTACATGTACTTTCAAATGTTCCTTTTGAGGGTGCCCAGCCTTCTGGCTCCAGCAAGACACTGAAACACAAAATAAGTAATTACATCAATTTGCACCCTGCTGTAATGCTACTGCATACACATCTTTTGGATGCTTACGCCATGCTTTCTACCTGTGGTACTGAGTGGGGATGAGGCATTTGAAACATTTCTTCTCACTAATAGTATTGTTCCATCTTTTTCAGTGGGGTATGTTTGTGGTGTTTTGGTGCATGGTAAAAGACAGAATAAAACATATAGGAAATGCTGAGTTTGCTGTGGTTTTCAGCTGACCTATAGGGTAGGTACACTTCTGATTTTCAGATCTTTAATTGGCATGTGCATGTTCATTACTTATTTGTTTCACTTGTAGATCCATTTGGTCCAATGTTTCTAAATCTTAAACCTTGATCTCCTTGTCTTTATTACATAAATATCCCTCTTTTTCACTGTAATGCTGGGAGGAATATTTCTACTGCTACAGACTAGGGCACTTGTGTTAAAGAAAATATAGCTATGCTCTTTACTAACATCTGTCAATTTTACTCAATTCAAAAGGACTCATTTTGGCAACATGAGAAGGTTGGAGGGCAGGAAGTGTAACCTATGTTCCAATATTACAAGCACATCTCTGCCCTAAGAACACTTCCCACTGAGTCATCTTACTTGCTTTATAATCTTGGCCTGCTGGCAGAATACAGTTATCTGCTACAGGCACTCTCCCTACTGAGCTATTTTACTTAGTGTTTGGAACTTACTTGGATCTCTGCAATAGCTATATTAATCCACTTAATTATATTATTTGGAGGGATTGGAACCTGTAACTTTCAGATTTTACACAGGTCGATAAACAAATCAATAAGTGCCTAAAGAAAATACATTTTCCCAATAGCAACTTCATTATCTATTGTTTCAGCTCTAAGGTTTTCAACTGCAAAACACAGGGGAGACCAGAGATACATCAAACATATTGACAGTTTTGCTTCAGGTCACCCCTCCCCAGCAAACCACAAGATGAAAGTCGGTCTGTCCAGCACATGAAGGGCAGGGATTTGGTTTACACTTTCACACCTCTGCTCTGACTGCACTCAATCAAAAAAGTGACAGCAGCATTTATTTTATGATCCTTTTAATGGATAAACATGACATGCCTGAATGATTCCAGGCACACAGTGAAAGTAGTACTTCATGTATTTTGTAGGGGAATTTATTCACCTTTGAGTGATAATTAATAATTTAAAAAGCTTGTTTTCAGTCGTAATTCGTCCAAATGCTACTCAAAGCCGAATTTCGGGACATCCCTAGTTGAATATTCTTCATTTCATGCAGCAGTATAGTGAACAAGGCATATAGATATGTCTGTGGATGTCCTTTATTGCAAACAATAGGGCAGTGAGATAAGAAGTCTAGCGATGTCTGCGTATGTTGTTCATTTCGTACAGTAGTACACTGAGACAGAAAAATAGAGATGTCTGCTCGGTGTTCTCCATTTCATACAGCAGTACAGTAAAACAGAAGTGTAGAGGTGTCTGCGTTTGTTCTTCATTTTATACAGTGGTACAGTGAGACAGAAATATAGAGATGTCTGCATGTGTTCTTCATTTCATACCGTAGTACACCGAGACAGAAAGATTAGAGATGGCTGCGTGGTGTTCTTCATTTAATACAGTAGTACAGTGAGTCAGAAGGGTAGCGATGTCTGCATATGTTCTTCATTTCATACAGTAGTACACAGAGACAGAAATATAGAGATGCCTGCGTAGTGTTCGTCATTTCATACAGTAGTACACAGACAGAAAAATAGAGAGGTCTGTGTGGTGTTCTCCATTTCATACAACAGTACAGTGAGACAGAAGTGTAGAGATGTCGGCGTGTGTTCTCCATTTTCTACAGTAAGGTATTGAGGCAGAAATATAGAGATGTCTGTGTGGTGTTCTTAATTTCCTACAGTAGTACAGTGAGACAGAAATACAGAGATGACTGCATAGTGTTCTTCATTTCATAAAATAGTGCAGTGAGTCAGAAGTGTAGAGATGTCTGCGTTTGTTCTCCATTTTCTACAGTAAGATATTGAGGCAGAAATATAGAGATGTCTGTGTGGTGTTCTTAATTTCCTACAGTAGTACAGTGAGACAGAAATATAGAGATGTCAGCATGGTGTTCTTCATTTCATACAGTAAACGGTGAGGAAGACATATAGGGGTTGTGCAATAAAATAAGATCTGACTATTATGTGCTGTGCAATAACAAAATAATTTTAATTTTGCATAATTTATAAAACGTCACTAATAATCAATTCCGTACAGTGTTCTTTATGTATACATAACTCAGAATGTTTGGATTTCAATAGTTGGTGCATATTCCAAAATACCTTTGTAGACTTTATATTTTTGACACAGAGGGGTAATAGTGTCTACTGTTGTAGAATGAAGATAACTTCAAAATTCATTTTATAAGTATGAGGGAACAGTGTTGTTTCAATTCCCCTGGATGATCTTAATTTCAAAGTACAGTACAGAGAAGTACAGACATGTCTGGGGAGGCTGCGTATTTCATACAGTGGTACATTGACACATAAGTGTGTATATATCTGGGGATACTCTTCATGTCATAATGTAGTACAGTGAGAAAGACATGTAGAGATATCTCGGGATGCTGCCCAGTGTATACAGGTGTGCAGTGAGATAGGGGTATAGGGAGATCTGGGCAATGGTCTTCATTTCATACATTGGTACATGGGAACAGACATAATTAATCTTTTGTAACGTGCTAATTACCGGATACCAGTCTCTAATTCAGGGGTCTGAAACCTTTGGCTCTCCACATGTATCGGACTACAATTCCCATGATATCTGATTATTGACTATGCTGGTTAGGGAAGGTGAGAGTTGTAGTGCAAAACATCTGGAGAGTCAAAGTTTGCAGACCCCTGCTCTATGCGCAGAACCAGGATTCAAACCTGTGTTGCTCTGTGTTGTCTTGCTTCCAAGACAAATGCGTTGCCTGCGAGCTATCCTCCCAGCCCGACAGATAAACATGTGTGGGCATGCTCTTAATTTCATATAGCGGGACAGTGAGGGGGACGTGTAGCTGGCTATCTGAGGATGCTGCTAATTTTATGCAGATGTACAGTGAGTCACCTTATTTTTGTTTATAAGTTTACTTAATCCAGTTTTAGTAATATACTTTTCTACCCAGTTATTTAAGTTAGGCAGTAATTACACTTTTGTCTGTAGTTGTTAGTGAGAGTTTCTGAGGCTGAGTGCTTGGGCATGTTAGAGAAACATTGCCACATGGCCTCGAGTGTAGTTCACAAGAAAAGGCCAAGGATAGGATCATGGGAAAATGAACTTTACTTAAGAATAAATGTAAAATAAAGAAAAGCTTGAAATAAGCTTGTTGCCCTATGATAAAGTTCCAAATAGCCTATTTTGCTTTTGAATCAGAGCCTTTAGAATTTTCCTGTCAACATTCTAGAGTGTAAATAAATCTAGGTAGGTAAGTCCCTCACCCCTCGTCACCAGGGCAATCACTACAAATATCACACCAAATAGTGGTGAATAGAGAGGACAATAAGTAAAAAAATGTTTAATATGTAAATATATTTATTTAAATTTTGAAACATAGCATGTTTAAATAGCTAGCCTGACAAAGGCAAATCACATATTCCCTATACCATCACAATACAAATATTAACACTTAGAAATGTACAAAAGGCGTTCAAATAATAAGGTTAAAATAATTTGGCGCTTAAAGACGACATGCAAGCATGTTGGCAGCGTTTAACTTTTATTGTGAACACTACATACAAGCAGTGTTTACAATTACAAACAAATGCTGCCCGACATACGAGCATGTCGGGCAACATTTAATTGTAATTGTACACGCTGCCTGGCACGCAAGCATGCCACGCAGAGCATCTGCTTTATGCTGGTACATAAAGCAGACATACTCCATACACCTCATCTCTGCGATATGAATGTTTGAAAATGAGCTGTGGCGTGTCCGAAAGGCGTCAAAGCCTTACTCCAGTCTTTTATGCCTTCTATTTACATTATGGCTCATTGGAATATGAGCTCCTTAGTGTCTGCTGAAAAGAAAATATGTTTTTCCTATGTTTTGAAGGGTCATGTAGCAGATTTTTGAAATCTCTGTATGCCATAACCAGTGATGTAATTGAAGTTTCGAGGGCTTTCTCGTTCACTGAACCAAAAAGATTCTTTGCATTCTATAAATGATTTGATTCTGCTGTTCAAGAAGGTGTGTGTGTGTGTGCGGCATACTCGCATCAACCCTGCTGTAAGCATTCAAACTCCTTCCCTTTATATTCTGCAGTATAGTGACTGTTACCGGGAATTGGGGAACTTTGAAAGAAGTAATACATTCCCTGATTATAAGACAATCCCAAATTCTCATTGTTCTAATGGCAGATAGACCGTAAATCACTAGTGGCCTGTCCTCCTTGGGAATTTAAAGTATATTTCTAAGGATTCACCCAATTTTAATCAGCTTCTGTAGTTTCCAATTGCTTTGTGGAAGCATTTGTGTTACCTGAAAGTATTTCACTGAATCAGGACAAGAGAGAGGCCTCCACAGGTGCACACTAGAAATAACACTCTATTGACTACAATATGTCTGGACCCACTCCAAATAAAAGCCATAATATCCTGCTTCAGGACAAGTGAGGCATTGCCTGGTATTATGACCAGCAAAGGTTGAAAAGTATATAAGAGCCTCACAAGGATTTTCATTTGAACCTAGACCATCTGCCCAAATTAAGAGGTAGCCAACAGTTTTAAAAAATGCAAATCCCCCCTAATCTGAGCAATGATCGGCAGAGGGGAGGATTTACTGTATAACGTCCAGACAGTGTGCCTGTCAGGTTAAACCCTGTATATTTTAGAGAGGCGTTGTGTAGATCATAAAGGGAAAGACAAGCCTAATATTCTCTAACTGAGAGGGTGTTACCCGTGAGATTGAGGAGCGCTGATTTAACAGCATTAATCTTAAAAACGCAGGCCGCCTTAAAGTCATACAAAACTTTCAATGCTATGTTTGCTGAATCAGGGTGGGAAATCGAGAGAAGTAGATCATCTGCAAAGAATTACACTTTACTCAAGTCTACCCGCATATCCTATGCCAGATATATGATCATGATTTCTAATACTCTGGGTCAAGACTCTACTGCCAAAGAAAGTACTACAGTGACAACAGGAATCCCGGACACATACCCATTGTTAGCGGAAACAAATCTGAAAGAATGCCATTGGCCCGTACCATCGCTTTTCAAAATTCCTCTTCCGTACCAACCTTTTCTAGAACTGGCATGGGAAAGCTCAAATCCAATCTACCAAATGTGCTCTCCACATCAAGCAGGACGAGTGCTGCAAGGATCCCAAGTTTGTGTGTTATGTTCATCAGATTGGTTATCTTCCTAATAACATCTTCCCCCTGCCCACCCGGAACAAAACAAGATTGGACCTCCCCTATTGGTGATGTTGTTAAGGATTTCAACCTGTCTGCTAAAGTTCTGGCACATTGTTTAGCGTCAATGTTAAGGAAAGCTATTGGCCTAGAGGAGGAGCCAAAACAGGGATCCTTTCCTACTTTCGGTATGATGCTAATTACGGCCTCTCCCATTAAGTTGTGACTGCTCCCTAACTTTTCACATGATTACAAAAATTAACAAAACGATATAAGAGATTGTTGGTAGTGACCTGTAAAATAAAGGGATATAGCCATCTGATTAAGAGTATCTGTTGAGCTTTGACCACCTAATTGCTTTAATAATTTCCTCCTTGGAAGGAAGGGAAGCAGTATGAAAGAAAGGGGATACAGTTTCACTGTAAGCTTAACATCAGATTGGTATACAAACAGTAAGCGAGACGGAAAAAGCAAAGGTCAAGGAAGCAATAAAAAAAAAAGCCAAAGGGCAACTAGACAGTGCTTGCCAATGAGTTGGGTTTGTTAGCTGCTTCGTTCTGGTTCTGACGTTGATCAGATTTTTGGGTCCTTTCCTTTCCTGTCATTCGCTTTCGTCTCTCTCACCCCATATCCTTTCCATTCTCCCTTTCAACTGCCCTAGCAAAGCATTCATTCCTTCTTTGCTCTCTCCTTCCTTCCCACTTAGTGGTTAGGCTCTCGTTTGCTTTGCCAGCGCTCTACGGTTAAGTTCCCCAGCAGCTGGGATCCTTGCAGCTCTCGCCCTGCGTGGGTTTATTCTGTCCTGTCTGTGTGGCTGCTGCATTCACAGGCACAATGGCCCCATCTATCTGGCTAATGCTCAGTCCCGATTTTGTATCAGCGCTCCTGCATGCAGCACCCTCTTCTGCATCCCATCATGTCTCTTCCCTGTATCCTCCCACCACTGATGTCCCTGCTTACTCCACTTTCATGATATCACCACAATGTATCTTGGGAACAAAGGAGACATCTCAGGATGCCCCAGCTTGGCCCAGGTCATGGCACTTAAGTAACCTGATATTAAAGTGATCCTTGTACCATGAGTACCAGGCAGGGGAGGAGGTCCCTATGGTGAACAATATGTGTTAATATTTTAGGCGCTTTTAAAGATGTATAACATATGTTCTCGAATGAGATAGCTGCGCACATGATTTAAAAGGACCTTACCGTGCAGAAACAGGATGCCCTTATTTGAATTGACTGCTCACATGTGCTTGTGAAGTAGGCCAGTGGGCTAAATTAGCCAAACAGCAGCTCTGTGGGGTAAGCAGAGATTCAGATCTCTGTCCACTTTTAGAGCATGAGTGAGTGACCTGTCATTAAGCTTTTTGTGCTGAACTCTATAAAGCTGTTTGTTCTTGTCATAGGGGAAGAGAGGGTAGGAAGCGCAAATGAACGAGCTTACATCATGCTGGGCTCGCTTGAAGCGAAATAAACCTCTCTGAATTTCCTTTGAAAAAACCTTTACTTTATTTATTTAAGTTATTTGTGAACACAGGCGGGCATCCTGAAAAGTAGTTTCCCACAAATTGGCAACCGCAGATGGAACCTCATTGCAGTTACGATCCAGTTGGACTAATCTGCCACAGTTGGTGAGCAGGCAAACGTTGGGAGTAGGGTTTGGGGCGCACTGCGGTTATTTAGACAAGAGATTTCCAGCAGCCACACCTTCACTCACAAGCTGACCTCTTTGACACATTGACCTCTGCAACTGAGGATCCTGTCTGAGTGAGTAGAGAAGATTTACACTCATGGTGAAGCACTGGCACAGACGACTGCTGAAAAAAAGGGTGAGACTATTTCATTCACAAAGTGTGATGATTTAATGATGTTGTACGGTCTGATGTTATGAAAATATAATGTATTTTTTATGAGAACATACTGTTAATGAACCATAGAGAAATACACTTGAAAATATAATGTGTTTTCTATAGGGAGCATACTGTTAATGAACCATAGAGAAATACACTTGAAAATATAATGTGTTTTCTATAGGGAGCATACTGTTAATGAACCATAGGGAAATACACTTGGTGTACACAAGTTGAAACCATGGTAAGGATG
Source organism: Ambystoma mexicanum (assembly GCF_040938575.1). Lineage (NCBI taxonomy): Eukaryota > Metazoa > Chordata > Amphibia > Caudata > Ambystomatidae > Ambystoma > Ambystoma mexicanum. The sequence goes on along the minus strand of NC_090931.1, from coordinate 882,689,754 downwards.
AATCATGAAATAATCATGTAGATTGCATTGATTCTGGTCGCACTGCACTTGAGTGGGACATTATCAAAGCAGTTTTGTGATCACAAAGAAATAAAGAATGAAAGAAATTGGATTGCAATGTTAAGAATCAACCGGAATTAGAAAAACATGTACCTGTTCCAGTGGAAGGTACGCCATGATGGGAATTAATGATCAGGAGAGACTTGGGTGTAGTGTTGTTTTTGCAAAAATGGCATACATACACTGCCAACAACCCTAGAAAAATAGGATATTTAAGGGAAATATTACCCACTAAGGGTGATAAGGTCATTGGACCCCTGCAATGGGAAACGTGTAAACAATGGGAAGATTATGCTCAACAAAATTCTATAAGGGAAGCACAGATTAAAAAACATAAGCCACATTCTGAGAAAGAGAAAGCGTGCGCATATGATCAGAAAGAGATGAAAAAAGATTGGGATGAGGGAGAACGCGTAATTACAATGAGGATTAAGGGCGTGTATGTAGTCACGGCTTACCCCTCATCCCTGACACCCAAATCAAAAGTGACCTTGGAGGATGAGACAGATCCGTTGTTAGAATGTTTAATGGCTAAAAGACCTCACCCGCCCCCCTATCGGGTACCTAGTCAAAAGGTTGTCTCCTCGCCACCTCGTTCCCACAGGATTACAGCTCATGACACGGAAACCATGGAAAAGGTTGTGTTGGCATGGATCAAAAATGGGGTGGAAGGAGTAGAACAGGCTAAAGTGTATGTGCCCCAGCAACGAGATACGCTTATATTTGCATAGTACAAAGGCTACGCATGTAAATGTGGCTGTTACATAAAAAGGTGAATGAGAACAATGAAGTGTATCCCCCCTGCCAGCTGATTAGGAGGACATAGACCAAGAAGTTAAGGATCACAAACTTGACACAAACTTCTATCCAGAAATATTTTTCTTTTGGTTTGTAAATGTCCCATCAGAGTCTATGGTATCTCAAGCATTTCCAATGAGAGAAGTGCCTGGGTTTGACACTGATAATCCGACGCACCAGGTTCATGTTCCCTGCAATAGGATAGAATGACTTTCTTCTACTAATAATTATCCATATATTAGACAGAATCCTGGTCAATGGTATACCCAGACAGACTTAGTACTTAAAACAGGTCTGCTTACATTGGGAGATATAGATCAGTTATTTTCCTTGCATCATTCTGCCAGCATATATATGGTGCCAATGCAGAATGTAAGACAGTTTAGATCCTGTCAAAACGTGGGATGAGCTGATAGAGGCAGTGAATGAAAAGGGGAAGACTGGGGAATTGTCCAAAGAAATAATAGCTCTTCCAGCACTACTGATAACACATATCCAGCAAGTGGTTCCCTGCAAGAAAATTAATTGGGATAAATAGACTGCTTGCAGATAGTGGGAGTCAGTTGAAAATTATTTTGCACAAAAGGAAGAATCTTTTACCTCGTTTAGTGGAATGGGCATGGCTATGCCAGAGGGACAGAAAGCCTTTTGTTCACACTTTGTAGAGGGATTGTTGTCTCACCTAAAGATTCATATACAAACGTATGAGTCGACATGCCCGAGTGAAGCTGCTGCCCAGATTTTGACTATGGCTAGGTATTATGCCAATCGCCATGCCAAAGATAAAAAGGTGAAGGAAAACAAAATGAAGGAATTAAAAACCAGAGCACTAATGCAACAGGCTACTGCAGAAAAGGGGCAGCAGTAAAATGCATAGACAAAGAAGAATGTATATAGGAATAAAAAGTGGTGGCCCCACCATGTAATGGAGCTGTTATGATAGGCATTGGGTGTAATTTTTGTAATGCAAAAGACAATTGGAGAAGGGAGTGTCTGTTGCGCCGGAGAGGGCAAGGACGTTCTTACGGGCAAGGAATGACATGGGGAATTTGTTTTTTAAGAACTGAGGCTGGGAACAGTATAGTAACAAATACTGGGACATCCGAAAAGAGAATAATGAGCAACAGCATAATTATTGTGAACCTTGGCAAGCCCAGCAATATACAGCTATGAATCATTATGAAGATAACTATAGAAGAACAGACTGCACAGAAAAGATTCAAAGTCCAAAGTCCGAAGTTCAATATCTGTTCCTGTACAGTTCTGTACAGGTCCCATATACCTTGCATGGCTCAGCTTGTTGTCACTGATAAATGTGTTTTAAATCTGTTGAGAATGGATTTGCTGAAACATTTGCATGCTACTATACATTTTGAGCACCCCAGTTCCCTTGCCATGGAATGCTGCTCTGCAATAATTTTGATGTTTTAAAATCTACTTTTTGTAATTTACCTGCTTTCAGGCACGCCCGATTTATATTGTTTGTGCATGAAAAGCAAGGCTGTGTGTTATCTGTACTAACTCAACAACAGGGGGGTCGGAGGGGGCAGACCGTGTGCCTATTTCTCTTCCACATTGGAGCCAGTGGAAGAAAAAAAAAACTTCCAAATTGTTTAAGAGGTATAGTGGCTGAATCCATTTCTATGAAGCAAGCCAATTCCATAATATTGGGACACCAAGTTACATTGTCTGTGCCACATGTAATTGATACTTTATTGAATAAAACTAAAACACAGCACCTGACAAATGCCAGGTTGACTAAATATGAGTTGACATTATTGGCTCCAAATATTATCATACAACGTTGAAAACCATTGTTGAGGCTTGTAGGATATCTCAGCATTCAGCCCAAACAGCTGTACCTATTACTCTTACCAGAGTTTGCGAGTAAAGCTCCGGTCTTGTAGTTAATATTTTACTGACAGCCAATATGTGTTTGGAGTAGCTCACAACTTTGTCCGCTTATGGGCAGAGAGGATTTTAACTTCACTTGGGATAAAAATACAGCATGGTACCATGATTTTTAAATTATTGTATGCACTGACCCTGTAAAAAAAACTGTCCATCATCAAATACAGCACACGCAAGGCCATTATAAATCACATGAGAAAGGTAATGCTTTTGCTGACCAAATTGCAAAGGCAACTTTGCAGTCCCCTGTATCACATATTTATATTACACACATGATGCAGTCAGAGAATATCATTTTTGATAATACCCTTGAAACAGTGAAAATTATTCGGACTGAGGCCATTGAGCAAGAGTTTCAGAAATGGAAACAGACTGGGAAATATGCAGATGGTTATTGGCTAGATATGCAAGACGAGTGGAAAATGGAAATGACTACATGTGTATTTACCTTAAATGTTGTCCTATGCTTATGGCCCGTCTCATATAGGTGCAGAAGGAATGTGTAAAATTGCTCACTAGAGTGTGGAGTAACTGTAAACTAAAGACGAGCCACAATTGCCTTTCATAAACTGTTTAGTATGTGGGTCCTATAAGATTGGGAAGAGTCAGATAGCCTCAAAAAGGCATTTTCGACCACCTAAGTTTCTTTTGACAGCTACAGTTTATAATAATTGCCTCCCTGTCAAGAAAAGATTATGTGTTAGTGATAAAAATGTATGTTTAGCAAATGGGTAGAGGTATTTCCCCTGGGAAGACAGTACTGCATTAAGCATTGTAAAAAAAAAAAAAATACTTGTAAAGGAATATTTACCCCGATGTGGACCGCCTTACACTGTTTGGAGCAACAATAATGCATGTTTTATTAATGAAGTACCAGAATTAGTGCACGCAGGTGTTGGATTGTCTCCTTACAAAGTAGTTATGGGCCATCTAGCAAATTAATTGGGTGTGCCAAATTTCAAAATATGTGTTATATCCACTGTTAATCAACTAATGTAAGAGTTAGCTAAACACATGTCTATTCTCTGCAAACAGGTTGCTTATTGGAGTATTAGGACTGCACTCCAGGTGCAACGGAGCGTAGCAGGCATTGCTCACCATTCAGACGGCAAATATTGTGGTTTCTAGTTTTGGGTCCACGCTTTACGCATAAAAGCAAACATAATCTTCTTTTGATTACCCACACCATTGCCTGCCGTGTTTGCCACTAAAAGCACCCCTTCTGCTGAGACATTGGACATTTGCATCATTACCATTCATCCACAAAGACATTGCTGGAGCAACAGAGTGGGCGATATAACTTGAGACTCAGGAAACTGCGACTTAAGAGTGATTGGGCTCCATGAAACATGTCCTGATGGAATTTCTTTTGTCTGTTTTCCTTGCTCCATACGGAATTGTACGATCGGACTCAAATAAAAGGTCCGACTGTACAAAATGTCCAAAAATGCATACCACCAAAGGTCTGAACACCAAAAGTTCGAACCTTTGGGGGCATGCATTGTAGGTAAGTAAAAACACCCCGCTCACGATACTGCGAGCGGGGTGTTGCAGGGGACAGCCCTGCAGCACACCCAAGAAAAAATTCAAATAATAAAAATTTAAAAAACGGGGGCTGCAGGGGTGTCCCCTGCAACACCCCGCTCACTATACTTTACAGTATAGTGAGTGAGGGTTGCGGGGGAAACCCCTGCAGCTACCCATAAAAGAAAAAAAAAAGGAGCCTGCAGCACCAGTTCCCGATCACGGAGGAGAAAGGAACTGGTGCCACAGGGACACAGTGTGAAGAAAAGGTAAGTAGGGTTTGTTTATGTTGGGGGTGTGGGTGGGGGTTTGTCGTGGGTGTGTTGTGGGTGTGGGTATGTAGTGAATTGCAGTGTTTGTTTGCATGGGAAATTTACGAACCTTTGGTGGTGCGTACATTTGCCATGCAAAAGTTTCCATCACAGACTTTTCCGTGAAGGAAAAATCATGCAGATCCCCCCATACACTAGTTATGCCAAATCGCGTGTATGGTTATTTCATCCCAAAGAGGATTCATGCATCTTTATGCTCTTAACAAAGGCGTTGTGCCAAGGGGTTTATGCAGGAGTGAATGTTTATGTGTTAGGTAGGTTATTATCATTGGAATGTAATGTAGCACTATCCTTGTTTAGTATAGTAAAAATTGTCACCAGTGCAACCATATCACAGAACACAGGCAACTTCAAAATCCACCAAAAGAAATTTTTGTTATGCAAGAGAATGTTATTAGAAAATGTTGGTCATAGATGTAGCAGATTAATCTATTTACTGAGAGGTATAACTAGAGAACTATGTTAAAAAAGGATTGATTGTGAACAATATGTATTAATGTTGTAGGCGCTTTAAAAGATGTATAACATACGTTCTCTAATGAGATAGCTGCACACATGATTTAAAAGGATCTTAGCTGCAGAAACAGGATGCCCTTGTTTGGATTGACTGCTTGTGAAGTAGGCCAGTGGGTTAAATTAGCCAAACGGTAGCTGTGTCGGGTAAACTAAGATTCTGGTCTCTGTCCACTTTTAGACCATGAGTGAGTGACCTGTCATAAAGCTATTTGAGCTGAAGTGTATAAAGCTGTTTGTTCTTGTCAAATAAGGCGAGAAGGTAGGAAGCCCAGATGAACGATTGTACATCATGCTGGGCTCGCTTGAAGTGAAATAAACCTCTCTTAATTTCCTTTGAAAAAACCTCCTGTGCCGGTGCTTTTATTTATTTAAGTTTTCACAGGCGGGCATGCCGAAAAGTAGTTTCCCACACTATCCAGAAAGTTTTTTTTTTTAATCACATGAGGATCTCCATCTTACCTAGAATAGAAAGATAAATTAAACTTCCTAAACAATCTCAATTAGCATTTCTATCTATGCAATAGTTTGCCTGATTTGATCTATAAATGTAAAACCTGGTTGAAATTAATTCTGCCTTTCAGGTAAAAGCAATGCTGTGAACATAAGAAAAAAGAGGTTGAAGCATTGTTGGTTAGGGCAAAAGAACCATTGGAGGAAGTTAGAGATTCAATGGACGAGGTAGTGAATGCCCAGCAGGAGAAGGTGGGAGAGCAACTGGAGTAGTTTGCAATGTCAAGAGAGAAGGTTGAGGAAGATAAGAGGCGAGGACTTGGAGACAAAGGAAGAAAGGGTGTTCAGGTCCAGAAGAGGTGGCGAAAGGACATCCTAAAAACACAGAACATGGAAAGGGGGGAAGCAGCAGAGACAGAAGTAAGCCGAGAAAGGGTCTGGTTTAGAGGAAAATCCCTGCATGCCAGCTATGATCACTCCCGGAATACAGAACCCTATGAAGAGACAAGGAATGTAAGTGTGATACATTGGCTAACATTCACAATTCTTCTGAGTGTAATACGTGTGATAACTTTTAAGATTCTTCTAGGGACAGTATATTGGTTAACCTTCACCATTTTATAAGTGTAATACATGGGCTAAACTTAACAGCTCTTCTAAGTACAGTACATAGTCTAAACATAACAGATTCTTCTAAGTGTGATACATTGGCTAACCTTCACGATTCTTCTAAGAGCAATAGAGTGGCTAGCCTTCACAAAACTTTACAGTGTAATAAATGGGCTTACCTTAACAGTTCTTCTAAGTGTGATACATTGGCTAACATTCACAATTCTTCTGAGTGTAATATGTGTGATAACCTTTACCATTCTTCTAGGGGCAGTACAGTGGCTAACCTTGAAGATTCTTCTATGTACAGAACATTGGTGAGCCATCAAAATTCTTCTAGGTGCAGTACATTCACTAACTATAACATTCTTCTCCATGTAACAATCTTCTTAGGTGCAATACAATGGCTAACTCAGAGCACAGTGGAGTTCAAAATGACATTGAGAACAGGAGGTAGTAATATAGAAGTGGCATGGTTTTCCAGAGCAGTGATGGCTGTGTTCCCAACCCTTACCACCTCACCTGGTTGTAGCTGTAGAGTCTCCAGGGAAAATAGGGATGGGAGCTGCCCTAGGGGGCTGCCCTAGGGGGCTGCCCTTTGCCTCTGGCCCTTGGCCGGCTGCCCGGGCAAGGCTGGCTTGAGGGTGTTAGTAAAGAGGGAACGGTCATATGTTCTGACCAAAGGCCTATTGGCACGCGGAAGGGCAGCGGGAGTGGGGATGGGCTGGAAGGAAGGGGCTGGTTGAAATTAATTAAAATAAATGCCAGAGGCTGGGGAAGCAACAGGGACCAAATACAAATCAGGCAAGGCTTAATCTCTGCTGTTCCGCACACGAGTTGTAGTTGGTAATCTTGACTAGTACGCAACTTCTAGCGGGCTTAAACCCTATGGGAGTCATCCTCGTTCTTTCAGCAAGTGGGAGGAATAGGCAGTACGGATGGTGGGAGATTGAGGACAAAAACTAAAGTGTTATGTGGCTGGTGGAAAGCCTTGTGGAAATGGCAGTGTCTATATCCCTTTTCATTTTAGGACATGCCATTTAATTTCCCCACTGTATTTACTGTATTGCAAAGTATTGGGTGACTTATTTTTCCCAAATGTATTTGCCTCCGTGTCCCCTGCATTGTGTGTGGGGGGTGCGGGTTGTGGACCCAAGCCATGGTCCCTTCAAGAACCAGTTCTACCTGTTGCTCAGCTGCAGCCTACAACCCCTTTCAACTCTTCCTCCCAACTTGCCCCCACCATATAATTTTCATCTCCCTTTGTCCTGGCATGAAGCCTCTCTGAGCCCTGCAAAATGACTTCCAATTGTTGTGTCCATCACGGGTGGGGGGCTCTGGAAAGCCACTTGTCTCACACCCTGTAATTATCCTGCACTCTGCCAAGTCACGAAGCTGGTGTCTGACCTCTTGCACCCTTTCTGGGAACCTCCTCCATTCCCCAGTCCTGCATTTAATCTCCCCTCCGGGTCCCAACTGCCCTGAACTCAATAATGTTAACTCCCCTGACCTGGGAATCGCACAGAATCTAGTTTCCCCTATTGTGGGAATGGGTGGGGGTGGGGGTGGGGGTGGGCTGTAGAAGTACACTTGTCCTCTCCCCTGAAATTACCTGGAAATGTGTGCCCAGCACCGCATCCCATCTCCCCATGAAACCACACACAAACCTGCCTCTGGCAACAGCCAAACACATCAATTGCACATGTCCCTTGGTAGGGGGCTGGTCCTTGAGTGGGTGGGAGCAACAGCCTTATATAAGCCTGTGTAGAGAGGACTGGGGCTCTCTCTTTTTGGTTGCTGGCAGTGTGCTGACCATGTGTGTTGGGGGCAGAGGCTACAGAGGCCCTTATAGCAGGTAGCATTCCCCCAGTCTGGTATCATCCTTCTACCCTGGTTCCCTTCCTCCCTGACCTCTCCTGGCCTCCTGCCTTTGCTTCCCCCTGATTCTTTCTCCTGGCCCCTCTGCTTCCCCCTGTTCTTTCTCTCTGTCAGTCTCTCTCTTTCTTCCTCATGCATGCACTCTCAATGGGCACCCCCTCTCTCACTGGGTGCCCCTTTTCTCTTGCTTCCTTTCTCTTTCTGTCCCTACTCTCTCGGCCCTCTGTCTATACCAACCCCCTTCTCCCATTTCCTCTCCAATCCTTTCCTCATCGGGTCCCTGCCCTCTACCCACCACCGGCTGCATCTAATTGGACTTTCTTGGGCCAACGGATTCCATGCTAGTGGGTGTACCTAGCTAGTATACCTGCCATCAATGCCCAGCCTTGTGCCCACAGCCGAGTGTAGGCAATCGCTTGTGTCCAGTGTAAGGAAGGCATGGTATCAACAGTAAGACTGTAACGCTCACCTGATTCCCGCAGAGGCGCCGGTCTTGACTGGGCGAATACCGTATCTTCAAAGGTGATGTGTAACACACGGTTGGCTCTTTGGGCTGGACCTCTGTGCACTGTATGTCTGACTCAAAGAGTAAGATGTCTGCAGATAGAAAATATGGGATTAATGAACTGGGGTTATTGGGTGTCTCTCTCTTCTTCCCCTTCTCTTCTCCTGTAGAACCCCAAAGGTTAACGCTCTCACCTTAGGTAAGTGAACGCCGAGCTCTCCATCTGCCTCGGGGCAGGGTGCCGTAACCAGTTTCTTCACTGGATAAGGGTGCAGGCCTCTTGACCTCAGAGGACTGCTGTCCGTCGTTTACTGCACGAACGGTAAGTTCCGAGTGTTTCAAATTTCTTTAAAAGTCTTTTGTAATGATGTCTCTTGTTTTGCAGGGTTCCGGCGATGGCGGATGACGGGCTGAAGTGAGTTGAGGATGGAACCCGTGTGAGGAATAGAAGCGCCTGGAAGCACGTAAGTAAGCGCTTGTTGCCTGCTTCACGATGCGCACTAACTGTCCTTTGATCTTGCAGGTACTAGTTCGGAGCTGCTGAAGGGTGCCGGAATACCCACTGGGTTCGGCGTGGGAAGGAGTAATGGCACGTGAGTAATAAAGTTACCCAATGTCTTTAAACGCACCTTCTTTTGTCTTTCAGATGCGGGATGCAGCGCCGAAGGCCTCCGGAGCGTGCGAAGAGTTGGTAAGCTTTTGTCTTTCAGATGCCGGTATGCAGTGCGAAGACCTCCGGAGCACGCGAAGAGTAGGTAAGCCTTTGTCTTTCAGATGCCGGAATGCAGCGCGAGGCGTTGGTGACAGCCGATGGATCAGGTAAGAGAAGCGCTGTCACTGAAGACCGTAATGCTAACCTGTTCTTTCTTGTCTTTATAGGTGTTGCTGAAGACTGGATTCAGGATGGTAAGCCTTTTTCCCTTAGGCCCAGGATCAGATGCAGAAGACACGATGAGCGTTCTGCTGCAGAGGATGCAGAATAACGCAAAGCAAGATTCATCCATCGGGTGTGGTTTAAATAGCCTCCTGTAGTGCTTAGGTGTCTCCTTCCACAGCCACGCCTAGGTAAGAAAAGAGTTCCTGCTTTCCAGAAGAGTTCCAGTGTTCTGAACCTAGGGAGTGGCTCCTGCCCCACCCAACAGGAAAAGTAGTCCCAAACAGAAGAGGATTAGAGGCTCAACTGGCAGGTAAGTAAGCAGCATGGTCTGCTGCAGGTAAGTCCACCCAAGCATTATGAGCCCGGCGCTTCCAGCGCTGGGACTGGGCATATTTATGAGCCTGGTGCCACTGGTGCCAGGACAGGGTCCAAAAGGTCCCAATTGGGACTGGTTGGCACTTGGAACCTGGGTTATGGGTCTGCTTCCAAGGGAGTTGGGTAAGTCCTGACCTTTTGGAAGCAGAGATCATGACAGCACCCCCCCTCAAGGCCCCTCCCAAACCGGGCTTCTCCGGGGGTTTGGGCTTGTCAGGAAATGTTCGATGGAATCTTTTGATTAGACGAGGAGCGTGGACATATTCTGCAGGTTCCCAGGATCTTTCTTGGGGGCCGTAGCCTTTCCAGTCAATTAGGTAAAATAGTTTAGATTTGGAGATCTTGGAGTCCAGGATGCTTTTGACTTCAAACTCGAGTTCTCCATCAACTAGGATAGGTTTTGGAGATTTAGTTAGTCGGGTTTGAGGTTGCACGGGTTTTAATAGAGAGACGTGGAAGACCGGATGTATCTTCATGTGAGGTGGCAAGTCCAACTTGACCGCTACTGGATTTACTATGGTAGTGATGGAATAGGGACCAAGGTATCTTGGGTTGAATGTGCGTGGTCCTTTTAGAGGTAGATATTTGGTGGATAACCAGACTTGATCTCCTACTTGATATTGGGGGGCTTCCTTCCGATGTTGATCTGCTCCTTTCTTGTATTGTTCCTTAGCCCTTTGAAGGTAAGAAACGGCTTCCTTAAAGGCTTGGGTGATTGTTGAATGCAGGTAGTCTACTGCTGGTGTTCCAAGATCTTGGAGTGGATCCAACTCCAAGGTTCGAGGGTGACTGCCGTATAGAAGAAAAAACGGGGTTTTCCCAGTTCCCGAGTGGACAGAGTTATTGTAGGCATATTCGGCTATCCAAAGGATATCTTTCCAAGTTTTTTCAGTTTGTTGCAGCATGCAGCGTAAATACTGTTCCAGAGTTTGATTGGTCCTCTCGGTTTGTCCGTCGGTTTGAGGGTGGTGACTGGTCGATAGTCTCACATCAATTTGAGCCGACCGACAGCAACTTCGCCAAAAATGAGAAATAAATTGACTACCTCGATCCGAAATTAGAACTGAAGGAAAACCGTGCAGTCGGACGATGTTTTCGAGAAATTCTCGGGCCAGAGTTGTTGCTGTTGGCAAGCCTTTGAGTGGAATGAAATGCGCCATCTTGGAGAATAAGTCCACGATTACTAGGATCGTATTGTATCGGAGCATGGAGGTAGATCGGTGATGAAGTCCATAGAAAGCGTATGCCAAGGGCGAGGTGGGATGTCAATAGGGCGTAAGAGGCCGGCTGGTTTTTCCTTTTGACTCTTGTTTTGGGCGCATACTCCACAGGACATTATAAAGTCTCTGATATCTTTTTTCCAAGACGGCCACCAGAAGTAGCGCTTGATCTTTTCTGAGGTTTTGGCCATACCGGGATGTCCTTCCATTAAGGAATCGTGATAACAAGAGATTACCTTTTTCTGTAAATCTGTGCTGGGCAGGTATAATCGTTCTTGGAAATACAATAAGTTGTCCTTCACTGCAAAGTTCTTTCCCTGCAGATGCCAATTCTGTATGTCTGCTGGAGTTACAAGTTGCCTGGCTTTATCCTTAACTTCCTCTATGGATTGTGTGGCGATTACACCCAGAATTCTTTGTTCGGGAATGATAGGTACAGGTTTAGGGTTGATCAAGTGTTCTTCCACTCCCATCCGAGAAAGGGCATCAGCTTTACCGTTTTTTGTACCAGGTCGATAGGTAATTATGAAGTCAAACTCGGCAAAGAATAGTGCCCAACGGAGTTGTCTAGAGGATTGGGCTTTTGCGGTTTTCAAATATTGCAGGTTTCAGTGATCCGCAATCACAGTAACGGTATGTCGGGCCCCCAGAAGATAATGCCGCCAAGCCTTAAAGGCAGACTTGATAGCCAGAAGTTCCTTATCAGTAATAGTGTAATTGATTTCAGGAGGCGAGAATTTGCGGGACCAAAATGCCACGGGATGCAACTGATTGGTTACTGGGTCCTTTTGTGATAGAACTGCCCCCGTGGCAAGGCTCGAAGCATCAGTTTCAACGATGTAGGGGAGTTCGAGGCGATGATGTTTTAAAATTGGTGCAGAGATAAATTTAGTCTTCAAATTCTGGAAAGCTTGCTCCGCCTCGGTAGACCATTCAAAACGTTTGTTTTTCTTTAACAAGGCGGTGATGGGCTGGACTATTCGAGAGAATTCGGGGATAAACCTGCGGTAAAAGTTAGCGAAGCCTAACATGCTTTGAACACCTTTTACGGAGGATGGTGATGGCCATTTGAGAATTGCATCGACCTTCTTTGAATCCATACGCACTCCGCTAGGTGATAATATGAATCCCAAGAACTCAACTTCAGTCACGTTGAAAACACATTTTTCCAACTTGGCGAAAAGTTTGTGTTCACGCAATCTCTCGAGGACCATTTTCACGTGTTTCCGATGTTCAGATTCCGATGAAGAATAAACGAGGATGTCGTCAATGTAAACAACAACACACACATCTATGAGCTCTCTGAGGACATCGTTCATAAAATATTGAAAGGCGGCCGGGGCATTGCAAAGTCCGAAGGGCATGACCTGATATTCAAATAGCCCATACTTGGTGCGGAAGGCCGTCTTCCATTCATCGCCCTCTTTTACTCGTACCAAGTGGTAGGCTCCTCTAAGATCCAGCTTTGTATATATGCATGCTTTTCTGACTTGGTCCAGGAGTTCAGGGATCAAAGGTAACGGATATCTATTCTTAACGGTGATCTGGTTCAGGGCGTGATAATCTATACAAGTTCTAAGGTCCCCTTCTTTTTTTGGAACGAAGAACAAAGCTGAGGAAGCAGGGGACTTGGAAGGACGAATAAACCCATTCGCTAGGTATTGATCCAGGTATTGTCGGAGGTGAAGATTCTCAGGCTCGGTGAGGGCATAAATTCTACTACAAGGAGGAGTAGATCCAGGTTTCAGGTCTATCTGGCAGTCATAAGACCTATGAGGAGGTAGAGAGTTAGCCTGATCCTTCCGGAAAACATCTTGGAATTCTAGGTATTCGGAAGGTAACTGGGGAGTCTCCGAAGAAATTGCTGCCAGTGCAACACCAGGTGAAGGGTGACAAGTAGAGACACATTCTGGAAACTGAACCGTTCTTGCTCGCCAATCGATCTGAGGATTGTGTTTCTCTAACCAAGGTATTCCTAGAATAATCTGGAACTGAGGGGCCTTGATCACATCGAACACGATCTTCTCATGGTGTCCATCTTGACTTACTAGCGTCACTTCTTGAGTGGTATGCGTTACTGGTCCGGAGGCTATCTCCGTACCATCCACCGTAGTAATGACGTCCTTTACAGCCTTGGGACAAAGAGTTAGATTCATCCTCAAAACCATTTCATGATCCACATAATTGCCGATGGCACCGCTGTCGACGTAAGCTTCAATCGCATGTAATCGATCCGGATGATCAGGGCTAATGAGGACCATAGGTATCACGAAATGCGAGGTCACGGAACTGGTTTTAACGCTCGGCAAGAGGATCTCTATTCTTGTCGGGCGAGGTCGTTTCCCTGCTCAGAGTTTGTGACCTTGGTAACTGCAGCTCCTACTGCCTTCTTGGCTGGTTTCACCGGACAGTCTCGAAGAAAGTGCCCTGAGTTTACGCAATAGAGGCATAATTGCAACTGTTTTCTCCTTTCCCGCTCCTTTTGTGTTAGTGGTCCTTTCAGGCCCCCTATTTGCATGGGTTCCCCGGAGTCTACTCCTTTGGAAGGAGTTGGTGGTTTGGAAAATACTCGAGCATCAAACTTGGAACGATCGGCCTTCCTGTTCTGCAGTCTGTGATCTATTTGAACGACTAAGTCTATATAGTCCGAACAGTCTTGCGGGGGATTCACTACTTGGGCTAACACATCTTTGAGCTCTCCACGTAGACCTCTATAAAACAGCGTAATCCTTTTGTCCTCAGGCCATTGAGTTTCCACTATCAGTCTGTTGAAAGACGCAATATAAGCCAAAAGGTCTTGATTACCCTGTCGCAACGAAAGAAGCTCATTGTCCAAGGCCTGCCCCTGTGAATGTCTTGCGAACAGTTTTTCCATACTGAGCTGAAAAGCTTGAAAATCATGGAGAACCGGATCATCTTGATTAACTAGAGGGATCGACCAGTCTGCCGCATTGCCACTAAGGTACGAAAGCACGAAAGCTACTTTAGCTTGATCAATTGGAAAGGCTGCTGGCCGGCATAAGAAATGCAACCGGCACTGATTAATAAATACTGCAAACCTCTTTGGGTCACCAGAAAATCGTTCGGGCGGAGCCAGAGGTACATTCCCAGGTAGGTTGATTTGCACTGGATTCATAGAGGATGTTGAAGGAAGATTTGCCCCTGATGCGGGTAATGGGGTCTGTCCGGCTTGTGACTGTAACAATTGTCTAGCGAGATCGTCTGTTCGCTCCTTGGAAATAATCAGTTCCCTTCTTAGAGCGTTTGTTTCCTGATGGGCTGCATGCACTTCTGCTCTTAGTTCCCCAAGTAACTGGGCTAGCTGGTCGGTATCCGAGGTTTCCATAGCGCCTGGGCGGGAGTTTTGCGGTAGGCTTTGCGTTCTGTAATGCTCACCTGATTCCCGCAGAGGCGCCGGTCTTGACTGGGCGAATACCGTATCTTCAAAGGTGATGTGTAACACACGGTTGGCTCTTTGGGCTGGACCTCTGTGCACTGTATGTCTGACTCGAAGAGTAAGATGTCTGCAGATAGAAAATATGGGATTAATGAACTGGGGTTATTGGGTGTCTCTCTCTTCTTCCCCTTCTCTTCTCCTGTAGAACCCCAAAGGTTAACGCTCTCACCTTAGGTAAGTGAACGCCGAGCTCTCCCTCTGCCTCGGGGCAGGGTGCCGTAACCAGTTTCTTCACTGGATAAGGGTGCAGGCCTCTTGACCTCAGAGGACTGCTCTCCGTCGTTTACTGCACGAACGGTAAGTTCCCGAGTGTTTCAAATGTCTTTAAAAGTCTTTTGTAATGATGTCTCTTGTTTTGCAGGGTTCCGGCGATGGCGGATGACGGGCTGAAGTGAGTTGAGGATGGAACCCGTGTGAGGAATAGAAGCGCCTGGAAGCACGTAAGTAAGCGCTTGTTGCCTGCTTCACGATGCGCACTAACTGTCCTTTTATCTTGCAGGTACTAGTTCGGAGCTGCTGAAGGGTGCCGGAATACCCACTGGGTTCGGCGTGGGAAGGAGTAATGGCACGTGAGTAATAAAGTTACCCAATGTCTTTAAACGCACCTTCTTTTGTCTTTCAGATGCGGGATGCAGCGCCGAAGGCCTCCGGAGCATGCGAAGAGTTGGTAAGCTTTTGTCTTTCAGATGCCGGAATGCAGTGCGAAGACCTCCGGAGCACGCGAAGAGTAGGTAAGCCTTTGTCTTTCAGATGCCGGAATGCAGCGCGAGGCGTTGGTTACAGCCGATGGATCAGGTAAGAGAAGCGCTGTCACTGAAGACCGTAATGCTAACCTGTTCTTTCTTGTCTTTATAGGTGTTGCTGAAGACTGGATTCAGGATGGTAAGCCTTTTTCCCTTAGGCCCAGGATCAGATGCAGAAGACACGATGAGCGTTCTGCTGCAGAGGATGCAGAATAACGCAAAGCAAGATTCATCCATCGGGTGTGGTTTAAATAGCCTCCTGTAGTGCTTAGGTGTCTCCTTCCACAGCCACGCCTAGGTAAGAAAAGAGTTCCTGCTTTCCAGAAGAGTTCCAGTGTTCTGAACCTAGGGAGTGGCTCCTGCCCCACCCAACAGGAAAAGTAGTCCCAAATAGAAGAGGATTAGAGGCTCAACTGGCAGGTAAGTAAGCAGCATGGTCTGCTGCAGGTAAGGCCACCCAAGCATTATGAGCCCGGCGCTTCCAGCGCTGGGACTGGGCATATTTATGAGCCTGGTGCCACTGGCGCCAGGACAGGGTCCAAAAGGTCCCAATTGGGACTGGTTGGCACTCGGAACCTGGGTTATGGGTCTGCTTCCAAGGGAGTTGGGTAAGTCCTGACCTTTTGGAAGCAGAGATCATGACAAAGACAGACACAGGTGACCACAGTTCAAGGGTGTTTATTGAACTTAGGTTTTGAAAAACACCTATCTAGTCCTAAATCTACAGATGGGAGCAAACTACGACCATCAAATAATAATAATGCAGTCCTAGTAGTGTCTTGTCAAAATAAAAGGGCCTATACAAATAAACTTATTGCCAATCCTTACCTCTAAATACAAATAGTGTGGGAAACAGTATTACGAAAAAAAAGAAAGATGTGTTCACAAAATGATATGTCAGGATGTTCAGGCCGTTGGCCTCCCTTCCCTGCATTTTCAGCACGGGACAAGGTGGTACACTCGAACTTAGCACAGTCTCTGGCTTCTCTATTATGAGGATACAGTTCAATCATTAGCATCATGGCTATCCGTGCCCAAGTTTCTTTGCCTTTCAGAGTCTCTTCATTCAGAGGGCCTGATGCAACAAAAAAATGATAAGTTATTTTCCTCTTTCGATTTTCACAAGTACTCAAATTCTTAGGTGATTCACTATTCACCTCGGATCTCAAAACAATGTCCGTAAATTATTTATGCAATTTCTCATAGGATATTGTTTCTCTGGTGACTCACGGTTCACCCCGGATCCCCTCAGCTGGGCTCAGATCCCACTCAGTCAGACTCAGATCATGGATCCCCCTCAGTCAGGCTTAGATCTCACATCTCCCTCAGTCAGGCTCAGCTCTCCGATCCTCCCCAATCAGGCTCAGACCCCTTTTAACACAATGTTCAATTAGTCTGCCTCTGCCAGGCTCATACTAATTCCAATTTCCAATATAACTTTTTCAAGCAAGAGTTTTACTTGACCCATGGCAGGACCACTTTGAATTCACAATTCTTTATCACTCTTCGCATTTGCCACCTTTCAGCTGGATACCTAACAGAGACTTTTGAATGATCACCCATGTGGTGCCGGACCACTGTCTACGGTATTGTATCGTGGCTTCAAAGTTCAAACACTCATCTGCTCTTTAATTGTGTTTGCGTCACTTGCCATATATGCTTCATACACTGTTCTCTTCAGTTTTCACTATACAATGTTGCAACCTTGGCTTCAACACAGACCAGTCTGGTTTCAGTCTCCCCAACTCACCGACTATGTTGACTTCACTGGCACTGCTTTGTTGTAGGAGCCAAGAACAGTACCACAGTGGCAAACTATTCTCCCTGCCTTGACTATCGACGCGGGAGAGCCTGGGGTACCTCCGACACACAGTGCCGGATTCTTCAAGCTTGATTCCTGGTCTTACGTTTCCTATTCTCTAAGGTTCATGAAAGTAATGGTATTTCGTTGAAAATGTCAAGGGCACTTCCCTCCTTGCAATCCTCTTCAGTTTTACCGTCTTTCGCCTTGTAATAAACTGCCATCCTGGAACTTCTGCTTTCTCATGTGCTTTGCCTTGCTCAGAGTGTGCTTTCATGCTCCGCTTTTTATCCGTGTGGGGAAGTGTAATGGAAGTCAGGTGTATGTAATGGTCTGCATTAATTGCCCGACACTGCCTAACCATTTCTTACACCAGTGTGCCTAATTTGTCCTGCTGGAAAGGAGTTTACTCCTCTACCTGTAATAAATCTGCTCCTGGTTTCTACAAAGACTTCTTTATGGCTTCATTGTGTTCCCACTTTTCAGTGCAGCCTGCCTGTTACTGCCGGAGGGGATACCCTGTCCATCTGCATACCGGGACGGTTGACTCCCTGGTCCAAAACTGTGCCCCGACTGGGGTCTCACACACTGCCTCCCCCATTTTGGGCTGCCTCCCACTTCCACAGCCTCATGTATAGGCAAGCATCCCCCTTTCCCAAGACTTGTGTAACCTCACCCCACCTCATTTACAAACTGGGCAATACGTGAAGACCCCATTGACACCGGCTATAGCCCAGGTGAGAGGAAAATAAATAGTCCTGACAGGCTCCTTAAACAACAAAGAAAAAGGCACCAGGCAAACCAACTAGCCCACTAAACAGTTTAGTATATCATCTATTCACCTTTCAGTTAGGAGAGAAACATGGCTCACAAATGATAGAGCAAGGAGTAATTTAAGGGATACTTCAACCTAACCTATGTTGCGCAAATTATAATAATCAATATTTGTATTATCTCTGAAGTAGACACTCTAGTTGAATACAATATATCTGGGTGGGGATTTTCTGTATTGCACATTTAACAGAATCACTTCTAAGTCGCTGCAAGTGTGGGAGTCTAAATCTGGGAGCCATCTTTGACTCCACTCTCTCCTCCTATCCCATCGCTAAAAAGTCCCACTACCAGCTGCACCTCTTCAGAAGTATTCTACCTTTCTCACTTTCCCCCAGAGGCTTACTGTCTCCGGAGCCCTGGTACTCTCTAGACTGGACTACTGCAATAGTCTCTTTCTCAATCTGCCTACTTCCACTCTCTGACCTCTACAACTCATCCAGAACAGGCTTTCTGGGGCCAGGGCCTGCACTATCTTCAACTCTCTCTCCCTAAATACTCTCCTTTTTGAGCCGTGCGCTCATCCTCCTCCAACTCTCTACTGGTGAGACACTTTCACAGAGATTTGGGGGTACATCTTTATCCTCTGCAGGTGCTTCCCTTTGCAACAACCTCCCTGCCCATCTCCGCCTGGAGCCTGACCTCATTAAGTTCCGGAAACTACTCACGATCTTCCCTTCCTCTTCCTCTCTCCCTCCCCCCAGCTAACATCCATCTCTATTCCCTCCCCGTTCTCTGCCCTAACTCTGCACTAAATTGCAATTCCTGCAAAGAGATAAACAAAGTACCCTGTGCAAGTAGCTGATTGAATGTTGTTTTTTTTTTACTGTTAGTGGGTGGCAGCATCACCTTAATTTCCTCTGGAAATGTAACTGAAGATGAGGCTATCCTTGGCTCTGCTCCAGTTGGGCTCTTCTTTCACATAGGCTCTCTAGCTGGGCTACAGCCAGGATTTTGTCTCTAAGAAGGCTCGAGCAAGCTCTGCCACCCCCTCACTCCCCCTCCCCCACCTCTATTCCAACACCATCCTGGCAAGGTGGTCACAGAAAAAGAGTAGTTTGAGCAGCCCCCTCTGCAATTGTACATTAGTTGGTTATGGCAGTGGAATAGCAACGGCAACACACATAGCCACATGCACCGTCTGTGCATTGAACATTTCAGTAACAAGGCCGAATGCACAATGGTAACCAGACGACCCTGTTTTGCCTGGGACTGTCTTCGAATTGGGCCCTCTGTCCATTCATGCAAAGAGGGTTTTTTGTTAATTTTAACGCCCATGACGGTTTTGGGGAAAGGGAGGCAGCAATTAATCATGTCAATTATAAATATTATGTTAAGCAATTCTGTATTATCAACGAAGCCAGATATCTGCCATACAGCAGTGGGCTCGAACACCCAACCTTCCAGGTAATAATAGTCATATCGATTGTGCCACTTGACTACTTGTGAAATTATTGCACTGCCAGACCTGTAATAACAATCATAGCAAACGCTCCTTTGTATTTAAAGTGCTTACTATCACAGCCATATCTCAGTTTATATGTCGAAAATCCATGCCACCCCAACACATCCCTTTTACCACCACCTAACAGCAGTCACAGTAGGCACTGTCCAAGGTTAGTCCTACATTTATGTTGGTGGCCCGTTCTAGTTTTTAATTTTGTAAAGCTGGTCACCCTAATAATAATTCCAAAAAGCATTTTGTGGGCTACGTGAAGAATATCGGAAGCTTTCTCATAACTGGCTGTTTTCGAGTTATTTTATGAATCACAAAATCATGATAAGCTGCGCAGTCAAATTATCATGAGTTACAGTGACAAGGAAGTTGTTCACTGTAGTTGGGCAATAAACATACCCGTGGGTTGGACTGAGGGTTATATTTATGATCATAACAGGAAGTGTGACAATAGTCGGCTATGAACTGCACCTGCCTTGCAAACCAGGGGTTTGTAATTTAACCAAGTTATACCGAAGTTAATGTGGAATTGGGGGGTATTGGTAGCGTCAAACACAAGGGTGCTCATGTTCCATTGTGACGTAACATTAATTTAAGTTGTAAAAGCCTTAAGTAAGGCTTTAATGCCTTCCATTCATACCACAAGACATTTTCAATCATTTGAATGGTGGAGAGGAGAGGTGCTGCACAACTTGCATTTCTCCATCCTTCCTTCCTCTCTGCAATACAAATGGTCCAGAATTTGCGCTGCCCTGGATTTTCATGCCAATGCAAACACTGGAGATTCCTATGGGGTCCACTGGCTATATGCACCAGCATAAATCAGGCAGACCCCATAGGGATCCATTTTACACGCAGCCTGCCAGCGTGTATAATTGCAATTATATGCTGCTCGACATGCTCGCATGCCAGGCAGCATTTACCTGTAATTGTGAACGCTGTTTGCCATGCTCAAATGGTAAGCAGAGTTCACAAGTAAAATTAAACGCTTCCAAAACTCGAGTATGTCGGGCAGCATTTAATTGTAATCGCGAGCGCCGCTTGACATGTAAACATGGCAAGCAGCGCTCACAATTAAAAGTAAACGCTGCCTGGCATGCATACACTTGTCTCCTTAATGGCACAGGAAGAAAAAAAGAAACTACACACTTCCCCTCTCTCCAAAGTAGCTGAAATTCTCTGAGTGGCCTGCCAGGAACGGCCATGACACCCCAGCAGCTCAGGGGAGTATTAGATGAGGAGAAATCCATGAAAAGTGACAACAGATGGGGAGGATTTACCAGTTAATCTAATGAAGAGGTGACTGTAGACAGCAAGCAGGCAGAGGCAGGGCAGTCCAGAAGGATCCAAAACAGCCACCACACTTCTTATAGGCTCTGTCACAGGAGAGTCAAAGAAGGAAATGGCTTCAAGCATTCACAGACTAGCCCTACCCGTGAGCCACAGGAGCAAGCCATCAGCCTGAAAGCCTTCCTATGGGAGGAGCAAATAATGTATTACAAGCTAAATCCCAAAGATTGTGTGGAGAAAGGATGCAGTTTGCAGAGCAGGATGGAGGCACTTGGAGCAGAAGCAATGAGGTGGCTTGAGAGCAGAGGTGCTGGAGAAGTGGAACGGAGTAGAAAGAAGACTTGGGGAAGAAGGAGGTAAAGGGGTTGTTAATAAGATCAGAGGCGGTGGGTGAAAATAAAATTGTGGAAGTGGGTTTAATAGAGGAAGTTGGAAGAGGGAGAGTTCTAAATTTAATAACGGAGATTGTAGAAAGTGAGTATGAAGCTGTAACATCAGAAGAGGAGGAGGGAGGAGAAACGGAGAAGGAGTGTTACTATCAGGAGCATGAGGAAGGCTTGGATTATCTAGTTATCCTAATAGCAAAAGCACTAAAATTGTGTACGCTGTAGAAATGTGAGTGCACTCCACAAAAGGCATGACACCATAATAGTAGTTATAGAATATTTTATTGCCATTATGTACACAGTTATAACTCAGAATACTGTACAGGAGAATTATTCAGTGAACTATAATTCTCTCGGTTTACAATTGTCTTTCACAATCCATAGTGGGATTCTCCAGGCCTCTGCGGGTCACTTACAGTCTTGAGGGTTGAAGGGACCCACCTTTCTTTCTTGGCTGATTCCACAATGGTTGCTTGGGTGGCAAGACGGTCTCCAACAGTCCTAGGTTTGGATTTGAAACTGTGCCTTGGATAATTGCTGAAGGTCAAACAGCTAGTTATATCCTTGCAAAGGCCCACCAACTCAATCACGCAGAGGTCAGAATACAGCTTTCACAGACTGTTCCCTAAGCATCTTGCCACCTTCCTGCTTTAGGGTCCTTCCTCTACAACCCAACAGCCCACTCCTACTATCCTCCAAAATGTTCTGCCACGTGATTGTACCTAAGGGAACCTCTCCAATTCTCTCTCTATTCTCCCTAGTCTCATACTTCACCAACACTTTCTCAATGCGTTGCTACGTGTCTTTTCCTCCACTCCACCCAGGCTCACCCGCACCAGACTTTGGGTTTGCCTCAATCCTCTACTGGTACTCCTCAACTCATCTTCAATCATTTAACCGTGCTCCATGTTTTTACTGTTGTTCCACTCCACTCATTTCACCAACCCTCCTCACCTTACTGTTGTTTCTCCTTTAACTCCTCTTACTTTTGTTTCTTATTTCCTCCTCTTCACTCCTTTATCCCTCCGTCCACCTCTCACTGCTGTTTCTCCTTAACCTTCCTTTCACACTCCTTTCTACTCTTACTGTTGTCTCTCCTCCTCACCACTCATTTCACCTTCCTCCTTCCTCTCTATGCCTCACTCTAACATCCTGTCTTCTGTTCTCCATCTCTCCACCCATATTCAAATGTCTTCCTGCTCCTTTTCCACACAATCACACTGCCACTCAAAAATTATCCCTCTTCATACCACGCAAACACCTTCCACAGGGACGGGTTACACAGGACTGCAACAACCTGGGTCTGTCTAGGTTCCTGATCCCTGGATTGGGGTATCTTAATTTGATACCTCATTTTGGGTGTGTTCTTCACAACTGCTGTGCTTTGCAGTAACCCAGTCCAAGGCACGAAAATCAAATCTGGGTGTTATGATCTGACTGCTTTGCAGTCCCTTTCACACTCAAGACCCCCCACCAGTGACATGTTCACCTTCCCCCCCAGTCAAACCAAACACATTACAGACAGTCTTAGTACAGCTCATATCACCCCCTCCTCCTCACATGCACATCATGTTCCCTCCATTCTCCTCAACAATTATAACATCAGCACCACACACGGTCCCAACAATATACACCCCTGAAATCACAAAAACACTGAAACTACCACCATAAGCCTTGGTTTAACAGTTCCCTCCTCTCTATCAAGCAGGAAACCAGGCGCCTAGAAAGGGCCTGGCTAAAGTGCCCAGGACCCACAAGCAGGACACCTTTCAAACACTGCTGCAACAAATGGAAAACAGCCATATGCAATGCCAAAGCCAACCACTACATCAGATAACTCCATTTGTCATGCACAGAAACAATTCAACATCGTGAAATCCCTCACAAAACCACCATCCACACCTTCTGCACCTCCATCCACTGCATTATGCAACTCACTCACAGAATAATTCGTCTAAACTACACATTAGATAAGCCTTCCCCATTGTTCTCCACCTTCCACGCCCCTAATCCAAAATATTCCAACATATAGGACACATTCCATCTCATCAACACAGACAACCATATCACTCTTCCTGCCAAAACACTTCATGGATGCTGCATGCGCACCTCAAGCTTCAGTCAACTGCATCACCAGCCTTGCTCCGCATTGGCTCAACATCATGAACTCTAACCACTTGAGCCCTATCGGGCAAGCTCGCTTGCTCTCTAACCTCCAATTTGTATCATGAAAACACCGGGAAACCTAATTGTCCATGCCAAGACTCGAACTGTCCC
Organism: Ambystoma mexicanum; assembly: GCF_040938575.1. NCBI lineage: Eukaryota > Metazoa > Chordata > Amphibia > Caudata > Ambystomatidae > Ambystoma > Ambystoma mexicanum. The sequence goes on along the minus strand of NC_090931.1, from coordinate 882,666,458 downwards.
TGGAGGTAGGTGTCAATACCCAAATGAGCGGTGGTTGGCCGCCTATCTAGGTGAAAGACAGAAACAGAATACTTGCCCTCTCTAAACTAAACTACTTTCTCAAATCTTTCTAAAAACATAAAAAGGTGTGTCTGGACTGGTATGTAGAACAAAGCTCATTATTTACTGTCTAAATGCCTTATTAAAAAAGACTCCAAACAGATGCTGCAATTATATAACCTACTAGAGTTTGGGGCAGACTGCTTTATACACCTAATCAAACCGTCTAGTAGTTATGTGCCCCATGAAGTTGCATGTTTAAATATCAGCTCTACAATCTGGCAAAAAAGAGTAAGTGATTTAATAGCCTTCACTTGCAGTGAGCGTGTGTGTACATTTTCCTTAACGGTGTGCAACTTTATTTAACACAGTCGACCGGTTTCAGTGGAAAACAGAGGTTTTTACCATCATCATCAGGACGGACAGTTCAGTTTCAATTCAGAACCTCCTTGTTACTCATTCTGTTGCCAAAACAATGCACAGCACTGGTAGCATCATGCTGTCTCCAGCACCCAAACTATAGAAGACAAAAATACAGACATAGAGAGGTGTTCTAGTATATTTAAAACTTCCTGGGGGCACACGGATAAAGGGTTATTATTGCTGTCTAGTAAAACCATGCATTTACGAAGAAGTTCACCAAAAGGAAAACTTCTCTCCAGTACAGTCCATTGTGCTAATTTCAATCAACAAGAAAATCCACAGTGTAGTGTTAGTCTCTCTTCTAACATTCTTATCCAGGTTCTATTAAAACAAAATGAAGCACATCTTTGTTAGAACTATCCACATTTCAACAGGTACATTTGGCTTTATCTTTAACGCCCCCTCTTAGTGCGCCGTGTCTTTGGGCGTTGCCAGAATGGTGTAACAAGTGGGGCCTAAAGCTAATGTAGTTGGGTCCACTGCAGTGACATTAACACCTGCAGATGCCCACACAGCGCTGGTAAGTGGGCATTTACAGATTTTGGGTGGGCTCTGCCTGCCCAGGCCCTACTCTGTCTACGTTAGCCCATTTTTGCTTTGCACTTGCTGTTCATAAAACGAATTGTGCTGCCGTGAGGTAAGCGTTATAAAACGCCATGTTTGTTCCCATCGTTGTACAGCTCGGGGCACAATCGGTGCATGTAAGACTTCCAATAGCACTAACCTGCTTTTTACGTTCGTGCAGCTGCTGTGGCTCGTCCTCGCTCGCATGTGTTGGGCAAGGGCTGCTCTAGTGGGTCACGTTTGTGATTACGTTTTTAAACACACGCACCTGCAAAAATCACTTGAGGGCTTGTTATCAGAAAGAAGTACTACCAGTGGCCATTTTAGAGCCTCTATGGCTCGTATCAAATTCTATGACACGACAAGGAGGCTTCATTTTATGCAACACAATCTTTACTACTGACACATAGCAGCAAAGAAAAAAACATTTGTAAAACCAATAACTGTTTTGTAAAAAACAGAAAAAACACAGTATTCCATAAGAACGCACAGGGAAGTAACCCATTCCAAGATGGGGCTCAGAACCAGCCCATGCAACCAATCAGCAGCGACCCACCCCAATAAAAGTCCCTTCCTCTAAACACAACTCCTATTTCTTTGCTGCTGATGCATGAGCTAAGTTCAACTTGTTTCAACTTGTACTTATCGAGTGTTTAGAGTGCTTTTGTGTTACTTTGTATCACAGTTACTGTAGCATTCTGATATTGCCTTATTGCTGCTACAGCGGTCGCCAGATAGAACGCTTTACAAGCGTTTCTTTTTTCCCCCTCAGGCTGCTCCTGACGTTTCAGTCTAAGGCGGCAGCTCTGCCCCAGCAATGACCGGGCCTTCACCTTTCCCTCCCACACGCCCTTGCCCCTCGCATTCTGTGCGCTCGCCTGCTCGGGGAGAGGTGTGTCATATTAGCGAAGCTCGTCTGCTCAGCGAACGCTCTGGCCCTCAGCGTTCTGAGCTTTCATTCACGGCTCATTAGGAGTGGTGTTTTTGTTTCAGTGCAGTGTTCGCCTGCTCGGCAAAGGGCACATGGTGGCCCTGTATATGCGTATTGTTTCTGCCTCAGATTATTCATTTGTTTTACGTGCTGCACATGTGTTTTCACTAAAGGAACGCGGACACCATTCCTGGCACACATACAATGCTTAATACACTGGTCTGCTTGGTTTCCAGGCTTAGCCTGGTATTTTCCAGTTCATAGTGAACTGTTTGGTGGCCTGTGGCCTTAGCCTGTATGGTTATTCCTATCACTATTAATTGTTCCCTGTTTTTCTGTGTGGGTTGGGGCTATGCAGTCTGCCAAAGGGTCAGAGAGGGTCCCTTCGGCTGACGCTAGCACCCAGGTTAGGCCTGCTAAGAAAACGGATAGATCTGGGGAATAGTCTGTAATAAGGGGATTAGGGGAGAGCTCTCTAGGGCCAGCCCCGTCTGTCACTAGAGTTATTAGGGACTCTATGGACTCTGCCCTGTTCAATTTGAATACAACTTTGGCCTCAGCGTTCGACAGACTTATCAATAGGATAGCTGATTTTCACCCCAATTCTGATCAGGGCCCCTCCGTAGCACCTGAAAAATGTAAAGAAAAATATAAGCATTTACAGGGGCAACTAAGCCCTGCTTATAAGTCTCCCTCTCCATCCAATTCCCCGGTTAGGGTTTCGAAACATAACCTTCGGGATAGTCTTTCACAGCCCGCTGCTCCGGTTCAGGTCATCTCCGCTCCCTTATCCTCTCCTGATTGTCTGAGGATTCCGATTCCCCGCCTAAGAGGCGTAAGAAGGAGTGCCAGGTAGGATTATCTAAAGGGTCCCAAGGTCAGTTGTTGGATGACAGTGGGGCCCTGTTTTTCGACCCCTCTCTCATCCAGCATCCTCGGTCAGCGGAATGGCTCCCTTCAGAAGCGGTTTCTTCGTTCCTACATCATTGGGTCAGGAGACCCCTTCCGAAGGAAGACCGAAACAAATTGAGATCTGAATGTCTCAGGCTGGTCATTCCTGACAAGGTGGCCTTGACGCCAGAGATAGACCAGTCTATCGTGGCGTTTTTGTCTCAAAAGGGAAAGATCCAAAAAAGGGGTTGATAGGGCCCTCTGGGGTTGTCAAGATAAGTTACTGGACATGCTAGGACCCCTAACCCAAATTTTTAAATTGGCTGAAGAAGCTGCACTTCAAGATTACCAGAATGATGTGCAAGCATTTAGAGGTTGGGTGCAGCTATCATTTTGCCTGCTCAGCAATGCCAATGCTAGCATCTCTAGGGAGAGACGCAAAGCTCTCCTCATGCGCAATGACCCTAAGTTGCAGGATATGGCTGAAAGTGAAGCGGGCCCCAAAGCCCAGGGTAATCTGTTAGGAGACTGATTTATTATTAAAGGTGTGTACATACTCTCGGCGTATGTACACACCTTTACTGCCTTATATAAGGCCCAAACAAACATTAGAAAAGTGTTTGCCCCAAAGGTTTTCGATAAGGCCGGACGAGGAAGAGCCCTCTCTTCCGGCCGATTCTCCTTTAGGGCTTCTGCCCACCCACATCAGTATGCCTCCCGAGGAGCTCATCACTCTTCTTCTGCTCAAGGATCCTCAACATCATTCTACCCCCATAGAGGATCACAGTGGAGAGGCCGTAATGGCAGAGGTGCAAACAGAGCGCTATCCGCTCCAGGTATTACCACGTGTTTTAAATGTTTCTTCCCACAGAGGTTTGGGGGGCAGACTGGCAAGGTTTTTCCATCGGTGGGAGGACCTCACCTCGGATCCATGGGTGTTGCAGACAGTATAGGGGTTTCATATCGACTTTTACTCCCCTCCTTGTCAGCTCTCTCTGCCTCCTCCTCCTCTCTTGTTCGGCAAAGAGAAGCAGAAGTTGGTGGGCCTCTTAGCTGCTTACTTCCTACCGTAAACCCTAGAATCCAGTGTCCTCAGCTACTTTGGCTAGATGGGTAAGGTGGGCGATGAAGGAAGCAGGAATTGACATCACTTCCTTTGGGGCACACTCTGTAAGGGGAGCTATGGCCTCAAAAGCGGCCTTCCTTGGGGAGATTTTAAAAGCAGCTGACTGGTCCAGGGAGTCTACTTTTAAAACATTCTATCATAAACCTATTGATCATGTACTGTTTAATGTGATGCAAGGGCTTTGAATATGAGCCTCCTTGTCGTGTCATAGAATGATTAATCCCCGCACTATTGTGAGAGGGGGTTTAGATTCTATTAAAGACAAGGAGGCAAGTATTATCCCACCCGTTGCTAATTTTTATTTTCCATTTACAGCTTCGGGTTGAGGAGTTTCATGAAAGAAGATTGGTTGCAGTTCTCTGAATGGCATATCACAAGAGAACAACAGAGCTGATCATGATTTGGAGTGTTGGCATATACTGTTTCACTTGCAATGGCGTCAGAATGCAGCTTCAGCAGAGGAGTTGTGTTTAGAGTAAGGGACTTTTATGAGGGTTGGTCCCTGATGATTGGTTGCATGGGCTGGTTCTGAGCCCCATCTTGGACTGGGTTAGTTCCCTGTGTGTTCTTATGGAATACTGTGTTTTTTCTGTTTTTTACAAAAACGTTATTGGTTTTACAAAAGTTTTTTCTTTGCTGCTATGTGTCAGTAGTAAAGATTGTTTTGCATAATACTCGCCTCCTTGTCTTTAATAGAATCTAAACCCCCTCTCATGATAGTGTGGGGGATTAGTCATTGTATACACCTAACGTGTACAACTTGTATTTTCATTACATATATCCAGAAAACAACATAAACTTCTCTCACCAGTGTCGAGGATGTATATTCCCTGTAAAATCTATTTCATGAAAACAAGTTCCAAAGATGTTTCAAAAAAGATGTTTAAAAATGTGTGGAAAAGAAACACTAGCCACAGCGGTATCGCTAGAATAATTATTGTGCCATGACCTTGTGAGTGTACTCAGTCTATTTAGTCATCATCGATTTCAATGTTCAGGAAAAACACTACAATGAACAGATCTATCTGTTGGTCATTATTCGTGTTGCTGCTACCCAATGAAAGCTATCTGAATATTGTATCCGTTATCGGATTAGCAGTGTCGGTGCAGGCTCGGACTGGCCTATAGGTTAATAGGGCAATGCCCGAACCAAAAATGCAAAATGCTACTGTGGGCCAGTTTTTTGGGTCAAAGTGCGCTATTCTTTTGGCCAATGTGGGCCAGTTTGATGAGTTACTTCATTATGTGGCTAGTAGTATTGATCAGTGTTGCTGACTAAATATCTCTAAAATGCACAATTTACATCACATTTTATCAAACAACTCCCCCTTGGGTGCTAGTCAAACAGTCTGTCACAAAAGGAATGAATTGCCATTTGCAACTGTGGGCTACGTTTCATTGGTGCCCGAGACAATTTTATGCCCAGTCCAACCCTGTGTCGGTGTTCTTATCAGGTCTGGTGTCCATGGAAAAGGCCCTGCTAATTACATCCGGCAAAATCGCTGTAATCCAGATTGTACAACGAGCGCATTTTTGCACACCTACCCTAACGACAGATGTAAAGTATTATCCTGTTTCTCTATGCAGTCTTTGTTCTAGATATTAATCAAAGTATCTGTGTGCAGGTGGTCCCTGATGTTATATAAATCACGTGTGTTGAGTGCAGTGTAATGGCCATACCTCACTCATAGAGGTTGTGTATTCTGTTATGAATCCTACGGACTCCTCACTAAACCCCTGCCTAAAGTCTCCTCCCAGGTTACCAGGGAAAGGCAGACACTGTATGATCCTGACCTTGGGGGTGGTGTTCTGTGGGAGGATCACCTGGGAGGAGAAATGGCCCAGGGGAATGAAAGGACTCCGTGGGGTGAGACACAGTATTTGTCTTCCTCGAGGGAGGACATTTCCTCAGAAACCCTTAGGTATTCAGAGAAATAAAAGCCCTTTTAAAACCCTGGAGACTTATAAAGCAAGAAGCTCCCCTAACCCCTAAAGGTGAAGTGAAAGGAAATCTGTGAATAATACCAATTCAGTCTCTAAAGAACTTTACCCCTACATACAATCCAGTATTTTGACTGATTATTATGATATTTCTTTAAATAATATAATGGGGAACAAGAATGAGTTTGAGACCAAAGCTCAAATGAGAAAAACTTACTTTGTCATTAGGAACCTCAAGTCCCATAATTCCCGAAGTACTGGGACGAAGAAGAAGGTTAAAGAGGATAAAAGCCGCAGGAGTGGTCAGCTTGTTAATGGGAATGAGCCCCACCTGGGGGAGACTGGGATGCTAAAAAGGCGTAGGCCATTAGAGAGCAGTGTGAGCAGAGTACGCAGTGTGAGCAGCAGGAGCAGAACCTGGAGGAGGGACAAGACGCAGGGACCATTGTTGAGCAGAGAGCAGCAGCCGGTTCGTAGAGGGTCTTTGCCTCCAGAAATCCCAATTGCAGAGGCCGCTCAGCGAGAAGCCTGAAAGAGGGAAGCTCACCATTGAGAAGAACTATTTTGCAGAGACTGTGCAGCTGGAAGTGAAAGCGCAGCAAGCTTTATTCCCCATTAGGCTGTCTCCGGTGGCCGGCGAGCACCAAAGAGCCTCCGGGGCGAAGGAAGATCCTTATACAACTTGCGGGCGGCCGCACACCAAAAGTAGCAGATTGCCGGGGCGCGATGAGTCACTGAAGCAGAGTACCTGTGAGCAGCGAGCGAATTGGATGCGCACACCATACTCAGTGAGTTCACAAGTTGACAGTGACCCTGGAGCACTCTGAGCCCGCTCGCATACTCGATACAGGCAATTCCAAAATAGAAAATGCTTGCGTGTGAGTGGAAGTGAAAATAAAGGCAATTTGGAATGTCAAACTATTGGAAACGAGAGGAAACAAAAATTTTCAAAGCCAAATGACTGTGCCTTTATGAATGAGAGTTTATTAAGAACCCAGCAAGGAAATGGGGCAATACTTTTAAAACCTAATGTAGACAACCACTTCCCAAACCAAAACAAAGCAAGACCGCAGCAATTTAAAACCAACACATATTGCCAAGGGCAGGAGTGGACTAATGGAAGTTCCAAGGGTTGTAAAGTTTATTGCCCATATTTGAAGAAGTATGTAACAAGAGCTGGTATAAACCCACATTGCCAAAAGCCAAGGAAGAAGCTGAATTAAACCATGTCCTTGTCAGAGTTTGTTTTTTAAAGCAGTGGGGAAACATGTGTGACAAGAATGCTGCCATTCTGGAAACGGTTATTCAGAAGGAGATGAGCATAACTTGCACAGGTGTTGGAAAGTGCGAAAGAGTACTAAAGAACACCAATGTGAAATTGGCTTTCCCTGAAACATTGTTTAAAGTCTGGTGTTGTAAAGAAATGAACACTGCAAAGCTGTTATAAATTTATCATAACCACAGAAGCACTTGTTGTTTATGAATTACTGTTCGGCAAGGGATTATACCCAATCAGCGAACCTTTGAAGTACTAGGCCTGGCATGGGAGTAAACCAGGTAGAAGTTGATGAAACGCTGTGAAGTGGTGTTGGAAAGTTATTCAAACAGACATTCATTGCTGAAGAAAGAACTGTATAAAATTGCTGCAGAAGTGTTATATAGCTACAGAAATAATAAGTTGTGACATAGCACCCTGACAAAGACAATTTAAGTTGCTGCTTACAAACTAAGTAAATATTCTTTGTTTTTGTGAAGAAGACATGTTTGAATTTAACTATTGCGAGAGGAAAAGAATGAAACGTTTTGTTGAACCACTGGAGTGCTGGAACTTTCTGTTGTTAAGTTGAAGACACAAAGAACTGTTTTTGAACTTTATTACAAACCAGGATTTTCTTGTTTCTTTTTGGAACTGTGGAGCAGAGTCTGGATTGAATCTGGGGAAGGGGAATTCACCCAGATTATAAGGAGAGCCTGTTGTCCTATTGTGAATGTAACTGTTAAGATGTTGTTGCCTTTCAACTGGCATGCATTACCTTCTTGAGTTACTGTATGTCCCCCATTACAACTGCATCAGACTGGGTGGATCCGTCTTCTCGTCCAAGCTCCGGCCATCTGGAATTCTCTGCCCTTCCACATCTGTGACATTGACAATCACCTGGAATTCAGAAAAGCCTTCAAAACCTGGTTCTTTCCTTTCTCCTCTTGAAAGAATGCGGCTATGTATGGCTATGCAAATCCGGTCTAGCAGCCCTCATAGCAGTCGCCACTGAACCCCCTGACTTACCCCAACACCTCTGCCATTAGCATACAGCAACAACCTGTGAAAGATTTTGGTCTAGCTGGGCACACATCAAGTTTCCTGTACTAGCACTCTATCCTAAACCACCAACAGCACCCGCCCATGTGCCTGGCCTACAGGCTGCTTACTGGAGCCCAGCCAGCCTGCCTAAGCCGTAACCTCGCAAAATGTACACACGCATCTTAAGGTTAACACTTTTCCAGCGAGCCCAAGAGAAGTGAGAGTCGGTGGAGTCCTACATTGCTTGCCTCAGATCCCTGAGTTACACTTGCGAGTTTGAACATTTGACTGATTCCCTAATCAGAGACCAGCTGGTTAGATGCACCAATAACGTGAGAGTACAGGAAAAACTGCTTGCAAAGGATATGAAATTGGATGAGGCAGTAGAATTAGCAAGAAGTATTGAGCAGACTTCAGAGTATGTCAAAGAACTTAGGGTTGACAAATCCAATCCTCCATCGTCTTCGGTTTGTGTCGTTAATCAAAAGAAGAAAGTTGGCGTCTCCACAGTCAAGAGAGGAGGAGGAAATGCAAGAAATGCATGTTCTCGTTGCGGCAGTTCAAGACATGGTATGAACTACCCGGCCTGCCCTGCAAAATATGCGGAATGTTTCAAGTGCAAGAATAAAGGGCATTTTGCCAATGTCTGTAAGGGCAATGCTGTCAATAGTATTGAGTTCAGGCCAGTGGATAATAACGAAGACGGCATCGGAAAGGGGTACAATATCCAAGAAGTATCGGGCACTCAAGAATTTACACCAAGGCACATATTCGAGATTTCAGAGATGTCTGGGATGACCAAAGGTCCCGTGGACAAGTTTCAAGTAGATGGAATCGAGCTCAAAATGAAAGTGGACACTTGTTCCCCTTGGACCATCTTATCCCAAGAGACACTGGCAAACATTCTGGGGAGGAGTAGTAACATTATACAGCCCACCAATGTCAGGGTGTGTGGATATGCAGACTCTGATATAAATATCTTGGGTGAATTTCGTGCAGAAATTATATACAAGGAAAGAATATGCCAAGCCACAATCCTGGTGGCGGAAAAAGGGACCTCTCTGCTAGGCTGGGAGGAGCAGAGGAAGCTGGGTTTAAGGGTACAAGCCAATGCACCAGACCCTGTCCCCATTGCTGAGTTGGGGGACTCTTGGACCAAGGAATTTCCACAAGTGTTTTCTGAGAGTCTGGGAAGGCTTACAGAGTTTGAACATCACATCAGACTTAAGAACAAAGCTCAACCAGTGGTACACAAGGTACGACAGGTACCACTGAAGATGAGAGCACAACTTAAAGAGGAGCTAAAAAGCTTGGTTGACAAAGGGGTGATTGAACCTGTTGTAGCCACGGAATGGTTGTCTCCAGTGGTTTTAGTTACTAAGGCCAATGGTAAGATGAGATTGTGTGTTGACCTACGAAGTCTCAATCAGAACATAGTAGTTGAGAGACACCCGTTACCGAATATCTCAGAAGTTTTGTCCACTCTAGGAGAACCCAAGTTATTTTCCATAATAGATCTCTCTGCTGCCTACCATCAGGTTCCGTTATCTAAAGAGTGTCAACACTTGACTGCATTCATCACTCCTGAGGGTGTTTTCAAGTATAACCGGATGCCCTTTGGGTTGGCCTCTGCGGCATCCGTATTTCAGAGAGTGATGGAAACGGTATTGAAAGGCCTTGAGAAAGTAACAGTGTTTCAAGATGACATTTTGATATTTGCAAATGATGGTCCTGAGCATGACAAAATACTCAGGTCGATGTTAGTCAGACTGAGAGAAGCGGGTCTGACTGTACAGAGGGAGAAATGCAAAATTGCTGTTACGGAAGTGGATCACTTGGGGCATAAAATCTCCTGTAATGCTATTGCCCCCAGGAAGTCTTTAGTGGGTAGCATTGTGAGTGCTCCCCAACCTCTTGACAAGGAGCAACTACGCTCGTTCATGGGATTGGCGGAGTACTACCACAAGTTTGTTGATGGTTTTGCTACAATGTCATCTCCTTTGAGAGATTTATTGAAAAAAGGCACTAAATATGTGTGGTCAGAAGAATGTCAAAATGCCTTTAGTAAGATTAAAGATAGCATTGTGAAGGCACCCTCTTTAGGAGGGTTTGTGTCTGGCAGACGAACTGTGCTGGCTGTAGATGCAAGCACATTAGGCCTGGGTGCCGCTCTTTTTCAATATGATGGCAACATTGAACATGTCATAGCTTTTGCCTCCCGACCCCTGAGAGGGGCGGAGAGCAATTATTCCGTGGTGGAGAGAGAGGCCCTAGCTGTATCATGGGCTGTTGCTCATTTTAAATTCTTTCTATGGGGTCAGTCGTTTGTTGTAAAGACTGATCACAAGCCGTTAGTTCAGCTACTGGGCAGTGCGGAATGGGCTAAAGGCTCACCTAGAATATCTCGTTGGATGATTGACTTGCTAGCATTTGACTTTAGAATGGTGTATATACCTGGGGGAGAAAATGTGATTGCTGATTGTCTTTCCAGACTTCCCGCACAGAACGAGAGTGTCAAGGATGTGAGTGCAGAAGGTACAGTGGGTATTTGTGCATTAGTACACAATGCCATAAGCAAAGAGGAGTGGCAGTCAGCTGATGTTATGGATGAGGTCTTGGGGCAAGTAAAATTGTGGACCAAAAGTGGTTGGCCCAGAAAAGATCTCATTGAAAATAAATATGATGTTTATTACTGTATTAAAGAGGAGTTGAGCATGTCAGAGGATGGGTCTCAACTCAGAAAAGGAATGAAAATAGTACCTCCATATGACATCAGACCCAAATTAGTGGACATAGCTCACCAAGGCCATCTAGGCATGGGAGGTACCAACAGGCATATCAGGAAATTCTTTTGGTGGCCAGGTATTGATGGTCAGGTAGAGAAATGTGTGAGGAACTGCAAAGAATGTGACAGAAGTGACAAAAGTAAGATTATTAAGGAAGCTCCTTTAAGACCTGTAAGTGTTCCAAGAGAACCATGGAAGAAATTGGCAGTAGATTTAATGGGGCCCATACAGGAACTAGGAGAGGATGTTAAATACCTTATTGTCCTGGTGGATTATCATTCAAAATGGGTTGAGTGGAAAGCCATTAGAGAAGCAACAACTTCACAAATGATTGATTTTTTCGAGGAAGTCTTTTATAGGGAGGGATTCCCCTCAGAACTTGTTTCAGATAATGGGGTACAATTCTGTTCGGATAGGATGGTGGAGTTTCTCAAGAGGTTTGGTATCAAGCACTACAGGACAGCACTGTACCAGCCCAGAGCGAATGGTCTTGTCGAGAGAGCAAATAAATTCCTTAAGGGAGGATTGCAGCTAGCAATAGCCTCAGGTTTAAGGTGGCAGACAGTTCTCAGGGAGATGGTCTGGAACTATTGCGTGACTCCACACTCGGTTACTGGCATCTCACCTTTCATGTCCCTCAAAGGCAGACAACCAGGGACAAAGTTGTGTCCGGGTTGGTTAGATTTAGCGAGGAGTGTACATGTCAACAGGGAAAGGATCATGGATCTCATTAGGGAAACTCAAGATGATTACAAAGAGAGGTTTGACACAAAAAGGGGTGCCAAGGAGATGCAATGGTCAGTGGGGGACTGGGTTTATGTTAAGAATCCCAGAGCTTCTCCAAAATGTATTGTGAGCAAGTTTATTGGACCAAAGAAAATTGCTGTGATAAGGGGTAATGTTGTCATCATGGAGGGTGGAGAATGTTGGTCAATGGCCAAATTGGTTAAGTGCAATATGGTGGACAGTGAAGCTGGTGAGGGAACCAGAGAGGAGCAAGCTTCATGTGAGAATGGAGGGGAAGAACATATGTATGAACCAAATGTGAGTACAGCCTCCAGCAACAACACCAGCTTGAATGCCAACAGGGTCAGGAACAAACCGGTCAGGTTAAATGATTATTACCTGGGTTAAACCTGCCACAAAATGAAGGGAGGAGATGTGTTGAGGTGAATCTTCCCAGTGTTATCATTGTGCCACATTTACATTATAATATGTTTAGCAAAAAGAGTGACATTGTGATGTCATGTAGTTCTATTTGGAGTGTTTAGTTTCACTGTGTATTCTTAGTTGGTCAGTTGGAGCCTGCCTCTTGAAGGGGTACCTGCTGTCCTTGAATCATACTTAATAAAGGACTGTGTGATACATTATCACTGTGTGGACCCATACCTAACATGTATCTAGGTGAACTTTAATAGAATTAAAGACTAAACCTGAGTCCAGCAAGTGCGTCAGGTATAAAATAATATGTGTGGGAGAACAGTCAACGGGGTTGATGCTCCTCGAGTTACACCAGATGACAAACCGTTTCCACTTACTAGAGTAGCAGTAACAAGTGTTCGGTTTCCTAGCCTCCCTGAGAATGTCCATGCACCAAATTCTATGACCTCAGGAGCCAGGCTGCCAAGTTCAGGGTCTGCGGGCATGGATGCAGCGTTCAGCCCCTGTCCTGTGACAAAATGTTGTACGGGCAGGGTAGTTTCACTAGAGGAGACAGTGACATCTCCATCAGATGAGCGAATGAGGGTTGGCCATGGTGGCCACCAGTATCATGGTAACTGGTTCCTGGTGCATCTTGTGCACTATCTTGTTGAGAAGGGGAGTCGGGGGGAAAGCGTAGACAAATTTCCCTGACCATGTTATCCAGAGGCCGCTCCCCTTGGAGGTTGCTGCAGGCATAATCTTGGCACTGGGTGTTCTCCAGAGTTGCCAACAGGTCGATCCCTGGGAAGCCCCATTCTGCGAAAACATTGGAGACAATGGGCCTCATTACGATCGTGGCGGTCCGGAAATAACAGTGGCAGTAAACCCGCCGCCACCGTTGTTTCCGGACCGCCTGATCCCGACCCCTGCAGGCGGGAGGTGATGTTCCCGCCAGGTCTGACCTGGCGGGTTTAACACCGCCCGCCTGCAGGCGGACGAGGAAACACCGGCAGCATTACAAGATGCTGCCGGTGTTTCCATGATCCCGATTCCCATTGAGTCCCATAGGACTCAATGGGAATGGGGATTTACACCATTCCGCCTCCGTGATTCCCGGAAAACGGGGTTGTGATGCCCCGGTAATTCCGGGAATCACGGAGGCGGAATGGTAATACGAGTCCGGCGTTAACCAGGCGGTTTTACCGCCTCGGTTAACGCCGGACTCGTAATGAGGCCCAATGTCTTTGTGTAATCGCCATTCATACTCTGGGGGTAGAGGGAAGTCTCTGCTTAGTCCGTCTGCCAGAAGATTGAGTTCCCCTGGTACATGTTGTGACAACAGGAACATGTTGTGTTTGAGAGCCCACTTCCAGATGTTCTGGGACAGCTTGGACAGTCTGGAGAGTGAGTGCCCCCCAGCTTGTTCAGGTAGTACATGGCCGTGGTGCTGTCCGTGAGGATCAGCACTGTCTATCCTTGTAGGTGTGTCTGTAAGGCCTTCAGTGCTTTGAAGATCGCCAACAATTCAAGCAGGTTTATGTGTTTGGACGCCACATTTGAAGTCCAAGCTCTGTGCGCAGTCTGATGTGACAGGTGAGCCCCCCATTCTGTGAGGGATGTGTCTGTGGTTAGAGTGACTTCCACTGCGGGGGTAGTGAAGGATTTCCCCATCACGAGGTTCTCCCTCGACCACCACCGCAGCGAAAGAACCAGGGCTTGCAAGACAACCACTAGATAATTATTATTATTATTATTATTATTATTATTATTATTATTATCGTCCCATTGTCCACTGGCCTGACACCACTGGCTGTTGAGCCACTCTTGCATCGGACGCAGGCACGTGTGAGGAACCAAGTAAATACATGATGCTATCATTCCTAGCAATCACATGGCTTTGCGTACCGTCACCTCTCGACCGGCTACATATTGAGGGATCTGAGCATGTTTTGGACACTCTCATTGGAGGGGAAGACGAGGCCGTCCCTTGTTCGAATCAGAGCCCCTATAAGAATTGCTTGACTTGGCTGGGGTCAAGACTGGACTTCTTGTCGTTGATGGAGAAGCCAGGTGGAACAAGAGGTCTATAGTCTTTTGGGTATTTGAGAAGAATGTTTCATAAGAATCCCCTGTTATGAGCCAGTCGTCGAGGTAGGAATAAACCGGAATGGACAACCTGCGAAGATGTGCCGCTGCCACTGCCAGTACCTTCGTGAATACCATTGGTGCTGAGGCTATACCGAAGGGTAGCACTTTGAACTGATAGTGTTTGCCTTCTACCATGAACCTGAGGTATTTCCTGTGCACTGGCAACATTGAAATATGAAAGTATGCATCTTTCATGTCTAGTATTGCCATTTAATCCTCCTGTGTGAGCAGGGGGATTACTTCCTGCAAGGTCACCATACGAAATTTGTGAGGTATTACAAATTTGTTCGCTGGGCACAGATCTAATACAGGGTGCATGGTTAGATCCTTTTTGGGTACAAGGAAGTACACTGAATAAATACCCTCCTTTACCTGTGACAGAGGCACAACCTCTATGGCTCCTTTTTGCAGCAGCGATTCCACTTCCTGAAGAAGGATGAGAAGGTGTTCTGGTGTCAGACGTCTTCCCATTGGAGGTCTGAATGTCGGGGACCGGCTGAACTCGATACAGTAACCTTGGGCTATTGTTGACAGTTCCCAACCGTCTGTGGTAATCCCCTCCCATGCCTGGAGAAAAGATGTTAACCGGCCCCCAACCGAGCATACATGGGAGGGGACCCAAATTTTCGGGTCATTAAGTGGCGGTGGCCAGGGAGCCTCTAGGAATAGGGCCCCGAACCCTTCCTTTGCCACGACGTTGGCCTCTCTGAGCATACAGCGTGTTTTAACCACTGGTTCCTTGGTGGGGAGGACCAGTTGCTGGCTGAGGTCTACCATTGCTGAGGTTGTCGTTGACCACGAAAAAAGTGCCTATTGCCATATCCGCGCTTATTGGGGGGGGGTCTCGTGATCTGGTCTAGGGTTTTCAAGGTTTCATGCTCCTTTTTTGCTGTTTCCAGGATGACATCAACCGCCCTCCCAAACAAGTTGGAGTCCTCCAGGAGTTTGTTAATGAGGGACGCCTGGGTCTCTGGCTTGAACCCTGAGTTCCTAAGCCATGCATGCCTTTTAAGGAGTACGCCCGGGACTAAGGAACGGCCAGCTGTTTCCGCAGCATCTAGAGTATTTTTAATGATGCTCCGGTTGACTTGAGTGCCTTCGGTAATAGTGACCAAGAGACAGGTGCGAAAAGGCTCAGGGACTTCCCGTAGGCCTTCGCGAAATAGGCCCCATTGGGCATCACCATAACTAGCCAACAGGGTGATATTGTTGGCAGTACACGTAGCGAATGCCGCCGAGGCCGTAATCCTCTTTCCGAGAGCATAAAGCTTCTTCCCTCCTTATCAGGGGGTGCTTTGCTGGTGGACAGAGGAACCCCTGCCCTTTTCCTCGTGGTGGTCACCACCAGGGAATCTGGGATGGAATGACCCTAATATATAAAGGATCCGAGGGGGAGGGGTAAAAAGCTTCTCAATCCGTGGGTTAACACCCCTGACTAAGGCTGGTGTAGACAAAGAAGGAATGAGGCGCCTCTTGATGGAGGCGAGGAGAGGAATGGCCTGGCAAGCAGGTGGCTTTTCTTTGATGATTTTTGCAACAAAATCAACCTCGGGGGCAGTCTCCCCCGTATCGATCTGAAAATGTGCAGCCGCCTTGCGTAGCATGGCATTAAACGTGGGCTGATCGTCCACAGGCGAAGGCTCTATGACAGGAGTAGTCTGTGGAGAGACCAGATCTAAAGCATCAGAGTCATTTGACGCCCCAGGGGACTGCCATGGCTGTGGCGCACACATGTCTTCTTCAAAGCCCCCTACAGATCTTGTAAATCCTCAGTATCTATGAATTCATCATCTTGCTGAGTGTGAACATGAGGGTCCTCTTCAGTGAGGTCATATGTATATAGTTCTTCCTCCTGGGGGTCAAAGAGTCTTGGAACTTTGGCTAGAGGGTCTTGAGGGATTACATGCCTTGGCCTTTTAGGTGTGGTGTGCTCAGAAATGGACACTAACCTATACAGTCTGTTCATACAGGTCTCAAATCTCTCCCTGGTCCAGTGGGAAGACCCAGAATGATCTAGTGGCGGAAAGGCTTGCTCCTCCGCCTCCAAGCGTCGAGATCAAATCTCTCCCTGGTCCAGTGGGAAGACCCAGAATGGTCCAGTGGCGGAAAGGCTTGCTCCTCTGCCTCCAAGCGTCGAGATCTCTCCCACAAAATGGAGGAAATCCCCCCGTCACCCTCCGAGAAGCCGTCCCGTCAGCCAGACGGTGGAGTAGTACCTCTGGGTCTCTCCTTCGACCTAGGGGAGGGTTCCGTCATTCTCGTCGCACCTTCGCTAGGTCTCGGCGTCTCCTTGTGGCGCAGAGGCCTTCTTTGACTTACTCGAAGAATGACCGGGGATTGTGTGCTTTGTGACGTGTTTTTGTCCGTCAGCGTCGCTGGGGTGTACATCCCCCAAGGCAGGGCCAGAGCCGTGCCTGTCGGGGTTGGGGACAGATGCCACGGAGTGAGAGCGCTCTGTTGGGGGGTCAACAACCTCCATTAAGGAGGTTGAGTCATCACTCTCACCCTCGTCGCACTCAGCGGCCACGGCAGCGAGCGAGGAATCATCCTTCGACATCCTGTAGGCTGACCACCTTTTAACCCTGCGTTCCTTCAAAGGTTTTGGGCAAAGGAGCTTGCAGGCCGTGCAACCAGCTTCGTCATTTTCGAGGGGTAAGCAGCGGTTACACCGCTTGTGCTTGTCCTTCCACGGGAATTTGCCTTTACTAACTGGGCAAAATCTAAAGGGAGTCCTCTCCATAGCTGAGGACGTAACAAGTGATAACAACCCGGAAGGAAAGGGGGAAGAAAGGGAAAGGCATTCTAGTATGAGACAGAAATGTCCACCCCGACACCACTCTCCCTACTGTGTAGGCCGGCGAGGCCTGGCGGTGTGGTCGGCAGTGCCGATAGGATCACCGTCCATCGAAAACCAGCGTCCGTCGAAGATCTGGTCTCGGCAGAGATGTGGAATGGCCGTCGAACAAGGGCTGGAGGTGATGTTAGTTAACAATAATTAACAAAATCGACCATGGGTCGAGCAATGGCAATGCCTCTTACGAGCTCCGCTTAAGGCGATCAGTATTCTGGGCAGAAAAAACAATCTGAGGGACCTTGACGCATGAGCGATTTTGGGTACACTACATGTCACTATAGCAATAGTGTTACAGACACGCCTATGTCAACGTCCACTTTTCGACTTTTGAAAAACAAGATGCAATACTCCGCGGTGACCACTGGATGTCGGACTATGCACAGCATGTGATTCTAAGCAGATTAACAAACATTAGAAATATATATATAT
Organism: Ambystoma mexicanum; assembly: GCF_040938575.1. Taxonomy (NCBI): domain Eukaryota; kingdom Metazoa; phylum Chordata; class Amphibia; order Caudata; family Ambystomatidae; genus Ambystoma; species Ambystoma mexicanum. The sequence goes on along the minus strand of NC_090931.1, from coordinate 882,648,884 downwards.
GCACCCGGCCTACTGCACAAACTTGTCTGATGCCACATATCTATAGGACTGCTAAATGCTGCCATGGAATAGTCTCATTTTGTTGAATCAACTTCGGGGCACCAGTGGGATGAATATCAGTTTCTAAACCATCAATCAGCCCCACACTTCTAGTTCACCAGAAGGGATCTGCACAGATTGGAAACACAAGCAAATTCTAAACCTCCTTGACCAATTTTGGTAACGTGGACGGAACATCAGGCTTATCTCCGAAAAGCCGTGGATCGTTGGTTAGTTGCAACACAGCAAAAATACAATTATTACCCAATCGTAAAAGGGACTGTGCAGTCAAGGTTGTATGAAAATATCTACTTTATTATTATCACAACAGACAGTTCTAGCACACTACAAAATACAACGCACCCTGTAAAGGAATGCAGAGGACAGACAGTTTCAAAGAAGGAAAAGGGATGCACTTGGGATACTGACAGGAGGGTAGTTGGTAGAGTAATTAATCGCAATAGTTCATGGATACTTTCTTTCACCACAAAGGGAGCAAAGGGTCATAAAATGTCAATAGGGGCCTTCAGAGAAGTACCAGGAGGACAGAACCACAATTTTTCTTGGGCTGTAGGAGTTCTTGGTGCTCGACGCGGCTGAGTCGGTTGCAGGGTGCTTTGCAGCTTCTGCAAAAGAGTTCAAGTCAGGAGACAGTTGTGGGTATCAGGTGGCAGGAAGTTCAGCAAGTGAAGCAAGATGGACGGCTGCAGGCTGGCCTACACGGTGGCTCAGGGTCAGGATTGTTGTCTCAGTGCTAGTCGATGGTTCCGAAGCACTGGTCGATGTTTCTCAGACGGCTTTAGCAACTGCGGCATAACAACAGTCAGCAATGAAGTCGGGTTGCAGCATTAGGGGCTCGACTGGCTCGAAAATGTCCTTTGAGGCGAACGGCGGAAGATGCTTGTCGATGCACTCCTCCTAGCTTCTTCACTGAGCTTGTGTCGTCCTTTATGGTGGACGGCCCAAAGCTGAGGAGAGTCTTGCAGGCAGCTGCCTTGTCCTTGGTTTGGTTCAGAGACTCTCTGGCACTTCCCACCTAGGAAGCTTGCTGCACAGCCTAGCAGGGCATGCTGTGTGCTAGCTGGTTACCGGTTCTGGAGCTGCTGGAGGGTCCTCTGGATTCAGTATCTCCCTCTGTTTCCTGGGAGATGTTTAGGGGAGGGATCTTACTTCCCTCTTGGAGGTCCTGGCCTTCCTTCACTGGCAGAATATGTAAGGCAGACTGCACCCTCAACCAGGGTCCAATGCAGAGTTCTCCCTTCTGCTTCTGGTGAAACATTTAGACAGTCTGCCAAAAGAGGGGCTCGGCCCTCTTTTAAAGGCAAATGGACCGCAGGGATTGGTGTAAGCCAAGCCCACATTAATGAACCACTCCTGGGTCCCCACCAACACTAAGTCCCACTCATCTTCCTGTCTGTTGTGAATTAAAGGGCCTCTCCGGTTAATGGAGCTATCTGTGGTCCCTGATTAAAGCAGCAGGTCTCCCTTGATGCTGCGGCGAGACCAGAATTTCTGGCTCCGCTAAACCACAGTCTCGTACCTTCTGAATGGGGTCCCCCAGTGGGATGACTACTGTAAACACGTAGTCCCAGACATGACCTTTCACTGTCAATTGATACTAAGGGCGGGAGCTGGCTTCAGGATTACACAGTGCATATGAAAGGGTGTTAGGTTTTCATGTCTCCTTTGTTAGCCTCTGCAGCCAGGCCCCATGTGGGCCTGTTTTAATTAAACTCTGATTAGTATGTGAATGCTGCCACCAGCTACAGAGCTCAACAAAAGGACAGGGTGGATACATGGAGCCTTTGTTAGTTAATTAGGCTGTAATACTAAAGGGGGAGAGCCTCTGCTATGATGGGAGCTGGAGAGACATAGTTACCAAAAAAGATTGTTGCCATCAGAACTTATTATATATTATGACTCAAGAAATGTTTAGCATGTAATATGTATCGGGTATCAATCCAACTATTAAAACATTCAGGCACTTGACAAAATGCAGAAAATGTGCACAATGACATGCATTGGATGTTTGTGATAAACACAAAACACGTATGGGTCAGCTTGTGTAAATATATTTTTTAATGTACACAATCAAAATTAATTAAACAAAACATGGATTATTCAGTCCAAAGCTTTAACTTATAATTTAGGCATGAATGTTGCTTGTTCAATGCATATTAATTATTGATGCACTTGCAGAACTTATATGTGCATATAAAGATAATAACACAATACATAAAACCGACATAAATTGTATTCAACATTGTCAAGGGTCTTCACTGTGAGCCAATCTTTCTGCAGCCCAAAATCAGTAATTTCTTGAATAGTTGTTTTCAAGTCTGCTGTTGGGTCTTTACTAAGTTTCTAGTAAGTATCTGCCTCATTAAGGCAGTCCATCAGCATGAGGTGATATTCTTCAATATTCATAAACACGATGCCTCCCCCTTTGTCTGCAGGTTTGATAATGACATGATTATTATTGGCGAGTTCACAAACTGCAGCGCATTCAGCATTAGACAGGTTGAAATTCATGGGGAGACGGTTGTTTTGAAAAGACCTCAGCTCTTTAAGGACAAAAGTAAGTATTTCCTTTGGTGTTACATTGTCCCGAGCTGTGACGGTGGATAGGGTATGCAAAACTGTATCACTATCTATAGCCGGTATATGCTGGTCCTTAAAATAGGATTTAAGCTGAATTGTTCTCAGAAATGTCCTAACACCTGTCTCTATTAGAAACCAATCTGTTGGAGTGGAGGGAACAAAGGTTAAGCCTTTAGATAGGACACTGGTCTGTGCTGGTGTGAGAATGTGATCCGATAGATAAAAAATTGGGAGTCCGATTGTTTCAGTATTTGTCTGTAAGCCGTTCTCCTCCACATTCTTGGCTGGGGCTGTTAATGCCCGCATGGTTGATGATGGAACTTTGGGTCCCACCCTGGTCATGGGCCTCTTTGTTGCCCTCTGCCTAAAAAAGGAGGATAACCGCAATAGGGGGGAAACAAGGTGGATATCGATAGTGGTGACAGGCCCCAAATCAGTCGATGAATCACTGGTACTGTCTGAAAATGTGACTCTGCACCTAGAGGTTTTATGGCTACCTGTCTGATTGTGATTAGAAATGTCAAAGTAATTTGATGCAAGGTATGGATAAATGACTTCCAATTTGAAGTCTTGGATGTAACAAGCCAATTTCTTGTTTTATTGGTGAGGTTAGGGAGTTTGAATTCCTCAAATTGCTTCGGAACTCCTCAGAGTTTCTCCTGAGCATTAATAATGGAAGTGTCATTCAGGAAGTTTTGTTCAGCTGCCTCAAGTTCTGCTTGGATAATAGCACCGAGGGGCTGCATTGTTGATATGGTCAGTACGACAAGGTCATGGCTACATTTCATGGCAAGATAGCTGAAATTGGTTTTGTATTCTTGGTCTTCCAGGAAGAGACAAGGCTCATTGTGTACAATTAGGCCTGCTAGAATAATGTTGGTTTTAAGGTATTCTTGTAGGAAATGGCCATGGAGCTCTGTCCTGAAGGTTTTTTTCTTTTAAGTTTGAGTAGCTCTGCGCTTGATGAGGTGCTGGAAGCTGTTTGGTTAGTACCCGCGGGGTAAAACAGGGATGGCCCTCTGATTATGGCTCAGATTTCCTCATCATTGCAACTAAGAGTAAAATTGTCTGCCATCCTACACAGTGTAGCGCAGGGGAGACTGAGAAGGAGAAACTGATACAGGAAGAGATTAAAACAATGGCAGTGCGAGCAAAGGTTATGCAGAGAAAGTGCACAGCTCATATGTCTTTTGTGTTTATCACAAACATCCAATGTTTGTCACTGCAAACCTTTTCTGCATTTTGTCAAGTGCCTGAATGTTCAAATAACTGGATTTATTTCCGATTTGCATATTACATCCTAAACAATTTTTGAGTCATTATATATAATAAGTTAATTAGGCTGGCCATGGCAGGGGGAAGGCTTGGCCCTCCTCCTTCTGAGATGACAAGGTGTACTCCTGGTGCTCGCCTTGGAAGCAAGACGATGCGGAGCAACACATGTTCGATCCCCGGGTCTGCGCTTATAAACCTCTGCGTATTAAGCATGTTACAAATAACCAATCATAATCATAATCATATCCCACCTAAATTTGACAGGGGGGACTACGCCTGTAGCTTGTGTCCACCCAGAGTACACAGGTCTATGCATGTGTCATGCGGTGAGCATAGGAAAATGTGTGCAGATTAGCCCCACACATTTTCCAGAGATTGATCTAGCATCATTCAATTCCATTTAAAATTTCAAAAAAGCCCAGGCGAGCGCTCACCCACCGTGCGGATGGTCAAATGCCTCACATGCCCCCCAGCCTCAACATTTGAACCACCACCCTACTGAGGATATGGTTCATCATCAAGGTGAAAGTACCGGCTGAGGCAATTTTCATTTCCATGCAGGGAGCCTGGCTTGTGCTGGATGTCCATATCTAATCCCTGTAGGGATATGGTCAACACAAAAGCTTAGGGTTCTCCCCTTACATGACCATTAACCATCGAAGAGGCCGGTGGTCTGTCTGGATCGTAAAGTACAACACAACTGTAGTCGGGTAATTGTTGGCTATAGAGCAAGTGCCCCCCCTGCCTTCCCTAGAAAACACGGAATTACAAAATCAGAAATAACACATTTGAAACTGCACTTTAAATCCTCCTGGAAAAGCACCTAGCACAAAGAATAGTTTGTTTTGTTACACAAGTAGGGACAGGGGAGGCATTAGCTTGCACAATTAGTGTGTCTTTTTAACTAGAATAGACTAGGTGGCAGGAAAGCGTGTACCAAAATAGGGACTCACAACACTAGTAGGGCAGTATTCCTATAGGTAGGGATGAGGTTTCAGCGTACCTATATGTAGAACTGAGATGTGCCAGACACGCACCAGGTTCTCGGTAGGCAGCAAATAAATACGGAGCAAATATGTCCTGCAGAAGAAACATAAACATGCCATGTTAAAATTGCACTAGTATAGAATTCATCTTGCTGCTTTAAGAAAAGCTCAGTTGAGCACTCTGAACAAATCGGCGAAAATGCTGTAGCTGGCTAGGTGGTGGTTACCAAGGCCAAGCCTTTACAGGAAGTGTACATGGCGGAATAAGATATTGCGTTCGGTCAGCTGTCAGATAAATCAAGTTGCAAAGACACGGCAAGTTTGTGGGACGAAACTGGGCATCCCAGGAAATCATAAGGAGTCGAAAGATTAATGTATTGCGCACCTAGCTAGGCGTGAAGGGAAGACACAAGAAGCGGCTAAGGAAAAACCAACTAAAATGATTCAATTTAATCTTAGTAGGATGACTCACAAAATAATTATTCATAAATCTGTGAAAAGCAGGATGGCGATTACGGATTGAGAACAAGGCCTTGAGCCTTGGCACTCATGGCATGGGAGGTAAACATGTGCTATTTGATTTAATTAAAATAAGGCGATGCACGTGTCTCTCTCTCTCACTTACACAAATGTGTCATCATGCAGCCAGTTCATGGATAACGTGACCGCATTGTACCCGATTAGCACATGTCTTTTTTCCCCACAGAAGTAATTTAGGGCCTACCAAATAATTTCCAGATATGATGAGGTAGCACTTTTTAGGAGAAGGTCCATGGGTGGGATTTTAAATAATGATTGTCCAATCCCTAGTTCTGCACATATAGGTTCCATATGTAGTTTAGTAGACAGAGCCAATGATTAGGAGTAATAGGTTTTCATAACTGTGATATCACAATGACTCTTTCATTCAACTATTTTCTTTTCAAACGTTGGAGAATTCTGGAGTGAGATCTTGGATTTTAATCTTGATCTTCCCCCCAGTATACTGCAATAAACTGGTTACCTTGCATTCAGCATACCACACTCTGTGTTGTCTTTTTTTGTCAAATGTCGGTTAGAGGGCAATTTGGCCTTTTCTGACCCTCTTATCACAACAATGTAGGGTTTCAGCTTTTTCATGGCCCACATGGCCGCGTAAGCCTCTTTTTCAATGACAGCCGAGTTCATTTCCCTCAATTGCCTGCATATGTAGGCGATAGGTTGCTCTACTCATTGACAGTTCAGCTGAGCTAACACTGCTCCAATCCCAAAATCCAGGCGTCTGTCTGTGTAATTTACTTGTGACTATATTATGGCACTTTCAGAACTGGGGCCCTGCACAATCCATCCTTAAATCCTGAAAGGAGGTTTCACAGGCGGGGTCCACGTTGCCTTCTTCAGCATTTTCTTGGAAGTTACATCATTCAGGGTCCCATACCTGTGAGACATAGAAAGGCTCTCAACTGCGTCTGTGTAGTGAGGATGTCCCAATCCTTCACAGCCTGTATCTTCACTTCAAGAGGTTGTTTCTTACCTCCTCCGACCAGATGGCCTAGGTAGGTCAATTTGCCCTGCACTATCTGGCACTTCGTGGCCTTGATAGTCAGACATGTGTTCTACAGCGCCAGAAGCTCTTGTTTCAGGTGGGATAGGTGATCCTCCGAGGAGTGGCTGAAGACAGCGATGTCATCTAAATAGGCAACACTGAAGTTTTCCAGACCAGACAAAAGCTGGTTAACCATCCACAGAAAAGTGGCAGGGTCATTCTTCAATCCGAAGGGCATCACAGTAAACTGATAATGTCCTTCTGGGATTGAGAATGCTTACCCCTGTCTCGCTCCATTTGTCTAGCCAACCTGCCAGTACCCTGCTGCGAGGTCAAAGGTGCTCATGTACTTGGCAGTGCCAAGCTTGTCAATGAGCTCGCACCGCCCGAGAAATGGGGTGAGCATCTGTCTTCGTGACAGAATTGAGCGCCCTGTGCGCCACACAAAATAACTTCAGCCTACCCACCACTGCCCATTTTAGGGACTAGTACCACTCGGCTAGCCAAGAGGCTGTGGGATGGCTCTATCACTCCTAGGGACAACATCTTGGAAACATCCTCCTTGATGGTGTCCCTGACCTTATCAGACATCTGGTGAATCCTACTCTTCACTGGCTTACTGTCTCCAGTGTCCGCATCAAGGGTGCACCAATCTGTGCGACCTGTAGTCAGAGAAAACAGACACCCAAACTGTCCCCGTAAACGGAGACAGTCTGTCAGTTGCTGTTCTGACAGGTTGGTTGCAAGGTTGACACCTCCAAAGGACCCATCTGTGGCTTCCGTGTGCAGGAGGTCTGGGAGTGGATTGGTCTCCTTCTCAGTCTCTCAGTCAGTCAGTAATGCCATGCCCAAGTCATCCCGGCTATAATGGGGCTTTAGCCGGTTGATGTGAAAGACCCTGCACATCTGTTTAGGTCCTTTCACATCAATGAGATAATTCACCTCACTGAATTTTCCCAGCACACAGTAAGGCCCAGTCCAGTTGTCCCGAAGGGCACTGGGATTGACAGGCTCCATAATTAATACCAACTGGCCTGGAGAATAGACTGTCACAATGGCCTTCTGGTCGTGCCAGTGCTTCATTGGCTCCTGACTGGCCTTTAGGTTTTTTGTCGCCTGTTCCATGTACGTTGCCATTCTAGACCGAAGGCCAAGTACATAATCCACATCTTGCGTAGGGTATGATGGGTTGCCCTCCCATCCCTCTTTCACTAGACTGAAGGGACCTCACACAGGGTGTCCAAACGGAAGCTCAAAGGAACTAAACCCTGTGGCACCTCCCTTTAAGCGAACAGAAGGCATGGCAGGAGCATACCTCATTTTCTCCTCAGGTACTCTTCCAAGCCACCTATCATGCCTTTAAGGGTCTTGTTGAACCGCTCAACAAGCCTTGTTTGTTTAAGAATGGAAGGATGTAGAGAATCGGTAGGTGACTCCACATTATTCCCACATAGCCTTCACATATACGCAAATATGAAGTTTGATCCCCCATCATAAATGACTTCCTTGGAGAATACAACATGGCAGAAAATCCCAATCAGAGCCTTTGCAACCATGAGGGCTTCGATGCTCCCCTGAGGGACAGCTTTAGGGTACCTTGTGATGTGGTCTACCACCACCAAGATTTATCGGTTCCCTGAGTGCGTTTGAGGATCCAAAGGACCCACAATGTCCATGCCTATTCTCTCAAAAGGCTGCTCAACCACGTGTAGTGGAATTAAGGGAGCCTTTGTGGCACCACCTCACTTGCCAAAAGCTTGAAAAGTCAGGTAGGACCAGACAAATTCCTTAACTTTTACACCAAACTGTGGCCATTAAAAGTGTGCAGACAACTGGTCTGATGTCTTAGTCACTCCCGAGTGACCCACTAAAGGAATATGGTGAGCCAAATGTAAAAGGAACTTTCTGTGGCATTGTGGAATCAACCTTCTGGTGCCTTCACCCTCAGAGTCATTTGGCTCACTGTAGACGAGTCCATCCTCCCAGTACACTTTGAACAGTCCAGGGGTCTCACCCTAAGCTGCTCCTCTGTCTGCTTCCACAGACCTGCCAAACTGGGACACTCTTTCTGGGCATTAAAGAAATCAGTCTGATCCGAGACCCCAGCTGTTGCAAACTCATCCGCCTTGGGAAGCTTCAGATCTGCGCTCACTCGGTCCTAGTGTTAGGCAGAATCACATGCAGTACCTTTTGGGAAAACTACACACAATTAAGACTACAAATGTAAGTACAATTTCACCTTTGGACAAGCCTGTACTACACAGTAATGTGGTAGCAGTGGCTAAGCCGCCAGACTTATCTCAAGAGTAAAGTGAGCAGTACAAGAGGTTAAACAAAGGACTAGCAATCACAGTGGTTCAAACAAACACTTACTCAAGGTTTCTTGGTAAAAGAATATACATTTATTTACAGAGTCAGTTGGAAAACAATCCACTAATAAGAGCAGCTCAATATCGCAATCTAATATACTGCAATACACAACCAATCAGTTTCTGAACAAGTTCAGCTCCCCTGAAGTGGGAGAAAAATGGCACTTTAGTTACTTTAAAGAGGGATAAAAAGACAAGGTTAAAAGAATCAAAGCACACATAGTTTCAGTAGTAGGGCAAATAGTTTCAGTTCACTACAACCAGCAATTCAATTCAATGGGCCTGGGCCAAAGTCAATGGTTCAGAGTGTTGGATAGGATAGCACAGTTCTGGTAGTAAAGGGTTAAGTCTTTGCCACGGTTTTTAGAAGTAGTTGGTCAGACGAAAGGTTGTATGTTGGTTTAGGGAAGGACAAGCCTTCAAAGTTGGGAACTTTTCACAAACTTTCACCGCGGCAGAAAGGATTTCTTGACCGCACTTGCACAGTACCTTTTAAATGAAGAAGAGCTGTATCTGAGGCAGTTATTCCTGTCAGTTCCTGTAGATCTCGCTGTTCCTGAGCTTCAGTCGTGGGGACAAGAAGGAGGACGCTGGGAGGTTTCTGCACTGCCCAGGGAAGAGGCCACAAGCTTGGCTAAATGTCGGTTTAAGGTGCGAGTGCCTTAAAGACCACAAACTGGTATCCTTCTCACTGGCTATCCGGTTTTCAACAGCACTCTGAAGAAAATTCGACCAGTATAGAGACGGTGTTTAGGTGACTTGCGAGTTAGTTGTTCCCACCAAACTCAAGGAAAGAAGTCGTCCTTGAAGGGCTTCTCTGTCGAGAGAGTTTCAGGCAATTCGTACCTGCAGCAGGGCTTCACCAGTGGACCAGGAGTTGCAGCAGTCGTCTTCCTTCAGCTTGTCTTCGGTTCTCTCGTTCCAGTGGTCGACTCTGCTTTCCAAGTCCCAGAGGCCTGCTTTTAAACAGAATTTTTGGCAGAAAAGGATTATTGTGAGAAACGAGGCACCCTGACGGTTAAGTATGTGTGTAAGGGCTGCAGATTAAGGCAAAGGTGTGGGCAACCTGCCAAAGTTGCCAACAGTACATTAATTAAGCAAGGGGTGGTTTGCCTAATATCTGCACACAAAACACTATTAAAACTGCTGTTTAGCGTAAATTCTAATTAATGAAAACTTTAACAGCCTGACACGTGTTTAGAGCCAAAAAACTTATCATCAGAGGCTGGAAAATTAGTACATGATTATACAATAATTCATGAAGTTAAATCAACCAAACATAAACATGAATGAACACAATGAGTTGATATTGGTTTAACAACAACCACAAGTCCAAACGAAAAACACAAGTGTGGCAAAACCCACAAAATGAAAGGTCATAAGTCAGCCAGAATTAATGAAACAGGTGTATACAGAAAATTAATTTTTACACAAATCATCAGAATACACATTATAAAAAAGGATATGATGTGGTGCATCCACAGTTGCCAAAGTTGTTGTAGATTATGTAATATAACAAGGAAACAAAAAGCAGCATAAATGGCATCAGTTGATTGGCCAAGAAAATAATAGCCAGTAGCATAAAAGGTATTGTCTCTCCAACACTATGAGCATACAGAATCAAAACATTTCTGAACAATAAGTTACCTTGTATTCCTTGTGAGGTGGGTCAACCTAACTAAAAGAATTCAAATGAAGAAAATATAATGCTGTTGAAAAAAGGCCATATGTCAGAAAAGGAAATTACTTATATTAAGAACAATAATACTGAAAAATATGTTTGCTTACCAATGTGTTAGTTCATTACCAGAGCCATAAAATATTGTGAGCTCCTCTGTAGGAGAAAGACAAACAAAATACACCCAGAGTGGCAAACTGATAATTAGATTAGGTTAATTGCTATAATAAAATAATAAAACCGTGCAAAGAAATGTATTCGGGGGACATACCTAAATATAAAAGGCTTTCATTGCGTAAGGGTACTGCAGTCCAGTTGAAACCAAGCGAGTTGAAAAGAGAAAAAGGGGGGGAAAGGGCAGAAGGGAAGGAGAAAGGGCTAAGAGATTAATGCTTGATTAATAAAAATTAAGTGGTCACATGCGTAGCCCCTCAGACTGATTGTAGAGTCCAGTGGCTTACGCGAAAGGCCCGAACTTACCAGCGTCTCCGCCTATGTGGAATGGAGCTGAAGCTCCATAGTTCAGCGTTCGGCACAAATAAACATTGCGGCATCCATGTCAAAAGCTAGAACGTTCATAGGGCTGTGCATATGTCAATTGGGAGCTGCCATGTTGAGATACCAATTACTCACTCATACCGCGCTTGTGTGAGATATAATTGCGATTTGACTGTGATGAGTAAAAAAATGAAAACAGAAATTGACTAGTGACTATTTAATCGGTGCAATCTGAATTAATTGTTAATAAAACAGACTGTGAGGTATGATTAGGGGGACACCCATAAACGTTAGAATTAGATATAAGGACACAAGGGAACAAGTATATTACCCAGAGAAATAACGAGTGAACCATATATGTATTGGGTCTTCATATGCATTACTTTGCATATAGTCCTATGAACAGATTTAGTTTTAGATTGCATTAATCATAAATAGCCATCAGCAATTTCCTTGCTTTCCATTTGTTACTTATCACTGTCAACGTGCAATTGCATTTTACACAAGTGCGGCATGCGCGACCAACTGTAATTCCAAAATGTGACTCTCAAGAGTCACATGTATAGCCATATGATGCCCCAGTCTTGACATGAATATTGCGATGTCTATTTACACCGGTTGCTCAATTTCGGAGCCTTATGGTTTCTATTTAATTGAATTTTCGCTAATTCTAATGTTTATGGGTGTCCCCCTAATCATACCTCACAGTCTGTTTTATTAACAATTAATTCAGATTGCACCGATTAAATAGTCACTAGTCAATTTCTGTTTTCATTTTTTACTCATCACAGTCAAATCGCAATTATATCTCACACAAGTGCGGTATGCGCAAGTAATTGGTATCTCAACATGGCGGTTCTCAATTGACATATACACAGCCCTACGAACGTTCTAGCTTTTGACATGGATGCCGCAATGTTTATTTATGCCGAACGCTGAACTACGGAGCTTCAGCTCCAGTCCACATAGGCGGAGACGCTGGTAAGTTCGGGCCTTTCGCGTAAGCCACTGGACTCTACAATCAGTCTGAGGGGCTACGCATGTGACCACTTAATTTTTATTAATCAAGCATTAATCTCTTAGCCCTTTCTCCTTCCCTTCTGCCCTTTCCCCCCCTTTTTCTCTTTTCAACTCGCTTGGTTTCAACTGGACTGCAGTACCCTTACGCAATGAAAGCCTTTTATATTTAGGTATGTCCCCCGAATACATTTCTTTGCACGGTTTTATTATTTTATTATAGCAATTAACCTAATCTAATTATCAGTTAGCCACTCCGAGTGTATTTTGTTTGTCTTTCTCCTACAGAGGAGCTGACAATATTTTATGGCTCTGGTAATGAACTAACACATTGGTAAGCAAACATATTTTTCAGTATTATTGTTCTTAATAGAAGTAATTTCCTTTTCTGACATATGGCCTTTTTTCAACAACATTATATTTTCTTCATTTGAATTCTTTTAGTTAGGTTGACCCACCTCACAAGGAATACAAGGTAACTTATTGTTCAGAAATGTTTTGATTCTGTATGCTCATAGTGTTGGAGAGACAATACCTTTTATGCTACTGGCTAATATTTTCTTGGCCAATCAACTGATGCCATTTATGCTACTTTTTGTTTCCTTGTTATATTACATAATCTACAACAACTTTGCCAACTGTGGATGAACCACATCATATCCTTTTTTATAATGTGTATTCAGATGATTTGTGTAAAAATGAATTTTCTGTATACACCGGTTTCATTAATTCTGGCTGACTTATGACCTTTCGTTTTGTGGGTTTTGCCACCCTTGTGTTTTTCGTTTGGACTTGTGGTTGTTGTTAAACCAATATCAACTCATTGTGTTCATTCATGTTTATGTTTGGTTGATTTAACTTTATGAATTCTTGTATAATCATGTACAAATTTTCCAGCCACTGATGACGAGTTTTTTGGCTCGAAACACGTGTCAGGCTGTTCAAGTTTTCATTAATTAAAATGTACGCTAGACAGCAGTTTTAATAGTGTTGTGTGCGCAGATATAAGGCAAACCACCCCTTGCTGCTTTTAAACAGTGTTCCCCCATTCATTCCAGCCTGGCTGTCACTCACCCAGCAAGATGGCTGTCCTCGCCAGACAGCCAGCTGGCCAATCATGCCAGAGTGCATTCAGGTCTCTTATGAGACTAAGCACACGGAGTTTCGGGCAACTCGCTCACATCCTGTCCACCCCCGACACTCATGCGCCAGAGGAGGGCTTCAGCACTGAAGCCCGCCAAAGTCCAATGAACAAAGGGACCAAATCTGGTTTGGCGCGCAGAGACAAACACTAGAAGAACCATTCCTTAAAGAAAAGGTGAAAAAAGTTGACCGGAGTATGTTTTTACAGATAGGTCTTGGGCGCCATATTGAAAAACATGGCGGACTCGATTTTTAGCTACCGGTGTTCGCGGTCGGAAAAAAATCATGGTTGTTTGTTCTAAACCACTGCCACCAGCCATTTCAAGAGGGAAAGGGTAACATTTGACTGTTACATGAGTGTTTAGGCTCAGGGTATGCTAGGCAACCCCTCCAACACTCTATAGGAATATAGTGTGCGCTAGGTCTGTAAATTTAAAAAGACTAGTAAAGTCAATTTAACTTTACATGCTCTGGGAGACAGTAGTCAGTCCCAGAGAAGGTATTTAAACCTTGGGAAGTCTGATAGACATCCCTGTGCCACTGCACTGAAGATGCTGGGTGACGCACAAAAAAAAGATGATGCCTATGGAGTTTGTTTTAAAACTCCATATCCAAAGAACACAAAAGTAAAACACACATCAAAATACATGAAAGAGTGGGAAAAAGGTTCACACTCTTTCCAGGTGAAAATTTTAAATCCTAGAAATCAAGCAAAGTTGCTGGGGGTCTCAAAAGGTGAGGGAAATCAGCACATTCTTGAGAATTCTCCCTAACGCCCGTCCCCCCCAGACAAAGGGACAGGAGGATTTAATCCATTCCTGGATAAATCACCTTACTCCAGTCGGTCAAACATTCTGGAGAGACCATCCGCATTTTGCTGGTGACACCCAGACCTGTGTTCAATGGTAAAATCAAACCCTTGCAGGCTGATTGACCACCTCAGTAGTTTAGGGTTTCCCAGTTTCATTTGCATCAACCATCTCAAGGGTTGGTGGTCAGACTGAATCAAAAAAGTAGATCCATACAAATATGGTCTAAACTTCTTCAGTGACCACACAATAGCAAAACATTCACTTTCAATGGTTGCCCACCTTGTCTCAGGTTCCTTCAGCTTCCATCTGTCTGTACAATGAAGGTTTGGTTATAGTTAGGTGCTCTTACGACTGGACCTTGACAAAAGGACTGTCTTAAGTCCTTCAAATGCTTGAGTGCACTCCTCATTCCACCTGACCTTTTTAGGGAATTTGGGAGAGAAGATCACATTCAAGGGAGAAGCTCTGATCTCATAAGTTCTCTAGCTGTTTAGTAGTCTTGGAGTCAACCATCTTATTGGGGAGTGAGCTTTTATGAAATTTTGTAAGAAATAGAATGATGGGAGATCAACCTCAGAAAATGTGTGGAGCTAATCCACACACATTTTCCTATGCTCACTGCAAAACAAACACATAGTCAAGTGTACTCAGGGGGGACACAGCATACAAGCGCAGTCCTCCCTGTCATATTTAGCTGGAATGTGACAGCTGCCGGATACATCAAAGCATCTCTGGAAGGGGGAAGGCAACACCTTCCTATTGCAATGGCCAGCCTAATTTAATATCAAAGGTTCCATGGATCCGCCCTGGTTGATTGTCAAAGTACTGTGTGGTGGCAGCGCATACTGACAAGAGTTAAATGAAAGCAGGCCTGCGAAGAGGCCTGGCCACAGAAATAACACAAGGGACATGAAACTAACACTTTTTTGATATGCAATGTGTCAACTTGAAGCTAGCTCGGAACCCTCAGTATGGGGGGCAGTGAATGTCATGTCTGGAACAACTGTTTACAGTAGCAACCCCTGCAGGGAACCCCCTTTCAGAGGGAAGAAGTATGTGATTTGATGGAGACAAAAAGTCTGTTGTTCTCGCCACAAACTTCAGCGTTTTGATCAGGAGTCACAGAGAGCTCAATTAACCAGAGAGACACTTTGATCCACAACAGAAAGGAAGATGGATGGGACTTAGTAATACATATAGTCACCACTTACCTTTCCTGTTGTAAAGCACTCTGGTCATGACCTCACGGATCACAGAAGATGTTTGGTGAGGACCCAGGATTGATTCATTAAGGTAGGCTTAGCCTACACCAATCACTGGGGCCCATTTGGATTTAAAAGAGGACTGAGCCCCTCATTTAGCAGATCATCCAATGACTTTGAAAGGAGTAAGAATAAGGACTCATTTAGACCGTGGCTGAAGGTAGCCTGCTGTACAGCTTCCGTCAGTGAAAGAAGGCCAGGATTTCCAAGAGGGAAGCAAGATCCCTCCCTTAAACATCTACCAGGGAACAGAGGGAAATACCAGACACAGAGGACACATCCAGCAGCTCCAGAACTGGTACCCAGTCAGCACACAGCATGCCCTGCTAGGTTCTGTCAGCAAGCTTGCTAGCTGGGAAGTGCCAGAGAGTCTCTGACCAAAGGACAAGGCTGTTACCTGCAAACACTCTCCTCAGCTTTGGGCCGCCTGCCTTGAAAGGACGACAAGAGCCCTGGGAAGAAGCTAGGAGGATTGCCACAACAAGCATCAACCATCATCCATCTTGTAAGGAACTTTTCGAGGCAGTTGAGCCCTCGAAACCACGTCCGGCTTGCCCACTGACTGTTCTCATGCTGCGGTCACTAGAGCCGTCTGAGATGCCTCGACCAGCATTCCAGATACGCCTATCAGCACAGAGACGATTCTTGACCCTGAGCCGACATGTAGCCGAACTGCCTGCCGGCTGATACCCGCAGCTGTCTCCCATCTTGAACTCTGTTGCAGGAGCTGGAAAGCATGCTGGAACCTACACAACACTATCGAGTGTCAAGATCATCTGAAGCACCAGGTACATTGTGGTTCTGTCCCCATGGTCCTTCTTCGAAGGCCCCTAGTGACATTTATGACCCATTGCTCCCATGGTGCTGAAACAAAATAACCTTGACCAGTTAATATGGATTGCTTTACCAACTACCCTCCTGTCAGTACCCTGTCAGTATCCCTTTCCTTCGTGAAACTGTCTGTCCTCTGTGTTCCTTTACAGGGTGGGCTGTAATTTGTAGTGTGATAGAACTGTCTGTTGTAATAATAATAAAATAGATATTTTTATACAACCTTGACTGGACAGTCCTTTTTATCATTGAGTAATAATTGTATTTTCGCTGCATTGCATCTAACCGACCTTGCGGAGATAACCCTGCCGTTCAGTCCACGTTATTAAAATTGGACAAGGAAGTTTATAATTTACTTGTATTTCCAATCTGTTTGGATCCATTCTGGTGTACTGGAGGTGTAGGGCTGATTGATGGTTTAGAAACTGATATTCATTCCTGGACCACTGGTGCCTCGGAAGTTGATTTGTCACACACACTTAGTCAGACTATATCATGGACTAGCACATATAGGGAAAAGTGTAGTGATCTTGGGAAGACATTTGTTTGCGCATGAGTTTTCAGCTTTAGCTCAAGACCTCAAAAGTAATATGGGAAAATCTGTCCCAGACATGCCAGGAGCACACCCTCCACCCTATGGTGCCTTTGTAAATCTCCAAGTGGATTTTATTCAGTAGGCCCACAGCAATGACTTCCAATATTTACTGGTCATACATGAGGTTTTTTCTGATTGGGTTGTGTGGCGACCCAGAAGAAGGCGTCTGACTCGAGAAGGACAGGTGAAGTGTGTTTATTACACTAAAAAGGAAAATGTATACCTATCCCTACTGCTAAGAGGGATTTCCGGTTTTGGAAACCAAAGATTGTAGGAGATGTGATCAAATGAATTGTAACAATTATTATCCAGATCCATTCCAATATTTGTTGACATGATATTAAATTGTTGAAATATTATGAAATTCTTTTCAAATCTTGTCATTTGAATGTTTTTGTACATATAAAACAAAATTTCCTTATGTATTTTTGTATGTAGATGTGTGTATGAGAATGTATGTTGATGAATGATTGAACTGTTCACTGCAGAAATGAGTTTGGTCATCTGCAATGTTTTAAATCTTGTTCTTTCAGCAACCTCAATGTGATTCAGAGTGTTGATTTATACATGATTGATACATCTTTGTAAATTGTGCATCAAGTGAAATAAATATTTTTGATACGCAAAACTGAATAGAGTCCTCGGGACAATTCTTCAGTTCACACTGGTATGGTAATACCCTGGTCCAGGGTATAGGGTTTTCCTGCGTTTATCAGTACAGTAGTGGCTTGTGTGCCGACCCAGAAGGAGTCTGACTGAAGAAGGACAGTTGAAGTGTGTTCATTAAACTAAAAAGGAAAATGCCTAACTATCCTACTGCTAAGAGGGATTTCCGTGCCTACAAAACTAAATTAAGGAAGCTTGTCTATCAAAATAAAAAGTAGTCCTCAGTCCAAAAACCTAATCGCTATCTGCCCCTACCACTGTGGAAAAAAGCATAAATTAAACCAGAGCACTATGCTTCTTGCACAGGCTTTGTCTGCCCAAGGTTTTGGTAATATCTCTCTGGATGTTATTCTCAGTTCCAAATAAAATGTTCATTGTCAGTTCACCAAAGAAGATTCTTCATCTCCCCCTTTAACTTCCTTAGGAAAAAATGCAAGTCTTGATATAAATCCAAAGTCTTACATTCTTTTAACTGGGGGATGTTTCCTTCAACCCCTTTTCACCAATTTGGTTGTTCCCCTCTTGTCTTTTGTTTTGTTTGTTTGAACCCCCTGGGTTCGCTTCTACTCAGATAATGTACAATATCACTTGTTTCAATACATTTCTCCTGTCCTCTCTGATTCTCTAGATAGGGTGATCTCCTTGGCCGTGGCCAATGTTCATGACTCAGGTTTCTAGGGCTCCCCTAACCCGTTCTGGCTTTCTGCTCTCTTCCTTCCACCCACCTTCCTTTGCCCTGGGCAACCCTAGTACCTCTGTTCCCCCTTGCTTTCTGAACTTTACACATCTTGGCAGTCTCATTCCACATATTTCAAGCAGAGGATTGGTTCCTCAATGTGACCCTGGTTTTGGCATTGTTATGCAGGTTCCCGCCCACCATGGCTGCAGCATGGTCACGCCACCAGGAAGGATGGGCCGTCCTTCACCGTCTCGGTCGTGGCTGATTTCCCAGCATCCTTCCTGGCTCCCTCTCTTCTTTCACGCTACTGCTGACTCCGCTGTGAAGTGCAGCTCCAGGAGGCTCTCACGTGAGAGGCTTTTCTCTGTGTAGGATTCTTTCTCCTCCATTCAAGGTTCCCCGTCTCTTTATTTCCACCTCAGTATTTGAAAGGGGCGTGTCATTCCTCTTTGACTGTTGAGTTCAAGGGAATCCAGCATTATCTGAAGCCAAAGAGGTGGAAGCAATGTTACTATTTGTTGGATTCAAAACCGAAGTAACGTCAGTCTTTTCTATTCCCATATATGCAGATAGTGGGCCTCATTATTAGGGCACGGCTGCCGCCGGTAATGACATTTTACTGGGTCCATGGAATGAGCAATTACCGGGTCATGCCGACCTTGGCGGACCCGGTAATTGCCCATTCCATGGACCTGGTATAAATTAATCCCCATTCCCATTTCAGCTCCATAGGGCTCAATGGGGATGGGGATGATGCTAACAACGGGCCCGTTAATGACGGGCCCGTTGTTAGCATGCTGGTCCCCTCGCGGGACCCGCAAAGGACGTCTGGTCTGACCAGAAGTCCAGACCGGGTCCCGCGACGGAACCTCAAAATAGGGCGGAATGGGTTTAACGGTGCCGGCACCTTTACCGGCATCGTTAAACCCATTCCACCAGGGTCCTAATGAGGCCCGGCTTGTTCTTGATAGGGAGTTCCTTATAGAAATGTGAGCCCTTGCTCCCTGGAGGGCAGTCACTCCCAGTGAGTACCCACATTCCCAGACCCCTAGGGAGGGTCTTGCTTAGTGGGCTCACTTGCCTAGCCTCAAGGGGGATAGCTCCCCCTGAGTGGAAGGGACAAATAGCCCAGATTTGTCAAAGTTGAGACTCAACCATGCGGACGAGCCAACACCATTATGGTTGTAAACATTCTCATCAAAGACTTTATACCAAGGTTTGGAGTCCCAGTTACCATATAAAGTGGCCAAGGGGGCATTTGTAAATCGCATCATCAAAGAGCTCCTGACTGCTCTCAAAGTACAGCATAACATTGACTGCTCACACTATTTACTGTCAGCAGGATCGGTAGAACTCCAGAATGCAGAGGCATAGCCAAGGTTGTCTAACAAGTGAGGCCTGAAGCTAGTGTAGTTGAGCCTGCCTCAGTGACATTAACATCTGTAAAGGCCTACACAGTGCTGCTGAGTGGGCATTTACAGATTTTGGGTGGGCCATGCCTGCTCAGGCCCTACCCAGTTTACGCCTCTGCCATAATGGCATCAAAAAGAATAGGCTGTTTCAAGAGACTGGGCAGAAATGGCCTGAAGCCCTCCCTTTAGTCCTGCTCAACATTCAAAGTACCCCCATATCGAAGAACAGGGCCTCACAAGGTTCTTTTTAAAAGCCAATAAGATTACCTTCAGCTCCCCCATTCAGTCTGCATATACCAATATCCATTTGTTGGATGATGTCTTGCTTTACTATGTTAAAACCCTAATTCGCTTAATTTGTTTAATCCGTGCACTTGCCTCATCGCTACTGCACTTGGTCAATGACCCATGAGAGTGGCATCTCTCAGCACCTACCTCAGCTTCTGACTGACTGGGCGCACTTGGTGTCCTCCCCCACTGTCCCCACCCCCTCCACTTGTCCCCCCTACCCTTTCCTTCACCTGCCTGCGCACTGGCACGATATGAATGCACCATGCCTTGAAGATCGTCTGTTTTCCCTTGTCTCCTCTCCTTGCATGGTGGCGCCTCAATGCACTTGGAAAAACTGCAGAATCGTCGTCAGACCTATTTGCTGTTATCTACACCGTCAATTGTATTATATGCACTTGTTCCATGCACCCACTCTGCCCGTGCAGACTTTTATCATTCAGAAATTCAAGGGCTCTGAATGACTGTTGTTTTTTCCCCTTGTTCCCTCCCTCCTTGTGCGCTTTGAAACTTGCTTTGTGTACAGGCGCTTTACAAATAAACAATACCATACCATGCCAGGTATAGGAGTCCCTTCGGAAGACACCTACTGAAGCATGCCATTCTCTGGATCCTGGTAAATTTGTTATATACAAACGTTAAATCAGCATAGGCATCAAGGTGGTGGGGAGCCTTCCAATTACTTTTCATAATGAATTCCGCCCTTGAGATTCGTGAGATGTCCAATTGGGTCCTTGTGACACAGGATAAGCATGCTGTGGTATCAGAGTAATAAGCAGGGGTCAAGTCCTAAAAATTAAAGTGGGGGACTCATCAACAAACGCAATGGGATGTGACTATGACAGAAATTAGCATATCAAGGTGAAACATGCACATTTCATTAAATTGGCTTTGCATTACCACCCAAATTGCACAGGACAAATGGCATTTGCCTTTCATAAAATTAACACAAACACACAATCAAGAGAGGATATTTGCTTCTAATGGTGTTTTCTAAAACGTTAAAAGGCGTGCATGTTTTAAACTCCAAGAACCAATACAACTCTTTTCTGGAACTTGCAGTACTGAAATGGGATAGTTCACCTTTAGTTGTTTGCTATTTTTCGTCAGGTTAAAGGAATGGTTCGCCCAAAAAAATGTATTGCCCAAAAAGATGGGCAATAATAAAACAAATATACTCGCACTTTTTTTTTTTTTTTTTAAGTTCCTATGTTAAATTTTGAGCAATTGAAGCTCAAAATTTACAAAAGCAAGCACATGAGGGCATCCATTTTGTGAAATCGATGCCCGCCTGTGCTCGCTTTTGCTTTTGCGGCCCTAATGAAGGAGAAGCCAGCCAGCTGTAGTAAACAAAAGCTACCACTGGGTGGCTTTTCATTCATTGGTGCCAGGACTCGCAGGACAGAGACCGGAGACTACAGGCAGAAAAGCTGCAGCTGCATCTCAGTAAGTGCTATTTTCAATTTTAAAAAAGCACTAGCTGCAGTTTTTTTTTCTACGTTTTCTGGGCTGGAGGAGCCCGGAAAACTTAGAAATAAAACCGCAGCTTTAAAAACATTGTATTTATGTTTGCGGTAGCTTTTGAAGCTACCGCAAACATAAATACGTTATTGTGTTTGAAAACGCTGCGGTTTTTCTTTCTAAGTTTCTCAGGCTCCTCCCAGCCGGAGGAGCCTGAGAAACTTAGAAAGAAAAACAGCAGCGTTATTGAAACACAACCGCGTTGTGTTTCTGCCTGCCGTGGCTAACACTTTGGGTCTCCGGTGCTCCCCCAGGGGAACACCGGAGACCGAAAGTGAAAGCCAAGGCAGGCAGAAACACAACGCGGTTGTGTTTGCATGCCGCAGTGTTTCTGCTTGCAGCTGCTTTCCCATTTGCTTTCCCGTGGGGAGCCCGAGAGCCCCAACTGGGAAAGCAGCTGTAAGCAGAAACACAACATGCCCGTGTTTCGAAAATGCAGCAGTTTTTCTTTCTAAGTTTCTCAGAGGAGTCTGAGAAACTTAGAAAGAAAAACCAATGAAGGAAAAGCCACCCAGTGGTAGCTTTTGTTTACTACAGCTGGCTGGCTTTTCCTTCATTAGTGCCGCAAAAGCGAGCACAGGCGGGCATCGATTTCACAAAATGGATGCCCCCATGTGCTTGCTTTTCTTTTTGGGCAATAACATTTTTTGGGCGAACCATTCCTTTAAACAGTGCAGTGGTGAAGTGTCCGGCCTCCATACCTTACAACTGCTGTTCGATCCCTGAGGTTGGCTTGAATTCATAAATTCAAAAAGGACATTCAATGTTTCTCATTTTTGTTGGGGGGATGGAGTCCACCCTCTGAAAAAAGTGGGTGGACTCAGTCCACCTGCATGTACCCTCGACTTGAGCCCTGGTAATAAGCAACATGGGGATGAGTTGCCAAATAACTGTCTGATGTTTGTTTGCTAAGCAATGCCGTTCCCTTTCTTTACAAGATATGCAACCTGTTCCAATGCAGCACGGGCCTGTATGGAATACAATCTGTCTCATGTAGTGGAAGCTGCAGAGGTTAAATTGTGGCCCTGGTATCACCAGAGATAAATTGTATCATAGCAGGGGTGACCTCTAAGGAGCTTGGAGTGTGGTATTGATTTTCTTCTAGACTTTCTGCCTAATCTGTAAGGAGCTACTCTCAAGATGTATCTGTAGAACAACAGCCCTAGCCCAGTTGTGTGGAAAGACACTGAACTTACGTCAGAACTGTGAGACTGTCACTTTACCTGAGCAGACCAACATTTCTGATCTAATGCACTATTGTTTCTCTGTTGGGTTTCCTACCAGAGAGTAAGCGCTGATGAGCTCAATGGACCAATTGACACACCGGCAGGTTTCCACTGGGTGGCTTTACCGGGCATATGTAGTAGAGAGCAACAGTAACATGTCAACTTATTTTGTTTTCTAATAACCCCTTTCAATTTCAGGAACAGCACATAGGTAATTAAGGTGTTCTCCAAAGAGTCGTAGATAATATGTTGATATGGCACAAGGGAAGGGAATAGGTTGTGCTCCATGACTCAATACATGGCTTCACATGCATTCGAGGTGACAGAATTCTTCAATCATACTAAGGTTGGTTCACAGGCATGGTGGTACAATATTTCTAGTCAGATAAATAGCTCTGGGTTTTGATATGTCATTGTGAATGCTTCACTGGCCACTATGATATTTTCAATTCCTTTATCTGCATTTCAGGTTTCATTGCAGTTTCCTAATTGCACAGCGGGAGGGGTAAATAGATTGCAACAGCAGTTTAAGGAGCTATTTACTAGAAGGGGTAAGAGGGAAGTGGTGGGTGGGGTCTGGGATGGTGTGGTTACTGCCATTGCAGCATGGAGGATCAATCAGGGCCAATGGTTAAATGACTGTTTTGGTTGATTAGATTGTGGAGCAGGGCTTATCATGGGGGCATAGCCGACCAACAGACATCAACATCAGGAAACAGCTTGTGATTGGAAATCTCAGAGCAATGTTATGTTATGCTAACCGAACTTGGGGAGCGCACATACTCCCTAAGGCATCTTGGCGCTAGATAGCACGATAGGACGTTCTAACAGAGGCAAGGATTTATTTAAACAGAGTTGTTTTCAGTAGATGACGGAACAGGAGGTGATCAGCAGTGCTACGGAGAGCAAAAGGAAGGTCATTCCAGGTTTTCGCGGCAACCACAGAGAAGGCCCGTCCTCCAATACGAGCACGCCGGTAACGGGGTACTGCTACCAGAAGAGCTGATTGAGAGCGCAAGGCTCGAGTAGGTACATAGCATGAGAACTTAGTTTGCAAATATTCCGCACCACTCCCATAGAAAGCCTGGTGTACAATACACAAAGACTTGAAAGAGATCCTGCCTGCCACCGGAATCCAGTGCAATTTCCTAAGTAAAGGAGACATATGTGTTCCAAAGTGAGGATGTAGGATTGCTCTGGCTACCGCGTTCTGCAATAGCTGAAGTCTCTTGATCAGATAGCGGGGCTGGGCCAGATACAGGGAATTGCAGTAGTCCAGCACGCTCAAAACTAAAGCTGCAACCACTGGTGCCTGGCAGGCTGCCGGGAAAACAGTAAGAACCTTACGGAGAATGCATAGCTTAAAATGGCCGGATTTACATACCGCTGCCACTTGCTCATCCATAGAAAGGGATGCAGAGAATCTAACCGCCAGGTTTCTTACCGATGTAACAGTGGTGGGGAGAGGGCCAAGTGATGAAGACCAGAACTCAGGGGTCCAGAACAGGTGGGCGGATGCAGTACCCACAACCAAGACCTCAGTCTTACTGCCGTTCAGTTTTAATCACTTACTTCCCATCCAAGCTCCCAGGTCCTCAAGACGCCTTTTGAGACGACTAGCTGTTTCAGTCTGAGTGAGGTCAAGGCGGACAAGAATGTGGGTATCATCCGCGTAAGAATAATAACGGAACCCGTACGATTGAATAAGACGCAGGAGGGGTCTGATATAGACGTTAAACAGTATAGGGGAGAGTGCATAGCCCTGTGGAACCCCACAGAATAAAGGAACTGCATCAGAACAGAAGGGGGCAAGGATATGGATTGAGATCTATCGGCCAGAAAGGCCTTAAACCAATTTATAACTTGACCTTAAAGACCGGCCGCAGAGAGGCGGGAGATCAGGGTAGCATGGTCAACCGTATCGAAAGCAGCTGAGAGATCTAACAACAGGACTGCTCTGATACCGCCCTATCTACCAGGCGCTGCAGGTCATCAAGTACTGAATTAAGCACAGATTCCGTCCCTCACCGGGGTCAAAACCCGGACTGGAAAGGATCAAAATAACTGGAGGTTTCCAGAAATTTAGATAGGAGGGGAGAGACAAGGGCTTCCAAAACCTTCATCAAAAAAGGAAGGAGGGAAATCAGGCGATAGTTGGCCAGCACCTCGGGATCTAAGGGGGGCTTTTTCAGCAGAGGGATGACCAGCGCATGTTTCAAGGAAGCAGGAATCACACCAGTGATGAAGGATGCATTAACAGCATATAAATAAATACATAAATATATATGCATATACATAAACTTATGTCATTTCCCCTGAACCAATAAGCCCAAAGGGAGGAGGGAACTCCAGTAGCCTGGCCTATCTCAGTTGAGGGGTAAATCCAGAGTACTTCCACCCAGATTGTAAAATTCTCTGATGTCACTCTGGCTACATAAGTAGGAGACAGTGGAACACAGGAGATTCAAAGAATTCAAAAACTCAAAAACCTGATCCAGAGGCAGCTGATTCCATTCAGGCAGGACCATCCAGATCCAGGCAGAACCACCCATCCAGATCCAGCCATGCCCAATAATCCAAGGAGAAAAGAGGAAAGGCATCCCGCTGTCCACAGTGACCAGACTGTGCCCAGCTGATCCTATCCAGGAGAGGTCAGCTGTCTTAGTGACCAGTTCTCTTGATCCCACTGTTCCAGTGACCAGATCCCCTGGCCCCACTGTCCAGAGACCTTTCTGGCTGTCCAAAGTCCCAAACTCAAGCGTATCCTATAGGTATCACCTCATCCAGTCCCGCTCGTTTAATTTTGCATCCTCCAGAAAATCCCATTGAAAACCCCATATTGCATACCCTTCTCTTTTGAATCCTGCATCTCCTATTCAAATCCCAAATTGCTAGTATCATCCGTTTACCTTTTCCATAGAAGAAGCTGTGTTAGTCTGTGTCTGCTAGCGTATTCCTTTTATAATTATATCAGTAGTCCTTAGTACCATTTTGAAATAAGTTAATTCCTGTATAAGGAGGTACGTAGTGCAAGCTGGTTAAAATTCTAAATTATCCCCTTTGCGCACAGTGTCTTTCCTTAATGATATAGTCATTAAAAAATAGCCTCAGTAGAACCTGTCATTGTGCAACCAAAACCGAATTTGCATGTGTATTTTGCTTTTCTCCCAATTCCGATTTGCACTTTTCCCATAACAAACCCAAATATAATCCCATTAAGAAGATTCCCTTTCCCACAGGATCCTGTCTGTTATATGCCTTTGTTACTCATCCCAAAAAACGATTTTGACAGTTAAGCCACTTTTCTTAGCTGCTTGTCATTTTAAAGCATTTGTAAAATAAGAAGTTGAAATTCTGCCGCATGTGTTTTTTTTCTCTGCATTGTTTTCCTCCCAAAACTGATTTTCTTACCTGTGTCATGTTGCTTTGGTGCCCTGTTCAGTAGGCTGTAAGCTTCCTTGTCTCTTAAGTACAGCCACACAAAATGTTGTCCTAGCTTTCCCACTGCAATTGTAAACTGATATACAAGTAAACAGTAAAATCTGAGTATGCCAATTTGCTCCTTTTGAAGGTTTTCAATTTGTTTCTGGCCTCCCATCCTCGGGTGGTGGATTGAATTTTAACCTTATTATACTGACTCCTTGCCACTACTTTCCATCCACAAATAATTTCGTTAGTAGGTGTTTGGGGGAAGTGTTGCAGGGGGAGTGCATAACCTGTGTGCCAGCTGTCATTTTGAAGAAAAGTAATTTTGATTCAGCTTTTTCTTAAAGGTTTATGTAGATGATATTAGGAATTTGAATTCATAGTGTTGTAGGATTTTTGCATTGTATAGCCACAGTAGTGGTGACTGCTGTCCTAAATTTTGATTTGCTTGATTTTCTTTGAATTATGAAAATTCATAAATATTTAATTGTTACACACCGGCCTGGTTCATAGTCCATTGCGACACATGGTATTTGTTAAGGTGGTGTGAGACGGGTTGGGTCCCTTCACAAAGTAAATAAAGATAAAACACGTTTTTATTGTGCGCCACATTCATTGTCAGTGGAAAGAGTCCCTGGCTGGAGTGTACCATGTTCTAATTCCGTAACAGTGGACCAGGGCCCACTTGGCCGTCCATAGAAAGCCACTCGTTTGCCAGGTCACCTTTTAACTTGTAATACAGTTCAGTGGGGTATGTAGTGTCGCCTCAGTTAGGCTGTCCTTTTCCAGACGTTCTGTAGTCAGATTTGGAGGGCCCATTTTTCGGGTCACTGGAGGAATTATAAGCTGGATTGTTGGGTGCTTCTTGGTTTATTGTATGATTCTCCAGAGAGTTTAGCCAAGCATAGTTACTTCTGTGTCACCGGTGCACTGTTGTGAGTTATTTGTTGATTTTTTAATTTCTAGGTAGGCAGCGGATTCATCTATTGATCATATAGTACCGGATATGCTTTGGCGGTTAAGCTAGGTGCGTTGGTCTTACAGCTGCATGGGCCGGAAAGTCCTTGGTCCATAGGCTAATTTCCTTGCCCAGACTGTTCCTGATGCACTTTTCCACCGTTTCAACGGTACACAGTTTTGTTCCAGTGAGACCCAGCTATGTCCATCCATATTTAGGTCGTACTCCAGCAAAAGGGGCATTTCTCACTGAATGACAAGCTGTGTCAGGCAAGATCTGTGAAATAACAAAGAACTTCACTCCAAGCCATACCAATTTACACTTTACTTTTGCAACAAAATATCACAGCTAAACTCTTCACAAGAAGCCCTATCTCTCTTTGCTTACGTCAGTTTCAGTGGACCCTTGCCTTGAACAGATTTCTGTGTATGAGAAATTGACTAGGGCTACAAATAATGTTTAGAATCTAGATGTAAGAGAAAAACGCATTGTAAAGTGACAGCCAAAGAAAATTAACCACGTGTAAAATGGTGCCTTTTACAAACAAGAAAATGCCTGTTTAAAAGTGAATTGTTAATTTAAGGCCCTATCTTTGCATAGAAATGTGAGGGGGTTTGTTTTAAAACATATGTAGGATATTTACTTCCAACCGTCTTGTTTTCTGGTGCAGGAAAAATAAATAAATAAATAATTTTGCTGAAGCCACAAAACAGGTTTTTTTCCTGGCCTGGCTTCAAATGATGTTGCTTTCTGGGAACAGGATCTGCCTCCCTTCAAGGGACCAGTCCCCGGGGCATATGAATAGGCAAGGGTGGTGGATCTTGCACCCTTGTCAGACTATGTGGCAGTGCTCCAGCCTGGTACAATGGATTTCCAGGTCATATAGGTGTGACTTTCTAGCAGCACCTCCCCTCAACTCAAACTGAAGAGCTTCAAAGGCAACTCCAGGGCAACATTGGACTCAGGCTGGCTAAAGCCTGACATCTGACTGGGGGTTGGGAAGTATGCCCTTATTTGGAAGACAAAGCCAGACCTTCTGGGGCAAAAGACTGTTCTGAATTAATAAACTTTAAGACTTATTTTTGCAACCGGAAAACGCAGTAATACAAAGGTTTAACAGTGTAAATGTAATTTTTGTGGTATTAAAACAAGACATTGTAGCTTTCCCTAACTTGCAGGGGATGCAAACGGCAGGAAAATGTAAATCATGGGAAACATGTACATGGTACAACTTTGAAAATGAATGTAAACATGCTCTGTGATAATAGGTACACATATATACAATTGTAGAATTTTAGGTGAAGCGGTTCCCACTAGAAATGGTGAAAGATTATTAGAATGACGAAACAACATCGTACAAATGTGGGAATTGGAATGGCAGGTTCAGTGTAAAATCTGGAATCTGCCTATGTGATTTTCAAAAGTGCCACAACTGTAAAAATGTGCAATTTATGTCATAACTGATTTTGGCTAAAGGAACTGTGGGAGGGCCATGGGCATTGTAAGCACACACCATAAAACTGATGTCATGTCCCTAAAGTCCAACCGGCTGACAGGAAGGCGGTAACAGTCACCCCTGACCAATCCAGTTGCTAGATGCATGTCAAGCCAAAGGTCTGCCCCCATAGTAAATCCTGTGATGTCACCCGTCTTATAAAAGGTGGAGGCTCAGAGAGGCAAAGGACATTCTCTTCTGAATTTTCCAGCTCCTGCGCATCCAGATATCCATATTCACTCTGCAAAATTCCAGATTCCACTGGCAGGGCAGAGCATAGCTGACCATATCCAGACATGTCAACTGATCCAGAAAAACCCCACTAAAAATCCCAATAACTCAGGGAGAAAGGGGAAAGGTGGCTGAATCTCCATTGGGATTATCCAGTGCTACCTGCTTGGCCTGCTACCCGATTTATCCAGCTGATGTGCCGCTTTGCCGTGACCAGACCCTTGCCCAGCTGTTTTGTTCTAGGAGAGCGCGCTGCTGTGACCAGTGACCAGATATTGCCTCGCCATCCAGAAACCCGGTCCGCTGTCCAAAATACCCCATTCAAGTGCTTGTTGTGAGTATTTTCCTTCCCCAACAACCACAAACTGCATCCCTTGCTCTGTTACCTTGTATTAGGTCCCATCCCATAGAAATTCCATAACTGCCTTAGCAGAAATTCTTAAAACTGTCAGAATCCTCCGTGTACTGTAGGAAAATCTGTAGTGATCTCCAAGTTTTAGCGCCATTCTTTTCAACTCATTTCTGTTCTTGTGTAAGTCCTTAGTACCATTTTGATTAAATACATTAATTCTCCCTGAAAGAGACACACTGCGTGGGGGGGTTAAAACTGCAGCTTAACCTTTTTATTCATGGGTGGTGTTTCTCTTTTCTAGCCACTAAAATCTAGTTTAAGTGAAACTTGTCCTTTCCTTTCCAAACCGATTTTCCTTGTCCACTGCTTTCATTTTTAAAACTGAATTTCCTTTCCCATTGAGAATCTCAACCTGTCATTAATTTAGAGTCACCCTTTCACTTTCTTATGATTCCTGTGATGTGTATCTGTCCCGTAGCATAAAAACCGCATTCCGATTTTGTCTATTCCGCCTGTTTTTCAAACCGTTTCGACCTTTAAACCTGTGTAAGAAAATGCAATTTCTCCACATGTGATTTGGCTGTACTGTGTTTTACTCCCCAAGTCGATTTTCTGAAATGTATGCTAGTTGTTAGGACATTGATTGATAGTATAAGAACACTAGCAAACTGTTATACTCATTTCGTGCCTTTCTCATTCAACCGCGCCTATAAAATAAACATTTAGTAATACCCCGGGCCGTTTTGCTCAGTTTTCGGGGGAGGAGGATTTTAATTCTGATTGCTGCACAGTGTACCTAACTCCTTGCTACACCTCCCCATCCATGCAAAGTTTGATTAATAGAAGTTTGAGGGAGTGTTGCAGGGGGAATCATTAACTGTGATACAATTTAAAATCCACTCCAAAGTTAATTTTGCTTTCTTTTAATTGTGTGGTGTTTATCTTACATGAATAGGTCTAACTAAGTGCATTTAATCAATTTACCTTGTAATTCTCACCCCACTGGTGATTGCTGCCCGATATTAAATTTGTGTGATTTCCTTGAATTTTAAAATAAATAAACATTGTATTACCACCCACTGGCCTGGTTCATGGTCCATTGTGGCCCAGGGTATTTGTAAAAGGGGGTGTGAGACGGGTATGGTGCCATCTCAATCTGAATTCTTAGGAAATAAAGTAAAAGTGTTTTAATTCTGTGCTGCATCCTAGGCCAGTGGCAAGAGTCCTGGTCTGGTGTGTGACGCCCGATTAGAATCCTTAACATTCCAGAGAGGTAACCAGGTCAGTGGGATAGGTAGTGTTGTCTCGGTTGGGCCGTCCTTTTCCAGACGCTCTGTAGTCAGATTCGGAGGGGCCATTTTTCGGTTTCCTGGAGGAATTATAAGCTGGGTTGCTGGGTGCTTCTTGGGTTATTGTATGATTCTCCAGAGAGTTACTTCTGTGTCACTAGTGCACTGTTGTGGGTTATTTATTGATTTTTAAAATCCTACCCAGCGGTCGCATCTATTGATCACATAGTACCGGCTAAGCTTTAGCGGTTAAGCTAGGTGCGTGGGGCTTACAGCTGCATGGGCCGGAGGTCCTTGGTCCATAGGCTGACTTCCTTCCCCAGACTGTTCTGGCATCAGGTAATATCCTCACCAATAATATCGCCATATATAGCAGACCCTCCAGAAAATTGCGGCATGAAATGGAAAATTTTGCGGCACAAAAAAGAAAAAAATTGCGGCACACAACTGCGTTTTTTGCGGCATTTTCTAATGTTGAAAAATATATCATTTAACATCTTTTTTAGCCTAAAACCAAGTAATTGCAAGGCTTTTGTTAGTGAGGAACAAAATGTTGTGTTCTGTCTGGCCACGCTCTGTAGGACAGCCAGGTCGAGTCACCACAGCCTAACATTTTGGATTGTGATGGGGAAGGGGGGATATTGCCTGATCAGCTCCATGGAAATGGTGCTGCACCACTACTTCCAGCAGACAAGTGGAAAGCAAATAAACAGATAGGCTTGAATTCAAAAGTGTAACCCTGGTTGAAGCCCATAGGTTTGCTTTTCGCTTGTCCTATGACCCCAGGAGAGAGGGGGAACAACTCTACACTTCTCCATGGAAGGAATCCGTGAGGCCCAAGACACAGGGGCAATGCAGTGGCAGTAACTGCAAGCCCATAATACCTAGCCAAATAATGAACTCTCTTGGGTGGTCATCATTCCTTGGTTATGCCACCCACACATGGTGACTTAACACACCCACAAACAGAAATGACATCACAACACTACCAGGGGTCAAGTCCTACAAATTAAAGTGGGGGGACTCATCAACAAATGCAATGGCATGTGATGTCATCAGAAACTAGCATATCAAGGTGAAATAAGCATATATCATTAAATTGGCTTTGCATAACCACCAAAATTGCACAGGACGATTTGCCTTTCATAAATTTAAACACCCAATTTTGTGCGTAATTGGTGTCATACAGCCCAGCCTTTATTGAAGGCTGGGCTGCATGATACAAACGCTCGTAGCTGTATTCGTTTCAAATTGCTTTACAATTATTGTAAAGCAATTTGAAATGAATACAGCTACGAGAGTCTTCAATTGGAATCATGCAGCCCAGTCTTGACTCAAGGCTGGGCTGCATGATACAAACGCTCATAGCTGTATTCGTTTTCAAATTGCTTTACAATTGGTATCATGCAGCCCATGATACCAATTGAAGACTCTCGTAGCTGTATTTGTTTCAAACTGCTTTACAATAATTGTAAAGCAATTTGAAACGAATACAGCTACGAGCGTTTGTATCATGCAGCCCAGCCTTGAATGAAGGCTGGGCTGCATGATACCAATTGAAGACTCTCGTAGCTGTATTCGTTTCAAACTGCTTTACAATAATTGAGGCTGGGCTGCATGATACCAATTGTAGACGAGCGGCAGAAAGCATTAAGTTTATGCTTTCTTTTCCGGCACTCGACAGGAAAGTAATTTAACTTTCCTGTCGAGCGCCAGTAATGAAAACAGTCTAGTGGCCTCTTTGGGTGCTCTGAGTTGGGGGCAGATGAGCGGACAGGCCAGTGCTTACCTGGCTACGCTTCACCAACTCTGTCAGCTCGGCAGGGCGGGCACTCAAAGAGTCTTGGAGGTGCCTGGGGTCACAGCCAAATGCTGTGCAGCTCCCAGGCCTGCGTGACCCTCCCCCAATCCTGGGCCTGCAACGCAGAGCCGGAGGTGTTAACCCTCAAGCTGCTGCAATCAGCAGTTAGCTGTGTTCGCTTTAAATCATTAAATGAGTGCGAAAAAAGACACACTAAGCTAACGTGTCTTTTTCGCACTCATTTAATGATTTATAGCGGCAATTGCGGGAAATGGCAAATTTTGCGATTTTTTTGCAAATCGCAAAATCGCCATAAGGTGGATGGTCTGATATAGGGTCGCCCAGAACGGCCATAGACGATATTATTAGTGGGGATAATTTTTGGAGTGAATGGGAGCGGGGGCTGCAGGGGTGTCCCCTGCTCCATATAAAATAATATGGCATTTCGGGCGTATCCCCCGCAGGTTTAATGGGTTAACATTTCCGCAAAAATATGGCACCATTCTTGTATGGCAATATTTCTGCAGGGTTATTAACACATGGAACCACTGTTCGATTCTCTTTCTGGACAGAGGTAATTACTTAAATGGTCAGCTGTCTTCGGTGGCTCTCCTGTTGAGTTTCAGGTTAGTGCTGAATCTCACAGGACTTTGGTCATTAGGGCATGTGTTAACGGCCATGGGTGGACCTTTTCACGGATTTAGGAAGAGCCATGTTTTTACTGCTTTACAGAAGGTCATGTAGTTCTGGATGTATCGAATACAGGGAGTTAGCGAATTCCATAGAGTTGATGCCAAGGTCAAGTAGGCTGACCCTCCAAGTCTGGCTGAATTGGAGCCTGGGATCATTAGAAGGAGGGCCGTGCTAAATCTTAGGGTGCGTGTTGGGCGGTAGTGCAGAGTCTTCTCTTGGGGGTATGTCAGATCGGCTTTGTGCACTGGTCGGTAGTTGATGCTCAGGATTTTGAAAGTGGCCCTTCGATCAATGGGCAGCCAGTGGAGGTTGCAGAGAGCAGGTGAGATGGGGTCTCTTAGTCCGAGAGCAAGGAGGAGTTTAGAAACTGCGTTTTGAACTCTTTGGAGTTAAGTTGGTATGCAGGAGCCTCTAGGTACAAGGATTTCCCATAGTCTAGTCGGGACATGACAATTGACATAATAGAAGTCAATCTGTTGGGGAATGAAAGGTAAGGGAAGATGCGTCTCAGCAGCCTGAGGTGGTAGTGACAGGATTTGGCTACATTATTGATCTGGTGGGACAGGGTTAGGCCCCAGTCCAATGTGCAGCCAACGTTTTTGACTGTGTTGGATGTGGTGGGCGTAGTGCCGAGGAAGGGAGGCCATGGGAGTCGTTGAGGGAGTATAGCAGTGTTGCCACATACCATGATCTCTGTTTTCCCT
The DNA here is from genome assembly GCF_040938575.1 of Ambystoma mexicanum. Taxonomy (NCBI): domain Eukaryota; kingdom Metazoa; phylum Chordata; class Amphibia; order Caudata; family Ambystomatidae; genus Ambystoma; species Ambystoma mexicanum. The sequence goes on along the minus strand of NC_090931.1, from coordinate 882,615,512 downwards.
GGGTTGAGAAGCAGGTGGTTCCTGGTCATCCATTGGTCTACATCACTGAGGCAAACTGCTAGGTCGGGGGATGATCAGAGCTTGTCTTGGGGATTTTCAGGATAATTTGGGTGTCATCTGCTTAATTGTAGCAGGTGAGCTTGTGCGAGCGGATGATCCCCGGCAGTGGCAACGGGTAGAGGTTGAAAAGGAACAAGGAGAGGCAAGCATCATGGAGCACTCCTGTGCTCACTGGGCGAGCTGTGGTGGTAAAGGGAGGCAGGATAGTGATTTGTCTCCTGTTCTCAAGGAACGAGGCAATCAATTTCAGTACCATACCTTGGATTCCAAGGGAGTGGAGCTGGTCGAGGTGGGTTGAGTGGTTGATGGTGTCAAAGGCAGCTGTGATATCAAGGAGAACCAGAGAGGTGTATCCTACAGAGTCTGGCATGTGTTTGAGGTCGTCCCAGATCGAGATCAGTGTGGTTTCTGTTCCTTGGCGAGGCCGGAAGCCAGAATGAGTGGGGTCTGGTAGGTGGTTCGATTCAGCAAAATGGCTGAGCTGAGAGTGGGCAGAGCAGTCAATGGGTTTTGCCATGAATCTGGTGTTGGATATGGGCCTGCAATTGGATGGCTGGAGGGGGTCGAGGCCTGCCTTTTTAGAAGGGGTTTGACGTGAGCTACTTTGAAGGGGTCTGGGAAGGAGCCAGAGGTGAAGGAGTTGTTGAGTACAGATCTAGCCTGTTCTCCTGCACAGGTGGATGAGAAGATGTCTTTGAGGAGGGAAATGAGCAAGGACCAAGGGGGGTCCCGGAAGGTCTGCTGCTGGACAGTAATTTGAGGAATTTCTTTTTGAGAGTTGAAAGTCAGTACTGCGGGGTGGGGGGTATTGGGCGGCGCATGTTTGGTGCAAGGTGGGGTTGGAGAGTTTGGTTTAAGGGTGGCCGTCCTGTCCAGTGCTGTTCTGTAGAAGTGATGGAAGAGGGAGTTGCAGAGAGCTTGCGTGGGAGTGGTAGGGGCAGTGGTGCAAGTGGGTTTCATGAATTCTGAGATGATCCTATGGAGCTCTTTACTACTGCTGCAGCAGTTTAGGATTATTTTGTATTGGTAGTTTTTTTGGCCTTTTCGATCTTGGATTTATAGATACGGTGATGGTGGGCGAACAGGGATTCGCTAAGGGTTTTCTATGCTCGCCATTCACGCTCGAGGGAGCGGTTATGGGTTTTGACAGTCTTCAGGTGTGGTGTGAACAATTTGGGAGTTGGTCCTTTGTGGGACTGGGTGGGGCATGATGGGGTGAAAGGGAGGAGAGAATCGTTGAGCCAAGAGTCAAAGGATTCGATAGGTAGAGGTCTGTCTGTTGGTGGGTGTGAGCGTAGCAAGGCTTCAGCCAGATCAGGCAGTATCTTGACCATGTTGCAGCATTTGTGGTCGTGTGAGATTGGGTGGACCATGGGTGGTGGTGTCAGTGTGTGGATAGAGAAAGGTAGGGCAGAGTGGAATGTCCAGATGAGGGGCTGGACACTGAGACGAGGTCAGAGGAGCTGAAGATTGCTTTAAATGTGTGCCCTCCTTTGTAGGTGGGACCTGTGGGGGGCCCAGAGAGGTTGAGTGCCTCTAGGCTGTCGACCGTGGGTTGGGTCATGGGATTGCTGGGTATATAAAACCAGATATTGAAGTCCCCCAGTAGGGTGAGCGAAAGGGTGCTTGACCAGGATGGTAGCTATTAAGTCGCAGAGATTGTTGGCAAAATGTCTGCTGTATCTTGGTAGCATGCAGATGAGTAGGAAACTGTGTGAGAAAGTGGGCAACAGAGCGAGTCTGACCAGAAGGGAGTCGCAGTTAGCTGTGCATGGCTGGGTTTCGTTGAGAGAGATGGATATGGGGGGTTTGTCTAGGATGACTATTACGCCACCTCTGGTGGCTCTGTTGTGTGGGATGAGAGTGTAGAAGGGAGGGAAGCCTTGTGTGCGACTGGTTTAAAGTTGTCCTTGAACCATGTCTCAGTGATGAAGATTAGATCAGGTTTGTCAGTGGATAGTAGGTCAAAGATGCTGTGATGGTTTCTGGCCATGTACAGGCATTGAAAAAGAGTCAGGTAACTTGGTGGAGGGAGGTGGTTCCAGTGGTGCTGGTGGCTGTAGGGACAAGATGGGCTAGGGTTGCTGGCCGGTGGGTGTCGGGAGCAGCCAGAGGCTGGGAGGAGGGAGAGGACGGAATGGTCCGAGTAGTCAGGGATGATGTTTGTGGGCGGGAGGTGTGGGGTTGGGTAGGAGCAGGAAGAGGGAGTGTGCAGCAGATGCTTTGCATGCGAAGGAGGTAGACAAGAGGATGGAGGGGCGTGGGCATTAAGTGGTGTCGGTGTGGTGGGTGGGTACTGACCAAATGATGGATTGGCAGCAGGTCTGGAGGGAAGTGAAGGCATAGAATCGGTAGGCGAGAGATTGTGTGAGAAGAGGGACAATTTCAGAGTTGACAGCAGGGAGTTCCCGACCGCCGGGCTATGGATCGGTGGGACAGATCACTGATGTAAGTGAGGAGAAGCATAGAGAGTCGAGGTGGGAGCTGGTCATTATTCTTGAGTTTAGTGTGTTTTTGCACAGGAGGTGTGTGGGAGAGAGTAGAGGGGTTGAATGGGAAAGAGAATAAGGTGATAGTTCTGGACAGAGCAAGTTGTGCCATGTTGAGAAGGGAAGGGGGTGGAGGGAAGAGGTCTTGAGATGGAGGGTGGGTGGACATTTGGGGTGGGTGAGTGTGTGGGTGGGGGTGGGCATACCGGTGAAGAGTGACAGTGGTTTGACTCAGGGGAGACTGAGTGGGGGGAGGCAGTCTGAGCGGGCTGGACTTGCTAAGGGTACTCCAAGTCTTGGCTCGAGGCGGCGAAATGGTGAGGCCAGGTGGGTTAGAGTTGGAGGGGTCAGAGGGAGGGTGTGTTGGTGGGGTTAGTGGATGGACCTCTCCCTCTGGGAGTGAGTCATGTGCTTTGAGTGGAGGGGTGGTCTGCAGGGTTCTGGCTGATGCGTCAACGGAATTAGGTGGGGGTGATGGTCTACATATGGGGAAAGCTAATAGGCACCAGGTGTTTGTAATTAAGGTCAAGTGCCTGACCCTGCCTGATCTTATTAGTGGGACATGTCCAATGTATTGCATGGGTGGAACGCCTTTCAGTCTCAGACCTCCTCTTCCTCGGCTCAGTGTTTGTGTCGGAAACAGGGGGTGATCTGGGAAGTTGGCATATTCTATAAAATAAGATGGGACAGGGGTATTTGGAAAGGGGGATATCATATCTCGCCATCAGGCGTTCCACCCCCACTCCCTGAGGACCCCTCACCCATGTGATCCTCCCACACTTGTCCACCACCAGGGTCTGGATCCAAAGACGATGGCCGTGCCCTGGACATCCGAGTAAGGGATACCCTAGGTCTAGGCAGTGAAACACCCTCTGGTTTTTCACATTGCAACAACATAGAATCAATGGCAATTTAAAAATATTTGTTAAACTGTGCTATGTGCACCCCAAAGTGATTAGTGCTTAATAAAACAGTATATATTTTAATGTCATTACTCTCAATATAAAAAAGCACATATTGCTATATAATATAATACAACAACAGAAAGGCAATGGCTATGTCTGTAATGGTTGTCTTGTAGCTTATAGTTATGGCTGACAATATACACCCGAGGTGTACTTTATATTGATAGCATTCGGCGTGCACATAACACAGTTTAACAAATCTTTTTAAATTTACATTACTTCTATGTTTTTGTAAGAATAAACTGATCATAACTTTTTGTCTGAATAGAGTGTAAATTGAATCTTATTTGCTCTAAACTGCTTAATCCTGCATTTCGTTTAGTCAACTATCCAAAACATATCAGAATTCAATCATCCAACATTTCAAAATGTTCTACCCGAATCACAGAATCTAAAAAGATACGTTTTATCAAGGTAGCACAGATGAGCCAGAAATTAGAATATAAAATCAAAATTAGAATTTTGTCAGAAAGAGTACAACATCCCTCCCAACTTCTAAGTCAGGTGTTTGAGAAACCACGCCTTTGAGTGCATGGTATTAGAGGGAAATATAATGGGAAACCAATAGAAGGAAGAGGGGATAACAATGGAATATGGATTGGGAGATGGAGATTAAGAAGGGGAACAGCCTAGGGATTGGAGAGCAGAAGGACTTACTTAGCCAGAGCGAAGATCTGTCCATTGAGAGAAGGAGGCCAGCCCATAGAAGGAAGGCCATTCTGCGCATGAGGATTGATCTCCAAATAAGCCACCTGACTTGAGGGTTTGCGGCAGGAATGAGGTCCGGTTAACTGAGCCATTTGCTGGCCCTCCCAAAACTAGAAGCTGCATTTTAAAAAGGTAGATTAAAAGAAACTTCTACCAATTGCCTAACTTATCTAACTTGATCAGGTTTAAATCTGGGTAGGTAACAGGACTGGGAATGCAGGGAGATGCAATTTGAAAACAGTGACACAGCGGATAATATCCAAATGTTCTGTGTTCCTTATATATATTCCTTATATATGAAATACAAAAGGAGATGTGGTTTCTTTAAGGCCCAGTTCACTTTGCAGTGAAATGCAAAATCCAAATCTGAAAGCATTTTGGCTGCCAGATTAAAGTGGGAATGCCTTTCTAAAGATAAATCTTGAACAACCTTGCCAGAATGAGCAGAGCAGGCCTGCTTTTACCACCTTGGCTGCACTGCTCGCATTGACTCTCATTGGTGTGTGAGCAAAAGTGCCACATCATCATGGCCACCTCCCTTCCATCGATTCTACATAGACATCTGCTTCCCCTGCCTGCCCAGGTCGAGCCATCCCATTGGCTAGGGGCAACTATAACCAATACAGCTGGATGGAGCCGGATGGCGGGCCGACATTTCCCAACATCAAAGGCTGACATATATATAAGGCCTTGGGACCCTGTCTGGGCCTGTCCGGATGCGTACGGAGCATGGGAAGCCAAGACCTCTCTGCCATCTCTGTTGCCTGCAGCACCGATCACAGTCTACAAACCACTTCCCTGGCCTCAGCCGCATACTTCATCTGGTCATTCTCATAACAAGAAGGTAACATGCTCCACATAGGATTGGCAAATGTTTGTTTTTTTTAGAATAGGTCCTTTTATTTGACAAGACACCACTAGGACTGTATTATTATGGTTTGATGGCCGTAGCTTGCTCGCATCTTAGATTTAGGTTTAGATTAGCTGTTTTTCTCACCCATTTGTAGTTTAATAAACAGCCTTGAACTGTAATCGCTTGTGTCTGTCTTTACTGTTGCCACCATGAGTTTCTTACACTACCAACACTCCTCACGCCCCATGCTTTGCTGACTCTACCATGCACACTGACCCCGCTCTATGATGATTCAGCAAGTTGGGGTTTGTCCTATCTTGCAGTATTTAAATGACTTGTCGTGTCCCCATTGCAAAATGGCCAGTGTTGTAACCACTGCTACTATTAACCTTAAATATGTTCTTGCCATTCTTTCCACAAGCAACATGGTTGCTAAAGCCTCAGTGGACTGACCCAAATGTTTCAGCTGATGCGACTTCTTAGCCTAGTGCTGATCTTGTAACTTATCTGTAAATATACCAATGTTGTCTTTCCGCCTCTGGCTATATTTGCAAAATGTCTGCAACACACCTTATCTTTGTCTCTTAGCCTAATGCCTAACCTGTTAACATACACGCATTACCCTACTCTGCCTCTTTGCTCTGTGATTCATGCTTGCTTGCATACCTATAGCAGCCACCGTACCATGAGGTGAGGCTTTACTGGAGTGTGTTCTCAAGTTATACCCTTATGTTTGTGACTCTTTGCGTGCTCTTGCACCTTGTGGACTATGCTATTGAATTTACTGTAACTAGCGCCTAGATACCCCAGTGCTTTGTGCACTGCTATAAATGTGAAAATAAAATAAGTATTATTTGTGAATTTCGGGTAATGGTTTAACTGGTGGAGAATCTTTTGGGCCATGATTTCACTTTAAGTACCATTGCCTAGAGAGATATCATGCATTGTATGCAACCAGGGAGAGCCATATTATAGACTGGATGTTGCACAAGCAAATACATGCTGAATTAATTATATACATGAAGAACTGTGTGAAGTGCATTTTCTGCATTCCCCTGTCTTACAATGCTCAGGCAGAGGCCGGGGTAATGTGGGATGGAAGAGAGTTTTCAACTAAGTATCTGATACTTGAGAATAGAACATCTGAAGGCATGAAAACTAAAGATAGTGAAAGCATTACATGTAGTCACTTTTAAAACGGTGCATTCATCTAGACTGAAAGGAATACATTTATGTTCAAGGAAAGCCACACACACAAATACATCCGTATATGTACAGATCTCAAGCTGAACAAATCCATTTTTAATAAAAGCCACATGTGCATATAGAGAGCAGCGCCCACACATTCAGAAAACATAGGCTACAGGTGGGTTCAGAACAGAAAATATAGATTCCCAACAGTGTTACCTGTGAATTCAAACTTACATGAGCCAGTGCAAACAAGTCGCCTTTTGTATGTGCATGGCTTAATAAATAGTCCTATACTGGCTGGCCATTGCCTATGTGTCAAGTGGACTCTACATAGATAATAAATTCACTATCACATTTCTGCATGGGGGTTTGGTGGAGTAAAAAATCTATGATTGTGACTTTATTTCTTTAACTTTCTCTGGTACCATACTTCTCTTGATGATGGAGAAAATCAAATGTTTATCCATATTTGCATCATGTAAAATTTTCTAGTGAGAAAATATTGATTTTAACAAAATAGTTATACCTAGCGTCTTTTAGATTATCATAATATTTAGAGGAAGACTTTGTGATGGAAAGTGAATGCCTTTGTGGCTTGTGCTAGCGAGATTCAAATAGACAGGTCGAATTTTGTTTGTATTGATCATTGTTTTGGATACATGTATATTGTAGTGACCTGCAGGGTAAAGCTGGAGACTTACTTGGATTAAGTTGTTCACATTTTTTAAATAAATATCGATTTCTACTATCTCACTGTCTGTTCTTTGGCCGTGGAGCCTGAGGTGAGATTATATAGATGGGGCCATGAGACTGATATGCCACTTCTGCGTGATCCAGTATTAAAATGTACGCAAATACTCAAAAGGAGGATTAAATGATTTGGTGGCACAACCAGGATACAAATGTGTGGTCTGCAGCTTGCATGCAGATCGCAGCAGGAGATGCCTAACAAATTATATCAAAATGATCTATCCTTACCACGATCATGTGTCTGGGCAGCTTTCCATGCCATCACTTTTTAGCCTGCCTACCTCCTTAAAGAAGGGGACCAGATGGATGCAAACCACTCTTGGTCCTGACACCAGTGTGGGGAACACAAGATTGCCCAACGGGAGGCTAGTGGTTATGATTCTTTTAAAACCTTGTATCCACAACTTATTTGTTTTAGTCGAAAGCAGACTATCATTAAAGAAACAGGGCCTAGCCAGTGTGCCACCCACAGGCATTTTCCATGACATCACTTGGGTCAAAAGGTTGCACCACAGTGTAAATCCCCCAACAACTTTAAAAGTTGGTGCCCCGCATTGAAAACACTACAACTCACACTCCTTACTTGTAAGAAAAGTCCTCATAGTCTTGTTTGCCCGTGCACCATTTAAAGTTAAATCTGTTCACAATTGAGTTCAAAATATGTGTAGGAACCAAGTAAAATAGTTCAAATATTCAAAAAAGGGAAAAAAGTAATTCTGTCCATAACGGATTATTTTTATGATTGTTTTAATGGTAGGAGTAAAACGTTTCACACACGTTCCAGGTACTGTTCTACTACATTGTAAGCGTTTCTACCATTATAAAGCATACAACCTGTACAGTTTTTATGTGTTTTTCTGCTTGTGCTTGAATTATGATATCAAGATATTTTTATTTTGGTGTGTGCCTCTAGATGAGAAAATTGTTACTTCATTGTTACTTCTTCCATTGAAACATTTACAAAATTAATCAATTATGTCAAAGATTCCGTTTTCACCCTTTCTTTTCATATTTGAAACATTATATTGGCTTCCTGAACATATTAATAAATCTATTTTAAATAGTTAAATTGAACTATAAAGTATGCGCAGGAAAATAAATCCAGGAGGTCCTTTCTTACAAGGGATTCTACCATGCAGGAACAAAGCGTGGTGCCATAATCTCGCCTTAGTAGCCACGCAGTAATGTCATTGATAATTGTGGCTGGTGCAAGGAACGCCAAACTCTAAATCTCATTACTTTTTCTCCAATAATTTCTCTGCTGCTCTCTGCATACATCTCAACTTACACCAACTAGCCTGTGGTCGCACACAATGTACGTGAGTCGTATTCCTCCCCATACGCCGCACAGCCCTTAGGATGGCATCTTAGCCCATGCTAGCCTAGATTAACACTTTCCTGAACTAACAACTCGTGTTACACATGACGTGTATTGTACCAATTGCTGTTCGAATATATTGAGCCAACCCTTGTATTTCCTCCTAAAACCATTCTAGTTAAAGAGTACAGCCCTACACCAACTGCATGTTAGTATACCTGCCTATGTAGTATACCTGCCTATGTTAGCTTAAAGAGTCTAGCTCTACACCAACTGCATGTTAGTATACCTGCCTATGTTAGCTTAAAGAACCAAGCTCTACACCAACTGCATGTTAGTATACCTGCCTATGTTGGCTTAAAGAGTCTAGCTCTACACCAACTGCATGTTAGTATACCTGCCTATGTAGTATACCTGCCTATGTTAACTTAAAGAGTCTAGCTCTACACCAACTGCATGCTAGTATAACTGCCTAGGTTACTTTAAAAGGTCTTGCCCCATACCAACTACATGTTAGTATACCTGTTTATGTTAGTTTAAAGAGTCTAGCTGCTCATACACCGACCCTGGTATAAAGCATTAGGCATGCAGTCATGCCTATGCCACCCCCCCTCCCTAGTTCACACTCAAATTATTCTCTGGACCTCATACGTTAGCACCTTGGTCGTGATTAGGAGCAGCGGCCCACTGCCACCTTTCATGGATCTTACCTCCACAACCAGACACTGCGTATTCTTCTATCCATGCCACTAAGCCTACCTCCTTGGAATTGCATACCACCTTCCGGTTTTCTACCACCCTGTTGCCAAGCAGCTCCTAAAGTCACACTAACCACACCATGGCGCTTGCCCTCACCTGATCACATACCTCCCTCAGGCTTCCTTCTACCCTGCCTACAAACAACACCTGTATCCTTGCTAACCTCATCACAACCGACAAATAACACTATTCGCACAATATCAACCCAAGGGTTCAACCTATCCATTACAACACCCAGAACCTAACTACTGTGCCCCACAAAAGGCAGAAACTACAGACTGGGTTCCAGATTCCAGCAAGCACACTCCCCACCCTATCCTAAACATACAACCATATTGGTTAATCACTCCAATAAGTTAGCCAACAAGGCACCCGTACCTATACAAAGCACCACGCATCTGAATGGCAAGCCGAAAAACAGCGCCTTAATCAAAGGCGCTCTCATTAATGCCAGATCACTGCCAGCCCATGCGCTAGATATTGCAGACTACATAACATCACACGACCTCGACTTTAAGCAATCACAGAGACCTGGTTTCATGCCGCGTCAGGACCATCACTCTCCCTCGCTATCCGAGACCAATATTAGATCATCCGCCATGACAGAGAATCCAACCAAACTAAAGGTGGGGACATCGCCTTCATCTCAAAAAACAGCATTAGGCCTAAGAATTATTGCCAAGCAAACCACGCCTTCTGCAGAATTGCTATCAATCAAGCTACCAACATCAGCATCCTGCACAATCACCATCCATCTCATTTACAGACCCCCCGGACCCACATGCAGTTTCGAAGAAGATATCTCTCTCCTAATATCGACCAACACCAAACCAGGCTCCCAAGTTATCCTCATGCGGGATATGAACCTGGGTTTTCAAGATCCCAAAGATCACAAGGCACTCTCCCTCACCAACACAATTTCAGAATTAGGATTCCTATACCGCATAACTGAACCAACCTACAATAAAGGCAGAACCCTAGACTGGTTAATCAACCTCAATTGTGACATAAATATTACATCCAACTCACTGTGCGCATGGTCAGACCATAACATTATCGTGTTCACCATAAAGTAAAGCAAGCAGCTCAATCAACAGATCCTTGCCCCACCCATGAGCACTAGGAAGAAACATAACATAACAATCGAGAAACTACTGCCCTTACTACAGCCCATCCTTCACTCCTCAACATCACTCACCAACCCCACTGCCCTAGTTGACCTTTATAACTGCACAATTCTCAATGCCATTAACACAATAGCACCATTAAAATTGCGTAAATCCAAACCTCGTGCCCATCTAAATTCATGGTTCATCCCGCACCTCAGATCCTTATGAAAACTCAAAAGAAACACATAAGCTCTCTGGTAAAGTCTCCCCTCAGGTGACAACAAAGACCATTTTCTGCTCGGATCCCTCAACTACAAAGAGGCTATCGACCAGGCTAAAAAAAAGACAACTATAACAACCGCAACACCAAAGCCAAATCTAGCACCAAAGAACTCTTTAACATTCTTAAAGCGCTTGAATCCCCTGCCCCACCTCCAGACACCTGCATCAAAGATATCCCTTGGTGTACTACTATTCAGAAAGCACTACAAGATAAAATCTCAATGCTACAAAGCAAAATAGAATCTAAAAAACTCACCACCACCAATGCAGCCTTTTACCTATCACAAACCCATCAGACCAGAACACCTACAACCAATTCAACATCTCCCCACTCTCTATTAAAGAGGTTGAGGATATCATCATCAAACTAAAACCCTCCAAATGTCAGGGTGACATTTGCCCTGCTCCCATCATCAAAGAAGTTGTTAAGAAACTTGAACCCTTCATTACATCCCTTATCAACGCATCCTTCAAAACTAGCATTGTACCGAACAACCTAAAGGATGCTTGGGTACTCCTGCTACTAAAAAAGCCAATGCTAGAACCAAACAATCTGTCCAACTACAGACGGATCACCACAGTACCTTTTCTCTTGAAAATACTAGACCAAGCAGCATACCTGCAGATTCAGAAGCATCTTCAATCAAATAACCTTCTTGGTCTCAGACAATCAGGCTTTAGAACCAGACATGGGACAAAAAAAGCCTTGATTGATCTCAAGACCCAAACTGAAGCCCTCAAAGACAAACTTGCCCTTCTCCTCATATTAGATCTATCTGCAGCGTTCGACCTAGTAAACCACAAAGTGCTGTGTAACCATCTAACGTTAGCCGCTCAATTCTCTGACAAAGCAAACACCTGGATCCAATCATTCCCAAACAACAGATCAGTGAGGGTCTTAGCACCATCAGCTTCTGCAGAGCCAATACCTGTTACCTGTGGAATCCCGCAAGGCTCTTGTGTGTCCCCAACACTATATAATGTGTTTACCAATCCTTTGTTCGACGACCTTCACAGTCTGGGTGTCACTTATAACAATTATGCGGAGGACACCCAAATACTCATCCCTATCACAGGAGACCACACTACAGATAATAAAACCCTGAATGACCTGTACCTCATACTACAAGCCTGTATGGCTAAACATGGACTCTGTCTTAACGACAAGACAGAGTTACTCCTCTTAGGGACCCCAGCAAATCCTAACAAATTAGACTGACAGTTTTCAACCTTCAATATTGACGGGAACATAATTGACGAGACAAACCAATGCAATTGCCTCCTCCACGGCCTACACCTGTAAATTGATCACCACATGCAGACCATTCATCACCACTGCAAACTGCATCTCCATAGTCAGCGCACTAGTCCTCTCAAAACTCGACTATTGCAACACGCTATATCTGGGGACGGACCAAAGGAACCCAAATAAGACGCAAGTCATACAAAACAATGCCATTAGATCAGCACTGAATATCCCAAGATCACAACACAACTCCGAAACTTGGCGCAATCTGATCTGTTTATCCATCAATCAAAGAATTGCACTCCAGACGCTATCACTCACACATAAATGTCTCGCTGACATGGCGCCCAAGTACCTGCCCAATAGTCTCTCTCGCAATATACCAACTCGTCCCACCACAACTACACAGACACACTGCTTGAAAATCCCCAAATTCAATCTACAAAGAGCAGGAGGTAGTAGCTTCCCTATATTGGCAGCCAAAAATTGGAACGCTCACCCAACTACGCTAAGAGTTGAACCCTCTTACCACTGGTTTAGAAATAATGTAGAACTGTGGCTCCAAGAGAAAGAAATTAGCAGCTCCCCATGACACCACCTATCCTGGTCTGCATCTCGCCCAGCACTTTTACTACATGATCTGCATGCAATTATTTTATATGCAAAAATGTAAGTAATGTAATTAGCCCTTTTACACTGTATTGTTCTGATTCTCTGTATGTAACTTTGTGACATGTAAGACAAGCGTCCAGATGCCTCAGGGCTTGGAGCGCTCTACAAATAGATAAACTAAACTGGCATTTGGATGATGGTACCTGCCTTGGACACACGTTAATCCCTGCAGAAGATCACTTGTATTCTATAGACTTCAACCCACACACCCAACAAAACCTTTACCACTCGTCGAAAATGCATTAATTCCTATTGACTTTAAAGGGATCACCTGCCAAACAGCCACCAAACATGCCTGATTTGACCCACCTTTAAAAGACAAAATACCATAGCTCTCCACTCACCCGCCTTGCAAGCAGCTGAATAATCTCCCCCCCCCCCCCCAGTCCCTCATACGCCCATTCACTTCTATGAGCTCTCACCCGCCAAAAAGAAAATCGGGTGCTTTCACCCACCTTGGTGACAGAAAAGGTTGGGAGCTATGTCAATACTAGGTTGCGAGGTAGGGTTGACTGTGAGATTCATGAATATGTGTCAATGCCAGGAAAGGGGACGTGCAAGGCTCGTGTCAGAGGTGCCTGAAACAGGTATACTTTAGGGGATTAAGTATTGGTAGGCTTTCAGCCTGCAAAGCATTATCATTTGGGACAAACAAACTCGTCAGCGCTTGGCCTCTGCTTTGATTAAAAAAAAGTTGTCAAACTAACCAGATGTCTCATTACAATCGGTCTTAAGAAATTTAGCAAAATGCGAAAGATAAAAGGAGAAGGGCGATCCTTGTTGCGTTCCTACTCTCTTCCCGTGGAACTCCTAGAAGATTTTTGCCTGACTAAAACATGGCCGCACCCGTGACGCTGCCGCTCCTATCAGAAGGTGGTGAGCCGTTCGCCCGACGCAGCTGCGCAGTTGACAACCCAGCTGGAGGCTGCGCTCTCCAGTCTACCAGGCGCTTTAGAGATGTACAGCGCGTGCGCGCCAGCTCGTGTCGGTCCAGACCCATTGACTGTGTGTGTGAGCGCGGGCGCGCGAGCGAGCGGAGCATTCTGGCAGCCAGACGCGCGCGCTCCTGTCTCTGTGAGAGCGAGACGGATAGGTCGGTGCGCGCGCAGCCGCCTGAGCCCGGCCGGCACGGGACCCTCTGGATTATCGGTGCCCGTGAGACGACCAGAGGCGTGAGCCCCCCGGCATTAGATGAGAACTGGAGGGAACCGAGTGCGCGGCCGATGGAGCAGGCATGTAGGGGCCGCTGACCCCTCAGGACAGAGACTGACAACAGAAAGGTGAGGGAGAAAGAGCTCCCCACAACCCCTTGCACCGGGAGAAACATCAAGGGGGCGAAGCTCTATCCCGCCTTTGCAGGCTAGGAAGCAGCCAGGCGGAGGCATCCTAGGAGAGAGTCTTTCCCCTGACGAAGGTGACACCCCAGAAGAGAACTCTGCCTGCCCCCAGCACTAGGAAAGAAGGTACCCCCCCAAAGAGCCGGACAAGCCCCCGTAACCCCTATCCAGGAAAGCGAACATCGGCCCATTCATTATTTTCCCTAGAACAGGCACAAAGGTAAGAAACAGCCAAGAACACAGAGAGAGTACACCTCCCAAAAGAGCAAATACTACATTCAGGGGAATCGACCCCTAATTCCCAAAGCTTCCCTCCGTGAGGTAGCAGAGAGCCCCCCATAGAAAGAGCACACACCCCGCTATTGGATACTTCTACTTGCAGAAACCGTTGTCCTGCCTACAGTCCCAAAAGATATGCATACACGATCCCCTTTCCAGCACAACAGGTGGGACAACAGACCCCACAAATAAACAGAAAGCACCTTCTGGTCACAACAAGAGCGCCTTTTATACATTAAAGCAAGACATGCACCCTAAAAGGAGAGCTACACAAAAGCATACAACTATTTTTTTAGCATCTGGCCTACTCACCATTAGATAGAAAACCATCACATAATTTGGCCGTGACAGTCGGCACAGTGTGTCGAAATACAAATACACACCCTAGTTGCAAGGAAAAAGGAGCCCAACATTAAAGGGCATCAAACACCCATAGTAGAGGAGGGGGGTAATCCCCCCGCCCCCCCACAACAACCCATAAAAGTAAGTCATAGAAAAATACACAGGGCGCTGGAGTGTGCAGGATCTTCACACTCCGCTTCCATGAACAGGCAGCGGTACTACACAAACCCCTACCTGGGCTGCCCCCACATTTGCTTTGACCCATGAGTGGGTATGGTTGGACAACTCGCAGAGGCCCTACTTTTTGGCCACAACTGGATTTCTGTTTTTGGTGAAAACATTTTTTTTCGAAAGGAATTGTAAACTGTGGTTAAGCATGAACTACCAGCAGCAGCTGGCCAACTCGGCTGCGATCCGGGCAGAGATTCAGCGCTTTGAATCAGTGCACCCCAACATCTATTCCATCTATGAGCTGCTGGAACAGGTGGAAGACCCAGCCCTACACAGCCAGATCCGGGAGCATGTAATCGCCATCGAAGGTAAGTGGGTGTCACCCCACTATATAATAGTCGTGTTCTTGATCTGTAAGACATGCTGTGGGGCATATTCAACCCCTGCTTTAGTTAAAGGACAATTGCTGTGCTGTTGGATTAGGACCTCCAGTATTTTGTGCAACACCCTAGTTGTGGTACAGCAGCCACCCCATATACTAATGTCCCAGAACCCTCTGCTCTAGTGCAAGAACTGTCACTATGTTAATGTTTCCACTAATGTTAATGTTTCATATTGTGTGGGACACACTGCTTTGGTAGGAGAGCCATCGCTATTAGAAAATTGTTTTCCTGTCCGGGAACCATTGCTTTGTTTATGCACTATAAAGCAATGTTTTCTGTGTTTGTCAATTTATAATTCGGTGTCCATCCTGCACTAATGTGCTCATTTGCCAATTCTATGTTTTAGTTATAAAGCATTGTAGTCAAGACCATCCAACCACCTATTATGGAAGGCTGTATATGTAGCTAGCAATGTAATTGACAGGCGCTTGCATCAGTCTGTGGTGAAAGTGTAATATATGTGTGTGTATATATTAGCCGGGATGTAACCCCACATAACGTGGAATCAGACAGGCTTATCTACTTGGCTAGTGCTACACACAGTACCACAGCAACATACGCAGTGTCAGCGTTCCTGATCGCATGACAACAAGAGCATGATCAAAATATGAAAGCACTGTCTGTAGGAACTTTGGGAGAGGGTGGGATCCCACAGAATCGTATTGAGTACACATTAACGTGACCAATTTGTCTCGTGGGTAGAGCCAAGAAGTTGATGTATTATGCTAAGTGTCGAGGCCCACCACCATTTGTTAAAGTAGGCATGGTGAGTTGTTGGGCAAGGCCGTACTTGACGCTGGTCACGAGTGCGACAGCCGAGTTCTGGGGGTGGGCAGATTGACTCTGCATGCAGCAGATGTTACGGATAGAGCAAGTGAAGTTGTAAAATAGTCTTTTGACTTAGGGTGTTTAAGTTCCTTAAACCGATCCTATCCGGGAGTGCCCTACACATTGTTGTATTTGTGCAATGCTGTGACAATAAATACCTGGGGCTGGATGTGAGAAATGTGGACAGTGCCAATAAGAGCTGTTACTGGCTCACGCAATCCCAGAGTGGGGTTGGGTGGGCAACATTATAGATCATGGTAAGCGCAGCAAGCACGGTCACAAACGTATAATTTGATGGACAACTGAGAAGAGGGACAAGATATGAAAAGTTTTTGGTACCGATCACAACGCAAGGCAACAGGTGGAGTATCATAGTAGTAGATGCCTTACATGAGTTTCCAGTGGGTTGTAGCGTCATTGATTATTTGCTGGTGGGAGCTACTGCCTAACTTGTCAATAGTAATACCAGGAAGGCACCCTCCTGGCGGTTCCCTTGTATTTTTAGCACCACAAAACATGGGACAGCTCGTGTACAGCCCCGTAGCAGTAGTGTTGTGAAAGTAAGAGCACATGTCAGAAACAACCAGCTTCCTGGGTTTAGAGTATGGTGGTGCTAAGGAATACTGCAGCCTGTTCAGAAACAGCGCCGCAGGAAGCCCGGGCTCCTGGCGTGCTGACTGTGCATATTGTGGTTGCTGTTTATCTCTTTTTATGCATGGGTGCAGAGAGCGAGGGGCGCTTGAAGCGCAAATGAACGAATGCCCACAAAAACGCTGCACGTTCCAGTGAGATGTCTCGGGGGGGGGGGGCGGCTTGCAGCTTTGTAGGACGTCTTTATTGCCTTTCGGACTAGGTTCCTCGTATTTACAATTCACTAATCCATTGATTGCGGTCCTCGTTGTCATTCCGGACGAGGCCACCTGCTGATACACAGTTGTGGTGGGAGAAGGGGGTGGGGCGGAAGAGGGTGTGCAAGCAGCCGGGCAAGACCAGCTGTCATTTGGGAGACTGACATTGGTACGGGAATGGGGCGTAGAGCAAGCCAAAATATCCACCAGGCGCTGCACACCTCCTGGTCTCCCAACCCCGCACCTTGCTGTGCCCTGGGGCAGCAGCTCAGAGTTGTTTCTCTGCACAGTTTGGCCCGGCGGTGCATCATCCTTTTTATCAGGGCCTTCAAAAGCTCCAAGACCCTGGCAAGCACAGGGCATTGCTGCACGGGGACAGAGCCAGAGTGCGTATGTCGTGATGACGTGCCCGCGATGCTCTGGAGACCGTGTGGATTTGCATATCCTGCAGTGAAAATGTATGCACATTTTTTGCTTTGTACACACTTGTGCTGGAATGCTGCCTGTTATTGTCCGCCGTGCCTAGGGCGGCGTTTTCGTGAGGTCCCACAAAGGCAGCTTGTTTGAGCGCGAGTGGGCGATGAGGATAATGTGTACATTCCATATATTGCTGCCCGAAGTTGCGGTTCAGTTTCATTACCAAGTTCCAAAGCAAATGCTCCTGCTCTGGGGAAGTTTTCATTTGGAATTAGTGACGCCAGCTGTCAGTGCTCACTCATTGCTGATAGGCTAGACGTATGAGAATGTTTAAGTATGAGCAACAGCGTTGATGCTACAGGTGTGTAGACATTGGCGATATCCAGACGGTGTTGTACTCCACGCTAGTTGTCTTTAGCTTTTAATTTAATGCCCTATTCAGAGAGGTGTGAATGTTGTCTGCCCTGTACTGTCAACTCGATCCTGGTATGCATTTACTGACGGAAGTCGCATGGCGTGTTACAGGTGTTTGGATTCACCTTTCAATTTTGTCCCACTGTGCCAAACTTCAGAGCATTGTTATTGATGCAAAACTTAAGGCGTGTGTGGCAGAATTTTTTATTTTTAACTATGCGTGTATGTATTTGAATTGCATCTGGCCATTTTTTAATTATCCCACTTAATAAACATCTCATTTGTAACATATACAGTTATGTCAGTTCGTGGGCTTTGTTTAATCCATTCCACTCAATTTAATCTGCAGGATGAATCCATTTGTTTCTGTGCTCGGCTGCAGGTCGGTCGAATCTCGGGCTATCTGGGTACCCAGGGCCTTGAGCACGTGGACGTGTAAAGCTGTTAATGTGGTGCTGTCATCGTTTCTCTTACACTTGTGTTGCTGTAGTCCGCCCCAGTAAAAACTCCCATCGTGTGCTTGCTCCAAAACCACAGTTCAGAGACAGGAAAATGAATGTTAGATGTTCGTGTCTACGAGTTGTGCACACTGGCATTTCGCTCCTTGGGACTCGGTATGTTTGAGTTTGGATGTTGTGCATGCACTCTGTTTATGTTGCTGTTCAATATGAGGTTATAGCTACTCCTTTGCATCTTTAAAATTATTATTTTTTTTTTGCATAGCACAGTTCATTGGTATTTTACCTCTCGGTTTGTGATCAATCGAAGTGCATTATACAGTCTAGCTCCCCCAGTCACACAGGATGACGCACCAGAGCTAATGAAAGGTGCGTCCCTCCGCAGTGGAGGGGCTGCAGGGCGGGCGGGCCGGGAGGCGCTGATAGGGCGAGAGGGAGGGGCAACTGCAGGCCGCCGCCAAAAACTGTTCGAGGGTGTGGTGACATGCCCTTGACCGGGACAATGGGAGATCCACAGGTTCTCCTGCAATGGCGCTGTTAATAGGGGTCAAGTAAGGAGGGGGAGAGCATCGGCTCACCTACCTTGCCATCGTGACACTGCCGGACGCCTTCTAGACCTCGCCTCGAACCTCTGCATCGCCAACCGCCGCCGACCTAGGAGGCTGCGACACACTCCTCTGCCAAGCTGCCTTCCACCCTCCCTTTCTGGCAGTAGGAGTGAAGAGTATTAGGCGTAGGAGGACCATGTGGTCCGTGATTTGCCCCTCCCGGGGGGATGCTGACGCTGGTTAGGTGCAGTGGCGCGGGCACGGTCTACCGCTCACTGGGATGGCTTCGGCCCGGCAAGAGGGTCCAACGGAAGGTGGACAGGAGGTAAAAGCTGTCGGTCAAGGTAAGGGTGCCTCCTGGGATCACCCCCAAACATATGCTATGGCGGAGGGGTCCGCAACGGCGTAGGGGGGACCTCACTACTGTAAAAATGCCAAGAGGGGGCAGAGTGGACAAAAGTAGTGGAACTATTCGCTACCCTCGATCGTCTACTATCCTCACCATCCCCGGTCCTGACTTTCCTCTATTCCAACCGCCATCACTGTTTTAGAATTGTACTATCAACACTGCCAAACAGTGAAAACGGGTGCATCTTAAATGACCACATTACTTTCAGTCGGTGTCTTCCACAGATTGCAGCTTTATGTCTCCTCCTGTTTTTAATCACCCACCATGACCATTGCACCTCTAAAGAAACACGCTAAAGATAAAAGCCCTGCCCACCCATTACCTGCACAAACCGTTGTGCCTGCAGCAATTCCACGTTAATCGTGCTTACTTGCAGAGCACCAACAATCCACTGCTCTGCAGGACTATGTTGCTGCTCAGGTACATGCCTCTAGCTGGCTGTTCAAGTAAAAGCAAACCAGCACCAGAGAGAGAGCTCACCACAAAGAGTGTTCTGAGCAGGACTTTGGTTTGAATCCCCAGAAGGAGGGGGGATCAAAAACAAAGGTACCTTTCCCGGAGGTCCAGGAATGATGATTCAGGCTCCAAAAAGAAAGGGAACAATGGCAGATTTTCCTGAAAAGTAGAGGATCGTTGTGCCCTTTAGTTCCTACCCACTTTGATCTCTGGCCTAGTGGAAGCCATCCATGCAGTCTTCAGGGATAGCAGGGTTTCTTCTTGTTGGGGACCGCTTGGCTCTCGACCTATATGGGGAGGCTGAACGGTCACTGTATAAATCTTTCAACCTGTAAGGGGTGGCCGGCCTCTAAGGACAACCTGATTCTCAGCAGTACCTTATTAACCGCATCTTTTTGCAGCGAAGTTCATGCGCCTTTGAGATTTATGTCCTTAGTAACTAGGAATACAGATATCACAGGGAGAAGTTCATGCGCTGCCTTGTTGATCCCCCCCCCCGGCCCCCTGCGTTTACCATAGCCTGGACATTGGCTAATACAAAGCCTTTAATTACCCAAATGGTTAAGCCTGAAACGTTACACAGACTTCGTTTAGCAGATGGATGTGGCGCTGATGTACTTTAATACCTCTGATGTGATTAGCCGCTCGCAGTCTGAAGCGACTGTGATGCGTGATATGCTGGAGGGCAGATTGTTGACCAGCTAGGATGAAGCCTCTGGGGCAAGTACGTCTGCCAACCGAGTCAGTCATGCATGCCTTTTGCATGGCGTACATGGTGGCCCTGGGAGGAAAAGCGTAATGAATGAAAGGTCCGTCCTCTGAGGACCTCGTCCAATAAATCGCTTTCCGCTTATAATTGACAAGGAGCAGGATCCCCTTTGTAAACACTCGAAGCCAGAGTATTGGGATGAATTGAATTTTTGATTCATCATTTATTTTTGCAAGTGTTTTATTCCATGATCAAATCCTGTCTACATGCTGTTGCATGTTTCTACTTCTTTGTAAATTAATATTGCGCATCTTTGTGACGCAAGATGTGTGTTATTTTTTTTTCTTTTCCTTTTGTGTTTGTATTGTGCCAAATGCTGCCTTATGCCCACTGCAAATCTTGATACAGTTACAGGTCGTGAAATATTGAACCCCCTATAGCCAGAGGTGCACGCATACTTTGGACGTGAAATAATTATATAGCCAGAGAGTCCACAGGGCTTTTCAGTGGCGTCTCAGAATAGTCATTTTACGTGTAGCTTCCCTCACAAACATGCTCACGTTTTTAATGGATATTTTTAACTGTGTCCTAATGGAGTGAGAGCTGGTTACACAAAAGGAGGGAGAGGAGCAGAACCAATCGGGAGATGTTAAGCAAGCCTGCAGTTTTATCTGGCGTGAGATGAAGCTGGAGTTGAGCTACATTGGGCTGCTTGCTCCGAGGATCAAAATTTGCTAGGAGCAATCTAGCCTCTCTTTGTAGCCCTAAAAAATCTGGCTAGACACCAACTTTTATCGGACACTATTTTTGACTCCTCAACTCAATTAGTGCCATACAAAAATGTACATTAGGTCTCGCCAAGAAGACCCTTTTAAAGTTGCAGTGGGTCATGTACAATGGCCATAAAGTTGTAGATTGCATTACACGTGGAACTTAAATGTACACCATGCTAAGCGCTTTACTTGGTGGGAGATGCTGCTTACTTGTTGATGCATGACACCTAAGAGCTACTTTTTATCGTCTGCTCATCAATTCTGTGTGATAGGTCTGTGACTCACTCAACTAATGTATTTAATACATGGGTCTGTGTTTTGACATCGTGGTCACAGGATCGAGCCCCTAGAAGTCCACTTATTCCTTCAGAGGTTTATAAAATGAGTGCCATGGAGTAGGGTAGCCAACATCTGTTAGGCTTACAGCGCGAAGGGCCCCACCATGGGGTGAGCTGCAGTCAACATATAAAACGATAGTCCAGAGTCTTTAGCATGGTCGTCTTTAATCAGTGATTTAGTCAAATGTTGTTTGAAGACAAGACACTTTACTTTTTTTTTTCTGACGTCGACTGGGGTTGGAAAGAGTCTGATGTTGAGTATGCTGGTCCCGGGGAATGGTTTTCTTTTGGCCATTCTTTGTTTCAAGTTTGGCCATGGCTTTGCCCCTTGTGTTGCGTTGGCCTCGGGAGATTAGTTTTCTTTCAAAGTGGGATGGCGGTGTCGGTCATTACAGCCTTTTAGATTATAGAGTATATTGAAAGCAAGTGATTAGACATTGGGTAGATTCTGCATAGGTGTGGTCTACTTTGGCTTTGGGGATTAGGTTTGCTAATTCATGAAGTACCACTGAGCGGGCCTTCCATCAATCAGCCTTACTTCTAGGATCCTGAGGCTACACTGGATAACCCAGGTGGGTGCTTTATGTCTACTTTGTCGACTTTTAATGCGATTGCTAAGACATCCGATTTTCTCTGTACATAGTGCAGAACAGTTTGAATATTAGCTAAGTCATTCAAGAATTTTCATAAATTAACAACTGTGCATTTCCTGTCTCCAGCTATGGAACATTGTCTGTACTAGAGTTAATTTGTTAAATTTACACTGAGGGATGATTAGGTCTTCGTTTTCTTTTACTATTCTTATATATTAAATAGACTTTTAACAGAAAATTCAACTTTCTTTCAAAATAAAAACGTCTTATTTCTCAATAATGGTTATTTAGAAATATCTATTCGTTCGTAGTGTTTTCTTTTCATGAATGCTGCAATGCATAAACGTTTGTCAGCTGGTCAGATTCCAGTTTTGAAATATTTCATACCTAAAAATGTAAATACATTGAAATAAAAATGTTTTGCATTAGTGCGCAATGTAAGATGAGGAGAGTGACGACATCAAGATAGAGAAGCCTACGAACTCGGGTGTTTTAAGGAGAAGAGAATGCTTGCCCCTGTAGCAAGTGGAATGGGAGCTGCTGGTCCTCCAGAAAAGGATCTTACTTTGATTTGCAGATGGTGCAAGTCGAGTGGGGGGGGTTGGAGGTGTTGCGTCTGCTGCCACTCCCAAAACGTGGAGCTTCACTACCTATAACCAGGAGCAGTGGTTGGGGTGGGGCTTGCTGGTACTGTTGGGGAATGGCACTTGAGGATCCTGCTGACACTGTGCAGAATTTGAGTGGGAGAAGCCTCCCTACACTCGCATGTAGTGGAAGAGGAGTCTGCTGGGGAACTCGTGTAGTGCATGGCTGGCTCTATAAGCAACTTTTTGAGGGTGCCATGGGGGTGGATTTATTAAGCATTGACCCAACTGGAGTCTTGTGGATCCTAATCTACAAAATCTTGCTTTCTTGTTTAAAGTCTGCCCAAGACTAATGTTTAGTGCCAAAAGATGGTGATGCAAACGTTCTGAAGACATGTCTGCTTAGAGGTACCTGCTTGAAAAGATCTTGGTCTCCATCAGCAGGGTGGTGTTCATATGCTTGCAGTGGTATTAATGCAGACCTTTGTTACTGATTAAGTTTGTGAAGTGTCTACTAATTAAGAGGAGGGCCATAATCCCTCCCTGCATTTAAGAAGTGCCCTTTGTGTATGCCATTTGCACCAGGGTGGAAAGAGTGGTAAAACAATCTGTGGGGTCCTCCAAGCATTCACTGTGACGAGTGCTTTCTGAAACCTTATGATGGAGAACGGGCAGTCTTCCGCAGCTGTGAACTGTTCTCAGAGTAGAGGCATTGAAAGGGGACCAATGAATGTCACAGAGCAGTCGTTAGGGCTGTATTTAATGACTCGGCTAAAGCTGCTTGCACCCAATTTTCTTTGTTTTGAGTGAGGGATGACGCCAAAAGCTCTTGGATTAGCAGATGCCGCTTTCAGATGAGGGGGCCCACCATGCTGTTTTTGTTGGGAGTGTGCTCACTGGCGTGCTACTGTCCACACTCTGCTGCACATGCATTCAACAGTCCGGGTTTTGGCTCTGTCAAAGCCATATATTACCCACTTTCCCTGCCAGTCTGATGCTCTAGGACGAGTTTACAGTGTATATACGCCCGTTCGCCCCTCTATTACCCCATATCACTTTCTTTAATTCTCTCTAATGATTCGAAGGACACTTATGTCTCTTTGTAGTACACACAC
The DNA here is from genome assembly GCF_040938575.1 of Ambystoma mexicanum. Lineage (NCBI taxonomy): Eukaryota > Metazoa > Chordata > Amphibia > Caudata > Ambystomatidae > Ambystoma > Ambystoma mexicanum. The sequence goes on along the minus strand of NC_090931.1, from coordinate 882,592,048 downwards.
AGGCCTGTTTTGCAGACTTACTATTGCATTGAAATGAGACGCAGTACAAGACTGCATTCTGTAACCAGGAGGTCCTGGAAAGTGAAACCGAAAACGTCGCCCATTGGATGGCTCTGAATCTTCGGATTGTTTTCTCCTGCTGCCCACACACTAACGTAGGACATTGGCAACGGTACAAACAGCTCTCCTGGCTTTCTCTGCCTTGCCGCACCCGCTGTTAGGGCCAGTGGGTACGGGTAGGTTACCAGACCAATGTAGGCACTGGGAGGGAGAGCTGCAGTTGATGCAGTTTGCCATCACCTTCGTGCTCACTCTGTCGATGGTGGCGGGAAGGGAGAGGAGTAGGGAATAGGAAAGCAGACCAATGGTTAACGCTTTATCCGCAGCCTTCTCTTGCTCTTCAATGGTGCTGTTATGGAGAAGAGCACAGGAATGCTGCACTAATTGGCAAGTCTTGGCAATGGCAAAAAAAACACTTGGACATTTGTTAACTATCTCTGCCGCTGTCGCCAGTAACTTGCCGTTTTATGGCAATTTTTGGGAATGAGCGAAGATGCATGGTGCTTGATGCCAATGCTTGGCAAAGTTTCATGTACCTGTGAGTTTGATGGCAAATAGCAAGTGCGCAATTACCTGCGCAGCTGGCAGTGGTGCATGTTCCCCAGCAGATTTTGATGAGAATTGTTGGCAATGGGGCAAGTTCTCTCAACTGTTATTCCGTTCTTTGACAACATGACTGCAATCCCATGGGACATGTTGGCTGCCTCACATGTGTTTTTGCCACAATCGGGCAGGTTGAGGATTTGGATTTTCAAAAACTCAAACATCTCAGCTATGCCTGTGCTTGTAAGTGTTGAGCTCTTTTTCCTGTTGAGTTTATTCATGCTAGTTCCCTTTAAATAATAATAAAAAAAACAGAATTGTTCATCCTGTAGCTGCTATTTTACAGGGCCTTTTAGTATTAATATGAAGTGTAATTAGGGTCACCTGGTTTGTGTATTCTACCCATACAGAAGGATGAAAGATGCCCGAGTGAAGCACCAGGGGAGCCAATTATAAGCACTTCCCACTGAGAGGGGGTTGAAACATGCACTGTGAGCCAATGAAATCATTTCTATGGAGGCCGCTTTACTGCTCGGCTTCATTCCTCTGTGCTGCAAAAAACACTGTCCTTGCTGCAGTGACTCTGAAACACGTAGCCCACTCCCTTCCTACCCTCCATCGAAATAAAAAGATAATTCTGTACGCAGGCATTTTGCACAAACCGGGGACATTGTACAATCGGGAGCAGCGATTGGCTCTTGGACGGTGAATCATCGATACGTTTTGGAAGAGCTTGTGATGTGTTTCTTATGTACACGATATTGCCGGCTAGATCCTTGTAAAAGCCCTAATTAGAACTTTTTTGTAATGTTAAATCTCTTCACTGCTTTTAAATTAATTGTACGAAACTGCTTTAAAGGTTTATACAATATTTTATAAGCTGCATATTTGTGTTTTTTTTCATCTTCAGCCAAATTTATTCTACATTGATTATTGTATTTACTGTAAATCCTCTTGCAATAAGGCAAACATGATGCCAAATATTAAGGGGCATGACCGTGCACCCATGTATTATAACGGAAAATATACTACCCACCATGTGTAGAAAGGATTTTGCAAGTCACCTGGGAGTTCTGTGAGCTTTATCGGTCACAAAACTCTTAAGCCACTAGTAATATCCTTGTAACGTCAGATCGGAGTACCATGTGTGGGGAAGGTGTGCAAGTGAATTTGGGAGAATGCATGGGGTGAGTCCTATTAGTTTCACGTTGTTGTCTCCCTTGCCCTTCACCAATGCAGCGATGCAGCCTGTCTCCATGCCGGTTCGTATTTTTCAACCTTAGTACATGCATATATTCAGCCAGTGTGGCATGGTGTTGCTGCTTAGTGCAGCACGGTGTCCTTAGTGCAGCACGGTGTCCTTAGTGCAGCACGGTGTTGCTGCTTAGTGCGGCATGGTGCTCTTTGTGCTGCATGGTGTCTCTCCTTAGTGCAGCATGGTGTCGCTGCTTAGTGCAGCGTTGTAGGGTTCACATGCCTCCATTGTTGGCACACCAACTCTGAAAAGCGTTCTCTTGAAAAGATTGCAAATTCGAGACGTGGGAGGCGAGCAAGCATGGGAAATGTCACATTTTCATAGTTAAGATTCATGAATAGAATAGTGTGTTAGCTATGAGGGAGAGGACTTTGAAAGAGATCCAAGCCTGCGATTATGGGTCCCCGCCCCCTTTCCCACCCTCGCCCAGAATCCGATCATGCAACCGAAATCCCTGCTTCCAAGAGTAGAGTCATAAAAGGCGCACATTGATTTTTATTTTGTTAAGGAAAGTAAAACTGGTGAAATGAGGAAGAACACATTGCATATGAATTAAAATTAAGGCAGTTTGATGCGAGTTCCTTTTGCAGCTAAAAATTAGCTTGTGTAAATGTAAAGGGTACTTGGGTGGTTGGAAAATGAAGTGCCCCTTTTTAGGCCGACACCCTGCAAATGTCCCCCCAACATGCCTGAAACGCCTGTGATCATATTTTAACCTACATTAATAACCACGCTCTACATATCGGATCTCGCCTCCTCCCAAGTGTTGATTGCCACCGTTTTGTTCGTGGGCATTTTTACCATGCACTTTTTGTCGAATTCGACCAATTAGATACATATATGCAAGTATGGTGTGGGGTATGGGAGGTAAGTGGCGGCCACCCCATTATAGAAATTAAATTGGTCGTATTCAATTTGACAAAGTGCATACCAAACAAAACAGTGGCTATGAACAAACGTAGACCCCCCTCCGCCCCTGAGATGGCTAGTAGTCTCTCGGAAGTCTTTTCTGACAAAATCGAAAACCAATCTAACCTGATGTTAAGGCTTGCAGTTCCTTTGAAACACCACCAATGTCTAAATCGGGTCACACACCCATCGTCATCTGCCTTCAAACCTACTTGCCTTCAAACCTACTACTCCCATCGAACATAAATCCAGTGAGTCGTATGAAGGCTTCAGGAGAACAATGCATCCCCTGCCATGTTTCTTTTTCAGGTCCGCTATTGTCTCCCCTTTCCTTTAAAAAAAATAGACCCTAGATCTTACGGAACCACAACTACTGGCCTATCTCCAAGATTTGTTTCATTTATAAAAACCTAAAAGGAATCGTAACTAGATAATTGTCTGAATATAGTGAATCCCTAAAACTTCTCAGTGACTGCTAATCAGGGTTCATGCTCGGCAGTAGCACATAAACCGCTCTCGTATTCATGAGGGAAGAGCTAGTAAAAGCCGTGACTGTTAAAGCTGCCTGTGTTCTCATACTGCTGACCTTTCAGCGTATGACTATGCCCAGCACCCACCACTAATATCAAACCTCTGCTCCTCTACAGACATTGAAGGTCCTGCCCTCAACTGGATCACAGACTTGCTCACAGAATGCACCATTAATACTAGACTAAGATTTCAAAGCTAACCCTACCAAACTCCATCTTTAGAACACTGAGGGTGCATTCTCTTCCTCTGGTTGTTTAATCACACCATTATGCCATTGACTAAACTCTTGAACCAATTTATTTTTCAACTTAATGCAGACGATGCACAAATCACATTTAGTCAATCAGTGATTGGGTGAAATCTGTCCACGAATTGTAAACCTTCAACAATCTTTGTTTAAACTCTTCAGACACAGAGATTCTGATGTTTGGTAACCCAATCCCTCATTTGCTTTCTTTCACCTGACTAGACTCGTCAATTCCCTCAAGAACCGGGGGAATCCTTCTAGAAACAGGCCCAGCCTTTACCGGGTAAATAGATGAAATAACCTACAAATATAATTTCAAATTGCACCTTCTTTGTAAAATCCTACAAAACCTCGAAATGAACCAAAATGTGGATCTGACCAGGGCTCAAGTTTTATCTAAACTAGCCTAACTTCACTTACCTGATGACTAAATTTAAAATATAGAAATAATGTAATGCGTAAAATGTTTTGCAACCAGGGTGATCAACGGCTTAAAACCAGAGAGATTCCATCTTGCCTGCCCTTAAGGCGCTCCACTGGTTACTCTTGGAGCTCAGAGGCCGCTTCAAAACCCTCTGACGTATTGAAGCATTCACTATATGGTCCCTAAAGACAAGATGCCTCCAAAACCCTCACACAGCAACTAGACAGCTAGGTCCATCTGGTGACAACTTTTCAAGCATACCAAAAGTTTAGAAACAGAGACATGGCTGCTAATCCTTTGCAGTTCTGGCCTCTAAATACTGGAACAAACTACCCAAGACATTCAGGGTTTAAAAAAAAAACACCAAGTTCAAAAGGGCACTTAAGAGTACCCTCTTCAGATTACTCTTCTTTGATCCCTAAATGGACCTAGACTCCTCAAAAGCCCCCACTCTCCTTGGTGGTGGGCAGGGGGCGCGAACCATCAGCCCTCAAATTCTAAGAGCCCTTCAGCTCTGCATTCACACTTACGACCGAATCAATATCCCTGTCATTTACTCTCGTTGTTAACGTTGACTTGTTTTATTTTTCTGCCTTTTTACCATGATGTGCTCTTTAGGTTACTAGATTTATTTCGCATTACCTTGTAATAATAATTCAGCAAGAGACACTGCTTGTAGTGCTCTGAATTAATGCAAATTATACTTTGGTGTTTTATGAAATGTCAATATAAAAAAACGAACATAACATATTTTCACCACGAAATTGCTCTTCAGGTGAGGCATTCGTAATATAAGATTTCTTGTGACACCGTTCTGCTGCTATCACTGACCCGAACATTATCTGTGGAAGCAGGACACTGGATTACCCCTGTTTTTTTGTTTGTTTGGGGAGTATTTTCTGCTTTTTAGTGAGTAAAACTCTCTGTATGCCGGTTATCTGTAGGATTGATTACGAGGTGCAGTCCTGGGCCGACTTCCTGGTTGTACTTATGATATGATAGGTTATTTATAACGCGCTTAATACCCAGAGGTTTCTAAGTGCGGACCCAGGGATGGAACCTGTGTTGCTCCGTGTCGTCTTGTTTCCAAGTCGAGCACGCTGCCGCTGAGCTATCCTCCTTGTGATACTTGTGCACCTCCCTCCCCCTGTTCCCCACGGGTTTCTGCAGAGCACTCATTCCTGATGGATGAGAACACCTGTGGCATTAAGACTCGGTGCTGCACAATCATCATAAGCACCCTCGCTGCTTCACGCCAGACCATTAGATTGAGCACGTGTTGATGCTCACCAATCTTCGAACATGCTCCAAGGCAAAGGCCCTAAACAAAAAAGTGGCGGGACTCTAACGTACACAATGGGAAGTGATATCACCATAAATTACACATATAAGTAAAATATGCCATTTCATCCAATTGGCTTGGAATGATTGAAGAAAGCGTTCTGGAAAAATAACCTACGAGGTCCTGTTTAGTTTAGGGGAAATTGCAAAATGTGCTTATGCTGTGATAGGTAAATAAATATTCCCTGGAGAGAAATGTACAAATATCAAACATTTTATCTACGGTTTCTGCTAACCTTTCTTCTGGACAAATGGTCAAGTGGCTAAGCGTACGGACTTGAAACTTGGCGACCTCGTTCGAATACCCAGCACGCACTATTGCAAACACAGAGTGCATTCTTGATGTTAGATTAAACAGAGCAAACTAACATCCTTTTAACTTCTTGCCTGAAATAAGCACTGCCCTTTGAAAATAGTATGCGGACGCCTTCCGCCTAAGTGTATCCTCGACGTGTCCACTGACTTGCTCTCTGTACACACCTTTTAGACTGCTTTACCCTCTGAGCAGGTAACCTTTTGCTCTGTTAACCTTCTGCAAATAAGGGAATGATTATAGTTTAGAACGCGCACGTGTTTTTCTTGAAAATTCCATAGATTTATTTGTGGAGTCTTATGTCAAAAATTACTTCAGGTGCAGGGGTGAATATTGCAGCTCTGGCAGTTGCTGCCAAGCAAAAAAGGTAAGCATTATATTTGTTGATCATTATACTGTATCATTAGAATTTGTGCAATTCCTTTAGACTTTCTCATATATTTTGAGTTTTGCACATACTGGTTCCTATTTGTGTTTTTTATAAGACTTAATACTTGACGATTGCAAGGTCTCTCACTACAGGCTGTGAGAAACCTACCTATAATAACCCAGGTGAATCAATGTGATTGACCATGTGAGATTTCTTGACTTTTTTACTCACTGCAGTCTCTTGTACTTTCATACTCCACTTTATATTAATTCTGTATGTATTTGTTATTACAGACTAAATTAACTCTTCTCTTGAAGACTTGTTCAAAATGTGTTCCTGATGAAGGGATCTCCCAAAACGTGTTGAGCCTTAACAGTTTTTTTTAACCTGAAATTCACTGAACTTATTAATAAGAGATTTTGAACTGTTTTGAATAATATCTAAAGTTTTGGTTGTTTATCCAACTTGGAGTGTGCAAAGCACGGCAGTGTCCATTGCCTTTGGACACACATTGTTATTTTTTTTTTTTTAAACTGTCTGCGAATACCCATGTTTCCGTGTTTGGGATTGTGAAAGGGGGATCCGTGTCATGCTGATGGGTTGGGGAGCAGCATATATGGGTCTGGGTACTGAAAGCAATTGATGAAATGGATCTCTTAGTACAGAATTAAAATCTTCTTCTAACAATTGACCCTTATATCCTTCACAAACGCTTTTGGCGTTGCGGGACACAAACATGTATTGACCTGTCCAGTGGTGATTATTTTATTTCTCAAGAAAGGTGTAACACAGCAGACCTTGAATAATGTGCTGCAATGAGTTTTGGCAGCAGAGTAGCACCCTAAAATAAATAGCGATGTAGAATTTAGTTTCCACCAAGTATCATCGATTATCACTCATGGTCCCTTCACTAGTAAGCATACATATTTATAGGCCAGTCCTATATTGACATTGAAAGTTTATCAGGATTGTAGTTCCAATTTCTAAACTGAAAGTGCGTGGTATTTTTTAATCGTTTGCTTAACTTGCCAAAAGGTGTTGTGGCTCAGACAGAACAAGAATTCAGAGCCAAGCAAAAAAAAAGGGGGTGCTTGACACTCTGCTACACTAGTAAGCTTTTCACCATTTCCTATCCATGTTTCAGCGCCCCTTGAGGCCTTTGGTGGGATCAGCCACACTAGACACTTGCCATTTTAAGACTTATAGCTCTTGTTGGATGCCCTCGCCATATGGGTGCCTGTGGCCATAGATTTGTGACGGGCATACCCGAGCTCCTAGAGGCTGCCCTTGTGGCGTACCTTATGTGACATTAAACCGAGGAGATGGATAGGTGACGGAAGGACATCCCTCTCTAGAAGCTGCGAGGCACAGTGCTAGAGGAGAGCCCAATACTTTCTGCTCCTAGTGTAGAAGGGGCAGGTTTTGAAATTGCCAGGAGCTGAGAGCTATTCATGCAATTGGTGCGATACAAACATGTGCAATACAAACCTAGCTATGTGATATTAACTTTGTAGGTTTGGAAATGTTAAAAGGAGAATAAAGGGCAACCTAAGGGACATTTAATGCATATGTTGTAGTATGTAATGTACACAAAGTTGGAGATTGCATCTTGCGGTCATGTTAGTTTGTAGCGCTGTGGTCCGACTCCTGGTTACCCAGAGGTAGCCTCTGCCCCTGACAGGTGATGCGTGATTCCCAGGAGCGCTCCTGACCAACAAATCCTAATTTCGACCCCTGAGGGGTAAATGGAGTTCACCTTTCATTGTTTCATTACCTGGTGTTCTTTTTCCTCTATCCCCTCTTTGTGGGTAGTTCTCCATTTTTGTTTGCCTTTGAGGTGTATTCATAGCCAAGGTGCACTAGGAAAGAATCTATGCAAATTCAGGAGCTATGCTTGTACACGTCGTCGGAAATGTTCGCAAAGATGAAGGGCGGATGCACAAATGGCTACATTTGCAAGAACTTGTCTATTTGTGGAATCGGTAGAGTGGAGGGGTGGCTGGTGGCTCAAGTCTTTTGCAGACTGGTCCCCTCCCCCCAGTGGAGGGGTCGCAGGGTGGGTGGGGTGGGAGGCGCTGGGAATACTGGGGAAATTGGTGGCTGAACTAGCAGCCGCCGGAAGCTGGCTGAGGGCGTGGGGGACATGCCCTCATCCAGAACAATGGGGAAAGCCACAGGGACCTCGGTTCTAAAAGGCACTGTTTTAAAAAAGGGCCAGGGAGTGGGGAAAGAGCAGCAGCTCTTCCACTTGCCATCCATCATGACAGTGCTGGAAACCTCGAGGATCTCTAGACCTTCTACTCTGCCTGCTGCCGCCACCTTGGGAACCTCTGCCGCAATCCTGTTCAAGTTTCCATCCAACCCTCCCGTTTTTTTTATTTTTTAGGAAGCAGCGGCGGAAGGGGATTTGGCAGGTGGGGGTGGATCATGTGGTCAGTTATTTACTCCTCCCAAGGGGACCCTGAGGCCAGTTGGGTGCAGTGGCTAGGGCACAGTCTGCCTCTCACTGGGATGGCTTTGACCCGGCAGGGAGGTCCAATGGGAACGTGGATGGATAAGGGGTGTGTGACCAGGAGGAGGAAGGTGTCGGACAAGAGAAGGGTGCCTCCTGGGATCACCCGCCAACACAGGGAATGGTAGGGAGGTCCGTGACAGCGTAGGGGGACCTCACCGCTGTACAACACCCAAAGGGGGTGGAGATGGCGGTTCCACCTGGACTGCCTGTCACAAGGAGGGACCACTGTAAATATGTGTATATGATTATTTTAGATGTACCCGTTATGATTATGCAGTTTGGTTTTCTTAGGGTTACCTTTATACTTGGATGTGGTTTAGCAATGTTTAAAGGATTAAACGTGACCGTTTATTTCCAAAAAGTAGGTGTCTGTTGGTTTGACTGGCATTACCTCACTGCTGAGCCCACCGACTATTTGCTTTTTAGTTTCTTGAACATTTTGGGACACTTGCGATTCCTTTCTTGGACATCTTCAATCCTCCATCGGGTAGAATTTCACACACTTTAAATGTACATTGCAACCTTTTCCATCTAGTCTGCTGTGTCTACTAGGCATGCACTGGCGAATTTTAATCTCCCCTCTGTGAGCTTGCAATGCTGCATGCTAGTAAATTTTAGTTTCACAGGTGGTACACAATGTCCTCTGTATTTTTTTATTGGACAAATCTAAGTGCTTTGTACATGACAGCCTATCGATAACTTGCTGGTTCGTCATTTATAAGCCTTTTATGAGATTGGTGGGTTTTTGTTTTGAGCGTGAATGTCTGTAAACGCTACTAAACTTGTTTCGGGAGTAAGTGCAGGCTTTCTTTCTGAAAAAGTCCACATCATTTAACATGTACGTCCTTATCGTATGTAATGATAATATAATTCTCGTTGCTCTTATTCATAGTTTACACCATGAACTGTTGACTGGTCAAAGATTGAATTGTCAGTGTGTACCTATTGTGTCGTGTATGCCCCACCCCCGACCCCCCCCGACCTCCCAGGCTGGTCAGATTATGTGGGTGGTTTGTTTCAATCCTAGTTCTGAGAGCAGAGCTGACACCTATTAAGCAACATAATCTGTTTGATAGATGTATCCTAATGTTTATATATTGCCCCAAATGCACAGAGTCAAATTTACAGTCAAATAGCTAACGAGCTCCCAGCTACCCTCAATTTCGGCCCCTGCTGACCAATGACTAAAACGCCTGCAGAACAGGCACATTACTTGACCCATTTTGGAATTACCTAAAAAAAGACCATCTGGACCATAATTCCTCTAAATCTTCAGCAGAAAGAAATGGCAGTCTTTGTCCAAATCATGTTAAAACATTTCTTTTGAAATATTACTGATCTATTTAAACCTTACCTTGCTTTACTTTGTCAATGCATCACAAATTTTACAACAGGAAAATCATGAAAATAAGCCGGCAGCACACCTTGCACTATCCATGGATGAGTGATGATCTACTTCTAGTGATTCAGAAATGGTGTGTGCATTTAAAGTACTGGCTTTCATACCAGTGGGCGAGTGCCTTTAATGCCTGGCTAGTAGCAGGCAACTTTTCACCCTAAAATTAATGATCTGTTCCACGTGGTTTCACCGAAATACATTACACGTGATATTTGTTTGTTTTTTCAATGGGGAGTGCCTCCATATTCCCCACCATCCCCTCTACCTTTCCTCACCCCTCTGTGCCACCTAACCTTTAATTATACCTATGTTACCCCCACAAAGTAAGTTACCACATAGACGTTTATTTCAATGCTATCGATAATACATATAATAATCATCACCTGAATGTGGGATTATGGGGGTCTTCTGATCTCTAGCCTGCCTGCATCTTGTGGGGTTGCTGTCTTGAATCAAAAATGACTTATTTCTTGTGAAAAGAGCCTCTTTAACCCTACTGTGGGCTACGTTGCATTGCAGACTCTTTTGAATGATAGATGATCAAGCGTGCTACATAGCCCCCATATGCATTCTTCCTACCCGTGAAGGCTTTCATCACTAAACCCTTTCTTACTATCCACTTTTATGAATTGTAAAACCATTCCTGAGTAAAGCGCTTAACCACTTAAATGGCTGCTACTGCCAGTCGATCCAAGGGATGGATTTTTCTACCCACAGATCACGAATTTGGTTTAAAAGGTATTTCATTTTAGGTGGTTTTTGTTTTCTTCCTTTTTCCCCGTTCAGTAGTAGCCCTGGTCAGTTGATGGGTCTGTGGCACAAGATGGATATTCATCGTATGATTGGACAATGTTTCGGCTAACTAATCTCTGTAGACTGCTTAAGGGCTATTTTTTTTTAATTTAGATAAAAAATGGGATTGAAATAGCAGTGTCATACTCAAGTTAAACAGTATAACCGTTGTGATTGGTTGTTGTGGTTTTAGCAATCTGTGCACAAAGTGGTGGTGGGAAGAGCAGGGCTTAGTTGTACGAGAATTCTTTATTTAAGATCCTGAATGTTGGATCTCTGTCTACTTTTGCTTTGTACGACATACGTTACTGCTGTTATTATTTGTGATGCCAAAAAAACGTGTTCGTTTTGGGCACATAGTCTGTAATCCATAGTAGTTTGCTAGCAGCAGCTGGTGGCTCTAAGCACAGCAGCCACTCTGGCGGGCATGCGATTGGGTGACGACTGGCATGGCGGCAGGAGCGTGACTCACGCCCTCTCCTAGTAGAGGGCCAAAGCCACCCCATCTTTCTTGCTTTTTCACACTCCTCCACGGCTGATGAGGTCGCACCCCCTCTCATTCATTTCCTTCAAGCAACTGCCAAGGGGGGCAGAAACAACTCTTCAACCCCAGAGAAAGGTCTACAGGCCAGTTCTGCTGCAAGGCTTAGAAAAATGGACTAGTGAAATCAGAATTTTGTCAGATCTACAAGTGGGTTTTTATAACAGAAATGAGCGCAGTAGATCAGCCACTTGGAATTCATCTGCTGTGCTTGAAATGCATAGAATTACTCTTTGTTGGCCTACAAATAGCGTGTGATGCTGTTCTGTGGGACAAAACCTTCAGTCAAGATTAGTAAAGTATGCGATTCCATTGAAATTACTAATGGCAATCATAACATACATGCTGTTAATTATGCTACTCTCTGATATGGAGTGGGTGGTTAATGTGCAGCTAATTTTCCATTAACTTGGGGAGTAATGCAAGGGTGCTAGCTAGCACCCCTGCTATTCTCATTGTACATCAATGAGAGACCCGTTTGTTCATTCGCCAGATAACTTGTGGGTTTCCAAAGTGTCACTCTCTTGAAGACAAATCCTACTTCTCTTTGCTGATGACGACGTACTTCAGGCGGCCTTGAAATAGAACTTGGATCTGCTTGATGACCTGTGTGATGAAATGGGGTTGGAAATGAATGCATCCAAAGCAACATGCATGCTATGGCACCCAAAAAGAACAAAACTGACCAAAGAGGGCAAAGGGTTGGAGATTGATATAATGTGTTTAATTGCCTATTGTGCGATTTAGATTTAATTTTAAAGGTGCCTGGTCTGCACAATTGGATAAAAACACTTTATATACAAGGGGGGGTTGTTGGGTAACCTCTAGATAAGGAGGTAGGGAAATGGCCCCATTGTAGACTTTTATTCGGCTCGGGTGATTGCAGCAGCCGTCTGTGGAGCAGAACGGTAGGGTATTGTGAGGGTTGAAGCTCTTTCTAGAGTGGATAATGCAATACTACAATCATTGTTCACCCTCCCTCTCCCTGCGTCCCTCCCCGCATACCCCCAATGAGCTCTAGTGATTAGCACTGGCTGTAAAGGGTATCGCCAACTATTTAAAAAAAACATTTTTATAATGACTGCAAATCTGGAATAACAGTGAATTACTAACTGGCTTAAAATACGTCCTTTCTCGTGCTAGAGCTGGTGTTTCACCCCGGTTCAATTATATATGACCCGTGGCTTTGAAGTTGAAACTTGGGAGAACTGTGGTTATCTCCACGTGAGCTTTTCATTAGAAACTATAAGTCGTGCGTCCCTTGTATCTTGACAAATTGTTGGATACAAGTCTATTATCCAGAGAGAATATGTAAACTGGGCTGAGACCCTTACTTCGATATGTTCTCCAAAAAGGTGCTTTTCAAATTTCATATAGGTATTTTGCCACTGCCTAGTTTTACAGTGAGGCGGGCTGACCTGTACTGGTTTTGTAAAAGATCTAGAAATATCCAACAACATTTTTTACTCTTTTTTTTTTTTTTTTTTTTTTTTTTGGGTGTTACTAAACCTGTAGTGCAAGCCTGGAGATTTCATTGAAAAATGCATGATTTTTAATGATTATATTCTATGTTGTTTATTATGTGATATGAGTGTCTGCTTCCACTTTTTAGTAGATGTAGTTTTCAAATTGATTCTATTATAATTGTCTTCCACATCATGTGTATTTGTATAATCAGTTTTATTTACTGGATTGATAATGTTTTATAATTGAACTGAATTATGCATTTTTCTATAGGCTTTTTGTTGAATTGATTTGTTATGTAATGCGTCTATGGCTGGGGCAGAAATGAAGCTTTTACTACTCCTAATGCATTCTTATAGCAGTCTTGCTGGCTGAAGCACAGCAGAGCGTATCGTTCTGGAATTGTTTTTGCAGTGCTCAATTAAAATGTGAAGCTATAGGTGATGCAGTCAATCTCATTGAAGCCCATTTGGTCCTCAGTTATGAATAATGTTCTATGATGGAGGGATAACCTATTGGACTTGTTTGGGGGTCCTAAGAGTATTCAGAATAGGTCCTGTGCCAACGGACTAGAGGTGAGAACATCAGTCTAAAAACCTCCCCTCTCGCCCCCTCCCATTATGACTGGAAGGGGGGCTGTTCATAGAAATTGATTCTTTTAGAGCGCTGCTGGGATAAACTAACATAGGATGTCATCGACTGTAGTCCATGGAACCTCAAACCCCCCCCCCCCCCCCCCCCCCCCTCTGAGTTTTCAAAGTTGGGGTGAATACGGTCTTGTGCTAGATGGTATTGGAAAATGCTAAGTTTGTTCTAGAAATATATTTACTCTTATGATTTTGATCTTTGACAACAATAAATAGAACACGTTTGTTTTTGTTTGAAACATTGCTGTGTAGAGAGGTTTTTTGCCATCTTCCATGTCAACATTTGGAAACTGACTTTCTGGGACATAGAAGAAAGCCTAGCTTTGGTAAAACATATGATTAGACCCAACCCAAATTAAACAGCAGTAATATCTATGCCTAAGAGAAAACTCTGAAACTTCGTAAAATCAATAATAAATCAAATTAAAGAAGAAACTTGAGCAGTCGCAACAATTGTTTCATCCGCGTGGCAGAGGATATACAGTCCTGGAGACTAGGCAAAGCTGGCAGATGAGGAGAACGGATTAGCCTAGTGCGCTTCAGCCATCCAACCTTTTTATTACTCCATTTTCGAACTCTTTGCTGATCTATTGGTCTGAGCTTATCCTTTGATCCTATAATTGCGTTAGAAATGCATGCTCAAGTTATAATAATTTGCCGCCTGATTCATACCACTGCACTATAAAGTATGCAAAGGCTGTTTACTCTACATGGTATGGCTGCTTTGCGAGCATATATTTCTGTGTTAGTGGCAGACATTTCGATGCAGACATGTGGAATGTTTTTGAACCATTCCCACTTTTCAATCCTGTTGGTCCTTTTACCTTTTTTGTTTTTTTAGAAAAAAGTGCACTTTGAAAGCGCATGTACCAGGTGTGCATTTCATGTTTTTGTTCTGGCTAGAGCTGGTCCTCTTAACTTCAGTGGGTTGCTGCTTGTGCCGCATTCTTTCTTTACTGCTCGGGATCATGCTTGCAAATGATGATGGATTGGGAGTGGTTTGTTTGTACTTGTCTGTAGCCCACACGTGATGTAATCCAGTGGTGATTCAAGATGGTCATCATTTTTCTGTGTGTATGCACCATCTCTTTTCAGTGACACCAGTCATAGGTTATCACTCTGCCAGGTTCTAGGTAACTAGTATAGTGTGCCGAGCATGGGGCAAAGTCTGTCATGGTACTCTGGCTGGCAAAGTATTAACAGAATGCAATAACATCCGATCCTCACAGAGAAGGCTTTGCACGATGGAAAGGTTGAGTTCATCTGTGAACTGTCTGGGAGCTCGGATCAACCGGGAACCCCCCTGAAAGAGCTTTTCTCGTTCATGCCAGAGACCAGCGTGCCTTGTTTGTCCTGACTGAGGGCCAACTGCAAATGCATAGTAGGCTTTGGTGTTGTGTGTGAGGGCCAGAGATGTATTCAGATCCTGGTGCTGTGTTTTGTGTCGCTGTGTCATTCTTGCACTTTTCCCCCTCCACCCACTAACCCCTCACCCCTGACTCTTTCAGATTCAACCAGAGCGCCCAGAGACCATGTAAATGGCAGCAGAGCGCAGTATAAATCCCAGTGACATGACATTTTGTGTAGGAGCGAAAGATGCCAGGCTCATGAATGGGGATGCTGTGTCCGTCCAGCTGGACGGATTCCATGGGCCAAGGCTTCCCAAGAGCTCGATTCGTGTCCAAGGTGACATTAAGCAGGTGTTGTGCATGATGGCCAGAGGTGTGTGGGGCTGTGGGCTATGTTTCAGCAATTACTGGTTTGTTGCACTGCCCTATGCCTTCGGAGTGTTTTATTGAAAAGACTTCTGTAAATAATGCCTTTACGCCAAAGAATTCTCTTTTAGAGGAGTTTTGTTCTTTTAGAGGTTGACAACTTCGATTAAGCAGGCCACGTTTGTCTAGTTAGCGAGTACTGGCCGCCACGAGGCTTCTTTGCAGAGCGCATCTGCGCTGCTTGCCAGCCCACCATGTTTTTCACACAAACAATCCGTACAATGCAGCGTCGTTACGGATCCCTTCCTCCTTGCAGTTCTGGGAGTGCATCTGCTGATCCTGCTATTGAGAGCAATGACAGTCTTTGTGTCAATGCGTTCCCGTGCTAGGGAAGTCCATGCCTGCAGCGGGGCCCGAGTACTCGCCGGATGAGGAGTCCACGCCGTTCAGCAGAATGTGGCCTTTTAGGGCCCTTTGCCGAGGTTATGTGTGAGGCACCCAGGAGGCATACACCTCAAAAGACCCCCTGCTTTGCTGGAGACATTTCCTGTTAAGATTATTTAGTAGTCACTAACCCAGTTTTTCATAAAGTAATACACGCCGCAGTCGAAAAAGCGTCTTATAAATGGGAGCTGGGCGAGGGGGGGGGCGGCTTTCACATGGTTTTGAAGTCTGTCTGCGTGACCTTTTCTTAAACTAGACCATAAAGGGACACAGCGACGCGCCAGTAGGAAAAGAGCTGAGCAAAGTATATGACAGCTGCTCTACGCATTGTGGGCACATTCAGGGTTTGCAGTCACTATCCAAGGGATTCACTCATTTAAATCGTTATAGGATTGCAAATAATTTTTTTTCATGTCAAAAGTGGGAAACATAGAACTTCCCTTTTTGAAACTGCATGTCTGGTGTAAAACCGTTTTAAGTTTTTTTTTTTTTTAAAGACTCCTGTTTATTTTCACAGCTGCTTGCTGTCCACACTTCCCCAGGATACACAGAACCCTCTTGAACCTGCTGCTGTGAAGGTGGTTTGTCTTATTGAGTTGCAGTAGCTGTGTTGTAGTCGGTGGTTTTCGCTGTTCATGCAGTTATTACTGGATTGAGATAGTTGCAATTCTATTATTATAATAGTATTGACTGGCAGTTAACAAATGGGTTTTTATTTCAACAACATTACAGAAAGTCCAACAGACCATGGAGAAACGTATGTGATGACCATAAGGTAATCCATTGAAGGCACACCACTTGAGGCTTTCTAGCTCTTGGAATGCATGGTTGACTGCTTATTGGCTGAAGGTGTTTTTTTAAAAATGTATTTATTTTTAAAATGATTAGCCATTTTACCTCTAATATTTGATGCATTTTCTTGCATCAAATCCTTTACATATTTGCATCTGTAACTCTTGCTGTTTGGTCCTTTCTAAGCCATTCTTTGCTTTGAATGAAAGGGAAGTGAAATGTAAAACTGAGTCTTCAGGATATTCTCCCCATCATGAGGGGCTCTAGCTCTGTTTGTATGAATACAAATTGTCAAAATTATGTATTATGCATCGCTATCCATCCATGTTTTGGTCATTTCATTTTGGTGATCAGGAAATCATTGTGGGAGCGGGGTGGGTATTGGAGATTAATTACATAATGTGACTGTTAACAGATTTGAGACGATTCTCAAGTCGTTAACTCAATTTTTTGGAGGCTATTGTGGATGAATCTAATTTTCTTGTAGAAGGTTTTTGTCACTACATACGCGTCTCTAAATAACAGGAGAGGAGGGAGTGGAGAGAATGGGGAAGGGAAGAAGGATGAAAATGGAAAGGTGAATAATTTAGACTAGGGAACGGTGTTAGGCTTATTGCACATATTGAAGCAGGGGCCAAAAATTCAAGTTGCAAGCTACAAAAATAAAAAGTTACTCACCACCTCACTTCTATACACATATACAGCACACAATGACTTACTCGCCAAGAGCCAAATGGGACTAGCCAATGGCTATTGGCGAGTGCACATTTTACTAACTGTTGAAACATTGTTAAATTTGAGTAGTTGGTAAACCGCTTTCCACACTGTTTCGTTCAAGCCCTAACGCAATCTAACGCAAACATGAGTGCATACAAATTGGTCCTACCTTCACGTTCATCGGCTCTCCGTCTTGTGCATAGGTCCTGCCAGCAAAACAAGCCTGCGATACGTATTTCCACCTACATTGTACTCTTGCTTGGAAGCCTTTGCATGCTTACCCCTGACCATGTTTCTTATGCACGCTAGGTGCAGTGGTGGACTGGGAACCAAAGTGGCCCGATATTGCACATGTTCAGCAAGCTCAACCCTTTTTTAATGAGAACATTTGTAAATAAAACATATTGCCACATAAAAGAGGCCCAGGCTGCAGAGGCCTACTGGGAATTCTCCAAAGTCGCCTATAGGCCAGTGCACCCCTGGCTAGGTACCTGGCAGCTTGGCTGATCTGTGTTGGCCTAATGCCACAATCGTGGGTATGGATTTTCGTCTTAGTTGGGGAGAGTGCAGTTTGGCCTGTTCACTTTCTATGCAAAGGCCGGGGGGGGGGGTGGCTTCTGCATCCCCATCTTTTGAGCAGTTACTTCATGCAGAAGAATGTATATTTTGTTTGTGCTGGTGGAAACGTTCCTTTCTTTTTTGTAATAAAGTCTAATATTGTGTAATGTTTGGCATTAAAAAACTGGTGCGAGACTTGAGTGATCTGACTTGCGCTCTCGTAAGTGGCTTGGCTGGTGCAGAATTGGCATAGGTGCTGCCAGCTGCTCCCGGTCTCACCCAGACTGCATGTGAGAGACTTAACCCGTGTTTGCCCATCGGTACGTGCACAGACCTGCGCGTTTCTGCTGACAAGAGAAGCACTTGATCTTTGCTGTCTTCATTTCGCAGTGTCATCAGCGCCACTTCAAGGGCACTGCGGCCTTGTGCTGCAGTCTCATGCCAGACTCTGCCAGGGATCGTGGCGCAATGCGCTCTTCTTGTTTCCGTATCAACTGGCAGAAGGCGGTCTGGCTGCAGGAGGAGATTTAGTGAAAGGAATGCTAGCTTCTAAAAGCTGCTGCACTTTCTCCCTCACCAACCCATCCTTTTCACCCCAAATAACTTGCAAGAATAACTTGAGAGGCTGGCCACTTCATTCTCAGAGCTGTTTGTTTCTGGAGAAAACACATTTACGCTTTGCTTATTTTCATCCTTTTTTGCACTTTTTAAAAACATTGTGTTATGGTTTTCAGATTAAGACCTCCTCATAACAATGAAACGACTAGGATTTCAAGAGGGTCAGGGTTTTTTCACTTTTGAAGGGCAATGAACATGCTTTTGGTGGACGATGAACAGGGAATATTTGGGAGACCAAGGGGTTCCTATCGATGGGGAAAACGAACCACAGATAAAAGTGGCGTTCATGGAGAAGGCTTGCCATGAAAGGGCAGGGTGCTTTGCCGGGTGGGGTGGAGAGGGGAGTCACTGGGCAATGTGTCACTGCAAGCAGTGCGACAAGGAGTAGTGTTCATGCTGGATACACTGGCCAGTGCGAGATGTGTGGCTGTACAATCTGCAGACGGTAGAGGTAAGACGGAAAGCTACTTTACTCTGCCAGACTAACCCCTTGATTGATCATGGAGGGGATTCCCGGCGCCTAATCTTTGTTTTTACACGTTGTGCTACAGCGAGACTTGCAGATAACATTTTGGAATGGGAGTATTTTACTCCCTATTTTTTGAAGTTGAGTATAAAACGATATTTCAAGAGATGAAAGGTTGCTCCCTTTCTCAACAGAGGTATTTGTAAGTGGGAATATATATATGGATTCTCGGCTATCTTTTTGTAATCCATACTTCATGGCACCTCGTAGTTCATGCACATTAAGAGATTAATGTTTATCTTTAAGCTCTGCTTCAGACCAGGCGGAAATAACATTAGCCCTCCTTCCTGCAGCACTGCACTGCCAGCGCCACGGATTCCATTGATCTCTGGAGTGGTCTATGCGTCCGCAAGCAGGCATTGATATGTTTCCTACGCTTTGCCCTGCGCATTTTACTCCCAATGTTCTGTTTTGGGAGTATTTTCCTGTTTTTAGGAAGTAGGAGAGAGTTGTATGTTGTTTTCTTTTTAATTAACTTCTCACTGTTCACTTTTCGTTCCACTTGACTGTCCTTTTTCATTTTGCTGCCTTTTTATCCCCACAAGCGTTGATCTGAAACCTCAGCCTCACTAACTTGCATCTATTTACTGTCTTGCATGCTAACCTAGGCCAACTCTACACATTCTTTTTCGCGGGCATGTGTAACCCCCAAACGATTTCGCTATTCTCATTGTGTCTAGTACTAGGCCACCATTTAGTTCTTAGTTCTCCCTAAGGAATAACTCCCACTAGCAAGGTTTCAGTAGTTTCTTGAAGGTTGTTGGTATCCTTTTTCTTTTGTTTTTCGTTTTGTTTGAACTCTGACCACTAAACAAGCAATAACTTCTGTTGCTACGTGACATGTATGTTTCAAAGGTATGGGCACAAGGCTTTGCAGCTTAACATGGTTTGAAATTGTCAGCAGCTGAGAGCGATTCAGACCCTGCTTGTAGCCTAGACAAGCCTGCTTAGCTTGACACCAACGGCTACAAGGGGCTATTTTGTACTCCCTAGACAATATGGCGCCATACAATCCTGCCTATGTGACGTGAACTTGGGAATGCATCTGAAAAGAACATTCCGCCTAGAAGACATTTACACCATAAGGGATCATATATAAGGGACAAAGGGTTCTAGTTTCTCCCTTTTGGAAGAGAGATTTACAACATGCTATGTACTAGCTCCTTGTTGCTCAAAGGTTGTCCCTACTTAATGTGTGATGCCGGACATGAAAGAGTTGTTTTTGGCTGCTGCTGAACAATTCTCACTTTGGTTCCTCCTTAAATGTAGATGTTGCGGTCGGAATGGCTAGGGCAAAGTGTCCCTTCTGTTCTGCCATTACATCTCCATGCATGCGGCTCCCTATTTCACAAAGGCATTCAAGAGCAAGGGGGAAGCAGCGAGCAAGGGGGAAGCAGCGAGCAAGGGGGAAGGATTGGCTTCAGATGCCAAAGGCCCCAAAGCTAACTCCTGCATGCGTATCTGACTGAGTTCCCAACAACTGGATATGCTTTGGCTGGGGTCGAAATTGGAATTCCTGTAGAAGTAGTTGGAAGAAGCCCCTGGGTCTCAGGATTTTTATCTACCCAGGATTTTCTCTTCGTGGCGCAGGAGCTATTACAGTGCATCCTCATGAATGGCGTGCCTGAAAGATGGTGGAACATGTTTGTTTGCCAAACTGTGCTGTGTACCTAAAACAGCACATTCATTGAACCTCTCCTTCTAATACTGTGTTGCTATATCTTGCACTCCATTGCTGTCTGCAGCTGTTGAATCCTCTATTTATTTACATTTCTTTAATTTTTATGTTCTTTAAATTGCGTTTGCTTTTTGTTTTTACATTTCTTTTCTCCGCTCTTCTTTCTTGCTGTTGCCTCTCCTTTGGATGTAGTCTTTAGCTATGTTTGCTGCTACTTCATAACTCTACAACTAGATCTGTTACTCCATTAATCTGTTTCTGCCATTTATTTTGTTTAAAGCGCACACCTCTCAAGAGCAGCAGAGCGCTGTGCAGAGTGTGGCTAGCCGGCATTTGGGCTGGCATCTTAAAAAGTGCAGTACTGTGAGGTCTGTGTGTCGATGCGAGTCTATTGGAATTAGTCCTTGGTCAGGTGTTGAAAGACCCATGTTTTGAGAGATTTGCGAAATCGGAGAATTGTGGGGGCATTCCAAGCCTACACTGGGATCGAGTTCCGGAGAGTGGGTGCATTACAAGAGAAGGATTGTTTGCGGGTCCTCTTTGCGGACGAATTGGGATTCAAGCCGGTTGGTCGCTTTGCCGCACGAGTAGCGTGTGGCACCAGATATGTGGAGCTTATCCGCCAGGTACACTGGTGTGCTACTCGTTGCTGCTTTGTAGATGAGACATGCAGTCTTGAACAGTGTCCTAGCTTTGGGTGGAAGTCATTGTAGTTCCCATAGGATGGGGTAACTTAATTGTGGAATTACATGTTCTGTATTGCCTCGCAATAGAGGAATGCTGTCTTGTAATGTAAATCTCAGTTATTATCGATTTGTGTAAGGTTTCTATTTGTAAACCAAACGCACAATAAAGGATTAGATTAATCTGTTTCTGACACATTTTTATCTCTGCTTACACCTCTTTGTCTGTGATGCATTGTTGCTTCTATATAAATGACAAACTACTACTCTTTCACTCTTTGCTACTGCAGAACGAGGTGCTAATACATAGTATTTAACAAATCTAACTTCGAAATGAGATGCAACTATAACTTTAAGGTCCAGTACGTATGACAATTCATGCTTCACTTGTCGTTTAGAAGATTACTTTTGTAACTTGTATGCAGATTCCTAGAAACATAGTTTGTCAGATAGGTGTATTTGTATGGCACCAGTTGGCTTAGGGAGCCCAAAGTGGCTTCTGGTAGCTGTTGCTGTCAAGCTAACCATGCTCTTCTAGGCCCCATCCAGGAGCTTAATAGCGCTCTGTAATTTCAAACCCAGTTTTGGGCGACTGAACCCACACAGGTGGCTAGCCTATGAACGTCCACCTTATACATGCAGCTTAAGGAAGCACATTTGGGGTCATGGACTTTAACCAGCTCGTTGTATGTCATGTGCTCACTGCAAAGTTCTATGTTTAGTGTGCGACATCCATGTTGTTTCCACATTCATTGATGAATGCTCTTGGCGCTGTAGAATAATTCCTTTCAAAGCTAAAAAGTGAATGGTCCTTCACTGCAAATGCAGTTCTCGCAGCTGTGGCTAGCGGTAGGATTGTAACTAGGGCGGGGTGAAATTCTGCTCCACCTGCCGCAGAAGCGAAATCTGAAAGGTTTCAATCTGTTCCGCCTCTCTTGTGTTTCAAAAAAAGTGGTGCAAAGTTTCTTGTGCCGCCTTGCGACCCCAAACAAGCCGTGCAAAGTTTCTCGTGCTGCTTCACGAACCTAGCATGAATTGAATAGAGCGGCACAAAGTTTCTCGGGTCCCGGCGCGGACTTAGTGCAAACCGTACAAAAAGCTGCGCAAAGTTTCTCTTGCTGCTGCATGAACCTACCACGAATCTCACAAAAGAACGTGAAAAGTTTCTCGTTCCGCTGCATGAACCTAGTAGCACAGTGCGAAAAACCTGTGCAAAGTTTCTGGTGCCACTGTTCTAACCTACCATGATTCGAATTTAAAATAGCTACACAAACTTTCTCGTGCTGCTGCGCTAACGCAATTAAAAAAAGACCCACTCGAAGGTGTTCTTCTGGCTCACGAATTGGCACAGATCAATAAAAAGACGTGCGGTTTTTCGCTGCGCGCCACACAAAACTAGAATGAAACCCCATGCAGAATTCAGTGGCAGCGGAAACGTAATGCTGATTTTGCAGATCGGGCCGAATCGGAGGCCAATGCGGATTCCGTATTATTCGCTTTGTGGGTGCAAGCTTCGGACACACCTGATTGCAACAATTAAAAAAAGAGGGGAATGCACATACGATGCATGAGCCTTTAACATTTCCTGTTGCAAAATACAAGTGGAGTCTTTGCAGATCCCTTTCTGCATTGCTCGGTCTACTGCTCCTGGCTTATGATGGGGAGAGCAGGCGCAGGTGAAACGGCTGCAGGCAGAGCCGGCCTTAGGGGGAGGGCGCGCCAGGCTGCCGCCCGGGGCGCCACTCCCCCCAGGGTGCCATTGGCCCCCAACACGCCAGCTCGGGGGGAGTCTTTCAAGGGCTCCCCTGAGCTGGCGTGGTGGCATGCGCCTCATTGTCATTGAATGAACCCGCGGTGGCGGACTCATTCAATGACAATGGGGTCCTAACGCGCCCTATTTAAAAAAAAAAAAAAAAAAAAAAAAACAGCTGCCCATCCTGGCCCCGCCCCCTTTCGCCCCGCCCCCTGTTCCCCCTGTTAACCAAGGGCGCGTGGTGGGCGAGGGGGGGCGCCATTTTGCCCAGGGCACTGCTGCCCTTAAGGCCGGCCCTGGCTGCAGGGACTGCCGTGGTTGAGGGGACACCACTTTGGAATACACGTCTAACTGTGCCAGACACTCCTGTTGGCTGACCCCCCCACCCCCACTAACATCCCCACCCACTCAAATGGAGAAACTGGCTTTGTGAATTCCACCCCAACGCCCCATGTTTGGGAATTCCTGGCTTGAATCATGAGTCATCAACACTTTTTGCGAATCGACCTCCATGTGTTCTCCGTGATAAGGTTATGAAAAATAATTCTGCTCTGTTATCTTATGGCACCAGTTTGATTATTCCTAAGCCAAACCTCTCGATTCTATTTAAACTTCGTTTTGATAACCGTTTGAAATGCTAGCACTATAACCTGTCAAAAGGCAGAGGTCCGATGCTATGAAAAAAACAACATGCAAGTTTCCAGGGTGTGACCATTGCTTTTTTTTACTTGGTGGATAACCGTGTGCGCAGCTGCTTCTCGTGATAGCACTGCAGCATTTGGCTATCACGTCACTGGACAGAGTGCATATTTTCTTCAATGCGCTGTTTTCGTTCACCTGCCCTCTCGGCCCAATCTGCACATCACAACTACGTTAGAGGTGTGTGTGTGTAGTTTTTTTTTCCTTCTCCTTTTTTCAAAATCTTTCTGCTCACAAGACGAATCCATGCAATAAAATATGTGCATGCCACTTACTAACAAGGCATTTAATAATGAGTACACTAAGTAGGAGGCATTTTTGGAAGCCCAAAGGTATTGCATAATAGCAATGCGTTAACCATTTATGACTTGCACTTATGATGCAGGGAGCTTGAATTTCTTTTGGGAGCCGAGTTGGAGCATGCGTTTAGTTTTTCATGCAGGTGTACAATTAACGAATTCCTATGGAATCCACCTGTTGGTAGCTCCTGCTAGAAGCAGATGGATTCCATAGGAAACCATTTTAAACACTGTTTGCCAAGGGTAAATGGCAGTCGGCCTTTACAGTTTTTGTAAAAACGAAGGCGTAAAGGGGACCTTGTATGTTTTTTTTGCTCTGCTGTTCCAAAGAGGGAAATAGTAGTCCCCCCTTTGCAATTGCCTCTTCATATAAAATGACACATAAATGGTTGTGTGCCTTTTTGTTCTTATACAGCTTAGTTTAATTCTCTTTGAACCATTCTCTACTTATCAGCCAATCTGCATGTCCGCAGTATTGTGGGGATTTTCGGGTTCAAGGAAGTAGGGGGGGATCTGGCCAGAGAAACGGCGCACAATAACATGTGAACTAGGCTTTATATACCAACATGGGTCATCATGCCATCAACATCCACATTCCAAAGAGTGCCCACGGAGTGCCTCATGGAGTGCTATCCTACATGGCTCAAAATGGACCTCGGTTGTTTCGGCCAAATCGCATTAGATCTTTCTGGACGGACTCTCATAAACTGGTGTGTGCCCGCTTCCTGTATTTTTTTTTTTTTTTTTTTTTTTTTGTAACCTGGTATATTCCCAAATTGAGGCCTCACATTTCATAGTGAACAATTCCTTCCTGAAGCCCTGTAATGCTTGCCTCTTGATTTGGGCCTGCCTACACATACTTGTCCATATACAATCCCAGAACGTGAGGCCCTTATTCTATGCTGCTGCTGGAAAATAGCCCTCTCTCTCTTGCATTTGCTACATCATCTCTACCCGGATCTCTGATAGACTCCACTGAGTCTTCTGCACAGAGACGATATGTCATCATAACTTACAAACTGGTGGTCTTGGAGCCAATAAAAACCTCTTTTTGCAAAAACGCTGATCTCCTATTTCAGGTCCACCCCCAATGATGCCAGACTGCTGTGAATCCTCTAATGACTCGTCTAGTGTCCATGCCCTCATCTTTCACTTTGGCCCCCTTCATAAAATTATTTGCCCCTCCACTTCATCATGCCACTTTTTCAGAGCGCTCTACATTGTTGAGACTTTCACCTCTATGTTCCGAGTAGCTTCTTGGGAGCGCCTTCTGGTTCTCCTGTAGCAGGGATTCCTTCTGCCAGCTTTGCCATACCTTGTGCAGCCATCCATACCCATGTCCCTTTTCTGGTCACCTCCTGATTGGGGAAGCAGGCTCTGCTTTTCTTGGGCTGTTATTTTCCTTGCTTGATCTGTATTAAGCCTGGTGCTCGGCTGTGATCTCTGTACATGGATGCCCTCACCCTTGAACAAAAAATATAATAATTACTCGTGTTTTTGGAAGACTTTTTTTTTTAAATTAATATATCTATCCAGGTTCCTTGGGGCCCATCTGCAGCGCAGCTGGGGAGTCCAGCATCCAGGGGTATTTTCTGCCACTCCTCCAAATATCTTTGTACCTACCTCCGCTGCTATGTTAATTAATGTCTCTGCTCCGGGTTGTCTTGGCATTTACTGTAAATGTTAGTCACCTCGCTTTCACTTTCAGGCATTTCTTCCTCGTGAGGATGGATACCCTGTGGGACTCGTCAGTGGATCTCTGTGGCTCAGGCTGACGGCCGCTAGTCTTGTATCTTGTACGTGCCACACCATTGTATGCAGGCTCGGTTAGTGTGGCACCCTCTCCTCTACACACTCCACGATAAGCTATAGAAGACCAAAGAAGGGGACCCTGCTCAGTAATCTCCAGTGAAACATGTCCATCTTACAGCCGTACTAGACCTTTTGTCGTTAATTAATGGCACAGTAGGATGCAGTAGTTTGATTGCAAGGAAGACATTGCGCAACGGATTGGGGCTGTTTGACCGAATTTATGTGCCTGCAGTCGATTTGACCTAATGTTTTTTTGTGTTGTCATTTTGACCGCAAATATGTGGAGGGGGGAGCCCCCCCTGCACCTCCCCTGAAAGCCCCCTATATTATTTATTAACCTGAACCCACCCCCACATATATTTGCGGTAACCCTCCTGCCCCATCCCAAAATTCAGTCAAATCGTCTGAGGGCAAATCATCTGCGGTCCATTTGGGTAATAGCAGCAGCACCCTCAGTTAGCCTTTTCAGTGCTTCAACAAATTCACATCCAATCATGCAAAAAATCCCTGCGGACTCTGACTCACCGTTGCTCCACAGAATGCATACGCCCTCCCTCGACCCCCCCCCCAATTTGTCCCTGATAAAATACCATTATTTTTCCACAATATCAATCACTAATGTGTGTGGGTAGAAGGCTGCAGCTGCTTTATTTAGCATGAGTTCATGTACAAGTTCATTGGTTGCAGCAATACAGCAACAGGGTTCTGCGCTTAGCTGCCATTTTAGCTTTACCCCAGCGTAAAGAATAAATATTCTGAGGAACTCTGGATTCGTTCTCCGGTCTTGTGACCTGTTTTATATGGGCTCTCATTTTCTTTTCTCTTTTTGGAACTTTGTCCCATTTATGTGGCTTGGGAAGGGCTTCCAGGCCCCATCAACCTCCCTTCACCAAATAGCAGTCCCCTTGTGGCAGCTGGCAACACTCATGCCTAATGTATGCACCCTGTAACTCTTCCAGGATTCCACAGATGCTGCCGCCTCCAGGGACTCCCACCCCCTTCTTCCTGTTTTAGTGGCTCTTTAAAGTATGCTTTGTAGGTGTGATTTGCTTGTTTCCTTTTCCAATCGTCTCTAACAACCAAGTCTTTTATTCTTTAGACATGTTAACAAATTGTAACCTAAATAGATAACCAATAGGTGAAAAATCTTTCACCCCGCCACTTGAGCCAACATTTCTACAAATCTGTAAAGCCATGAGCTGCGCTTGGGGTACTACCCCTCTTGTGATCTGTCCTGCCTTCTTTCCCCTCACATATTCCGGATCCTAAGAGTATTGAAAGAATGCTAAATACCATCTCCACTTCTTTAAAAAATGTCCCCGTTTACACATTCAGGTGCTTCCTAGATTGTTCAAAACCTTTGTGAGAACTGCCACCCCTCCGTGCCAGCCAAAGGACATGTCGGACTAGAAGATCTATACTACCCAAAAGAATGCCCAGGTGTGCCATAATGAGTACCACTTTCGATTGGGTAATAACAGTAATGTAGGTAAATATGTCCTGTGTAAAGCGCTTTAGATTAAAACGCTATATAAAAACAAATTATCATTATTAAAATTCTCCACAAAACATGCACTAGTGGTCTCCTTCTTTCTCTTGCTTGATCATTAACCCCGCCCCTTTTTTCCGCCCCAAGTGCATCACAAGCATGTCTGGTGTCCCATGCATCCATAGCCTTCTAATACCCGCCCAGAGGAGGTCCTTCTACAATATTTCCACCCCTTGGCCCAATCCAAGTTATTCTTCTATTTTTAGGAACAAGTTCCTTTTTACCCCATTAACTCCTCTCCCTCCCCACCCCCCTTCATTGCTTTGAGCAAGGAAAATGCCCTATAACGTCCATCCTTTTGCTCTGAGATTAAGCCAGGAAATTATTTTCATCATTTTATAGAGGAAATAATTCATACAGTAACAATTGAGAAATTGCTCCCCAAACCGTTCTTTTGTATTTTTCTCTTGCTACCCAGCTGACTGCCATTGTATAGTGATGTAGTACCATTTGTTAGTAAAGTGCACCCTAATTTACTACTCTTAGTGGTAGTGTAATAGCCAACCTTTTAATCCAGGTGTACCCTTTCGTCTACCCCTGCCCCTTCTCTTATGCCTTACGGTGCTGTATTCTGGCTTATATAATTTACGTTCATCTCCCCATAACCATTCCTAGCAAGGGCAGGGGGGCGAAGTCTGTTTCGTAGTCTTTGTATTTTCTTTGCCATTATCTAGGTCAACCTTTCCTTCTCCCAACACTTGTTTCTTTACTCTTGTTCCAAGACCTTGTGCAGCATTGGGACCATTTTGTGATCTCCCGTTATTGTTGCTTCTGTTATCCGTTCACTGTTGTCTTCTGTAAAATATTCGTCGAGCTTGCAAAACCTGTTCGCTTGCTGAATTCCAGAGCCCATTTAGCCACTTCCCTACCTGAATGGCAAATGTGTATCGTACACCTATCAGACTCTCACCTTCCTGTTCATTTCATTCTCTCATCACCGACCTCCCACCCTCACTGCGTGCCGTCTTTACAACTCCTAAACTAAAGACACGGGCCGTATATTTCCCCTTGGCATGTCTGCCCAGCTAGTGTTCTCTCCATAACTCTGCTGAACTGAAGCTATGTCATCTGAGACACATCATTCAGTAATGGGTGGCAAGCCTCAACATGTCTATTTGCCACTAACCAGAGTAAAACATTGTGTACTATGAGGATGTGGAAAATTCGTGGTGTGAGTGAATTTGTATGCCTTGATAGTAGCTTGCAACTTGCAATGTTTTATCCTGCATAAGAGTTATCCCTGGGCACGCACCCTGATGGCAAGGCAACCACCATCCCATTCCACCCACCCCAATGCTGACTCTGCGGTGGGGGGGGGGGGTGCAATGCTCCCAAACGTTAGAAGCACCACACCACTCCCTGCCCCGCCTTGGTATGTTCTTGATATTCTTACCTTCATTTGTGTAAATCCTTCATGCTGTTTTTATCATACTTGGACAGTGCCGTGCCACTGCTGTCTGCTCCAGACCTTGGTGCTAATTCACCTATCCTAGGTGGTCCTTAAAATGCTAGCGTTGAACGTAGCCTGAATAGGCTATTTTCATACATTGAGCTTCAAACACTACTCAGTTGGTCTAACTATTGTAGTGTACTACATGTAATGGGTAGTGTGGTCCTTGTTGACAGACTTTCCATTATTTCACCCTTACTGCAGTCCTTACTTGAAACACGTTCCTGGGCTTCCCCTATCCGGGTAGGTGGTTGGGGTACGCTATGGCTGATCAGTATCCTGTCAGCCAAGATTTGGATCTACCAGTGTCTCTTGCCCACAGCAGAAAGATTTCATTCACCCTTTATTTTTCCTGCCCTACGTCTTAAGTTACTTCTGCAGAGCGTCTTCTTTATCAGTCCCATGTTATTTCTGATAAATCGGGTTCTACTAGCACTTTCAGTTTCTTGTCCATGTCATGAATTCCCATAGCCTACTGTGGGGTCATTGATAGTTCTACCTCCGGCCGGGTTTGCCTGAACCTTGACGTCTGTGAACAAGAATGCGCCAGCTACTTTATTATGTATGTCGGGTATGTGTTTTTTCCCTCAATTCAATTTTAGGCCTTTTTTTGATAGTTGGCTTACCAATCAATTAATGGGTAGTGTGCAGTCGGATTGACTGGTCTGCATTAGTCCCATATTGATGCACCAAATGGTTAGTCTTTTACTCCAAGGATCCTCTGGCCAAGCGTTCAGAGCCTCTAGAAAAAGAGACATCTCCAGCCTATTCATGTTGTTAAACTGTTCTTTCTTACAAAATGTCACCTTTCTACAACCCGCACCTTGCCCTGAACCCGCATCTTCCGGAAGCGTCTGTAAACCATTTTTCCTGAGAATAGGGAAACCTTCCAGAAACTCCAACCACATTTTCAGATTGTCATTGAGACTTGCATCGAGGCAGATAAAATGCCTGTCATTCGACACACCTGCACAGCAAGACAATGGCCTTGTGAATGCCTTGCCAGCTGGAATCGCCCTCACTGCATAGTTAAGTCTACTTAGCAGAACCTGAATTTCTTGCTACTTTGCCCTTTCCTTCATTAATACGTCATGGATGCTGTGCACACAAGTATTACTTTCGCCTGTGATAGCTTTCTGACTCCTGCATCTACTTCTGCCCCCTAACAAGTGAGTTATGTTCACAGACCCAGTCTCCTTTCACTGATTGAGACATTCCAAGCACCTCATTATAGTTCCAGAAACATAATTTCTGGGGTTAGTCCCTTTCTCCTCTATGAACAAGAAATTGTCCAAGGACTGTGCCCCTCGTGTGCTCTATTCCTTTTAAGGACTCATTCCAGAAATTAACTGAAGGCCTAGAAATATACTCACGATATCAAATATGGAGCATCCCGTGGGAATTCCTCTTTCTATGTAGATCGCATTCATATGTTGAAAATCGAGCAGGCGGAAGCTGGATCGGTGAACAGGCAACAGTCTAAAATCTACCTTTGTGTCCAATTCTGTAACTAACGCACTCTTTCCAAACATACACACCTTGCCACCTCCTCGTCAAACGATGAAAATTTATCGATATCGAGCACCCTGCGTTGTCCAACCAATCATTCATAGTTTCCTTTTGGGTATGGCGAATTTGTGTATCATCTGAACATAGCATTCTCCTTTTTGGGTAGCCTCCTCAACCCTCCCACATGTGGCAGTATTACTGTTATCAAGGCTAGTTCTCAGCCTTGTGACACTTGAGCTCTCTCTTTCTCTCTTTCTCTCTCTCTCTCTTTCTCTCTTTCCCTCTTTCTCTCTTTCCCCCATGGTCTGTTAACTCCAAGCAACACAATGGCTTCCAGCCATGTCATAAATGTAAAGTTTGCAATTTAGCTCTAAAAGGCAATAGTGTACAATTTGGAGACCATCAGTTATAGCATATAGAACAAACAATTCCTCGGGAAAAAAAACAACGTTGTACTTTACTATATAAATTGTCCTTGCACAATGAGTTATATTGGATCCACCACAGTACCTCATAAATTCAGAATATTGCGACACTACCAAGTCACCCCTAGCAGTCCATTTCCAAAGTAAACACAGTAGCACTATCTCCCCAATGAGGTTTGAAGCAGTGGCACATGTCCAGGCACACAGGCTCAAAGGAGGCGGAGAAAAGCAATTGAGATGTATAGAGTCTAGTCTCCTCATCAAAATCGAAACGTAGAAGCCTAAAAGCAGTAATAGTGATGAAGAGCTGTCATTTTTGACTGTAGATATCATCTGCTCTATAATAACTGTTTCATTTCCACACCACAAAGAAGGAATATTATATGAAGACTACAACACAATTTGTACACAGATATTGGAATCTGTTTTCCCCACTGGGACTTCATTATACAATTGTAACACATGTGATTCAGTGAACTCTGTAAATAGTATGCGAATTGACAGTTGGACAGTCATAATATCCTCTAACACAATATAGGGGAAAACTATGGCGAGTACATGTTTGTTTTTGGTCCACAAAATTCTATTCAGAATAAAAACCTATGTTTACACCATTATTGATTATATTGTTGGCGTGGCCAATGCTCATGCAAATTTACTTTCTTGAAGTTTTATTGAACTGGTATTCATATAACTGGTATAAGGTATATTTGTGTACCTTTTTGGGTAAATACCAATCAGTAATCCCATTTTAAAACTTCAAGCTCTGTATCAAGCACTGTATCCCTGACCGAATTGTGTATTTGCACAGCTCCTGAACATGCTGCTCAAGTTCGTTTGGACACTGTACCGTATGTGATGAATTTGATGTAATAACATTATGTATAAATTGAAATTGGCACTAAGCACCTTACTAAGCAAAGTTATTACAATGCATAAATAGCGAACCTCGCATACAAGCAATCACAGTAACAAAATATAACATTTATTAGTTAATATTCATATTAAACTTTAAGTATTCGTACTTTAGAAGTCACTATAAAGTCTAAATTGACTAGGCTAAAATGGCCGCCAGATTTTAGTGAATACCAACTGTGAGTCTCACAGTTATTATCACAAGACAATCACGTGATTGCTTTTTGTGTGTTAGGCTCACTGTTCAAATACTCAAGCCGAGTCATTTTACTTATAAAAATAGCCCGAGGAAGTCCTTTTCAGTACGGAACAAATATTGATTTTTAACCCGTTTTCACATGTTTACTTATGACACTAATGAATACTACCACTATATATATAATGCAGAACATCTGTTTGTTCCTTATACAATTCCACACGTTCCACCTATCTGCACAAAAGTTTGCATAGTTATCTGTTCGGACACTCCAACCATTACTGGCTAAATGACATTGGACACCCCACCCCTTTCCCTGGATTTCCGCCCCTTCACACATGAGACGGGAGCCTGAAATCAGCGAAACATCAATGTGGTCTTAGAAGGACTGGACAAAACTAATTTTAAGCGTCTCGACGCACGGGACAAAACTTAAAGGTCCATATGGGACCTCGAAAACCATGTTTTAAGGCCATAGGACGCACCGTTTCTGAGATATTTGCATCATGATGCACCGCACCAGGGTGAGGCGACTGGTGGAAGAGCGCACAGAAGGTTCCAGTATGCTGTTGCTTGCCAACTCTCGTCTCCCCTCCACATCTGCTGCGGGGTATGTCAGCCAGCCACATGCGCTCATTCTTAGTGCAGTTTACTTTAGAGTGCAAAGAACATCAAGTGAAGCGATAAGTGACTCACAACAGCGACCTACAGGATCATTGATTTAGAACAGTTGATGAGTGTTGTTGTGTCTTTTTATCGAACCTGTGCGGAGCGCAGGTATTTTTTGCTAGTATACAATAAACTAGAAACCACAGAGTTTTGTTGAGAACTAGGTTGCCAGATGCATTTAAATAAAGTGCAAGCTTTCAGGCAACCAGTCTTTAACCTTTCAGGAATACTCTGGACTTGTTTGTTGTTTGGCTTAACACCTTGTGGCTTCAGTGCGCACCGTCCATGCCCAGTCATGGAGTAGTCTGCAAGTACTGCCACTGTGTTCAAGGCACGAGGCTGGGCTCTTGTACGGATCTGCTGTTTCTATTAACATGACACCTTTGCCATTTGGTTGAAGTGTTGGTCGTACCCACTATATCACGTGTTAGTCTAATGGAAGATTGTCCTTATATTCTGTATGAGCAAAGCATGTTTTGTTTTAAAGTGAGTCTATCTAGCTTGCCCTAATGGCCACTCATTTGCCACTCTTCTTGGTGGGACATGCAATGCAAGGCTCAATCAGAAATCTGTGGGAAAATGGACAATGTATAGAACGGGCACATTTTATAAGCATAACACTTAATCATTTGTTGCTGTTTTCAAGCACTTGGGCAAAATCTAGTTGAATGTCTTTGGCAACTCAATGGGTTATTTTTTTTTATCTACAACAGAGAAAACGCTTGCATTTCGGTTCTAAAACCCGATGAACAGCTGTAAACCTGCCTTCCTTCTAAGGGCTTGCTGCCTCCAGCAAGCTTCCGGACTATAACTGGATCCACAGGATGTGGTTCCTGTAAACTCTCCTCCAAGGTCATGCCTCGCTTTACCAGAGCTTTAAAGGCATCTCAAATAGCACAAATTTCCCATTCTAGTAATTGGGATGCCTGCCGCTACCTTGAGCGTAGGAAAGGAGCAAGAATGAGGCAGGTTCTCACAAGTGTACAAACCTTGCGTTCGTCTGCAATCGTTTTTTTCTTTCAAAACTGTCCATGATTTAAGAAAATATTTTCTCTAGGGTGCAAAGATGCAATCTGTAGACTGGGTATGGGATTACCCGGAAGAGTGGTAATCGTGTTCAAATCTAGCATAAGCACTAACATGATAAAAAATATCCTGAGTGGGTGTTGAACTGTTCGAACAGTTCAAATTTGCTGAGTTTTGCACAAAGCTCAGTGGGTGTTTGGGTATAATTATCTCTTTTTTATTGTATTGAATGTTGTGTCAAACATTGCATAAAGTGGTGTTTGCTGTTGCTTTTAAATCCAATCCCATTGGTGCAGGCATCGAAATGGTTAGGCTTGTACCCAGTAAGAGCCTGCTTAACTTCAATCCAGCAGCTGCCGGGACCTGCTTTATTAACTCCAGAGGCAAATTGCTGCCATACAAACACACCTCTGTCATAATCGCTGTGTTTGTAATTATGTATCTCGGGGCAGCAGGACATGCAGCGAAGACACATGAAGCCTAATGGGTCATAGACAAAAGGTTGTAGTTTGCTGCCATTATGGACCAGACTTTGTATGTCTGGGGCAAATGTACTTTAATGACGCCCCTCCATATTGTTCTCCCACAAGGAATGTTTGTGATAACTAGTGTCAAATTAGTAGCAAATGGCGCATTTTTAATAACAATTGTCCCGTGGCATTGCCCCAAATATTCTAGGATTCAAAGTCACCCTGCACATTTATTTTTATTGGTACCTGTCATCATGGGGATTGACATCTCGTGAGTAATCGACAGCACGCAGCAAGCTGGAGCCACCTCTAGGGAACAAGGAGCTAATATACAGTATGCCCCAAAGTTAACTCCCATACGAGATGCCCACTATTTATCAGTTCTATATGACAAATTCTGCTTTAAAAATCTTTTATGTGTTCTAATGGTAATTCATACACATTCTCAAACACACAAAATTAATGTCTTGTAGGTATGTCTGTATAAGGCAAATGGTGGGGGTATACCTAAGATAGGAGTGGTTTAGCCGGGATCGGAATTAAGGTTGAATAAGCAGAGTAAAAAGCATCCCCTGGGTATCTGGAATTAGCCAGTGACCAGGAGCCATCACTGGGGAACCAGGAGCTAGTACATAGCACTTTCCAAATATAACTTCAAAATAAACTGCATATGTTACATTGTTCTTATTTGTGTGGCCCTTTATGCTTTAAATGTCAGATTGATGTGTCCTAATGCTTATTGATAGCGTGTCCCAAAAGCACAGAGTTAAATTCCCATAGGTGTGTTCGTTTGGCATCAGCTGGCCTGGGGAGCCAGAAGTTGCTCCTGGTAGCTGTAGATGTCAAGCTAAGCAGACTCTGCTAGGGTACAAGCAGGAGCTAAATCTCCCAGTACCCCTCAATTTTCAAACTTTGGATCATAACCTTGGTCTAAATGATATTTCTGCCGTAAGAAGTTAATGGTGGTTAATGGTGGCTGACTCGGAGGCACAGATAAAGTGGAACAGGCAGTATCCAGTACAAACCAAGAAGCACTAAAAGGAATGACGGAAGAACCAGCCACTATAAGATAAACAACCACAGGAGAGAGAAAGTATCCGAAATGCTGGTAAGTCCCAACAGAAAGAAGGATAATAAACAATGTGCTAACAGGCCAAAGAAAAATGAAAGGAGGAAGATCAATAAGGCAAAAAACTAGTGGGTGCCAAGATCAGAAGAGATGCGATGGAGAGGAATGGCCAGACGCTGTAGTTCAGTAAGTCAGAATAAGTCGGAGGAGAAAGGTAGAGCCGCAGGCAGTCAACGACCGCAGGCGGCGGAGCAAGGAATGGCGAAAGAAGCCGAAGCGAGAGGTAAGCAAACAGATTCCGGGAGCCGAAGTGCAGAAGGTAAACAAATCGAAAGTTGGAGCGGACAGACGAGGAAAACACAGGCACAAAGAAGCTAAATAGAAAAACCACAGAACAAAACGACTGAGGAGTCGAAGGAGAGAAGCGTATACTACGGGAGTAAATGTAGCATCGGAGTGAAAGTACACAGATACAACGCACCGAACCAGGGGGCGGAGTCGGATATTACAGGAGAATCCACCATGATGGGTAAAGACTGGTTGCGGAACCGTGCCTTAAGCTAGTGCCTCCAATGATTCAAAATCCTCCACCCGCAGTTCCTGAAAGTTGGTGCCTCAATAGTGCAGCTCTAGTGGACTACCCAGGGGGCCAACAGTAGAAGAGCACTCGGGCACGCACCATTTTGTCCCTGTGAGCATCAAATCTACCCAATTGGACGCAGTGTTTTGTGAAAAGAATCATTTTTTATGAGGCACTGTTAATTCGTTCACTAGATTTGACTAAGAGAACTGCTAGGAGCTGAATAATCAGAAAGTATTCCCTTCAACCCATCCTGATGTATGGAACTATGAAAAGTGGATATGTCCTTTTGACCAGTCGGACTCCGCAGAATTGAGAAAACCAGTAATATTACTTCAGATTCATAATGCAAGATGGCACGTTCCTTCTTACCACCTAAGCAGGACAAGGTTGTCTCCCTTTATGGAGGAGGAGATTGCACACAGTTGTAGATGCAGAACACTTATTGCTCACCTAAGGCATCACCGAAAGCATACTATTTAAGTGATGAAGGCCCCGATACCTGGTGTAAAATAGGTTCACTAAAATGGTCAACACTAGACAATGACCAAAATGAAAGGGAATGTTGAGGGTACAGACCAGATCTATTGTGGCGAGATGCAGAAAATAGTGCATCGCTGTACAAGGACAAGGTTACCTGCTGCAGCAGCTTGTTGATACAGGTATTCTGTTTTATCATAGTTGCTGCACTGCCACAGTGGTATGAATCATTCTGGTATATTTGGATTGGCTTCTTCAAATCATGGCCCATCTGTCCCGGAACTGGGGCTGCTGCTGTTCTGCAGCAAAGCTTGCACCCAACTGTGGAACAAGTTGGGTTATTGAAGTGCCATGCGTTCAAGTTCACACCTGGTGTAGCCTGCCTTTTTCTCCGGGCTTGTCAACACAAATATGGCCTTAGGAACCCAGCACCAAGGGCACAAGCACTGTAGAAGGAGGCAGCATTATTTCCCTCCAGAATGCAGTATCCCTGGCCCACCTATGGCAGAGCAAAGCCGCAAGGGAAGGGTGAACTCGCCGACTCACTGGATCAGAAGCATTGCTTAGTGAGTGGAGTCATTGCAGGTCGGCAGCATCAGGAACTCATGGATGGTAAATGTAGGGCTAGGGCTACCTCGGAATAAAGAACCGGCTACCACTGGCAACAAGTTTTATTTGCAAATAAAAGATCCTCCCTGCTTCTGAGATTGGGCAGGTTGGTCAGTCAATCATATTGAAACGAGCAGAGTTTCTCCTGGACGTGTGCGTGGTCCTAAATCTACACAAGTCTCTAGCATTTCCAGGATTCGCAGCCCCTCCTTCAGGCAGGGGGGTGAATCAAAGAAATTAGGCAGCATAGCACAGGAGCACGCTATCGGGCAGCACAAGATGAGCGGGGTACCCTAATTTGCATACATATTTACATCACTGCAGATGGACATTAATTAGTCTGTAATAATGTGGGGCAGCAAGGGAAGTAACCTATTGCAAGAAGAGAAATCTTAGAAAGGGACATACACCGAACTGTCTGTGACTACCCAGAATGCCCGCCAGGGAAGGCATTCTTGCCAAAATCTGTTAATTTGTGAACATACATGCATGCATCTAAAACCAAGGTACCACGGCACAGTGCTATGTTGTTGATTTCACTTTTCAGTCAGAAGAGGGCCCTGGTTTTCACGTGGTGGTAGTGTGAATAAGCCAAAAGACAAATAATTGTGGTGCCCAGTGTATTAATTGTCACTATTATTATATGTAGGCAACATTTAATCCTAGTTAATGCTTTCTTCAATTAAGTTATAATGTGAACTGAATCACTTATAGGGACACGGATTTTGTAGATGAGGCATCTGAAGATTGACTGATTTGCACACACTTAGTTGAAGCTAGGCTTTGAGCTTTGAGCTTATTCAGCAATTTCAGCACTTGACTAAATACCTTCTGAGCATTTGTTAAAAATATTTGGTAAAATTTGGTTTGAAAGAACTACCAAACTAAATTCTACATATAGATGGCTTGCAAAGAATCCAAATCGTGTAATAAACATCTTGAGAATATATAAAAACTTAAAGAAAAACTTTAAGCAGAGCAAGGTTGATTGCATATTTTTTCTACATCCTGAAAGGTAGACTACCAGTGGCAGCATGAACATGTGTGCCTGTAAACTCTTCTATTATAAACTGCACTTTCAGGATACAAAGGAGGTGGACCTGCCTGTAATCTTCATGTGGGACAGATTTGTAAATTATTATGCACGTAGTTTAGAAATCTTTTTTGGGTGGGTCGAACTAGCACACCTCATGACAGTCAAAGGAGTTTCGTTTTGCGAATCATGATAATTGAAGAATGCACAGATCTCGTAGCTAAGTGGAGCTATTTGCGGGCTTCCATGAGGAAATCCATCACAGCTCCAATCTCCTAATCATTCACACTGATTAGGCATACTCGTCATAAACCAAGGT
Organism: Ambystoma mexicanum; assembly: GCF_040938575.1. Lineage (NCBI taxonomy): Eukaryota > Metazoa > Chordata > Amphibia > Caudata > Ambystomatidae > Ambystoma > Ambystoma mexicanum. The sequence goes on along the minus strand of NC_090931.1, from coordinate 882,554,104 downwards.
GGTGCTCTTCAGTGATCAATCCCCACTTGCGTGTCTGCCACCATTCTCAACCAAGAGCTTCTTATTTTACATGTGTTTTGTAACAAATTGAGTTGCTCATACCAAAAATATGTTTATGTACAAAAGTATTTGACTGGGCTTGCTGTGCTGGGTCAGCTATGTCACAGACCGTGTTAATCAGTGGGATCGCCATCCTTCATATGACGGCTCCTGAGTGGACCTAGGGTCTGTGAGAACTGCCCCAAATTTCGGGGAGGGCTGAAGCCCAAATAGTCCATTGCTATTTCGTGCTTCCTTTGGGCTAGCTCCTCATTCCCCAGAAGAAGCGCCTGCTCGCAGGGTGATATATGAAGCCCAGGAGATGCTTTTAGAGGCTAAGCATCAAATCTTTATTTCAATCCATTTGGTGGATGCCACTCACTGCTGTTATTATTTGCAGTCTGACTCGCTTGGTCTCCTCGAACCTTTGCTTTTACACTGTGTAACATTGATCACCACCAACGGGGTTGCATGTGGACCATTGGGTTGTCATGTTTAACCTTGGTGGTTTTTAATAGGAATATGCTACAGTTCTATGAAGTCTTTGCAGTGCCATTATGTTCCAGTAATTCGTTTTAGTTGCATTTGGTGTATTTTTGTGTTCGGCTGCTATGGTGATTTCTATGGCTGGAAGGTGCTTCTCTATTTATGTTGAATTGCAGGAAAGTCCAGCTGTACTAATTTGTATGGCAATACTACTCTGCTGACCTGTATTCTTTTTTTTTATTTTCCAATAACAGTACAAACTTAATATCATTTTCAAAGCAATTACATAATCGTAATTAACTCCCCCCCCCCCTCCCCAACTAGTCCAAGACCATATAGTTTATACCGCAGTCTATGTGCGCCAAGGGCTAACGTGGGCTGTCCAAGTCCTCATTGGAGGAGCTGTCCTCCTTCATGCAGAACAGGGTCACTTTGAGGGCCACCCATTGTAATGGATCATCAGAGGTGTCTAGCTTTTGTTGTGCCAGCTCCCAAGCCCCTGTTTCGGCTGTTGACCATCTCCGGAGGTCCTCCCACCGCATTGCAACACTAGGGGCCCTGGGGCATTTCCAGGACATGGCGATTCGTCTTTTTGCCAGAATGTACATTAGGTCCTTAAGTCTATTTAGAGGCTTGTTCTTTTTGCCTTTAGGGTATGAGTCCAGGATGCATGCTTTAGGTGACTGCATGTCCAATGTGATGTCTGCCTCGGCCACCCTTTCTTTAATTTGTGTCCAGAAGGCTTGTATTGCCGGGCATCCCCGAAACGTATGGGTCATTCCAGCTCAGGGTTCCTGGCATTTGGGGCACATCGCAGCACCCGTTTTGCTGAATCTGGAGATGTCTGGAGTGAGGTATGCCCTGTTGATATAGAATTGTATGAGCTGCAATTGTGCATTTCTAGATACTTTTTTGTGGTAGTGTTATAACCTCCCACTCTTCGTCTTCGAACTGCGTGCCGAGTGCTAGCTCCCATTTTTCCTTGCACTTGAGGTCTTGCTGTGTGGCGCAGTTGAGCAGTATTTCGTAGAGCCTCGAGGTTTCATGTCCTCCCTCTGCAGCGCTCAACAAGTTCTCAATGACCTCATGTCAAGGGTCTCCGTTTCCGGCCATCATTTCGTGAATCTTTTTACAACAGCGCAGTGTAGGAGGAATTGACCTGTTGGTATCCCCGTGGCCTCCTGTAGCTCAATGGACGTAAGGATGCCCTTGTCGTCTACTAGATCTCCCAGGGTGGCAACTCCAAGAGGTTCCCATATGTTTCTAATCGCCTTCTGGCCCTCTGGCCTGGTTGTCATGATTGCAGCTATCGGGATCTGCGGGGAGTAAGGGTCGACTAATATGGCAGGTTTCCAGGTACGCTTCCATAGCTGAGTTCCTAGGCGAATTAAGTATGAGTCTTGTTGTTTTGCATCTGGCTCAATCCAGATCAGGTCTCTAAGTAGCTTTAGGGAGTCTGTGGGCTGTAGAAGGCGAGTGTCCATAAAGCTGTCATCGGCCATCCATTGGATCACAAGCTTCAATTGGCCTGCTAAATAGTAAAGTTCGAAATTGGGGATTTTGAGGCCTCCTTTGTCATATGGTCTCTGCGTTGTTTCTAGGGCAACTCTGTGTCTTCCTTCGCGCCATAGAAATTTCCTGCAGAGTTTATTTAGATCTTTAAAGAAATTGCTGCGGGATGTTGTACGGGACATTGGTGAAGAAATATAGGAGTCGAGGTAATGCTACCATTTTGAGAAGCCCTGCTCTACCAGCCACCGAAAGTGGTATCTTGCTCCAAAAGTCTATTGATTTAAAGGGATAGTCCAGTAAAAAATTGTATTTAAAAAATAGATACTAGCACTTTTTTTTTAAACTTCCTATGTAAACTTTTGAGCTATACAAGCTCAAAATTCGCAAAAGCAAGCACATGGGCGCATCCATTTTGTGAAATGGATGCCCGCCTGTGCTGGCTTTTGCTTTTGCGGCACCAATGAAGGAAAAGCCAGCCAGCTGTAGTAAACAAAAAAAAAGCTACCGCTGGGTGGCTTTTCCTTCATTGGTGCTGTACGCGGAGGACGGGGACCGGAGACCAGAGCAGGAAAGCTGCAGCTGAATCTCGGTAAGTGCTATTTATTTTTTTTAAAAAATAAGCACTAGCTGCATTTTTTTTTCTACGTTTTCCGGGCTGGAGGAGCCCGGAAAACTTAGAAATAAAACCGCAGCTTTTAAAACGTTGTATCTATGTTTGCGGTCGCTTTTGAAGCGACCGCAAACATAAATACAACGTTGTGTTTGAAAACGCTGCGGTTTTTCTTTACGAGTTTCTCGGGCTAATCAAACACAACCGCGTTGTGTTTCTGCCTGCTGTGGCTATCACTTTCGGTCTCCTGTGCTCCCCCAGGGGAGCACTGACGACCCAAAGTGAAAGCCAAGGCAGGCAGAAACAGAACGCGGTTGTGTTTACATGCCGCAGTGTTTCTGCCTTCAGCTGATTTCCCATTTGGGGCTCTCGGGCTCCCCACGGGGGGCCCCGAGAGCCCCAAATGGGAAATGCTAAATGCTGCAGTGTTTCTGCCTTCCCATTTGGGGCTCTCTCTGGCCCCCCGTGGGGAGCCCGAGAGCCCCAAATGGGAAAGCAGATTTAGGCAGAAACACAACCGCGTTGTGTTTCTGCCTGCCTTGGCTTTCACTTTGGGTCTCCGGTGTTCCCATGCGGGAGCACCGGAGACCCAAAGTGATAGCCACAGCAGGCAGAAACACAACGCGGTTGTGTTTGAAAACGCTGCGGTTTTTCGTTCCGAGTTTCTCAGGCTCCTCCGAGGCAGAGGAGCCTGAGAAACTCGGAAAGAAAAACCGCAGCGTTTTCAAACACAAAGTTGTATTTTTGTTTGCGGTCGCTTCAAAAGCGACCGCAAACATAAATGCAACGTTTTTAAAGCTGCGGTTTTATTTCTAAGTTTTCCGGGCTCCTCCAGCCCGGAAAACTTAGAAAAAAACCCGCAGCTAGTGCTTATTTTAAAAAATAAATAAATAGCACTTACCGAGATTCAGCTGCAGCTTTCCTGCTCTGGTCTCCGGTCCGCGTCCTCCGAGTCCTGGCACCAATGAAGGAAAAGCCACCTAGCGGTAGCTTTTGTTTACTACAGCTGGCTGGCTTTTCCTTCATTAGTGCCGCAAAAGCCAGCACAGGCGGGCATCCATTTCACAAAATGGATGCGCCCATGTGCTTCCTTTTGCGAATTTTGAGCTTGAATAGCTCAAAATTTTACATAGGAAGTTTGAAAAAAAAAGTGCTAGTATTTTTTTTTTTTTAATGTTGCCTATCTATTTTTTAAGTAACATTTTTTACTGGGCTATCCCTTTAACCAGGCCCTCCTTTGCCTTCACTGTGTTCAGCACGTGTTCAGTTTTGGGGTCCCGGTGAATCCTAATGCCCAGGTATTTAAAGGAGGTGGGTTCCCATTTGAGAGCTAGAGTGGGGAGGTGTTCCTCTTTAGTATTACTTGGGGCCGCTAGGGGGTACAGGCAAGACTTATTGTGGTTAATTTGGATCCCAGTGCATCTATGAAACCCCTCCAATGTCTCCAGTATGTAAGGTAGTATGTGTTCGGGGTCTTTTAGGTAAAGGAGCATGTCCGCGTACATAGAGACTAAGTGGGTCACCCGTCTATTACTATGCCCCCATCTCCATACTCTTGCCTGAGGTATGCTGTCACTGGTTCAATAGCTAAAATATATAGTATGGGGGTTAGGGGGCATCCCTGCCGGGTTCCACGGGAAAGGCTCCATTTGTCGGAGAAGGTGTTATTAGTGCGCACTCTGGCAGTGGGGTTTGTGTAGGTGAGTTTGACCCATTTCAAGAAAGCTGGCCATATCCCCATCTTAGCCAGAGTGGCGTGGAGCCATTTCCATCGGACCAAATCAAATGCTTTGGAGGCGTCTAAGGATGCCACCGCGCATTTTCCCGGCTCGCTGTCAGTGCTGTATAAGACATGGTGCCGTTTACGTAGGTTTTCTGTGATGGAACGGCCCTGCACATACCCTGTCTGGTCATGATGAATTAGGAGCGGGATGGCTTCCTGTAGCCTCCTTGCCAGTAGCGCTGTCAGTATCTTGTTATCCACGTTGAGCATGGACAAGGGCCTGTATGAGCCTCATTCTGAACTGTCTTTGTTGGGTTTTAACAAGGGGATGATGACCGCTTCTCTCATGGTATCGGGAAGGCGGCCCTCCCCATATGCCTCATTGTACACTTGGGAATATAGTGGGGCTAGTATATCTTCGTAAGTCTTATAAAACTCACCTGGGAGTCCGTCTGGCCCTAGTGTTTTCCCAGAAGGTAACGTTCTGATAGTGGCCTTGACCTCATCTGGGGTGATGGGGCTGTCCAGGGTCTCGGCTATGTGTTCATCTAGGTGTGGTAGCTTGATGATGTAGAGGACATCTTCAATTTTGGTGTCTGTGGGTGGTGAGAGGTCAGAGTAGAGGGCCTGGTAGTACTCTTTGAACGCTAGGTTAAACCTGGTTTGTGTGTGGATGTTCAGGCCATCTGTGCCCCGGATTAGACAGATTGGTTTTCTGGGGATTTCGCGCTTATATAGCCACGCGAGCAATATCCCGGGTTTATCGCCTAGAGTGTGATTTTTCTCAGTATATTTCGCGTAGCTTAGTTTCCACAGAGTCTCCCAATGTGTTAGGCAAGCTTGTTTAAGTTCTATTGTTTTGTTCATATGGGCCGGGTCTGGGGACTCCATCGATTCTAATTCTTTCAGCTCTTCTTCAGTACGAGCTAGTAGGGACGTGGTGAATCTTTGGGACCCTCCAGCAGCAGCAATCATTTCTGCCCTTATCACTACCTTGTATTCCTCCCATGCTGTGCTTATGTGTTGGACACTGTCTACATTAGTCTGCCAATAGTCTGACGTGCCTTGTCCAATTTGTTCACTGAAGGCTTTGTCTAAAAACGCCTCACTCCTGAGCCTCCATGTTGGAACAGCGGGCCTAGGCACGATGAATATCCAAGTGGTTATCAGCGGGGAGTGGTCTAACAGCACCCTGGCCAGATACTGTGTATCTTCGAACAGGACTAAATGTTCCTCACTTACGAATAAACAATAAATTCTAGTGTGCATGGCATGCGGAGGTGAGTAAAAGGAATAAGCTCTGTTTTCAGGATGCTGTTCTCTCCATAGGTCTTTCAGGGCAAATTGTTGCGTGAGGGCGTTTAGTATTTTGGCGGGTGGAGAAGGGTGGACGTGTTTGCTGTCCGATCTATCCACACGAGGATTCAGGGTGCAGTTGTGGTCGCCACCCCATATTATGCCATCTCTGCTTGGACTTAGACGGGTGTACAATGAGCGAAAAAAAGACTGTAGCGTCGTGGTTAGGAGCGTAGGTGCTAATCAGGCAAAGGTCCCTCCCCTCAAAGGTGCCCTGTATCAAGGCCATTCTGCCTTCATTGTCTGTTTTGGTGTGAGTCAGAATAATGGGGATAGAAGGTGAGATCCAAATTAAGACTCTCCTTGTGTACGTGGAGTACGTGGAGCCTATTAAGGTTCCCCTCCAGACTTTGGCTAGCGCTGCTAGTTTGGGTGCGTTTAGGTGAGTCTCTTGTAGCAGGGCGACTCCGACTTTGTGGCGTTTCATGAAAGAGTGGATACGATGCTGTCTGACATAGCTGTTTAAGCCCCTGACGTTCCAGGACATAATTCTGATTTTATCAGCCATGATCGAAGTGTGGTTGTAGGCTTGTGGGTGGTCCGCGAGGTGGCTGTCATTTGGTCGAGGCCTTGGGTGGGCCCGGTCAGCCCCGCAACAATTCTGCAGTAGATGGTCTTGGTCCATTTCATATGCAACTTTAACTGGGTTCCCGTCTTGGGGTTCCCTTCCCGATGAACATTAAACTTTAACATACCCCTGAACAAAGCGCGTCTAGCGAAGTTTCCCCCGTTCTGACTTCCCCATTTCTGCTCCATTAGACCTGGGTCTCTTGGCGCCTTCGGGCGGGTATACTACCCAAACTATTGCTGGGGGCAGGAGTAGCTCTGCTTCGGGTGGTACTAATTATGAAGCCTTTCGTGTCTGGTGTGGCTTCGGTTACATCGAGGTTGCTGCGTTTCGTAGTGTAGTGCGGTTTATCTGGTGAGCGTTGCCTGGGGATTGTGGGGGTGGGTACTCATGATGCTGATTGCCGTGGTTTGCGCTGTTTCGGTTCAAGGTCAGGGACCTGCTCCCTGTCCATCCATTCGCCGACTTCGGCAGGGGTGTCGAATAAGTGAGCTCTGTTGTTATGCAGGACTTTCAGTCTAGCTAGGTATAGAAGCATGTAGCGCAGGACTGCGTTTTTCAATCTGGCTTTGGTGAGGGTGAATTGGGCCCTGCTCCTTTGGACTTGTAGGGTGTAATCTGGATAGATGGCGACCTTCGCGGAGTCTTTTTGTATGCAGCCACCGATCTTGAGAAGGCTAAAATAGTTTCTCTGTCTTTATAATTGAGCACTTTGGCTATGATTGGTCTGGGCGGGTTCCCCGGGGGCGGCCGCTTGGCAAGGGATCGGTGGGCTCTCTCTATAGTGAAGACTTGCGATAGTTTCCCGGCTCCGATTTCTTGTATTAGGAGGTCTTCGACATAGTTTGTGGTGTCGTTGCCTTCGATACCCTCGGGTAGGCCTATGATTCGGATGTTATTTCTACGGGCCCGCCCTTTTGCCTCATCAGCTCTATCTTCAAGGTTCTTCACCTTTTTGTGCTAGGGCGTCCACTTCTTTCAGAAGTTGGGTTTTTGATTCAGTGTTATCCCGCACTTGGGTTTCGAAAGCTTCCGTTCTACTGGCAATGGAGCGCACATTCTGCCGCAGTAGGTTTAAGTCAATAGCAACGGCGTCTATTTTGTTTTTAATTGTTTTCTGGAGCGTCATGATGGCCTCCAAGAGCTGCGAGTTCGCCGGTTCAGGTGTCAGTGTTTGATGTCTCTCCATTGGCGGTGCCGGCGTCTGGTCTGAACGACATGGTGGCAGCAAAGGTCTCCATGGTGGTTTGTTTATTTTTGCTTCGTGCTCCTTTTGTAGTCATCGCTCTGAGAGCAGGCGAGCCCGCCGTTTCTTTCGTAGGCTTTCTTGTGGTAGTTGAAGTGGCTTGCCTTGTGGTTGCGACGTTTTAGGGCTGACTGGGGCCTATCTGGCTCAGTTATGTCGCGCGCTACCTCCTGTGGCAAGCGTGGGGTGAACTGCAAGGTTCAGTGAGATTTTTTGAGGTTAATGAGCCCCTGTGGTATACTGGGCTCGCAGAACGAGCTCCTCTTGACTTGATTGATGGGAAGCTCTGGTATTGGTCTCGTCAGTGCACGAGGAGGGAAGGGGTAGCAGACTGTTTCGAGGCTCTCGCTTTGCTGTAGTCTGGCAAGATGCTGGCTTTACCTCCGGGCCGCGTCGTATCACTGCGCGCTGCCTTGCACAGGGTGCGGTACACGACTGCGGTCTGATTATGTCTATAAGCAGGGGCTCCCGCAGGGCTGGCGCCTCTTATGCGCTGCATAGGGGCAGCAATGGCCGCCAGGCCTTTCACTACGAGCTACTCCCTCCTTGACTCCAGGCCGCCCCGCGAAGCTTGTTGTGCTGTAAACCTGGGGTCTATGGCCAGCTGGTTCTGTTTAGTAGGGTGCTGATGTCTTCCAGGGCCCTCTTTGGTGGCCACAATGAGTCCCTTGGGCTTGCGGTGCCGCCGTATGTTGCCTGGCAGAGGGTGCGGCGCGCAGTCACCTGGCGTGAGTGTGTCAGAGTTGGGGGTTTCGAGGGATCAGTGCCCTTTATGCATTACACTGGGACGGTGATGTCCCCAGGGACCCCTCCCTCCGACTCCTTACCGCTTGTCTTCAGGCTGCCCTGTGGGGCTTCTTAATGCGCCTACTCGGGATCTGGGCTACTCTGGTGCTGACACGCAGAATGTAGGGATCACCTCAGGGCCAGCTCCAGTGGCCGTGATGATTCTCCGCAGGTCTCGTGGAGCCGCCGCGTGCAGCCCAACACAGGTGCGGCCTGCAGCCACAGGCTCTATGAGTCTGTCAATCGTGGGTTTCTGCGCCGGCAGCACTGTTCGTATGTCTTGCGGGGGGTGATGGCCGCAGGGCCCCTGCAGCTCCACCCCTCCCCTTGTCTCCTGGTCACGCTGCGGGACTTTTCGGTACGCCAGCCAGGTGTTACAGCCTCTGTCAGGGGTGCTGTGCGGTCGCAATGAGCTGGGCACGCTCCGGGCTTCTCCCTTCTTACTCCTCAAGTTGCTCAGCACGGGCCTCACACTGCTCCCGCCCCGGGCCTTCCCACCATCGACAGCACAGGGCACAGGGGAGTGGGGCCGAACCCTTGCCTGCTAGGGTCGCTTCCTCTCTGTTCGTGTCACGGGGCACTCGATCTTCACAGCAGGTGTAGGGCACTCTAGGGTCCCGGCGGGCTCGCGTCATCACTATTTAGAACGCAGGTTCCAATGAGGAGACGGGTCTCCTGGCGGCCGCCATTTTCCTGATCACAGCCTTTTTCTTTCCACGGTGCAGTGTCTCAGCGGCGGGTCACAGCCGTTCCAAACTTCTGTCGCGGGTGCCCCAGGCATTCATTGGCAATTATGACGACTTTCAGTCGTTTTTGTAGTTTAAGGCTAAAGTTAGCGGCAGATCAATGGGCATATCGCACGGAGCAGCTTGAGACACGGCTTTCCTACATGGCGGTTAGTCACGCCCCTTCACTCTGCTGACCTGTATGATCGAAGGTTGCTTTTCCATTGATGTTACGTGCTAGGAAGTTGCCTCCTGTTTCTCGTGTATAGTAGGAAGGTAGTGTTACGCAGGCCTGTGTGACAGCAAAGTTCCTCTCTATTGCCCTGCACGGTAAGAACACTTCTCCAGTCACTTGTGTGATGGAAGCGTTTACAGTCATTGGCCTCTACACGAGAAAAATGCTTCTCCTTTGACATGGAGGCTAGTACATGCTTCCTCTTCCACACGCTGGATAGAAAAATGATTCTTGTACTTGATTGATGGCTGCTTATTCTATAAAGTGCTTACTGCAAAGTAGTTTGATTAATCTGTTTTATAGAAGCAACGTACATCTTGCATCTTCTCATTGTCTGCTTCTGCACGTGTTGCACATGTATTGCGTCCTTCGGAACGGGGAATGGGGGACCATTGAGAGGAAGGATCCATTGGAAGCGAGAGTCGATTTGAAACCTGAATCTATAGCACTTCTGATCAAACATTCGAGGCAACTGTTTTACATTTTTTTTTTTTTGCCCTGGCCGACTAATGCATGGACATTGCATGCAGGAGCTGTTGATCGGAGTATGTGACATGCACTGTGTTTCCTCTACACAGGTGAATTCGTCTCTAGCAAGCAAATGGGTGGAGAAGCCTCTGTTCTACAAGTGCAGCACACGGTCTCATTCTGCTATGCCTGTTGATAAGGAAGCATATTCTATCCTAAATGCCAGTGTTTAAGAAGTGTTCTACCGCACAATCCATATAGAAGGACCTTTATCACAATTACAGGCCCTGCTTCACTCCAAATCTTACACGAACTGGGGAGTGGACTTAAATCTGGAATCTACACTACACATCATGCCTGGATTAGTGAGAAGGCTGGGCTAGTAGTTTACATGTATGAAGAAAGTGGCTCTTCATTTTCTTGTGTGGTGGAAAGGTGATTTGCCATTTCTTTTTTTTAATAGGAAAAGGAATACCCGTTGATGTGTATATAATAGACCCGTGCTTCCTGATCATGTGTACGATCGACCTGTATTGGTCTTGTGGCAGTGTCTGCAAGACAAAGGCACAGTGTGGCCATTGGGTCCTCGTCGTTTAATCGATGTAGGCTTGGCCAGCACCTCCCCATCAATTTTCTAAAGAAAGGATTTGCAAAGGAGGTTTCCGTGATGATGGGCTTCTGCCTTTCCCGTGGAACTCCAGCTTGAGCCCACCTCAGGATTTAGGAAGGCCTTCAAACGTAGGCTGTTTTCCTCGTTCTGTATTACAGGAGCCTTCAGCCTCGTCACTTGTTTTGTAGTACTCCAGGTGGAGCACTTCTGCGTCTCAATAACAGCCCTTCCGCACCCCGGAAGTGCCTAAAAACGCTTAGCCACTCATCACATGCAGTATAGTTGGCAGGCCTTATGCAGTGAAATCTTTTCTATGTAGTGAACACTTGCAGCTAACCGTTTTTGACTGTATGTGCACTGATTTTTTTTTTCTTTTCTAGAGGGCTTTTATAATTTTATAATTTTTCTTTTATAACACGCTTAATACCGTGGACCGGTTTCTAAGTGCGAGCCCGCGATTCGAACCTGTGGTGCTATGCTGTTGTCTTGCTTCCTAGACAAAACATATTGCCCCTGAGCTATCCTCCCTGCTGTGGTGACATGGAATTAGACCACAACCAAACGTACTTTCCTTGTGGCTTTTTTATTTTGACAGTAGCTTTAGCATTGTGTCAAGACAGGTTAGGTCCACAGTGATAAAAACACCTTTATCTTTAGGTCCACTGTTAACCCAGCATCAATGCGTTCGCTCTTTTGCATTCCCCCACCACCCTCCCCACGGGCCAGGAGGAAGTTTCTGTGATTTGCTTTTCAGTTCCTGGTGCACATCCGCCGTGTTCTCTAACTTAAGCAGTTTTACAGGACATGTCAAATCGACAACCTGCCAATTTCATATTTTGTTGCCGTACATACCGTTTCCTGCATGATGCCTACATGCATTGTTGCTCGGCGTTTAGGAAGGTATGCTATTTGACCTGGTTTGAAAGTTTCAAAGGCACGTTTCTCTGCTGCCTGACAGCTTGTGTCACTCCTATCGTTAAATTGGCAGTTCTTTCACTTGGTGCAAGTAGCTACTCGACAAGGGATCAGCGTGTTTGCGTGGCCTGTTGTAGGCAGGGTCGGTGCAATCTCCTCTCTGCACCTTTGGTGACAGGGCTGGTTTGTTGCATAGTTCGTGCTCGGGTAGCTGGGTTGTTTTAGCCACTTTGAGCAAAGAATGCCTACCGCACGTGCGTTCTAAAACCCACGCCCATCAACAAAGCAAGACCTTGCATTGCTAATCCCAATCGCACACGGTCCTAATCCAAATAGGGCTGGTATTGACTGCATTCTGAATATTGTGACTTCAAAAGCAGATGGGGAAAACAGCAAAACAACTTCCAGGTATGATTTCGTTTAACGAATTCCTTGATGGGAAGATTTTTTTTCTCCCCTGCAATAACCAATTTACCAAACCAAAGAGAAAGCTAAAGTATGTGAAAAGCTGTCCCTTTTTACAGTACACTAAATGCATGCTAATGTTATTACTTTTGCAGTTCAACCAAGTTTGCAATTATGATGGTTAACTTATGAAGCCATCCTTGTTTTTCAAATATTACAAAATGTACACAATTCATATACTAACACGCCTGGAGCATTTATTTTACACACTGAAAACTATATTGCTATTACCACCATGTGCTAATATAATAACCTTATAGTTAATCATCGCCTAGGATAATGACCATACCCCTATCTATGGCCCTCATCCCTCATCCTTTCGGTTCAAAAGATGTTCTTTGCTATGATGTCCCATTTGTGTACTTTGCATATCAGTCATAAACCTAGGTTGGTTGTGATCTTCAACCAATGGCATGTAGTTGCAAACTCTCTCTTGATGGTCATTTTAATAATGTTCACAGCATGTGGACAAGGGAACTCTTAATTTGCGGTAAAACCTGTTCCTATCGGATTTCAGGCAAGGAGTTGGCAAGATGTGGCCCTACACAGGAGATGTAGCCATTAAAACACTGCTTTATTTGCACTTCCGGAAGTATCAGTGACCTTACAGTAAGCAAAGGAGCAAGAATTTCTGCTCTTGAATTGTGTCCTGTATCTGTCTGTAAAAGGCTCTTCAATTTAACTCTTCTGCACAGGAGTATAAATTACATTTACAGCCAGTCACAAAAAGTCAGCTTGCCCCTCAGTTATTCACATGTACACCATATCACATTTCCCACTTGCCAAGAGTCATTTATCACTCTCTCATGGCTAGTGCACTCATCTTTTCCCAACACTGAAAAGAAGCAACTGATGGTGGCCATCCTTGCTTTCTTGACCTGGCTTATGTGCATTGGAATGATACCCAACCCTTCCCAGTGTTATGCCTGGCATCTCTTGAATTCCTAAAATCTCCACGGCTTAGTTCCATTGCTGCACTGTAGGAATGCAGCCAGAAAATAGAGCAACTGCAAATGTTCTCTGCAGAGGAGCCAGTGTGAGTCGCTTTCAAATACTGGTTTGTTTCACTAGGAATTTAGTGGAGGGTGCTTGGGGAAAAGTTCTTCCCCATGAAAAAACCATGGCTGTAACAAGAGTGTCAGCAGTGTGTTTACTAGTTACTGTAAACGTAGGAGATGGCTTGCAGCGCCTAACCCAAATGTCTACTGTATATCTATTGATAAATGGAGAAGACTGGGGGCTCAAAGAAACGCTGTTGAGTATCTACCATCAAATTCACTGGCTACGACAATGTTAAGTTTCATTTTTGACATGCAGCTTCGAGACGACTGTACATACCTTCCTTCTAAATAGTTAAAAACAACATTTCACTACACAGCCATCAGCATGCCTTATTTGGTTCTAGTTTGGTACATGGCTGTAAAGATACTACCAGTTGTAATGTACGCAGATCCATTTTGTGGTTAAATATATCTTTGTTTCTCTTTTAACTCAACAAATCTGTAATTTGGGACATGTTGGAAGCAGCTAATTTAACTTTAAGGATAGATTTATTTTTTTAAGTTTGAACTTCATATTTTGTTTAGCTTCCAATTTTAAATGAAAAAAACCCAATTTTTTTTGCATAGTCAATATTTAATGCAAAACTGTTTGCTGAAGTTGTTCTTGTCCAAGCTTTAATACCTCAACATTGAGTTAAGATTGAATAAAAGGGAGCAGAGATTGTTCAAACCTGTATCCACGTTAACTCCCGATCCGGATATTGAGCTTCATTGTCTTGCTCAGAGCCTGAACATGGTGTTTGGAAGTCCATTACCTTAGCCACCGTGCGTGAAAACCTTTTAGGGTTGTCAAAATATAAAATCTAATGCTGTACCTTTGTCAAAATATGAAACATAACTAACTTTGGGAATTTGGTTTTACCATAGTAGTTGCTCACATTGCATTGATGTAGAACCTTCCAGTAAGCGTTTAGCTGTTAATGTAGTACTTCATAAGAAATAATCACACTCCAAGTTTTGGCGTAAAAAGCAGTCCACATCATACACAAAAGGGACTCATATTTGAGGTCAAACCGGTCGCTGCACTAAAATCTCAGGCAAGTCTGTGCTCTTTTGTTGTCATGTAGCCTGGTTAAAAACACAAAAGCGAGAAACAAATTGCTTTGCAGAATTGCAAGCATTTAACGCTGTGCGTTTCACTCTTAAACCAAATTAGATGAAAACAAACAGCATGGCACACGCAAATGTTTGGTGTAGTTATGCTAAAAGTAGAGCCTTCTCTTTGCTTATATAAAAAAGTTTTGGTTAAGGTGTTAGGCCAAAATTAACCAATTGTTTTGAAATCTTGACATATATTCAATTTCAGCAATCCTTTCACTGTGCCTGTTGCACTTGTGAAAATTACACGTGCTTTACTTTTTCAGAGAAGTTCCTTATGTTTAAAAAATAGTTTTTAACTTGGCCACAACACTCTCCTTTTCACGTCGTGTCCTCGTGTTTGGTCCCAGGGACCACATGGCAGGTGTGTGCTACATGGCTTGAGGAGTGCTGCTACAGATGAAGAGTTTATGGTCTCGCTACACATCCTTGGAAACCACGCATTTACACTGTCCTGGTGCCTTTCACCCAGGGTGCAAAACTGATAGTGGCCCAAAGGGCCCCTCTATGAGAAACTGTGTAGATTCACCACTGCAAAGAATGTGCTCCTCAGATCTTTTTTCATGTTTCAGAAAACATACATTTTAGTCATTAAACACATTTAATGAAAACGGGCCATTATGAAAAGTTATGATGCTCTCCCACTGCCCTGTTCTTTGGAGCTGTTTTGTCAAAAGAAAATTGGTGGCAAATACGTAGGAAAGGTTGCTGTCGTGACTCGACGCTGCTCAAAGTTGGCATTATTGATCTGTAGGCTTCCCATCGGATGGGAGCATAATGGCTCTGAGCTAAAAAAACAGATTCCAAAGGGAGAGCAATTATGTTGGAATCATTGCCATTCACTGTGTCTAAGGTTCTAATAGCTGCATCGTATTCATATTTCACCCTGAAAATCCGATAAATTGGCTAATTTATGATTTCAAGCTTTTTAGTAAGAATGAATACTTCCTGTACCAATTAGCAAGCTACTTTGGTCCGCCTGTTGACAGCATGTGCCCAAACAGAGGGCTCTTTGTCTATGTTCAAAATGTGGAAGCATGTAAGGCTTGTCTATGCACATTTAAACCTACTACTATTAGACTAGACGGATATGTGGTGCATATGTTGAACGTTCATAGAATACACATTTTTCTAAGATGTATCAAAGCTTTGATCTGTGTGCAGGAGAGGTGGTGTGAGAAGTGGTGGCAAACTAGCGAGTTAAATTGATAGGTGTCTTAATTTTCACAGCTCTAAAGCTTGTACGGTTAGCCTGCTCCATGCTTCTCAATGGAATGGTAGCGAGTACTGGCGGAGGGTGCAACTTTCCATAGACAAAAATACTGCCTGTGGTGTGGAGAAAGGCACTCGATCACACATTTTCCCCTTGCTTATTGTTTCAATGGGTCTTCTTACACAGACACAACATGCAGGATCAGAGGATGGGTCTCGAAGTGGGAAGTATAGTGTTTTCACTTCATCCCGTCCACTTCCATCTGCCACCTCTTGATCCTCTACTTCGTGTTTTGAAGAGCGAGATGAGGGTGGGTGCACCCTTCCTTACTCGCCTCCATCCATAGATATAAGGAGTCCACAATGGGGGCTGAAAGTGTGATCTGGAGGAGTGATTCCTTCTTTCCATGGCCAGTTCCTGATCCCGACTATGAAAAAAAGGCATTTGTGAGATAAGAGATGCAGAAGACTGGCGTAAGGGAGTGCGTGAAAGGAAAGTGAGAAGAATCCCTTAATTAAGAAACTGAGAGAGCGCTTGAAGGTGTAGGGGTGTGAGTTAGAGATCAGAGGTACAAGGTAAGACCGATGTAAAGGAGCAAGCCCAGAGTTATAAAGTGGTGGAGCTGGACAACCAGGTTACAGATGGGAAGGTTGAGGGAAAGAGAAGAGCGTTTGTGTGTGGGGGTGCAACAAAATCTACATTTTGGGAGGGCTAACCCTCCAAATGCTGGGAGAGGCCTAACTTCAGAGACTGCGGGGAGGGGCGAACCTATTTTTGTCGGGGAGGGGGGTGCATCCAACTTCTTTACGCACTCGAGTTAGACTATTTTGGTGCAGCTTCAATGTTAAAAGCAGTTAACTGTCCTTCACATCTGAAACCACACACATAAGAACTGCTGTGAGAATGAGCTGTCACCTATCCCCCCCCACCCTTCCAATCACTCCCCTAGCATGCAAGTGCTAAACCCACATCACGATTTCAGTTGCCTATAAAAATTATTCATATGAATATAGTTGCTAACAATGAAATTCTTTACGTTCGTAATTGACGGTCTTTGTTAATAGCGAAGCCCAGGTGCCCTTTAAGATGGATTTCTGAACTCTGTCCTGGAGGGGCAGATGTTCAGAAGGCCAGCCCAGTTTCTTGGAACAGGGTAACCTCTGGACAAGCCAGACCAATCAGGGTAGCGATTGCGGCGGTCAAGACTAGGTCTCAAGAGGGGTGAGGGTGACTGAAAGCCTGCAATGAGCACACAAAGCAAGGACACTTACAAGTTACTCCAAGCAGGTGTTATATTAAAAATATATAGACATTTATTACAAGGCCTTTGTAACATTGACCGTAGCGAGAAATCACAATAAAACTCAAGTAAACCAACACATACCAAACCAATACAATATATACAATACAAACGAGTCTAACGAGTTGGACGCACAAATGTGTAGATCACCTATATGGGGAGGAAAACGGGCAGTGCGAATAATAATTAGACCTAGTCTGCCTTCAGAGGCACCGAACTAAAAGGAAGTCCAAGCCCTACGAAGAGTGGAGCTTTGTGCTCAAAAGTACCTGCACACACTGGTGCCAACGGGCAAAAAGGGGAGTCTCTTCGAGGGAATCAGGCCGTTTAGTTCGGTGAACAAATGAAGATGAACAGAGCTCCGCGACCCAAGCGCAGCCTCCACTTTGGGCAGAAGCAGAGCGCGAGTACGGAAAGGCGTGCTGCTAGACACAGCGTGGAAAAGCTATGGGCTCCTGAAGGAGGGCGACCAGTTCCTAGCGATGCTACTCACCGGTCCCCCATGGGTGCAGACCCAGGCTTCTCCGCGTCCGTTTCAGTGCTGGCAGGTTCAGATACAAGCAGGGGACGTCTCGGCGTCGTGTAGATTCCGCAGCAGCAGAAGTTGAGTTGAGGATGTCCCAAACGCAGTGAACCCGTACAGTTTGTTACCACAGCAGGGCAACGGAGTGGCCGGGTGTATTTCAGCCAAATGTACACTACTCACTTCAGACCTGGGAATGCCAAGTGTACGAATCGTGTGAGAGTGACAAGGACTCGTAATACAACACAACCTGACGGCGGTTACAGAGCAAGACTCCTGGGTAGGCTGGTCAGTCTGCTGGATGGCCCAGAGACACTTCCAAAGGCTTACGTGCAGGAGATGGTGAAGATGCCGAGAATAGTTGTTGCCACTATTCCAAGGGTCGAAGTACCAGTACAGGCCTTCTCGTTCGATCCGAGGTAGAAAGGGTTTCACAAAGCGACAGCAGTGCAGAGGAGCAGTCCTTCAGCGGGTCACCAGCGATTCCTCGGTTCAGCCTCGTGGTTGCAGGATACTTGGCTCCTGTATTCCTTTGTTCGTGAGAACTCAGGAGATCGGCCTGGTAGTGGTGTTTCCAGCCCCCTCTTATCCACGGTTCCCTTTGCGCCAAAACGGAGGGGACCCAATGGGAGATCCGCTCATAAAACACTCACACCATATGTGGACCTATCACGGACCATGGTGGTACCAGGCATTCACACCACCCTAGACTCTCTGGCGCCCAGGATGTGTATTGGGACCAGACATCCCAGCCCCCATCCTGGAGGCCCACACAAGGCCTGTAGAAGCCCGCGAAAGCATCTGTGTTTCGCGGGAAAGTCCATGCCCAAACAAGGAAGGCCCCGGGTCGGCTCGACCTGGGGGAGGTGAAGGGGGCAAGACGGTCAGCGGACAGGACAAAGAGCCTCGTGGTCTGGCCATTTTGGGAGCCAGGCCACCATTTTGGGCTAAGCGTGAGAAACACGCTTAAAATGCCAAAAGGAGCTCAAAAACACAAACGATCGCTGCCACCAATCCCGTCCGTGACTCACTTGCACCGTTCATTTACAATCCAAAGAGAGTATCTAGGGCCTGTAGAAGACTAGAGACCCAAGAGAGCAGTAACTTAGTTTACAGAACTACGGAAAAGAACGTTTCCCGGTACTGACTGTCTTAAGGGCATGTCAGTTTCCCCGTAAGAATGGAGCGAAAGCCCATAGGAGTGTGGCAGAAGGCTGCACTTCTCTGGGAAAGTCTAGATCAGGGTGAAAACAACAGCAAAAAGTTTAGGGGTTGCCACATGGAAGGATAATTACCCACAATTAAGGAATCTTTCCTAACACCCTTTAACATCTGTGTCCTGTTCTGTAGGTCAGTCAGGTCGAGTAAGCATAGCCCAAAATCTGAGTGACTTCAAGGGAGCACAGTGGTGAGCATACCTGCCTAACATCAGGGTTTTCCCCAGAGAATCCAGGTTTTTAGCCTCTTCTCCAGGGTCTTCGAGGAAGACCCTGGAGTCTATGGGTTTTCGTTGCAGTTTCCGGGTCCCTTCCAATCCTCCATCTGATTGGCTACCAAAGACTGCTTCCGGTAGTCAGTCGGCTGGAGGTGCAGGCGGGACCAAGAAGAATGCAGACTGGAGCAAAACGAACGCGGTAATACTGCTTTCAATCCGGTGTGAAAGCAGTGTTACCGCGTTTTGTTATGCTTAAGCTTTCATTCTTTTTTGCCAGTTTGCCTTTTTATTTTAGTCACCCTAAATTGAAGGGCGACTAAAACACAAGGCAAACTGGGCAACAAGAATGAAAGCTTAAGCAAAACAAACGCGGTAATACTGCTTTCAATCCGGTTTGGCACCGGATTGAAAGCAGTATTCCGCGTTTCTTACGCTTTCAGCTTTCATTCTTTTTTGCCAGTTTGCCAGGGCTCAAGTCGAGGGAACACGCTTTGTATTGGTTCTTGGAGTTTAAAACATGCACACATTTTAACGATTTTAAAAACACTATTTGAAGAAAATATCCTCTCTTCGTTTTGTGTGTATTGATTTTATGGCAGCCGTTTGCCATTCGTCCTATGCAATTTGGGTGGTTAGGAATAGCCAATTTAATTAAATATATTGCATTCCACTGTAAAGTGCAAACTGCAAATTTGTTTTAATGTCCGCTACAAAAACCGAGTTTAACTTGTTAGCGTGCGGGTGGAGCCATGTGCAAAGGGGCAGAGTCTTGTGTGGCTGTGGGCGGGGCATACACCTCTGGGTATTTGATTTTCAAATGCAGGCAGGTATGGTGATGAGTGTGTGGTGCTGGTAGGCAGGAAATACGGCATTCTGACAAAGTATCCTTGTCCGAACATTAAAGAGAACATACCCACTCAGCAGCAACCACTGCTAATACCATCATAACTACATGTCAAATAAATACCCTCATCACTCACACGTGTTGAATGCATGCATTGACCATGCATGCAGTCCAGTAGTACAGAAATCCCGCAAACATTTCTCCGACCCAGTGATGACCTATACGCAGCTTTGTCGTCACACCCAGAAAGGGATCTCCTCAGTCATGTATGAGTGAGTTCTGCAAACCTACATGTGCAATCATCTGTGTACACTTGCACGGCCCCCTTTCTAGTTTATTTGCTTCCATCAACCAAGCAATGATGCCAATGGGCCTAAACTGCATACACACAATCTTGTTATACTTTTTACCACATATCCATGCACTTATTTTGCATTTATTTTGATTTTCTATGGCATAGCAGCAAGAAGCAGTAAATGCAATCACACTTAAGCCTTACAAACTTTAAAAAGTGCTCAATGAAAAATACACTGTACAAGTTAAGGTGGGTGAACAACAGTTACTCATATACAACAAATCTACCAACACATTTTCATATTCATGAAATAAATGATGCAATACAATGTCACTGAGTTAGATCATGACGAGGACAGAGGTCGGCCAGGTAAGAAACCCTCCACCCCCCAATGTGGCCTAATCCCTTTCCAGATAATCAATGAGAGGGCTCTACAACCACATTTTATATTGTGATCCTTCACTAATGCATGCATTTTCAAAGAATTGTTCTCCAAAAACTCTATTACGTCTTGTTCAGGCAGGTGGTATGCCACCCTGTCGCCGTCGAGCATAATAAATTGTGCTATCAAAATTGATTTAAAAAGCAACTAGTGGAAAAAAGGTTGTTTCGTACTCGGACATCCAGCCCCCCTTTTGCCATACTTGCTGGTGTGTCCGTGCTCTGGACCAGAGCCTTTTTCTCAGGAAAGGGAAAACTCCCTCGATTTCAATTGAATAGACTGACTGTGCGTGCATATGCATGCTGCCTCTATCCACAAGTTCTTTTCTCTATGTTGGATGGGACGGAGCCATCACTACTAGCATGTCTTCGCTCTTTTAAAAAAAAAAAAAATTCCTCCAGCTCCTGGTGGTGCAGCTATTTCACTAGCTTATGTTGTGCAAATTTAGTTTCATGGCCTGCATCAATGGGACCACCGTTAGTGCTGCAATGTGCTCTCGGGCACTCACTTTATCATTGGTCGGAAGAGCTGGTTTCCAGTCCTCCAGCACAAAACCTCAAACTTCCTAGAGCTGAAGAAGCATCAACAGTTAAGTACACTTCCTCTCTTTAGCCTGGGAGGGATACTAGTGGCACTGGTTTCCAGAGATTTCTTCCAAGGTTCCCCAGTCAGGCTAATTCTGGGAGTAAGAGGCAGAAAGCTCACTCTAGGTCAGTAGTGAAAAGAAGGGTGGATATCCTATACAGTCCTCTTCCTTCCAAAACCTTATGCATACCTTCCCACCCCAAGCAGCTACCGTCTGTGATCTGCATTCCAAGTTTGCGATGGGGAGTTTAGCTGAATCAGTCTTTGGGTGAAAATGCGTACCAGTTGCTGTTGCTTGGTGCCATCGGTCGTAAGGTTTACCAAAACGCGCCCTTACAACTATGCCAGGCCAACTGTAAAGCATTACTTGCCGTGTCAAACCACATGCAGGAGGCCATCAGCATTGGTCTTTTAAAGGCAAGGCTGGTGGCCTGGGACATATATATATATATATATATATATATATATTTTTTTTTTTAAGGGAACGCTTATAACTTCCGCTTATTCGTCCATAGATGTCACTGACCCGCAAAAGTCAAACCTTACTTTTCTGACCCTTTTAATTTGAAAAGGTTGCAAGGTATAAATGTATTTCGAGTTTAAAATCTCAGAGAAAGGCTGATGGCGACACATTAGTACATTTCAGGTGCTGTACTGCTGGTGACGGCTCTTTATGAACACAGACCGCCTTATCGTTCACTCTTTGGGGATTTATCATGCATGTTTACCAAGACTACCTTTTACAGATGAATGTGCTTAGTTTCAGCATGCAAATATTGATTAGTCATTTGTGTGTTTGACCCACCAGAATGTGCAGTCTAACTTCTATTTATCTTTGTGAATTGAGAGCGCTTGGAGTGTAATGGCTTCACCACGTGCCCGCCCACTCATTTGACACTGGGTACCAGCAACTAACATTACCTTTGGGCGAGCATGTTACTCTGGCTTGGCCTCTTGGTGCCCCGGGCAGACTTACTTCGTTGTGGGTAGTCTGTGACCCGACCAGTGCTGCAGACAGGGTCATAAACCAGTTGCTTCCTCGTGATGCTGAATTACTGGCGCTCTGCCATGGCTTACGTTCCCTAAACCGAGGACCTTTGCTCTATGACATAGTTTTGTTACTGCTCTGCCAGTCTGGGACACTTAGTAAGCCTTGCCTCTCTGTGAGGCAAGGTTCCTGTGACTCTGCCACTCGAGCATGCATCATTATCTTTATGAGGCAGTATTACTTTAGTGTATGTTAGGATAACTAGATTTTCAATGTAATAGACACAGAAGACATCAACGAATGAACATTAAAACATATATATGACACCCTGTGAGGAATAACCATCTGGCAAGGGTGTCCTGGCCAGGGAAGCCCTGCCTTTTTTTGATTTCCCATCTCAGAAAGGGTAATTTGCCAATCAGATTTCACTTTCATAAACTCCATGCTAAAAGCATAGTGTGTATCTGTGCCGTGTTGCATCAGTAGGCTGATCTGCAGTGCCGGCTCTTCAGTGGCACAGAGCAGGTTCAGGGGTAACATGTGCCCTCTTTAAATCTGCAGTGATAGCCATGCCCCGGCCATGCAGGGGGGTGCATTTGGGATATGCACCTCGTTCAAAAAATGACATAACTCTGAGGATGTTGACCTGGTGTCAAGTTAAACTGAAAAAATAAGCCATGCCCGAGTTAGGGTAGCGTGGCCAGCATCTCTCATAGTTATTCCAGTCACGTTAAATTGACATTGCACATGTTAGTCTTGTGGGCCTAGTTCAGCTGTGGAGGGGTTATGTGTATTTTTTCCAGACAATGCTGCCTCTGCCGACTGGCAGGACTGTAGCCTTATGGGATTGCCTCTTTGTTCCTTTGTAAGGGCAGGCAAACCGTTTCCCAGGGACAGCCACTCAACAGGAATGCAAGGCCACCCCATTCAGAAAAATCTTAGCCTCACACCAGAGTGCTGCATATTTAAAGGCTTTTGATTGTACTCGGAAGTAAAGGTCCTTTAGCACAAAGCACTTGCAGTTTAATGTCAGAAGACAAAGTTCACTTATTTCAAGAGCAAGGTTTGGACCTCTAACGCAGGCTGGCTTTAGCCCCATCACCTGTGGTCTTTTACCTTTTCAAAGTAGGGTTCTCCCACCACTTCTTTCAACCATCTTATGGACTTCAACCCTTGAATATTTCATTGGATGCTGTTGAGAGGGCAACCCTTTCAAGGTTCTCCAGTCATCTGGTGAAGACAAGTGGTCTGAGTCAGGGGCAAGCTCTTTCCCCTAACCATCCCCAGGGACCTGATCCTGCTCTGGCAGCACGAGAAAATGACTCATCTTGTCCCTGAGCCCCTGGTTTGGGCTCTCAGCTCCGTGGAAGCAAAGACAGCTGGGATCCTAGTGTTTTCGCCATTGAACTGTTTGGAACTGTGTTTCAAGAACCCTTTGACACGTTCTGCCCTGGTTCGGCACTGTCAGGCCATCAAGAATGACATGAAGGTACTATTGAAGGTTAATTGGCCTCTTTGGTTTATTTCTGGGCCTTAGAGACTTTTATCCCGTTTGCACTAAACAACCTTTCCTTTTAAAGCATTAGTTACTTCCTTTACACCCATGATTCATTAACAGAGTGCTACTTCTTTCTATTGTTGCTTATTCTCTGTTCTTTTCTCAAGGGTTGTTTTGTCTAGTATTTTTCTAGTTCATTTTCGTACATGGTGGGTTTAATTAAAGTGTATGTGTTTGTATAGAACCTTGAAAATCCTTTATTTTGGAGTGTTCTACTTCGCTGTTTGGGTTGCTAATGAACCACATTCAGACCCCTTTTCTGAGTATAGCCTTCCCTCGGCTCACGTTACCACAAAAGCCGAAGGAGGTATATCTCTTAACTGTGTCTGTTTTACCTTTGTTTCTATCGGCTCTTGATTGGAGAAGTGCAAGGGCGGAGTAGGCGATTTAGCCTCTGCTCATACTTCTACACCTGCAGGGCAGAAGTCAATGTGTCACACCCAGAAAGCCTAAGCCCACAGACTACAATGACCATTGTAGCAAAATGAGTTTTTAATTATTCCAGTTGGATTTGGGAAAACGTTAAACATGCTGCTCTTTGGAGTCCCGTGAACAATGTGTCTAGTTAAAAAAGTTTTGAAAAAAGGTTACAGGCGCCCCTTTCCAGAAAGAACATGGCATGATAACCTGTTCTGTGTTTTTTCCCACTTTGAGAGTTCGTGGCCATCTGCTTTTTGCTCACTGTACCTTTCATAGATGGGAAATATTAATTTGCATATCGGTCTTTGTCCCGCCCACATGGGCAGTCCATCCCCGAAATGCTATGGCAATTCCCTTCTGAACAAGAGTACCAACAGCAACCCCAGACACGTGTTTCAGCCTTGTTGGGCCTCATCAGTGAGGCGGAGCTGTGACTCTGAGCACAGTGAGCAGGTTGTCCACGTCTGGGTTCCCCCAGGTAACTCAGGGTGACCAACCCCAAGTTCCTTGCAAAACCTTTTAGCTTTCTGCTCACTGTACCTTTCACAGTTAAAAATGTTCCATGGCAATTTGGGCTCTTTTTCTGCTTTTTCTGCAGGATACTTTAATAATCGGGATCAATTTGAATGATGGCACACTTAATACATTTTGTTTTCATTGTTTCATCACTTCTATGCTTTCCTCTTTTTTTGTACCTGCTCCGTTATTTTCGTTAACTTTCTATTTCACTTCTCCTTTACAACATGTCGTCATTTATATTGTGCCCCATCATTTCTCCACACTTTTTTCTGTTCCTCTTTTTTTTCTGGGCTATGTTATCGGGTTAGCAAAAATAAATGCTTACATTTAATTATTAACTAGCTCATTGAATGCTTTCCTCTCGGAAGTGCTCGGATAAGGATCTCGATTCTAAGCTTCGAAGAAGTGGCTAGTTTGGCCATTTTGCAAACATTTGTTAGTGAAGAGGGACATGGCTTTGAAGCGAGGGACTGACTCTCTCATCCCGCAAACCAGGGTGTCGGGCCACCCTACAGTGTGTGTGTGTGTGTGTGAGAGCACCGTAATTGTTTATTCCGCTATCTTCTTGCCCTAGAGCTGCCCATGACTTATGCATGCATTCTGCGACTGTCTCCTTTGTTTTCCCAGCAGTATTAAGCTGTGACCAACAATACCCCATATTCTCTCCCAGCAGAGACCCAGCGCTCTTGTTATTTCCTGTGTTTTGCAGTGAACTTCACAGCGCACCGGTTCTCAAACGCTGCTTGGGGAAATGTCCCTGATTAACAGCGCATTTATTGTTTTCCGTATATTGTATTTTTTTTTCGTTTTGGTAAACGACACCATCTGACTCTCGCTTGTTCTAAAGTCAAATCCATATCTCTGTAATTCCTCATATTGAGCGAAATACCATTTATTAATACGTATTTTGAAGAGAACGCATCAATCGGCAAGTTGTACTGAATAAAACGGACAGATGCTTCCAATTCAACAGACAAAGGAGTGAAGAAAGACTCCCAATAAAAATGAATGGAAAACGGAAATCCCTGCTTCCACCAACACAGCTCCATGGCTATTTTTGAATCAGTGATACAATCGACACACTGACACCGGAAATGATCTCCTAATGTTACGTCTGAAGTGGAACTTGAAGGTAAAAATGTCTCCTAATTTTAATGAACTACTAGTTGCCCAGAAAATAGGTTCGTTGAGTTTCAGGCTGATTGGTTGTATGTTATGCGCAACTTGCAGAGCGGGGGGGGGGCGGGGTAGAGGGGGGTTAGAGAGTACTTGATATCGACACTGTTTGGCTCTACTGGAAATTGCATTTTCAGAAGGGTACCATAAGCTTGAGTGTAGATTTGTTTCGCAATCGGACACCCCACAGTCCAGAGCATTGGTCATTCTAGGGGACACGGCGTACAGTCTTGTTGTCCTCAATGGCACTGATACAAACCGGGGCAATTGTTAGCAGTGATGTCCTAGGGCGAAGTGATGCTGCACTGAGCAAGTTGGAATGGCCTCTGTGGTTGAAACGTCGCCTGACATCGTGACGATGCGCACGTTGTCTTTCTGTGTGTCTCTCTCATGGGTGGCGCCATCCTAAGCTTGGGAGGGCGTAAGCACTCCGGCTTCAAGGCAGAGGCAGCACTCTGCTGTGACGCAGAGCCCAGGGCTCCATGGCAAAAGGCTGCGAGGCAAGAGCCTGCCAAATGTCTCACTAAAGAGCGCAGTGTATTTATTTAGTTACGCGGCCATTAACTTGGCAGCAGCAAAGGTACAGAGACAGAGGTCAAAAGCCTGCCCAAGCAATATCCGTGTATCCGCATTGAAGACGCAAAGGCGTACCTGCTGGGCTCTTCTCGTTGATGGCCCACGCCTTCAATGATTTGTTAGTATCTATGTGACCTAAATATCCTCCTATTTGTGTTGAAAGTTAACTGGTGGGCCAAAGAAAGGTGTACTAGCTATTAAGCCACCAGGGGGAGGCTGGGGGTATTGATTTGATCGCAATCCTGCTGAGCGGGCCGCTGAGCGGGGGTCGGTTGATCCGGGCATAGTCGGAAACCTGCAGGGCTTTTCTGCTGGTGTTGCCGCTGAGGCAGTGCCAGGTTTCCGGTTCCTGGCAGGTGGCAGTGATTCAGTGGCCTTGTATGCGAGGCATCGGGTGGGCGGGGCGAGGGCGCGCAGACGGGAATCTGTAACGTGAACATAAAGACACTTGCGCCTCATTTCACATTCAGCCCCATGCATAGAACATGGACATTAGCATTCTGACAAGGGGAACAAATACATTTGGGTCTCCCTTGGAGCGTGGAGAGAGGCTGGGAGAAAGAAATGTCGACAATAGCTTCACAGCTGTACACTTTGAAACTTGTTCCTTTTCCCCTGGATTCTTATGTGGCTTCAACTTAAAAAATGACCATGTCTCAAGAACTGCCCCCAGCCCCCGTCCCAAGCTCCCCAAAACGTTTCCTTACAGTAAGTGCTTTTTATTGGAAGTTAGTGCTGTGAGGCAATGGTAAGTCTAATCCTAACAATGTACACTTTGATTGCCTTCAGAGCACTTATTTAAAAGAAAAGGTTAGTTATACGAAACCTTTTTTTACATAATTGCTCAAAGCTTCACCTTCGCAAAACCGGCACTATCGAGACTATAAGAACATGACAAAATCTGAGCGCTTTACACAGGAGCCTGCAGGTGTGGGCTCGCGTTTTAAAAGTGAAGGGCCTAGATGGATGTGGGGGAGCTACAGAGTTCATGGGTAGAACCTGGCCAGAGTAGTACCAGGGGTCTGGCTTAGCTTTTTAGTGCCAAACATGAGCCGAGTCAATAAGTGGCCACCCTTGCCTTCCTGCCAGCCCACCCTATCGCCACCAAGACCCATCACTTGGTGTCTGTTAAATTCACTGCCTTTATCCCACACCCAACACACAAGACTCCTACTTAGCAACCTACCTGTCCATTGTCCATCACCACAACTCTACCTGGCATTCTGCCTCCCCACCACACACCATGCAAGTGCTACCCTGCCTCCCCTTGCCCACAACACAATGCCCATACCTGGTGTTGGGGGCTTGATCTGGAACAATTGCTGCAAATGTTTGCTTTTAGTGTCAAACTCAAAACTTTCAGTACCTTCTCAATTCAGTAACCTGCATACTTGGTGGCATCTTTACACATGTTCGGCATGCTGTCTAGGAAAATCGGGCCATGCCTCCTCCGTTTCACCTTTGTAGCTTAGAAAGAGGTTTGAAACGCAACAGTGACGGTCTATAAAAGAGAGCATACGCAAGCCTAAATTCCCCGGAAATACTTCTACTCTCATAGGTTTAAAAGACCATGCATGTTTCAAGGCGTCGAACAATGTCTATTTTTCTCCACACTTGTTCTACACCCGGGCAATAGTGTGAGGAGAGGTGGCGCTTGGGACTTGTTTCGGCGGTGTGGCAGCAAGAGTCCAGCAGGCCCCTTGCCCCAAGCCTGGCTTGGTCGCGTGTAGAATCGGCACCATCGAACAACAGTTAGAGCCCGCAGCTTCAGATTACTACGCTATTAGACCATGGGGGTGTCACTCCAGTGCAACATGTTAACTTGCCTGAAACTGAGGCTTTCAAAAAAATGGCCCTTCCGTGACTTCGTTAAATGTCGGAAGTATGTAGTGATGATACAACACTTCCTGTTTATCACCTTCTTCTCCCTAGAGTTTTCATTGGAATACGTTAATGTTGGTGTGTATTTTTCCCCTTACAAACAGTCCATTCTTTGTATTGTTATGCTCTTAAATTTTTCTATGGGGTATTCCGTGTCCACATGCTATATCACACTATTAGGAGTAACAATATTCTAGTAATGGAAGTGCATTAATTATGCCACTTTAAATAGTTGTACTCACAAACGTAAACCTTTCTTGGTTCTAAGAAGTGCATTTCACGTATGGGCCATGTAACCAGGGCTGGCCCTTTTGGATGACACCCACGCCTTTGCCATGTCTTTGCATACTGTGACAATGTGCCTCCTACTGAGTCTCACATCTTCTGTTGTGCCTCCATCTGGTCTTTCTGAAGTCTCCTTCATATTTTGCTCCATTTGCTCCATTGCTGCAACTGAGGGGTATTTTTCTTCATGTTCCACTCCTTCTGCGTACAATAACTTTTGTAGGCTACTCTTGCATCTTTCCGATACTAGGGCCATGCTAACTTCTATGCTTCGGACTGGCAATACGGCATATGGACGAAATTCTCATCTGTGAATCACAAATAATTGTATGAGCAGTTTAAGTCCCATTAACTTTTTGTACATAAATTAAGGACGTGTGTGTGAATTAACAAACAATAGCACAGTTCTGTCTGGCAGGTGGAGATCTCCTGCAGTTACTCACACCTGTGTGCATTGGTTACTTACAGTTTTAAATTAATACTTCAACGTCTTCTAAATGTTTCTTTTCTACACTTAACCTCTTTTCTCACACTAAACAGATAAAGTCCTAAGCCCTCCACGCACGTGATTTCTAATGCAGGCTTTGCAATATTTTGGTAGCTCTCCTTTGGATTGTGTTTAATATACCTTTATTCCTCTGGGGATGCTGCCTCCAGATCTGGACACAGTACTTCAGATGGGACCCCACCATTGAGTTGTATACTAGGGGGGGGTCTGCAATCTTCAGCTCTCTAGATGTTGGACTACGACTCCCATGAGCCCTCAGAGTAGACTATGCAAGCTGTGGTGGAGAGAGTTGTAGTTAAAAACATCAGAAGAACCAAAGGTTTCACACCTATTTAGCCGTGACACAGCTTCTTTTTGGTGTGCAGGTTAAAAAGCGTCCCTGTGCATCCCATAAATATACGGCTCTCACACTGCCTTGTCATTCTATGAATTGTGAGGTCATTGGATCAGATACCGCCTAAAATGCAACTATTGTGGCCCCCCCACACACTATTCCTCTTCTTTTTAAAAGAAGCCATTGCATTATTTTTAATCAGCCCTTCTACTTTTTCTGTTACATCTTCATTCTGCACAAATGCAGTGGCAGGAAGAACCTACATGCTGAGTTGCATCTTTTGTTGTGCCCATTTACTTAGTCTTAATGACCCAGTTTCTTTGATCTTACGTTTTCGGTCTACGTGTTGCTTATTTTTGGGGAGTTTTATGTACAGTAGGTGATCACTGCTTTTCTGTTTATGGGGTGGTGCAAGACCATTGTAGTAAGTCCACATTTGGGAGGTATTGGTTTCAGGGTGGCTTGACTTTATCCCACCAACATATTTTAGCAATCTATGCTCCAGATCCTGAACCCGGGTACTTCCTTTCCATTCTCCCCGTTAAATTAACCTACTCGGTTCTCACATATTCCCAGTGTGCCTGGAAACCATGCAAATGGCAGCGATGTGTGGTATATGTCCCAATAGCGTGGCATTGTGGTGAGTCTGGGGACTGCACCATTTTGTACTTCGGAATGCTCACCTTGGTGATGGATGTTGCAGTAGAAAAGGGGCCTGCAAATGTTGGCCCTCAAGATGTTTTTGGGTCACATTTCTGATGACCACTCGCCATTGTATGTGCTTGGTTGCAGTGATGGGAGTTGCAGTACAAAACATCAGAAAAGTGAAAGGTTGCAGACTCCTGAGGTACAAATGCAGAGGTAGTATTGTGTACATTTGGGAGTCCTTGGAGCAGTGTTATGTCTTACTCCTACGTCCCATCCCCTTTCCTCCATACTTGTGGGACATCTCTCCGTCCTGTGGGACGGAACCGGAGCACTTTGTAAAAAGCATCCAACATTTTTTTGCAAAAATGTGTCCTTCCTCTCTTTCTTGCGCGGGGCCCGGCACGCGGCCGTAACCCCGCCCACCTTGGCTCCGCCCCACGCATCGCCCATTAGTCCTGTTCTCTGCTCGTTCGGGACTGGACGCACTTGCATCCACAGAAGATTTTCTTCCTTTTTTCCTCTCTGGATCTCGCTAGCGATCGTGTACTAATCTCGCTAGCGATCGTGTACTAGTCTGTCTATGTCGTTCAAAGTAGACTTTCCAGATAGTTCATCGTGTCACCGACGCTTCGCGAGGGCAGATCCCAATCCTCTCTGTTTAGAGTGTTTGGGTCCGGATCACTGTTGGGACTCTTGTTTTTACTGTGACTCCCTTTCGGTCCGGGCTCTTCAGTGTCGGTGTTCCGACGAACTCCTCCTTCGCATTTTCAAGCGTTCATGGACGAAAAGAGATGCCCGGTAAGTTCTTTACTTTTCAGAGCACCCCAGCCGGGAGACACTTTTCCGGTTTCCTCCCGGGCCGGGAGGGGCATTGATCGCTCTGTCACCGGGGTTCGCGCTGAGGTGCCCGTTGGGCCTAATAATTATACTAGAGTTTTCTCTGAGGGTCTCCGTAAGGGGCCTGTGGATACCAGAGTACATTCCGAGGCCCCTCCTGTTGGGGCTGCTTGTAAGCCCAGTACTACTGGGTCGTGTGGTACCAGAGCTTGCTCTGAGGCCCCTCTGTCGGCTTCCCTCAAAAATAAGACTGGTTCGCCCCGAGGCCTCAGCGGGGCTTAGTATTACCGAACAGATGTTCGAGGCCTGCACCAGTAAGGCTGTTACCGACTTGGGTCCGAGGTCCCTTGCACAGAGGCTAAAGTTACCAACATTTCTGAGAGACCTGGCAAGGCCTTATCGGTGAAGGTTGTTTCTCACCGTTCCCGCTCTTGTGGCAACGCCAGATCTGTTGAGGGGGCAAAGAAGGAAAGTTCTTCTTTTACTGGCAGTTCCGCGGTTCTTCCTGGGAAGGCTAATTTGGCGATTGGTATGTCGCAGAAACATTCCAAGCCACATAGTACCGGCTCAGCCGAGGTTCCTTATGTTAAGGCTAAAGTTAAGACCCCTGATCCATCGACGGAGACCCCTGCCTCACTTCCTCACGTGCCGAGGTTCCCCACGACCGCAGCGACCATTTTGGGTGCTACCCCTACAACTACGCCATCGGCCTCAGGTGTAGTGCTTGGTTCCGTGGCTGAACATAGGTTTCCTTGTGCGCATCCTTATCGGACAGTTTGATTGGAATGCCCGGATGCCCCTTCCGCACAATGTTTCGTTACCTGCTGGGTCAGCACCCTTGATTTATGTGAATACGTCGGTGGAGGGGCCGGTGTGGCACCCTTCCCCGTTACGTCCCTGGAATTGCTCACCTCATGAGAGGCCTCCTCTGGTTCCAAAACAGTCCCCGGAGGACAACTTTTTCGGCAAATTTCAAACGCTCATGCGTACTGACCCCGTGAGGGAATATTTCAAAGGGCTTTTTAGGGAGATATGTCCGCCCGCACCTCTGGCTCCACCCGTACCGCCAGCGGAACCACCGACGCCTCCCTTGCCTACGGTGCCTTCCCCGACTCTTCCGCCTTTGCCCCCTTTGCCTCCTTTGTCCCCTGTGGACAAGGCAGTGCCCGACACGGTTCAACAGGATCCTGACATGTCGGATGACGCGCAAGGTGACCAGGACAACGAGGACCTGGCCTGCTCTATCAGAGCTTTTCATGACCGGGTACTGGACATGATGTGCTTCTTGGATGTTCTGCTGCCCGGGGCACCCGCTCCGCAGGAGGGCGTGCTTTCTGGGGCATTCACCCTGTCTCATTTGGAGCGTACCGGCCTGTTCTTGCAGAAGGACGTTCTGGCCGTTCTGGCCGAGGTCCGCAGGGTCTGGGAAAAGCCACACTCTGGACTTTTCGTCAATAAGAAAATTGACGTACGGTACAGGCTGCATTCTTTGGAAGAGGGGGCCCTGTCGTCTTTTCCGCCCCCCTCCTCCACAGTGGTGGCTGTGGCCACTTTGCATTCCAGGCCTGCAGCATCCTCTTCCACGACGGCTACTCAGGCTCTGGGAAAGGAGGATAAGCTCCTTGACTCACTTGGGAGAAAGATTTTCGCCAACTCGGCCTTGCAGCTCCGGCAGGCCAATGCCGAACTGGTGTTAGTGGGGGCTAATATGCGGATGTGGAAAGGTCTGTTGGAGTTTGAGGCGTTCACTCCGTTAGAGAAGCTGGAAGACTTCAAAGCGGGATTATCCGACGCCAGAGTCTTGGTCCAGGATCTCCTGGAGGCTGCGGCTCATTACGTAGACACCTCAGCTCGGGGCCTTATGCTGGGGGTTGATGCCTCACGGCAGGCGTGGCTGCATGCTACTAAATTCTCGAAAGAAGTGCAGGACAAGGTGTTATAACTTCTGTTTGATGGTAAGGAGCTCTTTCATTCTACAACAGATGTAGAGCTGACCAAGGATAGCACTCAGACAGCTAAGTCCTTGTCGGTCCTGGTTAAAGCCCCTTTCAAAACCCAGAGACCGTTGTCGCAAAGCCGACCCTCCTCTGGCTTTAGGGGCTTCCTAGACCGGAAATCTCGCAGTGTGGATACCCGTTCGGAGAATAACCACCGGAGGCAACAACGGACCCGGTATTTCTCCCACTCCTCAGCCTCCTCCTCAGGTTCAGGTGGCAACACCACCGAGAAACCTACAAAATGAGGGTTCTCCGCGCATGCACGAGACCCCGGTGTGAGGACGCATCGGGTCTCATTGGGAGGCGTGGCAGACCATCACCGAAGACAGATGGGTCTTGTCAGTTGCTCGGGCGGGCTTCTGCTTACCCTACCCCCTACCCCACCTTTCAACCCTCCTTTTCAGCTGTCAGGCTCGCCCTCCCTGAAAGCCGAGGTCCAGAAACTTCTAAACCTCAGAGTTGTAGAACCCGTTCCCCTTGGGGAACGAGGGGAGGGCTTTACTCCCGGCTCTTTACGGTGCCCAAACCCAACCATGCTGGCCTGCGCACCATCCTAGATCTTTCCCAGTTCAACCTTTTCCTACCCCAAGAGAAATTCAAGATGATCACGCCCGGCCAGATACGGTCCTCCTTGCAGATGGGCGATTGGCTCAGCGTAGTGGATCTTCAGGATGCGTACATGCATATTCTGATTTGGAATCCACACAAGAGATATCTACGTTTCTCTCTGGGAGAGGAGCACTTCCAGTTTTGAGGGCTTCCTTTCGGCCCCCGCGCTGCGCCGCGTGTCTTCACAAAGATTATGTCAGTGATTGCGGCCTATCTTCGTCTGCAGGGTATCCATGTGTATCTGTATTTGGACGACTGGCTCTTACGCAGTCCTTGCCCGTTGAAAGCAGCTGCTGTTCCATCTTGGGCTGTCGGTGAACTGGCGGAAATCTTCCATGATGGTCTCGCAGGACTTGAGTTTCCTGGGTTTTCACTGGAACACGATCGACTGCAGAGTCTACCTGACCGGGGACAGAATGGCGGATCGGTTAGCTACGTGTCAGATGTTTGCGCAGTCGGAAGCATGTCGGCCTGGTGGTTCCACAGGCTTCTGGGCCTCATGGCCTCGTGCGTGTTGGCTCTTCCTCTTGCTCGTCGTGAGGCGGACTCTGATGGCTCTTCGGAGTTCTTGGCGTCCGGTTGTGGACCCGGTTTCTAAGCTGATAATGATTCCGGCTTCCATGAGTGGACTTGGAATGGTGGTCATCAGCAACCTGTCGGTGGGTGCAGGGTTTCAGGACCCAGCCCCTACGGTTACGATCACGACGGCCTCCTCCCTCCTGGGGTGGGATGTGACGTTCTATCCTCTTCAGGTCTCGGATCTCTGGTTGCCTCAGGTCAAGCTCCACCACATAAATCATTTAGAGCTTCTGGCGATCTTACTAGCGCTCAGGGCGTTCAGACCTATCATAGCCAACAAGGTGGTCCGCATACGCACGGACAATGCGGTGTCAATGTATTACATCAACAAGCAAGGGGGAACCAAGTCTCCCCCTCTCGTGAACCTGTCCATCCAGATTTGGGAGTGGGCTGTGCTTCATGGTGTTTGGCTGTTTGAAATGCACATTCCGGGCCAGCTGAATGTCACAGCAGATGCCCTCAGCCGGCGGACAGTGGTCAGCTACGAGTGGGAGTTGAAGGCGGAGGTCCTCTCATGGATTCTTGCGTTGGGGCACACCGGAGGGGACTTCTTCGCTACGGCGGTAAACAAGAAGCTTACTCAGTATGCCTCCAAAGGGGGGCTGGGAGCCTCCTCTTTGGTGGATACTCTCGAGATTCCACGGCACAACATGAGAGCTTGCGCCTCTGCCTCTAGTTCACCGCGCAATTTTGAAGCTGAAGAACTTGGTGAACGGTTCCCTTCTACTCATAGCCCCGTGGTGGCCGGCCAGGTTTTGGTCCTCGGAACTTCAACACCTGTCGGTGTATCCGCCGATCAGGTTACCAGTGACCCCCGATCTTCTTCATCAGGGGGAACAGCAGATGTGGCACTCCTCTCCACAATCGCTCAGCTTGGCAGCATGGTGCCTGAGTTCAAGTCTTTAGAACATCTTAACTTGTCTGCGGATAACATGCGTATTTTCCAGGCAGCCAGGAAACCCTCGAATAGGTCCCAGTACAGAAGAAATGGCTCAGGGTCTGTCATTGGTGTTTAAACAGGCAGTTGGACTCAAAGGGGGCTACAGTTGACACGGTCTTGTCCTTTGTATCCTTCTTAGCAGAGTTGGGTGTCCATATTCTGTCATGCAGAACTTACCTTTCAGCGGTTTCCGCTTACCTTTCTACGGACCAATGCTCTTACTCCCTGAGTAACCCAGTGGTTAAGAGGCATTTTGCAGGCTTGACACGCCTCTATCCTCCAATTCGTAGTCCGCACCCGTCGTGGGATCTAAATGTGGTCCTGACGGCGTTGTCATAAGCCTTTCGAGCCAATGGCCACGGTGGACCTCAAGTATCTGTCCTGGAAAGTGTCCTTTTTGGTCGCCGTTACGTCAGCAAGGCGGGTGAGTGAGCTCCAGGCCTTGTCGGTGGAGCATCCCTTTTTGGTCTTTCACAAGGATAAGGTAGTCCTACGGACGAATCCTGCTTTCCTGACGAAGGTGGTAACCGACTTCCATCTGAATCAGCCTTTTTTCTGAACCCTACCTCAGAGGCAGAAAGGGTTCTGCATTGTCTAGATGTCAGAAGGGCTCTTAAGTTCTATCTGGACAGAACTTCCGAGCTTAGGAGTTCTTCTCAACTGTTTGACTTTTGGTAACCCTCAGGGTAAGCAGGCGTCTAAGGCGACTATTTCTTGGTGGCTCGCCGCCTGCATTACAGAGTCTTTCACCGTCCAATGGCTGAACCCTCCTAAGGGTATTCATGCACACCTGGTGCGGGGCAAGTCAGCCGCGGTTGCTTTTCAGAAATATGTCCCCTGGTAGTCCATCGCTAGGGCAGCTACTTGGGCCTCCCCATCAGCTTTTTGAAAGCATTATTGTCTTGACATGAGCTCAAGAGCTGATGCTCAGTTTGGTCAGGCTGTGCTGAAGAACCTTTTTCCATCCACCCGTAGTTCCTGTTAGGAGTACTTGGGAATCTCCCATAAATATGGAGGAAAGGGGACGGGACGTAGGAGCATAACCAGGTTACTCACGTAGTGACCACCTTACTTCTAGTCTATAGTCCCCTTTCCTCCATACGCCCGCCCACCGTCCCCTCTAATAAGGTTCCTCTGTTATTGCTAATAGGTCTCTGACCTGGTGATAGAAAAGGACTGATGGGCGATGCGCGGGGCGGAGCCAAGGTGGGCGGGGTTACGGCCGCGTGCCGG
Source organism: Ambystoma mexicanum (assembly GCF_040938575.1). Lineage (NCBI taxonomy): Eukaryota > Metazoa > Chordata > Amphibia > Caudata > Ambystomatidae > Ambystoma > Ambystoma mexicanum. The sequence continues at coordinate 882,518,476 of NC_090931.1, read as the reverse complement.
GCCCCGTGCAAGAAAGAGAGGAAGGACACATTTTTAAAAATGTTTTGGATGCTTTTTACAAAGTGCTCCGGTCCCGTCTCACAGGAGAGATGTCGCATAAGTATGGAGGAAAGGGGACTATGGACTAGGAGTAAGGTGGTCACTACGGTGAGTAACCTGGTTATTCACATCAGTCTGAGCATGTGGCTCTTCAGAAAAAGAACACACAGCCACTATAGAACTGCCAAATTAAATGTTTCACCATAGTCTGACAAGTTTCTTGGGGCGGGTGAAGCAGGTGACTGCCTGGGGAGCACACCTAAATATTCAGGGGGGGGAAGGTGTGTGCAGGAAGGGGCCAGCCCAGACTACCACCTCTGAGTTTGTTGCCGGTAAAATGTTAAGCATTCCTTTAAAAAAAACAAAGGTATGCATATTGCGAACACAGCCTCTGAGATGCTCTTGAGACACACAGCCTGTGCCCCTTGCCCTTTCTGTTGACAGAGCCTTTTGAAGTGGGGGTAATTTATAAGTGATGGCTCATTTAACGAGCCATTGTTTTTACACAATATGTGGTTAATATTTCAGTGTTAAGAACTGAACATGGGGGATTTCTATCCTGGAGGCCAGCACAAAGCATCATTTAGCTGACCAAATCTATGCATTCTTCCAAGAGAATTGATGTGCCACACAGAAAAAGTTGAAAAGAGAAAATATTTGTAATGTTTTCTTTTTTGCCACACCAACACCTTATTTTATATATTAGTTTTTAGTTAAATATAGCGCATGCCTGGGAAGGTTAGCTGTCATTTTCTTGCTTATGTATTCCATTGGCTGCTTTGGGACATGGACTAAATTCATCCACTCAGCATCGCAGCTCTCCCAGCTCTTCATTTTCTTAACAAGCCAACCACTGCCTAGCGCACACCCAGTGGCTCCTCAGTGTGATTTGGCACCTTCAATAGGAAAGCAGGGTTCATAGTGTGTCACCATGCAGACAGTAATCCATGGCAAACCAATGCAGTGATGTGTGCAACAATGATTTGTGTGCTGTACAAGTCACCACCCTGTTGGTTAATGGCATCTTTGTGGTGCTCCTCTATGTAACGGCACATAAGTCTGTTTTTGTCTGTGTCCCATGTCCATACAGTAGCACAGTGGGACGTTTTGTGTATGTGGCTCTGACGAGTATGCCATACTGTGCCCACACTTAAACACATAAAGCAATCAAAGAAGTTCCCTCAAGTTGTATATCCACTAGGCCAAATGCCCTTTCTACATTGCAACACCATGATTTTCAGAAGCTGCAGGCCAGTACTAATGAGAAATGATACTGCCAGCTCTGTTAGATAAAGCATGGGCCTGGGCCTGCTCTTTTTGCAAATAATAACCCATGAGGCTTGCGTAATGATGAGGAGGTAGTGTCCGAGGAACTGTGGACCCTTTACCTTGCATTAGAAGCCGGTTTTGTTTAAAATGCTTCATTGGCTTATTACTGGTCAGGCTAAAGTTTGTAAGAGGTGCAATTCTTTCTGTGCATTATTTATTGGGTGTCTCTTGTAGGGTATTTTTTCCTGTCTGTAGATATAATATCCTAAAGAAGTTTCTGTATTGGGGGCTCGGCATGTTCTCACAGAGACCATCCCCCCCTCCTCATCTAAAATTCTCCAGAAACAAAAAGCAAAAGAGCCCTTGTACCCCATTTGAGTGGCTGATGTTGCAGCCATTTTATATGCCTATCCAAAACCTTGGCTGTCCGAGTATGTATGGTTCATGGTTGCACACATTTTAATGTTCGTGTGTGTTTTGAACAGTGATGTGAGCATGTGTCTGTTATGTATTTAGAGATTCACACATGCAACCCTTTTATCATAGACTTTTTAATCAAACATAGAGATCTCTGATCATTGTTCTATTTCTGAAATGCTCTGTGATTTAATGTAAAGCAGACTAGACAATTCATTGGGGCTATTTGGCCCCTTACCCACTCTCATAAAGGTATTTTGAAAGAGTAAAATGGGAGTGTACCAGAATGTCCATCTTGAAATAATAACCTTCTATCAGAAAATAATTCTTATGGTTAGTTTAGTATTGCCCCTTGCGAAATACAAGTGAGGTGGTACGAACAGAATGCCTGCAACACACGGCTAGTGGTCAGTGGCCCCACAGAACCCGACAGTCTGGATACACTGCTGGCACTGCAGACAGTTTGAAACTGCATTCAGCGAACGCCTTCCCTAAGAGCAGGTGAAAGAAAAGATCGATTTACTTGGGCAGCAATAGCTGAGTTTTCACATTAGATTTCTTCTGTAAAGTATTTGAATTACAATGTAATGCAACCAGCTTCATTTGTATAGCAAATATTTATTGATATTGAGGAGGGTTTTTTTTGCGCGACACTGAGGTGTAGTTTGGCAGTGACATGTGCCACTCTGATGCGGGGGGCATTCTAGTGTTTCGCCCTGGGCACCAAGTTGGCTAGAAACTTTCCTGCCACTAGTGCAAGGAAGAGTTTGTTGCGGCACATGCTACTTCTCGGTTGCTAAATGGGTCCCTGTGAGTGGGCACAGCCCCCCTGGTGCATGCTTTTCTAATATCATGCTCTGTACTCTCAAGCAAGGGTTCATGTTTTAATCGAAGAACCATCGAAAGGCTGAGATTGATCATGTATTCGTTTTGGTTAAAAAAAAAAATGAAGTTCAGCACCGAGTGCACCACATCCGTTCCCAGACCCAGCGATAAGGACCACAAAACCACAGGCATGTGAGTCTGATGACTGTGCACAGGAAACTGCGCGCCCTGGGGAGGAGGCTGCAACGTTCTCAGTGGTTGTGGCAGTGTCTTCGAGTGCTGAGGCTGGTTTCGGTGTGGGTTCTAAAACTAAACCAGAGGCTTGGCGTAAGAGTTGTCTAGGCAGAATATCACTTAATCTTTAGGCTCATTTCAGTATGACGCTACACCTGATTTCTGTGCTATTCGTAAAGCAGGTGAACCCAATCCCATTTGTTTTGTTTATTTTTGTTTATTTTTTTAAGAGTCCAGAATAGTTTGGAAAATCGACCGTACAAAAAGTTCTGTAAAAAAATATTTGAACTTTTTAGTGCAGGTTTTTCTTTGCTATGCTCTGGTTCAGAACTACCTTCAAGAGGATCAGCTGAGCTCGCTTCCAACGCTGGCCCATTGCCTTGGCAAAGGACACGTAATCCGCCACGTCCCCATTGTAGGTTTGTAAGCAGAGCAAATGCAGCCTGCTACTGTACAGGCCACATTGTGACGCGTGTTTCTTCTTGTTCTTCCACTTAAAATCCTCTATAAATAAGTTGAAGCGATAACCAAGTAATGCATAGAACTGTCCTGCTTTCTAAAACAAACAAAAAATTGCGTGTGGAGATAACGTATAATCTGGAAAGTAGTAAGCTGCACATTTTTATGATTTTGTCACAAGCGGGCACTACACATCACTTGTGCTTTGTGCAGTGCACCTTATTATCAAGATACTCTCCAGGGAGCTAGGTGTGTGCTATTTCAATTGCTTAATAGTTTATGACTGTAATAAAAGGAGGTTTTATCCTGAGGAACACTGTTCGATTTGTTCACGTCCAAAGGATGGGGGGCCGAGTCACTCCAGCCAAGAGTCAAACCTGTGACCGCAGGTGTCTATCAGAAGTGAGCGCTTGCGTCCCTTGGGCTCGCTTACTGGCTCGAACATGCAGCTCGCCAAACGAAATCCCCCAATTTCAATGCCCTTTTAGATGGTTTCCTCCAGGACTAACCGGGTTTTTGTATCTGCAGCTGTCAACCATGTGGCAAAGTTCAGTTGTCCAGTCTCTGCTGCATGGAAGTCTCTGTAGCACAGGTCTCGTAGACAGTAAGTAACCCGTGGTCTATCCATCCCATCCCTGGGACAAACTGCGATACTAATACACGGACCCCCTGCGGCCAGTCTTACCTACAGATCATTTAATAACATTTAGGTTATGTTACATCTTTACTTTGTCAGCCTTTCTATTCTTGTGAATTAGTATATTAATTTGCGGTGATTGGTGTCTTGCGCCTAAAAATAAATTGCCATAAATCCCAGCTCCACTTTTGCAACCAATTGTTTACTGCACTCTTCCATCAAGGCTTGTAAGCAGGATCTTGTCCAAAACCTTTAAAAAGCCCTTTAAAAAAATACCTTGCATCCCCATCGCTATCTGAGCGTTCCTGTCCATAATATCTTGCTTCCGATATAAGTCACTACGCTTTATTACACATCACGTCTTTACGTTTTTCCTCAGTATGTGATGCTTTGGCGATGGTTAATAGTAATTCTGAATCTCAGCTTGTGCTGGAAAAGCAAGACTGAGGAATACACATAGCTCTTGCAGCCCCTCTCTTCCTGGTGTTTGATACTATGATAAACGGGGACTTATTTTGTGACACATGGAATGGAACATAATACCCAAATGGAACAAACTCGGGGATGGGTACGCCCTTCCCTGCTGTCTGGGGCATTCTTGCAATATCTTGCAAATAGTCCTTTTAACGAGTAAGGTTCAACAAGGTGTCGGGGAGGATAAAAGACGACGGGCTCTAGTCTGCCTACTGGGTCTGAAACGTAAAAAAGGTGTTTGGAGCACAAGGGTTATGGCTACCTTCTCAAGGCCATCTTTGTGCACCAGCCAGTGTTCTGGAACTTTTATAATGCACTGAGCCACCACCATAGTGTGGTCCCAAAGCGCTTACTCTTGTCTGAGTTTAGGGTGTAGTGTGTTGCTGTCCTGGGATCACCAGACCTTATTCTGTTGAAGGAAAATGAAAATAAGGGAAGGAAGACTGAAGAGAAAGGAGGAAAAGAGAAATGGAAGGAAGCTTGAAATGTGCGAGTGCGTGAATGGAAAGGATGTAAACCATGAGATGCGTGTATTGTATGGATGCTTGAGGGGCTCAAGAGATGCTCAGTCACCCCTTGGACACAGTGTCTTTTTAAAGGTGTATAAAAGTAGCCTGCCGAGGAGAAAATGGTGCAAAAGGTGTGTTGCTTAGCTGTAAAATCTATGCAGAAAGGGTGAAACAGGATTTAGAAGAGGAAGAGTATGTCAGGAATTAACCCCGCTCTTTAATATTTAGTATTCCAGGTTAAACACCAAGGAACAAGCCATGTGAGTGTTCATGACAGTGACGAGTTTTCTTTTAGATTAGGGGTTTACCTGGTGCAGTTGACCTCTGGATCTTTGATATGCAAGAATATAACTGAATACAAGTCGAACGGTAACATCTGAGAAAGAGCACCAAAATCCTACCCTATGCACCCTCTACTATTTCCTGGAATAAAACATCTCTAACGTCTTTTTCAATTTAACATATGAAGCAGGCCTCTCCAGCCCATGGAAACCTATATTAACATTTTCCTTTCCTTGCATTTCCCCGTGGGCATATTATTGCCAGCCTTGTGTAAAAAGCAGCCTTTGTCTATGCAAGTTTTGATGCAAACATGCGCAGTGCTGATACTGCAGCTATACGGTCCCCTCCTTCGCACCGTGGTCCTTTCTGCAAAGGAAATGCTCATAGGCAAAACAGTGCAAAAAACAATGTTTTAGTACAGCGCATCTTACTGGGGGTTTTCTTGCTCTAAGGCACTGTGAAAATGAGTATTGAATGTCTCATTCTCATTGGGAATCGACACTCGCGGAGAGAGCTGTACTAATGGGCTTAGTTTAGAGATCGCTGGCATCTATGTATAGTTTTCAGTTTTTTACCAAAAGAATATGCACCATAATCGGGTAATGGAGCTTACTATCCTCAGTTGGCTGACCATTGATGGAAACCGTTACTAGTGTTGTGGTGATATTAGGTTAAGTCCTGTTGTGGACGCATGATGGCCTTGCAGTGTGCTCAAGTGTTCCTAGGAATTGTGGGGTCTACAAACCAGACGATGATATTGCATTCCCTCTACCTTGAAATCAAGAGGGGGGGGTTCTGGTAAAGCCGAGCGTGCTGGCTGGGCTGTCGGAACCAGCACTTTGCTGTGTGCTTTGTGTTCTGGGGGACACAAAAAGAATATGACCGAAGTAGCTTTCCCGCACTGAGCCATACCAGATTGGCCTCCTGGCGGGGACGAGAGAACATGCGTTTGTCCTTTTTATGTAGTGTATTGTCAAATAAACCACTGGAATACAGTGTGAGAGAACTGAATTACAGATAAGGTTGTAAAAGGCAGACATTAAGGACAACACAATGTTCAAGGGCAACTGTCTGTTATAAAATGAGAAGGTTTGCCACATAGCAAGGGTGTAAAAGCTCTGGCTTTTTTGAATTTGCATTAATAATGAAATGATGCTGAGAATCCATCTCGGGCAAGTTGGTCTGCTAAACAGACTCCTCACAGCTCCTCGCAAAAAGCATAGTGTACACCTGTGCCCTGCTGCATCATTCTCTTGATCTGCAGCTCCTGCTCTTAAGTGGTGGCCTGTCTGAGTGCTGCTGTGAGAGCAAATTCACTGAAGACAGAGGTTGCATTTAAATCGGCAACTCTGGTATAAAACATTAATAATTATGAAGAGCTATTAGTCTGCCAGAGTAATCTCTAATAGTAATCCATCGCTGTGTGTTGATATAGTGACTGATAGTTCTCCCGGTTTTTAAAGCCACATCCTATTTGTATCACACATGTCAACGCTGTAAGTCCTGGCCAACCATGGAAAGGCTTTATGTATTCTAGCCAGACTGACTGTCTTTGCTCTTTCAGCAGGACAGTAGGCAGGAAGACGGTCTCTCCTTTGATCCCTTGGTAGGTTGGGTAACGCCTATCGAGTCCAAGAAACTGCCAGACGGGGGACTCCTTGGAACAAAGCTTCAAAGAGACGCACCCAAAACAAAAGGTCTTCACACCATGGTGTTGCATAATAAACGGCCTTTGAAGCTGCAGGTTAGGGGGTGGAGTTAGGACAGTTGGACAGCAGAAGGGCTAGAGGAAGGGTTACTCCATTTTGGTGTTCTGTGGACTTCTCTTTCCTTCCAATCTCCAATATTTCTTGCAGAGCAAAACACTTTGGTCAAAAAAGCAAAAAGGCAAAAGACACTTGTTAGCTTGCCGGGGTTAGGAACTGTTACAACAGGCTTTCTTTCACCCAACTCCTTGTGGACTTTTACTTCTATAAGAAGGGGCTCCCCCACTCCTCCTTTCATTGCTTTAGACCTTCACAAGAAGAAACCGAGAATTTGTTTGGGCCCTGTTGGTCGAGCAGTCCTTTCCAAAGTCCTCCAGTTGTGAGGTGAAGACAGTTGTTCCATGGCAATGGCAAGCTGTGCCCCATAAGCATCCCCGGGGCACATTGAGGTTTTCCTCTGTTGGTTCAAGACCTACACTCTGCCAGCTTCACTGGTACCCGGGTTCCACACTGGAGGTGAAGGACTCCTGCAGGTGCCAGCTAGCAGAGGACTAATCTCGTCCCTGAGCCCCTCGGGTTGGGACTCGCAGTACTATAAGAAGCCAAGCAGCTGTGTTCCAGCTGCAAACGCATCAACTGTGTTCAAATGCCTTTGCTGTTGGCACTCTTCGAAAGGCTGTTGCTGCATTCATCTGACCGGCTCGAGGCTGCATTGTACCAAGCAGAGGATGTCACCTTTTCGGCTTGAGCAACCAGGTCGCCGCCGTGGATGACTTCGAACCGCTGCTTCTTCGAACATTTTATAGGATCGTCAGGATTACAGTTTTGAATCTCCCTGGATTTCGACTTGAACCACTGGAAGCATTATATTTCAAAAAAGGTAGCAGGCGTTCCTCTCCAGAAAGAACATGGCATGATAATCTGTTCTGAGATGAGAGTTCGCAGCCATTGCTTTTTGCTCACTGTACCTTTCACAGATAGGAAATATCCATTTGCATATCAGTCTTTGTCCCGCCCACATGGGCAGTCCAGCACCGAAATGCTATGGCAATTCCTCTCTGAACAAGAGTACCAAAAGCAACCCCATACATGTGTTGCCTTATTGGGCCTCATCAGTGAGGTGAAGCTTTGCCTCTCTGAGCACATTGAGCAGGGAGTCCTCGTCTGGTTGCCCCCAGGTAACTCAGGGTGACCAACCCCAAGTTCCTTGCTAATATTTCAAAAAAGGTAGCAGGCGCTCCTCTCCAGAAAGAACATGGCATGATAACCTGTTCTGAGATGAGAGTTTGCAGCACATGCTTTTTGCTCACTGTACCTTTCACAGATGGGAAATACCCATTTGCATATCAGTCTTTGTCCCGCCCACATGGGCAGTCCAGCACCGACATGCTATGGCAATTCCTCCCTGAACAAGAGTACCAAAAGCAACCCCATACACGTGTTTCAGCCTTGTTGGGCCTCATCAGTGAGGTTAAGCTTTGCCTCTCTGAGCACAGTGAGCAGGGAAGCATTGTGTCGCTCATCAACACGACCAATCGGAAGTGCATCTATCGGCTGTGCTTGTTTCACCTTTTATGATTGCGATCACTGTTGGTTTTTAGTAGTGCGAAGGCTGAACAGGCAGAACAGTAGTCATTTTGCCACATAAGGCCTTGTGTGCAGAGGCTCGCTGACATCTTAAGCACAGGCCTTGGCCTTTTCTGCACTGCATATGCATATTTAAGAGATGCAGAAAGAGCAAGTGAATCCACACACCTCCACTTAATACCTAGGCCCTGAATGGCCAGGTTGTGTAGAAGGGAAAGCTATGAAGAAGCATGACACAAGACGATGCATCAGAACGTGCTTGCGTAACTAAACCTCTGTTATGATAAAAAAATTGAAGAAAATGGGAAGGGGGTGGGAGAAGTAAATATTCACGTAGGCAAAATGAAAATCAGCGATACATCCTTTAAAGAGAAAAAATGGTCTTTGGTATAAATTTCATAGGCGGGTTTACATTCAAACCTGCGGAACATGATATTCGTGTGCACCAACGCTAACCCCTTTAATAGGTATTTTTCAAGCCGAATAGAGAAGTGCATTTTAGTTCATCCAGTCAATATGTTTGCAAATAGCTTCTCTTAGAGCTCGAGGAGGGTTCCGGTGGCAGCGAGGGCGACTACACTGCTGTCTGTGCGTTTGGTGGCTGTAGAAACGGGCAAAGGCAAACGCTGCACTGTTAAGATGACGATATCGGCCGAATTGCCCTGAGACAGTCCGGTTCAATCAGCTAAGGGGAGGAGGAAGGCATTTAAAAAAAAAAACAGGGAAAGGAAGCGGATACCTTTTTTTATCTTGCTTAACAGCGTTAGCCAATGAAGGCGCTTTGTCTGTCTCAAAGCACTGAAGAAAATAAATGGCCAGGAAGTCAAACACGGATCATCTCTTTCGGGGCCAGAGAGCTGTTTATCGGTTGCTTTCAATCCAAGAGCCAGATCCCTGCAAATGGCATGTCAGACACAACATTCATGATGCTGAAACAAATGTCCAAGAGGGCTCTGGACAAGGAGGGCTTCAGACTGTTCCCAGGTTGGTAAGCCCACTCGCCAATCATTTTTCATATTGCAGAGTTAAAAAGATGCTTTTCCCGCATGATGCAGGACTTGCATTTTTGCACAGCAGTGCATTTCAGAATGCCTGTATCGTGCATTGTGCATGCAGCCTGTGGGCCCATTATTCCCTGTTGGATGGTGCCCTATTTATTGCACTCTGCCAGCCTCTCCCTGGTGTCTTTGGAAGGGATCTCCGGAGCCGGGGCCCAGTCGAGCTTTATGAATCATTCACGAGAGAATTGAAATCCGATAGTAAAGTAACCGGAGCCGCTCACCTACGCGACCCAACCTGGCATCCACATTCTCTGCTGGGCCCTTTCCCAGGAACCCAGCGCATGGTGTCCTCGCTTCCTTTGTCTGCACCTTCAGCTACTGGTGTCTTGGGTATTCTTAAACCAGTCACAGCGGCCACAAAGTAATGAATATGTGACTCAAAAACGTTCCTAAATCATGGAGTTCACACCTGCAGAGCTGAGCCGCAGCCTGCCATTGAAGTGCTCCTCTGGTAGTGGAATATATCAATGCATTTTTGTTTATCTTAACTCGTTCTCCAACATAATGCATACACCGTTTATAATAAGCACATCATGCCAGATTTCTTATGCTTCTAAACACTGTAAAAACAGGCGTTATCCCCCATATTGTGGAACTTCAATTATCGACCTCGGACTGATAAAATGCTAAGTGGCACCTGCTGTGGGATTTGAACGTGCGACTTGCAGGCCAAGCTCTTTATACCTGTGCTATGCACAAAGGGCATGGTTCGGCCATTGTGGGGGTTTTAAATGCTGCCATGCAGAGCATACTGCTTGAATGAAGAAGAACCATTGGCACGTTTTCAAAACCTCGCAAGATCTGCATGCAATGTGCTGTTTCGGGTAATGCACCCAAAATAGTGACTGCGGGAAGACGCTCTGTACGAGCACGGATGCGTCCCACTTTTCAAACTGATGTAGGATCGAAAGAAGCAGAGTCTGAATCTGGTCCTAAATGGTACTTAAAGCTTATTTCTTGACACGCCTAAAACCTGAGGGAGCAGCGCTTTTTTGACCCATTTACAGGGAATGAGTCGAATGCTCGAGTCCATCATGGCTACTAAAAGTGGCCTTGAGTTTACGGTTTATGAAAAGGAAATTACATTGTTTTGTGGTGAGGACCCAGCTGCCCAGCTAGATTTATTACCCCAGTGATGGGGTGCCAGGAATTCTGCTATGAACTAGCACCAGAGAGTGGAAGCATGTTCATCTACCTTAAGTAAAAATTAGCTGATTTCGTTTAACCGATCAGAGCAGTGGTCTTCAAACTTTTTTGGCCAGGGCCCCCCTGAGCAAAATTTGGGCAGGTCGGGACCCCCCAGAAATGCCAAATGGACAGTATATATTGCGCGCCGTCACCTGCTCCCATCAAAGTCGCTGGGCTCCCTCATCCCACTCCTACCCAGTCGCTGGTCTCTCCCCACCCCATCACACACCCAGGGCTCTCCCCACTCTGCTCCCATCACTATCCCATGGTTCCCGCCCATTGTGCTCCCACCATAGTCCCTCGGTTCCCCCATCCCGTTCCCAACACAGTCTGAGGGCCAGTGGCGGCTGGTGAATCTTTTTTAAGTGGGGGGACATTAAGGGGAGGTTCGGGGGGGTTTCCCCCTGTGAATTTTTTTTTAAATAATAGGTTAAAATGTTGCATTGTAGAGCATACTTTTAACAAAAAATGGGTAAATAGCCAAACAGTTTGCAATTGTTGCTGGGAGTCCAGGGGGCAGGCATTGATATTTTATTTCTATCGCGCTCGTACACAAGTGTTTCAGAGCGTGACAAGGCAAGGGAGGGGAACAGAGGAGAATAAAACAGCGATCTTACTAGGCCCAGTGACATTGAGAACGCGCAAGTGTGAGGGGAAAAGTGCATGGAAGGGGGGAGAAGTGGAAAGTGCGAAGCAGAGGAGAAACAGATAAATAACAATAAATAAATAATAAAGGCAACAAACAGTGGTAGTGCAGCCAGCAATTTGCAAGTGCTACGTTTAAGGCAGCAGACAGGGTAGGTCTGATAAGTGCAGGAAGAAAGATGGTTCTCCTCAAGTTTTAGAGTGGCAGGGCGCTGTTCCAGAGGGAGGCCCCAGCCGAAGACGGAGATCTACCCCCAGCTCGTTTCTTTGATAAACGACTGACCCTGAGGGAGTTGGAGGTAGAGGAGTGAAGAGCTCGAGAGGGGAGGTATTTGCGGAGGAATAGCTGAAGGTATTTTGGACCGAGGCCCCAGAAAGCCTTGTGGACAAGGCAGAGGGTTTTGAATGATAGATGTCCGGTAAAAAGATACCATCCCTGTCCCCTGGGCCCCACTGGTCCTAACACAATGAACATGATTATGTGTATATGCAAGGCGCTGCACATTCATACAGCAATCACTCTATCATTCACATGAGCATCCATCACCATACACTCACTCATAACGCATCCATACACATGTTTAAATAAAAACAATGAACATAAACGTACCTTCTGCATTGGCCTGTGTGTGGGTGCTGCTCCAACTGCTCTGTCCATATGTGCGAGGAGGCGCAGGAGCTCCCCCTCGGACATACAGACATGCAGTGCCCCAGCCAGCATTTCCAATGAGCTATGCAATGCTGGCGAAGCAAAACGCCCCAGCACTTGCATGGCTCAGTGAGCATGTGCGGCTGGGGAACTAAACTGAACTGTCAAAGGGAAACAGTGTTTCCCTTTGACAGTTCAGCCAGCCCAGGAGCACTCCATTAGCTGGATAAAGCAGCTGAGGGAGTGCTCACTGTTTCACTGGGCTGGCTCCTTAGCTCCTCCATAACGGGTGAGGGGCCACTATGCAGTTAGTAATGTTGACCATTGTTGCTGAATATATCACAATTTACTTACATTTTAACACAAAGCACCCCTTTGGGTACTATTGAAACAGTGGGCTTCATAACTACTCTGGCGGTAGCTGTGCCGGTAAAACAGGCACGGCTGCCACTGGAGTTGCATCCGGGTCTGGCACCCGCGAATGGGCAATTACTAGGTCATGCCGAGTTAGGCGGACATGATAATTGCCCTTTCGAAGGTGCCGGTAGATCCCCATTCCCATTTGAGCCCCATATGGCTCAAATGGGAGGGGGGAGCTCGGATGCACCGGCACCATTAATAACGGTGCTGGTGCATCCGACGAGCTGAGGTCAGACCTGGCGGGGGCTGTCAAGCACCCACGAGCACAACTCTTACAATGGCGGAACGGTAGCAACGGTGCCGGTAGCTTACCAGCACCGTTGTTACTGGTCCGCCATAGTAGTAATGGGCCCAGTCTGTGACTAAAGGAATGAATATCCATTTACAACTGTGGGCCACTTTTTCATTGTTGCCTGAGACAGTTTCATGCTTCAGCCCGCCCATGTGGGCCACCCCTGCCCATTTCTTCCAATCTAAAAAAAAAAAAAAAAAAAAAAAAAAATCTTTTTTCATGCTGAGCTCTCAGGGCCCCCCTGGGATGCACCCGCGGACCCCTAGGGGGTCGCGGCCCACAGTTTGAATACCACTGGATTAGAGGAACCTGCATGCAGTAGAGCGAATGGATTTCCTGCAAAGGCCCTGAGAACTGTAATTTGGTTTAAGTTAACACTTTCTATTTGATCCAAGCCTAGACCAGCAGCCAGAGAGTCTTTACAAGTGTTCTGGGGCTAGTGTCTGCCTTGTATACCCCAATTACCTACCTAGGCATATTTTGCACATGGGGGTCTGTGGAGTTGCCGTTATTCGGCAAGGCCAGAATTCAGGGCATGTGCATTGTCCAGTTGGTTCTTTGTATGGGGTTCTTGTACATCATGAGGGATTGAAAGAAGAGATGGTTAGCTCTTTGGGCCCAAAGGTGGCTACTTTGATTCCAGCATCAAACTTTGATTTCATTCCCAGATTGCTATTTCAGGGGGCACCCAGCTTTTTGACAGATGTGGCAAAGTTGAACTGATTGTGTCTTCTCTCTCTGTGTTCCTTTGCAGTGTGGGTTGTAATTGTAGTGTGCTAGAACGGTCTGTTGTAGTAATAAAGAAGTAGATATTTGTATACAACCTTGACTGGACAAGTCCCTTTTATCATTGGGTGATAATTGTATTTTCGTGTTGCAGCTAACCAACGATCCATGACCTTGCAGAGATCAGCTTGCTGTTATGTCCACGTTATCGAAAATTGGACAAGGTCTTATAATTCACTTGTATTCCAATCTGTTCGGATCCTTTCAGGTATACTAGAGGTGTGGGGTTGATTGATGGTTTAGAAACCAATATTCATCCCAGGACCACTGGTGTCCCGGAAGTTGATTTGTCACACTGAGGTCACAGGAATGACTTGGGAGTAATGGTGCACCACTCCAACCAGGCAAACTTTGCCCACTCTGTCTTGTTCCGTCCCAATATCTCCCCGGGTGTGCAGCATGGTTCTCATGCACTCTTTGTGGGGGCTGAAAAAGCCAATAACCAAATGTCTCTTGTTCTCTTGAATTGTACATCAGGGCACCTTGTGATCATCAGTTTTGCTGTATTGTGAATCGCGGATCTGCTAATGTGTTTTGCATAGATCTGCTGTTACGTTGTGTCGGAAATTCAGTTTTAAAATGGAACTTTACTGAAATAGAATCTCCTTTCAGGTATGCTGAGCTCACCACTGCCTTTAAATGGAAAATGGCGTAGTTGCAGTTTCTTCGTTGTCTCTGCTAAAGGTCAGCACATTACGGTCAGATGATCTGATGGTACTTTGCTGCTTGCCTGGCCTTTGGAAAGGTGTGTTTGCTCTCGGCAAAGAGGAGCAATTTCCTGTAACTATATATCTGCACGAGTGGTGCTGTTGGGGATTTGATGTGTGGCAGTATTGGCGCTAGAAACCCAGGGCGCGCATGATGAGCTCAGTGTGCCCAGGAGCAGAGCGTCTCGTGCCGTAGACGCCTTCACTGTTTCCAGCCAGCCGTCTTTGAGGGTATTGTCCTTGTGGGTATTTGCGGAGGCATGACGAATGCTGCCCTGCACGTGACATTTAGGAAGGGAAGGACTTCCTGTTTGATTGTGTGCAGCTGGATCCGACTCTTCCAGATTTTTAGGACCCCAGGCAACAGATGATTGTTGGAAGAGTGTCGCCTTGTCTGGTGAAAGCGTGCTCTTTGTGGGACCGCCGGAGTTCTGCCCGGTAGCAGAACCAGTCTTGTGACTGCGCTGGACTTTTAATGGGGCCATCCTTCCCGTGCCGGGTGGAGGAGGAGAGGTGGTTGCTCTGCTGCAGCCTGCATGGATGGCAGGAGCAGCACCTGCAGGCAGACTGAATAGCATTTTTAAGGAGTCCTTATGTTCGGTAGATCTCAGTTACAACTCTAATGGGCTTTTTCGGTTCGGGCGTTACAGAATGGTGCGTGCATCTGGTTATTACCTCGTGAAAGGTGAACATTCTCTGTGTGACTTAGTTGTCACTTGTTCCATCGGCTGAAAATTTACTAGGAAGTGCCCCAAATGCCCAAGGGGAGGCTGTGATAAGTACTTCATTGGTATTGATGTTCTTTAATCGTCGTGTGAAGTGTATTAGTGCATCTGAGGTTGCATTTCACAAGTGGCAGCAAAATATCCATTTGCTATGTCAATTCTTGTTTGGCCTTGGCATACGAAAACTGTACCTCCGCCTCCTCTGGGCGTCTGGAAGAACTATAGATGGATTTCAGTGGCATTTATGCATGCAGCGTCCCTGTGTATTGCACAGACTCCCCTCAGTTGAACCCTCTTTCTTGGCTCCTTGTTTTACTCATGATTTGAAAAGGTTAGCTGGCATGAGTCTCCAATATGCAATACCGGGTTATTTTTTTCAAGCATTCAATTTATTTATAGAGGTTTTAAGGTCGGTCGCATGAAAGTAAAAAGCCTATTACGGTATTGTCACCACAGTTACAGTAGCATGCTTCATTTACTGTGGTGGTATGGGCCATTGTGTCCATTGCCACTGAAATGGGCCAGTGTACTAATCGTATGATGCAAGTGAGTATGCAGACAATGGCAAAAACCCACACACTGCAAAGATTTCTTATTCCCTCCAAGGCTTGCCCAGGTCATTGCATGCACAGTCTGAGAAACCAGCGGCCTCTTGGGTCACTGCCCGAGGTAATGGTGGCTTTTGTGGAGATGGTCTCCTCTTGTTGACTGTCTGTTTATGCCAGTCAAGTATGTTTGGGCGACACATTCCTCCTTCCACCCCATGCCACGGTTATCATGGGCTGCTTGGCTCTGTGTGGGAGACAGGTTCAGTCTTGAATATCTAGGAATATAGACTAATTGCAACAGGAATACAGGTGCTCGAAAAGCTCCGACCGATTGAACAGATATTATTTATTTCTGCTAAAGCTTGTACGACCTCTTCCAAAATGCACATTTAATATTGAAGATGCAATCTTTCCCATTGGAAAGGGAAGAGAAACAGAAAATTAAATGTTGCTCATCGTTCCTGTCACCTATTGTAATGCGTACATTAGACAGACCTGGGAAGAAAGTGCTGCTCTGGTATTGGTTTATCAGATATTGGCTATCCAGCACAGCACCCAACCCACACCATTTGAAGTCCTCGATTAAAGGGTTGGAAGCGGAGTGAGTCAAGATTGCTTACGGCAGGGACTTGCAACATTTGGTTCTCCAAGTGGCGGCCTAGCCAATGGTGAGGCACCATATGAGTCGTAGTCTCTATCACCTCTACAGCCGCAGGTTGCACACAGCGGTAGTGAGAGAAACATCAAGAGGTTCTAGGCTGTCGTTTTACCCCTGTTAAGAGGGGCATTACCTTTATATATTGCAAATTATCTTTATCCCCTTAGATCTTGTACAAAATGTTAGTACCTTAATATTGCTCCATTATTTACCTGAAATTTGTTTTGGTGTGCTTGTGGAATAGGGACTTTATTTTATGCAGGGGCAGGAGTTGAACACACTTGCCACAATCTCTTTTGGATGCCACTCTGGCCACATATTTATAAAGCACATCACATATAATAACACCAAAAATGTGACTTAAAAACACACCCAGCAATAGCCATCCTAACACCTATAGGTGTTGCAGGTGGACCCCACCCCCCGCCCACCGGGTGGCATATTGTGGTGAGACCCTATTCCCTCCACACCGTGCCCCCTTCTTTGGGTGGAGGCAGACCTTTTGTCACCGGCCCAAACTACCCCCAATCCCTCCCCAACCAACAACTCCCCTGCAGGGACCCCCAGTGGCTGTCTAACAGGTATGATGGGCGGGTGTCCTCTGCCCTCTCCTTCACACTATTACAGCTGTGCAGTCCCCTGCAAGGGGATCAGTGTCCACATGGTCCGTCCCGACCTGCAACCTCCCCCCACCTCCTCCCCCCCCCCCCCCAACCGATCTCTGAAATTCAGGGTGGGTGGGATGGAAAAGGCACAATGATGCCGGCGGTTGAGTCTGCAAGTCTGGACAAGGGGAGCACAGTGGCGTGAAAGAGAACTGTGGCCCTTTGCAATTTTGCCTACCCTTATGGGACCTCCCAAACGGGCTTGGGGCGCCCAAGTCTGCCCTGGCACCCTACTGTGGAACCAGTTTCATCAGGCATCCTCTGGGTGCCTCCAGCTCACTACGGCCTCCAGTTGTCCCCTGGCCCACCCAACCCTGCATCCCCGCAAAGGCGGGTACTTTGCCTTTGTGTTCTTCACTGGTGCTGCATGTCACGTAATTTGTCATGCCAAAAGCAACAGGAAAGGTGCAAATCACAGGCTAGTTTTTGCCTCATGACTCGGTGGTAACACATGCAATATCTCGCACAGAATTTGTGTTATTTTGCTC
Source organism: Ambystoma mexicanum (assembly GCF_040938575.1). Lineage (NCBI taxonomy): Eukaryota > Metazoa > Chordata > Amphibia > Caudata > Ambystomatidae > Ambystoma > Ambystoma mexicanum. The sequence continues at coordinate 882,501,206 of NC_090931.1, read as the reverse complement.
ACTAATTAGAGTGAACATGATTTGAGTGAAAGTGTGAACATTTTTGTGTGCAGTGCAAATTTCTTGTAGTAATGTATATACACGAAAATGTGTTACACATGATGCTTTTCCTCTTAAGGCTGCACCAATGTTACTTGCAGCCTGACAGTGTGTGCTACAATGTTCTTCGTACCATTAATGGGGAGTTGTGAATTTCATTGTGATTTTGATCATCCCCATACCCTAGTTTTAATCCGCAGTCCCCTGTTGGTAAGGCTTTGTCATCACCAGCACTGATGTACAAGAATGGGGTCGAGCCTCCCCATAGGACCTCTGTTTTCACTGGAGTGGGTTTTGTGCACAGAGAAACCTTTATCAGGTGGCTTTATTGGAACCCGTTCCAGTAAACGCCCCGCGAGGGGATTACTTCAAACCTAAAAAATGATCCATGACTATTTTACGGAGACTTTAGGCATGCATGTTTCTTGTTTCTGGGCTCGTACTTGTCAGAGCCTCTGACCTTTTTTGGATCAAGTTGGCAAACTGTCCAGCTTCCTCCTCATGCCCCAGTTTCTGTACATCTTGTATTTTGTACCATCTCAGTAGTGAGAAAAAGACATTACTATCCGACAGGCTTTTTTGGCAGTCGCTGAACTGTTAGGTCAGTCCTTGTTTTTCAGAATGTTGAAAGCCGTCCTTTATGGGGTGGTTCAACTCCACGGATTGTTCTCCTCCGCCTTCCCGCCCTCCCGGATTGTCCGACCCAAGAGTCTGGAATGAAAGGGCCAGTGCTGTGGAACTATAGCCTCCAGTGCTCCAGAGTTAGCTCGACCCATGCATGGCTGCCACAAGTTGAAGGTGCGAATTGTAGAGTAGGGCTACTCTGGCTCGAGCTTCGCTTTCTGTCGGAATCAGAAGACGGTCTTAAGACCCGCTCAATAAATACTCCCCTCCCCATCTCGACACCCGAGGTGAGATCCGGCGGATTGCACACCAGCCTTCTGTGAAGAGCAGTTTTCAGAGATCTTGCAACTTTGGGCATCCATTCCTGATTTCTAAAGAAGCAGAAAATCAACACCTCGACCCTTGAGTTTTTGGTGCTCGTGACTGCCCTTCCCCTGTTATCACCTGTTTTCTTGTTTGGACACCTGCGCCTGGAAGACACAGAATGTTTTCTTCTGCCAAGCGTTGCATGTTCATCTCATTACAACCATCTGAATAATTAGTCGAGCCTGCCTCTGCCACTGGCGCTGGCGTGGAACTCGGGTTTAAAGGGTGTGTGAAAGGTCAGCCACCATGGGAGGGAACAGCTGGTGCAACAGGCAGGCAAGCAATGGCGTGTGCACATCTCTGGCATGTGAGCCTATGAAGGAGGGAGTAGGCGCCCACATAACTGTCAGAACTGGAGGGAATTTACTCCTAATGGCGAAAAGGCAGTCCTAGTATGTAGAGTGGCATATATCGCACACTAAAGGCCCAATAAACGTACATGTTTAAGAGACTTCGACTATTTATGCAGTCCCACCACAACCCATGAAACCTGATGTCCCATCCCTTGCTGGCAGAAAATAATTAGCAGCACTGCATTTTGAGGGGTGCTTGGCCGGGTACGGGTTCTCCTTTCAAACCTTTTCTGACCCTACTCTAATATGGCTTGAATCCTTCTTTGAGGACAGAGAATACAGTAAAAATAAGCTTCTGTTCCTTAAAATAAACACCAACATGCCAACTATTCCTGCAACCCTCATGTTTTACTTTGGGCCAAGGCAGGAGATGGCGTGCTGTGCAGGCAGCCATGTTAATAGCCCCGGTTGTTGAGGTGGGGTTGAAGCTGACACCAGAAACCTCACTGGTGGAGTTCCTGCCTCGGAGTTGCTAAAACTAGTCATGCAAGTAAAATAATGGCCTCACACGCCTAATAAGTTGTTACTCTTCTTTCTACATTGCTTGCTTTATATATTTACTACACTGTTGGGGAGGAGAAAATATTCCAGAAATCTAAGAATTGTCTTTGATCAAATTGGTTGCCTTGCCTTGTCACACCTATAAAATCATGTCACTTTTATATGTCGATGGCAATACAAAAAAACAGGACTTTATCTATGGGCAATCCAGATACAATGTACAGTTAAAGTAATTAGTCATTGGTTGTCTGCATTGGGTTTATAGTGGTATCTTGATTGCTAGAGAGAGAGAGAGAGAGTGTAGGTTACCATATGCAAGTGTAATCCCTGTTGCGCCAAACCTTCAGTCTAGTCGGCACTTTTGTGGTGAGAGCCAAATAATCTTGATTCCACTCCTTTAATTTACATATTCACATCCTTTATTGTTTTTCATATTCAGAACTCTCTACACGTGTTTCACCCCTTTGCAATCAAAGGGCTCCTCAGGAAAGTATCTTTTGCTACACACTTTACTGTCCCGGTGTGTGCTTTCTTCTAGTTTTATGTTCTATCTTTATTTAATTTAACAATAAAGGATGTGCATATGTAAATTAAAGGAGTGGAATCAAGATTATTTGGCTCTCACCACAAAGTGCTGACTAGACTGAGGGTTTGGTGCAACCGGGATTATACTTGTGTATGCTACCTATAAAATCATGTCACTTTCGATTGTCGAGTCTTCCTTCCATTCATGCAAGACCAAGGCAGACAATTGTTTAGATGTAGAGATAAATAACCACTGGCGAGTACCGCAGCTCGCTACGCACCGTCATTCTGCTCATCAAATCAGCTGCCCACTTGGGTTGATTGAAAAAGTCAACAACACAATGTACACGAATAAATTACATTGTACAGAACACCTGACACCCGAGTTCCAAATTCTTCGTATGTGTGCCCAGAAAATAGCGTCCTGTATGAAGGCTTTTTTTGTTGCAGGGTCAGCTCTATTAAATATTCCACTGGTCGGTGTAGCAGATTTCTATGGAACAAGATATTGTGATGGATTTAAACATTCCTCTATTTCAAAATGTTGTTTTACAATGTACACATTTGTAGCGTGTTGTATTTCGCTCTTTTAGGTGCATAGGGGAGGGTCCAAATAAATGCGACAAACCAAATTTCTTTCAGTGCAGAAAATGGATAAATGCATTAGTTCTCACAAAGGATATTTGTTCATGACGACCTTGCAATGCAGTGGACGGCATGAGTGGGAGAACTCTTGCAGGAGAAGAGACGCAGCTAGGTGTGGCTGATCTTTGGGTTCTTGTGTAGGCCCAAGGTGGTGAAGCTGACACCAGTCAAATTATTGCTTTTCCAAGGCTGAAAGTGGTACTAAAAAGGCGAGTCTTTACTGCTTCATAACATTTTCGGGAAGTCTGATACAAATTACAGGTGAGGTACAACGGTATTTCGAACCTTTTTACTTTCACGTGAAGAGTTTCGACCTGGCAGCAGGAAGTATGCGGAAGGCTGCAGGTTGGCTGATAATGCAGAGGGTAGACCGTTTCAAAGAAGGAAACTGGATGCACTCTGGATATTGACAGGAGGTTAGTCGGTATGGTTAATAACCACAGCAGGTGGTTAATAACCACAGCAAAAGGTAGTGCAGGCGTGCGACTGACCCCTCCCCCGCCAGTCGCACACCTGCACTTCCTTCCTGGCAACCCCTGCACTTGGACTGTTTCTGTATCCCTACAGTCCCACTACCAGCACTTGACACCTGATGTCTGCACTTACCCTTGCACCTGCTAGCCGTACTTTTACTTATTGTTTATTTATTCTATTATCCCATGTACTGTCTCCTACCCCTCCCTCTGCACTTTCCCACTTCCCCCCTTCCCATGAACTTGCACAATCTGAATGACACCTGGCTTAGTAGGATCTTTGTCTGTCTTCCCTCTGTTCCCCCCCTCTCTTGCTTTGTTGCACCTTGAAACACTTGTGTGTAGGCGCGTTATAAATGCCTTATCATATCATATATAACAGTTTAAGGTTTCTTGGCTTAAGCATAAAGGGAGCAATATGTCTCGGGGCCTTTTGGGTATCAGGCGGCAAGACGGTTTGGTGAGTGAATGGACGAACAGCTGCAGGCTGGCCTACACAGCAGCTCGGGGTCAGGAATTGTCTGTGCTGATCAGTGGTTCTGAAGCACTGGTCGAGACGTCTCGGATGCCTTTAAGCGACTGTGACTTGACAACGATCAGCGTTACAGTCGGTTGCAGATCGTTGAACTTGACTGGCTCAAATTTCTTTTAAGGTGGACGTCCGAAGATGCTAGTCGAGGCATTTCTTCCAGCTTCTTCAATGGGCTTGTGCCCACCTTTAAGGTGGGCGGCCTACAGCTCTGGAGTGTGTTGCGGACTGCTGCCTTGTCATTGGTTTTGGTTTTTGATTCAGAGACATTCTGGCCCTCCCTATTCAGGAAGTGTGCTGCAGAGCCTTACATGGCATGCTGTGTGCTGGCTGAGTACCGATTCTGAAGTGGCTGGAGGTCCTCTGAATACTGGTTCTGCCTCTGTTCCCTGGGAGAGGTTTAGCGGAGGGATTGTGATTTACTTCTTTGGATATTCTGGCCTTCAGCCAGGGTTCAATGTTGAGTTCTTCTTTCTTACATCTTGTGAAGTCTTCAGATCATCTGCTTAAAGAGGGGCTACAGCCCTCTTTTAAAGTTAAGTGGGCTCCAGTAATTGGTGTAGGCTAAGCTTACCTTTAGTGAGCCAATCCTGGGATCAATCCGAACAATTTTCTATACTCATGAGTTCATAACCACAGTGCTTTGCAACAGGAAAAGGTAAAGGGGTGAAACGGGAACCAGGGTTGTCCCAGAACCAATATGGTGTAAACCCCCTCTCAACAGAAGCAGCTCTGGGCTCACTACCTTGTGTTACTAGGTCCCACCCATCTTCCTATCTCCTGTGTTCAGAGTCTCTCTGGTTAATGGATCTCCCTGTCGTTCCTGATTAAAGTGTCAGGTCTTCATTGAGGGACCAGATTCCCTGGATTCCGCAAACCACATTTTGGTATCTTATGAATGAGGTCCCCCTAGCAGGGGTGGCCTACTACAACAAAAGACCCAGACATGTCAGTTCACTTGTCATTGATACTGAGGGCGGGAGCTTGCTTCAGGTTGACAGTGACTTATGAAAAGTTGTTGGGTTTCCGGTCTCCCTTGTTATCCTCTGTAGCCAGGCCCCATTGGGACCAATTTGAAGTAGCCGCTCTCGGTATGTTAATCACTGCCACCAGCTGTAGGACAAAAGAGCAGGGCGGTTCTATGGAGACTTTCATAGTTAATCAGGTTGGCCATGGCAGATGGAGGTTGGTCCTCCTACTTCCTGGAGATGACATTGTGTACTCTTGGCTGTCACATTCCAGCTAAATATGAGGGGGCGGACTGCGCACTGTATGCTGTGTCCACGCCAGAGTACACAAGTCTGTGCTTTTTCGTGGTGTGAGCATAGGAAAATGTGTGTGGATTAGCCCTACATATTTTCCTGTGATTGGTCTACCATCATTCCATTTAATTAAACATTAAAAAAAAAGCCCAGTTGAGCGCACGCCCACCATGCGGATGGGCGAATTCCCCACAATGGTAATCTGTTTTTCTCTCAGCCTACACCATTACCTTCCCATTTGTATTAATGTATTTTATTTTTAAAATGTATTGCAGCGCACCAAAACCTAGGCCATTAGGGCGCTAGTTGCAGAAAGTGCAAGTGTCATTCTTAATAAAGCAAACTCGCATTAGTGAACCATATGCAGTGTTATGGCAGGCTTGAACGGAAATGGCCACGCCTCATGGTACTGGGGCTACATCAAGTAAGATGCATGTGAAGGGCTAGTGTGGTAGGTATGTGGACTGGCCTCTTGGTACAGGGGCTGCATCATAGTCCTCTAATGAAGGGAAGGCCACTAATGTACCATCTGCAAGGATTGGGTTTGTAAATGATGAGGGGTGAACTATTGAGCATGTAGAATAGAAGATCTGTGTTTGAGCTTTTTCTCAAATGAAAACAGTTCTCGGCTATCAAAGCCTGGATGTTAGATCACTTCAAATGCTCAGGCTTGATGATCTTTGTTCTATTTTGGAGAGTCTTAAGTGTCTTATGTTCCTCACTGGTTTGGTGATCTTATGTTGACTATTACTTTTTGTGATGTCCTTGTCAAAGGTTGAATTTTCTTTCAGAGAAAAGGGCTTGTAGATTACTTGCCCTAGTGGCAAGGAATGTACAGGCAAAGAATATTTATTAGTATTTTTGTTAAAGCGTGCAGCAGCCCTTAGGCATCTAGGCGCTGAATAGTGCTGCACTACTCAGTTGACCGAGCTGAGGAAGGAATTTGATGCATCTCTGGGAATGCATATAATTTATTGTGTGTGCTATAGCACGCAGGAGTACATGTGAGCGTTATTACGTGAAATAGTCTCTACATTCATTGAAGAAAATTCATCTAGCACATGGCTGCCCCTCATGTGGCCTCCAGAAGTTTTAGACAAATTCCCATGATCCCTAGACAACATAATCATGGGTGAAAGATCATGGAAGTTGAAATGCAAATCATGTGTAGGGGGCGCATGCATAATCATGATCTAGAATTTGGTCATGGAAAGCAGTTACCCAGAGGATTAATTTAGAGGCTTGCAGTGAAAAGTATCCATAACTTTAAAGGAAGGTTAATATGCCTACTACCTTGAGGAGGACCCTGTCAATTAAACAGTCCCATTGCCCATGTTGGAGTGTTTCACTGTAATTGTGTCACAGATTTTTCTAATATTGAATTCAGCTGAATCTTGGCATCTACTTGGTGTCCAAGATCTCTCCCGAAGACTTTGCCCCTCATCTACTGAGAACTGGTCTAGTCTGGCCATCCTTCTGTAAAACACGCTGGTGAGTCTGTGGGGGCTTCTCTCTAAATAGGCCTTTTGTATTATGGCTGTACACTCCCTTCTTTCATCCTTGTATTATGCCTCAGCTCATTTGTTCTGAACTCCCAGAAGGAGTGATATACATTTCCTTTTTAAAATATCTTTGCTGCTAAAATTATCAATTTAAATTGCTTGCTTGAACATCATTTCGGTGTGCTCCACTGCAGCTGGTAGGATTTAGACATTCTGATAAGTAGGTTTGATATTTGAAGCTGCCACAAAATTACGTTATCCTTCTGTTTTGATTCGATGTAGTTCTTGGATAACGGTTCCTTGTTTGACATACCTGGCCTGAAACCTAGATAGCTGGTAGTTTATGATGCCACCAACAAGATATTAATGTATTTCGCCCTCCAGTGGCGTAACACAAAATGTGGGGGCCCCCCTTGCGAGCCATGCTGAGGGCCCCCCCCAACTCGGCACCAAATCACTGGTCACGCCACACTCTGGGCCGCCATAAATCATCACGCTTGTGCAATATCCACGAATGTGCTGCTGAAGGTATATGCTGCACACTGCACTAGCAGAACGATATAAATATGTGTTTTAATGCACACACCCTCGCTCCAGCCTTGGCTGATTTCTGTAATCGCACTTTCACCACTGGCATGTTCCCCTCTCCCCTTAAGCACTCTTATGCATCCACTCCTCAAGAAGCTGTCTGCCGATCCTGCCTGTCTGGCAATCTATCGCCCAATCTCCATCACCCCTTTCCTGGGCAAATTGTTGGAAAAGCTGTCCATCTCCCAGTTTACTCTCCACACGGAATCTGTTGGTTGTGCTGCATGACCTTCAGTCTGGCTTCAGAGCTGCCAGAGTCACGGAAACTGCTCTCCTGAACACCTGTGAAGATCTGCTCTCTAACCTTGATTCCAGCATTCCTTCTGTCCTCATCCTCCTTGATCTTTCCTCTGCTTTCGACACGGTCAACCACGCCATCCTGATCAATCTTGATCAATCGACTTCATGAGAATCACGGATCAGGCCCTTGAGTGGCTGCCCTTCTTCCTCTTGGACAGCCCCTCCCAGGTCCAACTTGGTCCCTTTCTCTCTGCTCCATCCTCTCACCCTGGTTTTTCAACCTCTACTTGGCCCCTTTGGCCCACCTGATCTCTACCTTCGAATCTAACTTTCAGTGTTATGTGGATGACACTCTGCTTTCCTTCAGGCTCCCCTCAGACTCCTATCCTCTCTCGCTCATTCCCGACTGTCTATCTGCGATTCAGGATTGGTGTGCCTCTAATGATCTCTGCCTTGATGCTAGTAAGATGGAGATTTTCTCATTTTGACTCCTGCTTTCCCTCTCTCACTCTGGCTGCCTGACTTGAGCCCTCTTCCTTCGACATTCTGTGAGACAAACAACCTTGGTGTCATCTTTGACTCCACTCTCTCATTCTCTCCTCACATCTCCGACGTCGCCAGGAAGTCCCACTACCAGCTGCTCCTCTTCAAAGGTACTCTTCCCTTTCTCACTTTCCCTTTCTCACTTTCCCCCAGAAGCTCAGTGTCTCCAGAGCCTTGGTTCTCTCTAGGCTGGACTACTGCAACAGCCTCTTTCTCAATCTGACTTCATCTACTCTCCACCCTCTGCAACTAATCCAGAACAGGACTCAAGCCCAGGGAATCGTATCTCTCCTGCCCTGAAATCTCTCCACTGGCTCCCAGTTGCTGCAAGGATCAAGTTCAAGACCCTTTGCATTGTCCACAAGGCTTTCTTTCCACACTACATCCAACGCTCTCTTCCAAAATATCTTCCTTCTTAAGCCTGTTCATCTGTTACCTACAACTCTCTAAGGGTTAAACACTTTTCCAGGCAGAGAGTGGGTGGTAGATCTCTCTCCTCTGCAGGCACCTCCCTCTGGAATAGCCTCCCTGCCACTCTCAAACTTGAGCCGGACCACCTGAAGTTCCGGAAGCAGCTCAAACCTTTCCTCTTCTCTTCTGCTTTCTCTCTCTCTCTCTCTCCCGCTGGCCTACCTGACCTACCTGTCTGCTGTACCGACTGGTTGCTTGGCTACCCTCAGAGTCTCGCTGAGTCCAGACTTTCTTGACAGTCACCCTTGCACTGCCTCTGGGCCTACCACTAACTTAGGGACTGTAATTGTAACCCTTCAGTCCCTTGTTCTCCTTGCACTACCCAGAGCCGCGCTGCACTTACTCAGAGCATTGCTGCCCTGTTTTTCCCTCTCCTCTCCCTTGCCCTTTCCCCCTCGCTTTCCCCTTGCACTTCTCATTCTTGCACTTGCACGATCTGAATGACACAAGGCCTAGTAAGATTGTTTGTCTTGTCGCCCCTCTATTTTCCCGCCCTTTTCTTGTTGCGCCTAGAAGCACTTGTGTACAGGCACGTTATAAATGACTTATATCATATCATTTGATCACAGATGACCTGAAAAATATACAAAGCTGCAGTAAGAAGCAGCTAGACTGGCAGCACCCAAATGGCAGTCTAGCCAGGTAATTCACTTAGCAGGACTGCTTTATTAGAAATGCCCAGTTAAGAAAATGTCATACCAAACTGAGGAATGGCTAGACTGGCTACGCCAAAATTCCTCTCTAGCCATTAATACCACATATCATGCCTGATTAGCCTGGACATGGACAGCCTTTATGATTTGTTGCACAAGCCTGTGCCTTCCACACATCCCTTCTCCCTCCCAACCCTTCTCAACCTCTAAACTCGGCTTCTGTGCTCAGAATTACCTCCACGTCCCTCTTCCTTGTCCCAGATCTTATGGATGAGGCTCTTCACAGCAGTTGCCAGACAGAACAGGACACAGATCTTAAATGGCACCTGGGTTTTGCTGTTAACAAGAGCCCAGAAATTACTAACATAAAGCATTTCACTGTTGGCACCTGCATTCAAATGCCACTTTTTTTAGGCAATTGAAATCGTGATGTGGGTTTAATACTTGCATGCCAGCGGAGTGATTGGAAGGGTAGGAAGGCAGCAGGAGACCGCTCATTCTCACAGCAGTCCATAAGTGGGTGCTTTCAAACTTAAAGGAGAGAGTTAACTGCTTGTAACATTGAAGCTGCACTAGAATAGTCTCATTAAAATGCGTAAAGAAATGAGATGCCCCAAACAAATAAGTTTGCCCCTCCCTCACCGCCCATGAAGTTAGCCCCTCTCCCAACATTTGAAGGGTTAGCCCCCAAAATGTAGAGTTGTTAAGCCCCTGAACGCAAGGACACACACCATTAACCATATACACACACACCCAGCATTCCATATATTTAAGTGTGCATTCTTTCACCATACAGGGACACCCAAGCAGCTATCCATACATTTAAGTGTGCACCCTTTCACCATATGCTCACACAGTGCGCCACCTATACATTTAATTGTGCAACCTTTCACCATACACTCACACACACACACACACGTCATGGGGTTGAGGGGAGCCCTAATACTTCCCCAAAAAATTGGGCGTCATTACAACTATGCCGGTCCGGAAACAACGGTGCTGGTAAGCTTACCGGCACCGTTGTTTCCGGACCGACATAATGCAGCTCTGCGGGCATTTGCTATCCCGCCCGGCAGGTTAGACCAGACCTGCCAGACGGAACCACACCCACCCGCAGAGTTTTCATGGAAGCACGGCACCATTATTAATGGTGCCGGTGCTTCCGTGGACCCCATTCCCATAGAGTCCAATGGAAATGGGGACTTATCATTTGCCGGCGCCTGAATCCCCGGACTGATGGGCTTGTAATCTCCCTGTGTTCCCGGGAAGTCGGGCACTGGTAAATCATTACGGGTCCAGCGGCAACCTGCCGGTATCACCGGCACAGTTACAGCCAAACCCGTAATGAGACCCATAGTTTCTTTTTGAAGTCACTCTGACTTCATAAAGAAATTATTTCTGTTAAGGACCGAACCATAACGGCAGTAATTTCTTTGGGAATGCAGAGTGACTTCAAAAATAAATTATTTCTTTTTTAAGTCATAGGGCTCCTCCCACCCCATGACATGGAGGCCTTCAGCCTAGGGTCAGCTATGCCATGGGGGGGCGGAACCCTCAGACTTAAAAAAGAACATTTCTTTTTGTAGTCGCTGCCTTCATAAAGAAATGATTTATGTTACAGAAATCATATCTTTATGAATGCAGAATAAATTGAAAAAGAAAAAAGAAAAAAAAATGTTTTTTTTTTTATCCAGAGCCCTCCCCCCCCGACACACACATGTGCTGGCGGGGCCCCCCGCACCGGGGAGCGCTGCGGGGGGCCCTGTTACGCCAGTGCCGCCCTCATGAATTTAAATAAAGATAGCTTTGTACCTCAGCAGCAAAGGTGACTTCCAAAACCAGAAAGAGAAATAATGTGCAAAACCGTTATTTTGGGGGGCTATTTAACACACAAAAATGTGTGATATTATTTCTCAACTCCGAGAACCCATGTTTTATACTAAACGCCATAGGGGGGTGCTCAGCCATTTTACACACTTTACATTCCAAGGTTTTACATTAGGTTTTTCCCACTGTCGCCACAAACCTGGCTGTGAACTGCTCCGCGGGTACTTTAAACAGCGAGTCTACTGTGCGCGTGTTTGTGTTTCTCTGGAAGGGATGGGCTCTTTGTGGTGTCTTCGGTGGCAGCTGCTGACGTGAAGCAGTGACATTGCAAACTCTCCCACAGGCAGCTGCCCTGGAGTCCCACGGATTGGAGGGCACTTAATCAGTGGCAGTTTGTACTGGCCTCCTCACCGTCTCAAGGCCTCGTGTGGATAGCGTTAAATATCTGCTTTCCTGTGATCTCATTGTCTGAAAGCACAAGTTAATGTTCAGTTTTGTTTAAGGACTGGCACCTTCTCCACAGAGTTCTCTCTTTTAGTTGCGGCTCTCGAGGGATTGAGTCAGACCCGGTTTGTTCAAAGTTGCTTTTCTGTGTAAAGTTTAGCATCCTAAAGTTTTCTAGGGTAGTTTAGCATCCTGCTGGAAATGAAATGGGGTTCCCTGTACCAGCCCTGATCATTGGGCACAATTTTCCCGGATGCAAGATGCGATAAAACTGTCTCTCCGGATCTCGGTTCCGGAAAATATGTTTGTGCCCATTAATGTAATCGATCTGCTTTTGATGCCAGAACCAGCCTTCCGAACCTGGGTGATCCAGACCAAAGTTGAGCGACTTACCCACTAGACTACTGGGAAGTCTGGTGAGAACACTTGTGAATGTTCCTGTCAGGATTGTACTCTGCAGAGCATATTCAAGTACAGCTTTGTACTTTTAAAAGATGTGCACCTTTACTAATTTGCTTGCAACTTTATAGGAAATGCTTCACTTTTCTTTAATGTATTAATCTACTGAAATGTAAATGTTTGTTTATGGCGGGCTGAGAAGTGTCTCCTGCGTACCCCCTAACTTGCACCCCCTGCCCACCTAATATATGTTATTTATAACGCACCTGTACACAAGTATTTCTAGGTGCTCCAATACAAAGGAGGGAAAGCCGTAAGGAGGACAAGACAAACGATTGTGCAAGTCTGACAAAGCAAGGGATAGGGGGTGCAAAGGAGGGGGAGGAGAGAAGTGTAATCGGGACAGTGTTGCTCTGAGTAAGTGCAGCCCCTAAGTGCGGGATAGGCCCAGGGGCAATGTAGGGGAGACTGATCATGGAGGAGCCTGGTACCTAGTGAGAGTCTGAGGGTAGCCAGCAACCAGTCAATGCAGAAGCAGGTAGATCAGCAAGGGAGTAAGAGAGAGAGAGAGAGAAAATGGAGGAGAAAAGGAAGGTCTTGAGCTGCTTGGGAGTGGCAGGGAGGCCATTCTAGAGGAAGGCACCTGCAGCGGAGAGAGATCTACCCCCCATTCTATGCCTGGAGAAGCGTCTGACCATTAGAGTTGGAGATAGCTGAGCGAAGGGCTCAAGAAGGAAGGGATTTTGGAAGAGAGAGTTAGATGTAGTGTGGGCCCGGAGCCCAGAAAGCCTTGTGGATGATGCAGAGGGCCTTGAACTACTTCCTTGTTGCCACCGGGAGCCAGTGGAGAGATATCGGGGCTGGAGAGATACAGTCCCTGGGCTTGAGGCCAAGGATATGTCTCGCAGTCCTGTTCTGGATTAGTTGCAGAGGGCGGAGAGTCGAGGAAGGAAGATTGAGAAAGAGGTTTTTGCAGTAGTCCAGCCTATAGAGAACCAGGTCTCTGGAGACGGTGAACTTCTGGGAGAAAGTGAGAAAAGGATGAATACCTCTGAGGAGGTGCAGCCTAACCCCCGCTACCCTGCCTCCCACACACCCACCCGTGGCTGGTAGAATCTCACAGTCGATTTCCATTTCCAACACTATAATTTCCATTTCCAACAATACCTGGTACCATCACTTGGCACATGCCCCCATTAAAAACTGTTACCGTTTTTGTTGCTAGTCCCTTTTGGATGACGTTTGTAAGCTGTTTCCACGTCTCGCAAGTGCTGGCGTTGAGCCAGGTTTCCAGGTCCGGTGTCGTGCAAAAAATGTCCCTCCAGATCTTGGGATGAGGGGAAATGTGTTTGCACCCTTAATTCATTCTATTGCATTCATACTGCTTTAAACGGTGCAGCACCGCCCATGGCAGGATTTTAACCAAGGTCGTTGGAATCCAGTGCGAGGCAATTAGCCATAAAACCACTTGAGCGTCTGATCAAGAGTTAAGTGAAATTTCTGGTTAAGATTGTGCGCTGCAGAAAATCAGGATTATTTAAGTACAGCCTTTTAGGTCTAAAAGATGTGCACCTTTTCTATTTTGCTTAAAAAATTATTTTAAAAAACACTCCTCCCTCGAGTTATTTTCCGGGTGCTCGTGGTCTTCTGAGAGGCAAATTTGCATGTGAGGCAAATGTTTGTTATGTGGGGGTGGGAGGAAAGAACAATCATCACTCCGAACCCAGCCATTGGTAGGATCCCAGAGGAAACATGTCCCACACACGGCTTGCTGTCCACGGACTTTCACAAGCACTTCCTTTACGTATGTGCCTAGAAATGGTTACCTCTGCAGCCGGATGCATCTGATCAGTGGTACATGCGTCTTTGACCTCTCCTTTCATCGTGTCCGATATTCTCAACTGCGCCGTGCTCATTCATACCTTGAAAGTGGTGCTACCACTGAGCTCCTATTCTCCCAAGGCTGGCTCCTGTCAGTAGACGTCCTGTTCTGCATGCCAAGCAGAGAATGTTATCGTTACCAAGTTTCCCACCTCTCACAGGGCCAGTAAATGGCATCTTACATGGCACACTGGTGAGTACAACTACCATTAAATGAATGGGGATTTGGTTTGTCACGCACTGGTCATCCAGTGGGTGAGTTAGAAAGTAAGACTTTACCTGCGTATCTTATGCTTATTCCCTGGGCCACAACTCCTGCCCATACAGGATTTCCAAATAAAAGCTATATACCTTCTGTTCATCACTCTTTTCCAGTGTTCGGCCATATTTTTTCTGGCGTGCGAGTCAAGGGATCGTGAAGCTTATTTTAGATATCGAACGCAATTTTATCCAGTGGGATATGTCAATGGCTGTATGGATAGTTTGGCTCCACTGAGGGAGATTTCAGGAATGCCATGCATTTCTGGGAAAATAAGTCTGCCAATCTCCGGGCATGGCTTTTCAATTGGCTACTCTTAGCAATACAGCGATGCAGCCGCTTTACGGTTGAAGCAGCCTGCCGATTGCCTCACAGCCGAATGCCGAACTACCCTGAGCTGCAAGGAGTTTCTCTTTGGAATGGTTTTTATGTTATGTTAACTGACATTTCTACCGTGCACTATCCTCTGGTACTCCTGTAAGAGGATTCAATTCAACACTACAGCTAAGTCAACGCCTAGTCTATAATACTGAATGAAAACCCTTATTGATATATCTTTAAGTCCAGTTCATGCGTTCTGGATGACTACCCCTATATAACACCCCTCTCTTGGAATCCTCCTGACCCCACTGAGCCAAGAAGTAGTTCTGTTTTGCAAGTTTAAAGGTTTAATTGATAATTTAAACAATATATATATATCACGCTTTATAATAAATTAATAATTGAATAGCACACTTAATCTGATATGATAAAGATTAACAACGGAGAATCTGGCACTAGCACACTTCTTTATAATCACTAAGGAGTTGACATGAAATGGATAAGATAGCAACAATACTTTTATGGTTTCAAATGAATGCAATGTGGAATGAAAATGCAATACAGAAAATAACTTGATAGGATTGCAGCAAAAGACAATGTAATCACTTTCTTGGACAATTCACCCCCCCCCCCTTTATGCAATGCAAGGAAATGGAGGGAAGCACACAGTTCTCAGAAATGCAATCAAATGTGATTCAGTTCACCCCAGCAACTTAGACTACAGAAGTTGAAAACACAGGCCCAAATGCTTTTAAATGTGCTGGAAATGAAGAAAAAATATGCTAAAATGCTTTTAATTCCCTCTAGAGGTTCAGGGTGAGTGGTATCTAGTTAATATTTGTCCAGGCTCACACTAGCAATGATGCAGGGATGGTTTTTATGAGGCAAACGAATTTCCTTCAGAGGAAAGCAAAAGCAGCTATCTTTTTGCAAGTGGAGAAATGTGCAAATCGCGGTAAAATTCGCGAATGCGTCTGGTGCGATTACAGAGGAACTACAAGGGCTAGCAATATCGTTTTGGGGTCCTAGGAAAGCCTAGTATCTCAGCTTCCAGATGAAAGTTACTGCAAGTCTCTAGCACAAACGGTCACGGAGATATGAGCGATTAAATAAAGGTCGTTTTTCAGATTTGAAATTTTAAAGTTCAAAAGACAAGTGCAGCTTGCAAATAGAAAATGACAAGTGACAGCCTTACAAACGACAGGTGACAGTTAGGAGACAGTTCTACTTAGATTAAAATAGGATTGAATTATATTATTTTAACTAAGAGATTGGTTCTGCACAGTTTTGCTATGTACTCACAATATATTTAGAAATATGCCTTGCCACGGATCTGGTCAGGTTTTGGACTCCACTCCGGTTCAGCTCTCTCTGGTTTTGCTAACAGGTCAGCTCTACTCTGCTGGTCTGGTGTGGGTCTCTGAAGTTGATGGAGGTAAAGTATGGATTTTCCCGGCAGAGCTTCCAGCGGCAAATGGATTTGAAGGTCCCTATCTGTCCTGTCTCTCTGCTTTTATGTGTTTTTAAAATGGGTGTGTGTGAGCAGCATCACTAGCCAGCCCCTCTCCACTTATCATTGGCCAAGCTTTCATTTCTCCCCTGATTGGGGGAGCTAAGTTGTGTCAGAGTGATGTCATTTTACAGCCTGCAGAAAGTCCACTCCTCCTGTCAACTTGCACACAAATCTAGATTTGAACCAAATACATATTTGCAGAGGTACATATTGTTTTAAAATCATCTGCACCCCTCACATATCACAGGAGGTATCTCCTGTTCAAACTCTGCTCTTCCTGGGAGCTTGCATTCAGAAATGGCAATATTTTGCACTTTTTAACTGATTTGCAATACCGGACATTACCCCAAATTTACACACATGTGCGCAAGGAGTATGGACATTAGTTGATGAAGTGTCAGATTTTTCACATGCACACATTTTGAGTAATATCCTCTTTTCCGCTAAAACCCCCCTGAACATACCACCGGGTCCTAGCACGTCGTAAAATGTGGGCAGAAAAATCACAAGAATTATGGTATCATTTATAAAATTTTCACATGTCCGCTCTATGAGTTATTCATCTTTTTAGAGTTATGTTCTGGCCCCAAAGGGGTGTGGTTTTCCTCCAGCACAAGGTTGAATTTCTGGTTTTTCCAGTTCTGCCAAGCCAGCTTGCTCTCACAGGCAGTGCCCCTCCCCTGTGCTTCCAGGAGAAATCTCCATTTACGACTCCCGCCATAAAACATTTGCCTGAGTCAAGACAGGGCTTTGTTCAATTTCCTGCAGAGCCCAGGTAATTCAATCAGGGAAGTGTCATATCCCTTTTGGTGCGAGCAGCAAAAGGGCAGCTAGGCCTGGGAACACAGCTGTGACTCAAGTTTCACTCCTGATGGGGGTAGTTGCCAGGCAAATTGGAATCTCTTTAAGCCATTTTTTAGCTACATGTCATTTCTGTTCCCCAGTTTCTGCATTCAAATAAACTAACAATTTCACATATGCAGCTAGAATGCTGATTCTAAGTTTAAAACTATGACATTTAAACAATTGCAACCTATGTGACACTCAAAAGTAGGTCACTAATTTCTCTTAAACATTGAGATTTTTAATGTCTTTCAGTCCAAATTTACTTAAACTGCTGAAATCCACAGCTCAGCCAGTCTTGTTATAAACCTTCAAGTCACTTCAGAATATAACTTTACATTGGATCCACCTCTCAGTAAGTCTTTCTTTGGCCTATTTTGGGTTCATTCAGTTTTACACAAAAAAGTCTGGTGGTTTTAAAACGCCGGCTTTTGAATAGTGGTGAGTACTGGTACTGCACCCATTTTTGGGATTTAAGAAATGAATTCCCCACAATTCTAGGTGGCTTTTGGCAATCAGCATTGCCATTCCCAATGGTTTCAGACTACTGTGCGGGTAGTCCAATGGGGTTTTTAGGCAGTGTCCTTCTGTGCCCATAACATCGGCAAAAATGGGTGGCAGCCTATTCTTCATGCACTTCCCTGGGCATTTTCTGGGAAGCTCTGGCCATCATGATGTTTTCCATGTCAATACTGCACAGTTTTGAGGTACGGCTCGGATGCATGGGTAAATACATCCCACACTCCAGCGGATCTGAAAAGCAAGAGGGTGTGGTGGCAAGGAGGGGTGGGTGGGTGTGGGGGGAAGTTACTAGGACTGAGCAGAAAAAAAGAGCAAGAGTGCTGTGATGTGGTGTTGGCAGCTTCAGTTCAGTTTACACCGTTCGCTAAGCGTAGGAGTGCATTTTCCGTCAGTAGTTGTCATGTGCTGTTGTGCGAGACTGTGTGGATTGTTTCATTGTTGAGTTTCTGGTAAATGTTAACGGCTAAAATTGGAACTTTATAAAACCAGCGTAAGTGTAGTAAAATGACTCAAAATTATTTTCCAGAATAACTTGTAGAAAAGTCTGGATTCTATTAAAGACACAGAGGCAAGTATTAAGTTTCGCTTTATCTGGAAGTTTAAGTGAGCAAAATGCAAAGGCTCAAACCAACAAGAAACAAACTACATATCCCAGCAACTCCCAGGAATATGTAGCTCAAATAGTTGTGACTCCAATCTTCATCTCCTTGCTAGTCCCTTAACCATAATCGGCCCTGTTTCTTGGGACGGTGGAGCAGGCGATGGCCTGGGGCGCAGAGCTAAATAGCTCAGGAGCGGGGGGGCGCAGTAAGGAGCCCACCCAGAAAGCTGACGCTGATCTTGCCGGACAAACGATTAAGCAGCCTGCTGTGCTGGTGGGTGCTCCTCTGCGATGTTTGGCTGCTGCTCTCTGCCGACTTGTGGATGGCTGCGATGCGTTCGGAATATGTAAACAAAGGAATGCATATTCCAAACACAGCGTGTGAGATGCTCTGGAGTCACACACCCGGTGCCCCTCATTTTTTGTGTTGACAGCCGTTCAAGTGGGGCAATTTACAAGTGATGGCTCTTTTAACAAGCCATTGTTTTTACACAGTATGTGCTTAACATTCAAAGTGTTAAGAACTGAACATGGGGCATTTGTATTCACCAGGCCAGCACAAGTATCAGCTGACCAAACCTATGCATTCTTCAAAGCCAATTAAAATTCCACACAGAAAAAGTTTAAAGCTATTTTCTTTATTTTCATGCCTCTTTATGTGACGCACCAAAATGTTTTTACTTTTTAGTTAAATATGGCACATCCCTGTCATTGTCTTGCTTAAGTATTTTAAGGGCTGTTTTGAGACATGGACTAAATGCATCAGTTTAGCATCAAAGGTTTTTTTAATTTTCTAAACAAGTCAACCACTGCCTAGATTATACCTTGATTAGGAAAGCATAGTTAATTGTCACCATGCAGACAGGAGCGCATGGCAAATCAATACAGTAATGTGTGCAGCAATATTTTGTGCGCTGCACAAGCCACCCCCATGTTGGTTAATGGCGTCTATGTGCCGCTCCTGTTTGTAACAGCACGTATGCCTGTTTTTTTCTGATGTGTCCAATGTCCATACAATAGCATACTGGAACTTTTTGTGTACGTGGCCCTGACGAACATGTCATACTGTGCCAACACTTGAACGCATAAAGCAATCAAAGAGATTGCCTCAAATTGTGTATCCACTAGACCAAACGCCCTTCCTACACTGCCACACCATGATTTTCACTAGCTGCAGGCCAGCCCAATAAGAGATGCTAATGCCAGCTCTGTTAGAGAAAGCATGGGCCTGCTCGTTCTTGCAGAAATAACCCGAGGCCTGTGTAAAAGTGAGGAGGTAGTGGCTGAGGAAATGTGGACCCTTTACCATGAGTTAGAAGCCAGTTTTGTTTAAAACGCTTCATCAGCTTATTACTGGTCAGGCTAAGGTTTGTAAGAGGTACAATCCTTTCTGTGTAGCCTTTCTGTGCTTTGTTTATTGGATCTCTCCTCTACAGTGTTCTGTCTATAGATCTAATTCCCAAAATATGTTTCTTTATTGGGGGTTGTGCATGCTCACACTAAGACCCAGCCCTTCCTCATCTAGATTTCTTCAGAAACAAGAAGCAAAAGAGCCCTTTCACCCCATTTGAGTGGCAGATGTTGCAGCCATTTTATACTCTCATCCAAAAACTTAACCTGTCCGAGTGAGTATGTATGGTTTATGGTAACACACATTTTAATGTTAGGGTGAGTGTTGTGAACAGTGATGTGAGCACCAAGCCATGCATCTGTTATGAATTTAGAGATTCACACATACAACCCTTTTATCACAGACTTGTTTCTCTGATATAGAGATCTCTGATTACTGTTATAGTCCTAAAATGCTATGGGAGCTAATGTAAAGCATACAGGAACCCTCAATTGTGCTATTTGACCCCTTTCCCACTCTCATAGAGGTATTTTGAAAGGGTAAAATAAGCCTACCAGACTGTCCATCTTGGAATGATAACCTTCCATCTGAAAATAATTCATATTATGTTGCCCTCATCATGTCAAAAATCGACTATGCAAACAGCCTCTACCTCGGAATACCAGAACACCTCCTGAAGGACCTGCAACGGATCCAAAATGCAGCAGCAAGACTACTCCTCAAACTATCCAGAAGAGACCACATCACTCCAGCCCTAAATACACTACACTTGCTCCCAGTAAAACATTGCATCACCTTCAAAACAATGTGCATAACGCACAGGGCCATCAGCGGACAAGGAGCAAAATTCCTACAAACCAACGAGACCCCTTCGATCAAGCAACGAAATCCGCCTGGAACTCAAACCATACCTTAAGAAAAAACTTGGAGGCACCTCCTTCTACCACTTAGCCGCAAAAACCTGGAACAACATCCCAAAAGAAATAAGAAACACTGAAGATCACCTAAAATTCAGGAAATCGCTAAAAACCTGGCTCTTCAACACCACAGACTAAATCTGGAAACCAAACCAGAAAAAGGAAGACTAAACCGGAAAGAAGACGGACATCCCCGACCCGAGAGGGTAACTCCCACGGGACCTGGACGGGTGACACCGGATAGACTGGAACACAGGTGGCACGCACGGAGACCGAGTCAACTACCTTAGACAATCCCACCAACTTTCCTCCACCACTTAGTTACCGCCAGGTATCACAGTGGTGTGGAATTGTTGAGATATTGGCAATCACCACACTACCTGAGAGGTTGACATTGCCAGGTCCACTGGCCACAGGAGTATGAAGGGAGGATAAGGGGAAGCTATAAAAGAACATGTTAGAGGTGGGTGCCTGAGGAGTAAGGAACCTGTATGCAGTCTGACACAGAGCCGCATCAGGGGAGACTACGCAAGCCGAGCGCCTCAATTAAGGATAGAGACGCAAACTAACAAACCCCACTAACAATTTCCCTTTCTGCATACACCTCTCAAACTCCAAACGAAACACAACCAAAACCTACAGCACGACAAACCGCACAAACCTCACTGCATTGCAACAAAACAAAAACACACATAGTCTTGCACAACAGTACACGACGACTACCGGCCGCAAACACCCCAGGCCCAGCCAACGGACCCACCGGGCTAAGGCCGCCTACAGCACATCATTGCTCTCTTGCACTTTTCCTGCTTCCTCCCACTAACTCAACCCTCTTTCAGAGCCGCCAGAGCGCCAGGGGACCACTCCGGTGGTGATAGTGCGCAGTACAAATGTCCTTTAACATTAACATATGGTTAGTCTAGTATTGGCCCTTGCGAAATACAAGTTTGGTGGTACAAACAGAACACTTGCACCATGGGGCCTGTGGTCAGTGGGCCCCCGAACCCGGGTGGGCTGGTCACACCGCAATGTGCCAGAATGGAAAGTTTGAAACTGCATTCAGGCAAGGCCTTCCCTAAGAGCAGGTGACAGAAAAACAATTTATTTCGGCAGCAACAGCTGTGTTTTCATATTAGAATTCTTCTGTAAAGTACCTGCATTACAATGTGGTAACCCAGCTCCATTTATATAGAAATTATTTATTCCTATTGAGGAGGGGTTGTGTTGCACGACACAGGTGTAGTTTGGGAATGACGTGTGCCGGTCCGGGTATGTGGGGGGGTGCATTTTGGTGTTTCGCCCGAGGCACCAAGTTGGCTAGAAACTACCCTGCCCATCATCATCCTTTTTCACTGCTCAAAAAGCAAATAGGTAATCCGTGGGGTGAGTTTGTAGTGCACTGTAAGTAGGAGGACCGAGCAAGGTTGTTCAGGAGCTGGAGAGGACCCTGGCAGGTCCGGAGTCTGAGCCAGTGTTGGCCTCCTCAGGACAGGGGCACACTCTCCGTGTCGCGCCTCTCTTCAGGTGCCAAAGGACGCTGTGTTGAGGCATGCAAAAGGTGAAACCATCCTCATTGTGGCTGTGCTTACTGCATCACACCTCGCTTCTGTTGCTGGAGGGCGTCGTTGCAGTTTTTCTTATGGTGATTTCCTCTCTGCTCAGAAGCGCATCTCCTCTGTAGATCCAGTTAATGTTTATACTCCTACGTCCCGTTCCCTTTCCTCCATACTTATGGGACATCTGTCCGTCCTGTGGGAGGGAACCGGAGCACTTTTGTAAAAATCATCCACATTTTTTTCAAAAATGTGTCCGTCCCTCTTTCCTGCGCGGGGCCCGGCACGCGGCTGTAACCCCGCCCACCTTGGCTCCGCCCCGCGCATCGCCCATAAGTCCTTTTCTCCACATGATCGGGGCCGGACGCACTTGCATCCTCGGAAGATTTTCTTCCCTTTTTCCCCCTCTATGACTCTAGCATTCATTTACTAGTCTGTCTGTCTTTTAAACTAGCTTTTCCAGACTGTTCATAGTGTCACCGTTGCTTCGCGAGGGCGGGTCCCCATCCTCTTTGTTTAGAGTGTTTGGGTCCGGAACACCGTTGGGACTCCTGTTTTTACTGAGACTCCCTTTCGGTCCGGGCACTTCAACGTCGGCTGGAGCGGTGGGAGGAGGTGTTAGGACGGACTCCTCCTCCTCCTTCTCATTTTCAGGAGTTCATCGACGAGAAGAAAAAACTCTCGGTAAGTTCTTTAATTTTCAGAGCACCCCGGCTGGGGGATACCTTCCCGGGTTCCTCTCGAGCCGGGAGGGGCGCTGATCGCTCTGCTACCGGGGTTCGCCCTGAGGTGCCTGTCGGGCCTAATAATTCTACCAGAGTTTTCTCCGAGGGTCTCCGTAAGGGGCCAGTGATCACCGCAGTACACTCCGAGGCCCCTCCTGTGGGGGCTGTGTGTAGACCCAGTTCTACTGAGTCTTGGGGTACCGGAGCTTGTTCTGAGGCCACTCTTTCGGCTTCCCTCAAAAACAAAACCGGGGTACGCCCCAAGGTCTTGGCTGGGCTTGAGGTTACCGAACGGATGTTCGAGGCCCGTGCCGACAAGGCTTCTACCGGCCCTAGGTCCGAGGTCCCTCGTTCAGAGTCTAAGGATACCAACAGTTCTGAGGGGCCGGGTAAGGCCATGTCGGTGACAGCGCACCGTTCTCGCTCTTGTGGTGACACCAGATCTGTTGAGGGGGCAAAGAAGAAAGTTTCTTCTTTTACCGGCAGTGCCGAGGCTCTTCCTTCGAGGGCTCAGTTGCCGGTTGGTATGTCGCAGAAACATTCCAGGCCTCATAGTACCGGCTTGGCCGAGGTTCCTTATGTTAAGGCTAACATGAAGACCCCTTATCCATCGACGGGGACCCCTGCCTCACTTCCTCACGTGCCGCAGTTCCCCTCAGATGAGGACAAAATGGCGGCCGTTCCCACCACGACTTCGGCGGCCATTTTAGGTACTACCCCCTACAACTACGCCATCGGCCCCTGGTGTAGGGTTCGGTCCTTCGGGTGAACCTAAGGTCCCTTGTGCGCATCCTTACCGGCCGGTTTATGATTGGAACGCCCGGATGCCTCTTCCGCACAATGTTTCCTTGCCCGTGTGGAAAGCTCCCTTGATTTATGTGGATACGTCAGCGGAGGGACCTGTGTGGCTCCCTTTCCCGTTACGTCCCTGGATTTGTCCACCTCATGAGGGGCCTCCTCAGGTTCCGAAACAATCTCCTGAGGACGCCTTTTTCGGTAAATTTCAAGCGCTTATGCGCAACGACCCCATGAGGGAATATTTCAAGGGGCTTTTCAAGGAGATATGTCCACCCGCGCCTCCGGCTCCACCCGTTCCGACGGTGGTTCTGCCGGCGCCTCCCTTGCCCATGGTGCTTCCCCCTGCGCTTCCGCCTGTGCCACCATTGTCCCCAGTGGACAAGGCAGTGCCTGACACGGCTCAGCATGATCCGGACCTGTCAGATGACCCTCAAGGCGATCAGGACAACGAGGACCTGCCCCGCTCTACCAGAGCTTTCCATGACCGGGTACTGGACATGATGAGCTTCTTAGATGTTCCGGTGCCCGAGGCACCTGCTCCGCAGGAGGGCGTGCTTTCTGGGGCGTTCACCTTGTCTCCTTTGGAGCGTACCGGCCTGTTCTTGCAGAAGGACGTTCTGGCCGAGGTCCGAAGAGTTTGGGAAAAGCCACACTCTGGACTTTTTGTAAATTACAAGATTGATGCGAGGTACAGGCTACATTCCTCAGAAGAAGTGGCCTTGTCGTCTTGTCCGCCTCCCTCCTCCACTGTGGTGGCTGCGGCCACGTTGCAATCCAGACCTGCAGCATCCTCCTCCGCGACGGCTACTCAGGTCTTGGGAAAGGAGGACAAGCTTCTGGACTCCCTAGGGAGGAAAATCTTTGCCAATTCGGCCTTGCAGCTCAGGCAGGCCAATGCAGAATTGATTTTGGCAGGAGATAACATGCAGATGTGGAGAGGTCTGTCGGAGTTTGAGGAGCACATTCCGGTCGAGAAGCTGGAGGATTTCAGAGGAGGCCTTTCCGATGCCAGGGTCTTAGGATCTCCTGGAGGCTGCGGCTAATTACGTAGACACCTCGGCTCGGGGTCTGATGCTAGGGGTTGATACCTCGCAGCAAGCATGGCTACATGCCACTAAGTTCTCGAAGGAAGTGCAAGACAAGGTTCTGGACCTTCCATTTGATGGTAAGGAGCTTTTTCACTCTTCTACTGATGTAGAGCTCACCAAAACCAAAGACAGCACTCAGACGTCCAAATCACTGTCTGTTCTGGTTAAAGCTCCCTTCAAGGCTCAAAGGCTGTTGTCGCAAGGTCGACCTTCCTCTGGTTTTAGGGGCTTCCTCGACCGCAAAAATCGCAGAGTGGATACTCCTGCGGGGAATAACTGCCGTAGACAACAGCGTATGGGGTATTTCTCCCGCTCCTCAGCCTCCTCATCAGGTTCAGGTGGCACCGCCACCGATAAACCTGCCAAATGAGTGTTTTCCGCGCTCGCACGAGACCCCAGTGGGAGGACGCATTGCATCTCATTGGGAGGCGTGGCAGACCATCACAAAAGACAGATGGGTCTTGTCAGTCGCTCGAGCGGGCTTCCGCTTACCTTTACCCGCCACCCCACCCCTCAACCCTCCCTTTCAGCTGTCGGGCTCACCCTCCCTCAAGGCTGAGGTTCAGAAACTTCTGCTCCTCAGAGCTGTGGAACCCGTTCCCCTTGGGGAGCGGGGAGAAGGCTTCTACTCCTGGCTGTTTACGGTGCCCGAACCCAACCAGGCTGGCCTGCGCACCATCCTAGACCTTTCCCAGTTCAATCTTTCCCTACCCCAAGAGAAATTCAAGATGATTACGCCTGGCCAGATTCGCGTTGCAGGCGGGCGATTAGCTCAGCGTGGTGTATCTTCAGGATGCGTACATGCATATCCTGATTTGGAACACACACAGGAGATACCTCCATTTCTCTTTGGGAGAGGAGCACTTCCAGTCTCGGGTGCTTCCTTTTGTCCTCAGTTCGGCGCCGCGTGTCTTAACGAAGATGTCGGTGATCGCGGCCCATCTTCGTCTCCAGGGTATCCATGTGTATCCCTATTTGGACAATGGGCTCCTGCGCAGCTCTTGGACAACCTCCAGTCTCTCCTTCAGCTCCTGTTACATCTTGGGCTGTCGGTGAACTGGCGGAAATCCTCCATGACGGTCTCACAGGACCTGACTTTCCTGGGTTTTCGTTGGAACACGATAGACTGCCGAGTGTATCTGACCGGGGACAGAATGGCGGATCTGTTGGCCACGTGTCAGATGCTTATGCAGTCGGAGAGCATGTCGGCCTGGTGGTTCCAGAGGCTTCTGGGCCTCATGGCCTCGTGTGTACTGGCTCTTCCTCTTCTCAAAATGAGACAGACCCAGATGGCTCTTCGGAGTTCCTGGCATCAGGCTGTGGACCCGGATTCCAAACGGATAATGATTCCGGATTCCATGAGAGTGGACCTGGACTGGTGGTCTTCTCTCAGCAACCTGTCAGTGGGCTTGGGGTTCCAGGACCCAGCCCCCATGGTGACGATCATGACAGACTCCTCCCTTTTCGGGTGGGCTGCAACGTTCTATCTTCTTCAGGTCTCGGACCTCTGGTCACCTCAGGACAAGCTCCTGCACATAAATCAATTGGAGCTTCTGGCGATTTTTCTGGCGCTCAAGGCGTGAAGACCTCTCATTGTCAACAAGGTGGACCGCATAAGAACGGACAATGCGGTGTCAATGTACTACATAAACAAGCAAGGGGGAACGAAGTCTCCCCCTCTCGTGGATCTGTCCATCCAGATTTGGGAGTGGGCCGTGCTTCATGGGGTCTGGCTGCTTGCAGTGCACATCCCGGGCCGGCTGAATGTCACCGTGGATGCCCTCAGCCGGCAAACAGTGGTCAGCTACGAGTGGGAGTTGAAGGCGGAGATCCTCATGGATTTTCTCGCGTTGGGGCACACCGGAGGTGGACCTCTTCGCCACGACAGTAAACGAGAAGCTTCCTCAGTACGCCTCCAGAGGGGGGCTGGAAGCCTCCTCTCTGGGGGTCGCACTCGAGATCCCATGGCACAACATGAGAGCTTACGCCTTCCCCCCTCTTCCTCTGGTTCATCGAGCAATTTGGAAGTTGAAGACTTCTGTCAACTGTTCTCTCCTACTTATAGCTCCGTGGTGGCCGGCCAGGTTTTGGTTCTCAGAACTTCAACACCTGTCGGTGTGTCCGCCGATCAGGTTACCAGTAACTCCCGATCTTCTTCACCAAGGGGAACAGCAGATGTGGCACCCCTCCCCACAATCGCTCAACTTGGCGGCATGGTGCCTGAGTTCACGGCTCTAGAGCCTTTGGGTTTGTCTGCGGATAACATGCGCATTATCCGGGCAACCAGGAAACCCTCGACCAGATCCCAATACAAGAGTAAATGGCTGAGGTTCTGTCATTGGTGTTTGGAGAAAGAATTGGACTCGAGGGTGGCTATGATTTGACACGGTGCTGTCCTTTGTCTCCTCCCTAGCAGAGTCAGGGGTTCATGCCTTGTCCTGCAGTACTTCTCTTTCGGCGATTTCCGCGTACCTCTCTACAGACCGGTGTTCTTATTCGTTAACTAACCCAGTGGTGAAGAGACATTTTGCTAGTTTGACACGCCTCTACCCTCCGGTTCGTAGTCTGCACCCGCCTTGGGACCTAAATGTATTCCTGACGGCGCTGAGCCATAAACCTTTTGAGCCAATGGCTACGGTTGACCTCAAGTACGTGTCCTGGAAAGTTTCCTTTCTGGTCGCCGTTACGTCAGCGAGGAGAGTGAGTGAGCTCCAGGCATTGTCGTTGGAGCATCCTTTCTTGGTCTTTCACATGGACAAGGTAGTCCTTCGGACGAACCCAGCTTTCCTACCAAAGGTAGTGACCGAATTCCATCTGAATCAGTCGATTTCCCTTCCGGTCTTTTTTCCGAACCCTGCCTCGGAGGCGGAAAGGGTTCTACACTGCCTGAATGTCCGAAGAGCTCTTAAGTTCTACCTGGACAGGACTTCCGAGCTTCGGAGCTCTTCCCAACTGTTTGTGACCTTCAATAAACCCCAGGGCAGCCGGCGTCTAAGGCATCCATTTCCAGATGGATTGCTGCCTGTATCATGGAATCTTTCACCGTCCAAAAGCTGAAACCTCCTAAGGGTATCCATGCACATCAGGTGCGAGACAAGGCAGCTGCGGATACTTTTCAGAAGTATGTTCCCTGGGAGTCCATCGCTAGAGCGGCTACTTGGGCCTCCCCATCTGCTTTCTGTAAGCATTACTGCCTCGATATGAGCTCTAGGGCTGACGCTCAGTTCTACCAGGCTGTGCTGAAGAACCTGTTTCAGTAAGGGGTATTTCCATCCACCCATAGTTCCTGTAAGGAGTGCTTGGGAATCTCCCATAAGTATGGAGGAAAGGGGACTGACGTAGGAGTAATACCAGATTACTCACCGTAGTGACCACCTTACTCCTTGTCCATTATTACTTATAAGTTATAGGCGGATGACTAAGGTACCCTTACTTGCAACTTTAAATGCATAAAACGTACACATGTAAAGGGTTCACAAGTTTCCCCAGCCTTTGCATGAAAAGGCCTGGTATTTTGAGACTTGTAGTTTTACCTTCCTATTTCTAAATTCAAAAATACAAGTCCTAGAAAGCAAAGCAAACTATAGAACTGCATGAACATACTAGCGCTTGGCATGTAAAAGCATGAAAGCTTTGCATGTGGATCTAGGTAATTTAAAGGCCTATTGTTCGCAGGACCCACGAGGATTTGATTTTGCTTCAACTGCATGTTTTTTTTCTTGATAAGTAGTACATCTTTTCCAATAGTAAGGAGCAGCATTGTCATTTGCCAGGGGCATTCACAGGGCCTTCTACTAGAACCATTTCAGCCAGGTGCAACCCATCAGTGCTGTTTTTTACCTTTTTGCTTTCTTGCCGTTCTGCTCAATTTATAATAAACTGCAAACCTTCCAAGGGCCACAATGCAAAGAAAAGAAAAACGGCGACTGTGCGACGCTGGCCTGGGTGTTTAACCAAAACAGTTTATGCCTAGACCCCAAATCATGCAATGTAATGTTATCAAGATTGTACACCAATTCTTAACTTCATGACTGAATTATGAATAAACGGATATTACAACATAATAAATCAAACCGACCAGCCATTACTAGCACTACTTATCATTTGCCTGGGAAAATGGTTGTGGCAAAGAGTGTGTGGAGCCATTAACTTGCGGGCAGGGCATCTAGTTATATTAAGCAATGACCCTAGTGTTCCTGATTATTCGGATGATGGCGGTGATTGTGAAGTGTCTGCCAGTTGTGTGTTCATCATGCGGGCCAGTTGCGATCTGCTGCAGAGCCATGAGCGGTCCTTTAAGTGGGACGAGTAATCGAGGGAGAGCTCTAACAATGGGGCATGCATAAATATGGGCAGTATTGGTGGGCCTGAACATTGCTTGCACTGGGAGCCAGGTGGGAGAGACTGGTGCATTTGTCGTTTGTTTGGCTGCGCCTGCCTATTCTTTTGTTAATCACAGGTGACAACCCTCTCGGGCAATGCTTTCACCCAGCAGAGATGGTCGGAGCCACGTGGTGAAAAGCCTGCCTGCGAGGGTCGGTGCTTTTTGTTTCTTAATCAGAGGTGCCAACTCCTTCAGGTAGCCCTTTCTTGTAGCACAGCCACGTGGTGAAAGGGCTTCGTATAAGTGTTGGCTCCTCTACTTAAGAAACAAAAGAGCACTGCTATACTACCTTTTGGTGCACCCGACTCTCCAGGGCTGGTGTCCTTAAAACATAAAAAATGCGTGGGGAGGGGGGATAGGTTTATGGGGAGGAGGATGGGTAAAAGGGGGAGGGTTGACTCTCACGCACCCATCTGGAGGTGTTGTCATAGGAAGTGAACATTTCTGTAAGTTAAATATGCACGTTTCATTCAACTTGTCATTTCAAGTTTAAAAAAAAGTGCACCGGACAAATAAACATTTGCCAAAGAATATATTTTCCCATTGAATTGCTGGTGGCTAATTATAAAATGTTCAAACCTTTTGGAGCCATGAATCAGTAACAAAACATACCCTGTGTAGCAGGATGTCAATGAGATTTTAATGCTGTATGATAGGCGATTCATGTGGTCTTACAGTTAAGTGTCTTGTATTGCAGCCACACAACCGTGGTTTCAATCCACGTCTGGCACTACACTTCAAATGGGTACTTGTTTTTTTATTCCATAAACAAACACAGGGACGGTGTCCACCCTCTCAAAAAAGTGGGCCTACCCCATCCACCCAAGTGGTCCCTCGACTTCCAGAGCCTCCATTTGTTTCTTAATCAGAAGCACCTATCCCTGCAGGCAGCACCTTCACCACACAGCACAGATCATCTGTTAGGTGACAGGGCTACCCGGCTACGGGGGTTAGGCTAGGGGTGGGAGCATGGCAGACCCCACCTGGAAAGCCTTTTTTAGAGATTGCCGGGGCTCTATCCAAGCCCACTTTAGACCATTCCTGTGAGCCTTGATAGTGGCACGCCCAGTGGGCAGCGTAGACATTGAAGGGCCCTACTTGTGAGATCAACTGGTTGGTTTATGGTTACTTGGACCCCGAGTCTGTTGTGCCCAGTTGCGTGGTCGCTCTCTTTATAGTCCGATATTTGCCATGACTCTTATACTTGTACGTCCTGTCCCCTTTCCTCCATACTTCTGGGATATTGCATCCTTTCGGGACGCGAGCAGAGCGCTTTTTGATGACATCAAAGAATATTGTCCTTTTTATTTTTACACAAGGCCAGTGCGTGTTGCTTTAGCCCCGCCATTTTCTCTGTGCGATTGGTATCGGAGGCACAGCATAGCAGTTTTTTTGTTGTCTTCCCTGCTTTTGTCCTTCAAATTTGTCTTCCTTTCCCGATATTCTCTTCCTCCACCTATGCCGTAGCCTAAGGGTTTTGCCTTCTGTACGTCCTTCAACATTCAATATGCGGCAGCGGACCCTGACATCCTTTGCCTCGAGTGGCCCGGACCATCATTGGGATGTGTGCTTCTACTGGGACTGCTTCGCAGTCAACGTACTCGAAAGAAGGCTTGTCAGGTGGGAAGAGATATTTGACTGCTTCCCTCGGGTACATCTATGAAATTTCCTAGAAGAGAAGTCGCCCAGAAAGTACTCTTCAGGGCAACCCATGCGGGTGACTCCTTCCTGGGGGCATCTAGTTCTTGAAGGAGTCGTATGGGCTCTAGCGTTACCAGGGTTTGCCCTCAGGTACCGCAAGTCGGGTCTAAACTGGATAACAGTTCCCTCTGAGGTTCCTCCGTTCACAGATGAAAGTAATGGGGTCTCTCCCAAGATTACACCTGCTAGGGGCTAAAATTACTGGGGTCTCTCCCAAGATTACCCCGCCGGGGGCTAAAATTATTGGGGGCTACAATTACTGGGGTCTCTCCCGAGTTTCCCCTAATAGGGACTAAAAGAAGCACTAGCAAGGGTGAGGATCCACGTTCCGGGGCTAACAAGACCAGATTAAGTTCTGAGGTTCCCCTCATAAGGACTAAACATACTAACGTCCAGTCAGAGGAAGTCCATAGGACGGACAAGCGTCAAAAGTCCATAGTCGCCAGCTCTGCCGAGGATCCCACAAGGACGTCTAAAGATCAACTTAAGGATTCTAAAATAACAGCCAGATGCATGATGGCTTCTGACAGACCTGACATGCACGTCGCCACAGAGGGTCTCAAAATGCCACCTCAACCAGCATTGACTGGGTCAGGTATTTTGTTGGCCCCTACCCGGTCGGGTATTTTAGGCACCAGGTCTAGATGCCACTCCCAAATCTTTGCATTCTGCATCCTTGGAGGGGGGGGGGGGAAATCCATTCAATCCACCATTGGAATGGAATATAAGAATGCCCGTTCCACCAACGTTATCGCTTCCTCCGACATCGGCTCCTCTGCACTATGTGGACCCATGGATGGGAGTAGGAGGACCCTCTTTGCAACCAATTTCAACAGACTCGTGGAGGCACAGTCAGCTTGATCGGCCACTCCCTTCTCCACAGCCGAGACTGACTTCAAAGGAGGCGTTATTCAGTAGTTTTCCCACCCTATAAAGGCATACTTTAAAGACCGCTTCAGCAAAATTTTCCCCAGACCACCAGAGCCTCCTGCACCAAGTGAGGCGCCTCCTCTCAGGCCAGTGCAAATGCCTCCTCCCCCTCTGCCCCTTCCAGGTGAGCGTTCTCTGAACCAGTGCTTGCTGTTCCCCGCTCTAGTTCGCCTGTTGATGATCCCCACGCTCTACTCCACCTGTTGATGATCTCCCCCCACCCCCAAAAGGGATGAGCCGGACATTTAGGATGATGATGATGAAGAGGATCCACTTTCTTCCATGAGGGCGTTTCATGACTGGGTGCTCGAGCACAAGGCTTGTTTGAACATTCCAACTCTTGATCCTCCAGTGCTGGAGGCTCGAGTTCTATCGGGGGCCTTTATTTTGAAGACTCAGGAAAGATCAGGCATTTTCCTGCCAAAGGACATTTTAGCAGAGGCCTGCAGGGTGTGGGTAAAAACCACATAAAGGCCAGCACATAAATGAGAGAATCGATGCTTGTAAAAAAAAAAAACTACAGGCGTCCGAAAAAACTCCCTTGGCTGCATGCCCCCATGCGTCTTCCACTGTTGCTGCGGCAACCCTCAAGTGCAAGTCTTCATCATTTTCCTCTTCTGCCTGTCTGTTTTTGTAAAACGAGGATACGTTTTTGGAAGGTTCAGGGAAGAAAGCATTGGCTAAAGCGGCACTTCAGCTTCGTCAGGCAAATACTGAAGCAGTACTTGTTGCTGCTAATCTAAAACTACAGAGAGAACTTTCACAATTTGAGTAGTTAATTCCCCATAACGGACTGAAAGATTTCAAGACCAGCTTGTCTGACTCCAGTCCTAGCTCAGGATCTCCTAGAGGCCGCCACATATTGTGCTGATACTTTTCATTGCAGTCTTATGGTTGGCATTGAAATCACCTGCCAAGCGTGGCTATGTGCAACCAAATTCTCAAAGGAGGTCCTGGAGAAGGTGAAATCGCTGTCAGTCCGATATAAACTTCCAGCTGCAAGGTCTTCTTACCCCCAAAAGTCGGATTTACGCTACAGATCTTTTTGGGGTTTTCTAGTTTTCAGGGCCCCAAGACTCAGCCAGACCATTCACCAAGCGGACCTCGATGAAAGCAGCAGAGGCAGAGTGGCTGGTTTTTCTCCCTTGCCTCTGCTTCCACTGCCGGATCCAGTACCCTCTAAAAATACCGAATGATAGTTTGGAGTGGTCCCAAGCAACTCTGGTGGGAGGGGGGTGATACATTTCCTTTCACCTGGAGGCTTTGTAGACCATCTGGAAAGATCCATGGGCTCTGGGAGTAGCCCATTCACGTTTCCGTTTCCCCCTTGTGGCAATGCCTCCATCCTGTGATCCTCTACATCGAACAGGGTCACCCTCTCTCTGCGCTGAGGTTCATAAGGTTTTGGACTTCAAGGCGACAGTACAAGTCCTTCCAGCGGAAGCGTGCATGGGTTTCTATTGCTGCATTTTTACATTGCTGAAGTTCAACCAACCAGGCCTGCGCACTATTTAGGACCTGTCCGATTTCAATCTTCACATTCCCCAAGAGAGATTCAAGGTGATCACACCCATGCAAATCCGCTCCTCCCTTGTAAGGGACGATTGGCTCTGTGTGGTAGATCTTCACGATGCGTATCTGCATATACCAATATGGCCCCAACACCACAAATACCTCTGTATATATCCATACGGGTCAAACATTTTCAATACAGATTTCTCCACTTCGGGTTGGACTCGGCGCCAAGATTCTTTCAAAAATGGCTGTAATAGCAACATTCCTCAGGTTTTGAGGAGTCCATCCATATCTGGACTACTGGCTCCTCAGGAGTCACTGTCCCCATGCATCAGCGGCACACATGCAGATAATACTCCAGCTGCTGTTCAACCTGGAACTGTCAGTGAAATAGAGAAAATCATCAATGACTGTCTCGCAGGGCCTGATTTTCTTGGATTTCCGATGGCACACGGTCAGTGCCAAGGTTTTTCTGAACGACAGGATGAGGGATTTAGTGCATGCAGCCAGCTTTTCCTCAAGTCCACCTACCGGTCGGTGTGGTGGTTTCCGAGGTTTCTAGGGTTAATGGCTTCCTTTGTCTCAGCCCTCTCTGTGGCGAGGTTGAGCGCTCAATGCTCAGACAGAGCTGGTCCCAGGCAACGGATCCAGGCTCTCAGTTGATTCCAGTGTGTCTGGAAATTACAGCTGACCTCCACTGGTGGTCGGACCTCACCAATCTTTCCATGGGGATGCCCTTCTTGGCTCTGTCTCCTGAAGTCACATTAACAGATTTGTCCCTGCTCGGCTGGGGTGCAAAGTTGGGCCAGTTTGAGGTTTTCGATCTGTGGTCTGCCCTACACAGGGATCGCCGTATCAACTACCTCTTTTTTCTAATCTCTAACAAGGTTGTTCAGATTCAGACAACTCTGTTGCAATGTCCTATGTGAACAAGCATGACAGGACCAAATCTCTACTTTTAGTAGACCTAGCCTTCAGATTCTTAAATGGGCAGTACAGAGCAGTATTTGGCTGCAGGCGGTGCATTTCCCGAGCCAAGAAAACATAGCGGCTGACTCCATCAGTCGCCATTCTGTAGCAATGAATGAGAGTGAATTAAAATATCAAGTTCTGTCCCAGATCTTTTCCGAGTGGAGGATTCCTTTGTTTGCAACACTCCAACAAGAAGGATCCGCTTTATGCCTTCAGGGAAGGCCTAGGTCTCGGCTCCTTTGGAGATGCACTGGAAATGTCATGGGACGGGATGTTGGCATTCGCTTTTCCACCACTCCTTTTGATCCATCTGGCCGTGTTGAAGCGGAGGAGAGCACACAACTGCACTCTAGTCTATATAGCTCCATGGTGTCCAGCCAAGTTCTGTTCTGTGCTCTGCATGCACCTTTCCTTTCTACCGAAGATTGTTTCAGACTTTCATGTAAATCATTCTAATTCCTTACCAGTGTTATTTCCAGACCCGCCGTCTGACGCCGAATGGGTCCTTCACCGCCTTGACATTGGGAGGTCTCGTGTTATGTCTCGAAAGAACAAAATAATTCAGAACCTCCTCTCATCTCTTTGCCACGTTTGTAAATCGGAAAGGAACACAGGCCGCTAAAGCCTCTACTTCCCGCTGGCTAATCTCCTGCATTTGGGAAGGTTACACAGTTCAGGGCCTGCGAGCCCCCAAAGGCATCCATGCAAACCTGGTTCAGTGTAAAGCTTCTTTTGTTGCTTTTCAAAAATAAGTTCCTTGGGAAACCATTGCTAAGGCAGCCACTTGTGCCTCCCACTCAGCGTTTTGCAAGCACTATTGCCTCGACCTTCACGAGCGGATGCTAGTTTGGTCAGGCTGTTCTTAGAAACCTCTTTCAGTTAGGGTGTTTTCCATCTACCCAGTTTATACATCAATGCTTGTGAATCTTCCACAAGTATGGAGGAAAGGGGATGAAACGTAGGCGTAAAACGACGTTTCTCACCGTAGTGACTAACATACTCCTAGTCCATAGTCCGTTTTAATCAATACACCCGCCCACCTTCTCCTCTAAAAGGAAAAGTTCCCTCATATTTCTAATATGTCTACCGACCTTGGCGATAGAAAAGGACTGAAGGGCAATGCTCTGGGAGGGGCTCAGGAAGGCGGGCTAAAGCCACACACTCTGGCTGTGAGAGAGTCGACCATCCGCACGGGGAGTGTGCGCTTGCCTGGGATTGTTTGATTTTTTAGAAAATGGCATGATGGGAGACCAACTTCCGAAAATGTGTGGGGCTAATCCACACACATTTTCTAATGCTCGCCGCACATCAAACACACAGTCCAGTGTACTTTGGGTGAAAAAGCCTACAGGTGCAGTTCTCTCAGTCACATTTTGTTTTTTACAGGTGAAAGCGAGGGGTGCACGAAAACATCCAGAGAAGGGCAACACCTTCCTCTTTCCATTGCCAGCCTAATTAAATATCAAAGGCTCCATGGAACCACCCTGTTCTATTGTCTAGGTTCTGTGTGGTGGCAGTGCATAATGATGAGTTAATTGTTTTCCTGCCCATTGTCCAAGTTCTGTGACAAGGCCTGTTCGCAGGCCTGCTTCAAACACCTCTTTGATATGCAATGTGCCACATTGAAGCTGGTTCCCACCACTCTGTATGTAGGACAGTAAATGGCATGTCTGGGTCCACTATTTACCGTAGGCAGTCCCTGCAGAGCAGACCCCTTTCAGAAGTCTGCCACCACAAAATTCAAGGGAGAGCTGTGCTCTGATCAAGAGCAACAGAGATCTCAGTTAACCAGAGAGGCACTTGGATCTACAACAGACAGGAAGATGGGTGGGACTTGGGAGCACATGTTTGTCACCTCTTACCTTCCCTGTTGCAAAGCACTCTGATCTTGACCTCACACCCAACAGCAGATTGTTGGTGGAGACCCCAGATTGGTTCCTTAAGGAAGGCTTAGTCTGCACCAAACACTGGGGCCCATTTGGCTTTAAAAGAGGGCTGAGTAGATCATCCGATGACTTTGAAAGGAGTAAGAAAAGGGACTCATTTGGACCCTGGATGAAGGTACAGTCTGCCTTACATCTTCCGCCAGTGAAGGAAGGCCAGGAGTTCGAAGAGGGAAGCAAGATTGCTCCCCTAAACATCTCCCAGGGAACGGAGTAAGATACTGGACTCAGAGGACCCGTCCAACAGCTCCAGAACTGGTACCCAGCACACAGCATGCTCTGCTAGGTTCTGCAGCAAGCGTCCTAGTTGGGAAGTGCCAGAGAGTCTCTGTACAAAGTACAAGGCCGTTGCATGCACACACACTCTGCAGCTTTGGGCCGTCCGCCTTAAAGGATGACATGAGCCCCGCAAATAAGCTAGGAGGAGTGCCACACACGCATCAACCAGCGTCCATCTTTTAAGGACATTTTCAAAGCAGTCTAGCCCTCGAGCCGGGACTCACTGTAGTCACGCTGCAGTCACTCAAGCCATCCGAGGCGCCTCCACCAGCGTTCAAGATCTGCCAACCAACACAGAGACGATTCTTGACTCTGAGCCTCTGTGTAGCCCAGCCTGGAGCCATCTGTCCAGCCTCGCTTGCCGAACTGCCTGCCGCCTGATACCCGCAGCTGTCTACCGTCTCAAACTCTTTTGCAGGAGCTGCAAGGCGCATTGGAACCGACTTGATGTTGTTGAGCATCAAGAACATCTCAAGCACCAGATACATGACCTTTATGACCCCTTGCTCCCTTGTTGCTGAAACCAAATAACCTTGAACAGTTGACACGGATTGCCTTACTGACTACCCTATTGTCAGTATCCAGAGTGCATCCCTTTCCTGAAACTGTCTGTCCTCTGTGTTCCTTTACTGGGTGGGTTGTATTTTGTAGTGTGCTAGAACTGTCTGTTATATAAAGTAGATATTTTTATACAATTTTGACTGGACAGTCCCTTTTATCATTGGGTAATAATTCTATTTTCAATGTTATAACTAACAATGCATGACCTTGCGAAGATAAGCCTGTTCCGTCCACATTACCAAAATAGGACCAGGTTTATAATTGACTTGTGCTTCCAATCTGTTCGGATCCCCTCTGGTGTACTAGACGTGTGGGGCTGATTGATGGTTTAGAAACCGATATTCATCCCATGACAGCTGGTGCCCCAGAAGTTGACTCGTCACACTGGCCCTGCTTAAAAATAAAAGGACAATATTTTTTAATGCTATCAAACAGGGGAGTTGCTAGGTCTGGAAAAGACCCGGGGCTATGCTGATGTTGGAACTGTTGGGACTGGGGGCTAGCTAGTCTTTTGGCTGTAGCTCCTGAGATTCTATCTGGGGCTACAACCAAAATAACAGGGGCTATAGCCCCCTTAGCCCCCCTTTCCCCCCCTAGCAACGCCCCTGCTTTCAGAGTTCTCTGGTGCTGTTCCGATGGACGGAATATCCCACAAGTATGGAGGAATGGGGACTATGGATTTAGGAGTACGTTCGTCACTACGGTGAGTACGTTTGTTCTATGCCCCACCCACATCTGTTTTTGGAGCCATACGAGAGTACTTGTTGAAACCACTGACAGCTGCCTGAACTCTCCACGACCAATCTTCTGTACCAATGTGCCACTGTGGTCCATGAATCGCCTGATGGGATTCATAAGCTTAAACACATGTATAACACATCCTACATGTAAGTGCAGCAATGGTAATCTCCACTTAACTCCTACTGTGCAGGCGCGCAACCCACGGAGCTACCTCGCTGCTCTCGCTCTCCATATGTCTTCTCATCCTCCTTGTTATCAGTGTACTGAATTGCATGTGGATGTGGCGGAACTATAACGCTTTGTATTGATGAGCTAAAAATATCTGCTGTCTCGGTGGCGTTCCACGCTTGTTCTTCGCAATCGTCCATCGGTCACATCCTGCCCTGTCTTCTGCGCCTTCGCTGAGTGCATCGTGCCCAGAGGCGGCGGCGGCGGCCCCCTGTGGGCTCCCGCCATGGCGTTCGCCATTCCAGGAAGTGAACATCCCATCTGTGAAATTATCTGCACGCATTCATTCGAGGGGCACAAGTGCTTGGTGGGTTCCAGCAGAAGTGGGCAAGGAGATCAGGCTTAAGTTGTATGCAAAGATAGTGTATGGCAACAAAATAGAGCTGTTACTTCTGACCCAGCTCAAATACGTGTGTGATCTCGTGCTGTTGCTGCACAATAGATGAACACGGAATGAATGTGGCTAATGCTAGACAAGCCGCGCTGGAAATATTGTTTTATACAGTGTACCCTCGGATCTGAATTAATAAGTTCCCAAACGCCCCCTGATATCTAAAACTGAGTGAAAAGCTTGGAGAATCGACATCCTCTTTTCGGGGTTTAAGTGGGCTGTAACTTGTCGGGTGCTGCTGGGGCTCACTTCTTCCATTAGTAGTACCCATTATGATTTTGGTCTATAGCTTTTGAGTGCAGTAGGGATGGCAAAATGAACATGCGAACGAAATACGTGTAGGAAAGACAGCCGGTAAAGCAGGACCGACTGGTTCAGAGTCACAGTAGAGAGCACACTCCACATATTTGTGTGTGTGTATATATATATATCTATATCTTTTAGTTTGACGTCACTTGACTACAGTAGGGTATTAGGCCAGTGTGCATTATGTGAATCACTGTAACAGATATGTCATATATAAAAATGTGTTATGGTCTGAAAATCCTTTGTTTTTATGCAAAGCATCAAGCAGTTTACATTAGTGCTATTTGTCGTCCTCCCCTTTCTCACAGGTGCTCTCCTGTGTGATTTCAGGGGCAGCTGAAGATGCCAGAGATAAGTTAACGCCTTGTGATTCGTCGTTGGCCAGCAAAAGCACATTTATAGTGACACATCCTTTTAGTTTGAGAAGATTGGTGCCTGCATACGGAAGATTTGCATATTATCAGCCATTTATTACAGCACATTAGTATCTACAAGTATCATAAAACAGGCAGATAGCAGAGGAGCAGATACCCTGAATGAGCACTAAAGAAGTGCTGTGGCGCATACTGGGCATGGTTTATTTACAGAATCAAGGTGATTTACTCACTGATGGAATTGCTTATATACCAATTTTCAGAAAGTAATTGATCTACAGACCACAGTTTATTTAGAAACTCAGCCAGAGGGAGGTTTGACCACTCAAGACCATGGTGGGTGGCCCAAAGTACATGTTTTCCGGTCCCCGTGATATTTGTTTGGGACAGATGGCCCTTGCCCAAGTCATCTGCCCCTCCTTTAAACCAAGCCCAGCACAATGTGGCCACATGCCCTTCCATAGCTCCTCCCTTGATTTTGTAAACCACTGATTTCACTTCATCCACTATAGGACAGCACATCTGTGAGGATCCGTTCAATCATAAGAATGGTTATTGGAGAGCACTAGTCCTACAAGGCAGAATTGGTAGCATTTGTGTAGATTGCCCAGGCGTTTCCTGTATCCTCTCGCCATTGCCTCCCATTGCACTGAAGCGAATAGCAGTGCCCAGTGTACGGTGGTGGGGATGATTCAGGAGGGGAAATTGGAGGTAAGCTTTTTAACAGCTCAAGCCTGGCTCTAGACGGAAGTTTTAGTATGCAGTCTCTTGGCCTTGCCGGTGTCCCCCCCCCCTGCAGCACTTCCACTGCAACTTACAACCTGTGCTGACGTAGTCCTTGTGGAACCACAGTAGTCCTCCTTACTGTTTCATGCCTTGTAAATAATCAAAAATTCCCCTTGACCTACAGGGAGAGTTCTTTAGTTTGCATACTCGACCTAAGAGAAATGCACTTGTCCCAAGGTGACTGGTGACAAAATATTTACCAGTGCTTTTTGTGCAATGGTGCATGTCACCATAAGCAGAATACATATTTGTTGCAAAGCAGCCAAGCATGCACAGTGAAACTTGCATTTGCCAGTTACTGCAAAAATAAGTGTGTTTATAGAAAATGCAAAATACATCCCCATACTGGCCAGCAAGTTTGAGTATCATGCAAATGGTGCTCACCCTTCATAAAATAACTCAACAATGCTGGTGGGCTAGCAGATTTTGCGAGCCCTGTGGATCTTATTTGCCTTTTGTGATTCTTGTTGGATGTTGCTCACCCCCCCCCTCACTAGTCTCCCATACTTCTGTTTGTGGGCACTCATGGAGTCCATCTCAAGCAAATTCTGAAAAATGCCATTACCCATTAGACCTGCAGGGCGAGTTCCTTCGTTTACAGGCTCGACCAAAGAGAAATGCACTTGTCCTATGGTGATGGGTGACAAAATACTTTACGCAAAACGGTGCAAATCACCATAAGCACACTTCATATTTGTTGCAGTGTTGATCCCCCCGCCCACCCCTCCAAAGGCCAACCATGCACAATGAAACTTTTATTTGACCTTTACTGAAATTGTTTGCAGTAAACGTCTAATACGTTTCAAGCATCCCCATACTCTCAAGCAAGGTCGTGTACCATGCAAATTGTATACGCCTTTCATAAATTCATAAATTCTTCTTGCCAGTGCAAGCAGGGTAGTAGATTTTGCACGCGCTGCTGTAGAACTATTAAAAAGAAGGCTGAAAAACATTTATTTTTCAGTCATCCAAGTAAAACTATAAAGATGCCTTAGCCCCCTCCCCCCAAAAAAGCACATATAATATTGTGCAATTAGATTTCTGTGTGCAGGGGCGTTGCTAGGGGGGGGCTAAGGGGGCTATAGCCCCTGATCTTTTGGTTGTAGCCCCTGATCGAATCTCAGGAGCTACAGCCAAAAGACTAGCTAGCCCCCAGTCCCAACACTTCCAACATCAGCTTAGCCCCTGGT
This sequence comes from Ambystoma mexicanum, assembly GCF_040938575.1. Lineage (NCBI taxonomy): Eukaryota > Metazoa > Chordata > Amphibia > Caudata > Ambystomatidae > Ambystoma > Ambystoma mexicanum. Next base: position 882,460,549 of record NC_090931.1, on the reverse strand, counting down.
CTTTTCCAGACCTAGCAACTCCCATGTCTGTGTGTTGGTAAAAATAAAATTCAAAAAAAGTTCAACTTAATCTCCGAAAGCAAGTCCTGTATGTTGTGGCCGTTAAACGTTTATTGGAACAACGGTTTCAGTACAAAGATCGCACAGTATTGTTTTTCAAGACCCTGCACTGGTCGTTATTTCTAAAAGAAAAAAAAAAGCCTACCTCTGCTGTCTCCATTGCTATGCCAAAGTGGCAGCAACCCCTACTCTAGACAATCTCCCTCAGAACAGACCCCCGCTTCGGTTGAGTCATATGCTCCGCAAAATACACCAATTTTTAGTTTGGAAAGGGGACTTTCTTGCCTCCTCTTAGGAGCTTTGCTCGTGCGCGCGTCGCCTACCCACAGCAACCGCCAATCGGAGTCTGACACATTCAGAGACGTGCGTAGAAGGAACAGCTCGACGCCACAGCGCCGCTAAATAAAGCCCTCAGAGAACACACGTTGGCTGACGCATTTGTGAGATGTGCGCAGTTTGCTCAATCTATGACTGGGCCTGGCATTCATTATGTGGGATTTTGGGACTAATGTACTATTGGATGGAAAAGCCGTGCTTGAGTGGGAATCGGAGGCAGCCCCAGGGACGCTTGTCAATGAATTGTATTCTGCTGAGTGACTGTTCCAGCAACTTTGTCGAAAAGTGTATGTAGGCTCTGAAGCTTAGTACGACTCGGTGTTCTTGTTACTATGATAAAGACGGTGCACTATGAATCGTAGGGCAGTCACGAAGTTGGTTCTCATTTTCTTAACAAAATATAACCATTACGTCAACATGTGGTGCGGGTGTGCTGATACTGGGCAGGATAGAACGCTTGCCAGGATAGACATTTAGGAGGATAGCTCAATTGCACGAGAACGATGGAACCACTTAACCGAAAATGCAAGAAGCGCATTGGATCAGAAACCAAGTCCCTCAAGTGGCTGCAATTCGAACTTCGAATTCATGCTGCCTTTATGAACTAGGCACCAATTAGAAAGGTAACTGGAGAAAGGGACCTGGGTAATGAGGACTTCCAAGGGTAGTGCACTCTGCCACGAACCACCTACTCTTCAACCCTTTCCTTACTTTGTGCCTGGCCTCATGCTTGCCTTTTCATTACTAATGTTCTTTTGTAACTGGATCCTTGGCGCTAACCTAGTGCTTAGTACTGTAGTACTGTTACTATTGATACTGCAGCATGGATACTAGACTGGCACGTATACCCTGAAATGCTTGGTAACACTTATTATTGAAAACGGTCTAGTTACGCTATGCACATATATCATGTATAAAGATTGGCCAATGGGTAATTAATTATTCAAAGTGATTTATTCACAATAGTTTTTGTGCCACCAAAACACATTAATTGGCAGTAAATGTGCTCCTGGCGTAATACAAATGTCTTAATCAGGTTTGACATCAGCCACTCTATTTATACACTCGAGGCGTGTTTTGTGTGTAAGTTTTGGTTTGGGTATACATTTTAGGCATTTGGCAGCCACTGGTATTAGATGGCCAGGTACTCGCACTATTTTTCACCCGCTACCATCAATGGCCAACTAATACCAGAACGACAGTGCCTGGCAAGTGCCTTTCCCCTGACTACACAAAGGTCCAAACTGCTGGCATTGCCAATGCTTGTTCTGTTATGGTTCCTGTAATAGTCAGTTTCTTTGTGACCAGTGTGGATTCCTATACTGCATGCATGAACCGGGGTTTCCTTAAAATTATAATTGCAGCTATGGCTTGGTGAGCGTGAACCTTTTTGATCAGACTTTTATTCTCAATGCACTGTGCTTTTTTGCAAATCCTGAATCCTTATCCCATCTGTCACCAAAAGTAATTCAGACTGGATAGAATGCTGGTAATTACTGTTCTTGCTACTACCACATAGAGGCCAAATACAACATGGGCGTTTGGAGGGTTCTTAAAATAACATTGTATGTTTATATATACTATAAAACACTAGAAGGGCCCGGACGAACCCTTCCATTCAGCATCATTTAAATGTACTAATTTAACGGCAATTGCCTCGGGAATAATTAACAAAGGCAGGTAGGTCTTCGTAAAACGTATGCCAGTGCATCACATTGTGCAAGAAGAAGTAGGATTAAAGAGTTTGTAGCATGTGGTTATGATTTTCCCCATTTTTATTTATTGAATAGTGAGTGAATACATGTAAAAAAAACGATTTAACTTCGGATTCAAGTGCAAAGTTTATCAACAATGCCTGACCTTTGCTAAAATCATAGCGTGTATTATCGAGAAGTTTAGTTTGCCAGAGCCGAGCATAATGGGATTGAATAATCAACCAAATACTCCAAAGAACAGAACAAGGCATGCACATTATAACAGAGTGCTAAAAAGAGGCAACAAACGCACGACATGCTTGTAGGAGATATTGCAGAAGGCTATCAAAAGTAATAGTTTTGTAGAGGAGCTCTTCTAGCCCAAGAAAGTTTTCACTGCTCAGAGTCGGGTTTTCAGGTAACACGAACAGCTGGGTGAGATGACGTGGCCGAAGAATACTTCATCCCCCGGAATGTAGTGTACGATTCAGCAATAACGCTGGATTCCGCACAGTTTTAACTCTGCTGTGGTTTCATGTTTGATGTAAATAAATAAATAAAACTGCGAAAGTTCCGACTTGCGGAACGTTTGTGAGTCACAGGAGTATGGGGGTGAGGCGGGTGGGGCAGACAAAAGGCGAGCACTTTTTCAAATGTCTGTTATGTTTTCTATATTACGCTGCTGTCAGGGGTTGTTGATGATGTTCCTGTCCACACCAGGACGTTGTCAATCGCTTTCTTTTTTCGTTTTTCAATTGCCGATAGAAATGCCTCCGTTCATCCGTTTGGGCTTTAATTTCCTATAGATACATGCATGGGTTGCATGCAGTGGCAGATCTGCCATTGCATGGTAGGGAATGTGATTAAGTATGTGCTAGGTGTCCTACATGCTTCACGCTCATGGAATGGGTGATTTTTTTGGGGGGGGGGGTGTTGGAGGGGGTTGTACCTAGCATGCACTTTGTGCATGCACTAATCGTTTAGGCACGACAGTCCCTACATAGCATAGCAGGAACTATGGGGGGAGGGGACGAGGGGCGAGGGCGAAGGGGCGGGAGGGGGGGTGGTGGTGTGGATGAGGGATCGACTCTCCCCTAAGCACTTTGCCTGTGGAATGCCATTGAATGGATACCATTGAGTGATCTCGTCATATGTCTGCTCTGAGAGGACTTGCTCAGTGGATGCGACACTGGGCCCCTCTGTTATGCATTGTATGATCCTTTGCAAACATTTGCAGAGTTGTTTACTCTCAACGAGTTACGCATATTACTCAAGCACTAAAAACAAGTTAAATTCAGACCTAAAAAACAAATGGTAAACTTGGCTTCTCTTCTCCTGCAATCATTGATGTGACTATTCTGCCTAGGCACACCCACGTCTTGTGGCAGGAATCCTAACCAATGATGTATGTTACCTGAGAAAGGTGATCGAAGGCTATACACGTGATTACTCAATATTATTGTGGCCACGATTTCCATTTGAATGACGTTCAGACATAGGTTTCAGCCCTTAGCGATTCAGCCCTTCTTCGATTTAGGCCCGTGTGCAAAACCAGACTCAACATTTGGGCAGCAGAAGACCAAACCTGTAGGTGGCCGACATTTGGCCCACTGGAGTGCTGGCAAAATGGGGTGCTGGAGAATTTTTGACTTTGTTTATTATTTGTAATTCGCAATCCATGCCCTAGGGTAGCGGTGCGCAGCATTTACAAGAGATTGCAAAGATTAGTTATGACAAAAGAACAAAATACAGCAAAATATACAATATACAGTAACAGCAGGAGTATATACAAATATGCAAGTGGGCATTGTTAGGTGCCAAAAGATGAGTCTGAGAGGATTAGGTGTCTGGCTGTAGTGGGGGGCCTACGTTTTCAGCCATGAGATGACCTTTGCTCAGAAGTTCTGATAGTGCAGGTCCATTCTGAGGGGTGGTGGAAGGGAGTTCCACAGTTGTGCTGCTTTGACTGGGAAACTGTTACCGCCTATGGTGGAGCGTTTAAAGTTTGGGACAGAGAGGCAGTCTTTATATGGTATTCTTGTTGGTCTCAGAGAAGTCTGTCTACGGAATCTGTCGATGATATATAGGGGCATCATTGTTAAGTGATTTGTGTGTAAGTGAGGCAGTCTTGAGGATTTTGTTGCTAGCAGTGAGCCAGTTACTCTGTTGGCTATGTGCTGAAATATGCTCTCTTCTAGAGATGCCTAGAGCCGACCTGAGAGCGTTGTTCTGGAGGGTTTGGAGTTTACTGGTAACGGCTTTGGTAGACCCAAGATAGAGAGCGGTTTGCAGTAGTCCAGGCGGGATAGTATAAGGGCTCTGGCCAGGGTCAAGCAGCTATATTCAGACAGGAAGGGTTTGGCTGCACGGATCAATTTACAAGTGTAGGCCGATGATGAGGCTAGGGATTTCACCTGTCTGTGGAAGGAGAGGGTGGAATCCAGGTAAAAACCTAGTTTTAACCTCTTGTCCCACCTTAATGCAGTTGCCATCAATCATAAAGGATCAGTAGTCAGAGTCCAGTTTCTTCAAGCTAGTGGTAGTGCCTAGAATTATGAGTTCAGTTTTATCAGCATTCAGGCATAGTCCATGTGTGGCCATCCATGCCTGGATGATGATGTACACTCTTTTCACCAAGGCCAAATCCTTTCCATAATCTCCAGAAAGTGGAAGGAGGATCTGGGTATCATCTGCGTAATTGGTGTAGGTGATACCGAGATGATCCAAATCATCGAAAAGGGGCTTGGTAAATATGTTGTACAAGGTAGGGGAGACACAAGAGCCCTGTGGCACGCCACAAGTAATGGAAATGGGGTCTGCTGTAGGTGAAAAGACCCTCATTGTTCTACCGTTGAGGAATGATCTGATCCATGCAATGGCCTCAGCAGAGAAATGGGCTGATGTATGTAAGTGGGAGCATAAGACGGAGTGGTCGACTAAGTCGAAAGCTGCAGAGAGGTCTAATAGGAGGAGTAGGGAGGCTTGGCCATTATCTCTCAGCTTGTCAATCTGGGCTTTAAGGTCGATAAGGGCAGTCTCAGGTCCATGTAGGGGACGGAAGCCTGATTGCCTGGCTCCGAGTTGGTGATGTTCTTCCAGGTACTTCTGAATTTGCACGTATGCGACCTTGTCCAATATTTTTAAGAGAAAAGGCACAGATGTTATAGGCCTATAATTTGTAGGTATGTCTGGGTCGAGTGTAGGCTTTTTTAGTAATGGCAACACCCAGGATTGTTTTAGGTTAGTGGGGATGGAGCCAGTTGAGAAGGAGGCATTGATTAATTTCATGATGAACGGGGAGAGGTCACAGGCCGCATCTTTAATGAGCTGTGCAGGGCACAGATCGCCCTGACAATTGGATGGTTTTAGTGACAGGATAATCTTTTCAACTTCCAGTACAGTTACTTTAGAGAATTTAAAGCAAATATTTTCCCTAGAGGTGGGCTTCTCAGGTGATTTAGATATGTGAATGTCATTTAGGGAGGCTTTTTTGCAGGAGATTTTATTTTGTAGTGTAGTGATCTTGTTGGCTAAGGCCTTTTAAATTTCTGAGCACCAGATTTTATCTTTAATACAGGTATCCGGTGGTGCAATAGGAGTTTCTACTTCTTTCAAGATAGCAAATAGTTCCTTCGTGTTAGAATTGGCTTGGTTTATGCGGAGTTAAAGGAGGATCGTTTGGCCAGGTACATTTCTTTTTTGTAGAGGGTTGCTAGTTTGGTTAGTTTAAGTTTGTTGGGTGCAGAAGGGTATTTTTTCCAGGTGGCTTCACAGTTTTCTTTTTGCTGTCTGAGATTTTTGAGGAATGGTGTGTACCAGTTGTTCAGGTGAGCTTTGGGTTTGCTTGATCTGAGTTTCAGGAGAGCCATTAAATTCAGTGAGGTGGACATGATTTTATTATATTCGTCAACCAAGGTCTCAGGGTCCAGGTTGTCAGGGAGTGTGTTTAGTGTGGGAAGTAGGTTCGGAATGAGCCTTTCCACAGTAATGCTCTTTTTATTTCTTGTAAGTGTCGGTGGGGTCTTGCTAGTAGGTGGGGGTGGGGGTCGGTTAGTAGAGAGAGTGAATGATACCAAATAGTGGTCGGTCCATACTAGAGGTGAGATGTTGGTGATATTAGCTAGGCAATTGTAGTCGGCCACCCAGTCAAGTATTCTACCTTTGACGTGTGTGGGTTCCGTGCATCTTTGGGTGAATCCTAAATCGGAGAGAGTACTAAGTGTGGAGTTGGCACTTTGGTCAGCTGGGTCATTATATCCCAGGTTGAAGTCTCCAAGGGTGAGTACTTGGGTAGAACTTTTGAGGTTGCAGGAAAGTATATTGTTGATATCTTCATCAAAGGTACCTATTGGGCCTGGGGGACGGTATATCAGGTGTATGTTGAGAGTTTGAGATGCAGTAAGAGGGACTTTGACAGAGAGTAGTTCACAGGAGGTGAGATTAACAGTGGTTACATTTCTCATAGTAAGGTTGCATTTGTGTATAATAGCAATGCCCCCTCCTCTAGAGTTGGGTCGGTCGTGTCTCAGAATATTGTAATTATCTGGGATGGCAAGCATAAGCATTGGGCTAGCTGCCGATTGTAGCCATGTCTCCGACGGCCAGGAGGTCAAGGTCTTCATTGAGGATCAGATCTGCAATTTCTGTTGCATGAGCTACTAGTGATCTAGCATTAATCAAGGCTCCCTTAATTTGTGGGGATGTATTAGTAGTAATGGTTGTGTTTTTGGGTGTCGGGTTAGGGTACTGAGCTGAATTAGGTTTGAGCGCAGGTGGAATATGCCGAGCACTCTTAGTTCTGAGTGGTGTGGTCATAGAACGGGCAAGGGGCTCGTAGATTTTGGCTAATCTGGCTCTAAGTCCTGAATTCCTGTCAGAGGTGGAGCGGGGGAGGCTAGTCTGTAATGGTGACTGTATGTCACCGGTAAGTGGAAGAGCGTAGCCATGGGGCTTGATGTTGCTGGAAGTCAAATACATATTGGTAGGTAATTGAGGTAACTTACTAGGAAGTGCTACGGTCTTTAAGACGAGCAGGAGGCAGGCAAACGGGCTCGTATTCAAGGGCCAAATGTTTGGAAAAGATGTTTAGAGGTGGTAATAATGAATCTGGCTGTGGGACCAGGGCTCGGGCCTTGGCCAGTGTTGAGTTGGAATCTTCCTAGGTCAGGAGGGGAAACGGCTTATGGCTGGGGTGCAGCGCAGGGGTTCCTAGGTATCAAGTAGCAAAGGTTGATTAGGAAGCAGGGAGCTAGCATCTAGATTCAGCAAACACAGTTTGGCTACAATACAATGAGGGAGGCATCTATATTCAAAGGCAAAATTTGGCTAAAATGCAATAGGGGTAGCAGCTAAATGCAAGACACAGTTAGGCTAAGGTGCAGTGAAAGTGACTTCTAGCTTCAAGGACACAATTTAACTAAAATGCAATAAAGGTATCAACTAGAGTAAAGGCACAATTTGGCTGCAATGCAATAGGGGTGGCAGCTAAAATCAAAGACACAGTTTAGCTATAGTGCAATAAAGTAGCTGGAATAAGCTGGTATGCAACGGTGAACCTAGTACAGAGGCACAATGATATGAAATAGCAAATGTATGCTGGGAGGATGGTGGTGCGACTCCGGTAGATGTAGGCACAAGGTAGTCACAGCACCAGCACAAGGCAATTGCTGAAGCCAAGTACATAAACCAATAGGACATTTAAGATGGAACAATACAGAAATGTGTGGGAAGGCTACAGAGGCGGACAATACCTAAGATAAAGTGTTCTTTGGCACCTTGGTGGTTACGAGGCCAGGTGGGGGCGTTAGTCGTAAGAGTTAGGAAGGTTGGGGTAGTTTTTTCTTTACGTTGGTATCGCATGTGGAAGTTGTGGAGTTACCTTAGGCAGGACAAGCAGGGGTTCTGGCCGACGGCCTGACGGCAAGTGACAGGCTCGGGACAGGCAGGGAAGAAAGCCTTTGTTGGTGTGAGCCTTCGTTTTTATGCAGAAGAGTTCTTAAGGGAAAGGCCTGCACCTTTAATTACTGCTTGGTCTAGTCGCTGAAGCCAGTCGGGCATATCGACGATACATGAATTTTTAAAACTTGAGTAGAAACCAATCACTCAATTTGGAAGATCTTGTAATTAATAGTTAAGCTACAAGGACATAAAAGTACATTACAGTATTGCACACTGTGTATAAGAGCCCATGAGTCCCAGCATTGGTTCTCGCTCTTACCTGCTAAAACAGGTCAATTGGAACTGAATCGAGAGTTGGACCCCAAGCCAAGCCTGGGGCGATCTTCCAGGTACAGTGTATACAAACAGGAAGAAGATGAGGGGTAACCAATACTACTTCTGCACCTGTTTTAAGTGTTCTCCACAAAAAAATGTAAATGTTGTCCGGATGTAAAAACCTGTGGGAATAAAGCTTCCTAATAAAGCTTGAACTTTTGTGTAGCACAAAATGTGTGACTTTCAGTGAACGCATTAGAGTCATGAATATAAATGTGAAGGATTGCAAATAGCAAGCCCTGAAAACCTACTGAAAAGTGACATTTCTCATAAGTGAGTGCCTGCTAGTACATGAACAGTGACGCTTTCCTATATATCGGATTTTCTTTCTTTATCTAGCCCAAAGACTACTTAAGGAAACCGGAATGCAGTGGTACTCCTTCTTGAAAATGTACGTTTGACATGTTTTATACAGAGATTCGGTTTACCTAGTTGCCTGGACAGGTAGAGAAGGAAAGCACAATACAGACTTGGGCAACTCCACTAATAATCTTCTGCATGTGCTAGAAAGGATTTGAGTACAAATATTTAAAACGCTTGCTTAAAAAGGCCCCTGTAGTTTGCGAACCCAGGCATCATCTTGTAGGTGACCTTCAGCAACTCTGATTTTGGTGAGGGAGGAATACAAAGGCTTGGATTGGTTTTCTGTTAAGTAACTGCTAGAAATGGGTTTAATTGGCTGATGGTTTACCAGTGTTTGAGAAGTTGACTTCATACCAAGGTTTGGCATCATCTGCTGGGCTTTAGAAACCTGCTTTACGGGTCACTAGAGTGCCCCCTGCCCTTCACACTCCTCTTTCTTTTTCTATAATTAGTTACCAAAAATATCAAACCAAGGCAATTTCAGCTATTAGCTGCTGAAACGTAGAGCTTATCCCAATATCATCATCTGCTAAATATGGCAAACTATTGTTGATCCTCCGAAGGAAATCTGTTGGTTTGTATGTGAAATCACTAGACCCAATTGGTTGGGAAACGCACAGCAAATGTATTTGGTAGAATAGTATGCAGCATCCCTGCAAGTGAAGCTGGCAGAGGTTGGGTGGCAAGAGAATTTCTAATCTTTCTGCTGGGTTGCAAGAAAATGGTGAGTATAACCTGCTTGACGACAAAATCAAACATTCCCAACTCATTTTCTTCAATCATGGGATTCGAGTTAGCTGTCCTTATGATAACTGTTACTCTGTCATTCTAGCTAGGAGAATTAGTGCTCTCTTGCGACAGGGGCCTCTTTACCTTAATCACAGTGACTCGCTTATCAAAAAGAAAACCGTCACCCATAACAATTCAGGATACAGTAAGGATGCACTCAGATTAAGTAATTGCCCAAACCAGGCGCCTAACATTGGCATAATAATTTCCTAGACTCAAAATAATGGAAATCAGAAATAAAATGCAATACCAGCAGCAGTAATTCCGGAATTAGCAAACTCATGGCACATCACCAGGACTCTTTTTTTCAAACGAGAATGTGTATTTGCGAAAACAAATGTGAATTTTCATAATGACCTCTTCAATTTTAGTTGTAAATGTATTGTAAGCAGTCTACGGTCCGCCTTTTCCTGGGCGGGGCTTAAGGCACCTTAACTTGGACATGGTTTAGTGCTTTGAGAGTAGTACAATGAGGAGTTTGCACATTATACACATTTTTAATAACAAAACATGCGAAGTTTGGATTTCAGCCATGTGTGATGAACTTTGGAAGTGGTGATCTTGTGCAATTAGTGCTCTCAACCAACTCATGTCTGAGAGCTGAGAATGTCGCTCATGATTTTTATTCCATTGTGTTGCAAGTGGTGCAGCTTACCATCTGTATAAACCCTGTCTATACTTAGATCCCATAGCTTCTGATGTCTCCAGATGCCGTCTGCTTCCCGGGGAAACCTTCCATCTGTGCATTACAAGACTTATTTTCTTTTTAATTTAAGTCTGTGGGTGTGATGGGAATTCTCCATCTGGTGTGGAGGATTATTGCGCATATTCACCTGATCCCCCGAAGAGGCACGTTCCCTGAAACCTGCGGTAAACAACCTGCTTGTGTGCAGCCGGTGGAAGGTTGTCACTGTGTACCACAGTGACAGACATTAGCTACACACTTGTGAGCCTGCAAGGAAGAGAGTGCCTGATTCCACCCTTAATCTGGCATGTCCACGCCGAGACTGAAATGTTATAAGTGGTATTTGCTCAGTTCAGCTCTCGACGGTTTCATGGCTGTCACAGACGCACGTGGTTGTTTCGACATGGGTGGTTTGCCCTCCAGAAAGATTTCTCTTGGTTTGCAAAGCAGTTATGCTTTATATACCCTAGAGCAGGGTGCAACGTTTCAAGATGTAATCCACTAGACACCCCAGTTAATCACCACCCCACTTCTTTACATACATACAGACACCACACCTTACTTGCCAGGAGTCAGTTATCCTTATCCCTAGTCAATGGCTAGTGACGAGTGCACATTTGGCACCCTATGACGAATCAACTTCCGGGGCACCAGTGGTCCAGTGATGAATATCGGTTTCTAAACCATCAATCAGCTCCACACCTGTAGTACAGCAGAAAGGACCCAAACATATTTGAAACACAAGCAAATTAAAACCTCCTTATCCAATTTTGGTAATGTGGATGGAACGGCAGGCTCCTCTCCAGAAGGTCATGGATCGTTGGCTAGTTGCAACACAGCAAAAAAGATTGTATACAAATGTCCACTTTATTATCACAGTAGACAGTTCTAGCTCACTACAAAATATAACCCATCCTGTAAAGGAATGCAGAGGACACAGTTTCGAGAAGGAAAAGGGATGCACTCTGGAAACTAACACAAGGATAGTTGGTAAAGTAATTAATCGCAATAGTCAAGCACTTGGTTTCAACACAAAGAGAGCAACGGGTCATAAAAAGTCAAGAGGGGCCTTTGGAGAATAACCGCGGGGCGGACAGAACCAGAATGTACCTTGTGCTTGTAGAGGTTCTTGGTGCAAAACAGGGTTGAGTCGGGTTCAGGGCGCTTTTCAGCTCCTGCAACAGAGTTTAAGACTGGAGACAGCTGCGAGTATCTGGCGGCATGCAACTCAGCGATAGGCAGGATGGACAGCTGCAGGCTGGCCTACACAGCGGCTCAGGGTCAGGAATAGTCGGTGGGCTGATCTGAAGCACTGCTCTAGGCAGGTCTGAAGCACATTGACGACTACAGTGTGATAACAGTCGGCGGTGCAGTCTGTTGTAGCTTGAGGGGCTCGACTGGCTCGAAAATGTCCTTTAAGGCAGACGCTCGTTGATGCTTGTCAATGCACTCCTAGCTTTTCTGCTGGGCTCATGTAATCCTTTAAGGCCGACAGCCCAAAGCTGAGGAGAATGTTGCAGGCAACTGACTTGTCCGTGGTTTGGGTCATAACCAGAGTGCTTTGGAACAGGAAAGATAAGGGGTGACGGCATTTACTACTAACTCCCCTGCCCCCCATTTTCCTGTCTGTGTCGATTAAAGTCTCTTTCTGGTTAATTGTGCTCTCTGTGGTTCCTGATTAAAAGTGGCAGGTCTCCATTGAAGTAGCGGTCAGACCAGACTTATGGTTGCCACTAAACCACATACTTGTACCTTCCTGAATGGGGTCCCCCTCCGGGGATGACCACTGTAAACAGTTGTCCCAGACATGACATTTCACTGCCTTTGAAATGAAGAGGCGGTAGATGACTCCAGGTTGACACAGAAGCATATTAAAAAGGTGTTGGGGTATCCTGCCCTTTTTTAGTCCTGCGACCAGGCCTGCCGTGGGCCTGCTTCAATTACCTTCTCAGCAGTTTGTGCTGCCATCAGCAGGGCGGACAAAGGAGAGGGTGGATCCATGGAGTCTTTGTCAGTTAATGAGGCTGGCCATGGCAGGAGGAAGGTTTTTTCCTTCCCCCTTCTTGAGATGCTTTGATGTACCCGTGGCTGTCACATTCAAGCTGAACATGACTGGAGGACTGCGCCTGTAGGCTGCATCCACCCAGAGTATACTTGACTATGTGTTTGTTGTGTGGCGAGCATAGGAAAAATATGTTCAGATTCGCCCCACACGTTTGAGAGAGTTTGATCTCTCAACACTCAAATACATTACAACATTTCGGGAATTCTCAGACGAGCACACACTCCCCGTGCGGAGGGTCGAATTGCTCACAGAGGGGCATTTTCTTTGGAAATTATATGGCTGTGTAGAAAATAATACCCTGAGGCCTCCTTCGGCTTTGTCTTATGCATCCCAACAACTCTGTACATCTCTGGCTAGGCTCTCCACTCGGATTGCTAAATGCTAGGCTGCTGCCTTCCACCATGTTCTAATCTCCAATGGCGGGCGTAAATTGAGCTACGCCACTTGCCTTCTAGACATCACTGGAGCTCAACGACCTCCATCTGAATTTGGATCACTTGTTAACTGGTAATTTTACAGTACACTGCCTCCTGCTGCTTCTCTGCTCCGCCCTGCAACCTGCTTACATAGCAGGCCATGTGCTGCCCACTTTTTCTCTTCATTGAACAGGAGGCACTCACATTTTTTAGATTTATTTACATGTTTTGGACTGCAAACGCCTTCATATCTGTGGCAAACTGACCTTTATCTGGGCACTGCTGGTTGCAGCATAGGCGACTGTGAGGGATTTGACCATCCGCACAGTGTGTGTGCCCTCGTCTGTTAGTTTTTTTTAAAAAAAGTTTTAAATAGAATGATGGTAGACCAACCTCAGGAAAATGTGTGGGGCTAAAGCGCACACATTTTCCTATGCTCACAGCATGACACACACATAGACCTGTGTACTCTGGGTGGACACAGCCTACAGGCAGAGACGGCCCGTCATATTTAGTTGGAATATGACAGCAGGACTACACCAGTCCCCTGTCGAGGTGACTGGTTACTCTGATAGGGATTCACTGACCATTAAACATATGCGGCACATTCAGCAGGTGGTGAACAAGTTTCAACATGCCCAGAGTCTCCCGGCGTTGAGTTCTTGAGGTTGCTTGGCCTCATGGCATCCTGCATTCCTCTGGTGCCAGAGGCCAGGTTGCAGATGAGACCTCTGCAATGGGCTCTCAAGATGCAGTGGTCACAGTCCTCCGCCAGGATGTCAGAGACCCCATTCAGGTGCCGCCCTCGGTCGGCCAGGACCTTCTGTGGTGGGGCCGTTGAAGGCAATCTGATGAGGGGGGCTCCATTTTGGCTACCCTGGCCGGAGGTGACGATCGTAACGGACGCATCCCTCACGGGATGGGGAGCTCATGCCAATGAGTTGACGGTCAGCGGTCGTTGGTCTCCGTCGGAGTCCAGACTCCATATCAGTCGTTGGAGCGGAGGGCCGTCAGGCTTGCCCTGAAGGCTTTTCTGCCGTCTGTGCGAGGGAATAATGTCCTGATTCTGACGGACAGCACAGTGGCCATGCACTACCTCAGTGCAGGGAGGTGATGCAGCTCTGGTTCTGGGCCATCCAGCAGGAAATTTCGATCTCGGCAGTTCATCTGGCCGGAGACTAAAACGAGACGGCGGACGCTCTGAGCAGGCAGAGCGCGATCTCTCATGAGTGGGTGCTGGCTCAGGAGATTCTCCTGGAGATCTTCGCCCTTTGGGGGACCCCACAAGTGGATCTCTTCGCCTCCAGTGTCAACCGGAAGTGCGAAAGGTTCTGCTCGCGGGAATTTCCTCCAAGAGGAGCCTTAGGAGACGCATTTGTGGTGGAGTGGTCCTTCCCACTGCTGCACGTGTTTCCTCCAGTCCCCGTCATCCCGCAAGTGCTGCGGAGGTTACGGAGGTTCGGTTCCCGGATGATCCTCTTTGCTCCAGCATGGGCCCGGAGAAAGTGGTACCTGGACCTTCTCGACTTGTCCATCTGCCCTCCACACCATCTTCCCTATCGAGACGATCTGCTCTCATGGGAGGGGGGGGGTCAGGTTCTCCATCCAGAGGTCAGAGCCCTCAACCTTTACGCTTGGCTTCTGAAAGGTTGAGGTATAAGGATTGGGACCTCCCTGAAGACGTGATGGTGGTGCCACTTTCGGCTGGACGGCCTGCAACAAAGTCCCTATGCCGTTGCCGTTGGAGAAAGTTCTGCGACTGGTGCTGGGTTAAGAATGTAGATCCTTTTTCATGTGACATTCCTGTGGTTCTGTCTTTTCTGCTTTCTTTAGCCCACAAGGGCCTGCAAGTGGGTACCATTTAAAGGTTACCTGTTGGCACTGTCCATATTTAAGCGCTCGTCTGAGGAGTGGTTTTATTTCAAAATTCCTTTGATTTCTCAGTTTCTGTAAGGGCTCACTAATGTGATCCCGCCGTCATCTTTCCGGGTGCCTGCTTGGGATTTGAACCTGGTTCTAAAATTCCTAATGGTGCTCCATTTGAGCCTTTACATTCTTGACCTTTGAGACTGTTAACCCTTAAAATTGTGTTTTCAGTTGCGGTCACTTCCGCTCGCAGAGTGAGTGAGTTGTAGGCACTTTCTGTTAAGCCACCCTTAACGGTGTTTCATAAGGACGGGGTTGTCCTTAGAGTTCATCCTTCCTTTCTTCCGAAAGTTGTCTCGTAATTTCATTTAAGCCAGAAGGTCATACTTCCGGCATTTTATCCTCCTCCGCATCCTGGTTAGGAAGAGGAGAGGCTCCATAGGTTGGATCCTAGGACAGCTTTAAGTTTCTACATTTCACGCATGTCCCGGGTCAGAGTGGACGATCAGCTCGTTATAGGTAACGCTGGAAGGCGTTTGGGACAAGCTGTTACTAAGCAGACTTTGTCTAGATGGATTATCTTGGCAATTTCTGAATTTTACTGCTTGGTGGGTAAGGACCCTCTGTTAGGCCTACGGGCCCATTCTACTACAGGTATGGCTGCCTCTACTGCCTTACAGAGGGGTGTTCCTATTTGTAACATCTGTGAAGCAGCCACTTGGGCTTCGGTCCATACTTTTGTACGACACTACTCCCTAGAGTCTATCCATGGGCAGGATCTGGCCTTTGGCAAGGCGGTCCTTTACTCTGCAATTTGATTGGGCATTCTAAAGTTCTATATTCTAAATTCTTTTCCCTCCTCCATACGTTGGTGCTGCTTTGGGAGTCTGTCATAGATATGGAATACGTTGGAGGACCCAAACCCCTCGAAGAACAAGTTACTCTCTTACCTGGTAACGTTCTTTCGATGGGATGGTCTGACGACTTAGTCCATATCTATCTCTCCCTCCCAACCTGCCCCGCTACAGAATTTCTTATGCGATTGCAGCTTATGTTTCCGCAAGGCTTTCTGTAGTCATTCTGGCAGAAGATTGGTGTCACACGTTCTGGGGAAAAAACTACAACTGAGGCTACGGGAGTCGTGCGTCCTACTTATAACATCCGGTGACGTCGGCTAAACGGAGGCCCTCGAGGACAGCGTATCAACGTCATTGACACAGATGCCGAAAGATTTTCCGAAGCAGCACAGCTGTGATAGATATGGAATGCATCGTCGGACCATCCCATCGAAAGAACGTTACAAGGTAAGAGAGTAACTTGTTCAATCGTCTGGTCAATCTTTTTCACTTCCTGCAGTCCCACACTATGATGAGGTGGTCTGGGCGAGTTGGATTGGATCTCTGAAGTTTCCTTACGGGCTAGGAAAAGAGTTGGACAGATTCAGCTTTTCCATGATGATGCACTCGCAATGAGAAGCAGGTTTCCTGGTATTGGGGTTCTGCAGCTCTGGAAACTCCTAGGACCTCGGGAGATGGCTCAATTCAAAGTTTGTCATGGGAATGGTTGTTTCCACCAGCCAAAGGGAAGGAGTTGCCCTCTTTATCGCACAGAAAACGGTGTCAGGACAGCAGCGGTCGCTTCAAGGTGTTGCAAAGGGTCTGCAGGCATCCCTGGTCATCGTCATCTTTGGTTACTTCAGCTTCCATTGGTCGACTTGCTTTTCACTCTGGAAGCCTCACCTTTTATACAGTTCCAGCACACACAACTCTGCAATCTCATCATTTTACAGAAAGGGGCGTTTGGTTGTCCAATCGGGACAGCCAGACCCCCTGTGGGAGCTGGTCCTATTTAGGCACTCTGGCAGACAAAGGACAGGGGGGGATGGAAAACTCCTCCCCGACTTCCTGCCTGCCCAAACACTTGGAGCAGAGGAGGGGGACACCCAAGGGTTCCCGCCAGAGGCAAAAAACCCACTGACCTCCCACTCCCAGAATGGTAGAAGAAGGGCTAAGAAAGAACATCCACGCAAGTAATGGTGAAAAAAGAAAGGAGGCCTCAAGTTGGTACTTTGGTGCCCCTGCTGTGAACTACCGAGGCTATGGACATATTATGCGCAAGGCATAAAATAAGCGGTCTCGCATCGCGATTCGCGATATAATAATTGTGTTTTGCTGTTTTTTACAATCATGTCGCACCAACTGCGATATGATTTCCAACAGCAAAGAAAAAAAAGATTGTGCCTTTAAACGTGCACTGCAGGCGAGGCAGAAGCACCGGACTGGGCTGAAAACATTGTATCAATGTTTTGTCAGGCCAGCCCGGATGCAGCGTCATCACGTGGTGAGAGGAGGTTCTCAGCCCCCCCCCCCCACACACGGCTCAACGATGTCCTCAGGTAAGGAGGCTGCTAGGGGAGGTTTGGCTGGGGGAGCCGGGCCCTTTTCACAATGTAATTGTTGTCGGTGCTGGGTGGAAGTGTCTGATGATATTATTTCTCGCGTTCGGGCGGGAGAAATATTATTCTCAGCCACTTGCTCACACCCAGCACCCGCCGTAATAACGCACCCTGCTGCTCGTAGAAGGCCTCTTCTACGAGCAGCAGGCTGCGTTATTATGGCGGGAGAAATAATATCATCACACACTTACACCCAGCACTTGCCGCCGTAATAACACAGCCCGCTGCCTTCTACGGGCAGCAGGCTGCGTTATTACGGCGGGTGCTGGGTGTTAGAGGTGCTCTCTAACATCCAGCACCCGTCGTAATAACGAAGCCTGCTGCTCGTAGAAGGCAGCAGGCTGCATACTTGCCAACATTCCGTGACCAAAAAGATGTAGGATTTTTCAAGTTTCATTAATAATTTGCATAACAATTACATCACAGCAGAATACAAAACATACATTGTTGGCACCATTGAAGCATTCTAGAATACACAACCCACCAGGCAGCACTTGGAAAGATGGTGAAATGTTAAAAATGTATAATTCTGAATGGTACGTTAACACCAAATTCAATTATCAATTGGTAATCTCACAGAGCTGGTAGGTAACGTTTGCCACTGGTCTGTAGCAGCAGCCTGGACAATACATATGTATTCCTGCAGTACAAGATGAATAACTGAACAGCATGGAGACTGATACCCTCCTCAGTATGATATGCAGATGCTGTGTGATGGTGGTACGCTCTGCACTTGCCTTCACTGGTGGTTCACCTAAGGGTTGTACTGGCAACAGTGCAGGGCAGAGTCATGTAGCTGTCGGGTCAGTGGATTGGTCTGAGCCCAATCAAAGTAATCACCTACCAGCCCACTGCATAGACATACTAATTAATGTGTTGCATGCTTTGCCCTGCAGCCTGTCTTAGAGTCACATACATTACCTGCCACTGTAAAATGCAGTAAAGGCTAAAGGCCCCAACGTTGTTCCGGATTGCTGGGCTGGGTGTACTGTTAGCAAGTGGCTGCGCTAGCATTTATTTCTCCCACCCGTTTGGGTGGGAGAAATATTATTTTCACTCCATAGCGGTGCTGAGGAGCCGTGTTGATTCTCGAGTCCCCCCCCGCCCCCCTCACCATTCCCCCCAGAGTGAGTGTGCATTGTTGTGGGTAATGAGTTGCTTTTTGCTTATTTTGTAGGAATTGGTCTACAGTGTAGAGGTAGATTAGGCAGAGAAGCCCAACCCACTGACTTCATAACGGGCCTGAGAGGTACGCAAAGCCTAGCCCAACTTTTTATTCTAAAAATATCTTTTAAATTGTAGACTATTCAAAGGCCTTCTGCAAGCAGGATGTGTTATTGGTGCAGGTGGCCGCGCTGTATTCAGGGTGTTGCAAATACTCCCCCAAAGGTGGTTGCTTCGAGTGATTTGTGTTCTTTGCAGATAAACAACCATTTTGTAGTTCTTGAAACAAAACAAATGTGTACTACTAATTAGAACTTGGAAGGTAGGTGGCAAGTTGCTTAAATTGCTGGCAAATTCTGGCTTCACTGCTTAACCAAACTTTATGATCCTGGGCAAATCATTTGACCCAACCCAGCCACATCAGTGTGCCGGCAAGAACAGAAATGTGCATTATTTATCCTTTGGCAGTGTTGGTGGCCCGATGGGCATTACATTGCACAATTTGCTGTTAACTTGCCACTCAATACTTCCCACAATGCCATGTAGTCACAAAATGTGGTGCCTGTGTGCCATAGGTTTAGAGAAGAGATTTCGGACCTCTAAGGGCACCCTGATGTTTTTTCTATTGGCTTTTAGGTGTTTGATGGCACTCCCTCTTTAGATAATTTATTTTGATCTTTTAAATCGTCTCACTTTTTGCTGACTTGAAATAAGCCAAACCATAAATGGATGATTACATGTTAACTTGCTGGGCCCATTTGTCTTGCAGATGCGCAAGACTTTACGGCACTAGTAACTGGTAGGTGCTGCACCATGGCCTCACTGACCTGGGCAGACCAAGAGGCTGGCAACTGGACATTTGGTTCTGCAGAATAAGATAACTAATGTACCCAATTTGTCACAAACTCCTTGTAGCTGGTGTCTTCATTTTGGGGAGTTACTTGTGACTGTTATATGCCAGAACACTAGCTAAGTGAAACTTGATAATAAAATAAAAATGACACACTCACAACTGCATCTGTATTGATGTCTTGTTGACAATTTGATGGACACTGCACTATGCTCCACTGACTGCTGCATGACCCAGCTGCACAGAGCCTTGAACTGAAAATAAAAGTCGGAGCTTTTTTTAAATCAGATCTATTTATGTGGTCCATTCATGCAGTGAACCTTTCCATTTTACAGACGCTCATTGTACTTGAGAGGTACATAGAAATGCTGTATTCTTGCTAATTGTTTGTCTTGGGGTAAAACTAACTTTGGTTGACATTTAAAATATGAGTACAAAATTGCTAATCAAATACGTTTATTTGCTAATCAAATATATTTTAATTGGTAAATTCTGCTAATCAATTTTTGAAAACTAATTTATGCCTTGATGCGGTACAAAAACTACACAATAATTGGTAGAACACACCCACTGCCACCAGCCTTAACTAGGAAATTGTCGATGTGACTAAAATGTCACAGGAGCTGAGAGCGCATGGATAGTAGGTATCCCTTTGGCACTCCACTGAAGGTGGTGTGTGCCAATCTCTGACTATAGAGAATTGAGAACAGTAGTTTAGAACAGTAGTTACTTCAGGATATAGAAAAAGAAAGCTGGGGACCTTTTGGGTCCTCCTTTAACAACACTGCCCATAAGGAGCGGTGTGCTGCAGTAGTAAAACACAGTTGCCTTTAAGAGCTACGGAGCAGACAGACTCCATAGTACAGGTAGAATACAAAGAAAAGAGTTCCACAAGAAAGAGGCCACAAGAATGAATGAGTTGAAAGGCTCCACTCATCCAGGATTGAAAGAAAAAGGTCCAGAAGTCCAGCAAGAGGGGATGAAGCATACAAATGATAAAATCTCACAGGAAACCCCAACAACCTTTAATATGTAACTGTGTCAACCTGAAGCCAGCTCCCACCCTCAGTATCTATGACTATGAACTGTCATGTCTGGGACTGCATGTTTACAAGTGTCCAGCCCGCAGGGGGGCCCAATTCACCCCATTCATAATGTACGAGAATGTGTTTTGCAGGAGCCGGAGAGTCTGGTGTCACCGCAGCTTCAAGGTAGACATGCCTCTTTAATCGGGAACTACAGAGAGATCCATTAACCAGTACGATTCTTTGATCCACAACAGACAAGAGGATGGGTGGGACTTTGTATCACAAGTTTTCTCCCCTTTACCTTTGCAGCAAGCTTCCTAGCAGGGAAGTGCCAAAAGGTTTCTGAACCTGAAACCAAGGACAAGGCAGCTGTCGTCTGCATTCCTGTACAGGGTGGATTGTATTTCATAGTTTTTCTAGAACTGTTGTGATATTAGATATTTGTACACGACTTTTACTGGACAGACCCTTTTATCATTGGTTAAGAATTGTATTTTTCGCTGTGCTGCAAGTAACCAACGATCCACGACCTTTCGGAGATGAGCCTGCCATTTCATCCACGTTTACAATATTCAACAAGGAAGTTTATAATTTGCTTGCGTTTCCAATCTGTTTCCATACCTTCTGGTGTACTAGAGGTGTGGGGCTGATTGATGGATTAGAAACCTATAATTATCCCTAGACCACTGGTGGCCCGGAAGTGGATTCGTCACAGCGACCCTGGTGATAAAGCTGCACTGAGGGGCTCGGCATGCTGTCACTCCACAGACGCTTGTAACATAACATGGCAGTCTGAACACTGGTTCCCATTATTGAGTCAGGGCCTGCCGGCTGGCCACGTGCTGCGCCCCCCCGGCCCCCACCGCCACCCCTTTTTTCACGAAACAGGAACAAATATTAAGTTATTTAGAGATGTCCTTAAATTGGTCCATCGGTACTATATTCAAGGACAAGTGCAATAGGAGATTATGCCTCTTCATCGGATGCAGGACTCTCCTCTACCGGTCTTCCAAAAGACACAACCGGTTTCTTTTCCCCTCACTTACACACACACACTTACCTATTTTACTCCTTAAAAGGACGCCAATACAACAAGCAGAGAAAAATGGGGAATGAACGAGTACCAATATTTTGGACCCTTAATGCCACCTGCACTGCTCATGTAGTGTATTCTGACCAGAGGCACGAGTAGCATCTTCTGCAAAGACGTCTTCAGCCATGGGTTGTGTGCATAGCGTGTGCCTAATGTCCCTGTTAGTGCAGCCTTGTCTTTTGGGCTGTTAGTAGTTGGTTTCTTCTGAAGCCTCTGCTGCTGTATGGTGCACATAGATAAACGGGTTATCTAGAACTCACTGTTGGCCAACAGAAGCAATTACAGTGGAAAGGTCACAGTAGGTATTGACTGAACACTTGTCCTTTGATTCAAAGGAACAGCTGTTACTCTGTCTGCGGTGACCTATGGCTAATCCTGCCCCTTTAGCCTGCGTGTAGATCATAAAAGGCAGTTGCAGGCTAATTTTTAAGGAGGTTAGGCCCATTGCCAAATATTCAATGACAAACGATATGCACTCTCGTAAGGAAATGGAATGACCAGGAAGTGTTTCTCCGCACTCAACAGAGCGAAATGGCAATCTGCCACTTTTAGTGACGTGTAAGGGTGCTGGGAAGGGCGATTATTTAAACTTTATAAAAAACAGAACACCGCAAAAGCTGTGCACTCAACCATCCATCTGTGCGGAGACATAGAAAGCGTTAACAAGATTTGTTTATATTGGCAGAATTGCTATGATTATTCCTGTTGCTTCCTTAAACGCCGGTGTAGACATGCCGAGCATGTTCAAGGACTGTCCTATTTCACATGCCAAGTGGCACTTCACAGTTTCTGCAGTCCAGGAGACCCCAGAGTTGGGGTCCTGTCTTCGTGATGTGTGCAGGGACAGCAAGAAGAGTCCCGAACCTTTTCCGTAGACCATACATGATGGCTTGATAGTCGTAAGGAGCCACTGTGCTTGGCAGCTTTTTAGATGTTGAGGGAACACAACACAGTGGTACCCCAAGGAGCACCTAGTAGCTCCCCTTTGAAAATCCTGTGACAAGATCCTGAAGCCGGTCCTTATTCCTATGGAAGTATATGGTGGTGGCGGCTCACCTGCCCCGGATTTCCACAGACCGACGCAACTGTGTCCATTTTCGGATAGTATCTTTCTGTATAGAAAATTAGTAAATTCACCTAGTGGGCCTTTTCTTCTCTGGATTAGCCCACAAAGTATTAATGCGATGACCACCACAGATACTTTGGTCGTTGGAATGTTTAAATGAATGCAACTTTGTGATCGGGGCTTTGCAGGGTAGCACACATTATTTGTAGGGAATCCATTCTATTGAGCATGGCAAAGAGTAATTTGACTTTAAGAGAAGACTAGGTGCAGGCTTTTTGAAGAACCTGCAAAGACCACCTCCTCGCTTCGCACACCGGCATAAGGAGCTTTGATGTCCATAACCTGGAGGAATAGGATTTCCTACGCTACAGAGTGAGACCAAGCCTTAACTGTTCCACTCTGCCTGGCTTGACAGCCTCTGCCAGTTACGTTACCTGTGGCCAAGATGGAGTAGACCTGAAGAAAGCTAGTACCCACTGCCCCACAATTGTCACTACCAGAGACTAATCGGTGTATCCAAAGATCTGGGTCGAGCCTTAGTGGCCTCCTCTCACCTCACTTCCACTGCAGTCCAAGGAATGCCCAACTTCTTGTTCACATGTACCAGGTCCCTTTGTTGCTGGCACTCTTCCCAGAGGGCTTTTGTATCTATGGCCTTCCATACCACCGTCATGAGAGCCAGAGTTTCCATTAGAGGAAAATATCTGCACCGTAGTGCAGTACTAGCTAATATCACTAGTGGCATTTCCACAGAAACTCCACACTGACACAAAAGGACCAAATCCCAACAAAGAAGTGGCACAGACACCCCTCCAAACTCGAGGAGCTGAAGATACTTCATACAGAGACACAGCCAGCCAGCCAGCGGATCCTTACTGTGAGGTACTCTGCACATCGGTTCCTGTTTTTGGCACAAAAGTATTTTTTTTTCACCTTGATATTAAAATGTAACTGCAGTTTCACACAGGGGCCTTCAAGAACTGCACTGCAACGGATAGACCGTCAAAAGACCATCTTTTGCAAAAAGCATGACCGTTTACCCAGCCATCAAATCTAATGGATGGACTTTAGCACCCGTCCCAGCTGCAGCACTATCAAGAGCCCTCAGGTAGCTTCAATTGAGTAATTTAATAAATCACCTTAACCTGCCAGAAACTAAACCCAAGGTTGTGGCTGGACACCCTTCAGATCTGATGAACCCTTAGGCTCACAGCAATCCCTTTTGCACCCCTCAGATAACTACACTCATAACCTTGGGGGACTGTTGAAAGCAGGGGTGTTCCTAAGTCTGTAAAAGATCAGGGGCTAAGCTAATGTCGGGACTCGGGACTAGCTATAGTCTTTTGGTTGTAGCCCCTAAGCTTCTATCCAGGGCTACAACCAAAAGACCCAGGGCTATTTCCCCCTCAGCCCTCCCCCAGCAACTCCTCCGCTTGAAAGAGTTAACCTGGAGATCTGCAACATTTCACCAAAGAACACTGCTTTTCCTTTTTTCTTTTGAGTTTGGGTGAATTAAAGCAATCAACCCTACTTAAAATATGGGCCAGCATGTTACCCTGCCTCTCCATCTGCCCCACTCAACTCTTGAGAGCTTGATCAAGACTGCTTGGCCACATCTACTAATATGTAGGAAAAGAGGATCAAACCGTGCACTCTTTGCAAACTTCGATCCTTTGGAAAAATTCTGACCAAACATAGCTCAGCATTTCTGGAGTTACAATAGCAGAGAACCGCTTTAGATTTCTGGTGTTTCCCTGGCAGGGGATGACTTTGTATGTCTGAAGAAGTAGTGGAGCAGCACAGCTGAATATTTTTAGGTTACCCATGATTCAGTACAACTGTAGTTGTGTGATTTTCCTCTTGAGGTGTTGCACTAGACATTTAGATTTCTGTTGGTGGATGAGAACTCTACATTTCCGGATTTCTACTGGCAGATCCTGCCTTAGTGGTGTTGGATTTTGATAGAACAGATGCCTAGATCATTACATTTTCATTAGTGGAGCAGGCGTGCAGCACCAATTATTTTTATTTCTGTAGGTGGTCCACTGCTAGATTTATGGTTTTCCGCTTTGAGATCATAGCTGTTGGTTCTTGAATTCCAAAGATTAAACTCTAGATTTGGGGGTATTTGATAGGATGAGGATAAATGTAGATTTGAGGTATTCCCGAAATTGGGTGCCATGGCGGTGCATCAAGAGGCAGCAACATACCCACTGAAAACATCTGTTCAAGCTAAACAAATGATCAAAAGTCAAAAATTTGATTGATGAGTCACTAAAGTGGTGTTAGAAAAGGTGAATCATGGCAGGAATGCTGAACAGCATGACGAACCACAGAAGAGATCTACACAAAAGGCTATCAAATATTATTAATATAGATATAGCAACTAAAATCAGAAGGTATCCTTGCACAAAAAGAGGATAGTTTTAACATATAGAGCAGGATGCAAAAATGTCACTCGCCAGCAGTTATCAGCGATTGAAAATTGACCCTTGATGAGTACGAAATTGTGTGCTGTGTACATCTGGTGAGGGGGGTGAGTGACTTTAGGCTAGCTCAGTGGCGTGCCACTTGAAATGTTTAGCCCAGAAACGGAGCTAAATAAGAGAAAGACAAAATACATAAGAGCGGGTCACATATGAGGGACTGTTGGACAAATAAGAATAACGAAGTACAGAAGAGGAATCAACCTAGTTATTGACCAGTAGGTTTTTGAGGGCCACATGGGTTTAGCTGAGCGGAGCAGTCTGGCAAAGTTTTTTTCTATTGACATCTGAAGAGATGGGTGTGCCGATTCAACTTCTGGGGCACCTGTGTTCCAGGGATGAATATCGGTTTCTAACCCATCAATCAACCCGACACTTCTAGTACACCAGAAGGGATCCAAACAGATTGGAATACAAGTAAATTATAAGACCTCCTTGTCCAATTTTGGTAACATGGACAGAACGACAGGCTTATCTCTGTAAGGTCGTGGATCGTTGGTTAGTTGCAACATAGCGAAAATGATTACCCAGTGATGAAAGGGACTGTCCAGTCAAGTTTGTTTAAAAATATCTACTTTATTATTACTACAACAGACAGTTCTAACACACTAGACTTACAACCCACACTGTAAAGGAACACAGAGGACAGGCAGTTTCACGAAGGAAAGGAATGCACTCTGGAACCTGACAGGAGGGTAGTTGGTAAAGTAATCAGTCTTACAGTTCAAGGTTATTTGGTTTCAAAACCAAATGGTTGTTACTCTCTATAGCGGCCTTAGGAGAAGGACCAAAGGGGCAGAACCACAATGTACCCGGCGCTGAAGAACTTCTTGGTGCTCGACAGCATTGAGACGGTTCCAGGGCGCTTAGTGGCGGGAGACAGCTGCGGGTACCATGAGGCAGGCAGTTTGGCAAGCGTGGCTGGATGGACGTCTGCAGGCTGTCCGGCACGGCGGCTCTGGGCCAAGAATGATGGTTGGTGGATCTCGGATGCTGGTCGAGGCATTCAGATAGCTCTGGTGACTGCGGCGTGACAAAAGTCAGCGGTGCAGCCACATGCGGTTCGAGGACTCGACTGTCTCAAAATTGTACTAAAAAATATGGACGCTGGATGAAGCTTGTGTGGCACTCCTCCTAGCTTCTTCGCAGGGCTTGTGTCCTTTCACGGCAGACAGGCCAAAGCTCAGGAGGGTGTTAGCAGGCAACAGCCATGTCCTTTATCCAGAGACTCCCCTGCACTTTGCACCTAGGAAGCTTGCTGTCAGAACCTAGCAGGGCACGCTGGGTTCTCGAGCTGCTGGACAGGTCCTGAGTCCAGTATCTCCCTCTGTTCCCTGAGCGATGTTTAGGGAAGGGATCTTGGGGAGGGATCTTGGGGAGTGACCTTGCTTCCCTCTTGGAACTCCTGGCCTTCCTTCACGGACGGAATATGTAAGGTAGACTGTACCTTCAGCTCGGGTCCAAATGGGTCCTCCTTACTCCTTGCAAAGTATTCAGATGATCTGATCAGTGAGGGGCTCAGCCCTCTTTTAAAGCCAAACGGGCCCCAGTGATTGGGGCTGGCTAAGCCCACCTTAATGAACCAATACTGAGTCCCCACCAACAATTTTCAGTGATGCTTCAGGTAAGAATCTGAGTGCTTGGCGACAGACAGGGGAAGTGTGACAACATATACTTCTAAGGTCACAACATGGGCCTCCTTTGAAGTGGGGGGGGGGTTGCAGACAGGGTTTTGTCTCCTACAATTCACATAGTTCCCTGCCCTGAAAGGAGTGGTTCCATATGGGACATTCACTGCCCTTTCATACCAAGGAGGGGTGTTAGTACCAATGTGACACATTGCATTGCAAAGAGGTGTTGGTCTCTGGTCTCCATTGTCACTTCTTGCAACCCAGGTCTTCCCTGAGGTCTGCTAATTAACATTCATCAGTATTCACCGCCACCAGCAAGGTGTAACAATGGAGATGCTAATCCATAGTGCCTTGACATGCTAATCAAGCTGCCCATGGCCAGAGGCTTTTGATGTACCCACAGCCCTCAGGTGTCAGCTGCACATGATCGGGGAGGGTGGCGCTGGTAAGCTTGTTCTCCCAGAGTACATTACTATTTTTCTGCTGTGCGGTAAGCGTGGAAAATATGTGCGGGAATGGCCCCACATATTTTCCAGAGGTTGATCTCCCATCTTTCATTCTTTTAAATAAATTTAAAAAATCAAAGGAACAGGCGAGCGCACTCTCCCTGGGCGGATGGTTCCTCATAATGGGGCAATGAGAGTCCTCACATTAACCAGTCAGTAGTGGTTAAGGGAAGGTTTAAAGTGTTTAGCCATTGGAGGTAAACTGACACGTTTAGGTTGCAGTCATCCCATTTGGTACCCTCTGCTAGGTAGTGAAAGTCACACAACCCCCACTAATACAAAACTGGTTATGATCTGATTTGTTTGGCTTTGAAAGGGGCCCAAGAAGTGGGGCCATTTCGTTCTTCATGGTGGGCTTTTGGATGGGTCGAAGGCTGAGCTTTTTCTTAACTGAGGCAGTTTCTGATCATGCCCTGATGTTTGTGGTGAACCGTTCTGAAAGTAAAAATAAATAAATGTAATTCATGTTGCCTAGTTCTTAGCCAAAAATGTATTAAAATAGTCATGTAGAGCTGGAGTATTTGCAAGTAAAAGTGCATGAAGTTCGCCTGGATGGAGCCTGTAAGTTCTGTATCTGCTTCTCTTGGATACAGAAGGCCGAATTCCCCAGATGTACCCTGCAAGCTTTTGAGTAACTTCGAGAGTACTTGGGGCTGTTTTTGGAAAGCGGTCTTGCCGTCACCTCCTTGCCGTCACTTCCTTTTCCTTGTGGATGGCTGCAGTGCTGCATTTATAGCTTCTGTAATGACAGCACCCGTAGGTCTGTACTCTATTTCCATCCCCATTGTTATTAAAGTGTCACTTGAAAATAAATATTTTACTTTTATGAAACCAGCTAGGAGGTAGGCTGACGCCACAGGATGGATTTGCTGGTCACATTCTCAGTTTCGCCCAGCCAGAATGGAGCTGGAATTTCAGGCTCCCATAGCTTTTGTCTGCCAAGTGTTTCCTTTTAGTTTTGGGTTATACTTCCCATTATAATCACTGTGCTTGGATGGCTCGGCAACTCCTCTCCCAAGCAGGGCTTTGGAATTTCTTCAACTCTCCATGTAGGTCCTAGGCTTGGAACAGAATGTGTTGAGGAACTAGGAATTAGACATGGACACAGAGGACTCCTTATGATTGCTATACATGTTTATTTCAATAATAAAGGGGTTGGAAAATGCCTCACTGTGCCTGATCTAGTTGGTATGTCTCTACCTCAACCACAATAAGGGCCTGTCCTGTGTCAAGATGTCCAAAGCAAAATGTGCTGTGTCTGAAATCCTATCCTAGCTCTCACATTCTAAAAATAACTCTAAGGTGTTAAGGGTAGTGTTTTTGTCTTGACAGGTGCTCAAATGTTATATTCAACAAAAAGGTATAAATCCAACACAAGATTCCAAATGGACAATGTTCATAGTTCCAGGGAATGACTCCCTTTGCCAGGTTTCTTAGCAGCAAAACAAAAATGCAAAAGAACCACAAAGCTTCGTGTAACAAAAGAGGATAACCCCTCCTCTTGGTGTGTCAACTCACTCCAGGGAAAGTTACTCCCTTCCCTAGGTCTTTTCCAAAATTCAATACAGTTCAAACTCCTAGGGGTTTGAATCTTTCTTTGAATTTTTGGACTCACAAAACATCTGGTATACACTCCTGCCCTGTTCTCCAATTGTCTATTTCACTCTCTGACATCCTTGTGTACTCCTCGACCAGGACAATATCTCTAAGGGTATGATTCTTCCTTGAGATAGTGTTCTTCAACAATTCTACTTATGGGTGCGGTCCCATGCTTGCACAATGCCGGGTGTTGAGAAGGATTTCTGAACTCTGACCTGGAGGGGCAGAGGTTCAGAAGCCCAACCTAGTTTCTTGGAACAGGGTAACCTCTGGACAAGCCAGTCCAATCAGGGTAGCTATGGCAGGCGGTCAAAACTAAGTCTCAGGAGGGATGAGGGTGACTGAAGGACCTCAATGAGTACACAGAGCAAGGACACTTACAAAATTACTCCAGACAGGTGTTCTATCAAAAATATGCACATTTATTACAAGGCCTTTGTAACATAGACCATAGCAAAAGAATCACAGTAACACTAAACCAACACATCACTATCAATACAATGTATATACAAGACCATTGGAGTCTAAAGGGTTAACTGCACGAAAGTTGTCGACAACCTAGATGTGAAGAAAACAGGCAGTGCAGATAGTCTTTAGTACCAGTTCGACATCAATAATATACCTAACTAAGAGGCAGTCCAAGCCCTAAGAAGAGGGGAGCCTTGTGCTCAAAAGTACATGCAATGCAGGTGCAAAGTGCACACGGTTGTGCCAATGGGCAGAAAGGGGTCTCTTCAAGGGTCTCTAGCTGCTCTGGAAAGTGGATGAGGTGATGCAGAACATGTTCCCACTATTCAAGAAGGACCTCCACTTGAAGGCAGAGGCAGCTTGAGAGTTTGGGATGGAGTCACTACTTTGCAATAGCAATGGAAAGGAGAGGGGCCCCTAGGGGCCACTCGTGTGTAAAAATGGGCCCTTGCTCTTGTGGCCACTGGTTGGGGTATTGGGTACTCACCGGTCCCTGACGCAAGCGCACCCAAACTTCGGCAGGTCAGTCCACTTTGCTTGCAGGTTCGAATGTGGCAAAAAGGATGTCTCAGCACCTTTTTAGTTCCTGAGATACAGTGATGATTCCCAAACGGGACAGTGGCGATGTCTTCGCTCCGGGTGGATGAACTGACCCAGTTTCACTTCAGCAGGCTTCAGGGGCAAGCCGTGGCAGGGCAACACGGTAACAGCGTTTACTCCGGTCCTGGCGCACTTGTCTCACTTCAGACCTGGGAATGCCAAGTATATGAAATTCAGTGTGAGGGTGCCGTGGACACAGAGCTAGCAGTATACAAAGTTTCGAGGGCCTCCTCGAAACGGCGGCGGTGAGGAGCAAATCACCTGGGTAAGTTGGTCAGTCCACTGGTTGGCCCAGGGACGCTGCCGAGAAAGCTTACTTGCAGGGTTTGATGAAGGTGCCGAGTATAGTTGGTCCCACTATTCCAATGGGTCGAAGCATCTTCGCAGACCTTCTAGGACGGCCAGATGCAGAGGGGTCCCACGGGACTACAGCGGGCTCAGGGTGCCAAATCTTCCAGTGGGTCACCAGCGGTTCATCGACTCAGATTCGTAGTTGCAGGATACTTGGATCCTATCCTTTGTTCAGTGAGAACTCAGGAGATCGACATGGTAGTGGTGTTTTCAGCCTCCTCTTATCCAAAGTTCCTTTCGCGCCAAAACCGAGAGGACCCAGTGGGAGATCTGCTCACAAACACACACTTTATAATTGGACCAATCACGGACCACGGTGGTCCCAGGCATTCGTGGCACTCCAGACTCTCTGGCACCCAGGATGTGTATTGGAATCAGACATTCCAGCCCACATCATGGAGGCACACACTCAAGGCATGCAGAATCCCGCGAAAGCATCGGGATTCGCGGGAAAGTGCATGACAAAATAAGGACTGACCTGGGTCGACTCGACCTGGGGAAGGTGAAGGGGCAAGATGGCCAAAGGACAGGACAAAGAACCTCGTGGCATGGCAATTTTGGAGCCAGGCCACCTATTTGTGCCAAACATGGTTAACATGGTAGGAAAGGGTTAAAAATAATGCAAAAAGATAGCTGCCACCAGTTCTGTCCATGACACACATGCACAGTTCATAAAAAGTCCAGCAAGAGTATCTAGGGCCTTTGGAAATGACTATAGACCCAAGGGTGCTGTATGGTAAGACACATTGTACACTTGTTACATGTTGCCCAAAAGCTGCAACATGAGGAAAGGACTAAGGGAAACAAAGTCTCCCAGTACTGACTGTCTTAAGGGCATGTCGGTTTCCCCATAAAAAGTGAGCAGAAGCCCAGAGGAGGGCAGCTGAAGGCTGTGCTTCTCTGGCAAAGTCAGTCAATGGTGTCTAAACAGCAGCAAAAAGTTTGGGGGTGGACACATGGAGGGAAAATTAAATACAATTATGAAATCTTTCCTAACACATGGTATACTCTCATGCCACGTCTTAATTACACTGTTCACTCTCACTGTCGTCCTGGTGTACTCTCCAGCCTGTGCAACCTCTCAAAGTATGAGTCTTCCTTGAGAATTCTTTTAACCACATGCGATTATGGGTGTGGGTCCCTGATCCAAACAACTCTGTCCAAAATTTACTTTTGTCCTCTTAGTGGCTCTCTCTCCCTCTCTCCTTCTTTCTCTTTCTCTTTATCTTTCTCACCCCCCCCTCTCCCCCTGGTTTCTACAAAGACTTTGGTGCCTTGATTGTGTTCCCACTTTTCAGTGTAGCCTGCCTGTTATTGCCAGAGGGGGGACCCAGTCTGCCTGTGTACACAACACCCCCCCACCCCCACTGGGTCTGTTGACACCCTGGACACTGTGGCCCTGTGCGTGGTCTCCCACATGGACCCCCACTTCAACACCGGCCCCCAGGATCAGGTAGCAGCTGCTGGCCACATGAGGAGAGGGTACCGCTTGGAAAGGAGTAATGACACCATCAGGTTCATCACAGCGTACAGATACTTGTCTCATGCTTCACCCTATGTGCTGGTCGCCCTCTATTCTTTTATAGTTGTTGCCTTAGCACTGAGGTATTCTCCATAGCACAGATAACATTTTACCCTGCCCAATGCCCTTTTATTTAAACATTTGTTGCACATAAATAGTAATTGCAATAAATATATACATCCATATGATCATTTTTGGGAAGAGCTACACCATAACTCCTAAAAGGGAAACACCAAAGATTAAGATCAGGGAAACATTGATTGGGTATGTTTTAATGAATTTAATGCAGCCTGTTAATTTGCAGCCAACAGCTCCAAATTGAATCTCCACGTCAAAGGAGCAGTGCTATTTCCAGAACATTAATTGGAATACATAATCAAAGTCTCCATAGATGTTGTGTGAGCACTTTGATATTATTCTTTTAATAGTATGTTCTTAAAATATCAATTAGCATAAAATAGCAGGGTTATTGATACATTTTTCTGATATTTGTTTGTAGTATTCTAAAGAAGTTGAATATCGGTTCCTGAAGGGCATATCCTGAAACGCATTGAACTTGTCACCTTGATATATCATCGACATGTTAATTGGAGAATTTAACAATTATGGGGCTTCAGTGCATTGAAGAGTGCAGTATATACGGTCACCAGTGGGTTCTGGGGATCATTGGATTTATTTTAGTAGATCGATGGCTTTCCTGCATTTTTGTGGTCCTTGGGTCAGGGCTCAGAATTTTCACTCGCCACTAGCCATTGGATAGTGTTAATTGACTGTTGATTAAGAAATGGTGTGCTGTGTGCATGTATAAAATTGAGGTGGCAAGTGACTTTCTATAGCTGTTGAGTAGCTTGCAACTTTAAAGTGTTTACTCCTGATTAGGGGTTGAGAGGGGCGTGCAATGCTGCTGCGCAGGCACCAGAGAGGGGCAATTATTGCCATATCTGTATACCATCTGAATCCTTTGATGTTTCAGAAACACTCGGGTGTGCACATGGAGTGCCTCCACTTGGAATAGTAAGGGCTCTCGAAATAACCCTTGAGCAAGACACGACTCTGTGGCTCATAAACACTTGCGTTGATCTGACTGGTGTCTGCAAAAACAGTTGTGAGCGTAAGGAAGAGCTCTGTTCTATTCCCAAAAATAAAGTGGAGGTCACCGCTGCAGCATGCTTAGGGGAACAGTTGACCAGAAATGTTTGGTGGATCACAGGGTGCAAAAATTAAAGTTGCAAGCTACTAGCCAGCCATAAAAGTTACTCGCCACCTCAATTCTATACATAGCACACATTTCTTACTAGCCAAGAGTCCAATATCAGTAGCCAATGGCGAGCGGTGAGCGAAGGTTTGCACCCGTGTGGTGCACACTTAAAATTATTTTGGAAAATCTATAACTATGTCAAGGTTCACCTTACTGGACGCTTCGGCTTGGGGATTCTTCAGTACTGGGTGCCCCAAAGTGACTGCCACTTTTCACCTCCGGTGAGGGCAGTATGTACTTTAGCAATCCTCTGGATTACACGACAACTCGAGCCTGCCACTCTTGGGTCATTTCCATGCACCTTTCTTAGGGTGCTGTCAGCCGGATTGCTGGTGACCCATGCAGCACAATGGTTCAGAAATCCTAGTAATGGGACTGAGCAGGCAGCCCGATTCACATCTGTGGGGGGATGTCGGGTGGAAGGCTGGGACCTCAGTTTAGGAGGGCCACTAGAGGATCTAGGCCTGAGAGTTTCTCAAAGCCACACACTCCCTGTCGCCCTGCTCTCCTTCGGCCACCAACTGTCAACTCCCTTTTCTTCTCAGAGACTGTCAGGCAGCTTGGAATGTTCCATTAGCAACAGTGTTGGAGGTGGGGGACCCTGGCTTGAGCCATTTCCCCCCACAACATTGGCATGAACCATTTTCAAACTGTCCCACTAGTTACATTTTTTACATTTAAATATAGTATTCTGATATACTCCTAATTCTAGAAGAATAACACATAAATTAAACTGAAGCATCTTTTTATTCTACTCCTTTTCTCTACATGTTTTAAAACCTGGTGTAAAGTGCATTTTAGTAGTAGCGGCGGAGGGGCTTGCTCCGGGAGTTTACAGGGTACTGTTTTTTTTTTAATACTTTGCCTCCCTTCATCCATAATCCAAACACGTGTTTTAAATTACGTAGTTGGTGCCAGCATGGCCTAGTGCCTGTGCTTAGGTGGCTCCCATTCTGCAGGGTGTGGGAGGGTCACATGCAGGATCAGAGATTTCAGATGACCACATGTTTACATGGATGGGGGTTGTATTTTTGCAAGGGGAAAGACATAATTGGGATGGATGTGAAGGGCCTAGAGCCATTTTATGTTTAAGCAAGTTTCATAATGACGTATTTAGATACCAAAGTGACCATGTCGGGGGTATTTTTTGGGAAGCGGTGTGGAGAGGGTAGGTGACACTCCCTCACTAGCTAGTTGGGAGGAGTTGGGAGACACTCTCTCGCTAGCTAGCATAAGGTGTTTCAGTTGGGAGTTTCAAGACTTCCA
The DNA here is from genome assembly GCF_040938575.1 of Ambystoma mexicanum. Classification (NCBI taxonomy): domain Eukaryota; kingdom Metazoa; phylum Chordata; class Amphibia; order Caudata; family Ambystomatidae; genus Ambystoma; species Ambystoma mexicanum. The sequence continues at coordinate 882,426,659 of NC_090931.1, read as the reverse complement.
CTGTTGGGGCTGGTTTGGGAGTGTATTCCAGTGGAAGGGAGCAAAAAGGGAGAGCGAACGGTAGTGGAAGGAGGCACAGGAAGGTTGTACACAGGTTAAGGCGATCAGAAGACCTCTGCGAATGAGAGGCAGAGTAAAGTCAGAGGTAATGGGGGTGAGGGGGAGTTATGCATTGATGATTTGAAGGCAAGGAGTAGGAGTTTGAAAAGCGAGCAATTGAGCACAGAGAGTCATCCAGCATGGTGTTTGCAGGTGGAGGTGGAGTAGGTTCTGAGCATGTAGGAACGGTTTGTGTGGTGAAGTTGAGGACATTTTTCCGAGGGGAGGGTGTGTGTGTGTGGGGGGGGTTTGGGGGCACTCCCAGGAATAGGCTGGAGCAGAAGTCAAAGATCAGAGTCTTGGCTGTGTGATGGGTGAGGTGGGGGCAAATCTTTTTTTATTCTGGTGGTTGATCGTGACAGCGGTGGCCGTGGTAGTGATAAATTGACGAGTGTAAGGCTACTGCCAAAGGAGACCCAAACATTGCAAACCTTGGGTGATGGAGAGAAAGGGGTTAGAGGGAAGGAGATAGGAGAGTGTGATTGGCATTGGAATCCGGAAGAAAGGTAACTTCCATTTTGGAGTAGTTTAGCAGCAGCCAGTGTGGAGTCAATTCTTGTAAGTTTTGTGAAACTGCTGATTTGTTCTGAGATGGCTGGGGTTGAGGCGGCAAAGGAGGAAGAATTGAGTGGCATCAGCAGAGGTGGTATTGAAAGACAAAGAATTGGCTGAGTTATGTAAGAAGCATAAAGGTTGAAGAGGAGCGGTCCTAGGACTAGCATTCGAAATTGAGGTGGGCTGCGAGCTATTTAGCTCCTGCTTGTGGCCTAGAAGTGCCTGGCTAGCTTGACACCAGCAGCTACCAAGGGCTACTTTTGGCTCACCAGACCAATGGATACTGAAGAAACATATGTAAATGTAACTCTGTGCATTTAGGACAATCTATAAATAAACATTAGGACATATTTGTACAACATTTAAACCTTAAGGTGTTATAGAGCGCTATGTACTAGCTCCTTGTCATTCAGGGGTAGCTCCTGGTCACTTGTTAATGCAGGATACCAAGGAGCGGCTTTTAGCTCCTGCTTATCCAATCCTTATTTCGAGCCCTGTAAGACTGATGCTGGGTGAGCTCCCACTGGGAGGGAGTGTGGGCGTATTCTCAAGTCCACCAGATGGAGCGGTTAGACAGGTAGGAGGCAACCCAGTCAAAGGCAGTGTGCTTGAAGCTGGTGGGAGGAAGTGGGTGTTTGAAGGCGAGAGAGATGATCCATCATGTCAAAGGCAGCAGAGGGATCCGGTAGTATGAGGACAGTTGAGAAACTTCGAGAGCTTGACAAGAGCAGTTTCGGTAGAGTGTTTACTCCAGAATCCTAATTGGAGGGGATTGTAGAGTGCTTGAGGCTTAAGATCACTTACCGTGTGATTTACAGGAGCGTGGGTGTTGAGATCAGCAGTGGGATGCCTCATTATGAGAATGACTACCGCTACTATGTAGCAGGGATAGGTTTGGAGACAAGGCGACAGTAGGTAATGGAGGCCAGTTCTTTCATTATTTGTGGTATGAAGAGGTCAATGAGAACACAATATGGGTTGGCTGAGTGGAGGATATGTTCAGTGGTACAGGTGAGGGAGAAGTGGGATGGTGAGGAACATGGCCTTTACGTGTCTGAGAGTGGAGAGAGTATACAAGGTTAGTATAGGAAGTGGATTTGGCAGAGTCAAAGGGCCAAAGGAGAGTCTCTAGGTGGGGAAAGGAGTGGCATAGAAATGTTAAACCAGTGTGTATGTAGGTGGCTGTGCGTGGTTGTCCTTAGTTGTTGGATGGTTGGGGAGATCCATGGTTGAGGCGAGGTAGCGAGGGGGTTACCAAGGTAGTGGCAGTCAACTGCAGTAGCCCAGAGCATTGTTCAATTTGATGGTCATTTCGGGTAAGGGGCAGTGAGAGGGCAAATAGGGTGCACCTTACCTGCTTTAACCATAGTGTCTCTAGAGCCAGCTGTGATCAAATTAAATTAAAACTTATAAACACAATTCATGTGCAGCTTTCATTAAAATTGGTATTTCCCTGGCCCTCTCCCATCCGCAAACCAACTGAGGTCGATCCTGCTTAGCTTCACGGGTGGCAGGCAATGGATTAGTAGCATTCTACTGAGATTTAACCCTGATTGTATTCGGCTTTATAGTCTGGATGGGCTCCATCCTGCAGCCCATGAAGCTAAGCAGGATTGACCTTTGTTGGTTTGCTGATGGGAAACGTTAACATGAGACGTACACTGGCCTTGTGATAAGGGGGGTAAGCTTCTGATGTCGGATAGAAGGGCAGGACTTATGATTTACTGCCGTAGGGGCACTTAAACTTAGTGCGATGAATCAACGGATAATAACACAAGATGGCAGTTTCAACACGTGAGTTTCACATGTGTAAATGTGACAAAATCTAAGGTAAGATGCCGTGGACATTTTTTTAGGATTGATCAATATATGCTAAATACATGCACTATCCATTGGTACAATAGCATTCCTGAGTGAACTTCCTCTTTAAGTCTCTTTGGGATAGGGAAAACAAAGCTACAATCCTACTTATTTCCTCAAAATTTTGTTTACGACTGACATTTTGTCAAGTTCGTTTAGTATGTGATTTGTGTGCTTTTCAAAGTACCTCTACAAAGCACATTTTGCTCTTGGGAAGCTAAATATTAATACACAGCTGTACCAACTGGAGCTGGAAAGATAATGGGGTCAAGTGCCTGAATTGCAAACTGCCTTTAAATTTCTGTCAACAATTACTCAAATTGTGTGATCCTTAGCAAATCATTAATCTGTGTGCGTAGATGTCAAAATTATAAACCGGGAGGAGTCGGTTCACACTGCATACTATTTAAAAAAATTATAGCATTGACAAAATCAAGTGGTAAATTAAAACCGATAAAAACACATTGAGGGTCTTTGTTGGCTTAAACGAGGCAATTGCCTCTATTTCAGTTCAGAGGAAAATTAATTCAAAATTATATATTACGCAGCAGCAACAAATGTATGCTTTGCGGCAGCCAAGTCTAGGAAATGGCATTAGACAACATACGTGAAATAGGTGAATACTTTTTTGCCATGCTTTGTCTACTTATTTAAGTACTTCTTAATAAAACCAACTTTTGTTCATATTGTATTGATTTTACAATGTTGGGGCGGGGTTGCATTGTGGGCAAATGCGGTATGGGCGCATTATTAGCTTTTAGTCCGCGGCGCTAAATGCGTATATAATTCCTTGGGATTCATTATTTTGGACTGTAAAAAGGCCCACTTACCCCCTTTCCAAACATGTCTCTGGTGAACTGGTGTCTGAGTGCTGGGGAAGTGGGTTTCATGCTTCTTCCAGTCAGAAGCAGACATCCCGCGATGCGAAGATGGAATTGACTGGGCGAGTTCCGGAAGCCTTCCTGCCGCCGTCCAGGCCGCAACCGCGCCCATAACAACTTCTACTTTCCAAAAGTGTGGATCGATTTACTGGAAAAGGGGACTCCAATTTTCGTAATTAAGTACAACAGTATGTTATCGCAACACACACAACGCCCGTTTGGATCGCTTGTGGGACTTGAAGTTTATTGGTGTGTTAGACTGCTGCACTGGCTGGCTAATTGGTTGTTCTGTGGGAAGATCATTGCGTTCCTCTAATGCCGAATGTTCCCGGTCGTGGTTAATACAGCGATGGCTGCCAATCACTTGCATACATGCGGGAGCTGCTCACCCCCCGGGTTTCGGTGACTCCATTTAGACAAGTCTAAATCGCTGCAGGCAGTGGTCGAAGTGTACGAAAAGTAGTAGTGGAACTATGTTCCCTGCTGGCCTGCCCCTGCTCCCCACAACCCCATTGCCACAACCCCTCCCACACACAATACACCCCACAAACACTTGCACCTGCTGTTTAAAGGAACGTTCAGTGCAATGCACTGAAAGTGCACTTTTCAACTTCTTCCTACACTTTTATTTTACAACAAAACCATTCCGGAATGGTTTCTTTTTAAAATAAAAGTATAGGAGCTGTGCAAGGTAATTTAAAGTATAAAAGCACCGCTCCCGCTCACTCCGACCACTGGCTGCAGGTGCAATAGAATGATGCCCGGTATTAAGTGGGTGTGTGTGTGCATGCGAGACATCTGTCTAATTGGTGAAGTCTGGTGGGCGGAGTCTGGCACGCCGCATGCTTCTCTGCTCCCAGATCTTCCTTCTCCAGTTCGCGTCAACCAAACCAGCAAGCTGCGCAGTTATTGGAGCCAAAACGATTCCCACGTCTGTTGATGAAAGTGTTGACAGCTATAGCAGATACATATGTTGACACGCATAACGCAACATCAAGAGATCTCAGTGTGAAATAAAATTAGCTTCAATTAAAAAGTGATTGGACTCTTACTCAACTGGAATTTAAAACACATACAACACGTCTTTGAATGGTCTGATAAACTAAGGCATTTATTACGCGCCTGTACACTAGTGTTTCTAGGCGCGACAAGACAAGGGAGGGAAGACATGGGGAGGACAAGACAAACGATCCCACTAGGCCTTGTGTCATTCGGTCGTGCAGAGTATAGTTTCTTTTTGACCTTGGATCATTTTGTTTACATTTATTGTGACCAGAGTTGCATAAGAAGGCCTTCAGTCCTGTTTTTGCTTTGAATTCTGGGAATTGTAGTTTTCCTAAGTTTTGAATGGGGGGAAAAAAACAGGAAACAGCGTGGCTGCGGGACACTTAAGAGCTCTGACCCCTGTGCTCGGAATAACCTTTTGCGCCACACTTTGTTTCGAACACCACCAGCACTGTGATCCATTGCATCCCTTACCTGTACTTTTGTGTTTCATGATCACGGTCGCAAAATGCTATCCATTATGTGACTTAGGGGTTCAATGTGCCCCAAGAAAAGAAGTTGATCATGCAAATAGCACCCCATCGAGAAAGCTTCCACATTTCATCTTCGATTGGACTTGGTCTAAACAGGATTCAGAGAACTTCAAAGAATCAAGATGTGCAGTGCAATACTTTTCGGTAAAGAAATCTATAAGGATACATTAACCCTGCATAAGTTGACCTGTATTGGTTAACTTGAATGTCAAATTTGGTTTAGGATAAAAGTAGTTCTCACAGATAAGTGGCGTGCAAGCCACTTTCATTCTCTCATAACGTGCAAATGATACATTATTTTTTTTTTAAAGAGAGTAAAAATAGTGTGGTTCAAAACAGGAAACTGACAGTTTCCATCCACACAGCCCCATTCATTCCTTTGGAGCAGTGGTACAAGCAGAGCAGGCCAAATAAGGTAGAAATGCATCTATAATTTGTATGAGTGACTTGACTAGGTACACGGGCGTATGAATAATGCAAAGATAGCTGTTTTAAGAGTTCAGTATATTTGTACTCTCCTAAAAATAAAAAAAATAAAAAAAAAAAAGTACCCCTCAATTAAAGAAAATAATATAACACTCCTACTTCAAAAATCTTGTTTGGAGCCATACAATACTCTATTGTTATGTGTTCTCAACCATGTAACATCTTTTGCTGTTTTCCTAAACATATTTCCACAACAATATAAATTAAAGTTTCATTTTGGGGGTCACACAGCTTTCATAGCGAAGTCTGCATATGGATTATTTAGTTTCCCTTTGATTGTTAGTTAATGAACTTGTACCCCTGCTGGATGTATGTCTGGGTACAAAGCATTTTTCATAAGCTTAAGCATCACCTCTTCATGTTGTGGCAACTTGCAATGAAGGCTTTACATGTCCATCTTACAGGGTTAATGGGGACAGGAGGGGGGCATTGAAGGGTGGGTCTTTATCTTTTTAGAGTTACCTTAAGTGTAACTTAAAGCTGCTTGCCGTCCAATCATTCTATCTAAACCCGTGTGTGGTGCCTAGCCCTAGAACTCGCTGGGGGGCCGCTTATATAGGTTGTGGGATAGATGAGAAGAGGCTTGTCCTGAATCCTAAAAGAACTGCTTTGTCAGGTTTCTGTCACATAAAAAAACACAACTATAGGTGGATCATGCAACATTGAACCACAAAGTGTGCTTAAGGCCATGCATGTGAAATGCTTTTATTTATTCTTTTTCCCTGGGTTGGCTTGTAAAAAATTATTTAAAATGGAAAAACGTTTTGGAGTTTGGGAACCATACTTTAAAATTCTCACATATGAAACTCTACGAAGTGGTAATTCCCACTTTGTAGAGTGGGAATTTCAATGCTGTAAGATCCACCTATAGTTGTATTTTTTTATGTGACAGAAACCTGGCCAAGCAAGGATTTAGGGCAAGCCTCTTCTCATCTATCCCCTAACCCTATATAACCGTCCCACCAGCGAGTTCTAGGGCTAGGCACCACACGCGGGTTTAGATAGAATGGTTGGAGGGCAAGCAGCTTTAAGTTACACTTAAGGTAACTCTAAAAAGATAAACAGAACCAGTGACCTGTTATTTGCGTGAACACATGTGGGTATACCGCCAGGTACAAGACCCACCATTGGTCCCCCAATATTTTTATTGAAGGGTGGGTGCCTTGTTTATCAGGGGGCACCCCACACTCTTTGGTCAGTGATTGTCTGCTCTACTCTACACTGGTCTCCTCACCATCTCCCTTAATCAGGCATCCTTCAGGGGTCGAAATTAAGATTGGGTAAGCAGGAGTTAAAAGAAGCTCCTGGGAATACAACATTAACCAGTGACCAGGAGCTACCTCTGAGGAACAAGGAGCTAGTAATAGCGTCCAGCAAATCTAAATTTCACATAAGATGCAAACATATAGTTTTGCCCATTATTTGACTCCCTGTGCATTAAATGTTGTAAATATGTGTCTTAATGTTTATTCATAGATTGTCCAAACACACAGAGTTAAATTCCCATAGTTGTGTTTTGTTCGGCATCAGTTGGTCTGGGGAGCCAAAAGTAGCTCATGGTAGCTGTTGATGTCAAGCTAACCAGGCTCTTCTAGGCTACAACCAGGAGCCCAAGTACCCCCCAGCTCCCCTCAATTTCGAACCCTGATCCTTTGTTTCCCCCCCTTGTGATGGGTTCTGCAGGGGGGCAGTCCCCAGGGGAGGAGTGACCAATCTAAAAACATTTATTTCTTAAATTCCATTCCAGCCACATTTTATTTTTCACTGCAAAACATACTCCAACACCAAAATGTGCCAATCTTCAAAAAAACACTAATAACGACGCATGTAATACAACATCTCTTTACTGACGAGGAGCGGTGCATGGTGATGAGGCCCTCTCCCCTCCCCACCATATCCTTCTCGGGGAGGCGATTTCAGGAGGCAGCCCCCTAGTCCCGGCACTCCCTCTGCCGGGACCCTCTGGTGGCTGCACACCCCCTCTCCCCCTGCACTCCCCTCAGCACTATTCCAGCTGTGCAGTCCCCTGGAAGGGGATCTCGGTGTCCCCATGGTCCTCCCCCACATGCCAAAGGAGAGTGGATAAACCGGTCTGTGATTCACCCTCCACCCCCCACCCAACTTCTTATTCTGTCCAGTACTGGGATTATTAATGTACCCTATCTTGATGACCTGTCCCTGGGCCCATTAACGTGCCATTCTAAACTGTTTGCAGGTGCCCATAGCGTCTGTAATGCACTCCCCGCTTCTTGATGCAGTTCCACCTACCACCCACCCCCCATTTCTCCTGATCAATTTCTATGTTAGGCCCTCAACAGAGAAGATGTGGTGTATTCATGCGGCTTCCATCGCCCAATTGCCTTAATCTGCCTCTCTTAGCACACATACCTTGCTGCAGCGGTGGCTGCCCTAAATCGAAAGGAATGGAGGTGAACCCTAACCCCCCCCCCCAGCACAGCTCCCTCTAATGATTTCTCAAAGATTTTTTCTGAACTTGAACCTGGATAGGCTTGAGCCCTTTTTATGTAGGAACAGCGGGCCCCCACCTCACCCCTGTGAACCAAGACAGTCCTCAGCAGTCTTACTGGGCAGATCTCTATCATGCTGTGAACTGTTACGGCGACTCTGGGACCCTAGCCCTCCTGATCAGTTTGCGACCACCTTAACCATAGATGTACCACTTAGTCCTCCTCGAAGGAGAGGTCTCCTCTGGTCAGGCCTCGTGTTTGGTCAGTTGTAGAAGAGCTCACCTGTTCCCCTATCCTGCAGGCCCCAAAGAAAGCCGTCATGAAAGCAGCCCTGAATAATGCCACCCCCAGTCATCCCTGCAAATTCCCTCCAACACCATCACTATAGTGGCCAATTTGTCAGGTTCCGAGGGGGCACCTGGTGTCCCCTTGGGAGACCAACTCTCTCCTCCTGCTGTGCTTTCTTTACTACAAAATCGATGGAAGGTGGGGCTTTCCCTGCAAGCCCGCAAAGAACCCAATGGTGGCCATCTTTGTTCTGGCAACTCCCCCAACCCCTCGAGAAATTGAGAAATCCCCTCTGCCTGTCCTTACAGCGTCCCTGTGAAACGGGTCACTCCAAGATCTGAATACCCTGAAGGATTTTTCATATGCCCTCTTAGTCTGTGGCGAGGTCCGGGCACTGAGCCACCAGAGTGTCGCGGGAAAAGGCGTCATTGGCAGGTCCGCCTTTTGGTAGGCACCTCTGGAACTCCTGTAGTTTGAAACGGGACTAAGCATCGGCCGCATTATTATGGACCGGGTATACGTTTCGCTTGGAAGCGTACATTCCCAACAAAGACACAACAGCACCAACCTCTTCAACAGCCTCAGTATCCTTGGCAAGCGCCTCTCTCGCTTTTAATGGTGCAGACCACTGACATGCTATCCGACCAAAATAACACATCCCTCCCCTTCGACTCCTCGTGACAGATGGTTAATGTCACCACTATTGGGAACTTTTCCAGAAATGTTATGTTCTTGGTCAGCTTACTGTCTGCTCAGCTGGCTGGCCACCGTTGTCCACTCCATTTGTTCCCCAAGATGGCTTCTAATCCAATGCTCCATACGGAATCGGTGTAGAGCCCCATTGTCCATCACCTCTGTTGGCCACACCTGCCCCCACCCCCATTAAAGTTGGTCACAAAGTTGTCCCAAATTACTAGGTCCACTTTAACTCCTTAGATAACCCGGTGTGGTGCTGAGTTTTTGTCAATCCACACATGGCCCCAGTAATTTCCCATGAGAAATGCCTCCCCATGGGAAATGGCCTCAATGCAAAGTTCAGTTGCCCCAATGTTACTTTTTTCGCACTCAGACGGGTGGCCTCACCCTCCTGGAATCCCCAAAGTTTGTCCCACTGAGGCAGCATTCCGGCCGGGCCCTCTGTTTTACCCTCGGCTAAAGGTGCTCCCAGGTCCTCTGCCACCTTTTAATGCCTTCACGCACTGCTCTGTTCCTTTCCTGCCCATAAACAGGAAATCATCGAGGTAATGAACAGGTGCCCCTTTGCATTCTCCTTTTGTCACCCGTTCCAAGAATGGACTGAAGGTCTCAAAATAGGGACAGGATATAGAGTACCCCATAGGCAAACCATTTTTTAAAGCAATATTCTCCCCCCACCATGAAACTCAACAAATATCTTCTGGATGTCTGACTCAATGTCTGCCTTTGTCAATAGCTCCCCCTATCCAAAACTCCTAATTTGTACCAATGCTCCATCAAAAGAGGCATATACCTCACAGAGCACAAATCATCATCAATTGCATAATTTATTGAGGCTCCCCTATAGGGAACCAGAGATTGTGAATCATCCGGTACTTCCCTGGTTCCTTTTTTGGAACAATGCCTAGTGAGGAACAGACCCAGTATTTTAAAGGGGGGGGAGGGAATGGTCCTGTAACCCTCCCCAACCTCACTCCCTTCTCTACTTTAATTAGTGCCCTAGGTTGGGACCTGGCGTATCCTAGGTTCTCTGGGACCGGGTTGGGGGGTGGGGAGAGTGAAATGGCGGACCAGAATCCAGAAACTATGAGAAAACACCAACAATTTTGCGCCCCTGCACTGTGGTACCCATTAGCTAATACTCTTAATACATTTCTAGCATGGGCGATGGAAGCCCCACCAGGGGCTTCCTGAGAGTCCTGACTCTATTTGTGCTCCTTGCTGCATTGGACGCACTTAACCTCGCCATGTCCCATCATCCCGCCCGCAGAACGAGCAGACCTACTCAAACTTGCAGACCAGTCTTGTACACGTGATTTTGTTTAAAGCCCTTCAAGCTCCCTTCTTGTCCCCCGCTGCTCCAAAACTGCTGCACCAGTCTCCCCCCCCCCACTAGTCAAACCCCCCCCTCCCCGCTGGCACCTTTCCTGACGAAGGACGTGTGGCTGTGCAACTGCCCCACAGATCCATTTCCCTGGTGCCCCAGTTCATCATTGCGTTCCCTGCCTTGGCACTTATGAACTTTTCCTCGTACACTTACCAAGCTCCAAACGTGCAGTCATGATAAATGGTCAGCACTAAATGATTATAAAACAATAGCTTCTGGTGGAGTTTGGGGATCTTCCCCATTAATATTGCAGAGAATATAGCCAAACCTGTTACCCATCTAATTGGGCATCTTTCCACAAATAATTTCTCTTTCCCTTCCCCTTTCTGTTCCTTTATCTCTTTAACCCTCCTGTAATCCAGCAGAGAAAACATGTCAATATATTTTTCTTTCCTTATTTTCTTCCTTTTGTTTCTTGTTACGAATGCCATGTGAGCATATCTAGGGTTGGTGCCTGAACTGGGGCGGAGGCCAATACTGCCTACCTGCCCTACCCGATAACCTGGCCGCTGAACCCGCCGTGGCCACTCTTGCTCCCCCAGTTCCTACCCCTATGACAATACTACTCTCTGCTTTGGGCAGGTTTGTATTTACTGCTGCTGCTGCGTCCATCTGTGCCACTGCTGCTCCTAGGGTGGCCCCCGTTTCCCAAGAGGCCCCCACTGGGGTATGCCCTTTGCTGCCGCTCCCTTGGCACCTCCTAAGACGTCCCCTGCTGCCACAGTGTACCCCTGATTCTCTTGCACCGCCGTGGCTGCCAGGGGCATACCTACCGAGTTCCCCCTTCCATCACATTGAGCTGTGGGCAGGCCTGCTGCTCCCATCCCCTGCAAATCCTCCATCCTTGGCATTCCAGAGCACATAGGCGAGAACCAGCCCTGATGCTGAGGCCCCCCTTGCCATGCCCCAAAGTGGCCACCAAAGGACCATCCTCATGCCCCAGGCAGTGGCAAGCCCCAACCGTATCTGCGCCCTACCAGCTGCTCATCCCCCAGGGGCTACTTTGCATTGCACCCCCAGAGCCCCCTAATGTCTCTGGAGTTTGCTGCCATGTCTGGAATAAAGGCGTCGGGATGTGTCTTGCCCATGTTGTCTCCCCCGGCTGGCGCTTACAGCATCCCCACGCTTTCAGGACCTGCCGCTCCTTCAGTCCCCTTTCCTGTCATGTGTAGTTGACACCTGACAGCTGTGGGTACATCAAAAGCCTCTGGCCATGGGCAGCCTGATTAGCATTTCAAGGCCCCATGGATTAGCATCTCCATTGTTACACCTTGCTGGTGGTGGCGAATACTGATCAATGTTAATTAGCAGGCCTCGGAAGGCCTGGGTGCAAGAAGTGACAATGAGGACCAGCGACTAGCACCTTTTTGTAATGCAATGTGTCAACTTGGTACTAACACCCCTCCTTAGTATGAAAGGGCAGTGAATGTCCTGTCTGGAACCACTCCTTCCAGAGTAGGGGAAGTATGTGAATTGTAGGAGATGAAAGTCTGCCTGCAACCCCCTACTTCAAAGGAGGCCCATGTTGTGACCAAGCGCAGCATAGGGCTCAGTTAATTAGGGAGACACTTTGATGTACAGCAGACTGGAAGATGTGTGGGACTTGGAAATATATGTTGTCATACTTACCCTGTCTTTTGCCAAGCACTTTGATTCTGACCTGAAGCATTACTGAAGATTGTTGGTGAGGACCCAGGATTGTTTAACTTAATGTGGGTTTAGCCTGCACCAATCACTGGTGCTCAATTGGCTTTAAAAGAGGGCTGGGCCCCTCACTGATCAGAATCATCTGAAGACTTCGAAAGGAGTAAGAAGGGGGACTCATTTGGACCCAAGCTGAAGGCACAATCTACCTTGCACCTTCCCCCAGTGAAGGAATGCCAGGAGTCCCAAGAGAGAAGCGAGATCCCTCCCCTAAACATCTACCAAGGAACAGAGGGAGATACCAGACTTGCAGGACCCGTCCAGCAGCTCCAGAACCAGTACCCAGCCAGCACACAGCGTGCCCTGCTAGTTTCTGACAGCATGCTTCCTAGGTGGGAAATGCTGTATCGTCTCTGGAAAAAGGACATGGCCGTTGCCTGTAACACCCTCCTGATATTCGGTCTGTCCGCCCTAAAAGGACACTAGCCCTGCGATGAAGCGAAGAGTGCCACACAAGCATTATGCGGGGTCCATCTTTTTAAGGACAATTTTGAGACAGTCAGGTCTTCAAACCACATCTGACTGCACTGGTGTCACGCTGCAGTCACCAGAGCCGTCTGAGATGACTCGACCAGCATTCCAGATCCGCCAACTAGCACAGAGACCATGATTCTTGGCCCTGAGCTACCGCGCCGGACAGCTTGCAGACGTCTGCCCAGTCTTGCTTGCCGAACTGTCTGCCGCCTGGTACCCGCAGCTGTCTCCTGCCACTAACTGTGTCTTACGGGCTGCGGAGCGACCTGGAACTGCCTAAACGCTGTCGAGCACCAAGAACATCTTGAGCACCAGGTACATTGTGGTTCTGCCCCCTGGTCCTTCTCCGAAGGCCTCTAGAGACAGTTGCAACCCTTTGCCCCTTTGGTGTTGAAACCAAATAACCTTGAACCGTAAGACTGATTGCTGTACCAACTACCCTCCTGTCGGTATCCAGAGTGCATCCCTTTCCTTCGTGAAACGGTGTACCTTTACAGTGTGGGTTGTAATTGTAGTGTGCTAGAACTGTCTGTAAATACTCGGGAGTGTTGAGGGAGGCGAACTGGATTTAAAGACGCCAACCCATTTGAAATATTATTGATCACTGTGCAATGGTTATGAGTGACCTATGTTTCTCATTGCTTCCTTAAATTTTGTCTGAAAGGTTTTTAATACATTTACATCAATTTACTGTTCTAGCAGACATCGCTCAGTGCTCCCATACCTCTGAGAAATGACCTAAATCTAAAGTGATGTTCTGGCTGTAAATCTTTATGGAATTTTAGACTCTGGACATGGGCTGTGCTGCTGTTTGTGGGATTGCCTGGAAAGTACTTGATCAGGCAGCGAGGCAGTGTTTCCATACGATGGCGCTTTGACCAGTAGGCTTTGTTAGTATGCAAGCCCAACATCTCACAAATGCTCTTCCGAGGACTACAGTTTTGCTGACCAGGCGTTATTTGTTCTACCAAAATTAGGTTAGGATTCTTGAAAGTGGAGTTGTCTGGCAACACCTAGACTGCCGTGACAAACTTCCCGATAAGGGCAAGCAGATGGCCAAATAGTTTTGTTGAATGTGGAATTTTGATATTTGTTATCATTTCTCTCTCGTAAATGTAGTATGATGATTTAGTCTCACTCATAAAAGCCTGTCTTCTACCTATGTTCGACGGCCAATGCGTTCTTGGCTACAATGCACATTCTTACTAAAATAAACCCAAAAGCTGAAGGGCCAGCACAGTGCTAGATAAAATATAGAATTGTCTTGATGGTGATAAACCATCATGTTTTACATGTTTAAAGATGTAAAGGCAGGCGCTCTGTTACCAGTCTTTAGCTTCTCCTCCTAACGCACGTTTTCATGACTTCATCAATCTTCAGGGAGGCTGAGTTACTTTGTTTTTTCAAGCAGGTCTGCATTTCTGTTTCAGGTGTGACAAGTTAATTAGCTCTGAGGATTCTGGTACTTGTATTTTTCGCATTTGATTTTGCTGGCAGGTGACTGGAAACAACTCCCTCCATTGTTACAGAAATCCCGGGAAAGGCAGTGCAGCAGGGCCATCATGCCTTACATTGGAGAGCCACAACCATGGCTTTCCCCCTCCCCCCATCAAGGGGAAGATTTGTGCTATGGAGGGAGTTGTTTCCAGTCACCTGCCAGCAAAATCAAATGCGAAAAATACAAGTACCAGAATCCTCAGAGCTAATTAACTTGTCACACCTGAAACAGAAATGCAGACCTGCTTGAAAAAACAAAGTAACTCAGCCTCCCTGAAGATTGATGAAGTCATGAAAACGTGCGTTAGGAGGAGAAGCTAAAGACTGGTAACAGAGCGCCTGCCTTTACAACTTTAAACATCATGTTTTACATAGCTTCACACTGTATGTGTTTCCGCTTCAAAAAGCTGTTAAATTGTATTTAATGGCGCCAAGTTTACCGACCTCGGAAAGATGAAGGGCTGAGTCGGTCATGCACTGACTCAAACCTGTGCCCTGCCGGCTGAACATGGATACGCCTGGCAAAGTACACCCCGAAGTGTGAGTTCCCATTCAAAGCCTAACTTCGACGATCACGTTCAACATTTGGTTAAACCTTCAAATATTTGAAACCACTCAATTATCTCGGTGGTACTGCAATGCGTGTTTTGTATCCGATGACGCCAACAAAGTGCCCTTTGTTAGGCGTGCTCCCTGCACAGTCTATTTGTGGCAGAGGGCAGCTGTGCGCTATTCGGACCTGAACACTATTTCATTTCCTCCTTCCTTCCTTTTATGTTCCCTCTGAGTTGCCGGACGAAAATCTAGAATTTCTTTAGAACCACTTTTGAAGCTCGTGGTTTTAACAGCTGAATAACAACGATAAAGGCCATTAGGAAAAATGTGTCTAACATAACTTCACGGGGAAGAACTAGTGCAACTGCTGAACTAAAAAGCATCAGTGGGTAAATAATTTCAGTTTTTGCATAGACCATCCAGTGGATGCAGCCTCCTCTAGGTGCTTAAATAATTTGACTGCTCTGGAAAGTTACGTCTAACTGGATCACACATAGACCCAGCTTGTTAATGCAGCCAGCCCGTGGATATGTAACTATAGAACGAATCTAGTTTAGACCATTCAGCGTTTGGGTGGCATTTGGTGTGTTGTTGACAGCTTCCCGCAAGGCTTAACACTACACGAACTTGATTCAGCTAGGCTACCGATGATGCTGGTAAACTAACGCATAAAAAAAAAAACACGAAAAGGCGTTGGGTTTGATTAAAAGCATGTTTTAACATGTATTGAAGCATTTTCAGAATTGCTGAAACCTGCATTCAAGAATGGTGTTCTAATCTTTCTCTAAACTGGGCCATCCTAAAGTCAGTCTTTCTGGCCCTTTGTCAAGCCACAATCATCTCTTCAATGAAGTTTCGTTATCAGTTAACTCCATGCAGCTCCTTTTTGCAATCCAGTCTTAAACGTCTAGAGTACTGCACCAAATCGCTGAGCTATACCTGTAGAGCAAGCCAAGTCATCCAGTCTAAACCTTTCCCAAACTACAGACTCATCTAGTCCTAGAAATATCCAATCATGTGTCAGTTTGCTGAGCCATCAATTCCTGATGTAAAAAGGACTAACTCTTCCAAAATTCTGAGCTACGGAGTCACTAAATTCTTCTGAGGTTCCCTAGTGGCTCTCCAGTTCTGCTTTTAAACCATTAAGTCATAAGTCTTAACTCTATATGTTGCACAGAATCCATCAAACCTTGGATACTCCTACGCCCCCCCCCCCCCCCTTCCTCCATACTTGTGGGTTATTTCATCTTACTGGATGGTACCAGATCTTTTTGTAGCAACATACAAAAAGTGTTCTGTCCTATTTTTATGTTTTGCACAAGTGCATGCTTGGCCACAGGCTCTGCCTCCCCAACCTCAGCCTATGGGCCTCACACTGAAGTCCTTTTTCTCTGCGCAGACGTTTCAGCACCAGCATGTTTTTTTTTCTTTCTTCTGTAAAATTTCTGTGCCCTTGTCTGCGGTTTTTCCGTTTTTTTTTTTTGGCCTGCTTATTCTAGGACAAAAGGGGTTCTCCTTCTGCAAGTTGTGTACTCGAAGCTATTCTGCGTCATATGCTCACACGCTCTGCTTGGAGTGCATAGGCCCAGATCACAGGTGAGACGCTTGCTTGATCTGTGACGCACTTTCAGTTCGGGCCCTCACTAGATGTCTCCAGCGCTGGGAAAAGTCCTTTGTTTGGTAGTGCCGGAACACATTCCAGAATTGGTCTCTGTGAAGAAACATAGACCATTAAATTACTTCCTTTTCAGGGTATCCCAGTCTGGCGATTGCTCTTCAGAGAGCCCTGCTCACTGCAGGGGCCATTCACACCCTATCAGTACCGGGCCTAGTCCTCAGGCCCTTGAGTCTAATTTGGATATCTGACCCCTCTCTGAAGCTCCCCGCTCAGGGGCTAAGAGTCTCACTGGCAGTGCTAAGGTTCCCCCTGTGGGGGCTAAACGTACGAGGGTCACCCCAAGGTTCCCTCCAAAAGGGCTAAAGTCTGCACCAGAAAGGGAGAGGTTCCCCCATCGGGGGCTAAATCTACCAGGGTTTTCCCTGAGGTACCCTCCAGCAGGGCTAATGTTCTTCTCGGCAGCGCCGACATTCCCCGGGGAGCTTCACATACCAAGGTTATCCCAAAGGATCCCTCTTCGAGGGCGAAGTCTAATACCAGCGTTGCAGGGGTTCTCTGTTTTAGGGCTAAGCACCACGAGGTTGCAACTACGAAGGGCCTGTCTGTGCAGTCTCAGCTCAAAATGTAATGTGCCCCCTCAGACGTTCGTTCCATTTTCTGTTACTTCGGCACCGTCTTTGGCGCCAAAGAGCTTTTGGTGACCATGATTCCTTTGCCCCACGGGTAGAGTGGTCGATTCTAGAATGTCTCTCCTACCTACCCTGTCATTGCTGGCAACTTCTTCTGCACTGTATTACTTGGATCTGTGGTTGTCCAGGCCCACTTGGCAGCCATTTTAACTGAGTCATGGTCTCGGCCTATTCCAACTCAGAGGCCGGCTCCTCAGCAAAGGTTTCATCAATCGGAGCAGGTAGTCTTTCAAAAATTCCAGAGGCTGATGCATTCGGACCCTGTGAAGAAGTATTTCAAAAGCATCTTTAGAGGGACAATGTCAACCCCTTCAAGGATTCCAGATCCCCTCCGCTTACGCCTCCAGTGGAACCCCAACCTCCTCTGCCACTCGTGACCCAGCGCTTGATGCAGTGCCTCTGAGTAAGGAACCGGCTCCTCCGCTGGCACCCGACCTGCAGGCCCCTGCAGATCCGGACCTGACTGAGGGGGAAGAAATTCCACTGTCAGCGATGGCTTTTCATGACAGACTCGTGGACCTTATCAGCTTTCTGGAAATCCCAGTCTCTGACCCACCACTTTCAGAGGAGAGAGAGCCTGGCGGGGGTGCAATTGATAAAAAGGTCTGATGGAACAAATATTGTCCTGTATAAAATGTAAACCACATTCAGTCACCGCCACAAAATAACGAATTTACCTCCGGTATAGGCTGTTGCAAACAGAGTAGGTCACCCTATGGGACTGCCCGCAAAGATCTTCAGTGGTTGTGGCAACAGCGATATTTGCAAAGTCAGCATCCGCGTGCATCACATGTGCTCAGCAGAGAGGATCGGGTGCTGGAGGGCCTGGGCAACAAGGTGTTTGCAAACTTAGCCTCGCAGCTGGGACAAGCCAGTGCCACAGCACTAAGGGTGGTCTGGTGGATACTAGAATGGTCACGCCGGACCTCCTAAAGTCTGCTGCGCACCATTTCGACATGTCAGCAAGGAGACTGGCATTGGGCGCAGATGCGTGCAGGCAGGCATGGCTGCACGCTACAGAATTCACAAAGGAAGTGCAGGATAAGGTGCTTGACCTCCAATTTGAGCAGGTGGATCTTTTCCACAGCTCAACAGATGGTGACTTGGCTAAGGAGCACAGTACCCTGATGGCAAAGTTGCTGTCGGTGCTTACAAAGTCAGCCATTTTCATGCAAACATCTTTGTTCCGGTCTGAGGCACGATCAAGGTCTTTTTCTGGGTTCAGATGCTTCCAATAGTGAAAACAAGACTGCAGGTCAGATTGGCCAGTACGTAATGTAAGAAGCAGCAGAAAATGGCTACCAGGGTTTTTTTCTCCCACCCAAGCTGCCTCAACCAGTTTGTCCAGCTCCACTCCACCATCGACAAGGCAATGAGCTTTTTCGGTCCCACAAGATGCCGGTAAGGGGGAAGGAGAAATTTCCCTGCACTTGAAAGCCTAGAGGACCATAACGAGGGACGCATGGGTGCTTATTGTGACCAGCAGGGGGTTCAGGATCCCACCCACCCCTCTCCTGCCCTCCATTGAAGCAGGCTGGGTCTCCCTCACTTGGGGTGTAGATTTTCAAGCTCCTTGAAAGGAGGGCAATAGAGGTCCAGCCCCAGAAATTGGTCAAGGATTCTATTCCAGCATGTTCACAGTGCCACAGTTCAACAAGGTAGGCATGTGCACCATTTCGGACCTTGCAGACTTCAATCTTTTCTTCCACTCCAAAATTTCAAGATGATCACTCCTGTGCAGATCCGGTCAGCCTTGCAGCAGGGGACTGGATCTCTGCAGTGGATCTGAAAGATGCTTACCTGTATATCCTCATATGGACCTCTCATTGAAGGTTTTTGAGGTTCTCAGTAGGGGAGTCCCACTTTCAGTTTCGAGTCCTCTCTTTTGGTCTCCACTCGGCACCCAGAGTGTTCACGAAAATGATAAGCCCAGTGGCCTCCTTCCTCCGTCTCAAGGGTATTCATGCCTACCCATACCTGGTTGACCGGCTGGTAAGTGGGCTATCGCTGGAGAAAGCAAACTTTTACCTTGATTACCTCCTGGACTTACTTTACGACCTAGGTCTGTCAGTCAACTGGAAGCAGTCAAACCGGACCACGTACCAATGCTTGGTCCTTATAAGCTTCCTTTCGGACACTCAGGAGGCTAAAGTCTTCCCTACAGCAGAGACTGCAGCGGACATTGAGGAGACCTGCTCTGTGGTTCTTTTTTCCAGCACCGCATTAGCCTGGAGATTCCAAAGGCTGTTTGGGCTGATGGTCTCCTGCGTCCGTCAAGGCGGTTCCACTAGCCAGGTTGTAAATGAGAACTCTGCTAATGCTGAGGCTCTCCTGGTCGCAGGTGGTGGATCATCAGTCCCAATCGATTACAACTCGTCAGGGCTTTATTCAGGACCTTCTTTGGTGTGCAGATCCCCAGAATTTGTTGCAGGGGGGTACCCTTCCATGACCCATTTTCCCAGGGGTCTATAATGACAGACTTGTCCCTGCTACAATGGGGGGGGGGGCAATGCTGAGCGATCTGCAATATACAACCTGTGGACGGGGGAGGATCATTCCTGTCACATCAATTATTTGGAACTGAAGGCCATCTTTCTGGAGTTGAAGGCCTTTCTGCCCAGGTTAGGCAAAGTTTGCATGAAGTACCCTCTGGGATGACTGCACACAACTATGACTACAGGTGTAAGCAAAACCAACCTTTGGTATAAGTCTGTACCACACCGTTTTTGTTAGCGAGCTGAGCAGCCAGGCTTATCTCAAGAGGGAATGTGAGCTTGTAAGTGTGTTACACAGAGGTCTACAATAACACGCATTCAGATAAACACTTATACTCAAGGTTTCTTGGTAAAACACTTCTTAATTTATTACACAGTCAGTTAGAAAACATTCACTAAAAGGAGTCAATCAATATCACACAAAAATATACTACAGTACTTTACACTATTCGGTTCTGTGACATTTAAACTACTTTGAAGGGGCAGGAGCAAAATGGCATTCGGTGCATTTCAAGTAGGAGCAAAAAGGCATAAGATAATAAAACGAATATTACAGTTACTCTTAAACAGTGCAAATAGTTTGAGTTAACCAGAGGAGTTTATTCAGTGCAATAAATAGCCCAAAATCAATGGCGAAGAGTCTTGTATAGGTAAAAACGGTTCTGTTAGTTTAAACAGAAAGGTATTTGCCACGTTTCTCAGGGGTAGTTCATTGAAGAAAGATTCATATGTCTGGTCACAAGCTGACTAGGCCTGCAAGTTGCCAAAGTTTCACGCACTTTCGCAGTGAGAGGTAAGTTCTCTCGGTCAGGTTTTCACAGTACCTTATTTTGAAGAAAAAGATGCAGCTGAAGACTTCTGTTCCTGGCAGTTCATGCAGATCTTGCTGTTCCTGAGCCTCAGTTGTGGGGACAAGAGGGAAGGCGTCGGGGGACTCCTGCACTGCATGGGGACTGGTCACAAAGCTAGGAAACTCAAATCTTCGATTCCGGTAGCTGTCGTCAAGCACACAAACTGGTGTCCTTCTCCCTGGTTAGTCGGTTTCCTGCAGCACGCTGAGGAAAATACAACCAGCTCCGAGAATGGTGTCCAGGTGGCTTATGAGTTGGTTTGGTCCCACCAACTCAAAGGGAGAAGTTGTCTTTGAAGTGCTTCTCTGTCAAGATGAACTTGGCGATTCGGACCTGCAGCAGGGCTTCACCAGGCAAACCAACGG
Source organism: Ambystoma mexicanum (assembly GCF_040938575.1). Taxonomy (NCBI): domain Eukaryota; kingdom Metazoa; phylum Chordata; class Amphibia; order Caudata; family Ambystomatidae; genus Ambystoma; species Ambystoma mexicanum. Next base: position 882,406,153 of record NC_090931.1, on the reverse strand, counting down.
TTCAGGAGTTGCAGCTGCCGTCCTCTTCCAGCTCGTCTTCGGTTCTTTCGTTACAGTGGCCGACTCTGCCTTTCAATCCAAGAGACTTGCCTTTTAAACAATTCTCTCCCATTCATTTCAGCCTAGCTGCCACTCACCCAGCAGGGTGGCTATCCTTGCTGGACAGTCAGCCAGTCAATCACCAAAGAGTGCATTTGGGTCTCCTAGGAGACTAAGCACAGGGAATTTTGGGCACCTCCCCCAATTCCTGCCCACCCCAGAAACTTGGGCGCCAGAGGCGATCTTCAGTCCTGAAGCCCGCCAAAGGCGTAGGAGTAAAGGAACCAAACCTGGTTTGGCGCGAAGAGACAAACTCTAGAAGGAACGTGAACGGGACCTGTTTAAACAAAGGGGGCTCAAATGCCATCTTGAAAAACATGGCTCCTGCGATTTTTAGCTACCGGTGTTCGCAGGTCGGGAAAAATCATGGTAGGTAGTTGTAAAACCACTGCCACCAGCCATTTCGATAGGAAAGGGTAGCATTTGACTGCTACGTGTTTCTAGACGGGGATACTAGATAACACCTCCAACACTCTATTGGAAGATAGTGTGCGCTGGGTCTAGGAATTTAAAAAGACTAGTAAAGTCAATTTAACTTTACATTCTCTGGGAAACAGTAGTTTATCCCAGAGAAGGTAGTTAAACCTTGGGACAACCTAAAAGGCTTCCCCTGTGATACTGCACTGAGCGTGCTTTATGACACAAACAAAAAAAGATGTCTGTGGAGTTGTCCATAACCAAAAGAAATCAACACAGAAAACAAACAGAATGAAAAAGTTCAAAGCCCCAAAGTTTAGCAAAAGAGCTGCGGGTCTCTAAGGTAGAGAGGAATTGGCACATTTTGAGAATCCTTCCTAACAGCCCATCATTCGGGCAAAACATTGTCCATATGGACAAAGAATTCTGTCTCGATGTTCTAAGTCAACAACCAGGGGGGCAGTAGGTCCCTTTTGCTCATACCTCTAGCCCTTGAATTGAGGTAATGGGCTGTTGCTCACAATGTGTGGCCTCAGACAGTCCACCTGCCTAGAGCATTCAATGTGGAAGCAGACCAACGGAGCTGGCTCGCGGAAGACTGAGTGGCAGCTACACTCAGAAGTGGTGAGCATATTATTCTACCTTTGGGACTTACCTCAGGTGGATCTTTTTGCCTCCACCCTCAATAGCCACTGTTCTGCCTGTCCGTCCAGGGGTGTGAGGAAGTTGACCAACCGCACGGGGAGTGTGCGCTCGGCTGAGCTTTTTTGAAGTTTTGGAATAAAAATGAATGATGGGAGAGCAACCTCAAAAAAATTGTCTGGCTAATCCGCACACATTTTCCTATGCTCGCCGCACAAAAGACATAGTCAAGTGTACTCTGGGGGGAACAAAGCCTACAGGCGCAGTCCTCCCTGTCACATTTGGCTAGAATGTGACAGCCACGGGTACATCAAAGCATCTCTGAAGGGGGAAGGCACCACCTTCCTCCGGCCTTGGCCAACCTAATTAAAATGTCAAAGGCTCCATGGATCCTCCCTGTTCTATTGTCAAACTTCTGAGTGGCGGCAGCGCATACTGATGTGGGTTAAATGAAAACAGGCCTGCGAAGAGGCCTAGTTACAGAACTAACACAAGGGACAGGAAAGACCAACACTTCTTTTATATGCAATGTGTCAGCTTGAAGCTAGCTCCAACCCCTCCTGGGACAACTGCTTACAGTAGGGAACCCCCTTTCAGAGGAAGAAGTATGTGATTTGATGGAGACAGAGTAAGTTCTCGCAACAAACTTCAAGGGAGACCTGTGCTTTGATCAGGAGTCGCAGAGAGCTCAATTAACTAGAGACAATTTGATCCACAACAGACTGGAGGATGGGTGGGGGACTTAGTAGTAAATGTTGTCACCCCTTATCTTTCCTGTTCCAAAGCACTCTGGTTATGATCTCACGCATAACAGAAGATTGTTGGTGGGGACCCAGGATTGGTTCATTAAGGTAAGCTTAGTATGCACCAATCACTGCAGCCCATTTGGCTTTAAAAGGGGGCTGAACCCCTCACTTAGCAGATCATTCAAAGACTTCGAAAGGAGTAAGAATGACTCATTAGGACCCTGGCTGAAGCTACAGTCTGCTTTACAGCTTCTGCCAGTGAAGGAAGGCCAGGATTTCCAAGAGGGAAGCAAGTTCCCTCTCCTAAACATCTCCCAGGGAACAGATGGAGAGACGGGACTCGGAGGACCCGTCCAGCAGCTCCAGAACCGGTACCCAGACGGCACACAACATGCCCTGCTAGGTTCTGCCAGCAAGCTTCCTATGTGGGAGGTGCCAGGGAGTCTCTGAACATAGAACAAGGCTGTTGCCTGTAAACACTCTACTCGGCTTCGGGCCGTTCGCCTTAAAAAACGACATGAGCCATGCGACGAAGCTAGGAGGAGTATCACAACAAGCATCAACCAACGTCCATCTTTTAAGGACATTTTCGAGAGAGTTGAGCCCTCTAACCACGAACGGCTGCACCACTGACTGTTGTCACGCTGCAGTCACTAAAGCCGTCTGAGATGCCTCGATCAGTGTTCCAGATCTGCCAACCAGCATAGAGACTATGATTCTTGACCCAGAGGTGCCGTGTAGGCCAGCGTGCAGCCGCCCATCCAGCCCCGCTTACTGAACTGCTTGCCGCCTGATACCCGCAGCTGTCTCCCGTTTCAACTCTGTTGCAGGAGCTGCAAAGTGTCCAGGAACTGACTTGACGCTGTCGAGCATCAAGCTCCTCTCAAGCACCAGGTACTTTTTGGTTCTGTGCCCCTTGTCCTTCTCCAAAGGCCCCTCATTACATTTACTACACCTTTCCCCATTGGTGCTGCAACCAAATAACCTTAACTGATTACTTTACCAACTACCCTCTGTCAGTATCCAGAGTGCATCTCTTTGTTTCATGAAACTCTGTCCTCTGTGTTCCTTTACAGGGTGGGTTGTATTTTGTAGTGTGCTAGAACTGTCTGTTGTAATAATAAAGAAGATAATTGTATAAAACCTTGACCGGACAGTCCCTTTTATCATTGGGTAATTGTATTTTCGCTGTGTTGCAACTAACAAACAATCCACGACCTTGCCATTCCGTCCACGTTACCAAAATTGGACAAGGAGGTCTTATAATACATTTTTGTTTCTAATCTGGTCGGATCCCTTCTGGTGTACTAGAGGTGTGTGGCTGATTGATGGTTTAGAAACTGATATTTATCCCTGGACCACTGGTGCCCCGGAAGTTGATAGTCACAAGGGGGGTGGTGGGACAGGGAGAAGGCTCTGGGGAATGCATTAGAGATCAATTGGAATAGGATGATGGGTTACGCATTCCCCCCGCCCCCCGATCATGCAACGGCCTCTTCTGGAGATTCAGGAAGCAGAGCGCAGCACTCAATCTAACTGCACTATGGTGGCCAGCCCGGTTCTGGTTTTCAGATCTAGTCAACCTGACAAAACAGATTTCAGCGTTTCGACCACTTCACCTTGGAGAAGGGCCAGATTCTCAACCCCTCCCCACAATCATTGAGCTGGACAGCATGGTCCCTAGGTCACCTGGGACTCTTGGACAACAACCTGCAAATCTGACAGGCACCCTGGAAGGATTCCACCAGGGCTCAGTACAAAAGTAAGTGGCTAAGACTCTGCCACTGATCGTTGGGGGAAGCACAAGAACCCTTTATTGTCCTCTTTGGATGATGTACTTTCCTTTTCTTATTTGGTGGAGTCTGGCAGTAAACCCAGCACCTGCAGAACTTGTCAGCACTAGGTGCCTATCTGAATTCAGACAGCCAGAACTTCTCTATCAGGAATCCGGTGCTAATGTGACATTTTGAGGCACTGTGCACGTTGTTTCTAGCGGTCTAGCCTCCCCATCCCAAATGGGATTTAAATGACGTTCTAACAGCTTTGTGTTAGTTTGAACCAATGGCTTCTATGGATATCAGACTGGTGTAGAGGAGGTGCCAAGCTCGATTCACACTCCAACCGTCCATTTTGAAGTACCAGGAACGTTCACGCCGAAATATGTGACGTATGATGAGCAGATAACCCAGCAGAGAGCCGCAGTTGGGCTCTGTCCAGTACCTATCGGAAGAACAGCACCTGTTGAAGTGCTGACACCTAAGAAAACCTGGACATTAAGGTACCCATTGAGAAAACCATATCGACAAATGAGACAGAATGACGATTGTCAGAATGCAATCCCTGAAGAAGCTAAAAAGATACTGAAGGAAGACGAATGGTGGCGTCACAAGAACCTCGACTGACTTGCATATAGAAGATATAACGACCTGAGAATGATGAAAAGTGACAAAACACCATGGATAAGTGATATCCTGAGCCTAAAGTGAAATAATCGATGTCAAAGATATCAGAAATTATGCCACATGCGCGATGAAGATATTCAGTTAGTTTAAAAGTGTACATATGCAAGGAACCGCAAGAAGCACAGAAATCGTGAGGCTTGCTTGTGCTTAGTAGTAAGATAGATTGTGGCAAGCGCCCCCAATACATATCTACCTCAAAAGGAGAACTTTATATAAGTATACTTCCACTATGCACAAGAGCAGAATCAACCAAAGGTTACTAAAGGTCTCAAGAGGAGAGCTTCGCAGCAAATAAATCGAAAATTAAAGACAGAAACTCAGACGAAGGCAGATCGTGCCAAGAAGCCAAGGTCCTATCAGCTACAATTTACGAAAAGAAGAGCGGAGTATCCTGTTCAGAAAAGTCAAGATAAGCCACAGAAGGCAGGTGGCTGGCAGAATTAAATCAAATACACAAATTGCACAAAGAATAAGACAATTTTACGGTGTCCGAATCATGTGACCAGATGAGCGAGAAGGGATGAAACTTTCACACCGAAGCATGGACTTGTGCCATGCACAGATGTCGTAACTTTTCCAGACCAAGAAGCAGTCTCGAGGCCAACCACAAAGAAATTGACACATGCCACTGAGGTGATGATTGATTGTAGCAATAATTGGAGGGAAGCTGGGGGTGCAGACTAACTCCCTGCACCTGGCCAGCTATTCTGCACGGTGCTAAGCAAGTGGAAAAGTATAAGTGGGGTTGTTGCCAACCCAATCATAGTGGACCAAGTAATTTAGGGACCTATAGTTAGTAGAACCAGTGACACGTTGTATTTCTAGTGATGTTTACAGTAGCCATTTTGAAGGAAGGGCTTAGATGCCCCCACCTGACAGTTCACCGCTCCCTGTTACCATAAACAGATATAACACCTATATTTAAGTTACTTTCATAGAACCAATAGAATTGCATTCCAAAGTTTTAAGCTTTACACGTCAGTGATTACGAGTTTTTGGTATAAATGATGTGTTTTTTCTGAAATTAATTGGAGTTGATGTGAAAAGGAACATCGAGCGGTTGCCGATATTCATGAACTCCCCGTTTTTGTACTTGTCATTAAACAGACTCACTTTGTCAAACCATTGAGTTGTCATTATTGATCTGATGCGAGAGTATTAATCTGCATCCCCATCCATCTCACGGGTGCTGCTGCTTATCTTAGTGCTATTGGGGAAACCCCCAGCTCTATGGGCCGGCTGGGGTCCTAGTGCACACTGGTGTCTTGGAAGACAGCATTCCTGGTGGCCATAATATCAGCCAGGAGGATAAGTGAAATACAGCCCCTTGCGGCGGACAAACCTTTCAAGACAAGGTGCCATGTGAACTGCACATCTGAAGCAATGGAGCCTCTTCTCAAGGGATAGCTCTGCCTGTAGCTGAGGGCTGTGCAGTCTGAGGAATCTACCTGCATCCCATGTGTCCCCCGAGGGATAGCTCTGCTCATTGAGCTGCATGCTTTTATCACATGTGGATCTGAGAGCCAGCTCAGCTGTCTAAGGATAAGAGAGTTTCAGGGGTGTCTCTGCTCAGATTGGCCGGGCCACCTGCAGGGCAGGTCCGTTATCAGAGGATGAGGGGGAGCTCTGCCATGTAAGCTTCACATGGTGCTTCACTGAAGCTTGCACCTACCCGTGTCCTCTGTGCATCCCGAGGGATAGCTCTGCTCACTGAGCTGCGCCCCTTTATCACATGTGGCTCTGAGAGCCAGCTCAGCTGTCCAAGGATAAGAGACGTTCAGGGGTGTCTCTGCTCAGATTGGCCAGGCCACCTGCAGGACAGGTCCGTTCTCGGAGGATGAGGGGGAGCTCTTCCGTCTCAGCTGCTCATGTGTATTACACCCCAAATGCCCTCTGTTGGCTGAGGGACATTGCATTCCTATCTCTTCAGTTTGAGGTGTCTGTCAAAAGATGAGGGATAGCTCTGCTGTCGGACGAGCACAGGCTGCAGTCTTGTCCTCTGGGCATGCAGTGAGAGCTCCGCCCTCCGGAGGGCGCTCCTGTTTCATGTGCTGCCCCCGTGTGAGCAGTGGCTCTGGTGTGTGCAGATCTCACGCGCACACCAGCCAGAATTGTGAATATTAGCATGTCCACACTTAGATAGATTTGTGAACATTAGCCTGCGTCGCATCTAGATGGAATTGTGAACATTGGACTGCGTCACGTCTAGATAGAATTGTGAATGCTAGCATGTCCACACTTGGACAGAATTGTGAATGTCGGCATGTCCACGCTTGGATAGAATGGGAACATTAGCCTGCGTCACATCTAGATAGGTTTTTGATTGAAGGATAGTATGCCCGCGCCTAGATGAAACTCGAATGTCAGCATGTGCCACACTTAGAACTGTGAACACCAGCCTGCGCCACTCCTAGATAAGATTATGAAGGTTAGCATGCCCACACCTAGATGGAACTGTGAACATTGGCCTGCGCCGCTTCTAGATAGGACTGTGAAAGGCCAACAAGTGCCACACTTAGAGAAAACTGTGAATGTTAGCATGCTAAAGGTCAGGTAACCCACTAACCAATATAACCTCAAACTCTGCACACTTATCTCACTCACACAACCATCTCTCGCACCACAAGCCGCACGCACTTCACAACACTGCAACAACACATAAGCCGGAGCAACAGCATACGCGGACTGACACCGATCCAATACCTGCACCAAAGCTCAGTATCTGGTGTATACCGAGCTGAAGCTGCCAACAGAACACCACTCCTCTCACTATCCTACACCCTCTTCACCTTACTAACCCATGCCACCTTATTGTTTACAGATCTGCCAGAGCGCCTGGGGACCAATTCCGTTGGTGACGGTGCGCGGTACAAATAGCTTTAACATTTAGTCAGACCGATTTACTAGTAACCAAGTGGGTGTTTTTGTTAAAATGTAAGCAAATTGTTATATTGAAAGAATAGTTATTCAGCAACAACGGTCAAAACTACTAGCTGCATAGTGAAGTAACTTATCAAACTGGCCCACATTGGCCAAAGAAATTGGCCATTTTGCCTGGCCCACACTAGCATTTTGCATTTGTGGTACGGCATTGCCCTATAACCCAGTCCGAGCCTGGCGACTCATCCATAATGGCCGAGGGGGCATCCACCCAGTGGCCCCTTCACCCATTATGGAGGAGCCAACCTAGTGAAACACTGAGCAATCCCTCAGCTGCTTTTTTCTAGCTGAGGGAGTGCTCCTGGACTGGCTGAACTGTCAAAGGGAAACACTGTTTCCTTTTGACAGTTCAGTTCCCCAGCCGCACATGCTCACTGAGCCATGTAAGGCTGGGGGCGTTTTGCTTCACCAGCCTTGCATAGTTCTTTGGAAATGCTGGCTGGGGCACTGCATGTCTGTATGTGCGAGGGGGAGCTCCTTCGCCTCATCGCACTTACGGACAGAGCAGCCTGGAGCGGGGCGTTCCAGCACCCATGCGCAGGCCCCTGCAGAAGGTACATTTTGTTAATTTATTTTGTATTTGAATATGTGTATGGATGCATGCATGCTTGTGTTATGAGTGATTTGTATGGTGATGGGTGCTTGTGTGAATGATGGTGATTGCTGTGTGTATGTGAGTGTGGGGCGGGTGTGTGTTTTGGTCCATTGAGCTGATTTTGGCGAGTAGAGGGGGAAGGAGGATTGTACAACAAAGGCATTTTAAAAATGCCTTTGTTGCACAATCACCCTACCCATCTGCCAAAATCAGCACTCCTGAGGCAGTGTGGAGCACAGGGGACAGGGATGGTATCTTTTTACTGGACAGCTATCGTGTCCAGTAAAAAATATCATGCCTGCCCCCAGCGCCAATTGCAAACTGTTTGGCTTTTTACCCATTTTTTTAAGTATGCTCTAAAATGCAAAATGTTAACCCATTTAAAAAAATCATGGGCGGGGGGGATCCCCCAAATTCCCCTTGATTGGTTCCAGCTCCCTCACTGCGCTCGGTCGCTATGGCAGATCTGGTCGAAAGATTTATGCCCCTCCATTGAAAAAATTCACTAGCCACCACTAGCCCTGGGACTGTGCTGGGAGCAGGGTGGGGAGCCCAGGGACTGTGGTGGGAGCAGGATGTGCGGGAGCCATGGGATAGTGGTGCGAGCAGGGTTTGGAGAGCCCAGGCTCTGTGGTGGGGTGAGGAGAGCACATGGACTGGGCTAGGAGTGGGATAAGGGAGGCCAGAGACTGTGATGGGAGCAGGTGGGGGAGCCCAGGCACTATACTGGGAGTAGGGTGCGGTGAAGGCGCGCAATAGTTCATAACCATTTGGACTTACCGGCCTTTTGGCATTTTTTGGGGGACCGGCCTGCCCACATTTTGCTCAAGGGGGGGGGTCAAAAAAGTTTGAAGAACATTGCATTAGAGTACAGCTAGGGAGAAATTGAATAGGAGGAGGGGATATAAAGCTTGTAGGTGTTGTCTATTTACCCACCCATTGACTGCCATGTTAATCCGCATGGTTATTCCCACCCACGTCCTGCCCCTCCCAAAACGCATCCTTCTAGGATCTCTTTTGAGCTAAGTTTATTAAGGCTTACTGTCAAACTTTGACCGTTTTTTGTTTCACATCTAGTCATTATTTGCCGATATGAATCTGTGTAGTTGTATAGGGAGACGAGTGCATTTCACATTTTCTTTTACAATCCCATTTGGTGAGGTGTTAGAGACCTATTCTATTTAATTTTATACAGGTTTCGGCTGCCATTTGCATTGTTTCTTGGCACTATAATCAGGCAAGTCTGTACTTTGGCCCGGGCTGGGAGATTCAGCTGGTGTCAGAGGTGTAGAGTTGTTTTTTTTGTGTTTGTTTGAGGAGGGGTAATTTTAAAGCGCTATGCAAGTGTCTAGTTTTGGTATCGCGCGTATGTTTTTGAGGTTGACAGTCAAGACTATTGTTACTGTGGGTTTGAAATCATCCCACTCTCGCACTCCTTGGAAGCCTGGTACTGCAGAGCCCGGCACCCGGATTATACCGCTACTAACTTTGTCATTGAGAGGAGAAACTGCTGATTAGTGGGCAGGTTTTATAAATCTAATTAGCTCATCTGGTCGCTCTATTTTGGAGAACATTCACGCTAGACTGTTCTTTTTCATTTATGGTTATGTGCTGAAACCTTCCTAATATGCAGCTTGGAAACATCCAATTAATAGCACTTACTAACTTTCAAATGGCATAATTGCCAAGCTTTTATGCTCCTGATGCATCCATTGAAAAGGTAATTGATCCCTATTGAGTGTGCCTACACCCACACCAGGCAGCTGGCGGGAAGCGGCAGCGGCTTTCATTATAGCGTGCACAGAAAGTCGGCGTCCTCTGCTTGTCTGTGATTCCCAGCGCACTTGCTTTTCCCTAAATCGATAGAGTACAGAGTGAGCAGGGTTTGCAGGTGAAATGATGAAAGCCAGAATGCTTTATTTAGGCTATGCATCTGTCCCCCACAGTGTCTGGCCTTAGATGGCCACCAGATGCCCATGCGCGGCTCCTTCTCTTTGATATTGGGTGGAAACCGAGGGCCAATACTGCCCCCAAGAGAAGGGAGCCAATGGGGAAGGCCTGTCTTGGTGGTCTTTACCAGATATTATCTACCCCAATGTTTGGATGTTCTTCTTGTGATGGGTGAGGTATTCTGGTGCGTTGTGATGGGCCTCTTCTAGCTCTGAATCCTTTCACCTCAAGCACATGGGTTAGTTTTCGTTGATGCTGTACCCTTATTTCCAAATACCTCCATGCAAACTTATGCACCTGGGTTTTGGCTTCGAAAGCACGCCAGAACAGAAGAAAAAAAAACAGCATAGGTGTGCTACCCTCACCCACCCACTGTTGAGTTGTACCCGAATCCTAATGAAGAGTGTATTCCCTGGTACAATGAGTGAGCTGGCATGAGAACTGTGTTCAAAGTTTTCTTCTGTGATGCACTTTTCGTGTGTACTGACAGACCTTGTTTCCGAGTTCTCCAGGGGGAAATCTAGTGCGTTTCGAGCAGTGACGACATTCGTTTTGTTGACACTGCATTGAACGTGAGCACTGTGTGGTTGGTTAATACTTTAGTTTTTGCTTAGTGTCAACACACGCTTGTTCAACTCCATACCAGATTCTCGATAACGTTTTCTTGGGTATGCGGAAATACATGATGCCCAGAGCTGATCCTAGAGGCCACCACTGAATTGCAATTCGTGTGATTGGCTGCTCGCTGCTATTGGGTTTCAGAATTCCAGTGGATATTCATTACGCCACCAAGACCCCTCTTGAGCACAGTTCCATGTGGCAAGCTGTGTGTGCACTCGCATAAATGATGGGGGGAGGGTGGAGCTGCAGCCCTGAAGGCGTTCACTTTGACTACCAAGCTTCACACTCGGTATGAGCCAGCACTTTCTAGTAGAGCTGCCATATTTGAAATGGGGCAATGCTGGTACTCCTCAGTTAGGTCGCTATACTCTTGATGGGATAGTACTGCTGTAACAGGGCTTCTATAATTGTTGAATCTTCTCAGCGATAATACTATGCTTTTGTTGAGGCAATGCTAGTTCATCTTAGTGGGGCTGCTATACTTTTGATGGGACAACATCAGCACCTCTCAGTTGAGCTGCTACACTCTTATTGACAAGGCCCCAGCACTTCTCAACAGATGTATTTCTTTTTATTTTAATTGGTTATTTATAATGCGTGTACTACCCAGAGGTTTCTAAGCGTGGACCGAGGGAGTGAACCTGTGTTGCTCTGTCGTCTTGCTTCCAAGGCGAGCATGTTGCCCCTGAGCTATCCTTCTGATACTCTAAAGATCTGAAGTACATTTAATGATACATTACCAGAACTATTGAGCAAGTCTGTCATCAGAATAACTCCACACTGTTGTGGTTATACAAGAGCTCATGCATTTAAAGGGATGGAATTACTCAGAATGTAGCAGCACTATTCAATAACCCAAAGTTCTTAAGCATAGTTAATGTGAAAATACTACACTTCTCACCATTGGGACAGTACTGTCATTTCTCACAGAGGCTTCTACGCCTTTTATGGGGCAGCACTGATCCAGCCTACTGCTCACATGCTCAGAATTGTCATTTCTCAGAAGGACTGCAACACTATACCATTGTGCTCTGTATGTTGAGTGCTTCTTCACCACCAATGTGGATTCATGGCTCTCTCCCAGTGTCTAAATAGTAGATCTGTCTACATTCAATTGGCAACAGGCATGTCTGGAGCTGCCTGCTGTCCATAAACTGCCGCTCAGGATATTGGGAGCCGTGATGGGGCAAGGGATAGAAGGCTCGAGCCTGTCGGATAGCAGAATCAGCAGGGTCTTAAAACCTGCTCACTCCTTCTGGAGGGGCAATGGGGCAAAATGAGCCTGATCCCACATACAGGGTTTTTTTTACCCCTTTATCTCTCCTGAATGAGAGCATGAGCTCTCTCAGACACAAGTTATAACCCCTGCACACACATTGAATGAATATGGTATGGATCTATAGATCGAGAAAACTGGAGTGACAATTCAGAGTGTTTTAACAGAAATATAATTGTCTTCCCAGATGAGAGACTGACTCCATTAATATGCATGGGGTCACTGAGATGACCAAGAGTGAAACTGTATATTCAGTTGTGAGATTACCAGCAACGGTTAATACTTTGCTCGAAGGAGTGAGACGCCCACTCAATATATCACACTGTTTATAGGTGTGAGACCGATCCTGAATGCTTGCCCAAAGAGCCTTGGCCAGAGTTGCTCACTGAAGAAGTGAGCATGTGATCCGGGGTCTGCAGCCCACACACACGCAGGGGATTCCCATGCTCCCACTTGCGAGATTTGCACCAAATTAGTGAGATTGTGCTCCAATGTAGGAGGCACACGCACAGTCTTTGCTCTGACGTTTGACACACTCCCAGGATGGGGACGGCTGTTCGTTCTCCCATCCTAGTTGTGTTGCTCTGCCTTTTGAGGGCTACTACAACCTGGATGATTATAGAGGGGTGGAGTAGGGGCAGTGATGGCCTACTGGAATGCAAATCGAAGGCTTAAATCTCCTTCTTACTTGACTTTAGTATATGCAATACATGATAGCCAATGTTTCCACTGTTCTGCTCTGCACGCGCCTCCACCCCCCCTGTGCGCCATTGCGACTACATACAAATTTGCGCTCCTATAACTGCCAGTGATGTCACTCCCTGTATTTGGGACCTCCCCTCCATCCCCCCGGAAATTCATAAGTCGGCTCCCCTGTCTGCAGGAATGTGGGGGTCTGGGAAAACCGCGACAAGAAAGACTAGGTCATACTGACAGTCCCTTGACCATTACACCGAACAAAACTTTCCGAACCCATGTGCCTGGCAGTCGGCAGGTTTTGGCATAGAGAAGAACTGAGGTGTGGCGAATATCGTATTCAGTGTTTTTTCCAAGGTCACTTTCCTCATTTGCACTTTACTCGTGCATTTTTCTTCATTAGAGTTTTCCCGCGAATTATTTTTTATACACGTGTTTTTGGGGGTGGGGGACCGGAGGTTGTTTTCAGGGTGAGGTTGTGGGTTAGAGGAAATGTGCGAGAACTCGCCCCCCCCAAGCCCCCCTCCCCATTTAATAAAAATTTGAGGAAAACTAGCACAGGTAAAGTGCAAACGAGGTAAAACAAACACGTGTAACTAGCTAACATCCTAACGGAGGCAGCCTGCACAGAGAGCCCTGGGCTACAAATTAAATGTGTCCTTAGCTATGAAAGATCTTCATGTTTCATACCCTTCAGCCACAACATTCCCATGCGCCTGGGGAACAGGGGGGCTACCAATTCAAGTCACTATGATAAATGGTGTATTGGATCCGTTTGCTAGATGTGACCCTTACTGACTTCTACATGAATTATATTCTGACTATATTAGCAAACGTACATACATTTGGTCTCTTCCTTATTGTGAAGGTGATGATAGGTGTTTGAGATCTGATTGCGTGGCTCGCCTATCCTTTGACAGGGGCGTGGTTTGATGATTGATGGTGGGTATTAAGGTTGAGCTGGAGCAAGGCCCTGTGTTGGTGGAAGTCGCTAAGCTCATCTGAGTTGCCTTGGCAGAAGCCCTTTGAGGAGGCATTTGCAGTGAGTACATTGATGGGAACTAAGAATCCATCTTAGGGGGTACATCTCTCTCGGCGGCAGGGGCCTCCCTCTGGAACAGCCTTCCTGCCTCCCTGAAACTTGAGGAGGACCATCTCCGGTTCCGGAAGCACCTCAAAACCTTCCTCTTTGCTTCTGCTTTCTCTCCTCCTCTCCCCTGCTAAATTCCTGACTGAAACTGCACTGAATCTGCAACTGGGCCACTCTCACCGATCTCGGTCCCTGGCCCAGCCACTCTCCCCGTGCACTGCCTCCCTTGGCAACCACTGCACTGCAGGATTCTGTCTGTATCCCTACACCCCCCCCCCCCCTCCAGCACTTGTCTGCACTTACCCTGCACTTGCCACCAGCTGGCCTTTATTATTTATCCTGTTATTCTACTACCCCTGTACTGCACTGACCTTCTGCCTTTCCCCTTGCACTTTCCCTTCCCCCTCTGCCCCTGCACTTGCGCGATCTGAATGACACCTGGCCTAGTAGGATCCTTGTCTGTCTTCCCTTTGTCCCGCCTCGAAACACTTGTGTATAGGCGCGTTACAAATGTCTTATCATATCATCATATCTCCGTCTGGGCTTTGGAAACCTCAGAGCTGGGATCAGGGCAGTCCTCGAGCAAGTTTAAACCAGCATTGCTAATGCCAATAGGTTTTGAGTGTGGTATCTCTATTGCCACTTCATGCCGCGATGTTGGGCGCACTGGTGTTCGCATTGTTGGCTAGTAACCTGAACGTTTCCCTCCCCAGTCGTGTGAAGTTGCCTTACTGTGGCATAGAGCACAGTACAAGCAACACATTGTGTCATCGCCCTATGGCAACAGTCAAATAAAAATGTGAAGTAACATTTCGAAATAATGACTTTGAAGTAAATTACCTCAAATTATTTTTTTTCAGCTAATTAACATGGACCCCTAACGGCTTTCATTTTTATTCACAATCTATTTTTGACTACCCCATTCTTGGCTCACGTTTGTCCATCCCAGATTGAACATTCAAGATTGTGAACTGGGGTATAACATAGATACCTGGGTACATAAGCCAGTAAACCTCCAGGATTTCCTGCCCTTACCACAATACTTTAGGGCTTACCTGCCGCCTCCCTTTTGCAGAGGTGCAGTCCACCTTAAAGGGCCGACATGCATCCATGCGATCACAAACCAGTCTTCCTCTTGCTGCTTCCCGATGTTCCAGTGTTTTTAGTATCTATTTCCCTCCTTCCCATCCTCTTTTCTTCCTCTTGCTCATTTTCATTCGTCCAGCTAACGGAGGTCTGGATATCCATGGTGGGTGAACAGCACGTTACTCTACACAAAAACCAAAGCACTCTGAAACTACTGCAGTGGTGATTTGGTGTAGTTTAAGAGCACATTAACATAAGATAAAGCCAGCAAAAAAGTACACACTGACACAAGTGGCAAAAATAAGTAGAGTACTAAAGACAAAAAAGCACACAATTCCACCAAAAATAGTACAGCAGAACAAGCACTTGTGAAACCTCGGACATCTGGGACGCTTCCCATTGCATTTACAGAGGCAACCAATTGCAACTAAGGCACATTTAGACTGTTTGGAATGTTTTTGGCACTGATTTACATGCAAAGTAGGGAATCCTGACCTGTTGCTAAGGTCAGGATTCCCTACTTTTGAATCCTGACCTTAGCAACAGGTCTTCTCATTGCCGTCTACAAGAAAACTTAACGCACATTTTTGCTCCAGTAGGTGTTGCTAAAGTACAATCTTAGAGTCAGAACCTTTAAAAAAAAGTACACAGAGGTCTGGGAGCACCTTTACCAACAACTAACACACCCAAAAAACCTGTTCTGTGGGAAGTTGCCCACTCGGGAGGGTCTACTACCACGTTTTAGCTCACCGCTCTCTTCACAAAGGAGAAATATCCATTTGCCTATCAGTCTGGTCCCCCCCACGTGGATAGTCCAGCACCGAAATGCTAGGCAATTCCCCTCTGCACAAGAATACCAACAGCAACCCCATACACGTGTTTCAGCCTTGTTGGGGCCTCATCAGTGAGGTGGAGCTGTGTCTCTCTTAAGCAAAGCGAGCAAGGGGTCCATGTCTGGATTACCCTGGGTAACCTAGGGCGAGACCCCAGGTTCTTAAGATACACTTAAAAAATAAAAAAGTAGCTGTGCTCATTAGCAGCACTGATGTGCGCTTTGAAATCCGTTCTTGAGGGAAGGAAGGGCAACTGAAAAAAATATATGGACGTTGCCTGTCTGTTCTCGTATGGTGCAAAATAATCCCAACCGTTCTACAAATTCTACGTTCCTTAGGTTTGCTTAGTGCAGTGTTTTACTCCTTAAGCGCAAACTTGTTATTTTACGTTTTCATAGTTCTTGCCTTTTTTTTTGTTGCCTATCTCACGTACTCCAGCCCATTACTGTGACTACGTTATTGCTCTGCAATGCCAAGTTGGCATGATTTTCCGGTGAGCTTTCCAGTAATGTATATGCCAGGGTTCGACTGTAGTCAAATTGTTGCCTCTACCGAAGGCACCTTGTGACTAATTGGAACCCTTTGAAGGATTGCCATCTGGCAACGGTGTAGAAGCCCTAGGTTTTTTTTAATTTTTTATTAATAATAAAATGATGCAAGTAATTGAGTCTTTGGAAAGGGTGGTCTGCTAACCAAACCCTCTTTCACAAAGCTCCATGCCAAAAGCATAGTGTACACCAGAGCCCTGCCCCACCCACCAGTCTTCTGATTAGCAGCTTATGCTCCCCATTGGCACAGAGCAGGTTCAGAGGTTACAAGTGCCCTTGTTTGACAGCTGCTGTGGCAGCCAAGCCGCTGCAGCACAGAGGTGACATTTACATCTGCTCCTCGAGCCCCAAACCACAGAATTATGAAATATCATTCTGGTTGCAGTTTCATCTTGAAGCATAAGCCAAACCAGAGTTTGGGGGTATGGTGGTGGGTAGATTACAAAATTATTAAATACACATCTGATCTACAGCTCACATGTCAAAACTGTGAGCCCTGGCCAGCTATGGACAGCCTGTGTGTATTCCCCATAGACTGTCTCTGTGCTGCAGCTAGCAGGACACTAGCTAGTGGGAGCAGCTGCTCTTTTGATCCTTTGTGAAGTTGAGTAACACTTCTCTCCAGCAAACAGCCCTTGGAAGGGGCTGTCCTGTGGAACAGGATTCAAAGGGCATATACACTACACAATGGGTCTAGCCTCTCACAAGGGTGTTGCATAGCAAAGGGCCTTTGATGTTGTGGGTTTGTGATGGGGCTCATGATTAGTGTAGCCATAGGGGGCTCGGCATAGTAAGGGAAGCGTACTACCATGTTGCTTTTCATTACACCTCCCCTTCCTTCCTGTTTCCTACTCTTCTTTTAGCACAAAGAACTTTGGGTAAGATGCAATAAGGCAAAGACCACTTGTTACCTTAACAAAGATTGGACCCCTCAAATCGGGTGTGGACTTTTGCCTATAAAAGGGCAGGGCTCCCACTCCTCCTTCGATTCACTGTTTGACCATGCAGGACTTTGGGGAGAGTTAATAATTCCAAACCCCTCTGGCCTTGAGGTGAAAGAGTGCTCCAAGGCAGATGCAAGCTCTGCTCCCTACCCACTCCCAGGTCTCATTGGGGGCAATTCTGCTGAGGACGAAGGAATGCCTGTCTTCTTACAAAACTCCCTAGGTTGGGAGAGCAGAGACAGAAAGGAATCGAGTTCATCTATAGCCCCTGAAGTGGGTCTCACAGAATCCGGAGAGGCAGAACAGCCAGGATGCATGCTTTTCATCGCATTCAAATCATGTTCACTGCACTAACAAAATGGATTAACCAATGCTGCTTTTGGCATTCTCTCAAATTTTGAACCACCAATGTGTTGCATCCATCAAACCAGCTTGCCGCCGCCTCACACCAAGCAGAGCACGTCACCTGTTCAGCTTGTTTTGCTTCACAACCAGCTTGCAGCTTTGGACAACTTTGAAGCTGTGATACTGGTGATCCCATAGCAGTTCAAGCAGCTGGACCTGGACTCGAACTCTAGGAGCATTGCATCAGTCGTAAATCCAAACCAGCAGGTTACAACTTCTCAAACTGATTCTACCTTCGAACCGGCCCTTTTGAGCCAAATGCACTGCAACGCTCGTAGACCGCACTGAGTTCCCGCTTCGAACAGACTCGACGCTAGTTCTCTGCTTGACCCAGTACAACTCGTCACACCTGAACCTGCCTTGAACTGCATTTTCAGCATCTTGAACCCTGGGTTCGACACTGTCAAACTGCCTAACATTGGAATCCAGTACTTTGCCATTGTCATGGGTTCCACATTTTGGGGCCTTAGGGACTGGTTAAGTCCCCTTTGCACCCTTTTCCTACAAGTCTTAACCTTTTTGAACATTGTGGTGCTTTATTGACTTTTCCTCTATATATCCAGAAGGCTTGCATCATTACGTTCTGCATTTCCGTCTCCTTTTACAGTGGTGGGTTTTTAATAGTGTTAATAGTTAGTTGTATAGTTGAATTGTTTGATTAAAGTATATACAATTGTATTGGACCTAGAGTGGACATTTTTATTTTAGAACTGATGTAATATTGCTGGTTAGGGGTCTACTAGTAAACGTTCACAACCATTCTGAGAGCATAGCCTTCCCTCGGCCCACGTTGCCACAAAAAGCAAAGGAGGTATGTCTCTTAGCTGTGCCTGTTTTAGCTTTGATTGGGATCGGTGTGGTTAATGAAAGTGTGGTGACCGAGTAGGTGGTTTGGCCACTACTCTCGGTGCACTCCTGCAGAGCAGAAGTCCTTTTTATCGCGACCACTCCTTTTTTTTTAAAGAACCTGAATTCTCAGATATCTGCGATTTGTTTGTTGGTTGGCCAGTGTTTGAAGAGGGGTGGGGTGGGGGGGTTAAAAGTGGGGGATGTGGTGTCGGCGTTGTACCCTGTGTCCCATGCACAACATTTCACCACAGACCTCGCCTTCCTACTTTCGAGCAGTCCAACAGAAATTGTGCTTGCCTGTAGCAGAGTGCGAGCGGCTGTGTAACCAAAGGTAAATGAATGACACATTTTCCGTCCTGCTGCTTCATATCTTTGAAAAGCCACAAGCAAATGTTCCCAAAGTTTTGTCAAGACGAAAGAAAAGCCAGATGTTACCCTCGCAGCTGTATGGGCAGGGTGGACTTGTGAATATACGATTGTGGTCTGTGTTCTGATCAGAGCAGCCTCCGCTTTTTGATTTCCCCTGAAACCGCCCTCCTTACCACAAGGCTACATGTACAGCAGATCCCCGCTTCCAGAGGCCCCTGGGTGAGTGAAAGGGTGTGCAGAAACTTCCACTTGCAAGGATGATACTCAGCCTCTTGAGTGGTGGGTCTATAGTAGCCTTGTGAGCACACGTGTCCTGTCCTTGTGAGCAGATTTGATTAAGCTGGACAATTTTACGGGCTGGGCATAGTTGAGTGATGTCTCGATGAGAGGCTCTAGTTGTCATAAGGCATAGGCTTGAACAACCCCTAGGTGTTCCCTGCAGTAGATTAAGAGCATTGCAACATTCACAGCTCCGGAAAGGAAGTGGTCTACTCCAGGAGTCAAAGGGTAAAAAAAGTAGTGGAACTATGCTCCCATCCTCTTCCCCCATCCCCTATCCCATACGCACCCCCACTATTCAAACCCCATACCGGGTTCCTACTTTTCCTCCACTCCACCCCGCTGTGTTTTACAACAGTTCTATCAAGAGTGAAGAAAACAGTGATGTCCACTTCGACCTCTGGCCCACTCTTTGATATGCACCATTCCTCGTAGCTTCACAAGCGGCCTCTACAAGACAGCCCCTCTGTGATTGGGCGATGCAGGTGGCAGGGCCAGCGAGTGACGCCAGGCACAGATATTCTTTGGAAGGCAATAGGCCGAATTTATTGTATTTCTTACATCACCAAAAATGTGAGCGAGACATAATGAATAACATAAAATGGTTACGTTCTTATTATGTCATATAGTATGTCATCAGTAACAACATCATTGATTGATTGTTTATTTATATAGCGCCTATACACAATGTGTTTCAAAGCGCTTCAAGGAGGGAGGGAACATAGGAAAAATACAGTTACATTCAATAAAAGTCCTTGAAACAATACAGAATGTGAAAAATAACTATCGTAATAGGCCTGCCGACATTTCAGATAGTGCAAGTGCATAGAACAAATAAGGCAAAGAGGGAAAGGAAAAGGAGAACAAAACAAGCAGTAACATTACTATGCCTGATGACATTTGTAGTGCAAGAGGTAAACAAGAGGAGGGGTGGGAGGAGGGGACGGGGGGATAAGAGAGGGGAGAAGGGGAATAACAAGACACGCTACTGTGCAAATTTGTCAGCGACAAATTAATAGAGCAGGGGAGGGGGAGGAATTAGACGACAAGGAAGGGAGGAGGGGTGACGGACAAGCTGCTATCAAAAGTCATGGGAACAAATGATAAGAGTAAGTGCTAAGTGGGGGGGAGTAAGAGAGGAGCAAGAAAGATAGAGGGGCGAGGTGTAGGAAGGTGGTGAAAGAAAGAGAGATTAGTGGAGGGGGTAATGGGCAGAAAGGCAGTTTAGGGGGGTAAGGGTGCACACACACTCGCGGGGGGCGGCGATCCGGCATACCACGGTAGAAGGGGCCTTCGTTGTGGGCCTTAGGTGGTGTGGCCGGCTCACGCCTCCCAGCTGCAGCCATTGGCTAAAGGGGCCATGGTAGCCAATAGGAGGGGGGGCAGGGGCTGGACCACATCAGGACAACAAATGCATTGAGAACATGAAAACACAACGGCCATCTTAGAAGGCCTCCAAGCATGGAGGCAGCATACGGCAAGAATAGAATGTTGATGAACCCAAGTGGGTTCTACAAAAAGCACGTCATGCTGGCCACGCGGGACCAAACGTCATCAATGACCTACTGAGTGTGGGGGGTGGGCATGGCCATCGCCCCCACGCTCTGGAAACTGGCCTTAGGTAAATATGTGATTCCCCCTAAACCGGCTAGACCCCCAGACCCGATTTCCCCAACCCCGATTATACACAGATCTGTGAGAACCCCTAGCATGACACCTCACTGTTCTGCACTGAACCTTGGACCAGAATATAAATCGGCAATAAACCTCCCCTCCAGTAACCGAAATTGTTGAGCCCATAATTCGACTCCATTCAATGTTCCACAGCCTACTGACCAAGGGCACCCCCGCTCCACTTTCCTGCACAGTACTTATGATGGCCTTTTTCGAAACCCACTAAAATCTGACGCTAGGACCCCACAAAGTCCACAGGTGCCCGTGACAGAAGCTGCCCCGTAATTTCTTGCATGCCCCCTTCTTGTTGGGAGGTACACTGCACCCCTCTTTGCCCTTAGGTGTGGCCCAAGGGTATTACACCATCCGATGCACCCCTCTGGCCCCTCACCTACACATAGCACCCCCGCTTGTTCTGGTGCAATCCACTGGGTAGGATGCCCCGGGGTCACTCCCCCGGTCGCAGTGTCCTCTAGAAATAAAAAAATTAAAAAAAGATTAATACAGATCACATGCTTTAACTTGTAAAATATACGCAAACCCTAACCTAACCACGCAACTTAAAAAGCCAAACCTGTGCCATGTGCAAAAGTCCCTTGGCTGTGCCCTGAACCTGACCGCACACCCCTCCCCCGACTGCACCATTGGCGCCCCACAATGACCTAACGCTCTGGTCACTAACGAACCCCTCCCTTGGTGCAGAGCTAGCCAGACCCACTTGCCTTGTCCGTACCAACCAACGGTGCAGCCCCAGAAGCCCACTTGATGTACAAATACGACCTCGCCAGCCCCACACCAACCACTGGTGTGCCAGGCAACACACTGCTCCCGGGCACCTACAAGGTTAACCGCAGAGTAGTGCTAACCATAATCTCATGAAGGACCTGTACCAACCAACGGCGTGCCCCAGAAGCCCATCCAATAGCACCCTCCCCTGCCACACACCAACAAGTGGATGCCATGCACCCCGAAAGGGCAGACATCTGGGGACAATCAATCACAACTCCTCCCAAAAAAACTTAATCTGAAAATCTTTAAGTAGGGGCATTTCCCAGCAGGGGGGTGGCCCTTGTCCTGCCACACCTCCTGAGAAACAATAAACGTGGAGCCAATAGACCTGTGGCCTGCGTCAAGCACCCCCCGGATCAGGATCTACCGGCCCCTGCAGACCCTACTTGCCCCAAAGCCCCCACCAGCCTCCCCTCCAGAGGGGACCTCACATACAAATGGCTCCGGACACTAGGTCTGTCGCCAGGAGGGGGAAGGAGACGGGCATCCATCCCACCAGCCCCCAAGAAACCAGAACCGAAAAACCGGTCTTTCAGAAGGGGCACTGCCTTGCAGAAGAGTGACCCTTCACTCGCCACACCTTTTGCGAAACGATACCTGGGGAGCCCCACAGACCCTTGACCTGTGTCCAACGACACCCAGATCCAACTCTGAGCCCCTGCAGCCCTACCTGCCCGAAGCCCCCCACCCAAGCTCTGCTCCAAGTGGGACCCCACACACAAATTGCTCTGGACACCAGGACTGCCACCAGGTGGCAATCATCTACCCCACAAGCCCCCAAAACCGCAACTGAAACCTGTGACTCTGTAAGGCACGGTGGCCCACAGAAGGGGGTGGCCCCTTGAGAAACGAGACTCATGAATGGTGGGGGCCTGGCAACCAGACTCCCTCCAGTATGCCTTAGATCCCAATCCCTAGGCCCTTGCAGACCCTACCCGACCACAGCCCCCTGCCCAGCCCCCACTGAAAAATGATACTCCACTTGCCCCCTGCCCAGCCCCCACTGAGACATGATACTCCACTTGCTCCAGACGCCCGGACTGCCACCAGGGGCAGGCATCCATCCATCACAAACACCTTGTGAACTCAAAATGGAAAAACTGTCTTAGCATAGGGCAGCGCCACTGCCACACCCCTTTTGGGAACAATACCCGAATGGCCTGACCACAACCGCGGCCCCACAAAACAATGGACCCTAAATTCACACCATCCTGCCATCCCTGCCTACCTTTAATGGAGGACAACAAATACCAGAATGCAATTCCTTCAATGGAACCTGACCCATGCCAAATTGTATTTCGGCCAAAGATAAACAATGTCCTTTGCTCCTCTCCTTGTGACCATGGGGGTGTGGCCCCTGTGATGAATCAACTTCCGGGGCACTAGTGGTCCAAGGATGAATATCAGTTTCTACACCATCAATCAGCCTCACACCTCTAGTACACCAGAAGGGATCCGAACAGATTGGAAACGCAAGCAAATGGTAAACCTCCTTGTCCAATTTTGGTAACGGGGACGGAACAGCAGGTCTAGCTCCTGAAGGTCGTGGGTCGCTGGTTAGTTGCAACACAGCAAAAATACAATCATTACCCAATGATTAAGGGGACTGTTCAGTCAAGGTTGTATATCTACTTTATTACTATCACAACAGACAGTTCTTGCACACTACAAAATACAACCCACCCTGTAAAGGAATGCAGGGGACCGTGTTTCAAAGAAGGGGGTGCACTCTGGATACTGGTGGGTAGTCGGTAAAGTAATTCATCGCAATAGTTCAAGGATATTTGGTTTCAAAACAAATGGAGCAATGGGTTGTAGGGTCATTCAGAGAAGGTCCAGGGGGACAGAATTATTATTACATGTTTTCACCCCTTTACCTTTTCTGTTGCAAGTACACTGGTTATGACCTCATGCACACAGGAGATTGCTGATGGGGGCCCCGTATTGTTCATTAAGGTAGGCTTAGCCTACACCAATAACTGTGGGCCATGTGGCTTTAACAGAGGTCTGAGCCCTCTTTTGGAGAGGCAAGAAGAACACAGCATTGGACCCTGGCTGAACATACAATCTGGCTTACTTCTTCCACCAGCGAAGGAGGGCCAGGACCTCCAAGAGGGAAGCAAGATCCCTCCTTCCCCTAAACATCTCCCTGGTAACGGAGGGAGATACTGAATCCAGAGGACCCTTCAGCAGCTTCAGAACTGGCACACAGCCAGCACACAGCGTGCCATGCTATACTCTGCAGCAAGCTTCCTAGTTGGGAAGTGCCAGAGAGTCTCTGAATCAAACTAAGGACAAGGCCGCAACACTCTCCTCAGCTTTGGGCTGTCCGCCTTAAAGCATCTACTGACGTCCGCCATAAAGGACATTTTCAAGCCAGTTGAGCCACTCGAGCTGCAACAGACTGCAGCGCTGACTGTTACGCCGCAGTCGCTAACGCTTTCCGAGGCACCTGGACCAGTGCTTCAGACCTGCCAGCCAGCACTGAGACAACAATTCCTGACCCCAAGCCGCTGTGAAGGCCAGCTTGCAACCGTCCATCCAGCCTCGCCCGCTGTACTGTCTGCCGCCTGATACCCACAGCCGTCCCCCATCTTGAACTCCCTCACAAAAACTGCAAAGTGCCCTGAAACCACTTTACACTGTCAAACACCAACTCCTACAAGCACAAGGTAAATTTATGGGTCCCACCCATCTTTCTGTCTGTTGTGGATCAATGGATCGCTCTAGTTAATGGAGCTCTGTGGTTCCTGATTAAAGCGGCAGGTCTCCCTTGAAGCAGCGGAGAGAATAGACTTTGTCTACTGCAAACCACATTCTCGTACCTTCAGAATGGAGTCCCCCTACGGGGTTTGCCTACTTTAAACATGTAGTCCTAGACCTGACCGGTCACAGCCTTTCATACTGAGAGGCGGGAGCTGGCTTCAGGTTGACACAGTACATGTCAAAGGTTGATGGGGTTTCTTGTCTCCTTTGTTAAACTCTGCAGCCAGGGCCCCATGTGGGCCTGTTAGAATTAAACTGATTAATGCGATGCTGCCACCAGCAACAGATCCTAACCAAAGGTAAAGGGCGGTTCCATGGAGACTTAGTTAGGCTGGCCATGGCAGGCAGAAGGATTGGCTCTCCCTCTTCTGAGTTGACTGGGGAAAACCTTGGCTGTCATATCCCAACTAAACTTGACTGGTAGGTCTGTGCCTGTAGGCTGTATCCACCCAGAGTACCGAACCCCAGGTGAGCGCACACCCACCTTGCGGCTGGTCCAATTCCTCACAGCTCCACAAACAGCCCCATCGGAGAGGTCCAACATGGCCTCCTCCTCGGCAACACAGAGGAACCTAGTATGACCCATTGCAAAGCCTTGCCCCCTCCCCCCCCACCGCCTTCACAAGGTGCAACACTATATGGGAACAAACCACCCTTATAACTGTTCACCAGCCTGTGCCGCTATGACATCCGTTTCTGGAAAATGCAATATTCACGCTTGCAATGCCACTCCCGGGCTATAAAACCCATGCACAAATGATGGCATTCACCACTCCCCAACACAGTCCTGTGATTGTCAAACCACTTTGAGAGATGTCTGGACCCGTGATTATGCGAGAGTGTGACCCCAAAACAATGTAGACATTAAACCATGTTCACGCTGGGAGTACGCTTGTCGCCCACATCCCGATCATGGACCACCTCCTAACATATTTGAACTAACCACTCGCTTTGCACATCCCAACTCCAGGCACGTCTGCCGATGTGTGGCGCCCTTTTGAGTGGCGCCAGAAACTCCCATGTCCTAGTGTTGAAAAAAGGCGCACACAGATTAAGGACACCCACCAACATGCAAAGCATACGCCCAAATATGCAAAAATTACAGACGCAAGCCAAAAGCACAAACCTATGTAATCAAAGTCAGTCCTAGAAACAGATCAGGAAAGCTTCGCAGAACAGGCACTCATCATTAGAGGGGAACACACATGCAGGCACACCAATTTGGCAACAAAACTACATTTCCTCACGACCACAATAAACGCCTTACATACGAGTAGAACAATGGCCACTTCTCCTAAACACAATCAAAAATAGGGGTTTACAATATACATTTAACTTTAATATGTGGCTTTCTGGTAACAGGGAGCCTTGACTATAGGCAACAAGGAGACAAATTAACTCTTCGGCTTGGGGACAAACCAACACACAGTACATTATGAAACAAACGCACTAGATACGTATCTGCGGCAGGGCAGCCAAAGGATTAGATCCGAGAGTATAGACTTCGCATTTTTGTACAACCAGGAAACCACCTCTTAATAAAACACATACCTGTTGCCTGTCTGAGAAAGACAGCAAAAGATGAGGCAACAGTGGGAACGGTTTGAAGGCCATAACAAACGCCAGAGAAGGTCAAACCATGCTAAGCCCGTGCACACCAACAAAAGGTAAAGGGCAAACCTAAGTGGGGGTTACTGCTGACTGCCAACTTTATCTAAAGATTATACTGTGCAATACACTAGGTTGACTGGCATGGTTCCTCGTAGAGGGCAGGCATTTCTACTTTCAATTCAGAGATCCGGAATTCCTTCCTAAATTATTTTGAATTTTATTCAAATTTAGAGCCAACAACCGATGTGACCTCTTTGTATATATCTCTTATACATTTCAGTCCTTTAATCTTATTTCCCACAAAATATCTAATTGCACAATCAATAATCATTGATAGTTCATTGTTTTGCATTATGAACTAGCCAATATAATGAATAAATCATTGCACTATAAATTCCATTTTGAATAAGCCAATTGCACATCTGTATAAAAGTAATATATGCAAAGTATTGAGGGAAATAGTGCTTTTATCATTTCACCCTTCCCTTCCTCCTTCATCCCTGTGTTACTGCTACCGCTTTTCCAGGCCACCCTGAAGACCCCTGCCTACCAATTAACACCCTTTTTACTAATTGAGGGTGACAAGTCCAGCCTCTATATGGTTTGATCCACTTGATGACCCTGTGACATCAATTCACGATACAATATGAGTGTTCATGTCATGTCGTTCAACAAGTATGGACTGAAACACTTTGCTGCAGTCCAGCAGGCCAAAGCCAACTGGTGCCGCACTGGAACCGTTGATAAATGCAACTTAAACTGAAAACAAACCACCCTCACACGTTAATCGTAGAGAGCGATCAATCGGGAAAATCGCATTGCCCAATACACCCTCCCGTGCGTGTGCGGCTCTGCCCCTAGTGCTAGAACGTCACTGAGCTAAAACAAAAGCCAGCTGGTAAACGTAGCGCCTGATAGGACCAACGTCACGCTGGGAGGGTAGGCAGTGACGTGAAAGGGTCACAGGGATTTTGGCAGTTGCCAAAATAAAGTAAACCTGTTAAGGCAACCGTGGCCTGTGTGTCTTTGTGTGCGGTCCACTTCCACTCAAACTTGAGCTGGACCACCTGAAGTTCCGGGAGCAGCTTAAAACGTTCTTCTTTTCTGCTTTCTCTCTCTCCCTCCCCTGATGACCTACCTGTCTGCTGTAATGACTGGCTACTTGGCTACCCTGAGAGTCACACTCTGTACTCTTTCTTGATCAAGTCACCCTTGCACGGTCTCCGAACCTACCAGGCAGTTAGGGGATGTAATTGTAACCCTAGAGTCCCTTGTTCTCCTTGCAAAACCCAGAGCCGCACTGCCCTGGCTGCACTTGGTGCATTGCTGCCTTGTTTTCCCCTTCCCTCTCCCTTGCACTTCTCGTTCAATCTGAATGACACAAGGGCTAGTAAAATTATTTGTCTTGTCCTCCCTGTCTTGTCACGCCTTGAAACACCTGTGTACAGGCGAGTTATAAATGACTTGTATCAAATCCTACAAGCACCTTGTGCTCCCTCCCTTTATAGCCCGCCCAAGAGAAACCCCCCTGGCACCATGCTTCCGGCGCCGAGTGGTGGTGCCCCACAGTGACATCATTCCGCCGGTCAACCCCCGGATGAACTTCTGGCACTCGCTCCTAGTTCTTCTACCACACCTTCCAAGCCGTCGGCCGGGCTGCTATTTGAAGAAGCGGCATGGACAGGAAGCAATTTACGATAGAGAAAATGGAAGCCCAGTTCATCGTTCACACACAGATCAATCTACTGGATGTCCTGGGCCCCAAACACGCATCCTGCTTTGCATACTTGCAGTGTTTCTTGTTGCTAGCCCTTTCCTTGCCTTCTACAGGCAAATACACAGCTTGTCGCACGTGTGAGCTTGTCGCATCGAGCTTAGTGCAAGGCCCAGTGATGTTAGCTTCAGGAGCAGCATCCCTAAGCAACTGGCATTTCTCTTCCAGACTTGCTTTTCATTGCTACCCCGCTCTTCAGGTGATTGTGCACCACTAACTGAGTTGCTTTATTATTGGTATTGTGGCTCAACGGATACCTATGGACACTCTGGACACTCTTTAAAATGCATTCTAAAATGTGTTTCCTTCTTTGTTATAGTGGTATTGAGAGGCCCCGCCCATATTACCCCGGCAACAGCTTATTTACGGCAGGCACGCACATCAGCTGTTTGCTGGGTGAGGTGGGGTCTAACTCTTTAATGCTTGGTGTGTTTTTCCATTATTGCCCAAATGTAATGTATAATTGTATACCGTTAGTGTAACGGAAAAGGTGAACTCTTGAAGCGAAAAGCTGACGCTTATGGACAGCACTGTGCTTCGTCTTGAAAAAGTTTTGTACAGAATTAATTGCACAAGCCATGGGCCATGATCAGGAGGGTCTTTGTCTGAGCACGGTACAGCACGGCTTTGGGGCACCCAAGTCTCACTGTGGGTTGCTTGCCACCGGCTCAGAGTAAGTGACTGAAGGGCTGTGTGTCTTGCGTCACTGAGTCCTTTTTACATAATTGGCTGCTTCATTATCTCTTTTAATCATGAAAAAGAAAACGATATCCTCTAGAAAGGATATTCTGTCAGCTCCTTTGGTTTTCACTAATCAAAGAAATAGTATATCGAGGGCTTTGGCATTACCCCTGCCCCCATCGCCTGAGAAAGAGAGTGAGGAGACGCGGTATGGGATGGCCACTGGCCCCGGAATTACGCTAATGAATGTTAAGCCCCCTGGATCAATCGCAGTCCCTTTTTATATAGAAGATACTGTCCTGGATATTGGCACAACAGATAATGTTGCTTTGAGTCCACTCACTATTCCGAATACTATTGGTGGCCGGGTCTTGGATCGGTCCTTTCTGGACACTCCTCCCATTTTTTTTGTTGTTGGGTGAGATAACATTATTAGGCTTATCGCAACATTTCGAGGGGCTGGAGGGGGGAAATCCTGATAGTAGCGATAAGCAAACTCCTGAGTCCCTCAAAAGGTCTTTTGTCCAGGAGGGAAGAACTTTAGTAAACCCAATTCTCGACTGGAAGGCGGAAAGTCATGATTGAAATTAAAATGCAGACAACCATTTTGAGAGAGATAGTTAAGGTGCTGAGTAATGCCACAGGCTGCTGTATGACAAATCTAAAGGAAAGAGTCGGTCACATAGTCAGCGAAAAAAGGACCTTGGCTATGAAGCCACCGATGTGGGCTGCACTCCCAAAATCCACATGCGTGGTTTTTAATTATTTGAAATGTTCAATTTATATATCAATTATTCCAATGATATCTTAGTTAATTCTTTGGTTGTATTCGTAAGTAATTATTATTTCCCATTTTTTGCACAGATGCGTGATAGGACAATGCATTTCGGACATATGTGTCCTTCATCAGGGCCCGTTAGATCCTCCCATATAGGTCAGACAATTAGAATGTATTGTCCAGTCACAGAGTCAACATTTTTTTAGAACCACAATTCACAATCGACATCAAAATTTCCAATTTTTAAAACACAAACAGATTCGTCATGAGTTAATTACAAATTTGCATCAACATCCATTGCGCATGTACGACATGTTAATATGTTCAATGGTTAAGCAATTATTACAACAGCTGTAAATCGATATAATTAAATCATACTTGAGTTATGTAGAATTATGATCAAAGGGAAATGAGACAAAAATGAGAGAAAGAGAAGAAAAACCTCAATTAGATCCCAAAAACTCTATTAATAGTTGAAAATCAGTTTAGATGCCCTCTTGCTTATTTCGATTCATGTTCCCCAAGCCATAGGTTTCAGTGACCTGCTACTCATAAATGTTTACTGGAATCCAATGGGTATTGAAAAAAATGATTTGGAAAGTACACTTGAGGCTGAATATCTTGATAGATGAGTGGGTCTATGATGTACCTGGTGGTGGTGTTGTTCTGGCAGGGGACTTGAATGCGAACTGTAAGGAGGCATCTGACAATGTGCAGGAACTCCTATCTTCTATTGCTAAGCCTTACTGTTCACAAGAAAGGGAAATTAGTCGGGTGCTCAGTGGCTTAACTTTGCTGAGGGCTGGGGGCTGGTATTGGTCGAGGATGCCACTCCAACCTGGGAGTCTAGCTCTATTTCTACCTAAGCAACTATTTTAGTACACTACATGATTTCAAGATTGGTCATTCACAGTATAGTGACCACGCAATGCTATGTCTTACCCTGTGACGGATTTTTAAGGTATCTTTCCCTTCGCCTGCTTGGGTTAATATTGAAGTTAATGTTGGAGGGAACCGATTTAAAGTGGTCGCTGGCTAAGGCCCAAAAATTGAATGCCACTCTGCTTTGTGATTTCAATTCCTCTACTTTTTAATTTAAGGCATTGAATTATTCACTGATGCATTTTCTAGGCTATTTGGAAAAGAACATGTCATTACTCCATTCATACACTCATTTGTCCATGGGTGGAGCATTAAAGCACAAGCATGCTTATGATTCTGAGGTGAAAGAACGTAAAGCCAGTCTCCAAAAAGCAGTTAGAAAGATACAGAAAATAGGGGGCCTAGCACGACTGCAAAGATACAGATAACAAAACATAGACAAATGTACAAGATCTGGTTGAAACTGTATTGTCGCTCTCCACCGAAGGGACAGCAAAGCTATGTTGGCATCGCTTAAGGGTAACAGTTCCCACAACTTCTGGGGGCTAGTAAATAGCACAGAAGTAAAGCAAGTGCCGTTAATTATTAATCTCATAGCTGAGGTCAGAATGGCTGAAATATTTTGAGAACATATATATAAGCCTCCAGTGTCGACAACACGAGAGTGGATGGTTACGAGTGGTATCTGGATATGTCCATTGAAAATATAGCTAGGATCATTGGTAAACTGAAAACATCTAAAGCAGCCAGTCCCAATAAATGTGACCTATGTGATCCTAAAACAAAATGTGGATCTATGGGCGAAAAATCTGCTCATCTACTATTGGGATATAGTTTTAAGTAGGAATATCCCTTCAACCTGGCAAGTTTATCATGTCATCCCAATTTTCAAGAAAGGCTGCAGGTTGTGCCCCATGAACTATAGGCCCATTGCTCTAATGGACGTGGAATCAAACATTTTCGCCTGAATATTACTGGACCATATACAGATCTGGTGTGATTCTAACAACATGCTAGACTATGGACAATTTGGATTTTTCAAAAATATGGGAACTGATTGTGGGGGACTCCTCTGAATACATGTGAGCAGAAGTGCATGGTGTAATAATGCATTACCTGTTTTTAGTGGCCTCCATGGACTTGTCCATGGCTTTTGACATGGTAAATAGAGTACTGCTTTGGACTAAGCTCTCAAATGTTGGGATGCCCAAGGGTATGTTAAGCATCCTCATTCAACTACACAGAAACTCTCAAGATTAATGTATGGCTGAACTTCGATGGAAAGATGTCGGCCAGTATAACACACAAAGGGCTCTGCCAAGGATGTATGACAGGACGGGCGCTAGACCTAAGTGGTATGATGTTACCCAAAATTGGAACTCTTTGAGAGTGCAGGCGGCTGCATATGCTGGCGACTTTGCCTGGATGGACTGCACACCCATGGGGCTGCAGAGGTTGATCAATGCCTTTTGGTTTATACATGGAGGAGCTAGAGCTGAAAATGAATCCTTCCATAACGGTAACTGTGTGATTTGGTAAGAGGGCACGTGGTATTATGAAGTTCCGCTGGCAATGGGAGAAAAGGGTCCTACTGACTAAAGGCATCATGCCAAATTTCTGCAATCCACTCAAAAAATGTTGATGGCATTTGCTTGAAAATAAAAGCAGCCGCATCGGCTAAGCAGATGAGGCTAATTGACCAGAAATTTGGGAAATTGCCATGGCTCCCTGTAGGGAGTATTACAAAATTAAAGTTTTACCAAGATTGTGCTATGGCATAGAATGTTTCCCGTTATGGATTCTGACGTTTTTTTTAAAGTAGTGGAGCGTTATGTGGAGGGGGGGGTCCCTTTTCATCTATCAAAGTGTGTCCCCATCCAATTAATAAGGTATTAAATGGGTTTACAGTGCATAGCCAGCATCATGCAATGGAAAAGACTCTCATTCTTGAGAAAATGTCAACTGTATCCTACTGAGAGTCTTTATAATCTGCTGGGGAAGCAAGATCCTGAAGGCTTTATTTAAGAGCTATGTACCAAAGGCACAACAATCCTATGCAATTTGGGCTCATCCATGCAAACTCCAATAGATAATCCTAGGAAAACAAAAAATCTTATGATGGGTAATGATTGGCACACAAACAATCTGGAAGCTGTGGGATTTAAACTATATTCTCAGGCAGGCATCTCTCAGTGCAAATGGTTCCCTGACATGGAACAATACTTGAAGGCTTATCCAAATACAGGTGTGCGTAACAATATAACTGCGCTTTCGTTTCAATGTACTCAGTACCAAGGATATTTTATTCAGTAGGAACATGCTGGTAAACAGGAATGTACACACTAGATTCTGTCAGAATCCGGAGGTAGTGGAATCGTTATTGCTACTTGTTTGCCCTACTCGATTATCAGTCAGATTGCAATACTTTGCTATGTTTGTATGTGATACACAACGGGTGTTCAGAGACCAGTAATGGATTTCCGTGTTTTATGGCCATTCTTTGCCATTAAAGATGAGATTTCTGTTGTTTGTTCCAAACGAATGTAAACTTGCATAGGGGCAGGACAGGGGAGATATAAATGACTGTTATCTGGTTCAATCATGTTGGTCTTCTTAAGCAGGTCTATGAGAAATGTTATAAATAATACGATGCGCTGGCAATAGGATTGGTTAATCATAGATTTTTTTTTCTTCTTATTGATTGGTTCATTGTGCACACGATTAACAGTCAAGAGTATTCTTGCATTTTAGCCAATGTTATGCATTGAGTTTATTTAGGTTTTCCTTCTTTTCTTAATGGTCTGTGCCTTTTGTTTTAATGGTGTAAATATGTTTTCAATTGTTTTGTAAAGGTTTTATAAACCAAATACATTTGAATAATAAAAAATGTTTTTAAAAGTTTGTCGCAAAAAATGGGCCAATTGCATTGACACCGTCTGCTTTGAAATCAGGCGGGGTGTGTGCATAATTTTGCCCGCCTCAGAGCCACACAATGGCCAAGTCAAGAAAACATGGAAAATGACATGCACTGTCTGCACCTCAGGTTTCTTTTCCGGCTCTCGGAGGTGCCCGCGGGCGCTTTCCATTGGGTCGGCCAGTTCTGATGCCTTCTTTTGTTTCTCTTCTCTTTCATCTCTCACTAAATGATGCGGTGTGAAAATCTGTAACCGGTGCTCAGTTAACATCCTCTGTGCTGGTTTAACTGATATCGCATTGTACACTCTGTAAACAAACTACACAGTAAGGCCCAGACTGCATCAGGCACTGTGTAGATTATATTGCCGCGTGCTCTTAAGAGGTGACGTAATTAATGGAGCGCCTGGACCTGTGATGTTGAAAGGGGGGCAGTAGGATGTGATCGGAATGCGCTTGTTGGTGCCATCAAGGTACAGCGGAGGAATGGGTAAGTGGTGAGCCAACAAGTCGGGACTTGTCCATGCACTGAAAGGAACATTTCTTTAAGCTGTTCATGTGCCTCGGGGCAGAACTGATATGGCAGAGGGTGGATCAAGTTGTAAAATGAGTGGGTGCTGCAGGGTTGAGGTGCATTGGCAGAGCCCTGTGGTAGTACAAAATATCAGGCAGTGCTTGGTTAGGGCCATTGATGGGCTGCGTGTTGGAATACAGTGCTCGGCATGGAACTGTTGGGCTTTCTTGGAAGAGATGTGTGCCTGTCTCCGTATCATGTAGCTGAGTCCTTCGGCCCAGTGATGGGGTACATTGGCTGAGCTGACACCACGCAATGCTGCATTGTCTGCCTTCTATTTTCTATTTTCTATTTTCTTCGAGTGAAGTAGTATTTTAAGATGTAAAGCTTTCTTTCCTACACCTTCGGATCTCCGGCAGGCAGGCCTTCACCAGAGTCTTTTTTCATTGCATTCTCTACTGAAGGCTTTGGAGCCTGAAACTCCCAGGCTGGCCTTGTCCCTCAACCAGGCAAGAGTTTTGTTTGATAAGGACTCCTGTGGCTCAGGACTTGCAGTTTGTGACACTTGTAATCAGTGCTCCAGATAAGATTTTGAAATGGGAGTATTTTACTCTGTTTTTTAAAGTTGGAAGTAAAATGATTTTTTAGGGAGTAAAAATGTAAGTTCAATTCCTAGTGGGAGTATTTTATAAGCGGGTAAAAACGGTTTAACTGGAAAATGGAAATGTTTTTGTAATAATTATTCCTTTGCACCTAGTTATTCATACACATTAAAAAAGATACATCTTTACTTCTTCCAATCAGGCAATAATAGTAGTTTCTTCCTGTGGTAATATGTGTATTACTGGGCCTAACATATCCACGGAGCTGTGTGGGGGAAAGCGGGGGCACAATGTCAGTCTTGTCTGTTTCCTATCTTTTTGTTTGGAGTATTTTTACTCGTTTTTGTTTTTGTTTTTTTGAGTAGTTGCCTTTTTGGGGGAGTAAAAGTGGCTGATACACTCCTTATCTGTAGGGCTGCTTGTAATAGTTTAGTCTTTATTTTATGCTACTGTCTGCCAGTCTCTCGCTGCTGGCATTCCCCTCCCACTCGAATATTACAATTGTTGGTAATCAAAGTCGGGCTGGTGCAGCGTTGTTTGCAGTTTGTTTTTCAAGTTTAGCGGGCTGTGGCACGCTCTCTTCTTGGAGGTTGTTTATGTAGTAGTATTGCACTTGGGTAAGGTATTTGAGGCAAGGTATGTGGCCTGGCCTCATTTGCATGTGTCCTTTCTCAAACTGACTCTGGATAATATGTGCGTTTACTGGCTTCCCCCTTTGAAGGGTGTCCTGAGCGTGCGCTTTTCATTCTTAGCACTGCACGGAGCTCTTCCACAAACCTCCTAATTGTATTCCTTTCAACTTTTGCTAATGTCCGAACTTTTGAATGACTCGGCCATTGAAGGTTCTGAAGTGTTCCCCCATTCCTCCCTGGGTTGATGTCTCGGGAAAGTGAGTGGTGTGCTGGGAGGAGTGCGATGGTCACAGCTCTGTTCAGTGAAATGTAGCACTATTTCAGTAAAGCCAGTGCTGGGAAGAAACCATTCAAAAGCACTACTGTTGGGGCACGATGGCATTAAACTGGGAGGTGGTCTGGGATCTGCCTCTTCACAGTGTCCCGTCTGTTTAATACAACCCTCTCTGGTGTGGAATCTGCGCTGGGTGAATGCATGCGTCACTGTGCTTCCGCAGTCATCTTTAATATTTCATCGCCTTGATATTGCTTCCGCCGCGGATCGTATTCAGAATAATTTAGAAAAATATGAAATAGAATAAGGCAATCTGATACATTCCTGGCCCTGCGTGCACAGGATGTGCATTTAAATGACCTTGTTTTCTAGGTTGAACTTGC
Source organism: Ambystoma mexicanum (assembly GCF_040938575.1). Taxonomy (NCBI): domain Eukaryota; kingdom Metazoa; phylum Chordata; class Amphibia; order Caudata; family Ambystomatidae; genus Ambystoma; species Ambystoma mexicanum. The sequence goes on along the minus strand of NC_090931.1, from coordinate 882,371,033 downwards.
CAATGTCATAAACGAGCTATTGCCTTGTGATAGTTGTTTTGTTATTTGTGTATACATGCTGTTGTAATTTTTACCGGCCAATCCCCATCAAATGGTTCTGTTTGGGTGCGATAGTATATCCATTTGCGTATGAATATATGTATGTCCGGAAGAAAGGAATTTTTTAGAACTATATGCCTTTAAGAGTACATTTGTGTCGTTTATTTCTCAGTTGGCTTTTCTCTCCTCTATTAAAACAAAATCTAGAGTTTTCTGTGCAGTGAGGGGAAGCCTTTTAGCTTTGGCTGTTAGGTGGTGCTAACACACCACTCATATAGGGCTGGGTGGCGTATCAGCCACTTTCACTCCCAAAAAACAGGCAAATATTCCCAATAGAAATAGTAAAAATACTCCCAATAAAAATAGAAAACGGACACGGTGGACCTTGAGCCCCAGCTTTCACCTACACAGCTCCATGGATATGTTTGGAGCAATAGTGTATGTGGTCCAGCAGAATAACTACTATTACTGGCTGATCGGAAGAAGTACACATTTATCTTTTAATAATGTGTATGAATAACCAGGTACTAAGGAATCATTATTACAAAAGCACTTCTCATTTAAAACATATTTTTTACTCGGTTATACAATGAGCCCATTGGGAATTGGACTTACATTTTTACTCCCTAAAAATCATTTTACTGCCAACTTGAAAAAATATGGAGTAATTGGGGACTAAAATACTCACACTTCACCTGGTGGCTACGAGGACCGGCAGTAAGTATTCAAACTGAGTCGTCAAACATGGCAGCCGGGTCTGGCTTTACCATCTGAGGCAGTCGACTTGCCTCTGAGCTGCAGCCTGATTGGACTGCCATTACTACAAAGCCCTGATTGGTCTGGCAGCTGGCAGGCGAACACTGGGCCCCACCAAAGGGCCAACACCTAAGGCCATCATCACACCCTGTCTGGCCCTGGGAGGGTTGTGAGACTCCTTCCCCCCTCTGCTCCCCTCACCGTCTTGTATCGCGGCCGGCTCCCACTTCTCCCTGGCACTTTACTTGTTTGGCCTTACTCATCTCCCATTTTTCATTGGACCCTGTTATTCTATCTGATCTCTGAAATTTTTCTTGGACGCCAGCACTCTTCCAATTGCGCAACACAGATTTTCTTTCTCTATGCCACTTTGGCAATCTAAACTTTTTACCCTGTAAATACTGCCACTGCAATGTGTACTTGATTTCTACTTCTATGTGTGCCTTATTTACATCTGTTTCCTATGGTAAAACATACTAACTGCTACTGCTCTCTTAATGCCCTGCTTCAACGAAAAAAAAAAGAAAACACACGACTTGTGACTCTTTCAATTCTCTGGTGTGCTTCGAACTGTTCATCCATCACTATTTCATACTGCTTTTGAGTGCTTTTGGCTAAAATTGAATTTGGGTGTGCATCCACCACCATTTTGTACTGCTTTTGAGTGCTTTTGGTAAAACTTGAATTTAAATGTGCTACCAATTTGTTAATGATCTGTATATCTGGGCATTTCCAGCAGGCTCATTGCTCTGTCTGCTTGGCTGCCTAGTGTGAAGTCACTGTTGCAGAGTGCTAGCCCTTATCCCCTGTTATCCTCTGGCACCCACCCCCCTCCGCCTCTTGTCTCTGCCCCCATGGTGCTCTGTCTCCCCTGTCTTTTCTAATGCTTCTCCATCTCCTATCCTCCCTCTCTCACAAAGTCTGGAAGGAAGAAACTAAAAAAGGAACTTCTGAGTTCCAACCCTGGTCTGCCCATCGCAGACACCTACATCAATGTTTCCTCTGGACAGACTATCACTGACATTCACTTTGCTGTTCCTTCTTCTAACCTCTGGACCCCTAATATGGTCTCTGTCCCCTTCCCTTTCTCCTCCTCACCCATTACTGGCGGCACCAAATGGGAAGTCCTCTTGGTTCCCAACACATCCACCAAATGCACTAGTCATGTCTGTCATAATGGCACTATCATATCCCAGGGCTCTCAGCCAAAACGTCTGCCTTCTTGACAGGCGTCTTCCTTCTTTCTTCAACTTCTCTCCCTCTCCTTCCACCCCTCCTTCACTCATCCACCTCCCTCCCACTGGTGGCACTCCACCTCTGTTCCCCCTCGCAATCTTTTAAAGGGGGCAATCCACTTCACTTAGCTATGCAAACAAAGGGGGGGGTCTGGGAATCTCTCTACCAGCACGAACACAGCCCAATGACCTGTTCTTGGGTGAATAACCCCTGGGAGAGACTCTACCAAGTCTTTAGCTCACTGTCCTTTTCACAGAGAAGAAATTCCCCCGCATATCAGCCTTTGTCCTGCCCAGGGGCAGTCCAGCGCCGAAATGCTAGGCAATTCTCCTCTGAACAAGAGTACCATCAGTAACCCCATACACGTGTTTCAGCCTTGTTGGGCATCATCAGTGAGGTGAAACTGTTGCCTCTCTAAGAACAGTGAGCAAGGGGTCCACGTCTGGATTGCCCTGTTAACTTAGGGTGAAACCCAAAGTTAATGTATGCAAACAAAGGGGGGTCTGGGAATCTCTCTAACAGCACGAACACTGCCCAATGACCTGTTCTTGGGTGAATAACCCCTGGGAGAGACTCTACAAAGTCTTTAGCTCACTGTCCTTTTCACTTAGCTACCCTCAACTCTTGCTCTATCACAAACACTCCTCTGACATCTAACTGGTTGAAGACCTTGATGTCCTTGCTCTCACTGAGACGTGGTTCAAAGCCAGCTCCGCCACTGCCTTTGACGCTCTTCTCCCGGAGGGCTACACAATCCTGTCCAATCGCAGGCCCTGTCGGACAGGTGGTGGAGTGGCTCTTTTTTTCCCCGAGTGGGTTCCTGCCTCCATCATCCCCACTCAGACCTTTTCATCCTTTGAAAGCCTAGGCTGCAGGCTGTCTGTCTCACCTACTTTCTCTCTTACTCTTGCTACCATCTAAAGACCACCCGGACCGTCCTCCCTCTTCCTCTCAGAATGGGCTGACCGGTCTTCCTCTCTTCTTAACTTTTTCCCCAAATGTATCTTCATTGGGGATTTCAGCATCCAATTTGACTCTCTCGATTGGGCCACTGTTCTCTTCTGCGACACCCTTTCCCTCTCTGTCCTTACCTCTGGGCCAACCCACTCTGCAGGACACACCTTAGAGATACGGATGTCTGAGATGAGAGCATCTAACTCTCTCACTTCCCCTCTCTCCTGGTCTGACCGCTCTCTCCTCTCTTCCCACCTTGACCTTCCCTGTCCCCTGATGCCTCCGCCTGCACTTCCAGTCTCCTCCTTCGCCATTCGACCGATGAAGTGAGTGTCAGTCGCTGCATTTGCCTCTTCCTTCATCCCTCCTCCGGCCCTCTTCATAGACACTCCTACTGACTCTGTTCTAGCTAACTTCCATCTCCATCGCTAACACCCTGGACATCCTTTTCCCCCGTCATGAGGATCTGCATGGAGCCTGCCTCCAAATGCAACTCTTATTATGTATCAAACTTGGCTGCTTTGAAACGCAAGCGCAAAGCTGCAGAGCAGAAGTGGCAGACATCTAGCTCATCCTCTGACAAACTGACCTGCCGCCTACTCCAAAGGAAATCCTGTCTCTCCATCTGCGTCAAGAAGAGGGCTCATGTCCAAGCTTGCATATCTGGAGCCACCAATAACACGGCTGAACTCTTTAAAACTTGCAATGAACTTGCCAATCCTAACACTACCTCCTCGGGCGTTCCCCTGTTCCTACAGAACCATCAAGGACAACATTGCCTCTTTCGCTCCAGCCTTGGCTGACCTCTGCAACCACTCATTTGCCACTGGCTCCTTTCCTCAAGCACTCTTGTGCACCCTCTCCTTAAAAGAAAAAGACATCTTCTGACCCTTCTTGCCCGGCTAACTATTGCCCTGTCTCCATCACCCCCTTTCTTGGGCAAACTCATGGGGAAGCTGGTCATCCCCCAACTGACCCTCCACACAGAAATGGCTGACTGCCTCCATGACCACCAGTCTGGTTTTAGGGCTGCCAGAGGCACTGAAACTGTTCTCCTGAAAGCCTGTGAAGACCTTCTCTCCAACAGTCCCTCTGTTCTAATCATCCTCTAGCTCCTGCTTTTGCCACACTGTTAAGGATTTCAATCAGGCAATACACCCGGGTCTCAGCCCAACATGCCCAAATGAAATACTTATTTATTGTGTCTTATAGGTTCAATATTATGAGTGATATACCACTCGTAACACACCCGTCTCAAATTACCCCCCCAGGTCACAGTGGACCAGGAATCAGGCTGATTGGTAAAGGTAATATTTATTTATTTAAAATTCAAATCAAACACAAGTTTTAATATATGGTGCTGCAATCACCAATGTGGTGACAATACCAATCAGAAAGTAGTTAATGCGGTTGAATTCACTTATGGCAACACAGAATATAAAATATCAGAGAAAAGAACAGTTTGGCTTTTTGGAAGATGGCGCTTAAGTGATGATTTCCCCCTGCAAATTTCTCAACTCACAAAGAAGCAATTCTACACAGATGTATGTAAACAGCAGGTATTCAAGAATATACAACAGTGTACAGGGTTTGAATACAATCTTCCCTCCCCAAACGAGAGAAACTTTTTGGTCGTTTTACACCTTTTAAAATGACATTTGAAAAATGGTTCAGCAAAACAATGAAAAGTGTGCAAAAATCCTTAAATCAATATAAATTCCTATGGGAGCAATATGGAAAAGATCCTAAAAAACAAAAGCTATAATATGAGCAGCAGTATACACTTTGAATCAGTATGGAAGTTTGGAAATACGTTGAATGGGAAAACACACGTCTAAAACATTTGCAAAAATGCGAATTTCTGCCTAATTTTCACTATGCGGTCTGTAATAAACATGGGTCAAATACACTTCTACGATTAGTTGTGGATGTAGCTAAAGGTCTTAGGTTTAAGTCAGAGTTGAAATTAACTCTCTAGCTATTAAATTGAGGAAGTTATGCGAGTTTGAATGAGAGGTGTATTTGGAGAATAAAGGTGCGAAAATGAAAACCGAAATCAATTTTTACAATGACAATTATGCTCTACACTCGGGTATTCAGGCTGGTTACCAGTTTGAAACACAGTAAGCTCCAGAGTGGTCCGCGGAAACCAACCCCAGCACCTCTGTGTCCACCTTGGAGGACTCGGTCTGATTACCCGTGGGAGAATTAAGGGTTTGGGATTTCACAGACAAAAGGATTTTAAAGAAGTTATCACTAGCAAAAGGAATCAAATGCAAGGTTTCAAGATTGGGGTGACAATATTACAATATTACAAGTTCTGAAGTTAAAGATAGGATGGGTTATAGATTGGGCTAGGACAATGTAAGGCAAAATACTATCGTTTACTATGATTCCTATTTATACTTACAGTCCACTTTAAATTAAGATTTTGGACGGTCAGGTTCTGGTCATCACAGATCGGGTCTACAGACAGCAGGGCACCTCTGGTGGGAAAGGTCAGCTGGGCGGTTCTGGTCAACTGGACTGGCACCGCAGATTGTATTGAATTGGCCCTTTTGGTTGCTGGACACTGTAGATCAGTGGGATGGCAACTTTCAGCAGGCAAGCATTAATGGTAGCAAGCCACACTGGATCCATTTTTTTCCCTTTGTTTTTGGGATCGTTTCAGGATTTGGGCCTAGCTGAAAAAGAGAGTTCAGCACCTCTAAGGCATTGGCTTTTCAAAGAAATCTGGATCTGGAACAAGATGTAGAATTCAGGAACATGGCGCCACGCAGAAATCAGGATGGAGTCAGGAATTCGTGTGTGTCTGTGTGTTGTGAGGTTCCCTTATTTATCCTGCCAAATGACATCACTAAGTTTATGGTAGGGGCAGACTTACAACCCATACCCACAAGGCTATGATTGGTCAAAGGCACAGTTCCCGCCTTGCTTTTTGCTGGTTGGATGACAGAAAGGGTTGTCATGTTTTATGATGTGACTTGGAAACCCCCCATAGTCATTGGGACCACAATTTTACTTTTCCACAAATACACATTTATATACTTATGCCCTCTAATAAAATCAGACACATAAATTACATATTTTGTGGGTCATATTTACATCCCACTCCCAGGTCAGTGGGACTTGGCTTTGTCTTTCTGTGGAATTTTGTCAATTTCAATCATAAAGGTTTGGCCTAACAACTCCTAATTCGGTACATATATGTGCAATCACCCTTAGAACATGGGTACAGCATTAATAATCTCTGCGCAATTAGTCTTTTTGCATAACTTCAGTTCCTTACGCAGTAAGAAATCCTACCAAGTCTTCACATGTTTATCTCTATCATAAATTCAGATTTCAATGTATGTACTTTTCATTCCTTTACTTATTTTTGCCTCCAAGTTAAATGTCATGAAGTTCTGTGGCAAATAAGCATTTTAAATCCAAAATCACAAGTCCGTTTTTTTTTCTTTCCTTCCCAAGTGGGAGCAAATGGCCAGTCCTTTGAAGTTCACGTAGACTTCTCTCCCAGCATCCTGCCCCTCCCCTGGAAGGATGAGTGTCCAAGCCTTCTATTGTCTTTGCTTGGGGCAAAGATGCATGTATAATGAGGTCCTTTGTTAAGAGTATGTGATGCCTCCCCACAGCAATTAGGCCTTCCTGCCAGAAGTGAAGTGTCGCCCTTTCCCAGGCTAGGGACTGTCAAAGCAGAATTGTTTTTTTTTAAATAGTTAATTAACTTGAAACTGGGTTACTTAAATCTTTCATTAAACAAATATAAAATGAACACAGTTTATAGGTGGATTTTTACATTAGCAATCCTTTGACATGTCTTAAAGAATTGGGCCTTTCAACCAAAACATGCTTTCAAAACAGGCGATTTTGCACTTTCTTCATGGAAAAACACATTAGACTGAGTTCTTTTAAATCCGATTTTCCTATGCAGCACATGTACATTTGATTCAGCATTAGGTCTTTCCTTGAGTGCTGCAGTGGTTTGCAGTCTGGATACATGTATCCAGCCTTTATTTGTAGTTTGTCTGCACAGCTAATTTTGTTACATGTTGCAATTTTAGCTGCGTTTTTCCTGTGGAAATGGAAACAATTGCTCCTGGGGTGCTTTTTCCTTAAATACATTTTATAAAGCTGTCAGTCAATGAGGCCCGGTTCCTTTGAGCCACACTGGTTGATCCTTGCATTTCAGTACCCTTTTACTCTCAATGATTCAATGGAAATAAATGGATCTAGCACCAAAAACAGCACTTTTGAAGATTGCAAAGCTAACATTTTAAAGAGCATTTTCGTTTTCAACACAATTCTGCTGCTTTGCTCCATGTTGAATGTGGCAGAGCCCACTGGCATGCTCCTGCAGTAAGAACTGTTTTTCACCCCATCGACTGTGTGTGGCGAGGTGTGCAAGCAATTCTGGTTGTGACCCAATGCAGTTTTCAAGATTTTGGCACGCACAGGAGTCCGTGCATCCATTTTAGGCTGTTTCTTTCACTATTTGTGAAGTGATGCAGTGGGGCACATTGGAATGGGTCAGAATACCCCACAACACTCAACCACTCCATCCTCAAACGTCTCGATCATACCCAAGGCATCACTGAATGGGCACTGGCATGGCTGACCTCTTTCCTTTCAAACAGATCTTCCCAAGTGCAAATGGGCCCTTTTCTCTCCTCAATTTCACTTTCTACCTGTGACGTCCCTCGGCGCTCTATCCTATCACTTTGGCTCTTCAAGATCTACAGTGCCCCTCTGATCTCTACTTTCTCCCCTCATTTCCAGTGTTACGCAGATGACACCCAGCTCTTTCAAGCTGCCTTCCTCTACCTCCTGCTCCTCCTTCTCCCTCATACCTGACTGCTATTCAGGCATGGTGCTCTGCCAATGATCTCTGCCTTAATGCCAGTAAGACAGAGATCCTTCTCATTGGGACGCCTGCTCCTTGGTCCCCACCCCACACTCTGGCCAGACTCCCTGGGTCCTCTCCCCTCACCCATTTGTTAGGCAAAAAACCTTGTGATCATCTTTGACTTCTCTCTCTATTTCTCTCCACACATCATGGGCCTTGCCAAGAAATCCCATTTTCAGTTGTACCTCCTCAGGGGCATTTACCCTTTCCTCACCTTCCCCAGAAGCTCAATGTCTCCAGAGCCCTGGCCCTATCTAGGCTTGACTACTGCAACAGCCTCTTCCTCAAACTACCTTTTTTCTCTCTTCGCCCCCTTCAGCTAATCCAAAATAGGACTGCGAGACTTCTCGTCGGCCTCAAGCCCAGGGACTTCATCTCTCCAGCCCTAAAATCTCTCCACTGGCTCCTGATGATCACAACAATCAAATTAAAGGTCCTTTGCATCATCCACAAGGCAGTCTGGGGCCTGGGACCTCTTTACATCCAGCTGTCCCTCCCTAAATACCTCCCAGCCCAGAGTCCTTCGTTCTTCTGGCTCCAACTCTCTGCAGGTCAAATGTTTCTCCAAGCAGAGAGTGGGAGGTACATCCCGTTCCTCAGCTGGCTCCTCCCTCTGGAACCCCCCCCCCCCGACTGAGCCAGATTTTCTTAAGTTCTGGAAACTTCGCAAGACTTTACTTTTCTCCTCTTCCTCTCCCCCTGCCTTGCTAACTCTATCTGCAGCTGCGACTGGGGCCTGGTCCCTGCAGAGTCATACAGGGACCAGACCACCCCCTACCATCCTTTGCCAGCACTTGCTCTCAGGCTTCCTTCCCCGGACTAGCCCAACTTGGTCTTCCCTGTCCACTGTACTCACCCCCTTCCCCTAGCACTTGCCACCTTGTCCCACTCAGCACTTGCCCACCCTTGGGGGGTACCCCACTTCGGCACTTCTTCCTATACCCCCTCCCCAACACTCATGTACTTGCACAGTAGGATTGTCACTGCCAATATAACGTTTTTTTTCTACTTTGTTGATTCCCTTGTCTGCCTCCCCTCCCCCCAACCCATATTTTCGTGTGGTGCCATACAAATGTCCAATAAATTCAATTAAAATCCCTCTGTTTCTTCTTTCTGGCTCTTTCTGACCCTTGTAGGGGCTTATGGCAACTCTTCCTTCCTCCCATTTTAAAGTTTTTCTTTCTATGCTTCTCTCTGCCCTGGACAACCCAGATACCTTCTGTTCCTTTGGGTGTGTTCCTGTGAAGCGCGTCTCTTCTGGTATTTTTCTTCAATGTGTTATTGGGCCTCTCTAGCCCCTTGGGTTCCTCTGTCCCAATGGCTCATCTCTCTAGGGTATTGGTAACCCCTCTTGTTATGTAGTTCTCTTCATTCTTCTGAGTTCCTCTGAGCCATCTGGTGGATTACAATCTATGGGTTTCTTGGACTCCCGTAACCTCCTCTGTTTCTTCTCTCTTCCTGGGTCTCTCTGACTGACCCTCATAGTGGCTTATAGCAACTCTTCCTACCTTCCTTTTCATTTTCTTGGATAGCGGTGCCGCTCACCACTGCTTGCAGATTTTCTTTTCTGCTAGTTTCAGCGCCTCTCCGCTCTTGGGCTCTCTCGTTGAGAGCAGTGGATTCTATCGACTATAGATACCCTGGTTTTGGTGGCATTCCTGGGTCTCTCTGACTGACCCTCAGAATGGCTTATAGCAACTCTTCCTACCTTCCTTTTCATTTTCTTGGATAGCGGTGGCGCTCACCACTGCTTGCAGATTTTCTTTTCTGCTCGTTTCAGCGCCTCTCCGCTCTTGGGCTCTCTCGTTGAGAGCAGTGGATTCTCTCGACTATAGATACCCTGGTTTTGGTGGCAGTTTGCGGGGACCGGGCACAACACGTCTACTGCGTGGACGTGCCTCCAGATGATGCTTGCCTTGAGCTGCCTTTGCCTCTCTGACTCTGCACTGTCCCGTATCTGGTCGGTGGCATCTCACCTCTGTCAGCCCCACTGCCTTTGCCAAAGCCAGCTCCGCTGTGTAGCTCAGCTCTGCCCCTCAGTGAGGGGCTCACATTGGAGGCTCGCCTCTGAGTATGGCTTCTCCACCATTCAAGGGTTATCGTGTCTTTATACTCGCTCCCTAATTTAAAAAAAGGGGTGTGGTGTTTATGTTCGGCTGTCAAGGCCAGAGAAAGACAGCATTGTCTTGAGCCAAACCTCCAAAAGCACTATCAGTATTATTTTGAGACACACCGTTGAGTATAGCATCAGTTTCTTGAATTCCCAGATATGCTGATAATGCTTTCGTTATAGGGAGTTCCCCATGGGGAGGGGAGTCACACCAGTGAGGTATCTCTTTCCAAACTCCTAGGTAGGGGTTTGCTTATGCTCACCTCCCTAGCCTTAAAGGGGGTGCTTTTCCCCATACCCCAGCGAGAAAGGGCTGACGCCTTAGGATTGGTAACACTTCTCAGACAGGCAGTTAGGGGGCTTGAGGAGGATGCCCAAAAGGTAGGAAAGAATTCCCGAGATTCAGGACTCGCCAATATCTGGTCCATTCCATTTGTCATAGTGGTCGGCTGTTGATGTGGGCTGGGGGGGAATGAGCGGCAAGATCAATGCCTCCTGTTGGCTGGCCTTTCACACTAGCCCACTGATGCCTTAATGGAAGAACTAGCCCATTCCCATACACCCTTAAGTGGGTCTTGCCCACCGTGCTCTGCACTAAAGTATCCTCCATTTTATCCGATGGTAGCTATAGCCTTCATCCATTGATGTCCTCATGGAGCCCCACCGTTGTCCTGCAATCTAGTGTGTTTTTGCAGCAACCCTGCGGTGCCTGGGTCTGTGCCCTCTACTTCCATGGAATAGGTGCCGCCTGGATAGTGCGTTGACTGGGGATCGCAGGGGATAATACTCGCCTGAAAGGTTGCTGCGAAATCGATCGCCCGCTCCTGGAAAGAAGGCAACAGGCTATTGTAGCAATCCTCCTCGCATTAGCCGATGCCTCCATTTCAGAGCTCTTTTTGCTTCCTTCCAGAGTTCAGATGTGCAAACCTAACCCACCCCTGCAAGTGAAGTCCCATTTCCATTGCTAAAAGCCATCGGTGGTTTTGCGGCTCAAATCCGGTGCCCCTTTGTGCCCTGTCAATGTATACTAAATAATAAAAACCAAAACAACCCAGTTTGGTGTGCGCATTGTGGATGGTGCTAACGATATGCACATACACCTGCGCTGCACATGCACCTGGACTGCACATGCAGTATATGTAGTTGACATTAGGTAGCCACAATTATTCGATAAAGACCCTCCAGCCCCCGCCCTCCCATGGGTGTTACAAATTACTAGTAAATAAATGCACTCTTATTCACGTAGGAAAAGGTTGTGGGGAGAAGTATGTGAATAATGTAACCTATCTAATGCATTGTCAGAAGTCTGTTTTGTGTGCATGCAGGGGGAGGGTGGCTAGCAGACGAGGAAACATTATTATTCTTATCCCATTCCTTCCCTCGGACAATCTTTATTGCTTTCCCTCCGTCTTGCAGATACTTCTCTGTTCATTTTCACTGCTTGGAGTGATCTGTGTTCTGAACAAGTTCACGAGGCCCCTACCGGTAATTGTGGACTGCATTCTGAGGACTTTGAATATGCCGCGTTGGGCGGTATCATGCCAGCATGGCCCATTGTGATAAGTTATTGCCCTTATTTCTAGCTGATGGCGATGATTGGAGAACGGACGAAGGATCTTTAAGTGGAACACCAGGCGAGTGTCCATTCATAAAACGAGTTTTCTGATGCCACTTGAAGGGGAAAGGGCGCTCGAGGACAACGCCCCCTTTCCTTTCCCATCCATGACACCCATGGGAAGATGTTGGAGGCCAGTAGCGGCGAGAATGTGTATTTAGTGAGCCTGGCACCAGACTAGTGGGGTAAGGAAGGCGCGGGGAGCGACCAGATGCCTTGGGAGCAGCTGGAAGGGGGTGGCTGGGTGCTAGGAAGCAAATGTGTGGCCATATCAGCCAGGAAACGGGCATTAAATTAGCGAATGACACCTTCGTCCCAAACAATCTGATTGGCTGGTGTAGCCGCACAGTGCTTTAATCGACTTTCACACACGACATGCCATTGGATGTGCTTATGCTTATAAATGATCAAAACATAACTAATGTATATTTATAGTTTGGATAGTAGGAACGTTCATTTGAGCCAGGTCACACATTCCACAACGCCACCTAGTAGCCATTGGTGGAAGTTCACCTCCAGTTCTGAGCCACAACAGCAAGGCATTGTGGGTATGCAAGTAATAGTTACAGAACTCTAGGTCTTGGTATCAAACTTGTTCTATAATTCAGAGACCCCAGACTTGCTCCCGGTGTCCTGCATTGGCAAGCGTTCATACCAGCTCGGATCCAGGGCATCTTCACGGACTGATCATCTGCACGCGGAAAGAGGCCCCACTCGAATTCCCCATGTATCGCCAGCCCAGCAGTAGTCTCACCATTCATTCAATGCCCCTGCTGCTCGTCTGCTTTCATCCTGCTCGTCTGCCTTCCTCCTGTCCCTTCTCCATGAAGCACTGTGAGCTGGCTCCCTTCTGGTAAATATATATTGATGATGGACAAGGATACAGAGCTAAGCAAGCAGCAGGGCTTTAAGTGGGCTGGGGGCCAGCCATGGCCGATTTCCCGACAGTTTCTAGAAAGGGCTGCTGAGGCCCACTCCCAACTAGCCCCAGCCAGCTGACACCTCAGGCAGCCTGTGTAGAGCTGCATGGTTACACGAGCTGCCTGCAGGTGTCAGCACTTCGGTTTAGAAAACCGAAGTACTGACACCTGCAAGCAGCAGGTGTAACAGTGCAGTGCGGGCTGGCTGATGTCTATTTACTGGAAACAGGAGGAGGGCTGGACTGCCAAGCTCTCCTTTTGTTTAACTGGTCATCACCCAGCATGAAGCGCTTCAAGACTGACGACTAGTTACTCGGGAACAAAAGGAGAGACTGGTCCCTCCTCGTGTTTCAAGTACAGAGACACCAGCAGCAGTCAGGCCTTTCATTCAAGGAGACCATGGTTAAAGCGGGCTCCTTGAATGAAAGGGCTGCCTGCTGCGTGCGAGCTGGGACACACTGGTGTTACACCTTTTGGTACACCCAGCACCTTCTTTATTTAAAAGGAGGGGCTAGGCGCATCAAAGGTAATAATGCCAGTGTGCCCCAGCTCCACCTTCTTTTATTATTTTTTTTACCAGCCGCACCTCTTATCAGCCGCCCCCCTCTGTTAATTGAGGGGGGTGCTTTCGTTAGGGGGCATGTCCTTAGACCACACCCCCTGACTAGAGCTCCCCCCCTCTGATTTCCAATCCCACTTAAAGCACTGGCAAGCAGGGTCTGTCTGAAAACATTGAATGGGGTTTGGGGGAGTGCCTGAAACACTTTCTCAGGACTAATTCTCCAGGACTGTGGACATTTTCTCTGGATCGTACATGTTTTCCAAATGGACAATCACATTATTTATTGGGTTGCTTTTGTTTGCCTTCAGCTTTGATAAACTGTTTTTCACGGGAGAAATCATTTGTGCTGCTTGTTTTACCATGGTGGTCCGTGGGAATCCACAGTTATACTGGCCAAAACGTATTGATGCCATATTATTGTGAGCTTAGTTTCTAGAGACTCACTGACGGGGTTGTAGGTGCCTTGGCATTTGAAAACATGGGCGTCGCAGTTCGGAACCCTGTTTTCCGTCTTCAATACTTTTTCAAGCCAACTCAACCCCTTGAAGGTGCTTTATGAGCTGCTGCAAGCAACCAGAGCTGCTTTTGATCCACTCTCAGGCTACAAACTCAACCGATCTGCCTGTGCTCCACTCATTTTCGAGTCGATTGCCAACAGAGCTGCAACGCACCGTGTCTTTTGACCGATGTGAGACACTGACTCGACCCATCGCTTGCCTGTTCTTCGCAGATTCGAGAAGATCAAGACCCACAGGACCGCTTGTCGATGGACTGTCTCGAGCCGAACCTACTAACTTGATGCCGGTGATCTATTGGAAAAGGCTGACTTGATATGTCTGGACTCATTGTAAAGTGCATAATGTGTGGCTTGACGCAGTTGAGCCCAAGAACCAGGATTAAAGGTGTTTGAAGCAGCACTATCCTTCCTTAAAGGTACTAGTAAGACAAACTACTAACTTTTTAAAATACTTTTTCAGGGACCTTAACGTTGCTGCTGAAATGATTGTCTGTGCACCTGTCTTCAGACGCTGAGTGCCCTCTTTCATTAGCCAGTCTGTATGTTCAGTGCCATCTCTTGCAGGGCTGGGGTTATAGTGTTTTTGATTAGTGTTTGGATTTTTAGTGTCATTAAGTGCCCTATTTTTACAGAACCTTTGTTGGACGTTCTTTTGCATTGGTACCACATTGCTAGTATTGTTTGTTCTGCTTCTGTGCTAGCCCACATCCCTCTTGATGAGTATAGCCTGCACTCTGATCATGCTCCCTGAAGGAGGCGAAGGATGGGTATGCCTGTCTGGCTGTGCCCGTTTACCTTGGATTGGGATCTCTACTAGTTGTGTGGTAGTGTGACTAGGACTTTAACCACTACCCGTCATCCCCTTTACGCCTGCTCTGCAGTAGTAATTTCATCCCACTAACCCACTGCTACCTTCCAATCCTGCCAGTGGCCTGCTCTGCTCTTAATACCTTCTCCAGATGACTGGTTTTAGAAACCACTGTATTTGTACGGTGCTAAGAACCATTAACCACATGTTTGTAAGTGCCCCCACTTTTGCAGATCGGAGAACGAACCCACAGACTTCGCCTCGCCTCCTATGCGGACAGTTTCCCATGCAGCTGGCTGAGCGCACAGGATGCACCATTTCTAGCGGATATCTTTCTAACTCCTGGTTAGATAGCCATGAGGCGGTCAGACACTTGCCGTAACTAGTGGCCTGGAGATCCAGTCCCCTCCCCCCACTCAGTGCCGCCTGGCATATGCATTCTGACCTGTAGCATACATGAAAACTTGCCTGTAATGTCTTCCCCTTGTCTCCCTGAAAAGATGTAAACACAGTCTCTGTACTTACTGCTAGTGGTGTAGCTTTAATGTCTCGTTCGACGTGGATTTGTAAATTGCAGGGCTGCAAGACAGACCAGGCATTATTCCCTCGGCAACGATTGTTTTGTTCCCTCCCCCAGCATGTAGGCTCACTATTTGGGAAATGCAAGCACTCGAACATTGTTGCACAAAAGTCGTGACCGAAGGCGCCCCAGATCACTCTGTCCCCGCAATTAAAGCAAGAAAAAAAAGCTGGATTCAGTTGTGTGTAAGGCCTGACCTTTCTTCCTAGGAGGTGGGTGTATGGGCAGTTCTGAAAAAGAGCCTTGTTAAATAATGGTGGCAAGTGTTGGATCATTCCCTGCGCAGACAGAAAACCGTGCATGTGTTCAGGACAGCTCCAATTTGAACCTCTGGTGAGACATTCTGGTTATTTGGAACTGGCAGGCCTTCCCATCTACACAGGTCACCATATAGGTAGGGGCTTTACAGCAAATACAATTTTCCTTGGCATTTTTTTAAAACGGCCTCTCCAATTTTTCTTGCAGGGAGGTTCCTTTTTTTTGAGAATGGGTCAAATAGGGTAGGGTTGTCTTTTGAACGATCACTCGGGCTAGGGTTTGATTATCCAATAAAGCGAGAGCAAGGAGCTGACTGGCAACAGTGTGTGCCAGCCTGATCCTCGGGTGGTGGAAGGAATGTAAGAGTAAGTGGGTGGTATTGTTATAATTTTTTTTTTAAATCGGTGATTATGTAGTTCTTTGCAACTTTGATCATCCTGCCAAGTGCATATGATTGATGTTTTCACGGAGTGACTAGAGGGTGCGGGGGAGGGCTCGGGATCATGATATGAACAGAGAAGGGTGTCCGGTTCCAGGGAATCGCTGCTCCGGGCAGGCTACTCTTACACAGGCTAAGAATCCATAACACGATTGATGGTGCAGAGAATCTTCTTAGAGTTGCAGTGGCAGGTGTACAGTATTGGTAAATGCAGTCCTTTCTGAGGCAGAGCCCATGGCTACTGTAGACCCGCAGTGAGGTGTCCATGGGCTATTGACCACATTTCTTCTATGTGTCTGTTCATGGTGCGGTTGATAACCCAAAACTGGGGTACACAGCTCAAGTTGCAGGATACTAACTAGGCATAAAAAGTCATTCTACCCCTCAGCTCTCCACATACCACAGTGTGAAGGATTCCAATTGGTCGTCACACACCGGACCAGGACCCTTGGTCTCAGCCTAGGATTTAGCGCTCAATGAGAATAATTTTTCTTTACCTTCTACAAATTCGAATTGAGCCGATACCCAACCCGTCTCACACCCCCTTTTACAAATACCCCGGGTCACAATGGACCATTAACCAGGCCGGTGGGTGGTAACACAATCTTTATTTATTTTAAATTTCAAGAAAATCACACAATTTTTATGTTGGGCAGCAATCGCCAATGGGGTGATAATTCCAATGAAAACCCCTGAAATATACTTGTTTAACCTTCTACAAAAACATATCCAAAGCACAAATGAATAGGAGCACTTTTTCTATTCAAGTAGATAGCACCCGAGTTAAAGTTTCCCCCTGATTTTTTTCCCCTCAAACCCCAATCGATCGAATTATGAGTGGATCGAAAGAAGCAGAAGGGAGCCAGGGATATGAGGCAGCAAATTAAAAGGCAAACCACTTTGCAATGGCGTAAAATGACACTCAGAATTTGACAAATAATTAATTACATGTGTGGTTAAATAATGATGTTCATATGTTTTATCACAGTATCAAGGATGTTATATCACTAGCAACTATAAGGTATCACAAAAGGCGTACAGTTCGAAAGCAACGTGAAATGGAGAACATAGTGCATTCAAAATCACATGTTCAAAAGTTGCAATTTACACTTTTTGCAGTTTTAAATGTCAACACTGTTTTCTTTAAAAACGGGTGATATATACAGAATCGGAATGCGGTTTTTAGGCTGGGTGATAGATGCACATCACAGGGATCATATAGAAGTGAAAGAATGACTATTGCTGAATAATTGGATGAGATTTTCAAGGGGAAAGAAATTTGGTTTTGGTAAAATAAAGCAGTTAAAGAGAAAATCGGTTTGGAAAGAAAAAGGACAAGTTTTACTTAAACTAGATTATCAAGAAGATGGCGCTGCCCATGAAACAGGTTAAACGCCCGTCTTAACCCCCTTCACGCCGCGTGTCTCTATGTGGAAATTAATTAAATTATTAAAAATGTTGCTAAGGAGTCAAAAAATCGGTTGAATGATAGGAGGGCGCTAACGCTAGGAAATCAAAGACAGGATGCACAGTGAATTTTAGCAGTTTTAAACAAGTTACCAGGGTATGAATAGGATTACTTAAAACATAAGACAAAGGGTGAAGATGGGGATAGGCTATGTGTTGCTATGGGATGGGGAAATACTCACAGTCCGCGCTTGGGATTTGGGACAGCCAACCGGGTTCTGGACTCAAAGGGCTCTGCTGTAAGGGGCGCTCGCCATGCTGTGACCAAACAAGCTGGGCAAGTCTGGTCACTGGATGGCAAGGGTACAGCGGGTATGCAGGTAGTGGGCAAAAATCTGGTCTGGTCACAGGATACTCCCAAAAGATACGAGAGCTTTTTCCCCCTTTGTTATTGGGATTTTTAGTGGGGTTTCTGGATCAATGGCCTTGCTGGGATAGGGTCAGCTATGCTCTGGCCTGGCAGTAGAGTCTGGAATCTTGCACAGGTGAAACTGGAATGTCTGGATACTCATGCGCTGGAAATTCAGGAGAGAGTCCTGTCCCTGTGAGCTCCCACCCTAAAGCGGGTGACATCAATGGGTTTGTTAGGCAGAACTAAGTTAGACCCACTCCCAAGAACCGGATAGGTCAGCCTAAGTTGGTCGCCTCCTCCAGGAGGGGACTCGGTTTATGGGTTTGTATTTTGAGGTGCAAAGCCTTCCCACAGTCCTTTTTGGCAAAAATCAATCTTAACATAAGTCACACATTTGTACAGTTGTGGCACTTACGCAAATTACCTAAACAGATTACATATTTCACACAGAGCATGGCAGTCCAATTCTCACATTTGTAGGACTTAGTTTAGTCCGTCTAATAATTTTTCGGAATTTTCAATGAAAATAATTTAACCTAAAATTCTATAACTTTATACATGTGTATCTCTTATCATAAGGCATGAGAGTATTGAATTTCAAAGGTGGCATCATATACACTTTCCTCGGAATATCCAATTTTCTGCCACATCTGTCCCCAATCTGCCATTGAAGGCTACCAAATCTTAGATTAAAACTACCAAAATTGCATCTAGATTGTGAAACTTACGCATTACTGCGTTGTCCAATTTCGGAGATAAGTCTTGAACTTTATTAATAAAAGCCAGATGGCCAGCATTGTCTACCAAATAAAGGCATAACTTCCAAGGCTGCTCTGGAGATGGCTTTGAAGCTCCCCAGTAGGAGTTGAGGGGAGGTGATTTTCCAAATGTCAGATAGGCATCCTAGAATCTATTGTGTCAACCTGGAGCACAGACCGAAGTCTGACGAGGGTGTGATATTCTGCCTCCTTGTCCATTCAGAGTTTCAAAGGGCACAATTAACATGTAGGTTTCCTAGAAATCCCGTGTGGCTTCCTTTGGGGGTAAGCAACTCGTTTTGTCAACAACCAAATGTCCCTTGAGCCATGGCAGAAAACCTGTTTGGGCTGATTTCCCGGTACAGCCAATACATTTATTTCTTTACTTTATTTTGTTCTGAATCAAAAGCAAGCCTGTTGAAATCAAACATCCCATATATGTTTCCTCGCAAAACCCCCTTTACATTGCTAGGCAAGGACAGGGCCTTTTTCAACATTACACTTTTAAAACAGCTATTTTTCTTATTTGCAAAAGCACATTTTAACACGTGGTGAAGTCTGCTGGGATGTCCCTTTCAAAAGGTTTTCTCTTCCATCTGAATTCCCAACATTATTTTTCATCCCTAGTCAGTTTCTCTTATACAGCAGTCTGTTCAAGACACCGGTCCACTGAAATTGACATATCGCCATAGAGTTAGGGTTTCTTTTGAAGCATTGATTTTTGCATTTTGTAGCCCAAAAGTTGAGCGTTTTCCCATGCGGCTGAAAGTAACATTTCTGTTGATTTCCCAATTCTGGTTTGACACAGCCTGTCATTCAGGGATAATGCTCTCTTCTGCTGGAGCACAATCGGAAAATGGATGGGCATCGCAGGGTCTCACCGATAAAAGCAGTGTGATGTTGAACAGATGAAAAGAGCGTAAGAGCAGCATCCTTTTCAATGTAAAATATTCCCTTTTCAATGGGAACTTTTTAGCAAGCAGCAGAGCAGCACTGCTTTTCAATTTGCTTCTTTGGTGCACACAAGAACACACACTGGCAGCCTTTCTCGGTATGCCCCCTGTTCCAACTTGCCCAATAGGTGATTGGCAAGGCAGCACAGCCATTATTTTGTTGTTGCAAATGCACTTTTGCTGCAGGGCAATGGTGCTCAAAGGAGCCAGCACAGCCATTTTGCTGCTGAAGTGCAGCTTAGTTATGGATGGAAATTCTGCTGAGTGGGTCAATGTATCCCACAACAGCACATCATTTCTTCCCCAGCACAAGTAAATTATCAGTATGCAGTGGTTGGTGGTGACTGCACATTTTGGGATCTGCCCAAAGAATGAGTAAATTAAGATTGCAAAAGGCAGGAAGCGGGCATTGGCAGCGTTACCTAAAATCCAATGCAGAATCCAGGACCAAGGTCGTGGATTTTGTGTATGAGAATACAGGAGGCCTTGCATGAATGAGCATGGCGTTTAGAAGTGGACCAATCAAAAGAGAGGGTCAGCGGGACTTCCTGCCTTGTTAAACTGGAAAGATTAAGGGTACTAAGAGTGGATATAGTCAACAAGAAAGATAAAATGTTGCACTGTTGTCACTTGTGAAGTGTGGAATGTATGGAAATGTAATTTTTCACAGTAGGGGGTGGTTGGAAAATAGCTCAGCAGGTTGAGCAAAATCTGTGTGATCTATAGGTCTTCCAGGCATGCCAACTCGGCCTTTCATCTTTTGGAGGTTGTCAACTGAGACCCATTTTGGTTGGGTAATTTGTGTTTGTGTATATATGTATATTTAAAAAAGTATTTGTATTGTGCTTTGGCGAAAGCGCTATATAAATTAATGTGCCATTATTATTATAGACCTGTGGAATTTAACATGAGACTGCATAGGGAGATGCTCTGGAGTAACCCAAAGATCTAGATGTTCAGAGGATATGGAACCTCTCCTGCTGATGGTCCTCACGAGGGGTATTGGCAAAGTTTGCATCCAATTGTATAAAAGGCTTGAGACGCTTACAGAGGAAAAATAATAGTGGCTAGGGTAAAGCTGCAGATAATAAAGCAATGTTTTGAGTCGAAGTGGGAAAATGAGTGGGTGAAGTTGGTGCTTGCGGTCCTGGTTTGCTTTCAGATTACATGCATTTTGGCAGGACTGTGTTTGTGAACTCTTTATAAGTAACTCTGCTTTTCCATCCCACCCACTCTGAATTTCGGAGTTCTGGCGGTAGGGGATGGAGAAGGGGTTATAGGTGGGGGAATACCATGTGGATACTGAAATACCCTTGCAGGGGACTCCGCAGCTGGAATGGTGTGATGAGGAGGGCACAGTATTTCCCCCAGCAGAATTGGTAAACAGCCACCAGGGGGGGTCCCTGAGGAGTTGGGGGGTAGGGGGGGAATCAGGGGGCACTTTGGGCCAACTATCAAAGTGTCTGCCTTCTGGTATCGCTCCCCCACCCAGAGATGGGCATGGTGTGGAGGGGGGATCAGGCCTTGCCACCATGTGTCGCCTAGGTGGCAAGAGGTTGTGGGCCCCCTGGACCACCTGTCAGTATTGTTTTTTTTAGTTATGATGCGTTAGGTTGATAGTAAAAATGTGGCTACATTGGCGTCCTAAAAGCCGTCGAGTGTTCACACTTGCCCTGGCGCTGCCCCCTGCAAAGCCCAGAGGTACGTTTAATCGAGTAGTTTGTGAGGAATTCGACTAGCTGCATGGTTATTGTGCGCTTCCCTAGGCTTTTTTTAAATTTACAAAGAAATTGAATTATGTTAGATGAATCTCTTGAAAATGTGTGGCGAAGCCGCACACATTTTCCTATGCTCATCGCACGGAATACACATAGACCCATGTACTCTGGTTGGGCACTGCCTACAGGCACCATCACCCCCCACCCCACTGTCTTATTTAGTTCAAATATGACAGCCAAGAGTACATCGAGCCATCTCAGAAGGGGGAAGGCAAAACCTTCCTCCTGCCATGGCCAGCCTAATTAACTAGCAAAGGCTTGATGGATCTGCCTTTTCCTTTGTTAGCTGCTAGTGGCAGCCTTGCATACTACTCAGAGTTAATTCAAACAGGCCCACGGGAGGCCTGGTCGCAGGACTAACTAAGGACAGGAAAACCCAACAACCTTTGATACACACAAGCCAACTTGAAGCCAGCTCCCGCCTCCCAGTATCAAGGGCAGTGACCTGTCATGTCTGGGACTATGTATTTACAGTAGTCCTCTCCGCAGGGGGCCCCCAATTAACCAGAGACGCCCTTTGATCTACAACAGACAGGAAGATGGTTGGGACTTATGACATGTTTTCACCCCTTTGCCTTTTCTGTTGCAAAGCACTTTGATTATGACCTCACGCATACATAAGATTGATGCTGGGGACACAGGATTGGTCCATTAAGGCAGGCCAAGCCCACACCAATCACTGGGGCCCATTTGGCTTTAAAAGAGGGCTGAAGCCCCTCTTTTTGCAGATCATCTGAAGACTTGGCAAGGAGTAACAAGAAGAACTAAGTTGGACCCTGGCTGAAGGTGTACAGTCTACATTACAGCTTCCCCCAGTGAAGGAAGGCCAGGCTTTCCAAAGAGGGAACACAATTCCTCCCCCAAACATCTCCCAGGGAACAGAGGGAAATACTGAATCCAGAGGACCCTCCAGCAGCACCAGAACCGGTACCCAGCCAGCACACAGCATGCACTGCTAGGCTTGCAAGCTTCCTAGATGGGAAGTGCCAGAGAGTCCCTGAACCAAACCAAGGACAAGGTTGTTGCCTGCAACACTTTCCTCAGCTTTGGCCCGTCCGCCTTAAAGGACGACACAAGCCAGTGAAGAAGCTAGTGCATTGACAAGCATCCACTGATGTCTGCCTTAGACATTTTTGAGCCAGTCGATCCCTCAAAGCTGCAACCAACTGCACTGTTGACTGCTACACTGCAGTCGCTCACGCTGTCCGAGACTCCTCGACCCGTGCTTCAGACCCGCTGACATGCACTAAGACGATGATTCCTGACCCCGATCCGCCGTGTAGGCGAGCCTGCAGCCGTCCATCCAGCCTCGCTCGCCGAACTGCCTGCGCCTGATACCCGCAGCTGTCTCCCATCTTGCACTCTGTCGCAGGAGCTGCAAAGAGCCCTGAAACCGACTCTACCCTGCCGAGCACCAATCACTTCTACAAGCACAAGGTATACTGTGGTTCTGTCCACCTGGTTCTTCTCTGAAGGCCCCTAGTGACATTTTACGACCCGTTGTTCCCTTTGTGTTGAAACCAAGTATCCTTGAATTATTGAGATTAATTACTTTGACTACCCTCCTCTCAGTATCCAGAGTGCATTCCTTTTCCTTCTTGAAACTGTCTGTCACCTGCATTCCTTTACAGGGTGGTTTGTATTTTTTTAGTGTGCTAGAACTGTCTGTTTTGCTAACAAACTAGATGTGTATACACCTTTGACTGGACAGTTCCTTCTATCCTTGGATAATTGTATTTTCGCTGTGTTGCAACTAACCAACGATCCGCGACCTTGGCAGAGATGAGCCTGCCGTTCCGTCCACGTTACCAAAATTGGACAAGGAGATTTATAATTTGCTTGTGTTTCCAATCTGTTCAGATCCATTCTGGTGTACTAGAGGTGTGGGGCTGGCTAAATGATTAGAAACCAATATTCATCCCTGGACCACTGTTGCCCCGGAAGTTGGCACACCATTGTAGAGCACTTATTTTCAGGCTATGGGGTGAAAGAAATGTGCAGGTCGGAGCCCTCTTAAGTCGACCTCTATTCGCTCTCTGTCGAATTTCTATTCTAAACACCTTCTAAGCAGTCATTACATTGGTACGAGGTGTGGGGGTGTGTTGGTGTGTGTGGTAATCCCTCTTATGCATCCAAAGGTTCAGTGCACCGTTTTGTTAGTTGGTCGGAGGTCCAGTTGAAGTATAAATTGCGTGAAGTTTTAGTATTTCTCATGAAGCTATTGAGATTGATAAAAATGTAAGGAAGTCACTCTTCAAAGTAAATCTCGCTTGGAAATGCTTATGAGTTGGCTGACCCCCCTGCTTGTAACTGTGATCAGGGCTAGTGGTTTCACTAAAGTGGCTGCAATAAATTGTCACCAACGATACACCTACCACACACAATATTTTGTTAATTATATAGCACTTTTGCCAAAGTTTTTTATATAAAATTATTACACAGTAAATATTGATACTCATTTATTGACCGCAGACAGATGAAAAACTGAGTTGGCTATGCCAGTATTAAAACCTGCAACCAGATCTCTCGCAGATTATAGCAGTGAGCGCTGAACCCAATGAGCTATCTTAACAGCTTTTTTTGCTGTCAGAACAAAATAAATGTTTTGTCTAGTGTTCTGTTGAAATAAGTAAATACTGATGTGCACTATCGTATTGGGGTCCCTCCTTTGCCTGCACTTTCACAGATATGCTGTCCTGTTTGCTGCTGCACACTCATCAATATTAACTCGTCGACATGTGTATGCAGGGGATTGGGTGGACATGGGTGTGGTAATTCTACCTACGAGACTTATACTGTGTACAGAACATCTGATTATTATGGTAGAGGATCGGTTTCATCAATTGTATACCAGGGACATACGCTGGGCTTCAATGCACCTCAGTCCCATTACATCTATTTCACCTTTAATGGCACGTTCGAAGGTAGGTCCTCTCTTATAAGAGTGTGTGCTGCACCCTAAAAGTATGTAGATGAGTTGCCGCAGCGTTATCAATGGTCTCCGAGGTGGTTAGGGGGAGAGAGGACTCAAAATTCGCTGGGGAGAGGGGCTAGTAATTGTTTATTTGTAAAGTGTTTATACACAGGTGAAGTGCTTCAAAGAAATGTGCTCAGTATGGATCCATGTATACAGCGCTGGCCAATGGGCCGCCTCTTGCTGGGTCCGAGATCTGGCATCAGTTGTCTGTCTGGATCTCTGGACCCGGCCTGCCTCAAGCCTGGCCTGCTTGCTCGGTGATCACATCTGCTCTGTGCAAATGCACGCAAAGCAGATACAATTACCGAGTCCCCAGCTTCGGCAGGGAACACACGCGAAGCTGGGGGTTTGGTGAAATATGCCAGCAAGGAATCTGATATTTGTAGCCTCTCAGTCAAGATGAGGGAATGTCACAATTGTACACATTTTGCCTTCCATATTTCTCCTTAGGTTTATAAAGGATGGCTTGAAAAGTACACAAACCATGGTAAGGTATGCATACAAATATATAAATCCTTAAATAGATTTGTACCTTACTACAGTTTGTGTACTTTTCAGGCTGTCTTTTATAAAGCAGAGTATTGTTGAAAGTTGAAAGCCAAATAGGGTGGTTAGGAGGGGAGACGAGAATGCAAGTTAGTCGTGTATATTTGTCCAGGAAGTGGCAAGATAGTTTACAATGCTGGAGACTGGAGCAGTTCTTTTCCCCGATTGAGGCCCTGTGCTGCTTTTCAGGGCACAAGGAAAGGATACATGTGGGTGGATAGTGTCGTTTTTTTCAGAGGGCAGACAGCACACCTTGGGTGTTTTTGAGGCCAGCAATTTGACTCAATTTTTCACCCAGGTTGCACGTTCCCAGTGTTGATGCTTACCCACAAGACCACACAAAATTGTCATCAAAGTACACGACTCGTATTTGGATATTTTGTTTTCCAGGGAATATTGTACTGTAGATTGCTGGGCTTAAAAGGTGAGCACCTTTTATATCTTGCCAGCGTAGTTATTGGAAAGAAGCAGCATGAAAGAAATTGCACACTTTTAAAACTATTATTTTGAACATTTCCTTTGAGCAGAGTTCAACTGTCAGTTCCGCCCCCTCTGAACTCCACCTCCTTGGAACCCTGACCTCTCCTCCAAACACCACACCGCCCGTGTGGCATCCCCCTTTAAATGTTTTCCATTTCCACCACTGCCTCTATATCTACCTAAATGGACATTGCAGGGTTAGAGGGACCATCACAAAGGAGTAACGCCCTGCTAGTGTGTCACAGTAGTGAAGCTGGGGAAGGTCAGGGCTGGTTCGGCCATGGTGGCATTTGCCTAAGAGCGGGGCACAACCTGGCAGGTTATTTTTTGCATTTGTTATACGCCCAAACCCTTGGGTATCACGGCGTAGTTTACAGAAGTCTTTACATTTCTGGTTACAGTGGAGGAAGGGTTACAAAACAATAGTGCAATGATAAACAACTATGAAAACATGGCGTATTTGAGCCACAACAGAGAAATATTTACAGCAGGTTATTTATGCCGTAACATGTCAGAATGGGGCAATCCTTCCCTAGTCTTTGTTAAAGAGCCAGGTCTTTAGGGATTTTGTGAATTTTGGGTACAAGGGTTTGCTCCACAGTCATTGGAAGGGCGTTCCAGGTTTTTGGGGCTAGGACCTGAAAGCTCCCCCCCCCCTCCCCACCCTCCTCCACTCTCGTGAGTTTGAAGCATGGGACGCAGTTATGACACATTTTGCACCCAGCACTTTTATATGGATGCATTATATATTTGTATGCAATTGGCAGTTTTGTCAGAATTTAACATCCATGTATGTGCTTTGGATATGTGTTCTTGTTTTTATGAGTGCTATGTGTTTTTAGGAAGGTTTGGTAGGAACCCCGGATAAAGCAAAAAGTGGCACCTTGTTGGCTTTGGTCCTAACCAACCAGCACAAAGTGTTGGGCAGCCTTCAATTTCAGTTGCAAGTTTGATGTGTAGACCAGTCGTGCCTGGGACATTGCTTTAACTGGGATAAGAAATCGAGTGTTGGGGCGCTAGCACGCTGCAATGCACATTTTTGGGGGTGGGGCCTAAAAAGGTCTGGTGCGCCCTCAAATCCCAAAGCCTTTAAGAGGTGTGGCCTATGTAAATGAGAGCGACCTAACGGATCCAATCGAGTTTTCATACGTGTAATGAAAGGAGTCAATTCTGCTTAATAATCTGTTAAATATAATAAACGTGCTTAAAATTGACCAAAATAAATATATTCATATCTAAAAGAACTTTAAAATGGGTCACTGCACCGTGCAATCCCAAAGATCCTTTGAAAGAAATCCATGATTCTTATGTTCTAAGTAACCTCATTGTAAAGACAATATTTTAATGTGTTGCAATAATCAAACCTGTTTGAAAACAACGTAATTCATAATGTATTTAATGTTGTAATTATAAACATGACTGATAGTGACATCTACTGGCGAAGAGTAGCATTGTCACTCAAGTTTGTATTTACATCACTGCAAAAAAGAGATCCTGTCGGGAGAGTCCATATAGTGATTCCTGCAGAGCCCTACTCAAGGACAATCTTTGGAGACTGCTGGGCCTGAGCTCTGGATCGCCCCAGTCCACTTAAAGCCCTTCATGGGGGTGACTGTGTGAGTGAGAAAGTGTCGATTAATACTCATACAGCCGTGCACTGCAGCCTGTGTGCTACAGCACAGAAGTGCATGTCAGTCCATTTCTTTCATGATTGTCATAAGTTGTCCTGTGATCCGCCGGAAGCGGCTACAGCATCGCTGATGCAAACTGTCCTGTGAACTGGATGCTTTCTATAAACTGCTCTCTCGTGCTACTGCCGCTTATTCGTCAGAGCCGCCTGTTTGATGAGGCATTGTCTTTTATAGCAGTCTATGTGCTGTGTTCGTAGCATCTCTAGAAGTCTGCTTTTGCTAAGCTACCTGCCTTCTGCAAGTCACTTCCGCTCACAGCATTCATGGCTCACGTTGGCGCAGCGCCTGGGAACCCACTCGCATTCCACGCGTGCCGCTCTCGCCAAGCTGTGGGGAAAAACTCGTGTGTCCTGAATGCAGTATTCTATTCGGTGGTGTACGCATCAGCTTTCGGCAAAGACCCGGACCCCGGACGCACCTCACAGCCGTGTGTTCCTCTAGGGCGGCTTCGGCTTCCGCAGAGCGCAGGCGTGGGTCTTTTCCAGGAAACCTGGTTGTTGTCGGAGGCGGGGGGGGGGTGGTCATAGCTCTGTTGTGTCAGACCCTCCACCTGCCATTTTCTTCCAGTCGCAGGTTTAAAGCAATAACTTCGCTCATGTGATAGACACAGTCGTCCTACAGAGGCGTCCTACATTAAAGGCCCCAATCGACTCCCTCTTGCCCCATTGTCTTTCACTCACCTCCAGGATGCATATACACACACATGCGCTTCAACAAGTGGGTGGCTTTCAGAAGAGTCTGCAGCACTGCCGAGTCTTTTGAGAGCGGTCTGCGTGTGACAACTCGGCATCGGAACAGGATGCTCCCAGCGAGATCCGTCCTAAAGCCGAATTACCTACAGCCGAGTTATCACATGCACGAGCAACCCACTTTTCAACAAGCAGGCACTTTCAGTAGACTCCGCATGGGCTACTGAATACAGAAGCAGCCAAAGCCTCACATACTTGTGTTTGTCCAGACTGATATAAATCTCCTGCAATGTAGAGACATATTTTTCTAGGGATGAGTAGTGTGACCAATTAAAACGGCAGAGTCCAACTTCCATTATACCCTCTAAGGGGTTTCTTACTCAATCACAATAAGACAGGTTTAGAATGTACAATTCTGGACGTATGTATGTTCCCATAATGCTCTTTGCTTTTATGTAAATCACCAGGATTGGGTTATATTAAGAGAAACTGTATTGCCTGGCCTGGGACCCTGCCCCCTCATCCCCACAGTCAAAGGATGAGAGGGCTCTCCCCCAGTAAATGTTTCCCATTTCCATCACTGGTATCTGCAGGGCATCTGTCTCAGGCAGTGGGGCTTATTCTGTTATGCACAGGGCTCCTGAAGCTGAGCAGTGTGCATGACTGAACAACTAATGGATGGTGCATAAGGGAAGGTGGGGGCTACATCTTAATGTCGATTATGCACAGGCCACCACTGCCACCTGTCCAGCACAGAGCACACTCTGCTGCTAGAGAATGTTATCGATCTGGTCTGCTAGATTTCCAACAGAGAAGAGTTAAAAGGATGTGGTGAAGAAAATTCAGTTGCTATGATATATTGTATTTGTATCGCGCTCATACACAAGTGTTTAAGAGCGCCACTAGGCAAGGAGGGGAACAAGGGAGAACAAAACAACTATTTTACTAGATCCAGTGACATTGAGAAAGTGCATGGGAAAAGGAAAAGTGCATGGAAGGGGTGGGGGGTGGAAAGTGCGGAGCAAGTGGCTAACTTTCTAGTTTTCCTCTGAAGTCTGTATATGTGCCGTGCATTGGCAGCAAAGGAAACAGACTAGCCCGACTGTCATGGGGGAGGAAAAGGGTCTCCCTTTCTCTCTCATTCACTCACTTATTTCGGCGCAGACGCGCTCTCCTGCGTAGACGCATGTTCCCTTGCACGCACGCATGTACACTCACATAGGCGTGCACACCTGCTTGCACAAACGCACACGTGCATTGTTGCACGTACTTTCGCCCCGCACTAGCGACCGCTCGCTTGCTCTTTATGCACAAGCATGCACTCTCGCGCCGCAGCTGCAGTGCCGGCTGCAGTCCTGTCCTCTAGTGATGGAAATGTTTGGAGATGAACTAAAACAATCAAGGTGGGTGACAACAAGTTGCAGAAAGAGGTACAAAAATGTGGTGGCCCTTTTTATAACCTGAGCATAATGCATAAACGTTGGTGCAAACATGCATGTAAAATTCGATGCGCACATTTACTTTTCAAAAACAATCTTGCAGC
The DNA here is from genome assembly GCF_040938575.1 of Ambystoma mexicanum. NCBI lineage: Eukaryota > Metazoa > Chordata > Amphibia > Caudata > Ambystomatidae > Ambystoma > Ambystoma mexicanum. The sequence goes on along the minus strand of NC_090931.1, from coordinate 882,342,099 downwards.
ATGTTCAGCTTCTCAGAAGTTTGTGCTATGCACTTCATATGCGCTTGCAGAGGCTCGTTAGGAATGTACTTAAAAACTGGAACAGGTGCAGGTATGGCATGGCCCTCCCCGATGGTCTTCCCTGCACTTGGTCTCCTCTGACCCCCCCCCTTCACACCACAACCTGTACTTGTCCTTCTGCGCCGCCCTCCATGCACGAGGCTGGATGGGCCTGCACTCCTGAGCCCTTCCAGCTCAGTGCCTTGCACTTGGCACAGGCATGGCATGCACATGCCCTGCCTCCCTGCCATTAGCACCCTGCCACCTCGAGAAGTAGCTCACCTGAACTGGCGCGATGGGAGAAGGCACGGCAGATGCCCTTTTGAAATTAAATTCACTCCGTTCTCAGGAGCAGAGCACATTTAATCACAAAAGAGCGCTTGCCATGCCTATTCACACATTTGGGGCACGACCAGAGACGTGCCGCGGGGGAGCGGAGCTACATTTTTATTTTGATGCCCGTAAGGCCGGCCCTGAGCACATGGATCCTCTGCCCTTGCAATTTGTTCTACCTGGGCGCACTCGACCTGGAATAGCCTAACCCTCTGTCGCTCCTCCTCGCCCCCTGCACTTCTGTTACTGCACTTGCACGATCCGAAATGTCAAAAGGCCTAGTAGGACTGTTTTTGTTTTGTCCCTGTTTTCATGCCCCCCCTTCCCCCTTTTGTCTCGTTGTGCCTTGAAACGCGCGTAGAGGCGCATTAAAAAAACTCAATAAATACAAAATGCAAAAATGACTTTGAGATGGGAAGAGAGCTGGGGTCGGCCCCTTATTTGGTGGAGGCTTGCTGGACAGTGCACAATGTTTCAAGCATGGCAAATGAGAAATATATATCGGAGGTTCCATTCGAGGATAAAATACAGGGGTTGGGGGATGGCAAGTCATTAAGCCACTGCAGCATACATATTCATTCACCTGCGCATTCATACAGCACTTGGACAGCGCCTTGCATGCACGCATCCATAAAACCAAACATTTAACTTGCGAACATTCCCACACGTGCACTTAGACAACCCTATTTGTATGGACGCATACATACAAAACCATAGACGCAACATATTTACATTGCGCTTACCACGTGTTGCAACGTCAGCACACCAACACAACAGGAAGTCCCACCCCACGCAGGACGCGTGGACAGACAAGACTGTCATTCAGCGCCTCCTACTCTGCTAAATTTGTCATGAAGCCCAATGTTTCTTATTCATCCTGACCACCATGGCTTTCTGTCCAACTTCCAAAATCCCTTTGTTTGCAATAATTAAGGCCCTGCAAAGACATTTTATGGTGCCTTGTGGGTGTAGAAGAATCTCAAAAAGGGATACAAATCATTCCTTAAGGGAGTGAACAGGAAGTTGAAATGTTTCATCCAGGGGTGTTGCTAGGTCTGGAAAAGATCTGGGGCTACGCTGATGTCGGAACTGTTGGGACCGGGGGTGTGGGGGGTCGGGGGGGGGCTAGGTAGTCTTTTGGCTGTAGCTCCTGAGATTCTATCCTGGGTTACAACCAAAAGACCAGGGGCTATAGCCCCCTTAGCCCCCCCCCTAGCAACGCCTCTGGTTTCATCAGTCTTTCTCTCCAACGCAAATCTGTTATGTTCACATGCAGTGCGTTGCCCTGCCATCTACTGGTTACATCTTGAATTGCTGCGGTTTCTTCTGCCTCAGCCATTAGTTGTGATGAGGGACGATTACTTGCATTTATATACAACTTGTCAATTGCTTGAAGTTTTCTAGGTTGAAATATGTCCGCCTGTCATAGACCTTTATTCGAAACTGGAATACCCAACTGGCTTGTACTTTGTAGTTCCCATTTGCCATGACATGAGCTGTCCTTTGATATTGATATTTTATTTATATCGCGCTCATACACAAGTGTTTCAGAGCGCGACAAGGCAAGAGAGGGAAACGGGGGAGAACAAAATAGCGATCTTACTAGGCCCAGTGACATTGAGAACATGCAAGTGCATGGGAAAGGGAGAAGGGGAAAAGTACACTTATCCCCCTTCCATGCAAAGTGCGGAGCAGAGGAGAAACAAATAAATAATAAATAAACTAATAACAGCAAGAAACCGTGGTAGAGCAGCCAGCAAGTGGCAAGTGCTGGGTTCAAGGTAGCAGACAAGGTATGTCTGATAAGTGCAGAAAGAAAAAAAAGGGGGAGGGGGACTGTATTGGTACAGATACAGACCCCAGTGCAAGGGTTGGTCCGGAGGCAGTACAGGGGGGTGGCAGGGTGATCGGGTAACTGGGCTCGGGGGACAGAGGGTGGCCAGGTGCATGGTGCAGAGAGAGAGCAACAGATCAGCATGGGGGGGGGGTGAAGGCAGAAGCAGAGAGGAGGGTCTTGAGGTGCTTTTGGAACCGGAGATGGTTCTCCTGTTTTAGATTGGCAAGGAGGCTGTTCCAAAGGGAGACCCCAACCGAAGACAGAGATCGACCCCCAGCTAATTTCTTTGAAAAATGACTGACCCTAAGGGAGTTAAAGGTAGAGGAGCGAAGAGAGGGGAGGTATTTACGGAGGAATAGTTGAAGGTATTTTGGACCCAGGCCCCAGAAAGCCTTGTGGACCATGCATAGGGTTTTGAATTTAATCCTTCCATCCACTGGGAGCCAATGAAGGGATTTCAGAGCTGGAGAGATAAGATTGCAGGGCTTGAGGCCAAGGACAAGCATCGCAGTCCTATTCTGGATTAGTTGTAAAGGGCAGAGAGTAGAGGCAGGTAGATTTAGAGAGAGGCTGTTACAATAGTCCAACCTAGAGAGAACCAGAGCTTGGGACACAGCGAGCTTCTGGGGGAAGGAGAGGAAAGGAAGAGTACCTCTGAGGAGGTGCAGTCGGAAGTGTGACTTTTTAGAGCCATCAGAGATGTGGGCGGAGAGGAAAGTGTGGAATCAAAGATGACCCTGAGGTTCTTAGCCTCCCCGGTAGGGGTAGGAGGAGGGCCAAGGGAGTCCGACCAGAGAGTGAGGGTATCCAGTCATTCCATCGAATGACAATACATCTAACAGCAAACCATCAAATTTGTTTCATAGAAATACCATTCCATAGAATGGCCATTTTGTTGAATAACATTCGATGGATCCATCAAAATGTAATGTTAGGATTAGGGGTTAGATTAGGGTTAGGGTTAGATTAGGGGTTACATTAGGTTTACGATTGGGGCTAGGGTTAGATTAAGGGTTACATTAGGTTTACGATTGGGGCGAGGGTTAGATTAAGGGTTACATTAGGGTTACGATTGGGGCTAGGGTTAGAGTAAGGGTTACTTTCGGGTTAGGGTTCGGGGTTAGGGCTAGATTCAGGGTTACATTAGGGTTAGGGGGTTAAGGTTAGATTAAGGGTTATATTGGGGCTAGGGTTAGATTAAGGGTTACATTAGGGTTAGGGTTATTTTAAGGGTTACATTAGGATTGGGGGATAGGCATGGGAATTGGGGGAGCTGCAGGGGAACCCCCAATACTTAAAAACGTTACAAGGAGCTGGCCAGTGCTGACATTTCAGCACTGGACAGCGCCATGTAACGTTTTAAAGTTACAAAAAAAGCATGCTACTTTTTACATTTAAAAGTGCATTTCCATTGAAACCAGCCCATGTATATTGTCGATGGAATTGCACTTTTACATGTGAAATATAGGTTGCCGATGCTTTGGCAGACAATGATTTGTATTACATGCTTTTATTTCCGATGCTATCACTATAAACCAGAATGAGAGGGAAGGATGGTGAAGGTGTACCGATGAGGAGGATCTCTGTTTTGTTGGCATTTAGATAACGATAGCTGGTGGCACACCAATTTTGAATGGCAGGCAATCGGAGATGAGAGGAGGGGCCGTGGCAGAGGGCAGCCTGAAAATAAGTTGTCAGTTTAGCACTGGAAATCTGAGCAGCAAATGGCAATGCAGTGGGCAAGAGTTGCCAGGTATTGGTTGACAAGCCAGGGTAATAGGTTAGACCCCTGGGGAACACCACAGGTAGAGAGGGTGATAAATGATGGCAGGACCGAAGTTGGATCTGGAAGGGTCGATCAGAGCGTAAAGAGGTCAGCCATGCCAGAGCCTGATCAGTGATACCCAGGTTAGCATGGAGACAGTTGAGCAGGGTGATATGGTTGACCATGTCGAAGGCAGAAGAGCGATCAAGTATGATGAGGACAGAGGGAATGTTAGTCAAGGTTGGAAAACAGATCTTCACAGATGTTCAGGAGAGCGGTTTCCGTGTTTCTGGCAGCTCTGAAGCCAGACTGGTGGTCATGGAGAGAGCCAACAGAATCCGAATGAAGGTTAACCTGAAAGATGCCCAGTTTTTCGGGGAGTTTACCCAGAAAGGGAGTAATAGAAATTGGGCAATAGTTAGCTGGAAAGGACGGATCAGCTGTGGGTTTCTTGAGAAGAGGATGCAGAAAGGAGTGCTTCAGTGGGGAGGGGAAAGATGCAAAGGAGAGTTTGCAAAAATCGACAAGGGCCGCAGCGAGGGCATCAATGTGGTCCTTGAAGGTTTTAGAGGAACAGGGATGAACCTGTTTTGACGAGGCTTTCATAGATCAGACTTGTCTAGCAGACATAATCAGGGGAGAAAAGAGGAAAGGATGGAGGGGTGATTGTAGGAGGGACAGCAAGCACAGACGGAGAGGGGAGGAGAGGGTGTCCTGGGTTTTTGAGATAAAGTGAGGGGCAAGGGCATTGAAAGAGCCTGGGAGGCAAGAGGAGGGGTAAAGACTGCAGCAGGTTTGGCCAGCTCCTTGCAGATTTGAGAGTTCGGCAGAGTTGTTAGATGCCGCAGAGACATAGGCTTGAATGTGGACTCTCTTCTTGGTGAGGACAAAGAGTCGGTATTGCGTTTGGAGCAGGCGACAGGCCAGGATTAACAAGAGGATGAACAAGAAGCCCTCCATTTCCTCTCACCGCCCTACACTTAGATTTAAGCGTAGCTAGGTCAGAGCCATACTAGGAATTGCACTTGGCTTTGGGGTTCAAACAGATCCTCATGACCGGGGCAAGAGCATCAAGAGTATCAAAAATAGAAGAGTAGAGCAGGGACAAGACTGGTTCCGGGTGTGAGTCAGCCAGAGGTGGAGGGGGGAAAGAAGGTGGCAGCGAAAGCCTCAACTGACACACGCTTCATGGGCCAGCTGTCCAAGAAGGTAGGTGGCAGTGTTTGGGTAGGCTTGACTTGGGGGAAGAAAGGGAGAGATGAGAGGAGGCAGTGATTGCTCTAGGAGAGAACAGTGGTCGGAGGGGAAGAGAGGGGGAGGCCATAGGAGATCAAGACATCAAGTGTGTGTCCTGCAGAGTGAGTGAGTGATAGAAAGGGACAGGGAATTGCAGAGGTCGCAAACCAGCACAGATGAGGAACAGGGAGAATCGAGATGGATGTTGGGATCACCAAGGAGGGGGAGTTGAGTGGTTGAGGCCAGGAGGGAGGAGGAGAGGTCTGCCCACTCAGAGAAATTACGTGATTTGACCAGGGGGCCGGTAGAGAGTAGCAACAGTAATAGAGTGGCTAGGAGAGAGGGAGAGCCTGCAGACAAGGCAGAGGTTTACATCTGCATGGGAACGATAGATGCAGGAATCCACTCAGGAAATATCGGGGCTACATCCGCTCTGGGCCGGGTGGATTTAGGCACAGAGAGGATCTTGTAGCCATCAGGGAGGAGAGGGTCAAAGCTTGTGACCGAGCTGGCCGTAAACCATGTCTCGGTAAGACCGAGGACATCAAGGTCAAGTTCTTCCAAGAGGTGGCAGATGTCAGAGGGGTGTTTGACAGGAGAGCGAGAGTTGAGAGTGGCAAGATGAAGGAGGTTGCCAGCCTTAAAGATCTTCTGGGGAGGAGTACAAATCAGAGATACGCCCTGCGGAGGTGAGGAGGGAGCCCGAGGTGGGGCAGAGGATGGGGGGGTTTGGAAGAGAGGGCAAGGTAGCCAAGGGATGAGAGGAGGGGACAGTCTGAGATGAAAGAAAGTTGATGAGGCAGGGGAGCCGCCTATTGAAGAGGAGCAGATTGGCCTGATGGCCTTGGACCATGACAGTGCTGTTTAGGTAGACATTAATGATGACTCTGGAGGAGTTGAAGGAATCCATGAGGACCTCCCAGCGGGTGCCACCATTAATGTGAGAGGCGGAGACAGGACAGAGTACAGAGATCAGGCTAAGGAACGATAAAGAGGATATCGGTGAGGGTCTGTCTGGAAGAGGCGCTGGAATAGGTATCGGCGATGGGGAGACCTGGGTTGGAGGCCAAGATATCCTTTTAAACATCTTCTTACTTACCTCACTCAGTTGGTTAAGTGTGCAGCTGCTTATCTATTGCTTTATCTGCCCTGACTCCCTCCCCGCTGGAATATTCTGTGTTTCTACTCGGAAAAGTCAAAATTGCATTTCTTTAGTAAACTGCTTTATTTTAGTGAACATTTGTAAGGAGCCTATACAGCAAAACGTGTTTCCAGGCGCCATAGCACAAAACAGAGGGGTGGGGGGGGGCAGAGGAGAAACAATACCGGTTCTACTGGGCCTTGTGATATTCGGATCATGCAAGTGCAGTAACAAAATGTGCAATTGGAGGGGACAGACCAGGGTGAAGGTATGGAATGGGGAGAGGGGGGAAGAGGGAGAATTGTAAGAGAAGGGAGAAGTGCCAGAGGGAGGGGGCCCAGGGGCTAAGAAGTGCTATGTGGAGCTTAGAAGGGCAAGTGCCTGGGAAAAAGGGCTGTGGGTCAACTAGTGCAAGACTCAGTAGGCTAGTTTGGGAAGGGTGCCCGAGGGCAAGTGCTGGTAAGGGGTGCGGTTAAGACTGGTCAAAGGAGGGCCTGGCCCAGTAAGGCTCATAAGGGACACAGGCAACCAGTCGTAGTGGAAGGTGGAGACTAGCAATGGAGGGGGGGAGAGGGAAGGAGTAGAAGAAAAGGAAGGCCTTGAGATGCTTCCGGAACTTGAGCAGATTAGTCTCAAGTCGGAGGGGGCAGCGAAGCTACTGCTGAAGATGGAGATCTACCCCCAATCTCTGCTTGGAGAGACGTCTGATCTGCAGAGAGTTGGAGCTAGAGGACCGAAGGACTCTAGCAGGGAGATATTTAGGGAGAGGGAGTTGGATGTAGCGAGGTCCCAGGCCCCAGAAAGCCTTGTGGGTGATGCAGAGGGTCTTGAATTTGATCCTTGCAACAACCGGGAGCCAATGGAGAGATGCAGTCCCTGCGCTTGAGGCCAAGAATAAGTATTGCAGTCCTATTCTGGATTAGTTGAAGAGGGCGGATGGAGGAAAATGGCAGATCATTAATGCAGCCTGGAGAGAACCCAGAGCTCCGGAGACATTGAGTTTCTGGGGGAAGGTGAGGAAAGGGAGAATTCCTCTGAGGAGGTGAAGGGCAAAGTGGGCCATCTTGGCAAGGTCCGCCATCTGAGGTGGGTAGTAGAGAGAAAGTCTAAGATGACACCCAAGTTTTTAGCCTCACACAAGGGTGAGGGGAGGGGGGATCAAGGAGGACGGCCAGTGAATAGTAGGGATGGAGGGGGCAGGATCCCAATGAGAAGGATCTCAGTCTTACTGGTGTTAAGGCAGAGATTTTTTGCAGGACCCAATGCCTGAATTGCAGTCAGTCGGGAATGAGAGAGAAAGGAGAGGGAAGCTTAAAGGAGAGCTGTGTGTCATCAGTATAATTCTGGAAATGAGGAGAGAATGTGGAAATTAAGTGGGCAAGAGGGGCAAGGTAAGTGTTGAAAGCCACAGAGAGAGAGCAGAGCCCTGATGGACACTGCAAATAGAGTGAGGTAGAGGAGAGAAAAGGGCAAAGTTGCACTTAGGGGGGGCTGATTCGTAAGGAAAGAGGTCAACCAGTCAAGTGCCCTGTCTGTGATGCCCAGAGTATCACAGAGCCGATGTATGATGGTGGAGTGATTGACTATGTCTAAGGCAGAGGATAGATCGAGGGGGATGAGAACGGAAGAAGAGTTGGAGTCTAGATTTGAGAGCAAGTCATCACAGGTGTTCACAAAAGCAGTTTCCCTGCCTCTGGCTGCTCTGAAGCCAGACTGGTGTCGTGGAGGCAGCTAACAGATTCAGTATGATCTATTAGATGACCAACTTTTCTAAGAGTTTGCCCAGAAAGGGGTAGTGGAGATAGGGCGGTAGTTAGCCAGGCAGGAAGAGTCCGCAAATGTCTTTTTTAGGAGAGGGTGCACAAGGCAGTGCTTGATGGGAAGGAGCCAGTGCCAAGAGTGGTTACAGAACTCTGCCAAGGAGGGAGCGAGTGAGGCAATGTTGTCCTTGACAGTTCTAGAGGAGCGGGGAAGCACCTGTTTGGATGAGGCTTTTCATAGAGCTTAATGTGTAGATAGGATGGTTTGTAAACCTGAAGATGCAAAGCGAAAGGTTCACACAATATTTTGTGAAGTGTAGATCTTCACGGTGCCTATCAAATGGCACGTTTGTAAGGACAGTTTGTTATAATGATGATATACAGTAATAAACGTTTCGTGTAGAGCGCTGGTTTGCTCTTCTGTGCGTATAATTGGAACATATTGCCAGTGCAGGGGTAGTAACTTTAAAAGAGTAAGTGGCATGCACTGAAAGCATGAGAAGGAAATTTAGGCAAGTGAATACACAGCCCCGTAAAGTTATCACAAAATTAATAATTGCTGCGCTGTTTGTACACTGTGCTCTGGTTTTCAGTATTGCATTTTGGAGGGAATATATATACTTTTATACTTTTTGAAGTACATAATTGCGATTTTAACCTTGACATGCTTCATGAATTGGATGTGAGATTTGGTACTCGCGAGACGCATCGCCGGGAGCCAGAGTCGAGCTTAATGTGAATGGAGTCCAGACACAAGTGCTGAGAAGCAGGAAGTTCTGGCCGACCTTGTGCCGGCGGGCGGACACTCCTGTGTATTGCCTTAGCTGCGTTCTGATGGTGTGGAGAACCTTGAGTAATGGAATGCTGTGTCTGGCTGGCAGTGGCCTGTTGCCATGGTGGAGGTGTGGCATGTCCTGGTTACACAGCGGTGCTCAAAGTGGCAGGGATTAGGCTTTGTTGCGCAAATTGCTGCCAAAATCGTTTTGTACTGTTTGCAGTGATGTTTTAACTTTTGCATATAGGATGTCAGAAATTGCAAGTTATCGCAGCATCTCCTATCATTTCTGCTATCTGTCTGCTTCATTGCCATATCCCCTTAGCCATACCCTCCAGGATATTGTGGAATGAAAGAGCAAATTCTGCAGCACAAAATTGTATTTATTGCAGCATTTTTGCGGCACATTTTTTTATTGACTTGAAGGGTTAAGATTGGCTTTTAAAAAAATAAAATAAAAAATAAGGCAGATTGTGAATCTACAAGAGAGCCAGGTTATCAATATTTAACATGCTTTATCAATTTAATAGGAAGAGTCCCAGATGTTTCTGGCTTGACAGAACAGTTTGTTTTTCTCTACTTTTTGGGTTTATTGTGCTTGTAAATTTAATATTATAAATTTCATTGATCATTATCATTTGTATTGGTGAGCATATTTCCCTTAGATGTTTTCCAAGCAGCCACACACCCCACTTGCCAACACCCCTCACACTCAGCCAATTTGCCATCCCAACTTGCACCACAGATCCTCTCTCTGCTAGTCATGCGCATACTCCCGTGCTCTGTTACACTGCCAAGGAACAATTTACGCTACCCAGTCCTTGCCATGCTCCCAACTCACACCTTACACTCCACCCTTTTCCCATCCTGTCACCTAATCTGCAGCTCGCTGCTTCTTGTTGGCCGTCTTCGCCCTCTGTTTTCTGGCCCACCAATCCCCCTCTACCACGCACTGTACTCTGATTTCTCTCCCTTCATTCCCTCTCTGCTTTCTATCCTTTGCTACCTCCTCAGCTTTCTGGCCCACCGCCCCTTCCCTGCTACTTTGTCCACTGCTCTTCCTCTGCTTTCTTGCCCATCACTCCCCATCTTGCTCATTTCTCCCCATCCTGCTCATTTCTCCCCCTCTATCCCCTTTCTCCCTCATATAGTGATTTATTTTTTTGTAATGTATTTTTTCGCTCAGATCCTCCAAAAATGGGGCATCAAAAAAAAAAGAGCAGAGAATGTGCTGTTTTTATATGCCTCGTTTCTGGATATTCGCAGGTTACCTTATTTTCAAATGCACATGTCCAAGGGGCTGACATGTAGCGCAAATGATGCTCTGGCCAGAGACTTGAATACATTGGTATCGAGTGTGCTCTCTCAACAGTAATGTTCTACAGGCTTCCACCCCCCACGCCGGTGATGGGAGTGTATTTCATCATGATGGGCCCGTACAGGGCCTTTCACTGTAAAATGTGATCCAAAAAAAAGTCTATCCTTGTTTGCGGAATACAAATGCAAGGGAGACAGTAGCGGTTCATAACGTTGCTTTCACAAAAGAAAATTGCATTACAGGATCAGGAAAAAACCCTGTTGCGCTCCCTCATGTGTCTAAGGCAACCCAATTTGCATGTTTGGAATAGTATTCTGCATTTTTAAAAGTACATTCTGTGTGGGAATTTGGGGTGTGCTTTTAAATGCATAGAAAAGCTCCCGATTCGTTCAAATGCACAAAGGGGTGAAAAGGGCATCTGTCATAATGGTGGCTCAGCTCTCTTTTTGAAGCCAAGTTGGCCACAGTGATTGTTGTAGGCGAAGCCTACCTTAATGAACCATTCCTCGGGTCCCTGCCAATAGTCTCCTCTATGTGTGAGGTCATTACCAGAGTGCTTTGCAACAGGAAAGGTAAAGGTGTGAAAACAGGAACAAGGTGTGCCCCAGAACTAATATGGCGGAAACCTTCTCTCAACAGATAGTGCTATGGACTCAGTCCCTTGTGCTACTAAGTCCAGGGATTGAAATTGAGATTCAGTGAGCATGAGCTAAAACCAGCTCCTCAGTGTCGGGCATCAACCAATAGGCAGGAGCTACCGCAGGAGAACTAGGAACTACCAGAGATGCTGTTTTACCATTATGTAAGAACCATTGTGTCTAAATGTGGATTAGATGTGTTCTAATTCTTTTTTTATGAACTCAGTTAATGTCACATTTACATGTTTGCAAGGCACCAGATGGCCACATGAGCCAAAAGTAGCTCCCAGTAGCTTTTGGTTTCAAGCTGACCAGACTCTACTATGCTAGAACCAGGAGCTAAATAGCTCCCAGCTCCCCTCAATCTTGAACCCTGTACGTCCCACTCATCTTCCTGTCAGTTGTGTTAAGAGTCTCTCTGGTTAATGGTCCTCCCTGTGTGGCCCCTGTTAATGCGGCAGGTCTCCCTTGAAGCTGCGGTGGGACCAGACTCTCTGGCTTCTACAAACCACATTCTCGTACCTTATGAATGGGGTGACCTACTGTAAACAGACCCAGACATGACCGTTCACTGCCATTGATACTGAGAGGTGGGAGCTGGCTTCAGGTTGACACAGTTGCATAAGAAAGGTTTTTGGGTTTCCTGCCTCCTTTATCCTCTGCAGCCAGGCCCCTTGTGGGCTTGTTCGAAGTACCCCCTGTTGATATGATCATCACTGCCACAATTTGCAGGGCCTAGCCAAAGAGCAGGGTGGATCCATGGAGCCTTTGCCAGCTAATAAGTTTGAACATGGCAGGGGGAGGCTTGGTCCTCCCCTTTCCTGGAGATGACATTGTGCACTCCTCGGCTGTCACATTCCAACTAAATGTGAAGGGGGGACAGTGCCTGTAGGCGTTGTTCAGCCCGGAGAACATGGGTCTATGCTTTTGTTGAGGTGTGGGCATAGGAAAATGTGTGGATTAGCGCCACACATTTTCCTGAGGTTGGTCTACCATCATCCATTTCATAAAACATTTTTAAAAAGCCCAGGCAGGCGCACACCCACGGGGCAGATGGTCGAATTCCTCACAGCACCTGTTTTTGAACCTACTTTCAATGTTTCAAACCCACGTTGTTGGGACCAGGGTAGAGACACTTGGCCACAATACCACTGGAACGTTTGAGCAAGATGGCTGTGAAAATGTTAGTTACCATGGCACTTTGCAGAAAGTTTTTAAGTACAGCTTTTAACGTTTAAAAGGTGTACAACTTTTATACTTTGCTTGCGTCAGTATAGGAAAACGGATAGGGTTACTTTTTTTTGGTTGGCCTTTCCGATTTTTATAATCTGCTGGTTCAATCCTCCCTCAACGAAAATTCTTTTAACATTTCTTCCTGAATATTTTGCCAGTAGCATCGGCATAGGGGCATCTTAACAATGGCATTTTTGGATGGCTATTTTGCCGGTGGCAGTGACGGGCCTTGGCTGTCGTTTGTATGGAAATGGGCGGCTGCTTTGCTTGTGGTTGTTCATAGTGCAGTAATTCTCCCCAATGGCGTTGTTGGAGGACTGGCAGTTTTGCCAGTGGCGTTGCACTGGTTTCGGCGAACCAGTTGTCTTGCTTGTGGTGGCTCACCAGTGACATTGGTGGATGCTTGGCCGTTTCATTCATAAGGTGGGCCGACAAACAGCAGCCTTATCAATGAGCTAGGCGCAGTGATGTTTAACCACTGAGATTGCCATTTCGCAGATGAGGTGGACAGAAAGCAGCCTTTCAAGCACAGTCAGGCTGAAGTCTTGCATGTTAGACAATCTGTTTTCTTGCTGTGCTGGACTTAGACGGCTCTCCCATGAGTGAAATGAATATAACTCTGTGCGCCCCACACCCCCCAACCCCAATTTCCACATGCTCTGCCGCCCCACTTACCTTGTGCTCCTTCATCCCTCAACAGTGTTGGGAACAGTGTGTTCCTGGCACAGCTCCATTGCAGCAATGGCCGCCATGGAAAGAGAGAAGGCATTACGTGCAGTTCCCTTCTTCCTCATCGATGGTGGCCATCTTGTTTTGTAGTTTTTTTTAAGTTTAGAAACGGCAAACATGCTGTTTCTCAACTTGGAAACAAAACAATTAGTATCCGGGTACAATGTGCCAGTACACTAATAGCAATAACGTTAAGTCCCTCACTTTGCTCAGGCTGCTAACTGGGATGGGGCATTACCTGTCCCAGTAATGCCCCTGCCCGTCTGGGTTTCCTTTATTATACTCCCTGGTCATTTGAACTTTTATTCCTGGCTCACAGACTGGACCTTCGGCTCCTGGTTGCAGTCTTTTAAGGCCTAAAAACCTTTTAAGCATGCATGCATCACATAATGCAACGCAGCTCAACGAAGTGGAGATGGGGTCTCTTGTTAGTGTAGAATCCTACCGAGGTGCTTCCGCTTTCTCAGAGCCGCTTCACCTTTTTACCTCCCTGGTAGTTAACCTCATGGAGCTCTCTGTATGATATGCAGAAGCGTCCTCGCGGACTTCATTCCCCCCCTTCGAGTTCACTGACTGCACACAGGCCATTAGTTGGCTTCAGGGGAAGGGTGACTTATTGTACTGCAAAGTGGTTCCATGTATATCTTTTGAGACATGTACTACTAAATTGCTAGGTATTAGCCGTGCTACACTACGTTGGCTGTGCAATGACTCTTGCAGTCGTCTGGTTTAATCAGGGATGGAAGTGGAAAAAAGGAACCAGTAGTACTCTGGCTGCATCCAGAAAGGAGGAAGTGGAATGGTTGGACAGATGGCTGGGAGGGAATTCAAGGGGGGAATAGGGGAGGGAATCACACACTGTGGATCAAATAGCTGGATTTCAAGGTCTAAAGTAATGTCTTATAGAGCTTACTTACAAAAAAACAAATTGCATAATAAAGTCACATGACCGCATGTAAACCCTTTCAGCAACATGTTAAGTCAAAATAATCATTGTGGCTTTCATTTTTACACTCTGAATGGCAACTTTAAGTCCCAGAATGCAAGATAATGACAACCTGAAAAATCTAGTTAACCCCTCTGGACTTCCAATGGTTTAAGACGTGCAATAAAAGAAGCTGTGTAATAAACGATAGATATGCAGATTCTTTCACAAGCTCGCTGTTATTCATGATGTTGAAAACATTTGATTAGTGACTTGAAGCAACTTTATTGTTTTGCATATCAAGATAGTAGCCCTCATGGATATGAACAAATCTTTATATGGGAGCTTTGTGTTGCTCACTTAAACTATCACAGATTTGCAAGGTAACTGATGCTTTTCGAGCTCTTCCAGTAGAAAATGTACCACCATGCACACAAAAGGCTCTGCCACTAATAAAACAAATGTGTTTACTACCTGAGCACCTTCACGACCTGCAGAGCCACGGCTGATGTGTGTGTCTGCCTACCTGAGAAACTGGCAGTGCTTGAATGTTCGGCCTAAGCCGATTCTTTATTTGGCTCAGGAGAAAGGCAAAGTGTAAAGGACGTGTTTCTTGACCCTTTGAACTAAAGGTATGCTCTGTGAAAATGAAAGGAACTTGTGCTACGGTGTACCAATGATTTATAGTACTCTTCTATCTCTGCGTTTAATAGCAGGTAGTTGTGTAATCCCTTAACAGGGCCATAAATGTCAGCAGAGCTGTAATCCATCGTGGCGCCACCTGGGGCATTGGTCTGTCCTAAACGGAGCCTAGTTCTTTGAGGATAAGGATGTATTTGTGAGTAGAAAAGCTCTGCATCTTTCTTGGAGAACCATCATAAAAAGCAGAAGGGTCAGCGAAATGTCCCGGAAGAAGGCACAAGGCATGAGGCAACATGGATTCATGAACCGGCTAAACACTGACATGCCCACTTCTTGAGAGAATGTAATACCGCATACATATCCTATGTATTACTTTTAACAGTCTCTGCTGAATTGTCATGCTTGGTAACTGAGCCCTTAGTCGTGTAGGGATGTAAAAAAATACCCTAATTATTTTCTTTCTTTTATGAGTAGTTTTGAAAAATGTAATTCAGTAATTTGCAGCGGAGCATGTCTGCAGGTGTAAAATCCCTTTGCCTTCAGTAAATGGTGCCAAACAAAGCCATTAGGCTCATTGGCTGCATGCCTTGAACCTGGCCAAGTGTTTGCATGACCATTATAGGGAATGAGTAACTGATGGCATGGAAAGCTGCCGGGCTGAGTGTGATAGCAGGCAACGCGACTTCAGGGCATATACTTTGGCGCCAACAAAGGAGGAGTCAATGTGATCTCGCAGCTCTGCTCTTGTTGTTATTTTTGTCCTGTGTAGGTGGAAATGCAAGGTGTGTGTGATTGGTGACGCGCCTCGTCGCACTTCCTGCAACAAGGATACAGGGATTCTGAATACTGGTAATACATTCTCTGTGCAAAATAAGAGTAGACTAGGTTTGTCAAAATAAAAAAATATATATACTTTTGTTAACTAAACTCCGTATATGCTCCTGGGATATGATAGCTGCCAATAATGCCGTGGTTGGGCAGACTAGCTCCGTACTGGGTTTGTCATAGTGGGACTACACTGTAATTATGCACGTAGGCAATGTGCTGCCACTTTGGAAAGTGGGACAATACCGGCATTGTGTAACCATGGAACAGTATACTGGGATTGTAAAGTTATAAACTGGGGGTATACATTTTGTAATTGTAAACGGGGAGAATACTGGAATTGTGTGTGCTGAAAAATGTATCGAAATGGGGAAATCACTACCATGGAAAAAAATGTGGATTTTACAGTGAGGCATATACAATATTACTACAAAACGGAAATATGCTGCAATTGTGTAAACTGGGACTCTACTGAGATTTTTCAAAACTGGAGCACACTGGGGATGTGGATGGAGTAGACTGCTATTAGGCCATCTGAAAATACTGATATTTCGTAACTGGGATAAGACTTGTATTATTCATACTATGAATGGCAAACTTTGAACATACTGTCGTTGTGAAATAAACATGTACTGGCATACTGCTAACTGGGACTATACTGTCTGGTCAAACGAGTTGCTTTCCACACAATAGGATTTTACTTTGATTGTGAAAACCGGGATTGTCAGACTGGTAATATACTACATTTGGACAAGTTGGGAATATATTGAGATGATTTGGAGAACTGGGAATATAGAGAGATTGTGAAAACGGAAATTGTCAAAATGGAGTTCACTGGCATTATTCAGACTAGAGATTTCGTGGGGTTTTGCAAACTGGGAGTGTAGTGGAATTCTGCAAAAGGAATTGTAAAACAGTGCCTGTCTTGGCAAAACTGGGAGCATATTTGGGCGGAGGAGGGGGAATTCTCAAATTGATAGTATACTGGATTGGTCAAACCGGCAGTATGCTGGAATTTGAAAATGGAAATACATTGGCATTGTTAAAACTGGGAAAGAGGGTTGTTAATGTGGGTGTATGCAGGGATTGTCTAATGTAATATAATAGTTGAAAAAAACCTGGATTATAATGAAATGGTCAGAAAGGGGAATATATTTCAACTGCAAGTGTTGGATGCTTACCAAGATGGTATATATTGCATTATTGTCCCAAATGGAAAAAAGTAGGAATTGTCGAACTGGAATTATACTGGGATTTGGTAAACTGAAGACCGATTGTAAAACGAGTTCTATATTTGTATAGTGCTAAGTGGGAGTGTACAGAGATAGTCGACGTCCGCGAATACTAGGATTGTATATACTATGGAGTAGGGGTGGTCAAAATACCCACGGGAAGTAGTACAGAGGCAAGTGGTACAATGGGAGGGTAATCCTTAATCTTCTGCAGTAAGAAGTTTAAGACAGAAGCTCCTCTTGCAACTCTGAAAGAGAAGAAGCCGCCCAACCAGGGGCGGGGCAGGCCAGCAAGGAGACGGAACATTTCGCCAAATCAGATTCTCTGCTTCTGTATTGGAGAGTGATGCGACAAGTGTCCTTTTCAGTGTATTTGGGTTTATACAGGTCAACCTTTGCTAGGCAGCAACACAGCACCATGCAAGTACTTTGGCGTTAATGAAGGTCGTGCATGTAGGTCTTGATTGAGATCAGTCGGTTTCGGGTCTGGGTCTCAACCCACCCCTGCTTTGGATGCACTGCAACCAGTGTTTAAGTGCCAGGTACATTTAAGGCACAGGTGCCTGGCTCCTGTTCTCGCTCCATTGTTTGGGGATAGACCTCTACCTGTAGTTCTGTATAGCTCCTTAATGATCTGCCATTGGCACTTTTATTTCATGGTGAGATTGCCTCTTAAGTAATTTTTAAGAAAATGAAATATAAATGTTACACGTTTTCAGAGTGATGTATTCCTTCCTACCATATGAGCTTCAATGTGCACTGTATATCGTGACCATGCCTTTGTAAAATGTTTTTCCTTGAGCTGGCTTTTGCAGTCGGCACAGCCTTAAGTGTCCTGGGGCTCGTTGGGGTGTAGCCCTGGCAGTCTCCCAAAGGTTTTTCTGAGGCACGGTGCATCTGCGTCTCCCAAAAGCCCCCTGGCAGCCCAAGCTGAACAAGCCCCAAGAAGCTAAGGCATTTTTTTCTATTGCCTGAAGCACTTGCACCGTATGGGCGAGAGCTTCATGGTTTAGAAAAAAAAATAGTCTTGGCTTGTACCTGCCACTCCTGTCCTTTTTAATTTCAGTGGGGTCCCCCAGCAGGCATCCCTTTAACTAAAGAGATGTAGCAATCATCACCCTCACACCCCGGGTGAGCAGGTGATTCTCGCTGCAAAGAGATGCCTGCAGGTTGTCGGCGCCACAATTAAGGAAGTAATGGAGAGGTGAAGGTGGCCCTTTTCTTAGCAGAAGGCTGCCCGTGAGGATACACCCCCTTATATTCTGCTTCCCACTTGAAGCACTGCCAGTCTATATGTTTGTGTTTAGTTGTCGATGGCATTAAGTTGTGGTTAGGAGAAAAAGGGACAGGGGGGAGGGAAGAGTTGCTCCTCCAGAATCTATTGCAAAACACACCCTATAACTTGTTTTGGTCACTCACTCATGGTTTATAGGAACAATTCCAGTTGGGTTCATCGGAGGGTCTCTGAAAGCCTCCCTGTGGTAAGAGGCCTTTTCGGTTTGTCTCTTCATGGACTGTTAGAGGGTGTTGTAGGGGTAGACTCCCAATATGAAAGTGGATAGATTTTGGCAGAGGTCCTATTACAGACTGCAGTTCTAGGATTTTGTTTCATACCGGGAAGCAAAACTGGCCGGGTCTCTCAAACTTCTGGTTAAGGCCATGGGTGCAGTGTTACTTCAACTGCAATTGGAGAAATTTGCTTCAGGAGAACAGTTGTGTGCAGTGTTAAATCTCTCGCTGCAGAGCCCCTTTCGCAGACTGTAAAAAACATGCTATTATAATACGTGTCTGGCTTATGAGAACCCTGATGGCCTGTTGCAAGAGACCAGTGCAGTGCGGGTGCTTCTTGGACTGTTACTAGAAGCTACTTCTTATGGGTCTCTTCCTTTACTGGGGTTAGAGGATATTCACGGGTCTCTTCATGAGCTTGCAATTTGATGCTGTTGATTGGGCAAATTATGAATTTACTTAAGATTACTGCTGCAAGATCTGCTTGCTAACTGCAGTGAAAGGCTTTTGTGTGGACTCGGCTGAGTCGCCATTGGTGCAGTAATCTCTCTGTAGGCTGTGTTTAGAGGCTACTACTGCAGAGGTCTGCTGCACAGGTATTTTTTTTATATTTTATTTAGTGCTCCCCCCAAAGCGTTTTACAACATTATTTGAAACAATGGTGCAATAAAATTATGCCAAATGATCAATAGTCATCAAGACTGATTAGAAGAGAAAGTAGAAGATGGGCTTTTAGTTGAGAACGAACGATGTGAAAGGAAGAACATGGATGCAAGGATAGAAAGTGGAAGAGTATCCCAATTCTTAGGTGTGAGAAGGAACGAAATCGGGGAAGCCGCACAGGGAGGTTAGGGAAGAAGAAATGGGGATTGTGAGCGAAGACGAGAGTCGAAAGAAAAAAGAGAACAAACATAAGAAGGAGCGAGACCATAAAGAGCTTTATAGACAAAGCGGAGAAAATGAAAAATAAGGTAAAGATCAAAAGAAAGTAAAGGGGCAGAGCAAAGAGGAGTAATTGAAGACGGAATGGGGAGCTGGAAAAGAAGACGAATGGTAGATTTCAAAACAGAATGTAAAAGAGTCGGGTGAGATTTAATAAAAGCAACGTTTTGTGGCCTGAAAAGAAAGGAAGGATTATGGAGGAAAAAAACGACCAGAAGGAGGGGGAGCAGAGGATGGAGAGCAGGGTATGGAGAAGGAAGGAAGAGAACCTCAGTTTTGGAGAGGTTAACATGAAGAAACAGTGAAGACATCCAAGACTTAACAGCAAGCAGGCAGGAGAAAACGGTGTGATGAAGTGAAGCCGAAAATGAGAGAAAAGAAAATGAGTCATCAGCATAGAAGAGATAAGATCAGACAAAGGAATAGTATATAAAGAAAGGAGAATAGTACCCAATATAGAACCTTGAGGTACCCCATAGAAAAGTGGATAAGATGAGGAAGACGCAGCAGCCCAAGAAACCGAGTAAGTGCGGTTAGAAAGATGGGACTTGAACCATCTGAGCACAGACTGAGATAGTCCAAGAGTTGAAAGACAAGAGAGCAGGATGGGGTATTCAACAGTGTCGAAAGTGGCAGAAAGATCAAGAAGGACAAGGATAGAAGATTGCTTATTGTGAATGGCAAATGGTAAAGAATTGGAGACGTGAAGTAATGCAGATTTGGTGGAGTGAGCAGAACTAAAATCAGATTGCGAGGGAGGTAGAAGGGGATGAAGATACAAAAACTTACAACTCGCTACAAATCACTTAGAAAGCAAAGGGAGCAAAGAAATAGTAAGAAAATTGGATGGAAGAGAGGCATCCAAGGAACGTTTCTTAATGAATGGAGGATAGCACAGGGGCAGAGCAACAGAGGTTTGAATCCTGTATCCGTGCTTAGAAACCATACTCTGTTATTAAGCGCGTTATAAAAAAACAATAAAAGAAAATAACAGCATGTTTAAAAGAAGAGGCAAAAGAAGCAGATTAAGGTGAAAAGTTAATTTAAAAAGTATGGATTCAAAGAAGAATAAACAGAAGAAATCGGAGCAGAGGTATACGAGCCAGCGCAAATGCAGTAGGGTGTGCCCGAGTCACGAAAAAGAGAAGTGTCAAGTCAGAAAGCAGTGAAAAAGAAGAGAAGGATGGGGACATAAAAGGACGATATAAAAGGAAAAGCAGACGGAAGTAGAAGAAAGACTATCAAAGAGAAGTCACTTTAGAAATGAAGTCCGTGAAATCAGTAACGAAGAGAGAAGATGAAAGGGAATGGTCAGGGGGACGAGAAGAGAGTAGAACTTAATAATTGAAAGCAGACGAGGGTGATGAGAAGAGTAAGCAAAGAAAAATACAGTTTCTTAGCTAAGAGAGAAGCATCATAAGATGAATGAAGAGAAGATAGAATCAGATGGTCATCGGAAGCACGAGACGTCTTCCAACGGCGTTCAGCCTTATTCGGGGCCAAACAAAGTGATCGAAGTGCAGAATATAGCCACGCTTGAGAGGGTTTTTTAGAAGGAGAAAATGAATGAGAAGGATGATGTGAATCCAATGTGGAAATTAAAGCTGAATCAAAATGGGTAGCGGCGGAATCCAGAGAGAGAGAGAGTGGGAAATTGAGTAAGGTAAGGAAGTATAGAAGAAATAAATGTGGTAGAATTAAAGGAAAAGAGGTTGTGATGAGAAAGGGGAGTAGGAATGAGAATCTGGTAAAAGAGGAGGAAAGTAGAAAATGATTAGATGGAGAAAGAGGTAAAGATTAGATCAAGCGATGAGCCATATGGGAGTGGAGGTAGAAAGTTGAGTAAAATGGAACGAATTTAGAAGAGGAAGCAAAGGTAAAGAAACGTGTCATTGAAAGATGAAGATTGAAATCACAATCACCAAGAAGCACAAGTGGAAGGAGATGAGGAAGAGAATCTAGATCATCTAAAAAGGAAGTGAGAGGGCTGGGAGGGCGATGGAGAATAAGAAAAGCAATTTGGTGAGGATAAGAGAAATGAGCAAAATGATAATCAAATGAAGAATAGGAGGGAAGTGAGGTGGATGGGACAAGAGACCAGGATGAGTGAAGGAGAATGCCAGTACCACCTTCTCTGCCATGGTTGCGAGAGGTATGGGACAAAATGAGGCAAAGAAGCAGGAGTGACAGTATTGCTAGGAGAGATACAGGTTTCAGCAAGTCGTAGGAATGAGAACATAGAGTGTCCGAAACAGAATGAGACTTGTGACATGTCGAACAGACATTCCAAAGGCCAATGGAAAGAGTCCGGAAATGAGCAGTAGATATAAGGTGATAACGTAAGTTAGTAGAATTGCGGGCAAGCAATGAAGGAGAATGGGTAGCCCGAGGGGGCAATGAACAGGTAGGTATTGTGGCACACTTAAAAAAAGAAACCAAAAAAACACATTTTTTTTCTCAAAAACCCACAAACGACGCAGTATAACGCACCTGGCAATTGAAACATAGAAGCCATAGCTGATGGCTAACAGCAATGATATTGAATGTAACACAGCTCTCGTGAGCAAACAGGAGCAAACGGCAGCCTTAAATGAGTTGCCCCTTGATGGAGGCGCCCAAGACAAGTGATTAAATGGGACTGCGAAAGGTGAGGATTACTAGGTGCTGAGGCAGAGACCCTTGCTGCACCAGCGAGTGGATCATGCGGGTTCCTAGTGGAATAAGGTTTGTGGCATGCTGCAAGGATCCTTGCGCCAACTTTGGTTGGAATTTTTTGGAACAGGTGTCCTTTTGTGGGCTACGTTGGGAGGTGGTCGCTGCTTCTGCACATGATGGACTCTGGTAGTGGCTAATACCACAAGGGCTCTTTCAGGGACTCTTGTTTGAGGCAGTTGCCCTATGGGCCACTTCAAACCCTGCAGTGATTCATGGACTCGGCTACTATTTCTGCAATGTGCCATCCATTTACTGGGGTTCAATGTTTGCTACATGTGGCGCAGTCGCTCAGTGCTCAGGAGGCTACGCTAGTGTGGCTCAAATCTAACACAGGTCTTCATAGACGCTGAATTCAGCTTGACCATACAAACGCCTTCACTTAAGGAGCATCTTCCCAAATCAGACAACTGATAAAATGCCCCCGATTCATTGCCTGCAGGTGGCAAAACACTTGCCATTGTCTCTCTAGTCAACTCCAAAATCATGGCCTCTTTGCAGGATTGTCCGATTGCCAATTATCCCACCAGCAAAAGATCAGAAAAACTGCTGCTTCCCTAAAGAAAAGCCTTTACCCGTGTTCTAAACCGCCTCCACTGGCTTTACATTTTAATATGAAACCAAAAAAAGTGACTGTGGAAAGCTTGGAGTCCATCAGGGCGACTGGACATTCCTCTGGACAGCTACCCATTCCTGCATTAATTAGTGCATCTGTTCCATTTCAGGAAGGAGAACCACATATTGAAATGAGTCCTGGTCCAGTGCAGTATCTTTTCAAGGATCCTTAAATTAGGGGAGCTACTTTACAGCCACTCTGCATTCGGTGCACGTTTAGTACCTCCTGGTGATCGTGTGCAGTGATACCCAGGGCAGTGGTGTAGGCCGGGGGTGCGAGGCGCAGTCATTGGTCTTCCCCGTGCATAGGTGCATTGTACTGGTGAAGACTTTAAGGAGTGTGCACACACACACAAAAAATGCAAAATCAGAGACGTTGCACTCATGTGTGTCTTGGTTCACTCACCCTGTATGCAGCATTACTTTTGGGTGATGTTCGATTAGATCCTTACCTCTGGTGATTATTAACTGTCCCTTTTCGGGTCTTGCCACTAGTTGAAATTTGATTTGGAGGTGGGTAGATGTGTAGTTGGTTTGTGCGTGATGTTTCTTTCTTCACTTTTGCGTCTGTGTGCTACTGGTATATTTTTCGGCATGCTAGGGTCTACCACGGAATATTTATTTTCTGACTGATGTAGACACGCTATTTGTTTTCTTCTTTCTCGTTCTGTAGTGTTTCCTTTCAGTGCGCTCTGTGTGCACCCTGGATTTGAGGCATGGGTTAATGATGGATGCGGGCTCCTGTCGTGCTCTGTTTCGGGGTGCCGTCTGTTCTGCTGTGCTCTTTGATTGCGTGGGGCAGGACCCCACTCTCATGATTACCCAGGGAGGCTTTTGGGCACGGCGCTACTGGGGATGCAGCAATGCCATTGTTGGCACTGAAGTACCCGCTGCTTGGCGAAGTAAAGAGATCTTCGTGGACTCTATGTACACAATTGTGTGATGGTGCCCTTAGACATTCGGTGTAAATGGCTGCGGTGCGCAGTGCGAATCTCTTCCGAATATTATTGTAGCAAAATGTAAGGCCCAGTTTTTCACACTGAAATTTGAGTAAAATGTAAACGCCTTCCGATCATTTTTCTCAACGTGTGTGAACAGCACCATCTCGTGATCGCTTTTGGAAAATGCACCAAAGCCATGTGAATACCAATGTTCTCCAGGGTACCTCTGTCCAGGTTCCAAACAGACAACCACTTTTCAACACCAGCGGAACACGGGTTACGACATTCTGGTGCGCAGTCTTTATCCTTTATTAATTTTTAACGACGAAAAGTCGTGTTTTCTTCTTCACACAATTTTGTTATTGCTGAATTCTGCAGCCAGGCAACAAAAAATCGGGCACTTGGAAAAGTAGGGTTCCTGCAAGTAAGACCTGCAGGTTCGAGTTATATGGGCAGTGGCGGTTGTGGTTTCGGAGAGCTTATACCCTCCGACTTTGAGGAGTTTGCAGGCAGAAGGCAGCACTTTGCCTTGCCACTGAAGGGGTGCTGCTGCAAGAGAGTTACTGCAGAAAAGTAACAGGAGATGCCCTAATGTTCAGTGTGCATACAAAGGAGACAGAAGGCTAGAAGGAGGTTCTATCTACCGCTACCTATGTACCCTCTAATGCTAGAAACCGCTGGTGTTCCGGTTACATAAAAGTTGAAAGAATCCAGAAATAAATATTTGCTAATTTGTAGTATGCACTCAACAGTGAATGTAATTGGGGAATTTGATCTCCTGTGAGCAGACTAGAGTTAAACACACTGCGTGGAACATGCAACGTGTAGCGTGACTAGCAGTAAAAGACAAACAAGTGTAGCTTAATCGCACACAAGATCAGACTACTCATGGTAAGAATACACGTTTAATGACCTGTAGTACTGATCTAGGGGATGTGGATGTTAATAAGAATTGTTTGACTTCAGGAGGGTTAGGTGGGGGGGGGGGTAGGGGGCTCATTACAGACATGCTACTAGTGGCAATGTTTATTGGAAGAGGGTAGCCCTGGCTTGAAAGGTGCAATGGCTTCTCAACACCAGCGTTACCTCAAAGGAAAACAAACAGGATAAGCCTATTAGCCGGTGGAAGCCCATGGCATGGGACTCAACTGAGAATGTACACATCAAAATGTGTCCTCACTTTTGTGCTCTGGGTTATCCTAGGTGTAGCCTTCCCATTATTAAGGTGTCCATGCCTTCGTTTTTGCAGGGGGTCCTTTCAGAGGGCGGAGGCGCAGGACCTCTGTATAGTCCTGGCGGCGTGCTGTCACTTGTTCTGTTTGCGGTGGCTGTCTTCGTGTCTTGTCTTTTTTGGGTTTGCAGCTTACTGTAGTTTCTCAAAGCTCCGCATTGTTCATCTTCTGTTTCTTTAGTTCTAGCTGAAGAGAGCTAAGCACTGACCCACAGCTGTTGTGGCCTGAAAGACAAAGACCTCTGTTATGCCCAAGGGTTTTAGATAGCGTGCCTTCTAAATGTTGCCTCCCTTCTTGGAGTTTCTGGGTGCTGTATGAGAAGCAAGAGTTGGTGGGAGGAGGGCAAATGCGATTGTGGTAAATTGTTCATGTAAGACATAGTAGAGAAACATTTCACAGCTCTAGCTGTCAATAGATTAAGAAACGTGGTGATGTGTATTAGAGGCCGATGTCCAAAGAAAATCTATTGGTGTATGCTGGAAGGTATTCAGGAAAAGACATCTGGACCTGTGTAGGCAGAAGCAGGGGTAGACTTTGGCATGTGGGTCAGTGTGTAATGTGAAAGTCAGGGAACATGAGGGTGTGTAACGTTTGCATATGACCATGCTATATTTCAAGGCTGGAGCTGTATATGGTAGGTCTTTGTGTTAGGACCACGACTGTATATTACAGTTTTTGCCATTGCTATTGCTTCCCCTGTTCCCTTCCCATTCATCCTTGTGGTGCTTTGAAACACAATTCTGTTGTATAAAGCGCCTTACAAATGCTCAATAAAATAAAGGTAGGAGGTCAAGAGTCATTGGTTAGCCACAAAATGAAGTTGCAAATATCACCAAAAAATGCAAAGCCATCATGACACTGCACGCATCATTTAACATTGCAGACATTGCGTGACATAAAAGGGTAAAGCATGCCATCGCAAATAAAAACACTGCATATTGGAAAAGGGAGACTGAGGTCCATGTGCACATGTACTGCACGTGTGTCCGTCTCTTTTGTAAATAAATTGTGCAACAAGGAGGGGTGGTTGCAGGTAAGCGTAACTCTAGGGGCATGAACCTTTTGCTTGAGAGAAATCCCTTGAATGTGAAAACCTAGGTCTCATTTCTTCTTCTGCATGAGGTAGCAGAGAGCAGTTTCATCCCCGCCCTCCCAAACTTGCACTGTGGTATGCCAAGGGAGACCCGTCTAGGTCTTTTTACCCCCAGGACAAAGAACACCCTTTTCCAAGCATTTGCCAGGTGACTAGGGCTGGGGGTAAAATCTCTGCTCGTTTGCCCCAGAAATCTGCCTATGCCTCCAATCGGAGGCAACTTTCACTCAACACACAGAAGGCATTTTCATCTTTACTCCGGGGTGCCTGCATTTTGAGGGACGGCCGAGGGATATTGTTTGCTGAACTTTAACCACCAACTGGAGTCACACAGATTTGGAGAGCTTGGTTAAGTGTACATGTAATGCCCTCTGGGACACAACAGAACCCCCTCCAGAGCACCTTCTCACCCACACACACAGTCACAGACCAGATGGACCTTTTCGCCTTTCAAAGTGCCCACGATCACCTGTTTTTATTTTGTAATTGTTTTTTTAATAAGACACTGACAGCCTCCAGGCATCGGAGTGCCATGACAGAAACACAACTTACAAGATAGAGTAACATAAAGAAGCAGCACACCCTCTCCACCAACACAATAAATACAACTCACTAAAAGATCATCTTAATACAGCCCTTCTCAACAAATGCTATAAAGCCCAAGAGCTAGACCACTATGAGTTTCAACTGCGAAGAGCCCATGGGTAAATACTTGCAGGTAATAAGTTAGATTGGCAAGTTACTGACCCCCAATCAAGCAAAACACAGTCCCTGTTTTCCTAGTTACACCACTCGTCAATTTCCAACCTATGTACATTTTTCAGATCTGTGCATCTACCCACCCCTGACCAAGTTCTTTGACGGAGCCAAGCCAAAACCTTGTCCCTTAATGCATCTTTCGGTTCTTTCCCACCTGGCTTCTCAATGTTGAAAAAATGACATTCCAATCATCCATGACAAAATCTCAGTCTTGTCCCTACAGCCTGGCATTGAAGACTTCCTCGCTTGAAGGTTTTTAGGAATGGATGAAAAAGTGCAACCTTTCACAGGCCGACCCACGCCAGTAGGGCCCAGCTTGGACTTCCTAACATCCGTCAATAGTGGAGGGTTTAGACCTTCCAACCTCTCATCTACTTCAAAGGGAGGAACGAAAAGCCCAGCTATAGGATGAGAGCCATTAACAGGACCTGCATCATTAGATGTTAACTGTGTGTTTGATGGAGCCTGCTTCCCTTCCCTCGATGGAGAAGCAGTGGCAGCTTCCTCGTGGTCCGACTGGCATTTCGGTTTCTGTTTAATGCCAAATTTAACAAAATTGCAGGGCAGGACTTGCCCAAAAAGGGCAGGGTGTTGCACTCTACATTGGTGTTCTAGGCAAATCACTGTCCAAGTACTCAAGAGAGGCATCCTGGATGCTCGCCTACTTGGCAGGACTGGGAAGCCGGAGTGCCAATTCTGCAGGTTGCATTATATCATCTTTTTATGTTTTTCTCCAAGTGTATTATGTAGTCCAGTCCTAGGAGATATGGCATTGAGCGATCTCAGGTGAGTGAGGTAGAGTGCATTCTGGGAATGTTAGTTCTTTTTTTCAGGTAGTGTGTATTTTGGGACATTGTTTGTTTATTTATTTGTATGGCGCACCTTACCCAGGGGCAACAGGGCGCAGGCAGAAGATAATTCGAAGCTTACAATGTTGCAGAAATATACACATTGAGGTAGTGATAGAGATAACCAGAATTACAGAATAAGAAAAGTACAAATCTTCATACATACAAAGTCAATATCTATGCAGGGGTAAATATACAAATATACAAATATGTACAGGGCTGTTAGAGGCGGGTACTCCTGAGAAAAAATATTCAGGATTACAGGATTACAGGAATAGGAGGTATGGAAATGTATACAAATCTTCATACATAAAAGGTCTATCTATACAGGAGGAAAGTGTACAGATGTGTGCTGTAAGGGCTGTTAGAGGCGAGGGCGAGGTCGCGAGCAAGGTATCACTATCTATGCCTAGGTATAGAAAAGTGCAGCTACATACAATGGTTATTGGAGTTAAGGTGACTGATAAGGTGTTTTCTAAAGTGTAAGTATGGTTGGTCAGCTCTTAGGTTGTGAGGCAGCGAATTCCAGAGCATGGCAGCTTTCACCGGGAAACTGTTCCCACCAATGGTGGAGAGTTTGAATCTGGGAATTATCAGGCGGTTGGAATTGATAGTTCTTGTTTGTCGGATGGAGGACTTTCCCTTTACCTTGTCCATCAGGTAGCTGGGGGCGGCATTGTTGAGGGCTTTATGGGTTAGGGAGGCCAACTTTAGTTTGATTTTGTTGTCTGTGGAGAGCCATTTCTGTTGGCGTCTGGTGTTGGAGATATGATCTCTCTTATTAATGCCGAGGGCAGCTCTCAAGGCATTATTTTGAAGGATTTGAAGCCTGTGGATAATGGCTTTGTTAGCGCCACTATAGAGGGCATTACAATAATCGAGCCTAGATAGTATGAGTGCTCTTGCCAGGATCAAGCAACTGTCATTGGATAGGAATGGTCTGCCTGCCCTTATTAAATTGCAGGTGTACGCAGTGGTAGATGCTAGTGAGTTGACCTGTTTGGTGAATGACATGGTGGCATCTAGATAAAAGCCGAGGGTTTTTACTTCCCTGGATACTCTAATGAGATTGCCATCTATGTTGAATTCGGCATATTCAAGGCCTAGTTTGTTGATATTAGCGGGTGAACCTAGGATGATGAGCTCTGTCTTGTCATCATTCAGGCATAGACCATGCAATGCCATCCATGCCTGAATGATGAGATATACCCTATTCACCAACTCTCTGTCCTTACTGTGATCCCCTGAAAGTGGGAGGAGAATCTGAGTGTCATCAGCATAGTTAGTGTAGGTGACACCCAGATGGTCCAGATCGTCGAACAGGGGTTTGGTGAAGATGTTATATAGTGTGGGGGAGACGCATGAGCCCTGCGGGACTCCACAAGTAATAGGAGAGGGGTCTGCTGCTGCTGAAGGGGAGAAGACTCTCATGGTTCTCTCGCTCAGAAAGGACTCAATCCATTTGATAGCTTCTGGGGAGAAGTGAGCAGCTGAGTCAAGGTGTTTGCAGAGGACCTTGTGGTCGACGAGGTTGAAGGCCGCGGAGAGGTCGAGTAAGAGGAGGAGTGCTGTCTTGCCCTTGTCCCTAAGATCATTAATTTGGGTTTTCAGATCGATAAGGGCTGTTTCCGTGCCGTGAAGTGGGCGGAAACCTGATTGTCTGGAGCCTAGTAGCTTGTGCAGTTCTAGGTATTTTTGAATCTGGACGTAGGCAACTTTGTCCAAGATTTTCAGTAGGAAGGGTACCGTGGTGATGGGTCGGTAGTTAGTGGGGATGAGGGGATCAAGCGTCTGTTTTTTGAGGAGGGGGAGCACCCAAGATTGTTTTAAGTTGGCGGGGATGCTGCCTGAGGAGAAAGAGGCGTTTATGAGTTTAGAGATAAAGGGCGACAGGTCTCTGGCTGCGTCCTTTATTATGTGCGCGGGGCAGATATCGCCTTTACAGTTTGATGGTTTAAGGGAAAGGATGATTTTCTCAACCTCCAGGGTGGTGGTTTTAGAAAAGGTGAATGAGTTGATGTGAGTACTTGGTGAGGCAATGGGCGGAGATATGGGAGGGTTCGTGAGGTTTAGGGAGTCTTTTTTTAGTTGAATTTTGTTTTGTAGGGTGTTTATTTTATTTGCTAGTGCTTGTTGGATGTCTGTGCACCAGGTCTGGTTCTTAGTGCAGGTGTCGGGTGTAGCAATGGGTGACTCAAGTTCCTTCAGTATGGAAAAGAGCTCCTTCATACTTGAATTGGAGTTGGCAATGCGGATGTTATAGGAATTCCGTTTGGCTAAGCAGATTTCAGCTTTGTAATGAGAAATCGTGTCAAGGATGGCTTTCCTTTCACTGGAGGGGCATAGTTTCCAATCAGCTTCACATTTTCGCTTTTTTAGGCGGAGGGCTTTGAGTTCGGGTGTATACCATTTGTTTAAATGGGTTTTTGGCTTGCTGGTGCGAAGTTTGAGTGGGGCAATTTTGTCCATGGTAGATAGCATGATTTTATTATATTCGTGAACTAGTGTGTTGGGATCTAGATTGTCTGGTAATGCGTTTAAGGTTGGAAGGATAGCTGGGATGATTTTTTCTATTGAGATATTTTTCTTGTTTCTTGTGAGGCAGGGTGGTGCCAATGACACGGTTGTGGTAGTTGATCTAGAGGTCAGTAGGTTAAAAGAGACCAACGAGTGGTCGGTCCAGGGTAGTGGTGTGGTGGCGGTGATGACCGCTGAGCAATTAGCATCAGCAACCCAATCTAGGGTTCTACCCTTCAGGTGGGGGGGTAGGTTGACTTTTTGAGAGAGTACGAGTGAAGATATCGTTTTGGCTATGGTAGATGCATGTAAATCTGCTGGGTCGTTGAACCCTAGGTTGAGGTCCCCTAGTAGCAGTAGTTGTGAGGTGGTTTTCGCGTTGTTAGAGATTAGGTTGTGTAGTGTAGTAATTTTGGGTCTCTGAACTGGTGGGGCGGGCTGCTGGGCATAATGTGTCATATACACATGTCGTAAATGGGGTTGAGTGATGTCTGGGACAAGCAGCCACGTAAAAGAAGTGAGGGTGTGTTAACTGGCACTAAGTCTTGTGTGGTGGTTTGTAAAAAGTGAGGTCGGTGGTGTTGGCTTTTTTGGGATTGGAGGTACTGTGATCTATCGATTTGCCCCCAAAATCCCCCAAAACCTATTCAAACACATACATGCCAGTGTATTTTAAAAATTCAATCCCCAAGTGTTGCAGGCACATTTACATTATACAGTATTTGTTAGTTTTGTCGCAGAGGGAGGACATTGGCTGTATCGTGCACACCGAGGCCGAGAATTACCGTCTGCTTATTTGTGACATCCGCAGGCTTTGCACCTATAGAGACTTTCCAAGTTCTTCCTTGAGCGGAAGTCTCTATTCTGGTAAATAGCCTGCTGATGGCCCTGTGAGCTGTGAACCTTCTGGCTGCTTTATTGCAGATCTAGCTCCCTGCCTTTTCTGAAGGAGCATTTCCAGAGCTCTCCTCAGCTGGCTTGCGCTCTAATAATTTCTCTGCTCCTGTGCCACTCTGTTGCTTCCCGTTCTTTGCGCCAGCAGGGTCTGCTTTGTTTCTGACCGTTACTTGTCTCCACTTTGATTCTTCATGACCAGTTCATTTGGAAAATAAAACTACAAGTTTGAAAATGTAGTGGGTTGTTGGCGGAAAAGCCAGACTGGCCCCATCTAGAGATTTATTTTGCTAGCACAGTGGCTAAACACTATCTAGACACTTTAGCCACCCGTAAGCAGAAGTTGTGTCACAATTTGTACTACAATGTTTTATGAAAGCACAATGAGTACAGTGAATAAAGAAACGGTTCTTTGTGAATTAACCCTAGTCCCCCCCCCCCTTTTTAATACTGCATTTTCTTGGTCTCATTTTCCCTTCTGTTTTCGTTTAAATGCCTACATCCCCACCCCCTTCTTCCATAGTTGTGGAAGCTCTCTGTTACATAGGAATGGACCGGCGCAAATTTTTTTTTCCCACCAATAGTCCCCTTTAGTTTTAAGGCCTGCGCCTCTGGGACTACCCTGTGCTCTACCCCCGGTCCCTTTCTCTTCACTCAAGCAAGTTTCTTCTGAAAAAGTAATTGGCACCCAGTGCAGAGGAGTTGATGCATTTGGTATCACTTGGTATGATATGGCATTTATAACGCACCTATACAAAGTGTTTCACCTGCGACACAGGTACAGTCTCGATACGCAGCTAGCGAAGGCACCCAAGGGGTGAGGACTCACCCCCCCCCCCATCCCAGTGTTTCTGTGATTGCAATTAGCCTTTGCCACACAGGGTGGAATGCTCACCACCTGCATAATGCAAGTCCCGCTAACCGTGCGCCTGATACCCATCTTTTTGTCCTTTAAGTATTCAACCCTGTGGCTCTCAATTCAGTGCCCCTTCCTTGCAACCCGTCTTGACAGCTTGTTGGTCAAAACATTGTCCATTGCATATATTTTTTCTTCTCCAAATTTCAGTCCCTTATGCATTATGTAGATGAGCTAAGGAAGTTAAACTTCAGCCGCTGGTCCCTGTGGACACTCCAGTTCTTCTCTGCGCCTGCCCTTGCCTAATCTTGCATGTAAATCTTTTTAGATACCACTCATGTTATTTACTTCTGTGGGTGCCGACTGGTCTCCACCTACTCCCTCTGGGCCTTTGGGACCAGCCATCAAGTCTCGGTTCGCCACCCGTAGTACTGGCCACCCTGTTAATACGGGGCCTCTGCCTCCTCCTTCATATCCCCCCCCCTTCAGTGTACCCTAAAATTAAGATGGCGTTGAGGACCCTTCTCTAGACGTTCCTGTGGAAGATGATCTGGCATCAGCGAGAGGGTTGCATGGCTGCATTGCAGGCCTTGTGGAGTTCCTTGAAATCCCCACACAAGAAATCTCATGGACAGCAGCCTTCATTGCAAAAGGAGCTGATCGTTATGAGAAGGATGTCTTGGAGGAGACAGCCAATGTTTCAGAAAAGCCCCACGTCCATAATTGGGGTCAACGGGAAGATCGGACTTGCATCTAAAATTGTGTTTTCAGCATTGCACCCTAAACCCCGTTCTTCTGTATTGGCCGACGCCTCTCTTTACGACGCCTCACTTTACTCCAAAAACCATCCCACCAGCAGCGACTCATGCTGGATTGTCAAGGAAGAGAAGCTCTTGAAAGGCATAGGCAGAGAAGTCTACAAAACTCTGCTCTTCTCCATCAGGCATATTTTGACTCCTTCCTAGCTGCTGCCGACCAATACCTGTCACGTGCGCTTTCTAAGTTTAAACCACAACTCCTGTCCTTTCTGATTGCAGGCACATCAGCTCGCTCGTTGAGCATATTTCAAGCCATGTCTGCCACTGAGCCCTTCAAAGTCTTCCACCGGGACAGTGCAATGTGTGCGGAGTTGGTATGCGTGTAGTGTGCTTGAGGGTGGAGGGTGTGGAAGGTTCGTGCTGTGAGGTTACTGGTGGGCCTGGTGATCAACTTGGAGCATCCATTTGGTGAGGCCACTCTGACGGATCTACTGGTGCCCTAAGGGTTGGGTACTTGTGAGATGATGTCCCCAGGTACCCTGAAGTGGCTGTTATCCCTGGCAGTGGACAGTGTACAGCCAGAAGCACAAGATATGTGGAGCATGTACTTGTGACTACCAAGTAAACTTGTGTGTCGTTAAAAATGCAGAAAATGAAATCTGTATTTTTTTTTTTTTGTTGACTTCCTGGTCCTCTTAAGCCTGATAACTTGAGGCCAGAAAAGGCATCTTCCAGATGCGCAGCGCTGAGCTGCTGAAATACCTGCAAGTGGAATGTGCCCTTTACAACCTTTGAGGCTCCCATGCTGGATAACCAAGTACACTACATTTTTCACACCAAAGTCTCAACTAATTTCTATTTCCTTTTTCTTTTTTCTGCACTTATCAGACTCACCCAGTCTGCTGTCGTAAACACAGCACTTGCCACTTGCTGGCTGCACTACTACTGTCTATTTCCTTTTTTATTCATTTTTATTGTTTATCTGTTCTCCTCTGCTCTGAACTTTCCACTCTCCCCCTTCCTGCACTTTTCCTCTTTCCCTCCACCATGCACTTGCCCGTTCTAAATGTCACCGGGCCTAGTTAGATCGTTGTTGTGGTTCACACCTGTTTCCCCCTCCCTTGCCTTGTCGCGCTCTGAAACACTTGTGTACAAGTATCTTACAAATAAAATATCATATATCATGTACATGTTACCGACCAGGCAATTTAAGAATGATTTGGGAATCAAAAACGTATTGGGGGATGTAAAGAATTGAGTGGGAGGGTAGGGGAGGGCGGCGGCTATGGAAAAAGGGTGGGTAATGGAAAAACCCCTGACATACATTTGTGTACATGTTGGTTGAGACTGCCAACTACGTCCGCATACCACGTGGCCAGAATCTCATTCACCCAAAATGAACGTTGCTGAGTGCTGAAAGACCCGTGATGCAGATCCTACAGTTTTACATTTTCCTGAAGTTTTAATGGAGGATATTGAGACAGAAATGACCTACCAAGAAGCATCACGCTGAACTACTGAAAGGCTGTAGCAGGAACTTGCACTTTGTAACAGGACTAATGCAGGGCATCCCCAATTCTGCTGGACAGCTGGAAGCTAGAGAGTTGAAATGATGCTTCCAAAGATTTTCAGAGCAGGGCGAATAAGGCAGGCCACGGATTGCAGGTGGGCAGGTAGGCCTGTAGACGATTCATCCTTCTAAAAATGTAGTCCTATTTTTTAATCTTCAAAACATTTTAGAATTTCACTGAAAATGATGCAGGGAAAGTAGCTTTATAAATGCTTGTTTTAATGCATCTGACTCAGTCTGTGCTTAAAGTACATGTCTTCCCTTTTGTACAGTGAGCTGGCAGATTTGTTGCTGTATCTTTCGCCAGGCTTACGTGACAAGATAATGTTTATCCGAATATGAAATGCATCTGTTTTAGGTGAGCTGGCGAGTGGCTAATGGGATTGTAGCTAGGGGTGTCTGCTACGATCATGCATTAGATGGGGCCACTTGGAAGCTATTGTCACTTCTGTTGATTTCTTGCTTTTTGATAGTCGGGGGAACCTAAACATTCAGCTCACCCTGGGTGAGGTGTCAAGTCGAGTCATTTTTCCCTTTGTGCTCTTGGGGAGGTCCTTGACCCTGCATGATGCAGAAGGAATTCTGGGACTTGTAGGCCCAACAACTGTACTAAATGAGACACTGTTTTCTATTTCCTGTAGACAGATCTACTAAGAGAGAGTGCATTTTGCCTTGGGCAAATTCCTCTGCGCTGGACTAGGTAGAGTGCTTTGTAGGTTTTTATTCATGGGCATGTGCGACGGTGCATTCTGGTGCATGTCACCCTTATAGGATTTCTGTACAGAGGGAGATGTTGAGTGCATTATGGGAAATGTAATCCTGAGGGTTTTATGTATTAAGTAAAGGAGCTTGGACTCTGCCATATGTGACAGTACTTAACACATGACTGTATCTGGCATGTCATTTTTTTCCCTCGGCTAATGATAATACACGAGTGAATGATGCTGCCCTGTCATATGATGCCAACATTAGAATGCATATTTAGTGGTTATTAGTAGGGTATTTATTAATGATGGGGGCGGAGGGACATGGTGAGGGGAGCAGAGAAACAAGAGTGGAGTGCGAACAGGGGAGGAAGAGGTGGGCAATTTGTCAGCATAGGATCTTCAAGCAAACAAGGGAGTAAACCGTGGGGAACAAATCAGAGTCTTGGGCATGCTGGGGAGTAAACAGTCTGTTGACTTAGGTGTTCGGGAGGGGCCATACCTTGAAGAGAATTCTTGAGTTCCTCCCTGAACTGTAAAAAGTGAGGGTGCGAGTCTGATGTTGATTGAGAGGAGGAACCAGAGTCTTGGAGCATAGACACAGAAGGCCCGTCTCCTGGTTCTTTCCTTCCAGCACTGCCAGAGTTCAAGTCTGCACATGTGGTTCCTTCTGGTGGATCATAGGCCTCCATAGATGTTGAGTTTCTCAGTTAGTTTGAGCACATTAGCGCAATAGCCTTGCAGATGATGCAGCAGGATTTGAAGATTATGCAGGCTTGCAGCAGGAGCAAATGCAGTTTAAGGGTCAGGGTGATGTGGTCGAATTTGCAAAGTCTTTTGAGTCGTGCTGCGGCATGCAGGGCACAGCTCAGGGGTGCCAGGGAGACGCTGGAAGGCCTTTCAGTATGGCATTGCCACCATTCATGTGGGTGAGGTTGAAGGCTTGGACAGCAGATCTGAAGTTGTTTTCTGGGATGAAGGGCTTGATTTTCCACAGGAAAGAAAGTTGATACCAAGCCGTTTGTGTCTTCCTTGCGAAGTGCGGTTTAAAGTAGAGGCATCCGTCGATGTTGAACCCACGCAACTTGGTGCAGGTGGCCAGATCAGGTGTGAAGCCCTCGAGGCTCATAGCAGAGAGCTGGGTATGGATGTCTGGGCACTCAGAGTTGTTGGTTAGCAGTAGGAATTCAATATTGGAGCTTCAGCCAAGCACTGTACATCCAGGACTGGATCACTATGAGGCAGGCCTTGATCCTGTGGATATCTTTGGAGGAGATCTTGAGTTAAATCTGCATGCCATCTGCATATTGGTTGGTGTTGTGTTGTGTTGCGTGTAGAGGGTTCCAAGTGGTTCCATGTAAAGATTGAAGATCACAGGGGAGAGGATAGTTCCTTGCGGGATTGCCCGGGTAGAGTTGCTGATCTGGAGGAATCCATTTGTACATAGTGGTGGAGAGCATCACTGTTGTGCATGAGGCTCGGGGTATCCCTGTAGCCAAAGGAGAGTAGCCAGAGCCTCTGCTCGCCCAACCATGTCCTTCAGCCTGCCCCCCCCCTCCCGCCTCCCACCTCTCAACAATAGCCCATTGCAAAGGCAGGGGGAAGGACTTAGACGCTGTGGTCGCAGCCCTCCACTCAGATTTATTATTTATTAAGAATTTTTATACCATGGCGCTTGTGGCGCGATGGTATAAAAATTCTTAATAAATAATAAATGATAAAGATGGAAGTGCCTTTTTCCCATGTCAGGCTGCGTGTATACCCACACCCATAGTTGTCTGATGGTTTCTGTTTTGTGAAAGAACGAGTGCATTCTCCAAAATAATCCTGTGGGTGGTGTGGAGGCGGGGTCGTCTATACTGTTTAAGGCAGTGTGTGCACACTTGGATAGGTACTCCTGTGTTCAGCTTTACTAAACGAGGCAAAGTGTGCTATGCTGCCTGCATCCCTGTGTGGGCCATTGTACACGGCAGACTGCATTTTGAGACAGTCCTATGGGGCCTCTGCACTGTACAGCACCTATCTTTTTGTGACGTGTGCCGAATGCATGCTGGGAAATGTATTTATGCGAGGCCTATGTAGTTGGTGAAAACTGTGCTTTGTAGCACGTGGTCGGCTCTTGGTGTGTGAGCCTGGGCACATGCTGGCTGTAGATAGGCCCATGTTGCGGGGCGTTGCCTGGGCATTTCATCTAGTGCTTGGCATGCAATTACTGCTGATGAGATGGGCATATGAGGATGCGAGTTGTTATTAAATAAAGCCTGGGGATTGTTGGTTTGTTTTGTGAAAATATAAAAACCGATATTTGTGGGCGGGTCGTGGTTTAAAGTCTCAACATGATCGATTAAGGAGCAAACGATGTAAGTGGTGTGGCGAATAAAAATAGGGAAAACCGACGAAGAACATCAGCCATCCTGATCCCACAGCCATTGTGCCAGAAGGAAGCCATCAGCTCAGGAAGTGCCTGTGCCAATTTTCCGTAGGGTACGCGCATTATTAAATTGGCTAGTGAGAGCATACGTCTGTTTTCCATATTATCCTGGATGCACTGTAAACTAAATGCATGTGAGGAAAAACCAGGGTATTTGAGCACATCTTTACTCACAAGGCGCGGGAGGGATGTAGACTCTGCATCACAGTCAAGCGCTCGTGTGCCATCGCATAGATAGTTGCGATTCCGGATAGTTGTGTGGGGGCATAAAGACCCTGACCCAGTGTACATCATAGCCATCCTTACTGATGGGCTCGCACAAAAGGAGCCTAGCCTTGCAGCCTAGCATGTTCACGAGAAGGTACCATCGTAGACCAGCAGATGTCGTACTTGCATTGAATTTTTAGGGCTCTGGGAAACTAGTTGGTGATGCCCTCGTTGTTCAACTTTCGCCAATCACGGGTAACCGTGCAGACATGCATACCTAATCTGGCTTCTTGAATAAGTGTGACCACATGTGTAAACTTCCTTCACCGTCAAGTCGGGCTAGCACTGGCAGCAGTCGTGCAAGCTTTACTGCACGCGAGGTGCAGCGTAAGCATTCCTCTCTTTTGGTCTTTTAGAGCATCGTAGGACGGCAGCCTCAAGGCAGGCGCCATCCCCACAAAAGAGGGTAAAGCTGTAACCGCAGGAGCGATAGCTGCCGACTGACCACGCGTAAAGCCGCGGTGCTAGCAGAATCCACTAGCAGCGCTCCAGCAGGAACGCATGCTTCTGATCTCTCGCGAGACTTCAGCCTTCTTAGCCTTTCTTTTCCAGATCTCGATATTTGTGTTGAACTGTGAATAGGTACGGTTTGGATTGGTCTCCCCTCCACGTGCCTGGCCCTTGATGGGCCTCGGGCAATCCCCATTTTTCGCTGGTTGGTCACGCTGCGTTGGTCAGGCCACCAGCGTTTTCCTGCGGGTCACTTAAATCTCACACTTTGGCCAGTCGCTGCCAGAATTCAACGGACAACTCTATTCCTTTGCTAAACTCTGCACCCCTCTGGACATGCATTGTTGTTTATTACAGAAAACAGATTTGCAATTGCTGAAAGACTGCCAGCAAAGGCTGACTCGACGAGTCCAGAGCCACCTACTTTGCGGTGACACTTAGTTTGCATTCCTTTACGGGTATATGTGTCTGTTGACATTCCAAATCTATTTCTAAACACAGGGGACATGCGAGCGCGCCATTTGCAGGCACTGTTTGTGTACGAAACCCATGGCAGGCGAGGTCTGCCATGAACCGTAATAACTCGTTCAAAGCGAGGCCCCAGGCACCGAAACCGAGGTGAAAGCAGACGGTGGTTTGCTCAAGATATCACGGCATCGTTTAAAGAACCCATGACCTCCGCGTACAGCCCATGCATGACTGCCACTCTTGTAAGTTCACCACAGGCACTCCTCTCAAGCCAATGCCACACTGGTTCCCCCCCTGCATCACATTATTGGCACAGAGCAGACCCACAAACCTCAGTCATCTAAAGACCACACCTCAGTAGCTAAGACTCCACCAATTGACCAACCACTCACGCTGGCTGCACTGCTTCCCACAGTCAATGCTGGAACTCATTGCCATATACCTCATGGCCATTCATTAAAGACACATGTCCCACAGACCACGTGCCAACACATGGACCCCACATTTATTTATTTTTTAGCATTTTTAAAGCGCTCACACAGCCCACGGGCATCGAGGCGCTGTTACAGGATTTTTTTTTATAGCGTAATTGTTTCTTTTGTCTTAGTTGCGTTATTTATAACGCGCTTAAACACAGTGGTTTCTAAGCGCGGACCCGCGGATCGAACCTGTGTTGCTTCATGTAGTCTTGCTTCCAAGGCGCGCACATTGCCGCTGAGCTATCATCCCGGGAGCCTCAGAAGAAAGGCACTGAATGACCACACCCATTCCCTTATGGAAGGCCTCCTTCCATGGGCCGCACCGGATTGTGTTTACATGGTCCGCTTCACAGTGACAAACTTAATACAAAGGGCTCGTAGCACAGAGGTCCCTGGGGCAACCATTTTGAGTAGTCGTGCTAGAGGATGGGTGGCACTGGCAGGGGTATGGTCAATTCAGGGGGGGTGGAGAAGATGCAGACCAGGACCCCCTCTTGCAAACTAGTTATCAAGGGTAGAACGGCGGGTGGGGGAAAATGGAGAGCAGCAGATGCATGGAGTGACCGGAGTGCAGCCACACGCAGAGCATGGGTCGTGGTGAGGACCAGGAAGTAAGCTTAGAAGGTGGCGTGTGGAGAGACCGCCCGCGAGAGCAGTGACTGGTAGAATGCACTGAGGTAAGGCGACTCCCACATTGTTACTCTGGGCAACCTATTCAACATGTGTTGCACCTCTTCATTTGTGCACTACTGCTACATTTTTACTGCCTCTGTCGGGCTGGCACTAAACTACAGCAGCTGTCATTCAAGCTACTTTTTGCTGCTGCCATTAAAGACAAAGGTTTACGGCATAGATGGGTCTGTGGCCTGTCTGCCAGGTGTGAAAAACATTACTGTGTTGCATCTGCAACTTGCATTAGGCCTGCATATTGCCTTCTTTGTGCACGCCATGCCCATACAAAGACTTGGCACGCACGTGTTAACAGCAACTGTCACGTTTGTGGTCAGTCACTGACTTCTGGCTTTGTTCGATGTCAATTGGAGCCCAGCGATGATGCCACTAGAGTGTTTTTTGCCCCCATCACTGACTGTTGGGACTGTCCTTGTCTTTGAGCATGGGCTTTGATGCACCCGCTGTGCTGCTCTCTCCACCCAGTTACTGGGCTGACCAAAAAGCGTCTCCCTCCTGTTTCTGATTCTGTGCTGGCTTGTGTTGCTTTGGGCCCGTCTAAACGTTAGGCGGGGGGGGGGTGTGGGGGGTGTGTGGGTGTGTGGGGGTGTGTGTGTGTGTGTGTGTGTGTGTGTGTGTGTGTGTGTGTGTGTGTGTGTGTTTTTTTTCATGTGTGTATACGCTGAATGTGTGCACATTTGTCTGTATCTGGGGTGGGCAGGTTTCTAATTTCAGAGTCAACATTAGTATTCCTATGTGGGGATTATGTCTGTGCAGCCAGCATGGACACGTTTTCTTACAGCAGCATGACATTTTTTTCAGGCATAATGGGTAAAGAAATATGACTGAGACCAGCTTGGGACTACCCATCCAACTAGGGGTGACTTTAGCAAAACAAGGTGGTAGCTGTAAGATTTTCAATTAATTGTATCCTCTGGCATTGCTGTGGGTTTTCCTGTAGATCGTGGGGGATGGATATAACCAGATACGGGTCCTGAGCTTGCTGGGCCCAGCGACCCAAGCTCAAGCTAAAGCTCACAGATGATGGCTAGCCAGTGAGCCTTAAACATGTCTGGCGATGCTTGTGGTCTCGTGCAGAAGGGATGTGACCCAGCAGTTCGTACCTGACTGACCCTTAAGGGGTTAGGATCAACCCTGATTTGCATGTAGTCTTTTCCTTTGTGTAATGGCATGGCAGTCTGAAGAACGAGTGTCTGTCTGGAGGGTTGCCCAGACAGAGCAGTGCTATTGGTT
Source organism: Ambystoma mexicanum (assembly GCF_040938575.1). Taxonomy (NCBI): domain Eukaryota; kingdom Metazoa; phylum Chordata; class Amphibia; order Caudata; family Ambystomatidae; genus Ambystoma; species Ambystoma mexicanum. The sequence goes on along the minus strand of NC_090931.1, from coordinate 882,301,703 downwards.
ATGATTAACTCTAAACCTTTCAGCAATCGCCCTACTGTTTTACCATATTCTGGCCATGTTTGGCAAAGGCCTATATAAGAGGCCAAACGTGTGGCTTTGCGAGTGCTTGTTTTTAATCGGGAAATCGGTGTAAGGAACAGATGCAATGACACACATACTGCTTTTAAATTAAGTAGCTGAAGGCACACTTGGTTAAGGCACTTTTTTATTTCTCCTGGAACTGGTTTATAACGACAGATAATCCATTACCATTTAGAAGAATGCTCAGAAGGCACAGAGCTTCTACAAAGAGATACCTAGGGATGTGTGGTGTATGGGAATGGCAGTAAGGATTAGCATGTCAATGGGTCGATTAAAAAGCCAAACACTGACAGACTGTGGCCCTCCAAGCATCTCATCTCTCTCGCCTTTGCTTCACATGAAAATAGTTTCGGCTTCTGGGCAGCTCTTGCAGTGCCACTTAAAAGCTACAACTAAAAAACGGATTTGCAGATAGTTTGGTGTGTACCCCGTGGTTTAGTCTCCACTGTGGTTTTGATGTGCGCAGTTCAGAGATGACATTCATACTATGTGTGGGTACTCCGCTTACTTCACAGATGCCTGGGGAACGACAATGCTAAATTCTAACAGAAGTGGTGTCTCACAAGAGTACATATTTAAATGTTTTAGAGCTTAGATCAGGCAAACATGTGAATATTTGTAATTTATTAATTAATTAAAAATCTTTTACACAATCTATACAATATGCACACAATATACACATTCCATAAAAGCATTAACTAAAAACCAATATCCTCAAATGCATAACAAGAATATTGTGCAAAACTTTGCCTAGAAAGTGCAAATAAACATCATTAAGTGCAAATCAACTAGTACTGTAAAGAAAAGTGTTTGCTTTATATTTCCACGAATATGGGTGCGTGCAATAATATAGAAAAGTGTTGATACTTTCTATATAGAATGTGGTACTAGTTGGTTTGCACTTTGTTTATTTGCACTCGTGAGACAGCACTTCTATTAGAATTTAGCAGTTCAGAGACATCAGCACTGCCGTGCAGAGGAGCTCTACTGCTGTGCATCAGGTCTTCAGAAGGCTATAAGATGAAAAAAGAAACCTTTACATTAATGTAAATGACTGGGTATACAGTATGTGTTAAAACAAAATATATATGGATTTAAAAAATACTTTTTTTAAATTTTTTGTTTTACCTTAAGCAAAATTCCCGATTTGACAACGGGGAACCTAATAATCCTTTATCTCCCAAATTCCAAGAGTAGGGAGTAAAATTCCCCACCTCCAAAATCTTTTCTCTCGTTTGAACGAAGCTATTGTATTGACAGATTCCTTTTGTCGTCTGTGTATAATGTTGTGTGCAGGATAGCGGTGTGTTAGATCCTGCCCTGCCTGGGACCACATGCATTAAGTGCACTCCAGGCCGTCTAAAGATGTGCCTGACCTTTGGCTAAATCGAGACTTTTTAGTGGTGTACTGGAAATTAAATCTCGGAGAAAATGTTGCATTCATGAGATTTCCACTGGGCCGTTGCCAGGCATTGTAGTGCACTGCAGCATTTAAGCGTAATTGCCAGATACTCCAGACTATGCCAAAAAAAGAATTGCTTTGAAACTCCAGCTTGTCCTCTCGAGCTCCGGCTCTGATGAAAGTGGATGATGGTTCTGGTCCATAGCCCACAGGTGATGAAGTACCTGTGCATTCTGTGGTCATTATGTTCCCAAAATGCTCTTTGCTTTTTTATAAATCGCGAGGACTCGGTCCCTCCTGCAGGTCCCCCGGCCCCTGCTGCAGTTTAATCTACTGGTGCATAATGTAGATAGGGAAACATTTAAAGTTGCAAGCTACTAGGCAGCCGTAAGAAGTCCCTCGCCACCTAAATTCTCCACATGTACAAAGAGAACAATGTCTTCCTCGGCAAGAGTCCATTATTACGAGCCAATGGCTAGTCTAGAGAGCACCTTTTGAGTCCTGTGGCAGAGGCACTGACATGTTTTAAGAGGCACCCGACTGCTCGCCGCTCTGTCACATGAGTCATGGTTGTACACTAAGAACGTCATATCCGTTCCTGCGCGTGAAGTGCAAGCTGTAGTGGAGTGCTGCCAATTTAGTGTGTGGCGGTCTAGGTAATGGCTGCTGCACGGTGTGTAATACCAATCCATCGTAAAGGTTAGTCCCAGTCGGATTTGTGATCAGGGCCAGACTAGCATGCTGAAGATCCTGAGTGGTCTCCTGAAGTACTTCACATTTGTTCATCATTGCCTCAGCCCTAGATTGTACAGCTTATTGATTGCATTGCCTCCCCTCGATCGCTGCATTTTTATTTGTTTTTCACAGTATCTATGCTTAATATAGACCTCAAATTTTGCTCATCTGGGCAATGATGCCATTCACATCGATGACCTGTGCTTCGTAGTGTTTGCCCTTTGTAGGGTTGGCACTGTGTTGTGCTGTGGCGTTCGGTCTATTTGTGGTTGGTTCAGTTGGAAAAGAAAAGGTCTGATTGATTGGGATGGTATGGGGGTGTGAATAGGTGTTGGTTGATTATTTTGGAATTGGAAGTTTTGCTAAGGAGAGATGGATTCAGATTTCGGGACAAGTTGGGACTTTCAATATCTGATTTATTATCTTTGAATTACGTTTTTTTGCAGCTTTTTTTTTTAACTTCTCTTAGATGGATGGCTCAGAGGGGATTGTTGTGCGTCAGCAGTGTATGTTTTATTTATTTGTAGCGTGCACCAGACCCGAAGGTATCGGGCACGGGAACAAGAATACTTTAGGCTTACAAGTTGTTGTGGAAGGCCAGGCTTCACTAGAATGGCTAAAGGTAGATAAGAGAGGTGATTTTCCTAGAGGTTGAGGTTGGAGGTTAATTAAGGCACTGGGGTTTTGATGGCTTTTGTTGGGATGCTAGCGATGGTGACAGGATGTGTCTGGACAAAATGGGTGGATGGCCTTGTTTAGGTTGAAGAGTGCTTTGTACAAGGTTCAGCGGAGTGGCTGAAGTTATCAGGACTAAATGGCATGGCGCTCCAAGAAACCCCTCCTCGTTTACTTTTTTTTTCTCTCCAGAACACCGTACCTGGACAGTGGGGGAAGGAAGGTTATTGTTCATCTTTTTTAAAGGCCACATTGTGGCTTTCCAACCCGTGCCCTGCAGGTAATGTGCTGGTGGTATAGCTTGCTGACCTATCCTGCTAAATGGCCTTTGCTTCAATGTATTTCGATCACTTTCTTGGGACATGGAGTCCACTAGTGTTCCACCATAAAAGCAGTGCTCCGAGTTTATCTAACGCATTAACACGTTATTTACTTTAGGTTGCTGCAGACACATTTGTGTGTTTAATGGGGGTGGCTAAAGTGTTCGCTTGTCCTTTGAGGTGCGAATGGTTGATTATACAGGGAGAAGGGGTACATTAAACTGCATGATGTGGAACCATGACTGGTAGTGTTGCTAATCTGAAGATGCATTTTGTTCACGTTTTTTAAAAACTCTTGCTAGTGCAATTGCTTAACAGTGTTAGGGTGTGCAGTGGAGGGGAGGCAGGATGCCAGTTAGGGGCGTTGTATTGGAGGGGTGAGCAGGGTGAGAAGAGTGCCGTGGCTGGGGGACCAGGGGGGAAGCAGGTGGAAGTTGTGCCAGAATTCTTTTGGGGGCATGCTTTGTTCGGACTAGTTTTGTTTGACGCTGGGTACGTTCTACTTTCCTTTGATTTCCCGTTTTTTTTTCTGCGAAAATGGTTTCCAGCATCTGTGGGCAGGTGAAGTAAATGAAAGCTCAGTCATGCATGTCCGATATATTTTTCCTGAAATTACAGGCCGTAAATCTCTTGCCATTGTTTGGTTGCTTGAGGTTGGATGGAATCTAGCAGTGCCCTTTTGGCTTTTGTAAAAGGGAGTCATCGGACGCATCCAAAACTGTGCTTCTCAAATTGTGAACCCCTGTAATGCATTTGGAAGGCCATAGATGCTTACATGCGCTGTGCTTTACAAATATCACCTGACAAAACATTCTCGATTAGCTGAAAGCTTCTTAATTTAAGAATCTTAAACCACCCGCTTTCCTAACAAAGAACATTATGCCTGTATCCCGTGGGGACTACCGATTGAATTGATGTAAGGCAGTGCTGCAAATGGATGGCATTTACTCTGGGGAATCCACGCCACCACTCATGCGTATGTGTAGGGTCGTAGAGTGATTGGGCAGGGCTAAGAGACAGAGATCCAGCGCAGGTCAAGCGGCACCCATTTCCTTGAGAAGCCGAATAAAGTGATATAAGTCATTTATAACGCGCCTGTACACAAATGTTTCTGGGGTAGGGGGCTGCAGGAGGGACAGCGTCCTGGTGGTTTCAATAAAAGCAAAAGGCCATTTTTGGAACATAAGCATAAGCATGAGCACACGATTTAAGTATGACATATGTTTGTGGTAGTGATTCAAGCATGGCTTCAAAAGTTCTTAGCTAATATAGGTCCGGTCTAGCATGGCAACATGTTTTGCCCAGTGCTATCTGTATTCTTTCACCAAATCAGTTTCGTGCAGTAGGTCGTGTCTCACTGGGTTGTGGTTTAGCCAAAAAAAGACCACAAAACAGGTAAAAGTGAGAAAAACCCAGTGAGGAGACTGTTCCCAAGGTTGCAAAGTGATTTATTACATATAAATAAGTGCCCTTCCTGATGACACGTGTTTCGGCCTTTCTTGAGGCCTTTTTCAAATCGGGCTGCTTAATTGAAATAACAAATGCTTAGAATGTTGCAAAACCTATTCCACGATTGACATCAAGATGCAAACACAGTTAATATCCCCATTGTGCAATAACCTAGTGAGCATGAGCAGTGGTATAGAAGAAATTATAAATATGAAAATAAAGCCAGATAAAAAAAAGGGATTGGAGTTGGGAAGGATGCAAGGGAAGAGAACAAGAGACAAACAGAAATAGTGTTTAGTTTGTTGGATTTGTGCGTATTAAATATCTACACGTAGATTCCAGGAAATGGGTATGTGGTGCCATGTTACCTTGTTATCTTGTGTGCCCCTTAATAGGTTACACAGCGTCTCTGCTCATCATTAGCCGGGTTAGATCCCTTGGGAAAATTAATAGATCGATTGTTACTCTGTCTCAAATGCATTCTGTACAGGTATGGTGATTCAGACATTATTCATTCCCTAACTCTTCATATTAGTTATGAGTGTTAGGTTTGAAGTATCAGCCTTCTATCTGTGATTGCGTCTCTCAAATATTCGGATCTATGTTCACTTTAAAGTTAAGTTAAATAACACAGGATTAGCCCTGTGTTTATGAATTACATTTCGCTTGTAGCTATAGCTGTGCGCGCATATTCGTGCATCGTTCCGTCAATCCTTCACTTCACAAAATGCTATTTACAAGGCAATCTGCACTTCACAGACGGTCTCTTACCTTTTGACTCTGTTTAAGCGTTACATTGCGCGGTTCCTTGACTCGAGGGGGTGCCAAATGGCGTCCTCTCCCTAGTTATTGTGAGCAAAGGTCTTCATGGCAACGAGCTTCCGAGAGTCCCTCTTTGATGTTTACTCCACTGGAGCATGTGTTTAGTATAGCGGCCATACTTTGGGAAAGAGCTTAGTACAGAATGATGGTGTATGGTGCCTGACCAGCCCAATTGTGACCGAGAAGGCCATTTTATCGGTCTAGTGTTGTCGTACTGTGAATAAATGCTGGTTGAGGTCTGCCCTATTAACTGGCATGTGAGCAAAGATTCATAATATTCATATGTAAATACATATATTTAAATTCCTGCGATTCTACAAATTTCGCAGTATTATACGAAATCCAAATGTATTTTATAAATTTAAATTTAAAATTTGTGGAAAGCCAGGTTTAGATTGTCGGCACCTTACTTATTAGTGGATGAGATATCAGTGAGACCAAAATTAAGTAGTATATGTTTTCCGGTCCTGAGCCTCTCCAGTGATTATAAGATGAAAGTACTTGGGAAAACAACATTGCACGTCAGTCTTGTTGTCAGTTGGCTTCCCCAACCAATTAGTAATGCTAGGTCATACATATTTACAAATACTCAGGTCTATACATAAAGAGACACGTTCAACAGTCGAGGTATTGATATTAAAGAAAAGACACCATTTCATTGTCTGTGTTCAGACCGAGGACTGTTGCGTTCAATTTACAAATTATTCTTGCCTCGGCTTGCCATAATTTCTTTTCTTTATTTCCCCCTCTTTTGCCAAGTGTAATTCTCATAAGGCAAATTAATCTTATATTGGCCTTATTGGCCATTTGGTGTTTTTCTTGCCAATGGCAAGCAAAGGGTAATCTTGGGTCTTCACTTCCAATCTTAGCTAGATGTTCTTGATTTAAGCATGGACCACTTCCGAACAAGCTGTGCTGTGCTCTGCTCATTTCATTTATCACAATATTGACCCTAACAGAAAAATGTCTGCAAACCACAACATGTATATGTACTCATTTGGACAGTGCCGGTCTATGGATGCGGCCCTTGGGTTGATTCTGCAGAGAGCAGGACATATTCATTCAGTTGCTCTCGCTTGCATGAGCCTCTTGAGGTAGTGCTCATCGGCCACGGAGAGAGCCCTAGCTCTGGAGCAGATGTTGGGTCTGTTCAACCTAACCCAGGGGATTTGGGCCTCGGACATGCCTGGAACGGAAATCTACCAAGGCAAACCTTGCTAGAGTAAAGCTCCTTCTTGTTTCGACCAAATTCCTCCCCTTATGGCAGGTATGTGTATGGTTGCATATTAAATATTGTCAGTTGTAGTGGCTAGGGGAACGCGCATATCATTGATACAGTAATGAACATGTTGGTGGCCTTTCCCATTAGCTAACGGCCATCCAGTATGATGGCAATGCAGATACTGGACTGGGACCCATGTATTACCAAAGATCTCTCACTCACTCACTCACTCACTTTGGGTTGAAGTGAGGTGCGAGCAGTGAAAAATACATAAACCGGGTGAGAAGATGCATGGAACAATAAAAAAAGCAACTGACTGGGAAAACTGCTCCTTTTACGCTTTGCTGTTCTCCAACCTAAAAAGGGGGGGAAGAAGAAATGGTAACGTGTGGGTGATCTTTTCAAAGGGGCAAGACCTGACACCCAAGCGTTGCAGGCGTTTTGGTTACAATAGACTTATCTGCGTAACGTGACAGGGTCTGAATCCTGACCATGTGAAAGGGGGGGGGACCACCCTTCTCAGTCTGTGGCAGGAGGCTTGCTAAAACCAAAATCAATACCAGCCCTCCCTCAGATGCGGAGTGTTTAGGGGGTGGGGTGGTCCCTGGTCGCCGATAAAATTCCCTCCTGTGCCAGATATTTCAACAATTGTACCACTCTGCCCTCCCCTCCCCCCAATAGTTATTTTCTCTTTCAGAACCGCAACTCCCAGAATCCCCTTTGGAGTCGCCAAGAAGACCCAGATTGGATCAGAACAAAGGGGTAGAAAAAAAACAACCCGACCACCTAGATTAACCACAAGCTCTCACCACATCAGGACAGCGACAAGCACCTCTGAAGAGCACAGGACTCACTTCTCAGCCTCACAGATCAGTTTCCAGCCACAAAGCATGATGGAAAACCAACAGGAATAACATCCAACACTATCCGAAAAACCTTGCTGGAAAAGGGGGAGGGATTTTTAAACCCTCTAATCTTGGTCTTGAGGAATAGACAAGTACTGATTAATGTGGACAGTCAGATGAGTGCTGCAGCCAATGGGAAGGGGAGAAAAACACGAAAAAACAACTCCACACTATAAAGGCAGAGAGCAGGAAATGCAGTGTGTTTGGTTGTATGGGTGAGGTCACAGGAGGAGCTGAAGGTGGCCCGAGAGACCAGGTGGGGGCCAGACAGAGAAGCATAGTGTTGGAAAGTCGGTGGCAGAGCTTGGCAATGGTGAGGTATTTTTGAGATTCAGTTGTACCAATTGTAGTATAAAGTAGTGCAAGAAATTGGGAGTGTGTGTCTGTGTGTCTGTGTCTGTGTGGGGGAGGTACCCAGCATGTTACGTGAACACTGAGGGGGTGTGGTGGTTGAAGGCTTGTACTGTATGATACAGCCCATGTACCTCTGTGTACCAGTTTGCTGAGCTGCGGCCTTCAGGTGCTAATATTAGAAGGCAGAATTTTAAAATAATCAGATTTATTGCTTCCTCTGCAAATCGGCTTGGTCATGTTATGTCCCTCCTAAACAGTCGCACTTCTTTATCCCATACGAATTACCTGTTCCAGTGACACACAGTGATAAACAGCTTTTGCCTGATTGGCCTATGGAGAGCAAGTCTTTGTAATGGTTCCCTTCAGCACTGGGTGCACGATTGCACTTTGACCCACAGCGACCATGGCTTCTTATGTGAGGTCAGTCTATCAATGGAGATCATTTAACACTGCAGCAGTTCCTACGGGCCTTTTTAATTTCAACCTATTTTTTACTTTTTTCTATAATGTGGGCGGTGTCCACTCAGAAGAGGCCCAGGTCTTGAAAGGTGAACTCATTTATATAAGTTAAGGGGGCAGCATGGTCTATAGGAAGGCATTCAAAGCCTGTGTGATGCTTGCTGGCTGCCGGCAAGTGGGATCAATACTGAAGGTGACCCTGACTTTCTCAGAGATTGGATTCCAGTCTACGCAGTGTGTAAATGTGGTGTGCAGTTCATGTGGATGCCTCATAGACATGCTCATATTAACACATTATTATTTTCTTTATACATTGAGCCCATACAGAATTTGTTTTGCTACCTCTGATCACTGCATGCAAATAACTTATTCCCTGGGCAGGCAACATGCTCCTTGCTCATAAGGGTCACCTCAGACTGACTGCGCAGAGGCCTGTGCATTTTGTGGTCTCGTCTGGCCTTTCTGCATTAGATGCACTCGCCCGCTTTCTTATCCAGCCGGATTAGCCAGCGTGGTGACACCGGAGCTACCGCAGACTCACAAGACAGAGCCTGCCTCCGGTTGGATTAAGTAGGCTTGCTCTGTTGCTAAGGCGTTCTCTTCTGCCGTCGAATAATCAGGCTCTACAGGAAAACAAAAAACCTAAACCGTTTAAGTATCGGAGCTGCCTAGGGCTTGCCATGGCCTCTGCTGCCCAGCTAGGGCCACCTGCTCTCCACTCCACTGTATATTATTTCACGGAATCACATCAACCCAGAACCAATTTCTCCCATCCCAGAACCCCTCCCCCAGGCAAAGTGTTCTGTTTGCGTCCGCAATCCCCCTCAGTCAAAATCGCACCATGCTCTGTGAATCCATGAAGCGCTTGTGATGGCGGGCTGTATTCTGAGTTTTAAGATCACACCTTGAGGAGTGGGGGTCGCATTTTTTTTTTTTTTTTTACACAGAATCACTCTTTTGGAAAATAAGTTGAGCATGGTTTTAGATGCTTGTAGATTTTGTTTTTATAGGAGTATCGAAAGTTGTGCACATTGCTCGACCCTTCACACACAAGTATTGTGAGCACAGTTGGGTAAACATTTGCATAATCATATATTTGGCTTGCCCACGAATCTGGTGTGAAATAGATCAATTAATCTGTGTGGTGTTTCCAGCATGAGTTTCATTGTTCTGTACTTTGTATTATTACAGTAATTCTTTTGTTCCTTAAAAAAAATGCCATCGCATTAAAATTGTTGGCGATTTGCCATCTGAGCTTGATGCATTCTAAACATGTGCGTTATATCGAAGCAACGATCCCCATAAAGGTTGACACGTGAATCCTGAGCCCCTTTTGAGAGGTAAATAGCGCGATTTACACATTCTGATTGTGTGAACTTTTTAGGATCAATTATTCCAATCACAAAGCATGTAAGCTGCTCTCTGTGATTTTATTAAATCCCTCAAACGGCTTACAAGGGCAGCAGTGTGTAAAATATATTGATCTCATATATTTTGACGTTTAAGTGAATTGTGCCTCACCAAAAATGGTCTCTTGGCACTGGAGCAAGGTGGCGGAGGGGATAAGGGCACGAAGAGTGAGGGGATAACCCAGTCTTGAAGCCTTTGGGAAGACCACCCTACAGTATTGATGTCTTCAAAAGAGGATTAAACTGGTGAGAGCCAAGAATTTGAAAGGCACAGCGGGGTCTGGTGAGGACCTAGAAGTCGGTGTTGCTCACTGGATGCCCACTGGTGTTACAGGACTATTTCAAAAACGAAGCTGGTGGCTGCCTTTAGGGAAAATGTAAGCACTTGCGACATTTGTGGACACTTGCCAACATTACCACCACCAAAGGAGGCGCAGCATAAAGTTCTGCGACCACGTAACTAGATGAACTGTGGAATGCTAGTTTTTCGATGTGCTTTATCATGCTTGCTTTTTGAAACCTTTCTTTGCATGTCATTTTGACTTTAATAGCCTTTAACGTTTATTGAGGAGTACGCCTCCACCTGGAGAAAGTCTCCTGAGAGTGTAAGGCTGCTGTGAATAGTCTGCCCTGTCTCGGCAGTTGGTTCCACGTTCACCCGAGGCCTCTTTTACATGCCTGTGTGTGCCCGGGCAGCCCAGAGTGGCATATGTTGAGAGAGGAGCGTTGAATGGAGGTGGGCTGCTCCTCTGACGTGCCTTCGGAAATGCCGTGCTCTGGAGCGGGCCTCTGTGCCAATGGAAGCCGCTTCCTGCAGGCCGCCTTCCCCGCAGGTGGGATTGTGGTGTGCGGTGGTCTTTAAATCAAGCGTCCTCCCGGCCGGAGCTGCGAATCTCCGAGTCTAATTGGCCTGTCATGGTGCGTGACGATAAATCCAGGTTTTTAAGAGCTCTGCTTTAACAGCTGCGGTAAATGTAGCTCTGTGTGTATGCAATATCATAAACATTTCTTTTAAATTACTTATCTACTTAGGTCGGCTCCGTTTGTTGCTCCCCCTGGTTCCTCTGGCAGCATCACCAGCTGTTCAAACAGCTCGCCGTGCTTCAGGTGTTAAGTGTATCTTTTTGGGGGGGATGCGGGGTGGGGGCACGCGGTGCCTCGGGCCCATAGATTAGCGCGTGAGGTACTCGGCCTCTTAATTCGCCTCTCTGCGAGTGACGCTGGCAGGAGCCGGGGTGCAGAGAGGTCAACTCTAGCGTGCGCCGTGAGGCAGCACGCCGCCTGTCCCAGCCACGCAGATGCACAGTGCCCTCTGCTCTGCAGGCCAGGCAATATCCAGCCATTTAATCTGAGGGAAAAAGGGGGACTCCATGTGACCCCAAAGCAGGCAGGAAACACTAGAACATTTTAAATGACGTAATGACGTGCATGCAAACACGTGGATGAGCACACATTAAAGAAAATAGTTTGATACGTATGAACAATTGAACAAAATGCACACAAATTACGCCATTAAATCGGCAATCAAAAATGTATCTACAAAAAATGGGAGTGTTAATCCATTGCGCCCATTAATTCCACAGATCTGATCGACCAGTCTCAGTGGAACACCAACATAGTGTTGGCCACGCCTTTCTCACGATAACAAAATCCTACATTAATCTGATCGAGAAAAGGGAAATGCGAATGTTATTTAACTGTGTTAAGTGCTAATAAATTAACTTTCAAAAGTGATAACTTGATTGCACTAGACAAAGAGGAAAAGAATCTCGTACATGTTCACACCTCTGCTAGGGACCCTGGCGGCGGGTGTCACTGCTGCGCCAATGCCTGCTTTAATTGTCATAACTAGTGCAGTCATGGTGTGCCAGAGCCCGTGTGCTCGCTTTACGAGAGACGAGCCTCGCCTTCCGGTTGTTAATGATACGCTATTGGCCATCGCCCTCCCTGCATCTGGACCATTGCCACTGCTAGCTAACTGCCCACTGTTTTGTATTGGTTGCATATAGTTATTAACATCTATCGCTTCACCAAGTAGCACTGTACAAAGGGCACATTGATGGCTGTGACAGCCCCAGGACGCTTCACAAAGGCATGCAATGTAGGTGTATGCGTTATGCTGAATGTTGGTGGTGGAGTAACAGTAAATGGAAAAAAAGCTTAAAGTCGGGCTCTAAAACATCTGGATTCACAAATGTTTATTGGCAAAAGCTGGAGTGGCGTGGCACCACAAAAATGCCCCCACAACATGGCCAAAGTAGAATCCACCCTTTTGATTTGTGAGGTGTCACTTGTCCACCGGTATTTCAGATTTTCCCAAATCTAAACTTGAGGCACAGCTGCCCCCTGCAGCCCCTGTGTTTTCCTGGGCGCCACCCAATGCCAGTGGCCGCCAGGCTTTTCAGTTTTAAATAAGTTGAACATCTGTCCCCACCACCCCAGCCAGCCACTGTCATCATGTATGGCCGGCCCGGCAGCTGCCAAAATAAGCTATTTATCATAAAAAAAGTAATAGAAGTGTTTTTATCGAATATTGAAGGCCTATTGATAAGGCTAGAGCAGATCAGACAGGTGACGTTGCATAACCTATCAGGGCTGGTCCTGCCGACCGCTATTTTTACATTCTAACTCGCAGGGGTTCCAGATCCTAGTGCAACCAGCCACTATTGCGCTCGCTAGTGATGGATGGCAAAGGCATATTCATTCGCAGTTGTTTTATTATTGCCATTATTCCTTCTTTTTGTATGTTTATGACATTTTGATTTGTTGAAAAGATGTTCCTTGTGAGTGCCCTAGTTCCGGTCAATTTAATGCAAAATGTCCAAGACTGCTCTACTTTTGTTTTTTGTTTTATTTGCTTGCTTGTGGAAAGTAGTTTAATGATCATCACTTGCAATGTTATGAACGGTTTACAGTGATTTTTTTTCGAATGGCATATTTTCGAATGCCATTTTCGCGACACAATTTTGCCGAAATGTTTTTTTCGAATGTTTATTTTTTGTATTTTTTTCAAATAGGGGGTCCCCCCCCCCAAATCCCCGCTTTTTTAAAACACTTTTTTTTACTTCCGAAACAAAAAAAAACTAAAATAAAAAAATACATTCGACAAAAAAAATGTCGGCAAAATATTTTCGACAAAATGGTGTTTCGAAAATACGTTGTCAAAAAAATGACCGGATACCGTTATGAAGGCCATTAATGTTCTGAAGTTAAGAATGCATTTGCCATATAACAGCCACGACCTACTGTCTTTGCCAGTGCTTGTTTTTGGACCTTCCCGCTACTCTACCATCCCTGGGGTATGTGTTGGCTAGGCCGCTCCTGCCATGGGAATAGATGGTCATTTGTACATGCGTCTTTCATCAGAGGTGCGAACAAAGCTTACGGGCGGCTGCGCAAAAGCCTGGGGTGAGGGTAGGGGGGGGTTATATGCAGCTGGGCGGCCTGGCCCCTGTGGTTGCTTTTTTATTGCATGCTTAATTGGAGATTCCCAAATTAGTTTTCACAGCCCATATGGGTAAATGGATACGCAAGTCGCAAGTAGGCAGGGATTTGAAAAACACAGGATTGGCCCCACTCATTATACTGTCACGTTTTGCTACAACACAATACAGTTCAGACTAAGATAATCACGTGGTGCAAACACTGGCTATTAATCAGCTACTGTGAGTAATGCCGAGTTTGTTACCGAGCGAGTTTATTTTTCGATGGCTCTTTTGTGTTGTTCAGTTTGATCCAATACCTGCTCTTATTTATAATTTATTTATTTTGTCAGAGAAGAACAAGGTTCAACATAGGCGATAATGCTTAAAATTAGCTTGTTTCCTCTTACGATAACACAGCCATTCTATTGACACAGAGCCTCCCTGCAGATGAGTCGGGCTGGAGCAGTCGTGATGAGAATGCAGATCTTTAACCAACATAAAGAGCAAGTTATTACCCCCTTGACGTTATTAGCGAGCTTCGTGGCGTTGTCTACACACTAAGACAGGTGACGGACCGCCTGACTGATTGAGGGATGGATTTATGTAATGATAGCCATAAGGACTTGGTGTTGATCCTGTCTAGGGTTGTAATGATTGAGAGGCGTAAATACCCCATGGGTGTGTGTGTGTACATGCATGCATGCATGCATGCATGCATGCACCAGAGGGGGTGTGCATATTAAAGTGGATGTTTGGCTCTGGATCAAAGGCCCATGATAGTCAGTTCTTGATGTTATAATTCTATAGCTATCCCAGGTGCCACTCGCCCAAGGGTCCCCTCTAATGTGTCCCCCTACTCCTAACCTCAGCGTTCTCTCCAACACTCCTGACCTCATAGGGTGACCTAATGTGCACTCAAGGTGTGCAATTGCTCTTGCAACAACCCCCATTCACTGACCTCAGTTGCTGATGCAACTCCTAAAACATTTTTTCACTGTTTTCTTAGATTTTTGTGCATTGCCGTTTCACACGGTTGTTTAAAGTTGGACGCAGATGCACCTAAAGCTTTCTTAAAAAATGCGCATAATTGGGAACCGTGGTTGTGATAAATTATTCATGTCAGCTGGGGTGCTCGGCTCTGTAATGAGCTCTCCAGAGCAAAGGCCTGAAGTCCTGGTTTCTTTCCAGAAGAGTCGGAATCAGCCCCATAGCTCCAGGGACTCGAACGGCAACCATGTCCTTAGCAGTTAATGTGCTTCATGTGTTCCTGGGAGAGAAACTCCCAATAAACACGCTTATTCTATTATGCCTTAAGTAATGCTTTGATCTGATTCTCTCTTTTTTTTTTAACAGATGAATAGTGCATGTGGAAGTGGTTTTGCAATCGATCAGCCATTTTGAATTTGCCTTTGTCAGAATTGAATTTAGAACATTTCTGAATCTCAAAATGGCTGACATTTGTGCTCTCTAACGCACGCTTCTTCTGTAACGCACGCTTCTTCTGTAACGCACGCGCTTTCTCTCCCCAAGGCGCACACTTTCTCGCTCCAAGGCACTCGCATGCTCTCTCTCTCGCATTCTCTTATTCTCACACACTATCAGTGGTGAGCCTCCGTCACCACCTGACTCAGCAGACCTCTTCACCACCACACCCCCTTGCCCCAACGCAACTTGATACCAATGGGGACCCAGGTTACCAACACAACTACGACACTTCAATATCATACCAATCTACTGCAAGGTCATTCCTGTAGAGGCTGCACATGCCAAGGTCCCCACAAGCGGGGTTAGTACCACACTCCCATAGCTTCTCTAGTAGTGCATCCCCTGCTCTTGCCTGTGGGGGTCATTTGTGAAATCCTGTATCCTCTCGGATCCCACAGTGTATTGTAGGTACAGTTGCTTAATAGCAGAATGTTTTGCTGTAGTTCTACGTTTATTTTCCCCTGAATTCTCACTCGGGTTCCATTGCCTTGTGGGTCTTTTTGTTTTGTTTGTGCTGATACTTTGCTTGTATGTGATCTTGTTTTTTTAAAATTATTATTTAATGTGCATTTGATTAATTCCAAACCTTAAGCATAACATTTACAATAAATATACCACGAATGCTCATTAATATACAATAAATATACATAAACTACAATCAAATATCATAAAAATGTGCTTAAAATGGGATGAAATTGAAACATCACAAAATAAGTTAATGTTTAGTTCCCAGCTATTATAGAACAGTTTGTGCAATCTTCCATATGAAGCGTGCCACCGCAGTAATAACAGTTCATTCAGCTTTATAGTCAGAATTGCAAAATTGGTCAGATTCAATGTGTTCTATAGATGTAACGTACCTCCCATAACCCTTTACATGTAGGGGTTTCAGCCTCTGGCACTTGGTTAAGATATGGCGATCGGTTTCGACCTCTGTTTGGCAGAGCCGGCAAACTTTCAAATCATATGGGATATCTCTCCAAGCTCCTCGATATGACCAGGTAGATAGAATGTTTAGACGCATATATAATATAAATCTTTTCAAGGATTGATCGCAATGTTTGGTCGGGTATGTAGGCAGAGCATTTAAAGAAAATCTCTGCATCAAATAAACCTCATCTTTTCTTATTAACCAATTTGTCCACATTTTGTATTCTATCCGATGCTCTAAAGTTATTTAGTAAAAAATGTTTTACTAAAATTCTGCTTGATATTTGGAGTATGGAATGTCTGGGCCAGAGTGGCACCAAAGTTGACAGCAAAGCCTTCGCCGATTTTTCCAACTCGAGAATATAGGTATTATCCTTTCTGTTACTATCTCTGATGCCCAGAATCCACACTAAACTATTTGCATTACTTTGAGGGGAGCGTAATTTCAGATATAAAGTGTGCGTTGCATCAGCCAGAGGGTCACAATAGAACAAGTGCCAAACTCCATCTGTACCGCCTCAATGGGCACAGAGCTAGGTAAGTTCATGGCAGATCGGAGGATTGTACCCCCAACCCTGTCCAGCCAAGTGATAGGTCTATGTGGGAGCACCTGGAGACCATACAATATTGTTGGAATAATGCTGGTTGTCTAGATTGTTGCCATCAGCACTGGTGACATATCGTTGAATGATGAGCCATTTTCGCCCGATCTTATTACATGCAATATCCCCATAGAGCCCAGGCGTAGGATTAAGCTTTAATGGGAACCCTAACTATATATAGTTTTCCACAACTTACAGGCTGTCTTTAACCAACTTCCAGACAAAACTTGTCTTTTTATGCAATAAGCCCCCTAAGCACATAATTGTGGTCTTCTTTGTTTATCTTCATACAATTTTCCAGTGCATAAAAGGCCAAAGTATCTATTGAGCGTTGAAGGCTTCATGGGGTCTGATCAAATAACACTCCGTCATCAGTGTATGCTAGCAATGATACTATCACGCCGTTGACTTTGGGTGGAAAATTCCTTGCCGCTTTAATTGTTGTATCCATATCAGAGATGTAGAAGTTATAATGCAATGGGTCCAGAGCGCACCCTTGCTTCAGTCCTGTATTTGTATCAATGACCACACTAAATTCCTCCTTCTGATTTAACCTAACAGTTACAGATCTATCTGAAAATACAGTAAGTGTGAATCTATCCCCCCAACGTGTTAATTGGACTGTAGCAATTCCTGCGAAACTAGATCAAAAGCTTTGCTGTAATCCACCAAAAAGCAGTATAGATTTGGGTAGGATCTTCACTTTGCTTCTGTCATCCGGTACTGTTTTGTACATTGTCCAATGTGCAGCGAGCCTTTCTGAAGCCTTTTTGGTAAATTTGTATTAATCCCCAGTCATGAGCCTGCTCATTTAGTCTCCTAAGCAATATAGTTGAAAATATGTTTTGGCTTGTGTCCATCATTGCTAGGAGTCTGTAATTGAGAGGGTAATTCCTAGGTCCCTTTTTATGTACCGGGACCAATATGGATCTACTCTAGCTATCTGGGATGTATCCCGTATGCTCTGTGTCTGAATAGTTTTAACAGAACGGCTGCCCAGATTTCCGGATCCTTTTTTTAAAGCAATATTAGCTATTCCATCTGGGCCAGGGGCACAGGATGGCTTTAATTTCTTAATTATCATAGTTTTGTCGTCTTCTTCAAAATCCAGAGAGAATAACTTCTTTTCCTATAAGTCTTTCCATATTTCTTAGAATTGTTTCTCCCTTGGAGAGGATGTACAATTAAGTAGCATGCGCAACCCATTGGGATTCTGAGACTGCATTTAGTGCTGAGGTTGAATCAGCTAGGCGTGAATGACGTGACATTTCTTTTACTGGCATTGGTCTTCAATATCTTTAATAGATGTAAACAATTTGTGTTTAAAGAGTTCCTGTGTGGAGACACAGTTTTTATAACAAGTAGTAAGCAGCATGAGTTTAATTTTTTTCTCATAAGATGTAAAATAGCCACTTTTTCTGAGATTCACCTTATCCTCACAGAAGCACTTCTTCCTGTGCATAACGGCGGGGTCAAATCTAGAAACGCTAGCCTTCTTAGGCCCACGTTTGGGATTTTGCAGCTGGGCGTCAATAGATTCCGCAAAGATTTTTTACCAACAGCTCGATGTTGCAGTTGTGCAAGGCCAGCCAGGATTCAAGATGGCCTTTGTTGTTTTGAATCATATTGCTAACGCGAATAGTCTTCTTAGGCGATCATGTGATTAGGTTTTTAGTGTTAATCTTTGAGGCAATAGAGATATATGAAATGATACGTGGGCAGGCTGCTTTGGTGGACCATGAAACGATAGCTTGATCACTAAGACCGTTGTGTGTTAAGCTTAATGGGCCACAATCAATTATCAACTTACCATTTACTACCAGGTAATCTAAATATGATTTAGAGGGGCCATTTGCCAAAGTATAACTTTACTCGGGAGACACAGGATTGTTCTGGTTCAGGCAAATCAAATCGTTGTCCTTTGAGATTGACCGGTGAACCTTGTACATGCTGTGCTGTGCACTGAGCCCAACAGGTGTTGGGAACCTGGAGAGAATGAATTGTGAGGAGATTAGACTTCTCAAGCAAGGGCATTGTTCCGTCTTATTAGGCTTTCCCTGTGGATTATGTGATGGTGCAACAGTTCTTATTGTTGCTTGCCCCCAGGCTGTCTTCTTTTCTAGCTCTGCCCTAATTCGTGCCATGAGATTTAAAGGTATTGTGAGGTTAGTCCATGAGGATGCTGCACAATGCACGCCTTTGGCTTTCTATGCATGCTTTTTCTTTGGCCAAAACAATTTCTACTTGAATTAAGATTTTGAATGAGCCTTTTCAAAGACTGTGGTAAATTGTGACAGTTTCACATCCCTTCTTGGCAAGTGCTGAACTGCTTTCTACAGAGAGTGGAATCTGGGAAGGGACTACTCAGTTCTCTGCGCATCTACAGTATTGATTTTTTTCATGGTTTGTTATAGCACAAGCACACACAATGACTGGCATTGGAGTGCTTGAGAACATGACCATGTGTTGAACTGTAACACATTTCAGAGTTCTGTGCATAGTGCAAGTTATGTCTGGAATATTTTGATGCAGGTGGTGTGCGGAAACCCATGGAGTTGTGTTAATATTGAAACCATGTTCTTATATCCATTTTAAATATAGTAAACCTTGTTGTGACCGTCCAGATCATGGCTACATACAGGATTGGATGTACACGATTCCTTCTACTTCCTGATGCCATACCCCCATTTAATGCAAACCAAATCCTATGTAATCATACCTACTTAAAACATACCTACTGATCTACCTATCCCCAATTATATGCATGAGGGTCCTTCACTCCTCCTCTTTTCCCAATTCTAAGCTCTTGCGGGACGTTGTTATTCACTATATGCACGAAGAACCAGGTGTGCTTATTCATCTCTGTTCAGATTCCCAAATGAAGTCCTCTTGTCAGAGAAGTAGAGATATAACCCTCTTGGCACCAGGGAAGCTCTGTTCATTCACTATGGAATGTTTCCTCCCACGATTAGGCGTTAGGACAGGCACTGCCAGCAGAGAACCCCTGGCAATACACTATTGACATGGTGAGGTAATGACTGTGCACGTCACTGATGGAGTAGGTTAGCACATGTTTTAAATCATTGGGTCGCCTGTCGCACATTTGGCGTGTGAGGGCTGGAAAAAAGTGATTATGTGATTGTGTACTTAACGTTATCTGAAAATACTTTTCATCGCTGGAAGCTTTGGAGGTTTCCTTGGGTCATTTTGTCTTACTCAGCAAGTGTCTGCTACTGGCCTGCGATAAGGATGTGCTTATAAGGTTTCTTGAATGAAAGATGAAGCATGATCCATGCATATGACCAGTATGTACTTCCAACAAAAAATAAATAGGAAAAGTGCAGCAAACCCAACTCAAAGCCTTCACCCAGCCAGCTCCACAGACCTGTTGTATCAGTGGTAGCCGCAAAGCACTGCCACAAGAATGCACTCCAGTGTCATCACTGCCTAATCGAAAGACCCACTTTTAGGTAAAGCGCGCCTTTTAACTTTCATCATTTCGGTCAAAGCAGTGCGGATTACAGAAAAACATTTAGTGTAAAAAAGAAATGTTTAATCACCTAAAAAAAAAAAGAAAAATAGGCAATAGAATGATCACACTTAGAAATCTTTTCGGGAGCTCTGTGTGGTGCATTGTCTTTTTATGTTTAACTGACGTGTTTAAGAAAAGAAAACTACTTGTAGCTATTTCTACCTATATTAACTTTATGGTGAGTACAACATGGCCACGGTCAATGTGTCACCGAGAACCAGACCTTTAGATTACAACAGATTCACTGCTTCTCACTTGCTTAAACCGTGTTTACACACAGACACACCCCGGCTTTAAACTGTTTAAATTGTATTAAATGGTCACAACTTATTATTTAAGGTCCCATGTTCGAGTATCGTTATAAGTGAGAGCAGATCTCCGTTAGATGTACAAAGAATGCACTGAGAGGTGGTGAGGACACTTGTTCCATTGTTTGACTTGTTCTCCTAGTTAATGGTTAAGGAAGATGACCGGACATCGGTCAGATCCATTAATATCTAAACAAGTGTCGGCCCCTTATAAAAACTTGGAAAGCCCTCGAAGTGAAAAGATATCTTGGAAGCCGCCCTTTTCCACATCTTGCTCCATTTTATGATATCTGGAAAGGAGCATTTAAAAGTGACAGGCTAGGATTTCTTGTGGAGTTTATAAATAGAAATCTACAAGCTGTAAAAAAAAATGTGTTTCTAAACATTTGCCTTTTAAACTACACTGAGCTCGGCTGTAACCTAATACTTTTTGGATGCAGGGGTGACTTTCGCCTATTTGCATCGTGAAATTGGAGGAGAAAGCTACCGGGGATCACTTTAGCCTGTATTTTCAACTACAAGTCTTGCTGTTAAACAGCCAAAATAAATGTAGTTTTTTAAAGTTGGCATCATGGGCCGTAGCCTTCAGCTATTCCCTCCCGCCCCCCTCCTTCAAAGGTCTAGTAAGAAGCCTGCACAAAGTGTTTCATTACATTTAAGTATTAAGTGTGTCAAGCATGGGGCCAACCTGGTGTAAAATAAGATCCAAGGTCCCCTGGACTGTTTCTGGCCTTGCCGTTCTGCACAGTTTTTGCAAGCTCTCCAGCCAAGGGGTTAGCTTTTGAGATCCAAAAGGTAAATCATGAGGACACTACTACTACTGGCCAACAAGGTTATGTTGATGCAACAAATGGATTTTTCTTCTAAAATATTTCACAGATTCCAGAGTGACGCACAATATTTGATTCTTGTGAAAAGCATTTTCCCCTATGACAAAGTGGTTCTTATTGCGTCCTCGTAAACTCTCTCTCTCTCTATCTATATCTATATCTATCTATCTATATATATATATATATATATATATATATATATATATATGCACAATAATTTAGCATAGCTTACATTGTGTGATTGACCAATATACATTTAAATAAATAGAAGAATAAAATAAACAGAGCCAACCCCCAGACACTACTGGTGTAGCATGCTTACTCTGTTTTCAATCTAAAATGCAACCGAAAAGGCCTTAACATTTTATGTCTAGTGTAAATTATCATATACATTCTAAACAGTTCTTCAGGAAGAGCCTAAGAGCGTGTGGTACCAAGAAAAATTAAAAAAAATAAAAATACTAAAAAAAGTTTACCTGGGAATGCTCTCCCTTCCCCCCTTGAACCAGCTGGTAAAGACGGAGGCAGTCCTCAACACAAACCATAATAACGCTGAAATGTCTAGACAACTGCCCAACACTTCTAATTATCCAAAAATCGATCTTACCCTATTGATGAAACCTTAGCAATAATTACACCCATCATTACATAAGTTCAGCATGAAGGGTGTATCAGCCTGTTGAAATCCTTGTCTTGTTGAAACACTCCAGGTCCCAGTCACATGCATTGTGCCCCAGATCCATGAACCCCAAACAGACCAAGCTGGACAACCCACCATTTGGCCACTCGGTCCATGACGACGAAAAGTGGTTCGAGTAAGGAATTCATTATTAAAAACCTTTGCAATTGAGTTTTGTACAAGACACAGAAGATCAATTGCATTGTTTACATCATAATCAAATATCTGTCCATTAAGTTTCTTACAACACTGGCAGGAGCTACTTTTGGATCCTCAGACCAAATGATGCTGAGCAAATAGCTATGTGAATTTAAATCTGTGCATTTGGGACAATCTATAAATAAACATTAGGACACAACTATACCAGATTTTAAGCACAAGGGATCATAAATAATTGACAAAATTATAAGTTTGAATCTTATGTGGAAATTAGATTTGCAGATAGTTATGTACTAGCTCCTTGTTCACCAGTTTTGGTTCATGGCCGTCGGTTAATGTTGGATTCCCAGGAGCTGCTTTTATCTCCTGCTTATCCAATCTTAGTTGCGATCCCAGCAAGTAGTTGACGGGTCGTTTCACTGTGTTTTAAAAATGGGGATTAATCTGTTTTTTCATGCAAGCACGGCAGATCGCCTAGTTTTTTAGGGCAAATTTTACTTTAGAAAATTACTTTTTTCTACAGCTGTACTTGCAAAGGGTAACACTCTTCTTTTAACTCGCATGTAATGTCTTACATGCGAGTTAAAGGCATATCCCTGCAAATAAATTGCATTAAAAAGTAGCTTTAAATACTGCAAATTATTCACAATAAAACCAAATTGGAGCAAAAAATGTTAACCAGGATGACGTGCACCACAAGAAAATCGATTGTCGAAGCGTTTACTAATTTCTATTTCTATGTAATTTGGAGGGGAAGAAACTGAATAAACATGGGAAAAACTAAATAGGGTTGTAATAGTATTTCAGCATAAATAATGGTCCAAATAAGTATTTAAATATTGGTGAAATTAAAGAAAAAAGTGGTGCAAAAATCCCAGGTAACGTGTACATATTTTTTTTTGAAAAGGCATTGGGGTTAAAAAAAGTAAATTTGCCCTACTGCCGTTAAAAATATCCAAGCCTACGAAACAAAGCATAATTTATCATAAACGCTGGCAAAAAATTGAAATTGTATATGTATGCAAAGTAGTTTAAACAGATGGAGTAATCCGTGTTTTGAACATCAAAGCTATCGTAGGCAACAATGAGCTTTACATGAAAATGAACTATGTACGTTGGGGAAGGAAAATGAATCCAACCTGGCCATAAGAGTGTGTGTGATATGGGGGTCAGGAGAACCTTAACAGCAAAGTGCCATACCCACGGCTTTTTAAAGTGTACACCAAGAAATGACTCCAGGACTCGCGTGTGGCTTTTTGCATTACGGAATCAGACTTCCTTCTGACCTGGGGATTGGGCCCCATTATTATCTTTGTGACAAGTCTTTTGGATTGATCCTTTCATCCGTGGCCCAGATTTGAAAAAGGCTCGGGGGAGCCGAACCACGTGTAATCATCCGCTCATGGGCTCTACTGATTTGTCTGGTTGATCATTAAAACCAAACATATGCGTATTTGATGGCGCTGAGTTCTGCAGTCATTTCTTGGTGTACTGTTTCTGGTTGACGGTTAGGCTTTTCTACAGTCTGAATCCAGTGACCTGCGACATTCACAGCATTGGTTGAATGGTCATAATTTATAATGGCCACTTGCTAACAACTACACTTGAAAATATTCAAGGGATTGTAAGGCTTCGCCTGCTAGAGCAACTCACACCAAAGTGCTTTTTAAAGTGTATGTTCTAATAAACCAAAGCACATAAGATCAAGACACCGCTTTGAAATTTGCCCCAGGCAAAAAGTAAGAAGTGTTCACGGCCTGATTAGTCAGTGATGGTGCATGTTTTTCTAGAAGGCCTGTTGATGTAGGTTCCAGATCCTGGATAGGGACAACATGTAAAGAGCCCTTTATTGCAATGTTTTTGTATGTGGGGTGCAGAGCAGATATGGGGTACACCACCAAAAAACTGTGCAGAAAGTGTGTAGATTCCAGGAACCAGAAAGTAGAACCAAAGGGGTGGACAGGACGGAGGATAGCACAAGGGCAGCGTGGTGGTCTCGGAAGCAAGACCACGCAGAGCAACCGAGGTTCAAATTCTGGATCTGTGCGTAGAAACCGAATTTGGGTATTACGTGCATTATATAAAAAAAAAAGCAGTCCCTACTTCTAATGATTTGCTCTAGTGTCAAGAGCTGCACAAAAGGTAGTATTGCGTGTGTGGTTGTATTAAGGTGTAGAGCGTCTGCAAAAGGATTAACATGAGCCGTTACAAACTGGCTGTGGGCTGTTTGGAGCAGGGGAAGCCTAAGGGGAGGGCTCTAACTGGGCTAGGGTGAGCAGACTGCAAATATAGTCTGGGCAGTCTGCAAATATTGCCTTTGAGCCAGGAGTCTGCCAGGGCTCTCCAAACTGTCCTCTTCACCAAATTTCTTTAAATATGAGTGGCACTACATTGCCAGTAGATGTCACCTTCGGTGATGTTTAGAATCACAACATCAGTTAAATATGAAATTAAGTACTTTTCGAAAGGGAAATTATTTGTTTGATTTTTGCCACACATTGTTTAAGAGTATTATTATTAGAATGCCTTTAATTAGTATGTGAAAAATTGATTTCTTTCAGAACTACTGTGGGATTGCATGGTTTACTTGCCCCTCTTGATCTGATGTTCCTGTTTCATATTTGAATATATTTATTTTGGTCAAAATGCTTACACACACTAACCATATTTAAATACATATTTTAAACCAGAATGGTTGCCCTTTCATTGCACATAATTAAACTTGATTGCTTCTGTTAGGCCACTCCTTTAATTACACAGGCCACTGGTCTTTTAAAGCTTTATTAGCTGCTTGGGATTTGAGGCTGCACAAGAACATTTAGGCCCCACCCCAAATATTGCATCACAACGCATTAGAGTCCCCCTTTGATTTATTATCCCGCTTTAGGCTTTGCCGAAGGGTTCTTTTGGGGGTAGTGGGGTGCTGTGCTGACCTGCTCATGGCTGAGGTGCTGGTTGGCAGCTTTCTGTGATTGCACCTTGCTGATTGATTTGAATCCAACTGGGTGGATTGGCAAGTTATCAAGACAGGGAGAATGATTGGGGTTTGATGGTGGGGTGGGTACAGTGTGTTTAATCACATATTTAATGGCATCTAGTGGCAATGCTGACCGTTGCTGCTTCAGAACCGGGGGAAGGGGCACAAAGATGAGGGCAGGGCACTTATGAGCAGCCATATGTGTGCTCGGGGACCCTAATCTTGAAGGGAAGGGTAAAACATTAGCCCTTTCTGCAACTTTCTGAAGTCGTACTCAAGACATTGGGGGTAGAGGCAGTGTTTTCCTTACGGTTTAACGTTGAGACTGGAGAGTCCGCCACCATATTGTTAATCCCTTGGGGTGGCATGCAAGTCTTTTCTGACAACATAGGGTTTACCGTTTGGTCTTGGTTCTATAGCATGGTGCAAGATAGCTCGAGGCATGGCCAAGTGGAGAGTTATGCACCAGACAAAGGTTGCAGAATTACATTTTCTAACTGGACAGGTAGCCAGTGGATTTAAGGCCCTTTCTGTAGTTTTTAATTATTAATTTTTAGAGAGTGCTATAAACCAAATTAGATGGCAGTAGCCGTGCAAGAAGGATTGTGTTTTTAGTGACTGTTGATCTGTAGGTTGAAAAGGTCCACGAGGACCCAAGATTGTAACCATAGTGTCATGGAATTAGATGTATTGCCCACAGAAGAGGGTCAGTCAGCCAAATTGTAGTGAATAGACTTTTATTTTTCTCTTTAGACCCATCCAGGCCTGTACAGAGCAGTAAGCGCGAGAAAAGATTTAACATGCTTGATGGCAGGTCTTTAAAAGTATCGCAAACCATTATAACCCTAATAGACAAGCCTAAGAGATCTGAGCCTGCTTTTGTGAAGAATGGAGAGCTATCCATAATTGGTTCTGTCATTGTGGGGAATTCGACCATCCGCATGGGGAGTGTGCACTCTCCTGGACTTTTTTTGTAAAGAAATGGAATGCTCTACCTATGGAAAATGTGTGAGGCCAATCCGCACATGTTTTCCTATGCTCGCCACACAACAAACACATAGTCGAGTGTACTCTAGAGGGGACACAGCCTACAGGCCCAGTCCTCCTGTCATGTTCAGCTGGAATGTGCAAGCCACGGGTACATAAAGGCATTTTAGGAAGGGGGAAGGGAACACCTTCCTCCTGCCATGGCCAGCCTAATTAAAATATCAAAGGCTCCATGGATCTGCCCTATTCATTGTCTGTGTGGTGGCAGCGCATACTGATGAGTTAATTGAAGCAGGCCCATCAAGAGCCTTGGTCACAGAACTAACAAAGGGCAGGACACCCAACACCTTTTGGATATGCATCTGTGTCAACTGATGTCAACTCCCACCCTTTAGTATGAAGGGTAGTGATTGACATGTCTAGGACAACTATTTACAGTGGGTATCCCCTGCACAGGGTCTGCCTTTCAGAGGGAAGAAGTATGTGATTTGATGGAGACAAAGTCTGTTCTCGCCACAAACTTCAAGGGAGACCTGCGCTTTGATCAGGAGCCACAGAGAGCTCAATTAACCAGAGAGACACTTTGATCCACAACAGACAGGAAGATGGGTGGGACTTAATAGTACATGTGGTCACCCCTTTACCTTTCCTGTTGCAAAACACTCTGGTTATGACCTCACGCATTACAGAAGATTGTTGGTGCGGTCCAAGGATTGGTTCATTAAGGTAGGCTTACCCTGCACCAATCACTGGTGCCCATTTGGCTTTAAAAGAGGGCTGTGCCCCTCTCTTAGCAGACCATCCGACAACTTCAAAAGGAGTAAGATGAAGGAGAAATTTGGACGCTGGCTGAAGGTACAGTCTGCCTTACGGCTTCCACCAGTGAAGGATGGCCAGGATTTTCAAGAGGGAAGCAAGATACCTCTGCTAAACCTCTCCCAGGGAACAGAGGGAGCTTCTGAACTCAAGACCCATCCAGCAGCTCCAGAACTGGTACCCAGCCAGCACACAGCGTGCCCTGCTAGGTTCTGCCAGCAAGCAGGTTGAAAGTGCCAGAGAGTCTCTGAACAAAGGACAAGGCTCTTGCCTGGAATCCCTCTCCTCAGCTTTGGGCCGTGTGCCTTAAAGGACAACACTAGCCCTGCGAAGAAGCTAGGAGGAGTGCCACGACAAGCATCAACTAGCGTCCATCTTTTAAGGACATTTTTCGAGGCCGTCGAGCCCTTGAACTGTGTCTGGCTGCACCACTGACTGTTGTCACGTTGCAGTCACTAAAGCCATCCAAGATGCCTTGACCAGATAGCCAACCAGCACAGAGATGATTATTCTTGACCCCGAGCTGCCGTGTAGGCCAGCCTGCAGCAGTCCGTCCAGCCTCGCTTGCCAAACTGCCTGCTGCCTGATATCTGCAGCTCTCTCCCATCTTGAACTCTGTTGCAGGAGCTGCAAAGCATCCTGGAATCAACTCTACCCTGTCGAGTATCAAGATCATCTCAAGCACCAAGTACATTGTGGTTCTGTCCCCCTGGTCCTTCTCCAAAGGTCTCTAGTGACATTTACAACCCCCTTGCTCCCTTGGTGCTGAAACCAAATAACGTTCAACAGTTAAGATTGATTGCTTTACTGACTACCCTTCTGTCAGTATTGAGAGTGCATCCCTTCGTTAAACTCTGTCCTCTGTGTTCATTTACAGGATGGGTTGTATTTTATAGTGTGCTGGTACTGTCTGTTGTAATAATAATGTAGGTAGTTTCATACAACCTTGAGTGGACAGTCCCTTTTTATCATTGGGTAATAATAGTATTTTCGCTGTGTTGCAACTAATCAACGATCCACGATTTTGCGGAGATAAGCCTGACGTTTGTCCACGTTACCAATATTGGAAAAGGGGGTTTATAATTTACTTGTTACCATTTTGTTTGGATCCCTTCTAGTGTACTAGAAGTGTGGGGCTGATTGATGGTTTAGAAACCGATATTCGTCCCTGGACCACTGGTGCTCCGGCAGTTTATTCATCAGTCATATAGTCGACATACCAAAGATCGGATAATGTTATTGGTCCATGAAATGCGTTGAAATGGGGGTTATTTTAGAATGGAAGAAATAAAAGTGAGAATAATGGCCACATTGTAGTTTAACAGAACTCCCCAATTTTCCCTCTTTAAAATGTGAGTTTTTCCATATTTTTGAAATATGGGTTATAATACCGGGAGACATTACCGGCTGCGCATTGCAGACAGGACGAGATTGTTGTCAACGATTATGGCACAACCAGGGCCACCGCTTGCCATCTCTGATCATGCAGATGGCACTTTAGCAACACTAAGAAAGAGTGCTCATCTTGAGAATGGCCAAGCGTGTTGTCGTCTGCTGTCTAATTTTCGTTTGGCAGCAGCATGCAGCTGGCCATTTACCGTTTCAGAATGCTGGTGGAACGAGGATAGGAACATGCGCTCCAGGCTCTGACACCTCATTTAAGTGGATGATCCCCAGCAAAAACGAATCTACTGTCTATCGAGATTCCCAATGGTGATGGGGGTCTGAGGGACCTGAAAGTGGCTCCAGATTTCCTGCAATGGGGATACCAATATTTGGTGATGTTGATTGCTCAGGATGTGTTCAAGTTGCTATCAAAGAATTAGATTTGCATGGGTTCTCCCACTATAATCGCTGTCGATCCTTGAATAGCATTGCTGTGGTCCTGATGTTCATCTCAATCAATATTGAAAAAATAAGCAGTCCCTAAAAAGGAAGGAATAATCTCTGGAGCTGAATTGCTGTATCGCCCAGGAATTAAAAATAACAACGCTATACTATTGCCGCATATTAACATAAAATGTTAATTACTTTCAAAGATTCCTTTGTGGTTGTGGCTTAGTTGCTGCAGACTTCCCCAGTTAACCCACAGATCTTTCAGTAATTAATAGGAAATTAGCATATGGCCATGAGGGGCCTGCAGTGCAGCATCTTACCCATCTGCCGGCTGGCACGACATGGACAGTGTACACCTCGTTTTTCATTTCAGAATTTGTAGATTAGTCCATTGTCCCCTCTTGTATTCCCTGATTGCTAGTTTGCTGGAGGGGAAACAAAGGGTATTCAATTTTCCCCAGGGCAGGTGCCGCATGGGTAGCACCAGTGCATGGCATCCATAAGCAGGGTACAGCAGAGCAGAGATACTTTGCGACAGCAGCCTGGACACAGGTAGATGCAGTGCAAGCTTCCCTCATATAGAGCGGCCAGTACACAGAAAGCCGCAGTGCAAGCTTCTCTCGGACAGAGAAGTAATAGTCTGGGTAGCAGTTGTGCAAGCTTCCTTGCACAAGCTCCCACACATGCACTTCAGGAGCATAAGCAACTGTTTACAAAACACTCAAGAAAATCAAGGTGCCCCCAGTCATCTTGTCTTGCCACCCCCAGCTGGTATTCAGATATTGCCGTCCAGCTCACAAGTGTGATCACGCCAGTGTCCTGTCCCAAGATTTGAGGAGGCCTCTCCGTACCAGGAAGACCGCTCCATCAGGGCCTAAGACAACCAGACGTCCCGGTTTTCCTGGGACAGTCCTGGGAAATCGCCCTTCGTCCTGGGATTTTTTTTAATTTTAAAAACCTCATCCGGTGTTTGCAAGGTGGATGGCTACAGACCTGGTTTTTGCTGGGACCCGACTTCGAAATCTTGAAATCGGGTCCTGGCGCAACTCTTCCTTGCAAATGGGGGTGTGAAATACTTTTCACGTCCCCATTTCCTCCCCGGAGTTCTCCAATGAGAGGAGTGTGTCTGTGAGCACACACCCTCCCCGCCCCCTGCAAAAGGCCCGTGACAAAGAAATAGGACAACAGTTTTATTTATATTTACGGTAGTCCTACTTCTATTTCTATGACCTCTCCTTTTTTAAAAATTTTTATTTGGTCACCCTACCTAGGGCCAGTGAAATGCGATACCTCAAAGCAGACAGGGTTGGGATTCCCAGAGCCCCCTCAAGCCCCATCCCCATGATTAACTGAGTACCCTCCCATGGATGTACGTTCAAAGAACGTACGAGAAAATACTGATGCTTAATGCTGTGAGGCCGAAATGCTCGCATTTTTAAAACTGCACCTATTTTTTTTTTAAAAATACATGTCCCCCAGTTTTAATATGTACGCCGGGGACACCCCCGCAATCCTCAAAGCCAATAATGCCCAACTGGTTGTGTGGGTGACACCTTCACTCGGCATTATTGGATTCAGTATTTTTTTTTACTATACCGAATGCTGTATAAACGTGCATACATTTTTTTCTTTGTTCAGTAATGGGAGGGGGGTGTTTATCCCAAATAAACAAAGGAAGGATTTTTACCCCCCTATCCGCTTGCCTCATTGGCCATTACTTGTCAGGCCAGCTGTAGCAACCTTTAGTGGTCAAAATTGGACTAAAAATAAATCCAAAGGAGCGTCAATTGCCCATACCACGCCCTGTTTGTGACAAAATCGCCCGAATCCCTATACAGGAGAGGAAATTAATGGATCAATGGTGGTGGCTATTATGGACTGCCAGAGAGCGAGCCATGCCAAGAGAAATTGGAAATCAAATGAGGAGAAACAGTTAGACATTGGACGAAGACCTTTGCAGAGTACAACGGCTAAATCACCTGAAAACACTGAGCCTTAAAGCTGAAAATTCAGAGAGTGCCTGAGAGCCCAAGAACCAAGCTGCACGAAGGAGCATTACTCGGTGGATGTGGCAGGCAAACTCCACGCAGATGTGGCCCCTACTCAAGAGGAAAGGGCGTGCTATATTGTCAAAGACATAGTGAGCTAGTTCCCTCAGTTTACAAGAAGCTTACTGCAAGGTTATAGCCCCGATATCATAATTGGAAATATATTTTCGAGAAGGATGCTGGGTTACTTATCATAGATACTGTGTTTAGCAATGATTTACCGATAAACGTGCTGAGTGCTATTTTCTTTAGACTCTGGGAAGTAAGCTCGGTGTTGTAACCCTTGGACTGTGGGACAGAAACCACATGGAGAAACAAAGAGACTAGTATCGCTGCCAGTCAGGAAAACCATGATGCACTATTGTGTATCTGTTCAAAAACAGACTGTGTTCAGTTGGTCTGCCTCACGGCACATTGTTGGCAATGGTAGGAGCCTGCTTGGTTTCCCTACTGATTTCATGTTTTTCCTCTTGGTTGGTGTTTATGTAAAGTTGGGCGTTGGAACACTTGGTTGCCATCGCTCTCTCGCCAGCAGTTGCATGTTCATTAGTACATATGAGTCTGAAGGAGATGGAGACCAAACTTTGTCACTGGGAATGAAGTGTTGAACCCCCACAACTTTTGTCTTCCGAACATGAACTGCCACAGCTAAACCTTGTAGTCTTCAGACTGCCATATTTTGTTTACACCCTTCCCCTCCTAACTTCCCTGGGAGCAGAGTTCTCATCCTCTAGTGCTGGGGCTTCTGGGGGAAGCCTACACAGGATGTGGGCTGAAGTTTGGGAAGCTTCTGCTGCACTGCTGCTTGGGGTGAACGTCCATTAACTTCAATAGGACAAGGGCCACCAGAGTAGAAATGTTACATGCCAGCAGCAGGGAGGTTACGTGGCCACACCTTTTCAAAGGCAATCCTACAAATCCTTCCTCTCAGCTTATCTGTAGAGCTTGCACCAGCAAAGCAGGAGAAAGAGGACTATGTGCAGAGTTGGGAGATTTTCCTGTAACATCTTCTCTAGGGCTGGGGGTCTAGAACAGGGTTGAGGGGCGATCAGTGGAGGGTCAGGCACCCATGATGAAACCGCTTCCGAAGGCAAAGATCCATTGTCTCCTACAACATGACTCCATATCAAGATTGTATGACTCGGGTGGGAAGTAACCAAAGCACTCCTTATTCCACAGAATTTGCTTCCCAAATGGATCTTCCAGCTTGATTGCAGATGAAATCTTGTTCTCTCAAATTTAAGGTGTAAACTATTTCAGCATCCACATGCTCTGTGGAGCTCAAACGCACACCCCTCATTCCCCCACTCAGAAATGTGCCTCTTTGTTCACTGTCGAATATGTAAAGAGATTTAATCCACTTGGGTAACTGCAATTCTTAATACACCCCAATTATGTTGCCATTTTCTAGGTTTGAAGATTGCACCAGTATTCTCCCCTTTCATCTCAGCTTTTATCATTAAAATAGTTTATGCAAGGATATAAACCACCACCAGATGAGACATTTGTATAGAAAACCTTCTGCAAAAGTCAACCTATCAAAAACTTCCACTGTGGTTTGGAAACCTGCGTCCTTCCCAAGCAGTACTTCTGCTCCACGTTTGCTGCAATGGATAACAGTTCAATTGCCTCTTGACAAACATTCACTGTGGGTTCCTTCAAGATCCTGGTGATTTCAATCATCTACATGTGCTTGTTCATCTCCCTAATTGCCCAATTTAGGGGGGTGTTGACTGCCGCCGTTCCAATGCTCATTTATCTGTAGGTTCATGGGTCTTTAGCTAAGAAACATTGCTTAGCATGGCCGGCACTCAACTTTTCCCTTAATGTATGCAATTGACTCCTCGCAGTTACAGGCTAAGGTAAGGAACTGACCTTTTGGTTGAGTATAAGCCCTAAAATTTGAAGGCGACCTTTGTGGATCTATATGGCAGAGCGCATCTCGCACACACCAATACGATTTAATGGGGCAGGAGAGATCTGCCTCCTACTTCGTGTCATGTTCAGTTTTTGCCATTATATCCTAACGTTCATTGGTCTGCTACATTCACTTGTATCCCGTGACAGTAGACACTCCTGTCACTGTATAATGTTTCTTATGTGCTCCAAAGCTTTTTTCTCATTACTCTTTTTGTTGTTAGCGAGCTTGCTGACTCAACATTTTTTTCTGCTATTTTAATGACCTTCACACCACCGTGGAATGACCTGACATCAGCAAAAAAAGTGTTTTCTACAATTCCCCAGTTTAAGGAATAGGGTTGCATTCTGTAATCCAACTAATTTATTCGAAGTCGCGTTATTTAGGACAGGATCCTTTGAGATGGCTACACGTGAAAACCGAGCATTGAAAAATCAACTCTAGGGAAATATTGTACAGTCTCCAATAATTGCAGCTAGGTACATGTCCCCCCCCCCGCCAAAAAAAACAAATGCGATGAGAAGTTCTTGTTCCTAACCCAAATCCTAGAATATGTTGATACCTGTGTTTTTTTTCTGTGCATTATTTTTCCAGGGCACTATTTTACGGTTGCAATGCTTTGAGTGAGCTACAACTTGTTCATATCATTAAAGGATTACCAGACAAATTAGTCTTGGCACACTTACTGAGATGTTTGTGGGTACACCTAAACCAGATTATCAGGATGTGTTCGAAAGTACATAGGATCCTTAAAAGATGGAATATTTGGAACATGTGAAGAGCAGGGATGGAGGAAATCCCTGTGTTCTCGAGTGTACACATGGCTTGGGAACTGTGCATCTATTTGCACCCACATTTGAGGATAAATAACTCACTTATTTTTCCATACATGGGGTTAATGGGCATATTGAATTTTCTGAAAAGTACAATACAAATACAATGATTTATAGACTTACTCAAACTAGTCGAATGAGTGTGGTCCCCTGTCTGCATAGCAGGACACGTGTTTGCGTTTCCTTTTAGAATAGATCGAATGTTGGTTTACTTTAAAGTTAAGGTGTTGGTGGGAACCTGGAACAGATTCTAGAGTTGTGCTACCCGGACAGCAAAACTGGCCAACGAATCTCTAAATAAGGCTGGTGACGAGTACACTTTGGTTGGTGGTGTAGCTGTATATGAACATTTATTGTCATTTTGAGTGTGGAGTGCAGCGATTGACGTTTGGATGTTATGCCCAGGAAACGTGCATGTGACTCTTGCTGACATTTGGGGCCAATACAGCCACAGTTGGAAGGGAGAGGAAGCCCCCCCCCCCCCAAACCCCACAAGCCCAGCATGGAGCTTTTAACCACCAGCATTTGCATACACTTGGCCATAACAGCACGTGCAAGATGATGTTCTGGACTCATAACTTGGGGTAGTTTAGGCTCGGCTCTGTCCCACATACAGAAAAAAAGTTTATGCGAAGTTAATCTGGGAAGGATGCAAATCCGTGACAAGTTTTAGGCTTTTACTGGGTTAGACCATGGAGAAGCCCAATTGCTATGGGATGGCAGGGTGCACTGGGGATTCAGAACGTAGCTTGTAGTCCTCGATAAACTCAGAAAATTGAAATCTGTTCTGCCATATGGCACATTAGCGCAAGATTGGTGTACTGATTACAAGCTCTTTGTTACTGATGGAGAGTTAAACACGTGAAGGTTAACAGTAAAAAGGTCAGTGGTTAACACTGAGAGCAAGAGCGAGACAGCGAAAATGGCAGCCATTGTCAGACACCAGTGGGAGCACTGGGGTAGTGGTGATGAGGGGTAGCAAAAGATGAGCAAACAGTAAGGGAACTCGGCCCGCATGTTCTGCTGCCAGTGGTTTTGACAGAACATGACAAACTCCTACCTGATGCTCAACTCTACAAAGACCGAATACATTCCTACTACGAAACCCCACCAAGCATGCCCAAGTCCACAATTGGCTCACCACCATGAAGCTGGACGGATTTGCGCCACAACTGTCACCCAGTGGAACTCGTATGAACTCACTATAGACTCTGACTTCTCATTCAAAACACACATTGCCAAGAAGATCCTAGCATCAAGGTACCAGCTTGTGTTCCCCACATAGTCGAGCTTTTCATCCCTGTTAAGACTTTCAGAACATATGTACAAGCCCTAGTTATCTCCCACCTGGATGGTGGCAACACCCTACCCCCAGGAGGGCCAGATGCCAGCATGTTCCCTCTGAAGACCATCCAGCACTTTGAATTACACCCATCACATGACTAAAGAAATTCAACCACATCACCCTGTACTCCAGGACCTGTGATGGCTACTCCTTCCAAGAAGCATCATGCTCAAGACGTCCTGCATCACATACAGCACAGTCACAAACAGAATCCCGCTCTACATGGCCGAGAAACTCACCACCTCTGGAAGCCAGCGCAGCACCAGTGGCCAGAATATCACTGGGTTAGCAACCAAGATCTTCAAGAGGGAACAAACCAGGAAACTGTCTTTTCCTCCTTTGCACAATCTCTCTGGAACAATTTACCCAAATAGATAACACTGTCCCCCTCCATCCTACACTTTCGGAAAGGACCTGAATAGATTAATCTTCCAAGAATATCTTGCTGATCACGCCACTTGTCCATTTTCTCCCTCTCTAGACTAGCCCCACCCAGCACCACTCCACTTCCTCTGATCTCCTTATCCATCCCAATTCCTCGGCTTCCCCTGCACCCTTACTTGTAAGAGCCTGGGTGTCCTATTTGTGCAGCTATGTTTGAGCTTTATAAATCCCATATATACATAGGTACTGCCGTGTATGGTGAACAGCATGTTTCTTTAACAGACATGCCCATTACACTAGCAACTTGCAAAGACCCTACATTACTTGCTCACATCTTCTCCTTCACACTACTCTACTCTTGCAGTATTAAAATTACCAATTCATGGCAAACACCCTCCCCTTGACCTTCAGGTTTCTTAATGTGGAGATGCTTATTGTGGAAATAGCAGCATCCATATGTCACTTGTCGTTTACTGTGGGTTTACATTTTACCAATGTATTGCAGAACTTTCATGTTTCCCAGATGTATTGTCCACCTGACTGTATATTCACTGCACTGTTTGTGCTAGCTGTTTATTTTTGTCAAGTGCTTGCATCTTCCCCATCATTGCCTGATCACTATATTTAGTACCTTCAAAATACCTATAGTTGCTTGTTTCTGGCATACTAGACATTGTTCACATGAGGACCCCACTCCCAGGCAACCAGTCTACAACCATTAACAAAGGGATATCATTCCTCCCAAAGGCCTGGCCAACTCCCCTGTCGCAAAACCTGTTAAGCCGCTTCCTTGAGCAAGAAACCATCCCCAGTGTAAACTGCCGCCTAGGGCTGAATCTTTACTCCCCTTCCATGAGGTTCTCCTCAACTACCCCATGACAGTTGGCCTGCCCTCTGCAAGTCATCAAGCTAGCTCCCGCTGGGAACCTACATTCCCCACCCAACAATTAGCGAGCCCTTTGGCTCCAACTGCCCTGCACTGTATAATTTCATCTCCCCACACCATGTAATTAACATCCCTACTGGGCTCAAACTGCCAAGTCCCCTGACCAGGAAATCACACCGAATACCTGAAAGTGTGTGTCGCACTCTGCATCCCATCTCTCCTGTAAACAACCCTGTCTACACTTGCCTAAACAAATACTTACCTGGGTGAGAGGCCGGCCCTGCAGTGGGCGGGAACAACAGCCTTATATAAGCCTGTTGAGAGAGGACAGGGGGCTCTTCCTTCTTTTTATGGTCTGCTGGCAGTGTGTGCTGACTGTGGTGCTTGAGGGCGGAGAGGCCTCCTAAGGTACCCTTGTCCCCATTCGACCCTTCATTTTCTCCCTCTTCCCCAAACTGTTCAATTTATCCTATCTGCCCTGCTTCCCCTGGTCTTTCTCCCCCCACCCCCTGGGTTCCATGCCATTAGGTGTGCCTAGTTAGTCCAAGGTGTCTAATTTAGCCTGCTGGCAAGGAGTTTACTCCTCTTCCTGTAATACATCTGCTCCTGGTTTCCCCAAAGAAGTTGGTGCCTTCATTGTGTTCCCACTTTTCAGTGCAGCCTTCCTGTTATTGCCAGAAGGGGGACCCAGTCCGTCTGTGTACACAACACCCCCCCCACCGGGTCTGTCGACTTCCTGGCCCAAAACAGTGGCCCTGACTGGGGTCCTTCACACACCTCCCCCATTTTGGCCTGCCTCCCACTTCCAGAATGTCTGCAATGAAGAACGGTTTCTCCGGTCTGACTTGCACCACCATTTTGGCAACAGCAACCTTGCAAACCATACTAACCACCTGGCACCCTTCTCATTTAGGCCCCTAAGCAACGCTGCAGATAAGGTTTGGAAGTGGGGGAATTTTACTCATTTTTTAAAGTTGGGAGTAAAATGATTTTTTAGGGAGTACAAATTTAAGTCCAATTCCCAATGGGAGTATTTTATAAGCGAGTACACATGTTATCACTGGAAAACGGAAATGTTTTAGTAATAATAATTTCTTTGCATCTAGTTATGCATACACATTAAAAAATATAGGTTTATCCTTTCTGATAATGCAGTAATAACAGTAGTTTCTTTTTGTGGTACTACATGTACTACTGGTCCAAACATATCCATGGAACAGTGTGAGGGAAATCGGGTGCACAAGATCCTATATGTCTGTTTCCTATTTTTTGTTGAGTATTTTTACTCTGGTCTTCTGGGGAGTATGACTATTTTTAGGGATATAAGTGGCTGATACACCCCTTATCTGTATGGCACATCCCAGTGCTTAACGGATAGGAAGCAGCATTTTACAAAACCCAATTACATAATGGCTAATGGAAAACCTAAGTTACTTGGTGAAAGTGCAGAAAAAATATCTTGTGGGTTTCCCCTCTGTAACTGGATGGCTTTCCAGAGGTGGACTCTCTAACCTAACAGAATCCGGCTTTACTAGTACACTTTCTCAAGAATAACCACCAATCCGTGGAAAAGAGGCCATCACTGAGAAAAGGCAGCTGCTGCATCTACAATGAAACTAGACAGTGAACCAGCAACCCCCTAACTCCCTCCCGCACCCCCTTCCAGATCGTTTTTTGTTTTCCTCCTTCTGTATAGGGAACTAGGGCAGGAACAGTTGTGCCTCCATCCCTCGAACATAGTCAGTGGTGAATGTGGCAACCTTACCCATGCGTATGATCACTATGGACTCCCATCTCCCGGGTTGGATTGCCAGGTCATGCCCATCTATGTCAGCCATACCTCTTTCCCTGGGATGTAAACTCCCCCAGTGATTACGACCATCCCCGGCTCATGCATCCATTATATGCCATGGATCACTTAGCTTCTCCATATCCTTCTTTCGAGGGGATTGGGTCCTCCGACGTATTCCATATCTATGACATGTAATCACCACAGCTGTGCTGCTTCGGAAACTTTTCCGGCGTCTGCGTCCTGCGTCAATGACGTCGATGCGCCGACGTCGAGGATCTCCTCCGACGTCATCCGATGTGATAAGTAGGACGCACGACGCCCGTAGCCTCAGTTCCGTTTTTTCCGCGAACGTGTTGCTTCGTGTTTCTCGGTTCTAAGCCTCGACTCTTTGGAGTTCTGTTCTTTCTGGTTCTTCGAACCTGTTCGTTTGTGAATTTCCTTCGGCGATGTCTTCCACTTCGTCTTCAACCCCGCGTCCGGGCTTTAAGAAGTGCGGGGAGTGTGGGTCCAAGATGTCGGTGACTGACTCGCACGACGCCTGCCTCTGGTGCCTCGGGGAGGCCCACGACACGGATGACTGTATCGACTGCCAGTCGCTCACGTCCAAAGCCTTACGCGAACGTAAGAAGAAGTTGTCGGTAGGTCGGGTGTCCAAGCCCCGGAAGTCGAAGTCGGCGGGGCTTTCGACGGATGATTCGAGGGGTGACTCTCCGCGTCATCGTCGGAAGTCTCGTCGGTCTTCTTCTAGGAGTGGGTCTCGCCACTCCTCAGCCTCTTCGAGGCATTCTCGGAAGCGCCGTCACCGGTCGCCTTCCAGGTCCTCTTCCGAGGATTCTGCACGGCACGTCGGTTACCCCACCAGCCGTGTGACGCCGGAGGAATGGGCTTCCTTCGGGAAGAAAATGTTGGCGATTCTTGAGTCGCAGGGTACTCGGCCATCCGCGCCCCCGAGTGGGGTCGGCCGTGAGAGGTCGAGAGACACCGCTCGCAAGAGTGGTCGGCACGAGTCACGGGAGCGGTCCCGTTCGGACAAGGAGGCTCGTTCTCGCCGTACCCGTTCCAGGTCCCGGTCCTCGACGCGTTCGAGACCGTGTGCTCCTGTGAAGTCTTCGAGGAAGACATCGACGTCTGAGGCGTCAAGGGCGTCGACAGGCTTTCTCGAGGCTCCGGCTTCGAGGAAGTCGTCGACGCCGTCGACGATCAGGTCGTCGAGGGACACGCTCGGGGCTCCGGCCTCGAGGGCTGTGTCGACGCCGCCGATACTGGAGGCGCTGCATCTGACGTCGACGCCGATTTCCTCGACGTCGACGCCGATTTCCTCGACGTCGACGCCGATTTCCTCGACGTCGACGCCGATCCTCTCGGCGCCGTTGCCGGTTTTCTCGACGTTGGCGCCGATTCGCTCGACGCCATCGACGCCTTTCGTGTCGGAGGTGCCCCGTGTCACGGGTGTACCCCCTAGGAAGGGTCTGGTTAAGAGCAAGCACTCTCGGGTGCCTTTTCGCCACCTGGAATATATTTCAGAGGCGGATGGGGATTCTGATGGCCTGGTTCCTAGTCAGGTGCCAGATGAAATTGTCTCGGGCCATAGTCAGTTTGACGATTTGAGGCAGTCACTGCATGATGCCAGTGGACTGGACACCTCTCCGGAGGTGGAATTTTGTAGGCCTGAGCCTGGCTCCCATGCCGATTCCTCGTACCGGCGCCTTATGGCTAGGGTGTCTGAGTATCTGGGATGGTCTGCTCCACCAGGGGAGTTTGTGCAGGATGATCTGACGGACATCCTTGATGTTGGTCCCCCAACTGACCCGGTACTGCCGTTCCATATGGCTTTACAGAGAAGGGTGGCGGCGGCTTGGACTGCTCCGGAGAGTCTCCCGGCGGTGGGCAGATCCTTGTCGCGTTAATACCGTCCAGCCAGTAGCGACCCCTGCTACTTGACCAGGCACCCCACTCCGGAAAGTTTGGTGGTGCAGGCGGCCACGGCCCCGGCAAAGCAGGCGTCGTACCCTACCATCCCTCCTGATAGGGACGACAAACGTTTTGATGGCTGGGCGAAGAAAGTGTTTTCTTCTGGTGGTATGGCGCTTCAGGCGGCCAACTCCATTTGTGCCTTGTCACGTTTCACGCACACTCTGTGGAACTGTGTTGCGTTGGCGGCTGAACATATTCCCGAAGGGGATGAACGGGATGGTTTCCTTGCTATGGTCCAGGATGGTAAGGATGCCATGTGTGAGTCCGTTCAGTCGGGTCTGGACTTGGCTGAATGCGTCAGTAGGTCCATGGCGGCGAGCACCGTGATACGCAGGTTTGCGTGGTTGCGGAAGTCGGGGTTTGCTCCTGATGTGCAGTCCCGGCTCCTCAACATGCCCTTTGACGGTGAACACCTTTTTGGCAGCAAGGCTGACGAGAGCCTTGAGAGGTTGCAGACCTCAAAAGCTGCAGCGAAGTCGTTGGGCGCTGCAGTTCGCCAACCTCCGCTTTTTCGTCCTAGGGGACAGCAGTGGAGGGGTGGTTCCTTTCGCTATTACTCGTCCTTCAGTAAAGCGAGGGGAGCTGGCAGTCAGAGGCCAACGCAGGGGTACCAGAGGTGGACGACAGGGTACCCGTGGTGCCAAGGCCGCTCGGACAGTTGCCTCTTTGCCCTCAGGTAACGCCGCAGCCGCTCCTACTCAGTCATGAGGCCAGGTCCCATGGTTCGCCGGTTGGGGGAAGGCTGGCGCAGCATCTTGTAGAGTGGCAAGCCATTACTTCGGATGTGTGGGTTCTGGAGATCATAACCCACGGCTACTGTCTTCCCTTTCGGCACAGGCCTCGCGACAATCCACCGGGGAACCTCTCTTTGAAGTGTCCGGATCCGCTCCTTGCGCCGGAAATTCAAGCCCTGCTGGAGAAGGGCGCTATAGAACTGGTGCCTGTAGCGGAGAGGAACAAGGGATGGTATTCCCCTTATTTTTTGATTTCCAAGAAAGACGGGGGATTGAGACCCATCATGGACTTGCACGGTTTGAACAAACTCCTCAGGAAGGACAAGTTCAAGATGGTTACTCTCTCTCAAGTCCTCCAGGCCCTTCAGCTTCAGGACTGGTTGGTGTCACTCGACCTCAAGGATGCTTACTTCCATGTGCCGATCCATCCCAAGCACAAGAAGTACCTGAGGTTCGCGGTTGGCGACTCGCACTTTCAGTTTCGGGTCCTGCCGTTAGGATTGACCTCCGCCCCGAGGGTTTTCACCAAGCTCATGGTGGTGGTGGCAGCGCATCTCAGGCAAGGGGGGATTCACGTCTACCCCTACCTGGACGATTGGTTGATCAGGGGGAGCTCTCCCGAGCAAGTCCTGGATCATCTGTCCGTCACCTGCCACTCCCTTCACAGGCTGGGCTTCTCCCTCAATTTAAAGAAGTCCCATTTGACGCCAACACAGAGGCTCCAGTACATCGGAGCAGTGCTCGACACTTCCCTGGGGCAGTGTTTTCCTCCCCAGGTGAGGGCTCTTCACATTCAGCAGATGGTGCACAAGTTTCAGCAGGCCCAGACGCTCCCAGCGTTCGAGTTCTTGAGGTTGCTCGGCCTCATGGCATCCTGCATTCTTCTGGTGCCAGAGGCTCGCCTGCGAATGAGATCTTTGCAGTGGGCACTCAAGACGCAATGGTCGCAGTCCTCCGGCAGGATGTCGGACCCGGTTCAGGTGCCGCCCTCGGTCGCCCAGGACCTTCTGTGGTGGGCCGTCGAAGGCAACTTGATGAAGGGGGCTCCATTTTGGCTTCCCTGGCCGGAGGTGACAATCGTGACAGATGCATCCCTCACGGGATGGGGAGCTCATGCCAACGGGCTGACAGTCAGCGGTCGTTGGTCTCCGTCGGAGTCCAGACTCCATATCAATCTGTTGGAGCTGAGGGCCGTCAGGCTAGCCCTGAAGGCTTTTCTGCCGACTGTGAGAGGAAAGAATGTCCTGATCCTGACGGACAACACAGTGGCCATGCACTACCTCAACAAAAAGGGGGGGGCAGGGTCACTTCCTCTGTGCAGGGAGGCGATGCAGCTCGGGTTCTGGGCCATCCAGCAGGAAGTTTCGATCTCGGCAGTTCATCTGGCCGGAGACGAAAACGTGACGGCGGACGCTCTGAGCAGGCAGAGCGCGATCTCTCACGAGTGGGAGTTGGCTCAGGAGATTCTCTTGGAGATCTTCGCCCTTTGGGGGACCCCTCAAGTGGATCTCTTCGCCTCCAGTGTCAACCGGAAGTGCGAAAGGTTTTGCTCGCGGGAATTTCCTCCGAAAGGAGCCTTGGGAGACGCGTTCGTGGTGGAGTGGTCATTCCCGCTGCTGTACGCGTTTCCTCCAGTCCCCGTCATCCCGCAAGTGCTGCGGAGGTTACGGAAGTTCGGTTCCCGGATGATCCTCATTGCTCCGGCGTGGGCTCGGAGGACGTGGTACCCGGACCTTCTCGACTTGTCCATCTGCCCTCCACGTCGTCTTCCCTACCGAGACGATCTGCTCTCACGGGAGGGGGGTCAGGTTCTCCATCCAGAGGTCGGATCCCTCAACCTTCACGCTTGGCTTCTGAAAGGTTGAGGTATATGGATTGGGACCTCCCTGAAGACGTGATGGAGGTGTTGCTTTCGGCCCGTAGGCCAGCAACGAAGTCTCTGTACCGTTGCCGTTGGCGTAAGTTCTGCGACTGGTGCAGAGTTCGGAATGTGGATCCTTTTGCATGTGACATCCCCATGGTTCTGTCCTTTTTGCTTTCTCTGGCCCACAGGGGCTTGCAAGTGGGTACCATTAAAGGTTACCTGGCGGCGCTGTCCATCTTTAAGCGCTCGTCTGAAGAGTGTTCTTACTTTAAAATCCCTTTAATTTCACAGTTTCTGAAAGGGCTCACTAATGTGTTTCCTCCGTCACCTTTCCTGGTGCCCGGTTGGGATTTAAACCTTGTTCTTAGGTTTCTTATGGGTGCTCCGTTTGAGCCTTTACATTCTTGCCCTTTGAGGCTGTTAACTCTGAAAACTGTGTTTTTAGTTGCGGTTACTTCCGCTCGCAGAGTGAGTGAATTACAGGCACTTTCAGTTAAGCCACCCTTCACTGTTTT
Organism: Ambystoma mexicanum; assembly: GCF_040938575.1. Classification (NCBI taxonomy): domain Eukaryota; kingdom Metazoa; phylum Chordata; class Amphibia; order Caudata; family Ambystomatidae; genus Ambystoma; species Ambystoma mexicanum. Next base: position 882,259,011 of record NC_090931.1, on the reverse strand, counting down.
TCACAAGGACAGGGTTGTCCTTCGAGTTCGTCCTTCTTTTCTTCCGAAGGTAGTGACGGAATTTCATTTAGCCCAGAAGGTTGTTCTTCCGGCATTCTATCCTCCTCCGCATCCTGGTAAGGAAGAGGAGAGGCTCAATAGGCTTGATCCTAGGAGAGCTTTAAGCTTTTATGTTTCACGCATGTCCCGGGTCAGAGTGGACGATCAACTCTTTATTGGTTACGCTGGAAAGCGTTTGGGGCAAGCTGTGACGAAACAGACTTTGTCCCGCTGGATTATTTTGGCCATCTCGGAGTGTTACCGCTTGGCGGGTAAGGACCCACCGGCTGGCTTGCGGGCCCATTCTACCAGGGGTGTGGCTGCATCTACTGCCCTGCAGAGGGGTGTTCCTATTCGCAACATCTGTGATGCAGCCACCTGGGCTTCAGTACATACATTTGTACGGCATTATTCCCTCGATTCCATCAGAGGGCAGGATCTGGCCTTTGGCAAGGCGGTCCTTTGCTCGGCTATTTGATTGGCTATTCTAAAATTTTGCTTCTAAATTCTTTCCCTCCTCCTTGTTTTGGTACTGCTTTGGGAGTCTGTCATAGATATGGAATACGTCGGAGGACCCAATCCCCTCGAAGAACAAGTTACTTTCTTACCTGGTAACGTTCTTTCGATGGGATGGTCCGACGACGTATTCCATATCGCTCCCGCCCTGCCTTCCCCGCTGCAGAATTTCTTTTGCGATTGGAGCTTACGTTCAGCAAGGCTTTGTGTCTGACTGGCAGTTGACTTATGTCACACGTTCTGGGGGGAAAAAACTACAACTGAGGCTACGGGCGTCGTGCGTCCTACTTATCACATCGGATGACGTCGGACGTCGGAGGAGGTCCTCGACGTCGGCGCATCGACGTCATCGACGCAGGACGCAGACGCCGGAAAAGTTTCCGAAGCAGCACAGCTGTGGTGATTACATGTCATAGATATGGAATACGTCGTCGGACCATCCCATCGAAAGAACGTTACCAGGTAAGAAAGTAACTTGTTCTTCTCATTCTTTCCTTCCGGTGACCTAGGTTAACAAACTGCGAACAGCCTCTGGTGTTAAGCCTCTGTCACCTCACCCCTTCCACAGTTGAAGGTGGTCTAGGACCAGCCTTAATCCTCAGTCTCCCTGTCTAGGCAGCTTCCTCTGAATTCCTGCTCCCTTTTCATCATTGCAGTTGTGTCTGATCTTGCTAGGTTTGCATCAGAAGTGTTGGGTATTTTCCGCCGTTTGGTTTTCATCTTTGGAAGAACCCTCGTGCGGCTCCTATATGTATATATTTTTACAGCACATGCGCGCCAATGGCCTTGGACACTTTTACTGAAAAGTACAAAGAAAATGTTCTAAAATGAATCCTGAAACGCCAAAAGACTGTACAGAATGAACATACCGAATCCGAATTTGTAAAGGTGGAGTAAGGAAGTAGAAAAGCCATTTTACCAGGTGGCACGTACTACCCAGCAGCTGTCACTGGATGTTCACCTCCAATTCAGAGCCGCATGAGCAGAGCATTGTGGGTATGCAAATCAGCCCAAATGCAAGCAAGGACGTTTCTCAAGAACACTGCTTACCCGTTTCCCCCTTATGGATCATCCGTGTAGTATTGTTTGCTACACATGCCCCAATGCTCCAACCACAAGTCTTTCATACTACATTGCACTGATGAACCCTAAAAAGGGTGAACACAGTATGCAGTTGTCTGCAGCCTTGAACTGTCCGTCTTGGATTGAAGAAGCTGTGTAAAAATTGATGACATTGTTCTGGAGCTAAAGGCTTGCATTTGGGCACATTTGCAAACTGACAGTGCTTTGCTCGTGTGGCTATGAACTGGAGGTAAACTCCCAGTGATGGCAAGTGGTTTATACCGAGGCATGCAACTTTGCTCCAATGGCTATTTATGAAGCTGGAATGGCATGATTAGTGAATGGGGGGGGGGCGGGTGGGGGACACTTAGAGCCTCTCAGAAGGATTGGAGTTTCGAGGATCAGTTATTGAAGCTTAAGGGGTTCCACACTCAAGATGCAGCTGCACCAAAGGCTCTGTTAGAAAAAGCATCCCTGAACAATAGGCTCTCCAGGCAGTTATTTCCACATGTTGGACACGTAAGGGCCCTGGTCATCAATCTCGGTGATTGCGAGATTTTAGCAAAAAGAGGGCCAGTGCTTCAGAAAACCTGTCCAGCACTGAGACGATTCCTGACACTGAGCCGCTGCGAAGGTCAGCCTGCACCCAGTCGTTACGCTTCGCTTGCCGAACTGCCTGCCGACTGATACCCGCCGCTATCTCCCATCTTGAACTTTGTCGCAGAAGCTGCAAAGCACCCTGAAACGGACTTGACCATGTTGAGCACCAAGAACTCCTACAACAACAGGTACATTGTGGTTCTCCTCCCCCCCCCCCCCGGTGGTCCTCTGAAGGCCCCTAGTGACATTTTATGACCCATTGTTCCCTTTGTGTTGAAACAAAGTATCCTTGAGCTATTACTGTTAATTATACCAACTGCCCTCTTGTCAGTATCCAGAGTGCATCCCTTTTCCTCCTTTGAAACTGTCTGGCCTTTACAACCCACCCAATAAAGGAATGCAATGTGCTAGAACGGTCTGTTGTGATAATAATAAAGTTGTTCTATTATGTTGATTTATACTGCGCACGACTACGACCCAGGGGCAGTCTCCGGGAGCTTGATAATAATGTAGATTTTTGTATAGAACCTTGACTGGACAGTCCCTTTTATCACTGGGTAATAATTGTATTTTCACTGTCTTACAACTAACCAACGATCCACAACCTTTCTGAGATAAGCCTGCCATTCCGTCCATGTTACCAAAATTGGACAAGGAGGTTTATAATTTGCTTGTGTTTCCAATCTGTTCGGATCCAGTGTGCTAGAGGTGTGGTGCTGATTGATGGTCTACAAACAGATATTCATCCCAGGACCACTGGTTCCCCCTGAAGTTGATTTGTCACATGAACTGACACTAATTGTTAGACTGTGAAATACTTGGGCTGTCCTCCAGTTTTGTCACCATGATAGTGACAAATTAGTGCTTGATCCAGTCTCACTTGCCTGTGCCTAGGCAGCTGTTCATGGAAAGATCTTGGTGTGTCCTGTCTTTGAAGGTCCACATAAGTCGGGTCACCCGACTCGCTGTGGCATTGCAATAGGAGAGAGAACTTTAAAGCCTGTGCCTGATCTCCGGTGTCCGTGAACTAGGCTGAACCAATTCCATTGGTTTATGCTATAGCTGTTTAGGCTCAACCTGGGCCTGTGCTAAATAATTAGTGGTGTTGTCCTACGTCAGTTGTGGAACAAGCAAGAGGAGACTGACCCAATTTTCTCCAGTCTCTAGAGCACTCCTGTTAGTGCTGATGTGCTCTAGGGGTGGTCTTGGAAACCTGAGTCAGCAGTGGCTTGTGAGAGTCTGACCAACCTAATTGGATCCAGCCTTCAGGGTGCAGAAGTAACCCTATATCGGGCCTATGAATGGGTAATTTATCCAGAGAATTCTCGACCACTCTGCAACAAATTACACCTTTTACTGATCAATGATCTTGGGTAGCAAATCCAACCTGGCTCAATCAGCTCCTCCCTACAGCCAAACCCTTTCAGCCTGGTCAGTCTGACTCACTTAATTTAATACATTCACAAGCGAAAACCAACCTGACCAAAGTCACTTGTCCAGATATTCAGATATTGAGAATTAACAAAGCAAAAAAAACAGTTCTCGCAGGTCTTTGCTTTCCAGAAAACATGCATTTGCGAACTGGTCACGTGGGTGGGATACATGAAGCAGATCAGGGGGCATATATATTTCATCCCACCTTTAAAAGTGTGGGAGACTATCAGACAAGACCTTGAATTGAGGGGGTCACTGGAAGGAGCGTAAAACGCTTGATCACGTTATTGGCATAAATGCACAGAACGTTGTACTCGTAATCGTGGCAAGTCAACGCGACTATTGAATAAGGGACTGCTATAGGCACTATTTTAGTGGATCTGTGCAAGCACGAGTAACATTGGAGTACACATCTTGCGTGTTTTGTGGGTTTGTTATGCAATTGGCCATTCTGGCAAACACTGTGACTGGACTCTGCTGTAGAAGCATCTGTGCAGTTTTGGCTCTTGCATCACTGCCCCATTTTCTAGGGATTGCTTTGTTTATTTCGCACTGTGCTCATTAGATGCTCTCTGGAGAGCTTTGTTCCTTTTCTCCCCGTCTCCTACCACAGTCCTGGGCATGCTTAAGCCCTGTATACATCTAAAAGCAGTAGCCATTTACATTTCAAACAGGAAGTCCGGCCCAGCTGCAGATATGCTCTGCAGCTGGCCAAGTGTGGAATTTGTGCTGCCTGAATGTTTCTGCCAGCTGACCTTTGTGTTGTTGATCGCATTGCATGCTCTGCATATTTCCGCTGGGCTGTGTTATCGTTATACACATTTATAGCACAAAGTAAAGCAGTGGAGGAACACCTGGCAGATTTAAAATAAAATGCTGAATTCCCTAATAATGTCGTGCACTTTTTCAGTCTTTCCCTATTCTATTTTTTCTTTTTCTTTTTTTAAACAAAGTGTCCTCTTTGGGGGAAATACAATTCTTGCGCAGCTCATTTGTAGGTTGTGTGCCCTATCAGAGCAGGATTTTATTGGAGTGGGGTGTGCTATCTGTAATAGGGGAGGAGATGGAGGATGGCGTACAAAAGATCTTTTGTTTCCGAAAATGTTTCTCCCTTCAAACGCTTTTGGATTTTCAAAGACCAGATGCAGACTGACTTCTACTAGGCACGTCGGCTAAAAACATTAAAAAAACTGCAAACGGTGCAGAACAATGCCCTCTGAGCAGCCACTGGAGTCTCTAAAAGAGACCACATCTTGGCCACCAGGAAATCCGTCCATTGGCTACCCGTCAAGGAACGGATCCTCTTCAAATCACTGGCACTCACCCACAAATGTCGCCATGACACAGCACCTCGCTACCTTGCGCAAAGATTCTCTGGTCCCCCTTCAAACAGACTGAACAGATCCAGCCATACTAACCGACTATCAATTCCAAAAAGCATTAGGACCAGAGCAAGTGGCGCCAGCTTCCCCGTCCTCGCGGCCACCAACTGGAACCTGTTACCTGCCTCTCAGGGGCATTGAGTCCCACCTGGGCTTCAGTAAAGCAATAAAAACCATGTTGTTCGTGTAAACCCCACTCTGACCTGGTACTGGATATACGCACTTCTCAGTGCTCACCTTGCCAACTGTATAACTTATTACTCCTATGTCCTGTCCCTTTTCCTCCATACTTATGGGACATCTCTCCGTCCTGTGGGATGGGACCGGAGCACTTTGTAAAAAGCATCCACATTTTTAAAAAAAATGTGTTCCTCTTCTCTTTCCTGCGCGGGGCCCGGCACGCGGCCGTACCGCCGCCCACCTTGGCTCCGCCCTGCGCATCGGCCATCCGTCCTTTTCTCCGCAAGATCGGGGCCGGACACACTTGCATCCTCGGAAGACTTTCTTCCCTTTTTCCCTCTGACTCTCGCTAGCGTTCGTTTACTAGTCTGTCTGTCTTTTAAACTAGATTTTCCAGACTGTTCATCGTGTCACCGTCGCTTCGCGAGGGCGGATCCCCATCCTCTTTGTTTAGAGTGTTTGGGTCCGGAACACCGTTGGTACTCCTGTTTTTACTGTGACTCCCTTTTGGTCCGGGCACTTCGTCGGTTGGAGCGGTGGGAGGTGGTGTTCGGACAGACTCCTCCTTCACATTTTCAGGCGTTCATTGTCGAGAAGAAAAAAAGCCCGGCAAGTTCTTTACTTTTCAGAGCACCCTGGCCGGGGGATGCCTTTCTGGGTTCCTCTCGAGCCGGGAGGGGCGTTGATTGCTCTGTTACCAGGGTTCACCCTGAGGTGCCTGTCGGGCCTAATAATTCTATCAGAGTTTTCTCTGAGGGTCTCCGTAAGGGGCCTGTGTCCACTGGAGTACGCTCCGAGGACCCTCCTGTGGGGGCTGTTTGTAGACCGAGTTCTACTGAGTCGTGGGGTACCGGAGCTTGCTCTGAGGCTGCTCTTTCGGCTTCCCTCAAAAACAAAACTGGGGTGCGCCCGAGGTCTTGGCTGGGCTTGAGGTTACCGAACGGATGTTTGAGGCCCGTGCCGATAAGGCTTCTACCGGGCCTAGGTCCGAGGTTCCTCGTACAGAGGCTAAGGATACCAACAGTTCTGAGGGGCCAGGCAAGGCCCTGTCGGTGACAGCACACCGTTCCCGCTCTTGTGGTGACACCAGATCTGTTGAGGGGGCAAAGAAGAAAGTTGTTTCTTTTACCGGCAGTGCCGAGGCCCTTCCTTCGAAGGCTCAGCTGGCGGTTGGTATGTCGCAGAAACATTCCAGGCCTCATAGTACCGGCTCTGCCGAGGTTCCTTACGTTAAGGCTAAAATTAAGACCCCTGACCCATCGACGGGGACCCCAGCCTCACTTCCTCATGTGCCGCAGTTCCCCCTCAGATGAAGACAAAATGGCGGCCGTTCCCGCCACGACCACGGTGGCCATTTTAGGTACTACCCCTCCAACTACGCCATCGGCCCCTGGTGTAGGGTTCGGTCCTTCGGGTGAACCTAAGGTCCCTTGTGCGCATCCTTACCGGCCGGTTTATGATTGGAATGCCTCTTCCGCACAATGTTTCGTTGCCCGCGGGGGCGGCTCCCTTGATTTATGTGGATTCGTCGGTGGAGGGGCCGGTGTGGCACCCTTCTCTGTTAAGTCCCTGGATTTGTCCACTTCATGAGAGGCCTCCTCAGGTTCTGAAACAATCTCCTGAGGATGCTTTTTTCGGTAAATTTCAAGCGCTTATGCGCACCGACCCCATGAGGGAATATTTCAAAGGACTTTTCAAGGAGATATGTCCACCCGCGCCTCCGGCTCCACCCGCTCCGACGGTGGTCCCGCCGGCGCCTCCCTTGCCCGTGGTGCCTCCCCCTGTGCTTCCGCCTGTGCCATCATTGTCCCCAGTGGACAAGGCAGTGCCTGACACGGCTTGGCAGGATCCTGACCTGTCAGATGACCCTCAAGGCGATCAGGACAACAAGGACCTTCCCCGCTCTATCAGAGCTTTCCATGACCGGGTGCTGGACATGAGTTTCTTAGATGTTCCGGTGCCCGAGGCACCTGCTCCGCAGGAGGGCGTGCTTTCTGGGGCATTCACCTTGTCTCCTTTGGAGCGTACCGGCCTGTTCTTGCAGAAGGACGTTCTGGCCGAGGTCCGTAGAGTTTGGGAAAAACCACACTCGGGACTTTTTGTCAATAAAAAGATTGACGCAAGGTACAGGCTGCATTCTTCGGAAGAAGTGGCCTTGTCGTCTTGTCTGCCTCCCTCCTCCACAGTGGTGGCTGCGGCTACGTTGCAATCCAGGCCTGCAGCATCCTCCTCCGCGACATCTACTTGGGTCTTGGGAAAGGAGGACAAGCTCCTGGACTCCCTAGGGAGGAAAATCTTTTCCAATTTGGCCTTACAGCTCAGGCAGGCCAATGCAGAATTGATTTTGGCGGGAGCTAACATGCGGATGTGGAGAGGTCTGTCTGAGTTTGAGGAGCACATTCCGGTCGAGAAGTTGGAGGATTTCAGAGGAGGCCTTTCCGATGCAAGGGTCTTGGCCCAGGGTCTCCTGGAGGCTGCGGCTCATCACGTAGACACCTCGGCTCGGGTTCTGATGCTTGGCGTTGATACCTCGCGGCAAGCATGGCTGCATGCCACTAAGTTCTCGAACGAGGTGCAAGACAAGGTTCTGGACCTTCCATTTGATGGTAAGGAGCTTTTTCACTCTTCTACTGATGTACAGCTCACCAAAACCAAAGACCGCACTCAGACGGCTAAATCATTGTCTGTTCTGGTTAAAGCTCCCTTCAAGGCTCAAAGGCCGTTGTCGCAAGGTCGACCATCCTCTAGTTTTAGGGGCTTCCTCGACCGCAAATCTCGCAGAGTGGATATAGCTGCCGTAGACAACAACGTATGCAGTATTTCTCCCGCTCCTCAGCCTCATCAGGTTCAGGTGGCACCGCCAACGATAAGCCTGCCAAATGAGGGTTTTCCGCGCTCGCACGAGACCCCGGTGGGAGGACGCATCGCGTCTCATTGGGCGGCGTGGCAGGCCATCACAGAAGACAGATGGGTCTTGTCAGTCGCTCGAGCGGCCTTCTGCTTACCTTTACTGCATACCACACCCCTCAACCCTCCTTTTCAGCTGTCGGGCTCACCCTCCCTCAAGGCCGAGGTTCAGAAACTTCTGCCCCTCAGAGCTGTGGAACCCGTTCCCCTTGGGGAGCGAGGGGAGGGCTTCTACTCCTGGCTGTTTACGGTACCCAAACCCAACCAGGCTGGCCTGCGCACCATCCTAGACCTTTCCCAGTTCAATCTTTTCCTACCCCAAGAGAAATTCAAGATGATCACGCCCAGCCAGATTCGCTCCTCTTTGCAGATGGGCGATTGGCTCAGCGTGGTGGATCTTCAGGATGCGTACATGCATATCCTGATTTGGAATCCACACAGGAGATACCTCCGTTTCTCTTTGGGAGAGGAGCACATCCAGTTTCGGGTGCTTCCTTTTGGCCTCAGTTCGGCACCGATGTCTTCACGAAGATGATGTCGGTGATTGCGGCCTATCTTCTTCTTCAGGGTATTCATGTGTATCCCTGTTTGGATGACTGGCTCCTACGCAGCCCTTGTCCGTTGCCAGCAGCGGACAACCTCCAGTCTCTCCTTCAGCTCCTGTTCCATCTTGGTCTGTCGGTGAACTGGCGGAAATCCTCCATGTCTGTCTCACAGGACCTGACTTTCCTGGGTATTCATTGGAACAAGCTAGACTGCCGAGTGTGTCTGACCGGGGACAGAATGGCGGATCTGTTGGCCACGGGTCAGTTGTTTGCGCAGTCGGAGAGCATGTCAGCCTGGTGGTTCCAGAGGCTTCTGGGCCTCATGGCCTCGTGTGTACTGGCTCTTCCTCGTCTCAAAATGAGACGGACCCAGATGGCTCTTAGGAGTTCCTGGCGTCAGGCTGTGGACCCGGATTCCAAGCGGATAATGATTCCGGATTCCATGAGAGTGTACCTGGACTGGTGGTCCTCTTTCAGCAACCTGTCAGTGGGCGCGGGGTTCCAGGACCCAGCCCCCATGGTGACGATCACGACAGACTCCTCCCTTTTGGGGTGGGGTGTGACGTTGGATCTTCTTCAGGTCTCAGACCTCTGGTCACCTCAGGACAAGTTCCTGCACATCAATCATTTGGAGCTTCTGGCGATTTTTCTGGCGCTCAAGGCGTTCAGACCTCTCATTGTCAGCAAGGTGGTCTGCATAAGAACGGACAATGTGGTATCAATGTATTACATAAACAAGAAAGGGAGAACGAGGTCTGGCTGCTTGCAGTGGACATCCCGGGCCAGCTGAATGTCACAGCGGATGCCCTCAGCCGGCGGACAGTGGTCAGCTACGAGTGGGAGTTGAAGGTGGAGATCCTCTCATGGATTTTCTCGCGTTGGGGCACACCGGAGGTGGACCTCTTCGCCACGGCGGTAAACCAGAAGCTGCCTCAGTACGCCTCCAGAGGGGGGCTGGGAGCCTCCTCTCTGGGGGACGCACTCGAGATTCTATTGCACAACATGAGAGCTTACGCCTTCCCGCCTCTTCCCCTAGTTCATCGAGCAATTTGGAAGTTGAAGAGCTCTGTCAACTGTTCTCTTCTACTGATAGCTCCTTGGTGGCCGGCCAGGTTTTGGTTCTCAGAACTTCAACACCTGTCGGTGTGTCCGCAGATCAGGTTACCAGTAACTCCCAATCTTCTTCACCAAGGGGAACAGCAGATGTGGCACCCCTCCCCACAATCGCTCAACTTGGCGGCATGGTGCCTGAGTTCACGTCTCTAGAGCATTTGGGTTTGTCTGCAGATAACATGCGCATTATCCAGGCAGCCAGGAAACCCTCGACCAGATCCCAATACAAGAGTAAATGGCTCAGGTTCTGTCATTGGTTTTTGGAGAAAGAATTGGACCCGAGGGTGGCAACGATTGACACGGTGCTGTCCTTCGTATCCTCCCTAGCAGAGTCAGAGGTTCATGTTCTGTCTTGCAGGTCTTATTTCTCGGCAATTTCCACTTACCTCTCTACAGACCAGTGTTCTTATTCCTTATCTAACCCGGTGGTGAAGAGACATTTTGCTGGCTTGACACGCATCTACCCTCTGGTTCGTAGTCTGCACCCGCCTTGGGACCTAAATGTAGTCCTGACTGCGCTGTGCAATAAACCCTTTGAGCCAATGGCTACGGTTGACCTCAAGTACGTGTCCTGGAAGGTGTCCTTTCTGGTAGCCGTTACGTCAGCGAGGAGAGTGAGTGAGCTCCAGGCATTGTCAGTGGAGCATCCTTTCTTGGTCTTTCACAAGGACAAAGTAGTCCTTCGGACGAACCCAGCTTTCCTAGCAAAGGTAGTGACCGAATTCCATCTGAATCAGTCGATTTCCCTTCCGGTCTTTTTTTCCGAACCCTGCCTCGGAGGCGGAAAGGGTTCTGCACTGCCTGGATGTCCGAAGAGCTCTTAAGTTCTACCTGGGCAGGACTTCCGAGTTTCGGAGCTCTTCCCAACTGTTTGTGACTTTCGGTAAGCCTCAGGGCAGACCGGCGTCTAAGGCATCCATTTCCAGATGGATTGCCGCCTGTATCACGGAATCTTTCACCGTCCAAAAGCTGAAACCTCCTAAAGGTATCCATGCACACCAGGTGCGAGGCAAGGCAGCTGCGGTTGCTTTTCAGAAGTATGTTCCCTGGGAGTCCATCGCTAAAGCGGCTACTTGGGCCTCCCCATCTGCTTTCTGTAATCATTACTGCCTCGATATGAGCTGTAGAGCTGACGCTCAGTTCGGCCAGGCTGTGCTGAAGAACCTGTTTCAGTAAGGGGTATTTCCATCCACCCATAGTTCCTGTAAGGAGTGCTTGGGAATCTCCCATAAGTATGGTGGAAAGGGGACAGGACGTAGGAGTATTACCAGGTTACTCACCGTAGTGACCACCTTACTCCTAGTCCATAGTCCCCTTTTCTCCATACGCCCGCCCTCCATCCCCTCTAATAAGGTTCCTCTGTTATTGCTAATGGGTCTTGGATCCTGCGATAGAAAAGGACTGATGGGCGATGCGCGGGGCGGAGCCAAGGTGGGCGGGGTTGCGGCCGCGTGCCGGGCCCCGCGCAGGAAAGAGAGGAGGGACACATTTTAGAAAAAGATTTGGATGCTTTTTACAAAGTGCTCCGGTCCCGTCCCACAGGACGGAGAGATGTCCCATAAGTATGGAGGAAAGGGGACTATGGACTAGGAGTAAGGTGGCCACTACGGTGAGTAACCTGGTAAGTAAGACAACCTTCGATGTCCAGGCTATTGTTGGACACACTCTCTCTAACATTCACGGCCTATTGCATCCTGCACTGTAACTAAGTAATTTTCTTGAAACAGCGCCCCGATGCCCCCGGGCTGCGTGGCGCTTTACAAATGCAAAAAATAAATAAATGTGTTTTCCTGTGCCCACTTACTTTGGGGTGGTAGAAGTCTTTAAGGTGTCTTCTTTAGTAACGCTGCAGTGGTTACTCTGACTGCATGGTTATGACGTAGTATACAGCTGCTTCGTTAGAAAGTCGATAGGAGTGTGTATTGCTGTTTACAGAGCCCTGAGGTACACAGTGGGACATACTGAAACTGATGTTTGAGGAAGATTGGTTATAATGAAGGTTTTGGTGGAGATCATTGTGAGGAATTCGACCATCCGCATGGGGAGTGTGGGGTCGCCTGGGCTTTTTTTGAAGTTTTGTAATTAAAATGAATAATGGAAGATTAACCTCAGAAAAGGTGTGGGGCTAATCCGCACACATTTCCCTCTGCTTACCGCATAACAAACAAATACGTCATGTGTTCTCTCGGGGGAGATGGGGGGACACAGCCTAGAGGCGCTGTCATCCCTGTCACATTTAGCTGGAATGCAGCAGCCACGCGTACATCAAAGCATCTCAGGAAGGGGGAAGTCAACACCTTCCTCCGGTCATGGCCAGCCTAATTAAAATTTCAAAGGCTCCATGGATCCGCCCTCTCTCTGGTCTAAGTTCTGCTGATGGCAGTACATACTGATGTGAGAGCTAATTGAAACAGGCCTGTGATAGGCCTGATCGCAGAATTGACAAAAGGGGACCGGAAAGCCCAACACCTCTTTGAAATGCAATATGTCATAAACTAGCTCCCACCCCTCTGTATGAAGGGCAGTGAATGGCGTGTCTGGGACAACTGTTTACTGTAGGCAACCCCTGCAGGTAGACCCCCTTTCAGAGGGGAAGAAGTATGTGATTTGAGCGAGAGGGATGGTCAGTGTTCTCGCCACAAACTTCAAGGAAGACCTGCGCTTGGATCAGAGTCACAAAGATCTCAATTAACCAGAGAGACACTTTGCTCTACAACAGACAGGAAGATGGGTGGGATTTAGTAATAGTTGTCACCCCTTACCTTTCCTTTTGCAAAGCACTCTGGTTATGACCTCACACATAACAGAAGATTGTTGGTGGGGACCCAGAATTGTTTCATTAAGGTGGTGTTAGCCTGCAAAAATCACTGGGACCATTTGGCTTTAAAAGAGGGCTAAGCCCCTCACTTAGCAGATCATCTGATGACTTCGAAAGGAGTCAGTAGTCTCCTTGTCCAATTTTGGTAACATGGACGGAATGGCAGGCTTATCTCTGCAAGGTCGTGGATCGTTGGATAGTTGCAACACAGCGAAAATATAATTATTACCCAATGATTAAAGGGACTGTCCTGTCCAGTCAAGGTTGTATACAAATATCTACTTAATTATTCAACCGACAGTTCTAGCACACTACAAAATACAACCCACCCTGTAAAAGGATGCAGAGGACAGTCAGTTTCAAGAAGGAAAAGGGATGCACTCTGGATTCTGACAGGAGGGTAGTTGGTAAAGTAATTGATCGTAAAAGTTTAAGGGTACTTTGTTTCAGCACAAAGGGAGCAATGGGTCATAAAATGTCAATAAGGATCGGGGGACAAAACCATAATATACCTTGTGATTGTAGAAGTTCATGGTGCTGGGCTTTTTGCAGCTTCTGCGACAGAGTTCAAGACTGGAGACAGCTGCAGGTATCAGGCAGTTCGACGAGAGAGGCTGGACGGACTGCAGGCTGGCCAATACAGCAGATCAGGGTCAGGAATCGTCTCGGTGCTGGTTGGCAGGCCTGAAGCACTGGCCGAGGCATCTCGGATGACGTTAGTGACTGCGGCGTGACAACCGTCAGTGGTGCAGTTGGTTGCACCTCGAGGGGCTCTACTGTCTCGAAAATTTCCTTTAAGGCGGATGATGCTTGATGCTTGGATTGGCGCTAGGCCTAGCTTCTTCGCAGGGCTCGTGTCATCCTTTAAGTTGGGCGGCCCAATGCTGAGGAGAGTGATTGCAGGCAACGGCCCTGTTTGTTCAGAGACTCTCTGGCACTTCCCAGCTAGAAAACTTGCTGGCAGAACCTAGCAGGGGACGCTGTGTGCTTGCTGGGTACTGGTTCTGGAGCTGCTGGACAGTCCTCTGAGGCTGGTATCTCCCTCTATTTCCTGGGAGGTGTTTAGGGGAGGGATCTTGCTTTCTTCTTGGAAATCCTGGCCTTATTTCACTGGTGGCAGGTGTAAGGCAGACTGTACTTTCAGCCATGGTCCAAATGCGTTCTCCTTGTTACTGCTTGCAAAGTAGTCAGATCTGCCAAAAGAGACGCTCAACCCTGTTTTAAAGCCAAATGGGCCCCAGTGATTGATGTAGGCTAAGCATACTCTAATGAACCAATCCTGTGTCCCCACCAACAGTCTCCTGTATGCGTGAGATCCTAACCAGAGTGCTTTGCAACATGAAATGTAAAGGGGTGAAAACATGTACTACTAAGTCCCACCCATATTCCTATCTGTTGTGGGTCAAAGGGTCTCGCTAGTTGATTGAGCTCTCTCTGGTTCCTGATTAAAGATGCAGGTCTCCCTTGAAGCTTAAGACCAGACTTAAGGTCGCTGCCAAACCACATACTTGTACCTTCTGAATGGGCCCCACCCTTGCGGGGATGACTACTGTAAACAGCTGTCCCAGACAAGACATTTCACTGCCTGTGATAGTAAGATGCGGGAGCTGGCTTCAGGTTGACACGGAAGCATATCAAAGGTGTTGGGGCTTCCTGTCTTTTGTTAGCCCTGCGACCAGGCCTCTTGTCGGTCTGCTTGAATTAACTCTAATCAGTATGTGCAGCTGCCACCAGCATGGCCACCAAAGGACACGGCGGATCCATGGAGCCTTTGTCATTTAATCAGGCTGGCCATGGCAGGAGGAAGGTTTTACCCGCCCCCTTTTCAGATGCCTCGATGTACTGCTTGCTTTCACATTTCAACTAAATGTGACGTGGGACAGCATCTGTAGGTTGTGTCCACCCAGAGTACACAGGTCTATGTGTTTGTTATGCGGTGAGCATAGGAGCATCTCTCCGGAGGATAGCTGAGGGGCAACGCGCTCGCTTTGGAAACAAGGCAATACGAAGCAACACAGGTTCGATCTCCGGGTCTGCGCTTAGAAACCTCTGGGTATTAAGCGTGTTATAACAAATTACATTTTTTTTTTATTGGAAAATGTGTGCAGATTACCCACACACATTTTCCAAGGTTGATCTACCATCGTTCAATTTCATATAAGGTGAGTGCACACCCAGCATGCGGATGGTCAAATTACTCAGAGCCCCAATCTGCTTTTCTCTCGCCAGGGAGGCTCGCTTCCTTTGCTGCTTTTTTAGTAAGTGTTTGAGTTTAAATACCCAGAAAACTCCACCCATGCAGCATTATTTGTGACACAACAGTTTTGTATTGGACAGAACCTATGATGGGTTCCCTTCAGTTACACCCACTGTGATCCTCCTCTTTGCTCCGATTGGCCCAGTTAGCATGTCATGAATGGATGGTTTTATCTGTGAATAAGCCTTCCCCTCGGGAATTATGATCAAATTGGACTGAAATCTTTATTTCACATTGTAAAGACTGGAGGGGGGTAGCTGTACTTCTGTCCTCTATATGATAGGGTAAATGCACAGAACATCCCAGCCAAGGCTCTCAATGGGTAGAAATGGACGATCAATCGAGGCATAAGATTTCAGGAGGTGATGCAAGCTGTGCAGCGAGTCCTCAAACCCCAAAAAGGAATGTCCACACATGTCCACACACTATGGTGATAACATAGCTTCTTTATATGAAATAAGGTGCACATTTAAATAAAACCCCTTTGTACTTTGGCAATACTTATTCAAAGAATGGAAAATATATACACTCTGAGTACCAAACAATACTTAAATTCAGTAATAGATGCACTAACTGCAAATAGTTTTAAATAGGTATATGCATTCTTAATGGCGGTGTAACAGCATAAAATAGGGATGAAAGGCAGGCTAGTTATGAACAGTGTCAGGATGCTTCTCTTTAGACTAGATAAGTAATTTTGTGCGAGGATCCCCCTACCTGGGTAACCTGTAATCAAAAAGTTACCGAGTAACTTACCTTGTTTTTTACAGCCCAGGCCACAACAATGTTCAATAACCTTGTACTTTCTTTTAAAAGGTTCTACCACCCCAAAGTACCCAGGAGACCACAGGATAACAAGATCCGAGACAAATCTGGGACCCCGGATGACTCTTGAGGCTAGAAGATACTCTTTCTCGTTACAGTACATTCGGTGCCTTGGCAGGCAAAATGGCAGAGTTTCTTGGTTTCACGCGACGATTCCCTTGAGGATGAACCCCCTTGGAAGAAGGAGCCACTGGGATGCTGAGTCCAAGAAGAAAAATGAAACCAAAGTCTTTCTGAAGTGCAGCAGTTTGGCTCTTCGCGGTGCTCTCCTTTGGTCGAAGATTTCTTTGACTGTATAAGTCCTGGGAAGATGAAACTTGCTGTGGGCTCATTAAAGGCTTGGCTTAGTAGCGTAAGACCCCTGGGACTGTTGAATGACTTCTGGCAGCGACGGGTGCATAGGTCACTTTTGGTGTTGTGTTTGGGATTTACACGGTTGTCCGACTTTCGGTTCTTCGGGCCTGTTGCCGCAGCATGGACCTCTGGATGGCTTCTGGTGACCTGGACTCGACCACTGGAGTGCACCTCGGACCCTCAGGACATCTTCGTTAGCTTCTGGGGATATAAAACCCCTGGCGGACCTTCCTCTGCACTCAACGACTCTGGACTCCCTCTGGTGGGAAAAAGTGGTCAGTAGTGATGGCAAGGATGTCCTTTGAAATATTCGTAGGCATTTGGGAAGGTTAGCAGCTCCCGGTGTCCAGCAGCACTCTGCCAGGGTAGCCCCCTCTTCTGGGTGGTAGACAGCAACTGCTTTCAGTGGTCACGAAACGCACCCCCTGACCCTGGGCTACACCAATGGACTTCTTCGACTTGAGATGTCCGGGCACTCCTTCAGGACTCACGAACACCCCTTCTCCGGACAGCTTCCAGGGCACTTTGGATGAAGAGTAGCAGGTAGCAGGATGGGCCCTCGTAGCTAGGGGAGAGGTCTCCCTTGCAGATCCTCTCTCGATCAGTCCATGGAAGAGCACTGCAGCTCCTGGATTACACGAAGAAAGTGAAGCAGCAGACTTCTCCAGCTGGACTTCAAAGAACAGCTTCTTCTTGCTTCAGCTTCGGCTTCAGCTTCTGAACAAATTGGTGAGTGAGAGGTTCAGTTCTACACATGGACATAGTACCCAATTTCTTACTTGCAAAGTCATTTATTTCCAGCCAATAGTTGGAAGTGAGTGCACATTTTGAGGCCTGTTAACAATTCTATCTGATTATGTGGGCAGCATCTTTGCTTTGTAATGAACATATTTGCCAA
Organism: Ambystoma mexicanum; assembly: GCF_040938575.1. NCBI lineage: Eukaryota > Metazoa > Chordata > Amphibia > Caudata > Ambystomatidae > Ambystoma > Ambystoma mexicanum. Next base: position 882,242,081 of record NC_090931.1, on the reverse strand, counting down.
TCTATGAATACATCTTAACCGACAGGTAATCCTAAGGAACTTCAGAACCACAACATAAATTATTTGCACTTGGTGCCTATACGTTTAACAAGGATCAGTGTCATGAGGAGACTCCATCATAGTTCAAGCACCTTATGGAACAATTAGCAGATTTATTAAAACCAAAAGTCTCAACCAATTGAGTATAAATCTGGGGCTACAGAGATGTTGAAGCACATAAGTAACAAAGATATGCCAGTGTTTAATACCGTTAGAATACATATTCTGTCCAGCAGTTTGTGTCTGTAGCTGATACATCCAGGAGCCTTCATGCTCATTAATTGTTTAATTACAAGTTTCTGGAAAAGGCAAGTTATTGTTGATAGTTAAAGCAGTAGCAGTGGCCGCCGCCTTGTCCAGTGTTATTTTTCAAAGGATGTCTTTATTCTTTTCTATAAGTTTTTTCATTTTTCATATCTTCTGGCATGCCATGTGTGGGCATCACCATGATTGCCTGGCAGCATTATTTATTGTGAACAGTATTTTTAATCCCCTGGATCATCACTTAGGGTGGGGGAGAAGCACAGATCCTTGCTTGGTTTCTGGGTGGCATACCCTGGGCAACAGTGCACAGCATAGTCATTGAAGGAATGACAACTTTAGGGGCATGTTTGTCGCTGTTACTGTCTGTTCTGCTTCTCCCCCAGGTGATGTGGTAGATCGTGAGGGGTGGCAGATTCTTTGTGGAAGCATTCAGCTTGGCAAGGACAATGCCTTTTGTAAGAAGAGACAGTTCTGGCTATCTTTGTCGTGTGTCATTTATCGGGTGATGGCCAGTCTCTGTGATCTGTACTGTGGGTAGGTTAACCTTGCACATCCGGATAGTAGTCTGGTCGCTTTTTCACAGCTGTGCTGTAATATTGTGAGATGTCTGTCATTCAGAGATCCTTATGCCCAGTAACCTCCAAGTGTCATCATAGCATGTGAGGGACATTGTGTTAAGTCTGCCCCCCCCCCCTCCCGCCCCCCCATTGAGGACCAAGAAGGCAAAATGTGTGGAATGCAAAATATAACCAGATGCTGACGTCTGTCTCGCTCACCACGGATGCTCCCGAGTGATCCTGCTCATTCTGCTTCTCACCTCTAGACCTCTCCTTCCGGCCTTCTGAAATCCGTGCAGTGTTCGTCCTCCGATTATTTGCCTTGCTTTAGTTTCATGAACTCTTCCCATGCTCTTAGTGCTTTGGATGGAAGCCATGAGGAAAGCACTGCTATTTGTCCCTCGTCTTCTCCCGTCATCCTAGTTATCCCTAAAGATATGCATCGAGTGCTGTAGACCTGACGACCAGGTTATATGTAAGTCTGAACCCTTTATTCTCAGTGCAGGAAACTCATGAAGTGGACCTAAATACAAGAAAAATGTTAATAAAAGCCAGTGGTTACGCTAAAGGCCTGTAAGCTGAAGGACTCTAGTGTGTTTGTGCGCACGCTTGTGTAGGAGAAGCAGATGTTTTTGTAAACTCAAAGGCAAATCTCAGGAAGACATGTTCCAAGGGATGTTCTCCTGGGGGTCTCTGTAACTTTCCCACCACTCTTCTCCCCAGTGGGGAGACTTCCGCGGTCTGTCTTGCAGATGGGGCTACGCCTCCTCTGCCACATGCTGCAACTCTGCCCTTTGGTCTCAGCAGTGAAGTTAATTTGCTTTCATTTAAAGTGGACTCGGCAGAAGCCAATGGGGTTTAGCTGTAGGCTTTTAAATGCAGATGAAATTGCATCCTGATTTAATATGTGGCATATGCAGCAGAATATGAAAACTTTGTGTGTGGGTGCAAATGGGATATGCGTTAATTAAGCAATATGCCCCTCGCGGTTGGGGCATTACCGACTCTGGTAATGCCCTGCGGCCCATAGTTATAGGCCCGGGTGAAGCGAGGGCCTTAACGAAGGCCCTGGGGCATTACCAGAGTCGGTAATTCCCCCACTGCGAGGGGCGTATAGCTATTAGTACCCTGGCCCGCAAGATCAGCGTCACTGGGGCACTAAAAGCATTTTTATTTGTCCTGAAATGCTGCAACGTTTCGCGACAGAAAAAAAGAAAAGACCAAGAAAATGGCCGCCGGGAAAGGAAAAACCGAGTCAGTGTTCCCTTTCCGTGGCGGCCATCGGGAGCAGACGTGCTGGGATCAGAAATGGTCCCAGCGCGTCCGTTCCCGAAAGACGACAGAGAAGAAGGTAAGTGGGGTTCGGAGGGAGAGAGGGAGGGGAAATAAAAAACAGAAGAAAAAAAAACGTACCTGGGTCCCCCACAGGGGACGATGGAAGCCTCCAGCTGTGTGGATGCTCGGAGCGGGGATGGCCCCACTTCGTGCCTCCTCATTTGTTGAGGGACTGCCACGTCCTACGCCGGGGATAACGGCATGGAATTCAGACTGAGGGATTCCCGGCTGTGTAATGCCTCGGCGAGGACCAATCTGAATAGTCCTTTCATTCTGAGTGCGCCCTCGCCGGGTACTAATATTTAAAAGAAAACTGAGGAATAAAGAAACATGACCATAAGACATATAAAAGTGGAGTTACATTCCAGTTCTGTGAAGTGATGCATACTATATCCCTTTTCAGAATAATAAAACAAAAGGTAAATGAGACGAGAGAGCGAGGGAAAGCAGTATCTGGAAAGGCATGGAGAGTGGAAGACAGGTGGGATCACGGAAGTGGGCATTGAAAGAACGGATACTTATGCATTTTTTTGGGGACTCCCTATATGAATGAATCCCTGAGAGTTGGTGTTTATGAAAGCCACACTTTGGGCACACGGAGGCAAATGGAATGGATAGTTGCCCTTCAGCAGATTGTGGTTGGAAGCTTTGATAAATCTGGCATATCTTGAATGATGGCTTTGAATTTATTCATGTCATAATGCATCTGTATTCCAAGAAAATAAAGGTTCAAAACCAAATGGCACAAGTCTCTAAGAAGCCAAATCAGTTCTTGCAAAAAGGGTCAGAATGCTGAATTTATAACCACACATTCCAGTTGCTTTGGTCAGGAGGGGCCCCAGGTGATTTCAGTGTTTTGGCATATAAGAAAAGCAATACGACAATAAATTCTGCACGCGACAGTAGAAACAAAACCTGGACAATGAACGTTCGTCTGGCTTTGGGGGACTTGTCCACCAAAAAGGTGTTGAAGGAAATGAGAAAAATAGTCACTGTACATTAATTTTATCCTTTGTCACAGTAGTGTTGTATTAAGAAGCGGTCTCATGCCCAAAGTAGGTTCCCAGTCTTTATTCATCAATATTCAAGTTACAGTGAAACAGCGGCCCAGACCTCCCTGCCCCTTCCTCCTATCAATGTCTCTCTCAACCCCCTTCATATCTAAGCACCCCACCTCAACACTCCCACCTTTCAGCTTCGAACCTATACACCATGCTCCAGATCCCTGATCTCACATTCCACCCTCACCTCACAGCCACAATAACAACTATGCACAATTTATTTATTTACAAATGGAACACATTGCAGAGCAACAGTTTCAAATTGGGTGGGTTTCACTAAGTAATTCTTTAAGTTAAGGGCAGAGTTGTATATTTATTTTTAAAGTGCTTCTAGTCAAGCAAGTATGTACAATTAGTACCTTGCGAGTGGTGTGTGGTGGCCTCCCAGCTAATCAGGAGGCTCAGAACGGGGGCTTTACCACATGGTAACACACCTGCTGCAGAATTCTCAGAGCTGGAGGCCACCATCTTCCCCCACTGGGTCCAAGGTAAGTGGCCCGGTGCTCCCCATTCCACATATTTAGATCCCTCTCCCCTAACCCTGCCCCATTTACCTAGCGCTCCCGACTTCCCTCGCTGGCAGCAGTCCATCCCTGACGTGGCAATGGCTGCCATGAAAAGGGAGAAGGGACTCCCAGATCCGATCCTTGGCAGACATCTTTTGTAGCGAGGGATTTTATGTTGGCCCTGTGGCATTACATGACCGTGAGCCCAACTGCGCCCCTCTGCCCCCCCCCCTTTCCAGCTTGGGGTTATATTGCTTAAATAGTCCTGAAGCCGCTCTGTGGGCACACAACATGCCACCAAAGTGAGAGGTGGCATCCTGAACATTGCAGTACGAAGCTTGCAGTGCCTACCTGGCAACGTGAATGTACTCCTCGGTGCATGAAGCAGCCTTACATCAGTCATGATATTGAGCCTGCATATGTTAACACATGTAGCATTTGTAAAGGGCTTAAGTGTCCTGGCTTTGAAGCACGGACAGCCTGAACTGACAATGCATTGCATGATATGGACACTTCGTTTTCTTTTTCTTTCAAAATTCATTTTATTAGCATTTCAGAGTGAAACTACAATAACAAAGCCACAATAACACTTTCGTAATGACTCTCCTCTCCCCACCCTCCCTCATCACCAGGTCTTCCTCGCTTGCCCTCCCCCCTCAATCTAGGCATCATAGACAATCTTATCTGGAAAATGTGTGGGGCTAATCTGCACACATTTTCCTATGCTCATGGCATGACATACACATAGACTTGTGTACTCTGGGTGGACACGGCCTATAGGCACAGTCCCCCCTGTCATATTTAGTTGGGATAGGACAGCCAGGATTACAGTATGTAATCTCAGAAGGGGGAGGGCACAACCTTAACCGTGCCATGGCCAGCCTAATTAACTATAAAAGGCTCCATCGATCCGCCCTGTCCTTTTGTTTAGTTGTGCAGATGGTGGCAGCGATTAACATAATCAACATACTAATAGAGTATTCGTTAAACAGGCCCACATGGGGCCTAGCTGCAGAAGGTAACAAAGCAGACGGAGAAACCCCAACAACCTTTTTACTCTAAAGAAGCCATAGTAGCAAGAGTTGCATGAATGGGTAAGAGGATCAGTTCTTTAACTGAATGCCAGACCGCTCTTATGTATAAAACCAAAATCAGACATATGTGACCAGGATTTAATTTGAGAAGAAAGCACGTTTTGCACGCTGCAGAAGTAATCGTTTCTCAGCGCTCCATTCATTGTTAAATAGGTTAGGGTTATAGAGAGCTGAAAACAAACCATTGCTATTGTGGGTTTGTTGTTAAGTTCCAATCTCCAAGAGATAGCAGTGTAACACAAGACAAGTGGACTAAAGGTGCTACAACTGTGGGAACCAGCAAATTGATGGGAGAAGCAGAGTTGAAAAAATGAGAGACAAAGTTCCCTATTTGGGAACTCTGGTCCCCTGCACACTGTCTATGGCTAGACGAAAGCCAAACTTTTATAAGAGTTAGCGTACGATACCTAGATCCAGGCACCTACTTGGCTACTTCCAGATTTAATAGAAATAGAGTATACTTTTGTGAATCCTCTTTAAATATTCAAATTGACAAGGGGGGCCCTGGTAGTCTCTCTGCCAGACATTAGTCCTGGTTACGAGAGACTTACCCAGAGTCTTTAGCTCACTATCTTTCACAGAGAAGAAATATCCCAAACCGATCAGTCTTTGTCCTGCCCTGGGGCAGTCCAGCACCGAAATGCTAGGCAATTCTCCTCTGAACAAGAGTACCAACAGCATCCCCAGACACGTGTTTCGGTCTGGTTGGACCTCATCAGTAGGGAGGAGCTGTGCCTCTCTAAGACTCTGGGTAAGTCCTTCGTAACCAGGACTAATGTCTGGCAGAGGGACTCCCAGGACCCCCCTTGTCAATTTCCTCTTTAAATATACAATGCTTTGTTAAAAAAAAAAAACGAAGTTAATCTAACTAGTAATTCCAGTGACCATTCGATAGTTCATGAGTTCAGGCACTTATTGTTCATATGGCCCAACGTGTTTTGAGTAACACTCTTCATCAGGGGCGTACAATTGCAATTTTTCTACAAAAAAGTCAACCAAAAAATGGATAAGTCTAATATTTGTATCAATATGTGGATCCTCGTTAACACTTCTGAACTTTGTCCATTGGGTAAACATTTGAGTTGAAGCCTGGTCAAGCAGCCGGGTGTGGTTCTTTGAGTAGGGGTATAAATGACAAGTTGAAAGTTGCTAACCAACCATTAAGTCAGTAACCACCTTAATTGCAAGCGTACACACAGCACACCATTTCTTACTCGCAAAGAGTCCATTATTACTAGCCAGTTGTTACTAGCGAGTTCCCGTTTTGAGCCCTGTCTTGGAGGCAAACATGAGTGGAGACTGCAAGATATTGTACTTGGTTCCTGCCTCCCTTTGCCCCAACACACGACCCCATGCCAGGTTCCTGCATCACCCAACTGCCTGACCCGACCACAAAAGGCCCTACTTGGCATTCTACCACCATACATCAGGTGACCATGGCATTGTACCCTGTCACCCCAAGACTTCTACTTGGCATTCTGCTGCCCCAAACCCTACCAAGAACCTTACCTAATGACCATCTTTACCACCGTGCAAGACCCCTTGCTGGCACCTGCCTCCCATCCCTAAAAGTGCAGTGCCAGTTGAGGGGCTCACCTGGCATCTGCCTGCCGTGGACTTGGTGAATGCAGGAATGGGGTTGGAAGTCGTAGTGCCTTTTTTTTTCTTTCCTAAAGGAGTAAGGGTGACTAGGGGATTTTTGAGGGGCATACAGTGATGGAGAATCCCTGCCTGCCCCTTGCTTCATGCAAACTTAGGAAGGCACAGCGGGAGGAGGGGGAGAGGTAGCCTCTGAGGGAGGAACTGGAACAGGCACAGGAAAATGGCAATAAGCAGTTTTGTTTTGAAATGCGCTGTTCTTGCATAAAAACAAAACAATGCCATGCTCTTCCCAGTCTCAAAGGGACACCAATCGCCACCAGGGTGCCCATATATCACACCGCCTCAATGCCTCCGGGCTGCTAGCGCGATTTACAAATTAAGTAAATAAATATATAAATATTGCATTAAATAAACTAACTCAATCATGAAGCAAGACTTATACAGTAAATGTGGGGGGACAGCTTCGGACATACGTTGCAAGAGTGCTCTGTACTTTTGTGGAGTTAGGTTTAAATGCCATGCTTAGCAATGGCATAGCTTCTTCTGTAATACGTCTTTGTAGGTAGCCTGACATGGCAGTTTGAGGACTTGCCAGTTTGAGGACAAGGGACATGCACCAACACAGTAAGTGCTTCTATCTATGACTGTATAAGTAGGAATGCAGCCTCCCCTCCCCCCGCTTTTTGAAACACCTTTGAAATGTTGAAGAACAAGGTTTGTGTAGAATTGGGCAGTGTTGGTCCCATAGCTTTCAGGTGAAGGGGCAAAGGATGAGATATCGCAGGTTTGAACGCTTGATTGTGGAAACTTCGTATAGGGAGAAGGATGCGAAAGGGGTGCCTGGAGAGGACATGAAAGAAGGGACGGGGAGCCTTAAAGAGAGAAGCTGGAGGGTTTGGAGGAACATGGCGTACTGTTTGTTTAGGGGCAGGCAGTGATGGAGAAGTCGCCCTGTCTCCTATTGTTATAATCATTGGATGGGAGGAAGAAGTTAAGGGAATAACGCTGAGAATTCGCCCACTCGCCTTACGAGTCACTAAACAGGAAATGTTCAACACTAAGGAGCCGATGGGAAAAGGGCAAAGGCCCCCCTTCAGTCTTAAATCCAGCCAGAAGACTTCCTGTCCCGTCACACCTCACCCAATCATGAGTTGGGCGTGGGATGGGACAGGAAGTCAGGCGTCTGATGCTGCTACCCCACTTGGGACATGGATGGACAAGTGTTTTCTACTCAACGTTCTTTTCCAGGCTTTTTTTGCCGCAATCAGAAGGGATTTCCCCATGTTTTCACCAGGGCCTGGCTCAATACTGTAGTCTAGTTCGAGCCAGACGTTTGTTCTGAGATGGCCCAAGCCTCCTCCCCTGGCTTCCCAAGCTCTAAACCCATGGTTTTATGAACTATGCCGCGGCCCTTGGAGGATCTTCCCGCTGAGAAAGAGCAGTGAGAGAGGGGACCAGAGCCTCTGTGACTGGAGCTATTCTTTAGGATGGTCTGAAGCTTTTCTGAAATTAAGAATGTGTGCATGACCATTAGCCATTAGCACACTGAAACTACCACACCGCCACTGCCCTCCTTTTCATCAGCCCCTCTGTGCTGGCTCTGTTTAGCCGTATGCGTGCCCTTATATGAACAGCACTAATGTCCCATCCGCTCTTACTCTGAAGTGCGCGGCAGGCACGCGCCCCATTCATGCGCTGCTTCCCCAGGACACTCGAGGCGTCGTTCTGAGGAGAGCCCTGTTTCATAGCCGATAAGTAGTGCCAATTCAGGTGCCCACATCCAAGGCAGACAAAACAAACTGGGCGGGGGGATGAAAAGTCCCCCGATTCACCTGCCATGACACTGCTTCCTTGCCATCTTTCTACTGATGTCAAGCGAAACCGAACACAAGGAATTGAAAGGTTATTTGTCTTCAAGATGTGCCGTGCAACCAATTTTAGCTTGCATCTTCAATAACTTTTTTTTTGGTCTCCCCATATGATCTAAAAAGGGCAACTATTAAATTATAAATCCACGCATCAAATATTCCAGAGTGGCTACTTGTGCCAGTATGCTTATCGCTACATAATTGTTATGCTTAGAAGACTGTGAAGCCTTTGTCCCCTCACTATGAATGTCAGCACCTTCAAATGCAAATATATCCTTTGTGAGATAATGAAATGCCCCACAACATATGCACGTTTGTATGTACAGGTTTTCACCACATGGGGAAAAAACCTCTGTGCACACGGGCCATTCTTCTGCATCAAGTACCCCGCTTTGAAGCCGAATCTTCCCATTGTGAGCCACTTCCACAGCAACGCCACCTTCTCTCTGTGCATGTGTGTGGCTTGTTTTTGAGCCCCACTGCTGCTGTTTGAGTATCTTAACTGTTTTCTTGGCTAATACATACAGCAGACTCTCCCTTCAACCCCACCCCCACATACACATTTAATATTAAAGCTGGAGCTGCGTGCAACCTCATTTCAAATAATTAAGGGAAGAGTAATGGCGGTAGTATGGGGATAATCGGTTACCACAGCAACTGGCTCCGGGGAAAGTGGCTTCATAAGCGGAGGGTAGCAGCGCTTGTTGCGTGTTGTCGTCATTAGCTGGGATATGGCAGGAGGCGGGGGAAGGTGGATTACAATTAATTGCAAACGCTCTGAATGACAACAGCCTGCCATTGTGTGCAGCATCATGTCCGCCACCCTCTGTTATTGGGAACACATGACTTCAAATTGCATATGAATCGGATGCTATTTTATATTCAGCAGTTGGTAAAACAATACCACAAGGACAGGGGGAGGGGTAGAGGAGAGAGCTAAAACCATGGAAACTCAAATGTCATAATGTGTTCCGTGTCGTTTATAGTTTCTCATCCTCTAATCAGCAGCTAAATGGTGATCTTGCTGATGGCCAACGTTACTTCAGTGAGTTTTTTTGTCATTGGCGGTGCAGAAATGTGATTCTTACAGTACATGCAACATGATTTAAAGGCCAAATATTGGGAGAGCGTTCAGAATGGTAGAATGCCTAGGGGTCTCTCTGAATTTGGACTCTCTAAGCAAATATCCGGTAGAAGGGGAGAGGGAACACTGTATTGGACTAGCTTTGAGGTCTATGCGACACCCCGAGGGGGAGCTAAGATAAAAGAATAGTGTTGATTGAAAAAATATGCTGAACTAAATAAAAAAAAATAGAGGGAGTGAGATAAGGTAATGGAAACATACCTAATCAGCTTAAAGGCAGATTAAAGGCATTGGAAAAGAAATGTACAGTCTATTTCACCAGTGAAATGTACCACTCCCCTCATGAGTCCCGGGAAAATGGACAGAAAAATGGTGCTGAGTTGCCTTAAGAAACTATAATTGACCACATTATGGCCCTAGTGCACAGCCGGTGTGTTGCTTGTCCGGTCGGCCTAACATTTGGTATCCAACAATTGAGTCTAGCACCTTCCCTTGGGAATACAGAGGGAGGATATGAATGAGAAGGCACACGAAATGGTGCCACCAGGCAAACCAGCGGATCCAAATAACTGGTGCATGAGAAACCAAAAGGCAGCGCACATTCACTACCTAAAATAACTAGTATAGCCAGGGATCCAAGAGTGCTTTTGAAGTGGGAGGGTTAATCACTATTTTTATTTTTAAAGAAGTTGGGGGTAAAATGCTTTCTTACGGAGTAAACAATTCCCATTCTCAATGTTTTTAACGTAATTAGAGTTATTCTTTTATAACGCGCTTAATACCAGAGATTGGTCTCTAAGCGTGGGATCAGGAGTCAAACCTGTGTTGTGCTGCATTGTCTTGCTTCCGAGACAAAGTAGTTGCCCCGGCGCTATCCCCCCTCACCAAGTACAAATATATATTTTAACTCTAATACATTTTCATAATCCATAGTTCTTTGTACCAAATAATGTTTGCAAATTGAAAGATGCATGCTTACATTAAAGTTCCCCTTCAGGTCAAGCAGTTGGAATTTTAGAGCTTCTCTGTGTGGCACAGGACAATCTGTACCAGTGGTATGAATAGGTCTGTGAAGCTGTCCATGTTTCCTATTTTTGCCAGGAGCATTTGTCTGCTTTTCAGAAGTGAAAGTGGCTGGTATGCTGCTTATCTGCAGAGCTCAGTATAGCTGTATCTGTAGCCCTTAATGTATTCTGCGTGTGTACCTACCTAGAAATAATGCAACATGTTGTGCACATCTATTCGCAGCACTTACAAACACACCAACACGTTTCAGTTCGGGGTAAAAATGTCACGTTGCATGCTACTGGCCAGTCATAGAATTTAGCTTGCCGTCTCAATTATATACCTATACACAGCACACTAGTTTTTTACTTGCCAAGATTCAGTCACCTAGTGAAGAGTGCACATTTTTCACCCGGTATCAGTAATTCAGGGCTTTTACTTTTCCCTAAAAAAAAAAAAAAATACTAAAAAAAAATACTTTTGTATGATTATATTCCAGCACGCTATGACTTGGTTCGTTGACCAAAATATCTGTTCTTGCTTAAAATAAATAGAATTAACTATGATTGCCATTAAATTGAAAAAATACATTCAGACAAAGGCTCGCAAAATACTTGCAACCCAGCAGCAGGAAATGGACAATCAAATGAGACTTAATTGGTCTACCAGAGTTTGAACTAGAGACATTCGGGACATTAACTTTAACACTGCAAAAGGTAAAGACATCACAAACCTCTGGATAGTTTTGATTAGACCAATATGTGAGGGAAGTATTTGCAGGAAACAAAATACTTGTCACATACCTAATAATATGGAGTCTAGGCGGCGGCAGCGGGGGGGGGGGGTTATATACCAGCAGCCTGCTTTCATCTGGGTCATGGTCGAAATGCCTTTTAAGTGGGAAAGGGCGAGCAGAAAGGCCCAATAATAAAGGACTGTGGGTTAGGTAATCGATATGAGAAACCAGTTTGTGGAGCTTGTTTGACGGAAAACCCCATCCTACCTGCTTCCATTCGAAGTGCTTGCGGCCCAAATGATTACCAATATTTTGATTTCGAATACATTTTTCAGTGTGATCTGTGGGACATTGAGAAATACTGACTTCGGCGCACATCCGTGGACTGATGAATAAGGTGAAGAATTTCTATATTGTCAGTCCTGCGATGTCTCAAAATAAATGGTGATGGTCCTTCGGCTAAGTAAATAGAACAATGCTATACATACGGGTGTTTGTGTTACTGACAATGTTCACCTTTTATAAGCAGTCTACTCTTGACTGTGCTGCCCTTTGCTCAGATTTGAGTTTGACCTGCGGTACACTACTCACTTTCTCTCGTATACACATTACTTACTAACTTAAAATTCTCCCAATAATGCCTTGGAAGTACAACCCAATTACCTCAATACTTTAGGACGTTTCCACCACCTCCCTTTTGTAGAACATTGATCCAGGTAATGACTAACATGCATCCATGCTATGGCAAACCATTATTCCCCAGTGTAACACTCATCCTTATGTCTATAACATGTATTTCCTGTTCATCCAACCTCTGTATCTTCCCCTCGCTCATTTATTTTCCTGCTGCAGTCTTGGGTCTGGATATCCCTGGTGGTGTTATAGTACGCCACTTCAGACACCCCAACCCGTCTTGAAACTACTTTGGTGGTGACTATGCACAGTAGAAAAGCTTATTGGCATAATGCCGCCCGGCATTCTAACGAGACACTCATACATTGAGATTTCAGATGCAATACAATTTGGCCCATTTGTGTTCATGCCAATGTACACTCTGGAATTATTTGCATCTTTTTAGTGTATCGAACAGTGACCTGCGCGGCAGATGCCACTACAGAATTTTGTGAACACTGATGTAGGCCCTGTCTCTGGATCCAGTACTGATGCTGCCCATTACAACTGCATGTCATCTATCACAGGTCTTCGTAAAAAAAAAGTGGTTGTAATACAGATGTCTTCGTGTAGATTTATACCTCGTCATATGGCTATCCTATGCCAGTCAATGTCTTTGTTGATGCCAGTCTTATTGATGCATAGACAAAAATCCCCAAAATGTTCCTTTTTTGAAAAATCTGTTCCTAATCTGGAATTAGTAATACATTTCCAAGGTTTGTCCACATTAAGTCATCTAGGCTGTAATTAGTTTGTAGTAGCCCTGTTGCTGCTCGAAGTTCTGTGATCCGAGAGGTGTGCTATTTGAGAGGGTTGTTGGCTATTCTAGGATAAATAGGATTGCAGTGGGACGTGATCAAGTAAAAACCATTGGCCGAATTGCCGATTGTGTCGGTCCTTGCATTCAACTTTGAATTTATGCCAAGGGTATGTTTTCTGTTTAGTTAGGGATTTAAATAGCGTTAATATGGCAAGGAGGTAGCAGGCCACAGTACAATGAAGGTGTAGACGCACAGCAGAACTGGTAAGTAATACAGTATGCAGACCAGGGAGTTCAGTGCAACCAAGTTTGCTATGATGTTCTCAGCATTTTAACCAATCCATCCAAGGTTTGCAATAACAATGCTATTATTCAAACCCTGTTAAACAGATGGAATTATTTCCATTTTATTTTTGTTGTAAGAAGGGTCATCACTTTTTTATGCTAATATATATATTTTTTTTCTGTCGTTTTGCTGAAGTGTAATTGTGTAGTATTTTCATATCAGTGATCTGTTATAATTTTGTAATAACCTGGCAAGTGGGTGTTTGTGTGCATCACTTTGTTCTGCTGTAATCTGAGCCTGGCCTTCTCTTTCACAGTACAGCCCGGACGTCCACCCTCACTACCAAGACTTGAGATGTTATGGTAAACCCATTGCAAAATTTTAGGTTGAGTTGTGCATGGTAGGGCATCAGTGAATTTAAGGCCATCAATCTTTAGACCTCCCAAACTCTGCCTCGGGTTTACAGGTTGAAGGAAAACTGAAACATTATGGCTTTACACAAATAGTGAATTGGTGTTATGGGGAACCAGCTTAAATGGTATAACGAGTTTAAGGAGCTCTTGCTTAAAATCTTATAGAATCGGACAGATCGCCCCAATCCAACTTAAACAAAATGAATGTGTTGTAGCGTTATTTCAGTGCTTCTGTTGACAAGGAGCACACCCCCAAAATAGTCACAAGTGAGCCTAGAGTGACTGCGGTGGGCCACTCCGGTTTTAGAGGAAATTACAGTGTTCCTATTCTCCGAATGCCCACAAGCGCTGCTAAAAGGGACCTGTCGCCAGACTGGGAGCTACCCAGATGCCGGGATATGAAATGTAATGACAGGCAGCGGCTCGGCGCTGGCTTCTGCTGCCGCTTTCCCGCCGCGGCCACCTATCTTCTCCAGCCTTGGCCGGAGTCGCACGAACGCATCTCTTGAGCACCCCCTCCTTTTCCATCCAGCAATGTTTTGAAAAGCTTCTGCTTGCAAATCGCTTAATAGCAACAGATCTGAAGAGCCCTGCCACACGCCACGTCATGGGAATTCGACGATGACCCTCACGGGGGACCTGAGCTTCCCTGGAAGTTGTTTGGTCTACTGTCAGCGGGAGCTCCGCTTTACGTTTCCGATGACTGTGGCGGCAATCCCATTGCTCCCCCCCCACTTCTGAAGACTTGCTCCATTTCAGCGCAGCCCTGCACATTCCCTCGCTCACTTTCCCCAATCCCCAGTTCCACGGACTTCTCTGACCCACCCCCGCCCCTTTTGCCCGCTAAATATTGTTTTAACTTTATGGAAAGTTCTGTGCATTACAATTAAACCGCACCTTCGCCTGGGCTAATCGCATCTGACCTCTTTTGGCAACTTTTTTTTTTTCAGGAGGGATGTGGTCCAAATCCTGGAAACTCTTAGCCCAAATAACGTACGCTGCCAAAGCCTTTCTCCTTAAAGACACCCAGGGAGTCTGATCTGCTCAGTCAAATGAAGACTACAAAGTGAGCATTCATACAAGTGATCAAACCTTAGAAAAACAAAAATTACCACGAAAGTCATGGTAACAGGAACTTGATGTGCCAAATCGATGTTCGCAAGCATCACACTGTATTTCACACGCTAGACTTGAAACTGGCTTTGCCTGAGGGTGGTGCATTTTAGTTTGTAAAAACAAAGGGGTGGTGGCTGGAAGGTTTAGAATGAATCTTAACCTCTTGCATAGTTCTGGGAAACCCTCCAGACCATCGTTCTTTGCCTGTCAAGCCATTACAGAAGGGGAAAGACCATATGCAAATCAGGCTTGGTCCCACCCCAAAAGGGGCAGTTCAGCCCGAACTGCTAGGTCACATCCCTTCTGCACGAGACCGCAAGCATCCCCAAACATGTTGGGCCTCATCAGTGAAGAGTAGCTTGGGTCTCTAGGCTCAGCAGGCACGGGACCCTCGTCTGGGCATACCCGTCCCACTCAGGGTGATGAAACAAAACAAAAAAAAGAGGTGATGGCTGGAAGGTTTAGCATGAATCTTAACCTCTGGCATTGCTCTGGACAACGCTCTAGGCCACTGTTATTCGCCTGCCAAGCTATTGCAGAAGGGGAAAGACCATATGCAAATCAGGCTTGGTCCACCCCAACATTAAAAAAACAAAAATCACCACGAAAGTCATGATAACAGGAACTTGATGTGCAAAATCGATGTTGGCAAGCATCATACTGTATTTCAGTGGGGTAATTTCCCCCGCACATCCTAGACTTGAAACTGGCTTTGCCTGAGGGTGGTGCATTTTAGTCTATGCCACTGGTTCAAAGATGGGAACAGTGTGTACTATTTCGTTTACTGGGGCAAGTGTCCGACGGAGAGAAGACTGAACTTTGATTGGCAGATTAACATGTACCTACGGCTTACTTTATTTTTTTACAAAGTTTATGCAGTGCTTTATCCCATCTTTTTTACAGCACCTTTTGTGGTGCTCAAGCAGGATGTTTTCTTTGTATTTCTGATTTCCTTAAAGAGCTGGATATTGGCCAGTAGAGATGAGTGAAAACCTGACCGAGGGGGCTAGAGGGAGCACACGCCAGCTGAACTCCCTTAACACCCAATCATGCTAGTAGGAATGAGAGACCTGCCAAAGTCCTTTTTGAAGATAACCCCTGCGTTCCCGATAGGTAGCTCAGGCCGAGCCCAAAAATGAACTCTTGGGAGCTAGGAAATGCATGTTTCAAGCAGTCACAGTGCAACACACTTTGGAGTTAAATAATCCAATGGTGTAAACTAGATATGGGGAGCCAAAGACAATATGGGTAGAGCTTAGCCATAGGACCTGGCCTGGCTGTAAGAGCCAAATGCGAGCCAATCCGCAAACCGATCCATACATTGCAGTCTGCTGCCCAACCCTTGAACGAGCACAAAATCCATAGCTGTTATTTCTCCTGGACACTGGGTAAAAAAACAATACCCTCCCCCCTGGCCCTTAGAACACAAACACATACTTATTGTCCTGCCTTTCTGCTCCATAGCAGGGAACATATACCTGGCATCCCAATTTTGGAAGATTTGGCCCAGTGAAATGGAGTGACTTGTTTAAGATCACACATTTTCTGTAACATTGGAGTTGATCACAGTCTGTACTTTCGACTTTATTTACCACAGGTCTTCTAATTTCTTAGTGTACAGTTTTAAGGAGCTCAAATAATGCTCTGATTCACAAAGATGACTTAATTGTGCAAAAATCACATTAACCAACCTGACAAACACATACCCTGACAAGGCATAAAATAAGCAGTGTCGCATAGCAATTTGCTATGCAATTCTGTAGGGTTGCTCATTACATGGACGCTTGTGTAGCACAATTCAAGGCATAAATTAATTTTCAAAAATTGATTAGCAGAGTTTTCTAATTAAAATGTTCTTGACTAGCAAACTCACTCATTTGATTAGCAATGGTGTACTTATTTTTAATGTCACCAGACTCTATTTGGATCAAAAACATCAAATGAGCAACAATGCAGCATGTTTTTGTACCGCTGAAGTAAGATATTAGTGAGACGAATGAGGCCTTGAAAATTCTTTAAAATTCGACTAGACCTGGAGGTTAAGTAATTTAGTTTACCTACTCAACCTAAAAGAAATGAACTCAATCCATAGCAATGGGTGATGAAAAATGTAAATGCGTTTTCTGTAAAATGGTGCAAGTCACCACAAACCCACTTTGTTTGTTACACTGCCACCACCCAGAAGCCATCTGCGCAGTGAAACTTCTTTGACATTTACTGCAAGCAAAAGTAAATGTTACATTTAAGTTTCAAACATCCCCTGCAAATGGTACGCGCCCTTCATAAAATCTACTGGACTATGCGAGTGGGTGTGTGTAAAGTGTAAACGGTTAGCTGAATGAATGGACGCAAATAAATAGATTTAATTAAAAAGGCTCTCAAAACAGTTTGGCCACCTCTTTCCCGCAGGTGTTAACATGTAATGCAATCATAATCAGAGCAAAGTGAGTCCTGCAGGCTAACAGTGTGTGTTATTGCAGTAGATGTGTCGATGTACAGTTTCGATAGACCTATTGATCATTCTTTTACGCAAACATCTAGTTAGCCTTGTGTATTTTTTATGTAAGAGGAAAGAAAGTAAGAGGCTAAGTAGAGTAGATGGCATAGCAGTCAGATAACTGGTCAAACTAGGTGGAATGTTGTAGTTTGCTGCCATCTCACTTTCAGGATAACTGGTATAAAACCGCTCATGTGTTGGGCACCAGTTGCACAGATAAATGCAACAAGCAGGGCAGGTCACAGAACTAGATTCGACATTAAAATCAGTTTGCCGTGTGATCATGTACATTTTCCAAAGTGTTCACTCCTCAATGTGATGCAACTTCCCTCGCCCAAAATAAATCTAGTTGACACTGAGATTTAGATACACTAACCTAAACTTTACTGTAAACCATGGAGACAATGCAGTGCAATACAGAATCAATACTGTAGTTCTGCATTATGCAACAACTTAAATGGTTAGGAATGGAATTGCATGCCTATTCTTAATAAAGTAAAACAATAAAAGTATCATCCAGCTGACTTCTGGTTTTCAATTGTTTGAAAAAAATAATCTTGCCTAGCACTCCAACACAGGTGTTTGGAACTGAAGAGTGAAGCAGATGATTACTATTGCACTCTCTCCGTTAGCCCCTTTGAACTTGCATTGAACAGAGTAGAGGGTGGTGAGAGCTTTGAGAGCCAGAGAGTAATTCAGGGCGAGCAGTGCTTTTATTGAACAGGGTACCTTTAAAGAGCTAACGTTGCTACAAAAGTGTCAATTTAATTAGCAAACCTACGGAATTGCATAGCAAATTGCTATGTGACATTGCTTATTGTATGCATTGCAATTAGCTATTTAAATTACCTTGTTCAATTAATGCGGTCACCCTGCATTCCTCTGTTAACAGCAGGTCTATTTCCATGCTCTTTTCCCGGCTCACTGCAAGTTCAAAGGGGCCAAAAGAGAGTGCAGCTGAAATGCTCTCCTCTACTCTTAAGTGCCAAAGGCCTTTGTAGAAGTGCTAAGCAAGAAAGGTTTTCTTTTTCAAATGATTGCAAACCAGAATTAATCAGGATGATACTTTTATTAATTCCTAATGTAAATTGATACATAATGCATAATTAGTTTTGCCGTTGTAAAACATTGCACTTATCTGCTTTTAGTGCAGTTTAGGTTAGTGTAGCTAAATCTTATACTGTCAACTATATTTCATTTTATTGGGAAAGGTGCATCATATTGACAAGTTAACACTTTTGAAAATGGACATGATAACCTGGTCAAATGGTTTTGAAAGCAAACCTAGTTCTGTTAGCTCGCTTTGCTCTAAGATTATGATTGCATTATGTATTAGCACATGCTTGGAGAGGCCAGAAGTGGAATCTGCAAGTAGCTGCCCGCTTCATGCGGGGCTGCTGTACCTCTTCCCACCCTGTCCTTCAAGGCAGTGCCCTCGAACAAGTCTCCACTGGAGTCCGCCCGCACCACCTATTCCACTGCTCACTCACCTCTGCACTGCCTTGCTCACATCCAGGACCTGGAAATAGTTATTTCCAATCAGACATATGTGTAATTTCATTGCAAGGGAAGCAGGAATTGATGGGGCCCTGAGTGCTTATAGCAATAAATACTGCTTTCATGGGTGCACAGGGTTGAAATTCTGCGCTTGGGCCTACATCGTTCAGACTTGAGGGACTTTAGAGGCCCTGCTTCCGCCAAAAGTGGTATTTAATGTTATATTGAAATCATTTGATATCAATGATGGGCAACGGCCATCTTGTCCAGCTGTATTTGACAATTGCCCTGCCTGCCACTTCACCATACTACATACGTAATCTCAGGCTATGACTTTCCTTTAACATCGTACCGTCTTGATTTACAAAACATCTGAACTTCTCCTTACACAACAAATAATGTGTCAAGGATAACATATACAGGACCCTGCCCTGTGCAACACCAACTGCACCCAGTTGAACAGATCCATTTACTGAAAACTGTTTTCAGACACTCTTCTTTTTATCATATCTGTTTATTTGAGTCCATTCATGCAGCTAACCTTTACATTTTACAGACGCTCATCTCATCTCAGCGGTACACACAAATGTTGCATTGTTGCTCATTTTATGTCTAGTCTGGTGACATTAAACATATCAGTACAGAATTGCTAATCAAAAAGATTTTAATTGGCAATCTATTAATCATTTTTTTAAACGTATTTATGCCTTACCTTATGTTCTGCAAAGCTGTCACCATCCTGAATCAAAATCTACATGTACCAAAAAGCAGTGTAATTTCAGCCTAAACTATCGTCTGTGTTTTGCAATTGTAACTTCAAGGCTTAGAGACGCAACACAACTGTGTGAAAAGGTCAGCTACTTGTAGTGATTTTTTCACACAGACTTGGAACTGGTTATTGTGCACCGCTTCTAGTACACTTAAACCATAGGGAAGTTTCAGCAGGCACAAGTGAGAACAGGATGCACCCACATGTCCTGAAGAGTAGGAGATAGAGAACAGATAGAGTCCTCTCCCACTGCCACCTTCACAAAATGGGTAGTACATGGGGACTGCATGGCCACTACCCATAGACCAGGGCGAGAGTAAAATAAAATGTACTGTAAGTCTCCCTATGCAGAAAAGGAAAATGCCCCAGGCAAACATGTTTGCATACCAAACTGTAATACATCATCTTTTTCACTTTTCCATTAGGAGAAAAACATGTTGCATTCGTGACAGAGCAATGGGTAGGTTAATTGATGCCTGGGGTGTGCACTTTAAACATTATCAATAGCTTTATCATCTTTGTAGCAATCACTGTAGTTTAATATGCTGTACATAATGTGCGGTTCACAGAATCGCTTCAGCAAAAGTAAATATGATGCACTTAAATACCATGTCTGGGGTAAAAAGACAACCCCAGAGCGGCACAGATGCAGAAGCCATGCTAGGCCCCATTGTAAAAGTGAAGCTGGCTAAATGTGGAGTTCCATTGAAAAATAAAAGCCTGTACAAAACAGTAATTTCGACATGCGGCCTAGTGAATGAGCGAGAATGGGCCTCCCTCCATTTTCTTAGAATGTACAGGCACTTGGCTGAAGAGAAGTGCGACTTAGAACTGGAATATTAACTGCGTCCACTGGATTCCAAAAAGACATGTGACACTGCAGATGCTAACTTCGTGTAAAGGCACATGTGACAGATTTAAGGCTGCAGAAGTGCACATGGAAGGAAATAAATAATTTGAAATACTGTGCATTTGAAAGACAAAAAGAAGGAATGATGCCTTCCATTTAAGAAATAAAGTCGAATGACGGACTGCGTTTTCAGGAATAACGAGACTTACTTTTATCATATGAAATCACAGTATGTAAAGAGAAAGGCCTATTTCTTTTGGTGTAAATTTATTTGAACACTGGTTTCTTATGCAACTATGGTCTATCTTTGTAAATAATACCAAGAGTGGACTTATTTCTGTTCAAGCATTCTGTAAAGAAAGAGTTTATTTCTTGCCAGCAAGCCTTGATGCAATACAAAATGTCATGTGTAAATAAGTTTCTTACATTTAAATGCTATTTCCCAGAATTGTGCATGTAACTGAACTGGTTTTATCTGGAACTGTGGCTGCCCCCCCCCCGAACTTTGGGCTGGGTTTATCAAGGAAGCGGTCCTAGGGCATAAGTTAAAATATAGAGAAATGTTGTAAGAGAGATTGGAACTCCATTGATGCAGATAACATGACTAACAGAAATGACCTTTAAGGTCAGGTTCCTCAAAGTGTGCATTAGCCCTGAGCAAATGTGCTCTGAAGCTCAGGAGAAGAGGGTACAATAAACATTGGCCCAAGCAGGTGTCTAGGTCATATGTTTAAGGAGAAATGGAAACTTGGAGGGAAAATGGAGAAATGAAACTAACTCTCATATTTATGGAGTGCCATTGATTAACATTGAATACATTTTCTCAACTAAAAAGTGCATTGTGTGTCCCATAGAGTTCAGCCCAGGTTCATCTTAAAGGGGATAGAAAGCCAGTTAGGACCATGTAAAAAATGTAATTTTTGTGATGTACATAACTTACGTTATGATTAAAATTGTGATTCTGGCATTTTCATGTGTCTGAGGAACTGGAAAATTGGTGAAGTTTTAGATCGTGAAATGAATGTTTTAATTGGGAAGTGTTCCATTTTTAGCAATTTCGGCGCAGCTGCAAACTGCGATAAACTATGGCTCTGCCCAGGAAGGGCGTGCCGACATAAAATGTGTTTTTTGCCAACTCGTCATAAAATGTAGAATTCAAAAATATGTAGATTCATGAGTTATCTGAAAAAATGTGTGTAGCCGCCATGTTAGATTTTCACAGCCCAAAAAGGTAAAACCCACCTGTACTTTTGAAATGTTTTTTTCATCCTCTCTCAGCCTAGATCATACACACCTCCCAACTCCTGGTCCTATCTGCAGCCTGTGGGCGTCTTGGTGGGAGGTGAAGGGAGAGTGCTAGCCAATCCTTATCGTGGGAATTATGATAATGTAGGAGTATCATCAGCCCTTTAAGAGGTTAATTTTATTATCGTAACAGGGCTTTTCCACTTGATTCCTGGAGGTAGCCTGTTGCTGGACTCTTGTGAGGAACAACTAGCAGAGAGGCCTCAATCCTTGCATTGGAGACAGTGCCAGGGAAATCTAGAAGCTAGGTGGCAACCCATCAGAGGAAATCTGGGTGCAGGAGAAAATCCTTTACTGAAGCCCTTGACCAGATCTGTGCTGTCCTCAGGGGAGCCTGGCTGTTTCTCTGTATGCTAGATAACCAAGGCCTCCCGTGTAAGTAGATATAACCCAAAGCCATCAAATGTGTGGGGGATGGGAACTGCCAGCCTTAATCTCCATTTCGCGTAGCAGGTAAGGGGGTGGTACTGGGAAGACACTTGGCACATTTTATTACATCCACTTAAAATGAATTCCACTAACACCCTATCCATGTAAATTGAATTGTGTTGGGAACAGCCCATCTTGATCCTGCCCATTAAATTGTGGAGAGGGGGAAGCTTTGTAGATTCTTAGCACATTGAATTGAAGTTAAATCAATTCATTCCCTTCTAGAAAATCACAGGATGAGTGCTGTTAGAATTAAAAACTAACAGAATTCATGCCCAGTGTGTTAGAGCCAGTATAGACAATAAAGTACTTGGGTGACTCTACCTTTCTGAAACCCCTGTCTTCTGTACCGAATGGGGGGGTGGCCATAAACCCAAAATAAGTAAACCTAAAATGCTGCTATTCAAGTGAATGTAGAGGGTGCAAAACGAAATTCCCCATTAGTCCCTTGCATCCCAAACCAGAATTACTAAGCATAACATCTCAGTTGTAGGAGTGTGGTAAAACAAAATTTCCCATTTATTCCTGTGCCTCCCAAAGCACTGCATGTCCTTTGATGGTGTGTTGAAAAAGGATTTCCGCATTTGAGTACCTTTTCCAAATATTGCCTTTCTAAAAAATAAAGCCAGAACGATTTTTGCATTGAATTGTGAATGTTTTACATTGGTTAATCTGCAGTGAAATCTGATGCAAATTGTGACTGCTAACTTCAAAATGTTACCTGTGTGTTGCAGTATCCCTCAGTTGATTAGAAATATAAGTAGTCAATTGGTGCAAGAAATTTGAATTTGTGATATTGTGTAGTGTCACAGTGGTTGAAGTTTTTGCTTGCTGTTCCATTTTGTCAAACATTAAATATATATATTCTTACTACACACCGGCATGGTTCCTGGCTTATTAGTGGTACATAAGGTATTTGTTGGGGTGGTGCGAGACTGGTTGGAAACCTCACAAAATTTGAATCTGTATAAGCACTGCGCCACCTTGCTCGGGGGGGGGGGTGCTCAGAGTTGTGTGACCATCTAGTAAACCGCAACAAGTGAGTTGCCCAGGATTGCTTAGATTGGTGAATTGTGAAAGACAGGTTTTCTGGTTGTAGTTTGCAATTCTTGGAGGTTTTATACCACATATGCTCCCATTACACCTTTAGTTTTGGGCGAACATGCACTGGCCAGATATAGATAAAGTACTCTTTGCCAGTAGAGGCTTGCATGCAGTTTTTTTTTAGTCGTCACTGGGTGGCAATGTCATTTTAATTTACTGTTAATGTAACCGAGGATGAGGTGATGCTTGGGTTGACCCCACATGGGCTCTTCTTTCGCAGCCAAACCAGAGCAAGGAATTTGGCTCTAACCATGTTAGAGCAGGCTCTGGCTCCTCCACTTCTAGTCTAAATAAATTATTTATAAAAAAGATTGTTTATTATTTGTAATGCGCAATCGTACCCTCGGGTAACAGTGCGCAGCATTTACAAGAGATTGCGAAACTTGGTTACAACAAACAACAAAATATAGACAGAATATACAACAAGTGAATAACATCACAAATATATACATAAGTACAATAGGGTGTCATAGGTACTGTAAACAAGTGTTTGATGGGTTAGTCGGATGGCTGTGATAGGGGGCTTACGTTTTCAACCATGAGATGACCTTAGCTCGGAAGTTATGATAGTGTAGATCCATTCTGAGGGGTGGTGGGAGGGAGTTCCACAGTTTGGCAGCTTTGACTGGGAAGCTATTATCCCCTATGGTGGAGCGTTTAAAATTGGGGACAGATAGGCAGTCTTTGTATAATGTTCTCGTTGGTCTTGGAGAGGTCTGTCTATGAAATCTGTCGGTAAGATGGATAAGGGGCGGCATTGTTGAGTGATTTGTGCGTTAGTGAGGCAGTTTTAAGGAGAATATTGTCATTGACAGAGAGCCAGTTGAACTGATGCTTAAATGCTGTAATATGCTCTCTTCTTGAGATGCCCAGTGCCGCCCTGAGGGCGTTATTCTGGAGGGTTTGGAGGTTGTTAGTAGTGGCTTTGGTGGACCGGAGATAGAGAGCGCTGCAGTAGTCCAAGTGGGATAGTATAAGGGCTCTGGCAAGTGTCAGGCAGCTCGAGTCAGACAGGAAGTGTTTGGCTGCACGGATCAATTTGCAAGTGTAGGCTGATGATGAGGCTAGGGATTTTACCTGTCTGTCTAATGAGAAGATGGAGTCCAAGTAAAAGCCTAAGGTTTTTACCTCTTGTCCCACCTTAACGCAGTTGCCATCAATCATAAAGGAGCAGTAGTCAGAACCCAATTTCTTCAAACTGGTGGTAGTGCCTAAAATGATAAGTTCCGTTTTATCATCATTCAGGCATAGTCCATGTGTGGCCATCCATCCCTGGATGATGATGTACACTCTATTCACCAAGGCCAAATCCTTTCCATAATCTCCAGAAAGCGGAAGGAGGATCTGGGTATCATCCGCATCGTTGGTGTCGGTGATACCGAGATGATCCAAATTATCGAAAAGGGGCTTGGTAAATATATTGTACAGGGTGGGAGAGACGCAGGAACCCTGTGGTACGCCGCAGGTGATGGGAATGGGGTCTGCTGCAGCTGTGGGTGAAAAGACCCTCATAGTTCTGCCGTTGAGGAATGAACGAATCTGTGATGGCCTCATTAGAGAAGTGGGCTGATGTATGTAGATGGGTGCATAGGACGGAGTGGTTGACTAGGTCGAATGCTGCGGAGAGGTCTAGAAGGAGAAGTAGGGTGGCTTGGCCATTATCTCTGAGCTTGTCAATCTGGGCTTTAAGGTCAATGAGGGCAGTCTCTGTTCCATGTTGGGGACGGAAGCCTGATTGCCTGGCTCAGAGTAGGTGGTGTTCGTCTAGATACTTCTGAATTTGCACGTATGCTACCTTATCCAATATTTTTAGAAGAAAGGGAACAGTTGTTATAGGCCTATAGTTTGTGGGTATGGTTGGGTCGAGTGTAGGTTTTTTTTAGTAATGGTAACACCCAAGATTGTTTTAGATTAGTGGGGATGGACCAGTAGAGAAGGAGGCGTTGATTAATTTTGTGATGAAAGGGGAGAGGTCCCGGGCAGCATCTTTGATAAGCTGTGCAGGGCACAGATCGCCCTGACAGTTGGAAGGTTTGAGTGACAGGATGATTTTTTCAACTTCAAGTATAGTGACTTTGGAGAATTTGAAGCGAATAGTTTCCCTTGAAGTGGGCTTCTCAGGTGATATGGGGGTGGGAGTGTTATTCAGGGAAGCTTTTTTGCAGGAGATTTTATTTTGTAGAGTGGTGATCTTGTTAGCTAAGGCCTTTTGAATTTCTGAGCACCAGATTTTATCTTTGATACAGGTGTCCGGAGGTGCAACAGGAGTTTCTACTTCTTTCAGGATGACGAATAGTTCCTTTGTTAGATTTTGCTTGGTCTATGCGGGTGTCAAAGGAAGATCGTTTGGCAAGGTAGATTTCTTTTTTGTAGAGGGTTGCTAGTTTATTTAGTTTTTGTTGGGTGCTGAGGGGTATTTTTTCCAGGTGGCTTCGCAATTTCTTTTTTGCTGTCTTAGATTTTTGAGGAATGGTGTATACCATTTGTTCAGATGTGTTTTGGGCTTGCTTGATCTGAGTTTGAGGGGAGCGATTAAATCTAGTGAGGTGGACATGATTTTATTATATTCGTCGACCAGGGTCTCCAGGTCCAGGTTGTCAGGGAGTGTGTTTAGTGTGGGAAGTAGGTTCGGGATGAGTCTTTCCATGGTGATGCTCTTTTTATTTCTCGTGAGAGTCGGTGGGGTTCTGCTGGTGGGTGGGGGTGGGGTCGGTTATTAGAGAGTGTGAGCGAAACCAAGTAGTGGTCAGTCCAGGCTAACGGTGAGATGTCGGTAATATTAGCTATGCAGTTTTGGTCAGCCACCCAATCAAGTGTTCTGCCTTTGGCGTCTGTGAATTCCGTACATCTTTGGGTGAATCCTAAGTCAGAGAGGGTACTGAGTATGGAAGAGGCATTTTGGTCTTCTGGGTCATTGTAACCCAGGTTGAAGTCTCCAAGGGTGAGTACTTGGGTGGAAGTTTTAAGGTTGCAAGATAATATGGTATTGATATCTTCGTCGAAGGTGCCTATTGGGCCTGGTGGACGATATATCAAGTGTATGTTGAGGGTTTGAGCTGTGGTAAGGGGGACTTTAACAGAGAGTGATTCACATGAGGGGAGATTTATAGTGGTTATCTTTCTCATGGTGAGGTTGCATTTGTGTATAACAGCAATGCCCCCTCCTCTAGAGTTGGGTCGGTCGTGTCTCAAAATAGTATAATTGTCTGGGATGGCAAGCATGAGCATTGGACCAGCTGCCGGGTGTAACCAGGTCTCTGTGACGGCTAGGAAGTCAAGGTCTTTTTTGAGAATCAGGTCTGCGATTTCTGTTGCGTGAGCTACTAGTGATCTAGCATTGATCAAGGCTCCCTTGATTTGGGGGCTTGCAGAGGTGGTAATAGCGGTTGTAGTTTTGGGTTTGAGGTTGGGGTTCTGGGATGCTTTCGGTTTGAGAGCAGGGGAGCTGGCCCGAGCCCTCATAGTTCTGTGTGGAGTGGGCAAAGAGCGGGCAAGGGGCTTGTACATTTTTGCTAGTCTGGCTCTGAGTCCTAAGTTCCTGTCAGTGATGGAGCGTGGGAGGCTGGTAGGTGATAGTGACTGTGTGTTACAAGTATGAGGATGGGTGTAGCTAGGGGGGTTGGTATTACTGGTAATATAATACATGTTGCTAGATAATTTGGGTGGCTTATAAAGGAGTGCTGCGGTCTTTAGGGCAAGCACGAGGCAGGCGAGCAGGCTTGTGTTCAAGGGCCACATGCTAAGTAGTTTGTATCAGATGTTTGGAAGAGAAGGTAGTTGATCTACTATGGGACCAGGGCATAGGCCTTGGCCAGTGTAGAGTTAGATTCTCCCTGGGTCAGGGGGGAGAGGTTTATAGCTGAAGGTACAGTGCAGGTGACACTTGGGTACTGAGTAGCAAAGTTAGAATAGACAGCAGAGAGATATCTAAATTCAAAAGACACAGTTTGGCTAAAATACCATGTGGGTAACATCTAAATTCAAAGGACACAGTTTGGCTAAAAAACCATGTGGGTAACATCTAAATTCAAAGGACACAGTTTGGCTAAAAAACCATGTGGTTAACATCTAAATTCAAAGGACACAGTTTGGCTAAAAAACCATGTGGGTAACATCTAAATTCAAAGGACACAGTTTGGCTAAAAAACCATGTGGGTAACATCTAAATTCAAAGGACACAATTTGGCTAAAATACCATGTGGGTAACATCTAAGTTCAAAAGACAGTGTGGCTAAAGTACCAATTGGGTGGCATCTAAATTCAAAGGACTCAATATGGCTACAGTGCATGCAAAAGGGGGTAACATCTGATATCACGAGGCACAAATTGGCGATAAGTGCAGTAGGGGTAGCACCTAGATTTGGGGACCCAGTATAGCTACGGTGCGATCGGGTAGTGCCTAAGTTCAAAGCATAATTTGGCTAGAATGAGAGGAAGTACAGTGCAATGAATACAGTGACACATTTAGGCTGAGAGGATGATAGTACAGCGCCTGTCGAAGCAATAGGGCAAATGAGTAGTCCGGTTGCCCGAGCAAAGCAATTAAGGCAACTGAATGGGCAAGCCAATAGGACAATAAATAAAACATACAAAGTGAGCAATGCGGAGGTATGCAGTACCTGTGATCAAGAGTTCTTTGGTGTGTGGGAAGTTGGAGGGCCAGACGAAGACGTTGCTTGGCAGAGGTATGCACGTTCGTAGATAGTGGGAGGTTAAAGTACAGTTACGTTGATGCCATATATAGGAGGTATGTGGTTACCTTGATCGTTCCTAAGGGTTAGGCAGGATGTGTAGGGGTTCTGGCAGACGGCTTGACGGCAAGTGACAGGCTCGGGACAGGCAGTGAGGAAGCCTTTGTTGCCGTGAGCCATCGTTGTTGGTGGGCCGGCTCAACTCGCCTACCGGCTCGTGGTTGGTGCTCAAGAGCACCAGGAGGGCCAATCAGGGTGCAATTAGGCTTTGATGGAGGCGGATGCACCTCGCATCAATCGGGCGGCCATCTTTGAATTGCCGCAACTCGTGGTGGATAACGGTAGGTAGAAGCAAATTGGGCAAACAAAAAGAAATGGATGATGCTGGCAGAAATAGATGCATCAGATGTGAATTCGGGGGTGGCAGCTGAAATATGCTGCGATGACACGGCGTTCCGCCGCACCTTCAGGGAGACGCTTTCAAGGAAGCACAATTGTGCTGTGTGGCCAGAAAACATTTAGAAAATGTTTACAAGTCACCACTGAAATGTTCACTTTTTACGAAATCAAAGTATCATAAACAGACCAAATGATATGTTAGCACCCCGGCTGGAGAGGGTTTGGAAGGCCTCCCAGGTAATCGGGAAGCTCTCAACGGGGGCTTTATCTCATGGTAAAGACTGCATTCCGAGCCATCTCAGAAGCGGGGGACCACCATCTTCGCTGCCATCGGGACAGTAGGTACGTGCTTCCCCTTACAGTTTCCACCTCCCTCGCCCACTTCCCCACCCCACTTTCCTGTAGTTACATTGTCTCTCGCTGGGAACATTGGGTGTTCGTGATGCTTCCCCACTGCGGTAATGGCCTCAATGGAAAGGAAGAAGGGACTATGTGTAGTTTCCTTCTCCCTTATTCATGCTGGCCATCTTGTTTTGTAGTTTTGTTTTTTAAGTTGAGAAATGGCAAACACGTTTCTTAACATAAAAAAACAACTATTACCATCCTGGAAAAACATGCCAGGATGCTAATAGCAATAAACCCCTCTGCCCTGGGGGCATTACCTGGCCTGGTAGTGACCCCACCTGTCGGGGCTTATTGCTTAGTTTCATTAAAAAACTGTAAAAAAAAAAGTCATAACAAGCTTGTTGAAATATTTTCTAAGACGTATCAGTGACAATCACATGGCCCCAATAAGCCAGGCTTCACACATCGGGGCCGAGCAGAAGTCCTGCAGGAACAGTGGGACTGCTCTTTGGATGCTGCAGTTCTCTTTCATCCCTTGGAGTGCCACAGAATTATATGTACGCCCCATTTAAAGGGGGTTACAATAAATGCACAGATCATATAGATTTATTTACTCAAAGGTCAGACCCATGGAAGTCGCTTCCAGTTTTTACGGTATTAAACAAAGGGTTCTCAACTTCTAGAATGTTCACTGGGCTGCAGTGCAAGCTGACATACTCTTAGCCTGGCACCAATGCAGTAGGGCCAGCTAGTTCCCACGCAGCGCTTTGTAGTCACTGCTCTCACCTGTAGAAAAGCTTTTATATTGCTCAACCAAAGTGCATAAGTGGTATGTTGAGGATAGATTAACCATTTTTTTCTCTAAAAGAGTTCAGCATAGAAAGGCCAATCTTTCAGTCATTTTGAGCTTGCACCGTGGGGCATGCTATATCCTCCCCATGGGTTTCAGGATGCTGTAGCCTCACAAAGATCCAGTAGACCTGCTGCACCAGTCTGAGATGCAATGTGGAGGACATGAGCCATACCTAGAGCAGGTTCTTGTTAGAGGGGTGTGTAAAAGGTGAGGCATTTCAAATGTCTTCTGAAGCAATCGTCCCTCGGGGTATTTCTTTGAGTGGTCCCTCACCCTGGCCGTAGGTAAGGGATTCAGGCTTCTGTGATTAAGTGTTTTGGTCTATCGTACTAGCCAATATTATATGTCAATTTACCTGGTGACCATCCACCATTACCAGTAGATTATGCACTAAAATCTATTGGATTTGTTGTCTAGTAATACAGCACAGCTCGAGTTCCCTTTCCTTCCCATTCAAAACAGTAACTTGGAGGCTGTAGCTGCAAAATAAATTAATGCACACTGTTGTGCTCCCCTGTTTACATGGTTAAGACTGACGCATATCCTATCCCGTCTGCCAACCACTCTGGGGTTTCAGATGATCCTGTATTGCCACCCCAGCCTGCCATCCATCAAATTGCTCCCCATTCACTTTTAGTCACTCTAGCTCTGAAGATAGGTTCATGCTCTGTGTAATTAAATGAAAATACACTCGTTTCATTCAGCACGCTTAATATTTAAAGCTGCTCTCCTATAGTCGGGAGCTAACAACCATTCAATATTGAATGGCAAGGGGAGTGTATGACGTTCTTGAGTGTTGTGCTGATTTGACAATGCCTGCCACACCCATAGTACAGTAAGCCTACTGTACGGGAGGTAGAATACAATGAGACTTTTAAGCTAGACTCAACGGTTGGGCCCAAATCATCAGCTGTCTTCTCCGTCATAAGGACAGTGCACTTTCTGCAAGGACAGCACACTATCTGCATGACCAAGGTTTTGGACTGGATGAATGCCATCAAACTCAAGTCCAACTCCATCATCGAAGAGATTATTTCCTTCAATTCAAATTGATCATCATGGTTTCTTTAAAAAACTGCCTCAATCCCTGAGACTGTGTCCACTCCTACAAAATGTTAGACATTTAGTCATGTGCCTAGACTCTGAGATCACCTTTGACGCTCAAATCAGCTAACTTGTCAAAAACTGCTTCTTCATTCTCAGAGCACTTAGGCACCTCACCTCTTCCCAGTAGATAACAGTACCATAGGTGCTTTTATCTTATCCCACCTCTATAACTGCAATTGCACATGTGGAAATGGTACTTTCTATGTCCTTTTTATTTTTTTATGTAGTACATGACTTTTAATTTCCCCACTTTAGTCTATGTATTGCATGACTACATTTTCCAAAGTATCAGGTAACTTATTTTTCCCCAAATGCCTTTTCCTCTGTTGTCCCTGTACTTTGTTGGGGGTGGAGGGGTTATGGACCCAAGCCATGATCCCTCCAAGAATCAATTCTACCTGTTGCTCAGTTGCAGCCTGGAGCCCCTTTCAACTCTTCCTTCCACTTGCCCCCCACCCTTTAAATTCTATTTCCCTTTGTCCTGGCATGAAGCTCTCTGAGCTTTGCAATACGAGTTCCACTTGTTGTGTCTATTTTGCGTGGGGGGCTCTGGAAAGCCACTTGTACCACACCCTGTAATTATTCTGCCCTCTACAAGTCACCAAGCTAGCTCTTGATCTCTTGCACCCTTTCTGGGAACCTCGTCCATTTCCCAGTCCAGCAATTAATCTCCCCTTGGGGCCCCGACTGTTCTGCACTTTATAATTTCATCTCACCTGACCCTACAATTAATCTACCCTCAGGGCTCCAACCGCCCTGCACCAAGGTTCGAAATGGAGGGGAGCTGGGAGTTATTTAGCTCCTGCTTCTAGCATAGTAGAGCCTGGTTAGCTTGAAACCAAATGCTACCAAGAGCTACTTTTGGCTCCTAGGGCCAACTGGTGCCTTCCAAACATGTAAATGTAACATTAATTTTGAGTATTTGTGAGAGGTAATAAAGAAGAATTGGAACACATCTAATACATATTTAAACAGTGGTTCATACAAAATAGACAATGTTAATGGGGCATCTCTGGCAGCTCCTGGTTCCCCTGCGCTAGCTCCTCGTTACCGGGTGATGCCTGACATGCAGGAGCTGGCTGGTTTTAGCTCCGGCTCAATGAATCTCAAGTTCGAACCCTGACCTGCACTAATTTAAACTCACCTGACCTGGGAATTGCACAGAATACCTGAAAATGTGTGTCTAGCCCTGCATCTGATCTCCCCTAGACTCCAAACAAACACTTGCCTGTGAGCGAGGGGGAGAGCTGGCCCTGGAGGGGGGTGGAGTGACAAAACATGTCCTTGCAACAGCCAAACAAACACTTGCCTGGGTGAGAGGCCGGGCCTGGTGTGGGCGGGGGAATTGGCCTTCTATAAGCCTGTGGAGAAAGGAGTGGGGCTTTCTCACTCTGTTGCTGGCAGTGGTGTGGTGACTGGCGGAGCAGCGCTCAGGAGGCCCCTTCCACAGGTGCCCTAGTCTTCCCTCTCTGTCCTTCTCCTCCTTTCCCCCTCACCAAGCGCTAAATTTCCACCAGTAGGGCTTCTGGCCTGTCTGCCCCCCCCCCCTGTCTGTCTCTCTCCCTCTCCCTTTGCCTGTCCCCCTCTCCTTGTGTCTCGATGTCTCTCTCTCCTTGTGTGTCACTCTCTGTGCCTCTTTGCGCCTGCCCCTCTCTTTCCCGCCCTCACCATCTCTACTGGCCGCCTATCCAACTTCCTCTCCAACCCTTTGCTTTCTCCCATGGGGTCTGGTCTCCCCTTACCTTCAAGGGTACTCCCCAGGCTCCTGGGTTCCATGCCAGTGGGTGTGCCTAGCTAGTATGCCTGCTATCAATGTCCCGCCTTGCCCGCAGACCAGTGCAGGCAATCACCTGTGTCCAGTGTGTATAATTTATCCTGCTGGCAATTCATTTACTCCTCTTCCTGTAAACAATGGGTTCCTGGTTTCTACAAAGACTTTGGTGCCTTCATTGTGTTCCCACTTTTCAGTGTAGCCTGCCTGTTCTTGCCAGAGGTTCAAAACTGTGACCCTGTCTGGAGTCTCCCTCACAGCCTCCCCCATTTTGGCCTGCCTCTCACTTCCACACTACCTTAGGCCCCCCTAGTCCCAAATCCACAGACCCCAACTAGTCAGGAACCTTTGATGCCATCACCATGTTTCAACATCAATCCGATCATTTCTTTAGTAACCCATCCAACAAGAACCAAATTCAGGGCCCTATGCATCGTACACCGTACCTACAACAGCAATGGCTTCAACTTAAGCATAGAGAAATTCCAGAGACGCCTACCTTCAAGCTCTGTATGATCATCGGACTCTGTATCTCACCCAAAACTCGCCTCATAACTAAAGGTGGCCGTGCTTTCTCACCATAAGCCAGCATTCTTTGTAACCCTCATCTCAACTTCGAACCTTCCTTGAGGAAACCACTAAAAGCATGGCTGTACCCATCCTCGATCTAACCTCTATTACACTTTCCCTTTCTGAACCCCAAAACTGTAGGTCATGCTGACACCAAGCTACCCTAAGGTGAACATTGCACAGTATAAAAACTTAAATCGGTCTTAAGCCAGCACTCTATATAATGGACAATCCTGTGGCCCTGTATTAATGATATACTAATTTCTGTTTCTTGCTCCAAAGGTGAGACTTATTTATCCAATTTTGCAGGTACAGGCTGTGCAGACAAGTTGCGAACTAAGTGCTGTGGATGTCATTGAGAAGGAAAGTCCAAAGTTACTTGGGTAGGTTCCCGGTGGAGTGCGGCTCTAGGCTTGCCACACTCTGGCTGAACACGTACTGGTCTAGGACCCTAGGCCACAACCCATTAGTTGGTTTCCTTATGGTAAATTTAGATTTCTTCTTGGTAATGTAATAACACTCTGATCTGAATCTACACATTTGGTGATGTTTGCTGGGTGCCAGGTATAATGTGACCGTGAAATCTGCTGAAAAAGAGGAAGTAAAGCCCTACACTACCAAAGAGAATTGACGTCTGAATACTCTTGATTATTGAACATATGCCTAAACTTCATGAGTAAAGCAAATGCATGGGGCTTTAAGGGAAAGTGTGAGGTCTCTGAATAGTAGTAGTTTGTCATTCATATAGCGCCTTTAATCCCATTAATATGGCTGCAATGCGCTTGTGGTGAGAATGCCCTTGGGGGACTGAAGTCCAATGTATGGGAAAATGTTCAGAGGATTTGAATGCGTGTGTGCAAAAGCTACCGATGAAAGTCAGGCATGTAGATGGGTGCCGAGTTGGTCAGGAGTGTGTGCAAGTGCAATGGAGTAGTTATTTGTCAAGCTCGACCGGATTTTGTTGCTGTAGTTTGTCGCTACATTCTGATGACAGAGATGTTGTGCTGTGTGTTTTAGTCTGGTGTATGGAGGCGAACCATGTGTCCAGAAATACCGAAATGTGTTGTAGGTCTTCGCTGCATTCTGGTGCATGCGAGTGGGTAGCTGTGCCTGCGGCAGATGTCCATTTGGTGCATAAATACATATGATGGAGCTTTGTCATTGAATAGAATAAATGCACATTGGAGATGAGAACTGCAAGTTGGGACAGTAATTTAACCAACTTGACAATGTGCGGGTTCACTAGAAACAATTTCAAAAGCTATTGCTTGATAGTAGGTGCTCAGTGGGGCTCACAGAGGACTGCATATGTTAAAAGTTGAGGCCGATCTAACATGTCAGTCGCCGGATTAATTATACTCCTCGGTACGCCACTTGCATTCAGGTTTGCATCAAATCAATGCAGTGGAGACACTGGCAGATGTGGCAGACAGCGTGTACACAAGGTGGATGGGCCTCTGAGGCAGATAGTCTGCCACATTAAAAATGCCAACAATTTAAATTCACGAAATCCTTGAGCATGGGCATTAGGCCATAGTTATTCTGGGTGTCTGGATACGAATGGGATTGTGATTCCACAGATCGTTTGGTGTTCGATGCAGCCAACCTCACCTGGATTATCAACAGAGACAAGCCCCTTGAGGAGATCAATGGCGGCAGACCTCTTTTCTCCATTGTTTTTGGTGCTGCGATAGATTGGTCGATTTGTGTCCACTGGGTGGCAGTCTGGCATTCCGCCCACCTTCATTTTATTGTGCATCCTGTCTAAAGGTCTCGGAAGCTCGAGGATATTCGGCAGGCTTGTGCCTTCAGGGAGGAATAGTCACAGACCAAGATCTGTCCTATCTTGGTCAGGCAAGCAAGCTTCGAGGGTGGTGACTGGATTCCAGTTTATATGGACTCCAAACTTCAGATGGCCGGTAATCTTGCTACCAAACGGTGAGCTCCCAAATTGTGCAGCTGGCACGGTAAGGGCAATCAGTGGGAATGGCCATCCTAAAGTCCTTGCTGGATACTGACATCGCATCGCATTGATTTACAGGTCCAAAATTAGAGGTGTTGTGCAGGGCTCTTTATGCACACCTGCACCCAATCAGGTGAGAGTCTGTGGTATGAGGGTGTGGTGCTTAAGAGGGAGGATTAAATGGCGCTGCCTCTTGAAGTCTAATCTGTGTTGTGCGCACTTCTTGAAAATAGTTATAACCATGTAGGGCCTCCTTATCTGGGCACTTTTGGGAGTCGGCTACCTCCAAAAGATCAATCTTTTTATTTGCATCTCCAATTACCACCAAACCTTGCAAGCGGACCAGCAAAACATTTCGGGAATTGCGCCTAAGGGCTGACTGCATGAAGGATACGCCTGGAGTCGCCAGCAAGGAAACTTAACTTTCCGACACTAAGCCATTGCATCTCTTTAGGCCCCCAGTATAGAGTGCAGTCAGCGGTCATTACGTTGGCCAGCCTTGCTGCTGCAGTCTAAATGGCAGGGCTCCAAATTGGAATTTGTTGACCAGGAACAAAAAGCAGCTCCTGGGTATCGGCCCTCCTCCTTTAGGCAGGAGCTATTTTTGGGGAACAAGGGGCTAGTAAATAGCACAAAACAAATCTAACTTGTGTGCAAAATGCAAACTCTAACTTTGTGCCTATTGCCTATTATCCAATATGCTTTAAAAGTGAGTTAGGTGTGCCCTTTATTTTCTTTTATATGATATGGCATTTATAACGCGCCTGTATACAAGTGTTTGACATTCCCAGCACCTACACAGTTAATATCAGATAGCTATGCTTGTATGGCTCCACTTGCCTGGGTAGTCTTAAGTAGCTCCTGGTAGCTCTTGGTTTTAAGGTAACCAGGTTTCCCTTGGTTATAACCAGGAGCTAAATAGCTCCCAGCAAATTTGAACCCTGGAATGGTGTGGTACCAGCCAATAATGTATACCTTAAGTTTCCCTCTATTTACTGTTATGACTGTTTGCTCTCAAAACTCCTGTACATGCACTGTGATAACTCCGGGTCTGGGCGCTATACAAATGAACAAATACAATGCTGCCTTTTCTTGCTGCAACTAGAACGTTGGTGGAAACGCTGGATGTTGATAATCGAATATAGGAATCGCAGCACAAGGACCTTGTCAATTCGTATCTGGATCTAGTGTGGGGGTGAGCGGCCAATCGGTATGGTTCTAGCCTGTGGGAGGCTGGCGTTGACTGCTCAAGTCGGGGAGGCTCCCATTTTCTGTGAATCTAGTTCTGTCCCATAATCTATATTTACAAATGTGGGGTCTAATCAATATATTGAGTGGCGAGGCTACTGCAGGTATTGTTGCAGTGGCCATTGAGCTGTTGATGCCTTTGCTCGCTGTGTGCAGCCGACCATGGCGCAGCCTGCACGATGTATTCATTAAAAATAAATCCCGGCAGCCATTTTCCTCAGTTAATCTCAGCTGTTTCCAGGGAGAAAGGGGACGTTTACGTCTGTTTCCAGGCAGAACATTCCCTGCCAAGGCAGAGGCACAAACTGGATCCGGGCAGAACGCGTCAGATAAGAGATGCTTGGACCCCCCTGGGGGAGAACATGGGGTATGGAAACCTAGGGAGGGGTGGGGGGGTGCGTCTGAAGAGCAATAGCCGGATCGGAAACATGGTGAATTACGTCTTGTTTACATGCTTGCAAAAACCCCCACAGAAGCTCCAAGCTCAACCGCCAGGCCGTGTTTAGCGGGGGTGGTGGGGAACATGGATGCTGAAGCGGGAAGGCACGCACCTTTCCCATTTCTTGATGTGGACGAGTTGCGTTATTTGCTTTTTCGGCGTACCTGATGATAATTACCCCGTTCTAGTTTGGGGGCGGTTGGAGCAGCGATCAGGGCTGGAGCGCGTCTTAACTAAAAGCACATACTGAGGACGGGAGGACCTGTGAACTCTGAACTGCTGGTAATTTATCCAGTTACATTTGCTCCCCCGGTGAGTGCTCTGTGTAGAATGACGAAGCCAAACTAAAGCTCATCCTACGCCAGTGAAACCCGACCAGAACGTGCGTGCTGTCGTCACTTGCGCCATTTCACCACCATCCTTATCCCGTTACCCACCTTGTAACGGGGCCCTTGAAGGACTATCCTAATTATATGTATGATGTACGCCGCGCATCTGGCTGTCCTAGTCCCTGCTTGTGAGCATTTGCAGTTCTGCCTTGAAGGCCGCTTGGAGCGCATGCCTTCCGCCCCGAGGAAGGGTGAGGGCCAGGAATGCTGCTCAGTTACTCACTGTCGCGTCTCTCAACACCTGTCTCCTGGATGAGTACAGAGAAGAGACAGTTGGATGCCCTCCTCGAACTGCAGCCAACCCTGTGGTGACCTGGGTGGGGATTGGCAGGTGGGGAGGGGAAAGCGGGGGAGGGGGGTTTATGCAGCTTTTCCCAGATGAATTGCGGAACCAATTAAAGTTCCCAATGTCATCACCTTTTCCTTAAAAGTACTGATGAGGAACATCAAATGGAGACGAGTTGGCGTGAGCAGGAAAGGATCTCTTATTTGTAAACTAACTACACCCTGCAAAACAACTAACCACGTATGTAGCCACTCTACACAAGAACACAAACAAAACTGGGCACACCCCTTGCACAAACTGCCTCCACACACATCTGTAAATCAGAAAAACCATGCATACTGACCCAAAAAAAGATAAGTACTGGACAAGACCAAGAATTGACATTTCCTCCCCTCGTGTTAGCTTTCATGCAGACGTGTTACTTTGTTATTTTTACTTTTAAAAGCAGAGGTCAAAGTGAGAGGGAACTAAAGGTTACGACGTTCCATTACGTCTCAGGGCTTTGTGACCTGGAGTAGCATTGCAGGATGGTAGGAAAGGCCACTTTATTTTTTATTAACAGCTCCCCTACTGGGCACTTGAACCTATGCTCTGTGTTATCAATCCTGTGTCAAAAGTCCTGGCTAAGCTTTGTTTATTTAAATTAACAGCTTGCGAATGAAGCCCATTCCCAGGCAGCCACGCAGCAATCTGGGAATTGTGGTAGATGCAGGGGAGCGTGTGTAGGCACAGAGGTGTTTACATGTGATGGGAGGGGCGCATCAGTGGCTCTAGTCGTGGGCATGTCTCGTCAGAATTGCGAATAGTGGGTGAAGGGGAGGCTACATAAAGCTGCATGTTGTGGGGGCAATGACACACTCATCTTGTCTTTTTAAATGTATATTCTTTCAAAACGTTTTCTTTAGTCTTGCGATAACTTTTGTATTTCACAGCTTGTTGGGGTGGAGGAAAGGAAGGAACAAGTTGGAGGGTTTGAATTGAGGGGGTGGGGGTTGTGACTGTGAATATGGGGGATTGAAAGGAGCAGAAAAAGGGGTGGGGCATACAAGGGGGCGGGGCAGAGAAAGATTGTTCCACTACTTTTATTTGTACACTTCGACCACTGTCTAAAAGCAGTTGTTTCTGTAAAATGAAGGCAAGCTGGATCAGTACTTGCGATAGACCATCCACTGCCTATGTTGTTTCTGGGTGCATAGTGGTGCCCATAAGCAGGGCAATGTCAAAGTTCTGAATGTTCCGGTGTCCCCTTGCTGCCCACGGCTATAGCAAGGCACCGGACATACGCTCCAGATTGTACTGCACGCAGTACTTCTTCCTCTGAAACTTGTTGTTGAGGAATCTCAACCGTCCCTAAGGAATTTGGCTCGAGTGCGGTCATCGGGAAACTGCCCATGGTTGAAACTGCTGCGTCATTCTCCTCCCCGGCTAGGACTACCCCGAACTCTGCCTGTGACAGAAATGGAACAATTAGTACATGGTAAAAGCAAAAAAAAAGCAAAACATTACCTCGAAACGTACACCTTGAAATCAGCTGAAACAAAAGTTACATAGCTGCACATCCCGATCAGGTTGATCTCTCTAAGGTTAAATGCTACCTACGCTGATGTTGATAAAAAACTGAAAATGTAATAGCTGATGGAGACAGTAACCACCATCAACAACATTACCTAGTGACTTACGACCTCGAGATCCGCTGAAAACAGAGTTAATGACTGTACATAATGTTTGCGATTGATCTGATATTCAGGTCCAAGGAAACCTACCAACTACCTCACCCCTGTTGGATCCTGCCTGTCCCAAAATAGCCAGAAAGGTGAGGGCAGGTGGGACTTCAGGCGGGGGTTGTGGGAACTGGAAAGAGGCTGAGCTACCAATTCCCCTGCCTTATATCCCGTCCCCAGGCGCGCACTGGATGTGCAAGCCCTGGATGTGCAAGCCCTGGGGACGCCCCTTCCTCCAGGAGGAGGAAAGGTGAGCGTTACATGCACTGCGGAGGGAGCAGCCAGAGGCGCGGCACGCTATGCGGGCTGTCCCTCTAGCACCCCCTTCGGGGTCTGGGACATCACCAGAGTCGTTCATTCCTTGTCTTGTGCTGCAGAGAAAGGGTGCGTGGCCCACAAAGTGTTATTTGTTGTTGCAATTTTTGGTCTTAATACAGAAAAGAAACACAGCCACATTTCACATAAGAATTGCAATTAGATGGAAGGAATCCGGGGGAAAAGGCTAAAAAGAAAGAAGAAAGAAAAAAAAGAAAGGAAAAACTTCAACCCCTCAATTCTTACCCCTCAAAGCATCATGAAATAACTTATCTTCCCGCTTTCACTAGTGTTCTGCCAAACAGCAAATCACTCGAAATCCAATTCAAGAAATCCACCCCAAATATCTTCAAACAGTTTGCCTTTCTTCTGCAGTCGAAAAGCAAGCCTCGCAGTGTTGTGTTCTTATTGAAAGGCAAATGATCCATTTATTTTGGGGATTTACTTGTGCAGAGGTCTGAATTCCATGTTTGAAACCACAGGGCACGAGAGAGGCTAGTGTTGAAATTGTAGGAGAGGTAGACTGGTTGGTGTAATTTAGAGATGGAATTGTATGAGATTGCTGTGTTTATTTTTTATTTAGAGCCTGATGCATCCTTCTGTTTTATGTGTTGGGTAGTGCATATTCTGTGAATATGTATGAAAACGTGTATTCGAGAAACTATTGTGTGCCGGTGTCAGGGTAGATGATTGTGTAGTTAGGTGAACGTAAAAACTTGTTTTTGGGTGGTTTTAGGTTCCAGATGCCCTACAGTGATAGTGAGATCACTTATTTTAAACTGGAGAATACAAATATGTAGAAATAAGGGTGCAAATGTTGTCCCTTCGATTTGCTTGGAGTAAAGTCCAAAACACGATGTTACGTAGTGTCTGGATACAGCTGTAAAAGTATATTGAACAGAAGGGAAGAAGACCTGCTCCCAAAGCATGGCCTGCCATTATGCACAGTTTAGAAGTAGTGTCAAGCCGGTGTGACCTCTGCAACTACTTACCCAGAACATTTAAGTTAACCAGGTCTGCTTTTAAGCAGGCCCTATATCACAACTATAAAGACAGTGCAAGGATCTCAGGTGGGACAGGCAATTGTCTTCTCTCCATTTCTTTGCGTAGATGTCTGCATTGTGGAGTGCGTAGGCTTATTCATTTCTTGGCGCCTTCATTCCTTATTTGCTACTGATGTGACCACTTTCCACATTATTCCACATCTTCTGTTGACAATGCGTTGTGCAGTGTAAAGGTAAGAACGGGTGCACCCCTTTTGTATGTGCACACTCAGCATTTCAACATTTTCCCATTGCCTAGCCGCCTATAGTTCGTTTTGTATGGATGGTCCCTAGTGAGGCAACATCAGGTTTGCCGCAGGCTGTGCCTCAGCGCTTCATGGTCTCTCTAGCCATCCCAAGCCACAGATTTGACATAGTTGGACACTAAAAGCTGTCCATAGAATAACAGCACATAGAGAAATGAGCCAATTGGATGGGGACTGGCCCTCGTTTGCTTTCAGTCAGAAAGTGTGACCCCCCCACCCCATGAAGAGTTGTTCCTTAGGGTCTTCTGGAGTATCATACGGGGCCAGTGCTTATCACTGCTTCTGAAACACAGCATGGGCAATATTTGCTGAATTCTGCGCTGCCTTACAGTGTAAAGGATTACTCATTCAAAAAGGGCACCCGCCCGTGTATGCGGCCACATTCTTAGCATTGGTTTCGCTGCTTGGGCTTCTGGGCTGTAGGGAGCTTACACACAGCGGTACTACATTGCCATCTTTCACATCCCTTTTGGTCGTCTCTGGGTATCCCTTTTGGTCGTCTCTGGGTATCCATTTTGGTCGTCTCTGGGTATCCCTTTTGGTCTCTGGGTAACCTTTCAGTCTCTTACCTCTGCAACAAGGCCAACGGGGTGCGCTCACTTACCATGCACGGCAAGACGTACTTCACTGTGTAGGGCCATCGAGATGACGTATTGGGATTCTCTCTTTCGAAAGGTGCCTTTTTTTGGCACTGGGGGCCGTCCTCCCCGTCTGTAGGTATGTGGCACTAGAATAGCAGCCAAAAGAGGAAGAAGCCTTGGTGAAAAGTAAACCCGGTTCCCTCTTCAGTCCTTGGTGCGCACTGGAAGGAATTCCTTGATGTTTATTCTGTGGCCTTTACAGCACAGCTCAGCAATGCTACTTTATGTTGTGTGCTCACGGAGGCCAAATATTATGACAGTGTTTGCATGAAGCATTCCTAGCATTCGCTAGCGCACTCTGAACACTGTAGTTGCTGCCCACCTCCCCTCAGCCCAGACATGTAATGTGAAACCATGCTCTTCCCAGGCACCCAATATTTTCTGGGGTAGTCGGAAAGCTATTCTGGGTATATTGTTCTTGCAGATAAATTGCTTTGACAGGGGGGATAATGCAGTACATGTGGGCGTTGTCTGCTTGTGGAGTTTGCTGCATCTACCCCTTGGGTCAACCTTACTCAGTAGGATGTCTTCTGTCCGGAAGTCACCAGTAGCCCAGATGTTTAACAGCGAATCCCTGTACTTTTATTTCCCTCACCCCCCCTTGCTCATGTGCCATTGTCTAATGGAAGGGTGAGCGTTCATGAAAAAGAAACATACTAACTATTCGCCCGTGGTGTCTCCAGTGCTCCAGATAAGGTTTGGAAGTGGGAGTATTTCACTCCCTATTTTTTAAAGTTGGGAGTAAAAGAATTTTTTAGGGAAGTAAAAATCCAAGTCCAATTCCCAATGACAGTATTTTAGAAAAACGTGTAGACATGTTTTAACTGAAAAACAGAAACATTTGTGTAATATTTATTTGCATCTAGTTATTCATACACGTTAAAAGATACATGTTTACTTCTTACAATCAGGCAGTAGTTTCTTCCTGTGATACTACGTGTTCTACTGGTCCAAACATATCCATGGAGCTGTGAGGGTGAAAACTGGGGCGCAGGATTCTACATGACTTTTTCCTGGCTTTTGCTGTTAGTATTTTGACTTCCTATATTTTTTTTTTTGGGCGAGTGTTTGCCAATTTTGTTGCAAGTAAGTGACTGATACACCCCTTATTTGTAGGGCTGGGTGTCTCCATCCAAATGAGTTCACCGAAAGCAAAAAACAGAGAAATGGGGCCAGTATTCTTTACCACTGTACTACACTGTGTGATTTTTATAAAGCACAACCCTAATGGGGAAACGTCGACCGTGATTGATGATGAATGCATCAAGGGGGTTAAAAGTAGGGTGCAGGGTAGCAGTGGGGCTCGGATGGGTGGAGGGGCTATTGTAGGTTTAAATGTTGTGGTGATATTTTCTTTGAAGAGAAGGGTCTTGGACCTTCCTGTAGGGTAGAGGGGGGGGGAGTCATGCCTTTTGTTAGTAACTGGTTTCCATGACGGGGGGCATAGCAAGACAAGGCATGTTTCCTATTTGCTTCCCACTCTTGAATTTCTTTGTTTCCAGTCTGGGGATGGCGTACATTCTGGTGGTGCGCTGCCCACACCAGAGAAAGCGTCTATCCAGTGTGACGAGTCTAAGGTATTCGTACTTTTCCACCATTAGGGAACCACCTTTTTTGAGGCTTGGCAGGTGCACCCGCTTAGCAAGAACCTCCCTAGGGGTCTGGGCAAGTGTGACCTCACTTGGAGTGTCTCCCCTCTAGGGAACAATGACTCCCATTCCCACCTATACCAGCCCGACT
The DNA here is from genome assembly GCF_040938575.1 of Ambystoma mexicanum. Taxonomy (NCBI): domain Eukaryota; kingdom Metazoa; phylum Chordata; class Amphibia; order Caudata; family Ambystomatidae; genus Ambystoma; species Ambystoma mexicanum. Next base: position 882,199,445 of record NC_090931.1, on the reverse strand, counting down.
GTCTGCTTACATGGGGCTGACTCCAATTGTCGATAATGTGGATTCATAACCATTGGCTTCAGGTAATGCTAGACAAAAGACAAACCATGAATGGAAATGACGCACCCCTTTTCCCACCAGACAATCTGTAAAAGGAACAAACCGGATATGGAAGAAGAGAGCGATACGCTGGGGAAACCCTCTGACGTATCCACGGCCTGGAGAGCCAGAGCGAAGTTAAGCAGCGGCGCTAACGTGAGTCTGTGGAATAGGAAAAGCCGAGCGAAGATGCAAGGAGCCTGACGGAGAGACCAATGTGGAAGCCACTGTACGCCTGAGGGCGAGCTGATACTCATAAATGGTGGCATTGCCATGGGTTAGCCGTGGCGGATCTGGGACCCAGTGAAGAATGCTGAAACTTTGGCGGTAGTGAGTAACAAAACCTATGTTTGGCAAACCTGTGCTGAGCACAGAAAGCACGGTACGCAGAGAACGAGCCCACAACGAAAGCGAGGAAACTGACATGACAAGAATTCATAGCGGATACATTCCAAAGCCAAGCCCAAAGGTACCAGGATGATTTTGAGAAGGGGAGACTACAGGGATCAAATGAACGCTATCAAATTGATTATCATGTTGAATATGAAAAGTTGAGAAAGCAAGAACCCGTATGTGGGGAGAACCCAGGAGCGTTGGAAAGGATAACTATTGCTAAACATTGGCACTCTGAGAAAAGACTGAGAAACCAAGCCAGTTAATTCAGAGGTTACCTTGTCAAGTTCAGACGCATTTAAAAGGAGAATATAACAAAAGGTCCCAGAAGGAGTGGCCTCATACAGCTGAAGAGGTGTGATGGGCCAACAGCCTCACAAAGGCAGCCATCTTCACCTTGTATCATAGGGGGCCAGGGTCTCACCTGAGCAGGCTGTCCGACTGGTGAAAAAATAGAGCGGGGTGGGGAGGGGGGGCAGAAGGAACAAGGGGAGGAAAAAAAAGGGGACAATGGAGAAGGGCAGACAGGGGAAAATGGTACCTGCTCAAAGGGCCTCCTCAGCTTCTCTGCCCTCAACCACATGCTCTGCACACCACCGTTAGCAGAGATATGAGGGGGTTGAGTCAAAAGGCTTCCCTAGCCAATAGCTTTACAGGAGGTCGTCAAGGCCTTACAGGAGAGCTAGATTGCTGCTAGCTCGAAACAAAGAATCACAGTGGAGGAACGAAACAATATAAATTTATTTAACAGGAAGACGTTTTTGAGTTTTTTTGTGCCATTGTGTGGCATATATACACACAAAAAATCTGCATTATAGTGAAATAATATACAGTAGTGACAATCTATTAAATGTGTTGTTAACTCTCACAACACATTACACAATGTCATAGTGAATTAATATACAGTAGTGACAGTCTATTAAATGTGTTGTTAATGTCATTGTGTAATGTGTTGTGAGAGTTAGCGACCTCCTGTAAAGCTATTGGCTAGGGAAGCCTTTTGACTCAACCCCCTCATATCTCTGCACTTCTCAACCCTCTCGAGTCAGGCCCCTTAAAAAAGAGGGTTCGCCCATTCTTTTTCCTTCCACCACCGTTAGCAACCAGAAAGAGCCAGGTCATCTCTCCACATTCGTAAATGGCTGTGGCTCCACCTCTAGAGCCTGCCCGCACCCACCCCATGATGAACACAACAGGGGAACTCATTTCTGGGCTGTTCCCAGTGCGTGGTGACATGAAGAGGGATAGGAATTAGAGGGGGTGGGCAAACAGAGGCAGGGGCAACAGATGCTGGTACTGGGGTGGGGGGCGGCAGAGTTCTCAGGAAGAGATGAAAGCGGCCAACCCCAGGCTGCAGATTACATTGACTGTAAAACTGGCAGATGTATGCCTGGCCTGGGAACAGGCTTAACAGGGGGAACTGGTTTCTGGAGGGAATGGAGTCCTTATGTTGGGAAGGAGCATGTCTGGAGTTCCAGAACCTCCCACAAATACCAAATACCACACAGTGCAGGGGACACAAAGTGGACTAGACCCACAATACTGTGTGTGTGTATATATATTTCTGAGGCTTGTGGAATCTGCTTAGATCACATGCTGTGCATAGGCCGACATCTAGTGGAAGCTGCGGAGTATTACAGTTTGTTTTTCGAAACTCGAAAATGGGCGTCGACACAGGCGTGCCAGTAATACTATCCCTAGTGTGACGTCCACTGTACCCAAGATCCCTCACGCGTCTGGGATCCTCAGATGGTTTTTTTCCGCCATACTGGTCGGAAGCATCTTGCGGAGTCCCCTGGCCTTAGCCATACTTTTGCTATTATATTGCAATTTAAAATTATTTATTGACATCCTTCCCCACCCCAACGTCGACCATCGATCTCGACGACGGCTGGAGAAGACATCGACCGTCGGCTGCTGCACGACGGATCTGGGCCTAGGAAGGCCGCTGGCCTCGGCCCGGGCCTAGTAGGCCGCTGGCCTCGGCCCTGCAAGTAGGGAGAGTGGGGGGTGGTACATACTCTTCACTCTTGGTATATAGGTACACCTTATATATTTCCTACACTTATCAGCCCGCTGCCTCAAGGTGCGTATGGAGGGTACCCCTTTCCAATTCTGCCCCAAGTGCAATCGCAAATACCCTTGGGTCGACAGGCACGCCACGTGCAATCTCTGCTTGCCGAGGGACCACCCCGAAGCGAACTGCAGAGCGTGTAGTAGGTTTAAACCTAAGACACTTAAGGACCGTTCGACAAAGCGTTGGGCCCACCACGCCAGGCAGGCAGCCATGGCAGCGGAGGGCGCCTTCAGCGATGGCAGCGACGCCGTACTTTCGGACGGCGAGGGCATTACGGCGTCGAAAGACTGCCGAGCGCAGGTCCCCGACCTCGGAAGGTTGCCCGGCAGGGTGGCTATGGGGAAGACCCCCGGCGACGCAAGCGCTACACCTACACACACTAAGCACACTAAGTCCAACCGAACCTCGACGACGTCGACTTCTCGGAAAGAGGCACGGATAGAACGGTCCGACTCGGTGTCCTCTGGGTGCTCTCGATCGAGATCGCCTCATGACGCAAGGCAATCATCCACTCTTGCCAAGAGTGCCTCGCTCCCTAGATTAACGGAAGTTCCGTCGTCGGAAGACGAAGACGACTTCCACCCCCAGGCCGCGCTCCAAGAGACCGAGAGCGCAGTTAACACCAGCGAGGCCATAGACAGGGTCATGTCAAGAATGTCTTCCTTAGCAGATTTTTATGACAAAAACCCAGAGCATTTCCTTTCGTATGACCCTCAAGGGGCCACACCCTCAGGCTCCTCTGATCCTATCCCCCTAAGTAAAAAGGCCCGGGTCGAAAGACCTGACCCCTTCGAGGTGCAGCCTTACTCTACTCCATACTCTACTCCTCACCTCAGATACCAAGGACAACCTTTCCCTGAAGGGGACCAGGAGTTTTCAATTATGGAGGAACAAACCGGGTCAGAATACTATGCGGAGGATAAGGACCTGGAGGAGGTAGAAGATGAGGAAATTTACAGAGTAGATTCCCCGGTAGAGAGCGAAGCCCCAGTTACCGACTCGCCAGTTGATAACCAACCCCTCCTTAATGAAGTTCTCGCTCGCGCAGCAGAACATTTTCACATCGACACCCACGGTGTACAGGAGGAAAGGGACTTCGCAGAAGAGTTGGTGGGAGAGAGGAGGCCGGTCGCTCAGACCATCCCTATCCTTAAATCCATCCAACGTAGAATAGATCCATCCCTGGTGAATCCTAACCTCACCAGAGCCGTCAACCCCAGAGTCGAAAAACTTTTTCGGGCAGCCCAGTCTGACCCTCTTTATATAAGAGGTCATCTTAAACCAGACTCCCTAGTGGTCACCAACACTCGGAAGAGGGCTGGGACACCCTTATCGTCGTCAGAAGCTCCTCCCGACAAGGAGAGCAAAAGACTGTACGGGTTTGGCAGGAAGGTAGCCTCAACGTCCGCCTACCAAGCAAGGATTGCTAACTCCACCACCCTGTTGGCAAGTTACAACTGCCATCAATGGGAAGAGGTCGCGGCGCTCATAGCCTCTGCTTCTGAACCGTTAAAGGGCCAGTTGGCTCGGATCTCGGCAGAAGGGAGAGCCGTGTCTGGTTGCATTTTAAAAGCAACTTTCGACGCTGCAGACAACGCAGGAAGATTGATAGCAGAAGGTACTATTATCAAGAGACATGCGTGGTTGCGGCAGTCGGGGTTCAAGACAGAAACACAGGCGTCATTAATAGACAAGCCGGTGGAACCCGATCTATTGTTTGGGAAAGCGGTCGAAGACGCACTTAAAAATGCCAAGGACGAGTACGAGACTCTCAAATCCCTTGGCCAGCTTACCAACAAACCCCCGAACCAGAGGGGGAACAGTAATTTTCGTTGCCCACGCGGCCAAAATTCACAAAGAGGCAACTATGCCCAAGGACAGGGTACACAATGGAACAACAACCAGCAGTCTACCCGAAGTTACAGTAAAGGTAACAAGAGAGGTCGTGGAAGAGGCAGAGGCAGCCCCAACAAGGGAGGTGGCACGCCTCCGCCAAAGCAGTGACGCTCAGTTCAGGGTCCCTTCTCACGCAACCCCAGTAGGGGGACGCATTTCCAACTTCACCCAGGCTTGGGAAGGGATCACCTCAGACAGATGGGTGCTGTCAACAGTGCCCGCAGGATACTGTATAGAATTACTGCAGCGTCCCCGGAACCACCCTCCACGACAAAGAATACACTCCTTAGAACATCAGAAGATCTTTCTAGAGGAGATCGCCATTCTGCTAGAAAAGGACGCGATAGAACTCGTCCCAGGACACCAGGTAAACAAGGGTATCTATTCAACTTACTTCCTTGTGCCAAAGAAAGATTTGACAATGCGCCCAGTATTGGACTTACGGCCTGCCAACAAGTATGTCAAGCCCCAAAAATTCCGTATGACCACGCTACAAGAGGTAATCCCCCTCCTAAAAAAGGGGGATTACATGGCAACCTTGGATATGAAAGATGCTTATTTTCATATTTCCATGCTCCCAGCGCACAGAAAGTACTTGTGCTTCAAGGTGGACAGTCGCCACTACCAATTCAAGGTACTGCCCTTCGGGATAGCTTCAGCACCAAGGGTATTCACCAAGGTACTGGCGGTGGCAGCTGCACACCTACGCAGGGAGGCAATCCCAGTGTACCCTTATCTGGACGACTGGCTCATAACGGGGGAAACCCCAGGAATTTGCAGGTCAAACATTCAGAGGACTATCGACCTCCTCCACGAATTAGGCTTCTCTATCAACGAGAAGAAGTCAAGTCTGGTGCCAAACACCTCAAAACAGTTTCTAGGAGCAATCCTAGATACTCAGAAAGGGTTGACCTTCCCTTCGGAAGAGAGAATTCGGAATATACTACTGCAAATTCCACATTATCAGTCAGGTCAACAAATAACGGTACGCAAAGCAATGCGGTTACTGGGCATGATGGCGTCATGCATTTACCTGGTCCCCCACGCGCGTCTGCGCATGCGTCCCATGCAGGAATGGTCGGCGAAACAGTGGTCTCAGGCAAGTGGTCAGTGGGACGATCTAGTGGTCGTTTCGCCAACACTCGTACAGAGCTTACACTGGTGGACAAGAGAGAATCTCGCAAGGGGAAAACCCTTTTACGATCCCGAAGTACAAGCAGTGGTGACTACAGATGCATGCCTGACTGGGTGGGGAGCTCACCATCTCCACCACACAGCTCAGGGTCTCTGGTCTCACTCAGTAGCCAAGAACCACATCAACCTGCTAGAGCTTCTGGCAGTATTCCGAGCGCTTCGGGCGTTCGAGCCCCATCTGCTAAACTTGTCGGTGCAGATCCAGACGGACAGCACGACAGCCATGTTCTATCTGAACAAACAAGGAGGGACTCGTTCGCCAAATCTGTCCAAGCTTGCCCAGAAAATCTGGATATGGGCACTCAGACGGAACATCTTCCTGTCATCACAACATGTTCCAGGGGAGCTCAATTCCCTAGCGGATGCCCTAAGCAGAGACTCCCTCCCAAAAGAACACGAATGGGTCCTTCACAGAGATATCGTAGAAGATCTCTTCTCTCAGTGGGGTTTCCCCACTATAGACCTATTCGCCACAAGCGAAAACAAACAATGCCCAGGATTTGCATCCAGGTTCCCCCAGCCAGACTCCCAGGGGAACGCCCTGTGGATGAACTGGTCAGGGATGTTTGCGTACGCTTTTCCACCAACCCCTCTCATCAGAAAGGTGGTGTACAAGATGAACAAGGAATCAATGACGCTCATCCTAGTTGCTCCCATGTGGGCGAGACAACCATGGTTTCCACACCTACGCAGGATGGCGCTGTGCGAGCCCATCAAACTCCCAGCCTGGTACAACCTACTGTCCCAGCAACAAGGTCTAACAGTGCACCAGGAACCCAACTCAATGAACCTAGCAGCATGGCTCCTGAGGTCATAAAGTTTGGCCATCTCAATTTACCACAGAGGTGTATGGACATCCTAAAAGAATCCAGGAAACCAAACACAAGGCACTGTTACTTTGACAAGTGGAAAAGATTCGTTATTTGGTGCCAGAATAAACAAATCAACCCCATTGATTGCACTCCTTCCAACGTGGTAACATACATGCTCCACCTGCTGGATGCAGGGTTGGTTTTTAACTCTCTGAAAGTACACCTGGCAGCCCTCTCGGCTTACACCACATCCCATAACAAGGTATCGTGGTGGAAAGTACCAGTAGTTAAAGCCTTTATGGAAGGAGTAAAGAGACTTCACCCTCCTATTTCGAACCCACCGCCAGGATGGGACCTCAATGTGGTGCTAGCTAAGCTCATGGGGCCCCCTTTCGAACCCATGCATAAAAGTAGTCTCAAACACCTGGTTTACAAAACTGCCTTCTTAGTAGCCATTACCTCCATAAGAAGGGTCAGTGGAATTCAGGCTCTGTCAATGCAAGATCCTTTCTTTATTATCCACAAAGACAAACTGGTTTTACGCACACACCCTAGGTTCTCACCTAAAGTTATATCTAAATTCCATGTAAACCAGTCCATCGAGCTTCCGGCTTTCTTCCAGAACCCGCAAAGCTCGGCTGAGGTGAAACTACACACCCTTGATGTGCGTAGGGCGGTCCTCTACTATGTAAATAAGACCAGACCGCTAAGAAAAACAGATCAACTGTTTGTCTCCGTAGCTACAGGCAGAGAGGGGGATCGCGTCTCTAAAGGCGCGATCTCGAAGTGGATTATCAACTGTATACAGCTGTGTTACTCTCTTTCTGAAAGAACTCTGCCTTTTACGCCAAGGGCCCATTCTACTAGAGGCATTGGTGCCACTCTGGCTTTCATTGCAAATGTTCCCCTCGACACCATTTGCAAAGCAGCTACTTGGAGCTCCATTCACACTTTTACTCAGCATTACTGCATTGACACTCATTCCAAGACAGATACACAAGTGGGACAAGCGGTTCTAAGACACCTGTTTGCTCATGACCCTTCTCACATCCCACCTCCTTCTTCGGGTACTGCTCGCTAATCTATGCACAGCATGTGATCTAAGCAGATTCCACAAGCCTCAGAAGGGATACATTACTCACCGTAATCGTATTTCTGATGCTTGTATCTGCTTAGATTCACATGCGACCCACCCTTCCTCCCCTCCGAGAGAAGGCGCATGATTGCTTGTAGTCTTACCTTTCTGTCTATCTGCTTGGATTATCTGTACTCACGCTACTCCTCATGCTTCCTCATGTCAGAAAAAATACAATCTGAGGATCCCAGACGCGTGAGGGATCTTGGGTACAGTGGACGTCACACTAGGGATAGTATTACTGGCACGCCTGTGTCGACGCCCATTTTCGAGTTTCGAAAAACAAACTGTAATACTCCGCAGCTTCCACTAGATGTCGGCCTATGCACAGCATGTGAATCTAAGCAGATACAAGCATCAGAAATACGATTACGGTGAGTAATGTATCCCATATCTATCTCTACACACACAGTCCAGGAAAACTGGGTAAGCTGCGGTCAGTGTCCAGAAAATAAGTAACTACACAGAACAAAATACAAAAACAAGAGAACACGTAAGCACTTGGCAGAAATAAACCACAATCAGAGGAAATGCAGTCAGAGGTTGTCATAAACAGCACAGTCGCAGGCGAGTGGGTAGATTCATAGGCAGGGAAAAGAAATATATAGTCATATACAGTGCAAAATGGAAAATACATTTGGGAAAAATAAAAGTAACGCAATGCATTGGTAAAATGAAAACTCACAGTGAACTACAGTGGCATATGTGTGAAACGCAGTTAAAAGCGGTTAGAGGTCCACACTTGAAGACTGCCATTTCCACAGTAAGAGCAGAAATATTCTATATTGTGTCTAAAGGAACCTTCTACTTTGGAAACCCTGAAACAAAGCCTGGAGAAATACGGCTAAAGGGGAAGATACCCGAGTTAGTTATACATTTAGTGGTAGTGCTAGACAGGAGTAGCTCATTGGGCAGGACATATCATTTTGTAGAAGTTGACTATAGACAAGCACCTTAGTTAGTTTGGTTAGGAAGGGAACCTCTGCATAGTGTTAGGGTCAGATAGGCATGTTCTTTCTTTCAAGAAATAAAGATCACTAAAATGTCCTTGTTGCGTCTGAGTCCTTGTTCTGGTTCACCATCCAGCCATGACAACTGACTGCAAGGGTGTGCTGCATACCAACCTCTATCTTCTGTTTTGCTCCAGTCTTCCACTTCTTGAAGAGAGAACCTCTTAACAGCCAGCATTGCGGCTGCTGATGGTTTTGTGCTGTATGCCAGGCTACAGTCGGTTGTGCAACAGTGACCCTTTGTAACACAAAACCAACCTATTTCCGCTCAGGCCTTTCTCTTGTCACTAGGCATAAAATGAAATGGTGAACTTAAGGCTATGCAACTTGCAGTCTGCCATCCCATTGTTTTCTTTGGTATAACTTAGTGCACATGTTATCCCCTTTTACAGTTTCTGCACTGGGAAGCCAGGGGTTTACTAACCATGGCCCCAAAAGATCTGGTCCTAGCTAGGAAACCTCAAGCTCCAGATACATGGTCGGCATTCTTTAAATATGCAGTACATTTTCAGATCAAGGTAGTTGCTAGACTCCTCCAAGTAGGCTACCTCCTCCGATCAGTGTCTGCACTGCTCGGTTTGAATGTGCTCTTTGTAGTGATTCTCCTCACTTATGACCCCATAGCTCTCTCTATGTAGGGCTTTCAAGGTTTCCCCGTTCCTTGCGTCAGCTATCCAGTTGCATTTTTTTGGTTGGCTTTCTGGGACTTTGTTTTGCCTTTTCCATTTTAAATGTAGGTCTATAAATCACAGCATTTCAAGAAAAAAAATGGGACTGCATGGCTTTGTTAAGCATGGAATGGAGAAACGTGAATGGTCTCCCTAAGATATCTTTGCTTTTGCACTGAAGGGGCAAACATTGGCTTCAATTAATGTCACGCACGGCAATGCATGCTGGCAAACGATGTGTACACGCTGCATGCCGTGAATGTGACATTTTCGAAGAAATGGCCTTCACCGTTCTAGGGTGTTATTCTGCCTGGCCCCTCTTCAAGAAAGGAATAGTGGTTACCTTGTCGCCAACACTAGTGACTAGTGGGCATGTGTATGTGCTGCACACAGTGTGTGATGTTTGTTGTGACTCGCTGATTGCTGGCTATCATTTCGTCTCTGGCTCTGAATGCTAGGCCCTTAGCTGGGTGATCGATGCGGTCACTGAGGCAAACACTCCCATCATATTAATGACTGCTTGATCCATTGTGTGTTTGGATGGAGAGTTCATCCTGCGTGCAGACCTGGTGGAGCACCCAACACTACTCCACCCCCAACCTTTTCACAGACGGCGATGATGGAGCGGGTAGGAAGATTTCCTGCAAGCCCCACAAATTGCACAGGTTTCATGTTGCATACTTGCATGCGAAGAGTTCCTTGGCCTACTATGTGTTTTTTTTAACTTAGATTTGGTAACAGTAGTGAGCTAAGAAATTCATCCTTTATACGCCTTTGAGAATGCCTACATGACAAAAAAGTTAATGATAAAACACATTTTTAAAAAGTACAAAAATCAGAATTGGCCATGAGATTCTTGGGCACAGTGGAAAATTGCTCCTACGGTACCTTGTGCAATGGTGAGTATATTTCTGCGTGTCAGCCATCTTATGGGGCTCCCTGCACTGCTCATTGTCACATCTTTGCATCCCTTTGAAGAGGTTTGTTTCTGGTTCCCCAGAAAGAAAACCTATGGTTCCAAACCCTCCCCAACGCTTATAGCCAGCTACTTACCTGCAGAAGTTGATCTTCTGACACGAGAACCCGATGGGTTAGATGGCAAGGACTTCCTTCCTCTCCCTGGGCTCCCAGTACTGTTGCATTTCCATGTGTGTCGTGCGAATCCTGGCAAAATGATAGAACAGTCATCACTAAATCCCATGCTCCCTCACTGTATGTATGATTCTGTAAAATTGCTTACTTTTTCCCACGATATGCATTCCACACATCACTGCAAGGATGGTCAGTGTTGGGTTTCTGGCTCAGGATTATGTGAAAAAGTAACCCCCGCTTGTCCGGTATTTAATTCAATTTGGCCACATCTGCCTTGATCATTTTAATGCATTTGCCAGTTACCACTTCTAACTGCGAGGCTCTCGCAAAGGTATTCCATAGAGAGTGCACCCTGGTTGGAGAAGCAACTGGCACGCAGTGGAGTTTGGGGGCATGGTAACACTCGGGTGGATTCCCATTTAAATCAAAGTGATGATCCGACTCCTATAAAACATGAGGGTGATTTACAAGCACCTGCAGGTGCTCAGAATTTGCTACAGCGTTGGTTTGCTTTTTTTTACCATGTTCATTCTGCCATCACTCGACTTTTTAATTCGAAGTCAAGCTGATGGCACGCTGATCATGCCCCATGTCGTGGGACAATGCTCTCTAACCCTTTCATGGGTCACTACAATGTTCTGCCTATTTCCAGTGTGTCCTCTGACCAGCCTTGGGCTTGCTCTTAATTTGCTTCCATGGACTCGTGGGGAAACCTAGGCCGCATAGGAAACATTTGAGGGAAGAGTTCCGATTGATTCCTCCGTGTGTTCAATGATGTCTTCATCACAATGTTATTTCCTGGACAGCTGTAGTTACTTAGTGCGGGAGCCGCAGCAGGCAAAGAAGCTTTTTCCAATTATTCTCCATTTTTGTGCTTTCCACCCAGAAGAGAATCCTGTATGGTCTTCTCCTTGTCTTTTCAAAAGGGGCTGTGCTGATTTGGTTCCCAAAATGGACCTTGCGCTGCTGCAAGGGTGGTGCTTTATGGTCCAAAATGGACCTTGGACTGCTGCGAGGGTGGTACGATCCCCATTCCTGTACTGCAACATAGTGGCCCTCCTTTCTCCGCATTTCATAAAGCAAAGCTCAGACCTCACAGATCCCATATCATACAGCACTACGAATTGAGTTTTCTCATGATGCTGTAAACTCAAATCACCAGCAAACTGTTCTGTACAAACTATCTGAGCATTCCAATGAGGCTTGGTGGCCAGAGGAGGGGATTTCCACTGTATATATGCTTGCACAGGGGAACTGGAGAACATGGTATACCACAGCCTCAAGCCCAGGGATCGCATCTCTTCAGAACTGAAATCTCTACACTGGCTCTGAGTGGCTGCGACGATTAAGTTCAAAACCCTCTGCTTCGTCCACAAGACCTTCTGCGGTCTGGGGCCTCAATACCTTCAACTCGCTCTTCCTAAATATCTTCCTTCTCGAGCTCTTTACTCATCCGCCTCCAACTCCCTCAGGGAGTGTAGCTTCTCCAAGAAACGAGTTGGTGGTAGATCTTTCCTCGGCGAGTGCCTCCCTCTGGAACAGCCTCACTGCCTCCCTTAAACTTGAGGAGAACCATCTCCGGTTCAGGAAGCACCTCAAAACCTCTTTGCTTCTGCTTTTTCTCCTTCTCTCTCTCCTGCGGACTTCCTGGCTGAAACCGAAACTGCACTGGTTACCTGGCCAACCTCTGATCTCGGGTCCAGGTCCCCTCCATCACCAGTCAAACACCTGCACTGCCTTCCTGGCAACCCCCACACTTGGACTGTTTCTGTATCCCTACAGTCCCACTACCAGAACTTGACGCGTGTTGTCTGCACCTACCCTTGCTGCCTGCTGGCCGTACTGCACTGTCCTCTCCTTTCTCCCTCGCACTTCTCCTTCCCATGCACTTGCGCGATCTGAATGACACCTTGCCTAGTAGCATCGCTGTCTGTCTTCCCTCTGTTCCCCCTCCCTTGCCTCGTCGCGCCTTGGAACACTTGTGTATAGGCGCATTATAAATGCCATATCATATCATAATATATATTTATAGCAAGGCTATGCCTCTCACCAGGAAGATGATGTGGGCACATTCAGGTGGTTTTGCAAGGCCTTCCAGGTGGCATGGCTGGCCAATCACTGAGAAGGGTTTGACTCATAAGTATGTGGAAGTGCTCCAGGAGGGTTTGAAGATTATGGAGCCAATCATACCGAAGTATCTGCCAAAACGGCGGTGTAAAGCGGGTATAGTGGGTCGTTATAGGATTTGTCCTCAGATTGGTGTCAAGTCTCGACATGCCAGTTTGTCTCCCTCATACATGTTAGAAAAGATTTGCATTTCATATGTAATTTTCCCTCCAGTTGTGTACCTCCCCACTTTTTGCTGATGTTTAACATGTTTGAGCATTAGGCTAAATAGTCTGAGCCCAGCCTTCTGCTGAACTCCTCTGGGCTTTCGCTCAATTTTTATGGGGAAACTGACATGCCCTTAAGACAGTCAGTACTGGGAGACTTTGTTTCCCTTAGTCCTTTCCAATATTGCAACTTTTCTGAAACATGTGTACAATGTACCTTCCAGTACAGTGCACTTAGGTCTATTGGTCATTTCCAAAGGCCCTAGATACTCTCAAAGGATATTTTTAGGAGAAGTGCAGATGTACCTTGGACAGGGCTGGTGGCAGCTTATCATTTCATATGTTTATAACTCTTTCCTGCCAGGTAAACCGCGATTACCACATTTGGCACAAATAGGTGATCCGGTTCCAAAATGGCCATGCCATGAGGTTCTTTGTCCTGTCCTTTGGCCATCTTGCCTCTTCTCCTTCCCTAGGTCGAGCCGACCCGGGTCAGTCCTTATTTCGTCATGCATTCTTCCGTGAAACACCAAGCTTTCGTGGGCTTCTGCATGTCTTGTGTGTGTGCCTCCAGGATGTGGGCTGGGATGTCTGTTCCCAATATGCATCCTGGGTGCCAAAGAGTCTGGAGTGTTGTGAATGCCTGGGACCACTGTGGTCTGTGATTGGTCCATGTATGGTATGCCTGTATGTGAGCAGATCTCCCATTGGGTCCTCTTTGTTTTTTGGGCAAAGGCGATTCTGGATAAGAGAAGATCCCAAACACCCATACCATGTCGATCTCTGGAGTTCTCACTGAACGAAGGATATGATCCAAGTATCCTGAAACTAAGAAGCCGAGTCGAGAAACCGCTGGTAGGTTTGGCACTGTGAGCCCGCTGTAGTCCCATGGGACCCCTCTGCATCTGGTCGTCCTAGAAGGTCTGTGAAGACGCTTTGACCCATTAAAATAGTGTGACCATCTATTCTCGGCACCTTCATCAAACCCTGCAAGTAAGCCGTCTCTGAAGTGTCCATTGGCCAACCAGTGGGCTGACCAGCTTACGCAGACTCTTTGCCTTGATACCGCCACCGTTTCGAGGAGGCCCTTTGAACTTGGTATATCGCTAGCTCTGTGTTCAAGGCACCCTCATACTGAATTTCGTACACTTGGCTTTCTCGGGTCTGATGTGAAGCGAGTGCGCCAGAACCGGAGAATATGCAGTTACCGTGTTGCCCAGCTGTGGTGATGAACTTTGCAGGTTCACTGCATTTGTGCCCTACTTGCTCCTGAAGCCTGCTGCAGTTAAACTGGCCTGATCCATCCACAATGAGCGGCAAAATCGCCACTGTCCCGTTTGATCTTCGCCGCTGAAAGCCGCAGAGCCGCCAAATTGCTGCATCCTGCAACCAAAGTGGACTTTACTGCTGAAGTTTGGTCCGGAGTGCGCTGGGGGTCGGTGAGTAACCGCAACCCTAATCGGTGGCCCCTAGCGCCTCCATCCATTTTTACGCACGAGGGGCCCCTGAGGGCCCCCCTCCTTTCCACTGCTAGTGCGAACTATTCCCAACTCTTGGAATCGACTCTGCCCTCAAGTGGAGGCCCTCCTCGAATAGTGGTAACCTATTCTTCATTACCTCACCCACCTTCCTGAGCTGCTACAGACCCTTGAAGAGACCCCGTTTTGCCCATTTGAACTACTGCGTGCGCCAGCACTGCAAGTGCATTTGAGCATTAGGCTCCACTCTTCTTAGGGATTGGACTGCCTCTTATTTAGGAGTGTGTTGGATGTAGAAGGGGCTAAAGACTATTTGCACTGCCTGTTTCCTCCCCCTTTAGGTTGTGGACCCATTTCGTGCATTAACCCTTTAGACCCCATTGGTCTTGTATGTATGTATTTAGATAGGATTGTGTTGGCTTAATAAGTATTGCTGTGATTTGATTTGTGTGTTGAAACTCAAGTATGAAGTACTGAAGTATGTGCACCAATACAAGTAACATACTACAAAGGCCTTGAAATAAATGTATTTGTATTTTTAATATAGCTACACCTGACAGTGAATTGTAAGTGCCCTTTACTCTGTGTGCTCATTGAGGTCTTTCAGCCGCCCTCACCCCTCCTGAGACCTAGTCTTGCCCACCGCCAAACTACCTTGATTGGTCTGGCTTGTCCAGAATGTTACCCTGTTCCAAGAAACTAGGCTGGCCTCCGGAACCTCTGCCCACTAGGTCAGAGTTCAGAAATCCATTTTAACAGTACATATTATGCTAAACCTTGTGCAATGCTTTGTGTAAACAAAGGAGGGCTTCATAGAGGGATCTGGAAAAACAAGCCCCATTTGCCTTTTTTTTCATTCTGCTAGAAATGCCCTATATACGTTAAACCTCTCAAGCCAATTCCAGCCCCACCAAACATCTTTGAAGCGAGCAGAGTTTTAATTGCTGGGTTATTTTCAGCTCATTGGTAAAGCCTGGGGGAGTCTAGTCAGCAGGACACCAACAGCTACCAGGAGCTAATCTTGGATCCCCAATTCAACAGGTGCCAAACAAATAAACCTATCTGGTATTCACTGTATGTCAGGGAATGAGTACAACATGTCTAGTAGGCAACGTCTAGAAGACACTTGAAACGCAGTGATCATAGTTATAGTTTGCATCACATGTGGAAGTTCGATTTGTGTTACACTATGTATTGGCACGTCATTCTGTGAGAAGCGGCATCAAAGACAAAAGGGTAGAGGCTGAGGCAAAAATGGTCTGGCAGTAAAGAAGCATCCACAGAGATCGATGCAGAAACAGGTATAGACATAAAGATATGCAATGACTAAATGAGGGGCAGCTGCAAGATGAAAGAACTGGCAGAAAAGAAATGTATAAATGATTTCAAATGTAAAGCAGAAATAAGAGTGAAACGATGTAAAGCCAACAATGCAAGAGACTGTGGGCACTCAACAGAAACAGAATGCAATAGAGGGATAGGGTGCATGCCACAGTTTGGGAAAATGCACGTTTGACTGTCCTTCAAGAACTCCATAGTGGTTTTTCTGATGTGTGTGCAATGCTCAATGTTAAATCACTATCCAAATGTAGGATTTTTCTCAGAATTCTTTTAAACTTGTGCACTCCATTTTAAAGCTCTCCATTAAACATACACCATCCTGAGAATCATTCCCGTCTTTAATAGATTGACACGCAGGAGCTGCTTCTGCTCGATAAATTTAAATGTTGACACCTGGAGTTTGACTACTCTTGCAGGGCTTGCAAAATCTACTAGCCCACTTGCATTGGCGAGGAGATTCTATGAAGGACGAGTACCATTTGCATGGTACAAGACCTTGCTGGCAACTTTCTGGAGGTTGAAAATGTTTATTTGACTTTTACTTCAAACAAACTTTATTTGCAGTAAATGGCAAATAACAGTTTTGCTGTGCATGACTGGCATTTCAGTGGCAGCATTGTGCAACATATGAAGTGTGCCTATGGTGATGGGCACCATTTTGCAGAGAAGACTGGTAAAAAATGTCTCCATTCAACATTGGGTGAGTGCATTTCTCTTAGGTCGAGTATGTAAGCAAAGGATCCTGCCCTGCAGGCCCAGTGAGGTGATTAAGAATTTACAAGGCTAATCTTTGCAGCAGGCACCCAGAGGAATGTGTTCCCCAAAGATGCATGCTCTTTTTAGTCTATGTAATCGGTCGAATTAAAGTGCAGCAAAACTAAAGTTTTATCATTTATTTTAAAATACAAACTATATTGTTTTCCTACTTTAAAAAAAAGTCAAATTTACCAGCGAGAACGGTTTATTGGACCCTGTTGATTTTCAAGTAAACTCTCGAGCTCTGGATTACAGACTGCAAACAGCCAGCCATTAGATGGGAGATCTCTGCCATAGTAACTGCAGGGGCAAAAATTCAAATGGCAAGCTACTAGCCTGATCTAAAACAGTCACTCGCCACCTCAAATCTTTACATACACACAGCAAACAATTTCTTACTCGCCCTGAGTCAAATATT
The DNA here is from genome assembly GCF_040938575.1 of Ambystoma mexicanum. Classification (NCBI taxonomy): domain Eukaryota; kingdom Metazoa; phylum Chordata; class Amphibia; order Caudata; family Ambystomatidae; genus Ambystoma; species Ambystoma mexicanum. The sequence goes on along the minus strand of NC_090931.1, from coordinate 882,182,764 downwards.
ACTAGTTAATTGCTTGCGGTGAGTGCACATTTTTCACCCTGGTAACTGTCAGCCATAATTCCTGTCTTTAGTCTCAGGCTGGGCATGCAACCCCCTCCCTAATGTGTATAAACTTTTTTTCGTGTTTAGTTCTTTCCTTTCATTTGTGTACATTTCCAGAGTGTCTGTAAATAGGGTTTGCTTAATTATTCAATATTGCATTTTTTTATAGCCTATGGGCTATAAACTCTGTCCTCTACATTCCTTTACACGATGGGCTATATTTTGTAGTGTGTTAGAACTGTCTGTTGTGATAATAATAAATTAGATATTTGCATACAACCTTGACTGGACTTTCCCTTTTATCATTGGTTAACAATAATTGTACTTTCACTGTGTTGCAACTAACCATCGATCCATGACCTTTTCGGAGATGAGCCTGCTGTTCTGTCCACGTTACCAAAATTGGACAAGGAGATTTATGATTTGCTTGTGTTTCCAATCTATCTGGATCCCTTCGGGTGTACTAGAGGTGTGGGGCTGATTGATGGTTTAGAAACAGATATTAATATCTGGCCCACTGGTCCCCTGGAAGGGACTGTCCAGTCAAGGTTGTATACAAATATCTACTTTATTATTATTCAACAGACAGTTCTAGCGCACTACAAAATACAACCCACCCTGTAAAGGAATGCAGAGGACAGACAGTTTCAAGAAGGAAACGGGATGCACTCTGAATACTGACAGGGGGGTAGTTGGTAAAGTAATTAATCACAGGTAGTTCAAGGGTGCTTGGTTTCAACAAAAAGGGAACAATGGGTCGTAAAATGACACTAGGGTCCATGAGAGAAGGACCAGGGGACAGAACCACAATTTACTTTATGCTTGTAGAAGTTCTTGGTGCTTGATGTTGTAGAGTCTGTTTCAGGGCGCTATGCATCTTCTGCGACTGAGTTAAAGATGAGCTATCACGGCGGGCATCGGGCGGCAGGTAGTTCAGCGAGCAAGGCTGGATGGATGGATGGATGGGTGGCTGCAGGCTGGCCTACACAGCGGCTCGGACTCAGGAATCGTCTCAGTGCTGGTTGGCAGGTCTGAAGCACTGGTCGAGGTGTCTCAAACAAGATTAGCGACTATGGTGTGACAACAGTCAGCAGTGCAGTAGGATGCAGCTCGAGGGGCTCGACTGGCTCGAAAATTTCCTTTAAGGCGGATGCTGGTAGATGCACTCCTCCTAGCTTCTTCACTGGGCTTGTGTCTTCCTTTAATGTGGATGGCCCAATGCTGGGGAGTGTTGCAGATAACAGCCTTGTTCTTGGTTTGGTTCAGAGACTCTCTGGCACTTCCCACCTAGGAAGCTTGCTGCAGAGCCTAGTAGGCCATGCTGTGTGCTGGCTGGGTACCGGCTTTAGAGCTGCTGGAGGGTCCTCTGGATTCAGGATCTCCCTCTGTTCCCTGGGAGATGTTTAGGGGAGGGACCTTGCTTCCCTCTTTGGAAATCCTGGCCTTCCTTCACTGGCAGAAGCTGTAAAGCAGACTGTACCTTCAGCAAGGGTCCAAATGAGTTGTTCTTGTTACTTGCGAAGGCTTCAGATGAACTGTCCAAAAGAGGGACTCTGCCCTCTTTTAAAGCCAAATGGGTGACAGCGATTGGTGTAGGCTAAGCCTACCTTAATGAACCAGTCCTGGATACCCACCAACAATCTCCTGTATGCATTAGGTCATAACCAGAGTGCTTTGCAACAGAAAAGGTAAAGGGGGGGGGATAAGTAATAAGTCTCAGCCATCTTCCCATCTGTTGCGGATCAAAGGGGGTCCCTGGTTAATTGATCTCTCTGGTTCCTGATTAAAGCGGCAGGTCTCCCTTGAAGCTGTGGCAAGAACGGGCTCTCTTTCTCCATCAAATCACATACTCCTACCCTCTTAATGGGGTCCTCCTGCAGAGGTTGCCTACTGTAAACAAATGTACCAGACATGACAGTCCACTGCCCTTGATACTTTAGGGTGGGAGCTGGCTTCAGGTTGACACAGTGTACATGAAAGGGGTGTTGGGGTTTTCTGTCTCCTTTTGTTTTAGCCTCTGCAGCCAGGGCCCATGTGGGCCTGTTTGAAGTATACTCTATTAGTATGCTAAATATGTTAATTGCTGCCACCATTTGCAGAGGGTAAACAAACGGACAGCGCGGATCCATGGAGCGTTTGATAGTTAATTAGGCTGACCATGGCAGGAGGAAGGTTTTGGGCCTTCCCCTTCTGAGATGCATTGTGTACTCCACCTCCCGGATCCCAACTAAATATGATGGGGAGGACTGCACCTGTAGGCTGCGTACACAGGTCTGTGTGTGTCGTGCAGTGAGCATAGGGAAACTTTTGCAGGTTAGCCCCACACATTATCCAGAGGTTGCTCTACCATCATTCCATCTCATATACGATTTCAAAAAAGCCCAGGCAAGCGCACAACCACCATGCGGATGGTCGAATTCCTCACAATGAGTATGTCTAGAAGGCCATAAAAGCATAATGGGTCATATGTATTATGGTTTGCACATTGTGGAAGTAGAATTTCTGGCACGCTGTGTACTGAGTCCTTGTTTCCCATTCATAGCTCCCGCTTAATGCATTATGCACGATACCAAAGAGCTGATTTCATGCCTTGCTCATGTATTTATTTCCACCATTGCCCTGCAAGATTGAACATCCTAATGGGTAAAAAATGACTGTGTAGGATGAATCAAGACTAGCTTTCATTAAAAGAACAGCCTGTCACTGGTGACAAACTTGCTCTGGGGTCCCAGGCACAGCTCCACAATACCCTGCATGTATTTCGCCAGTTTATAAAAATAAAGCTACCGCCGATCAGCGACATTCCTACACTTTAACATGCTAGTGTATAGTATGGCAGAGAGTGACATATGTTGTCCTGCCATTCTGAAGGCAGGGCGCAAAATGTGCATTCTCCACTAGCCTTTTCTAGTGATAACTGACTCTTGGCGAGTAAGAAATGGTGTGCTGTCTGTATGGCATTAAGGTGGCAAGTGACTTTTTATGGCTAGTAGCTTGCAACTTCAATTTGTACCCATGATAAAGGATTGCTGGGCATGATTCTCAACAGTTCCCAATTCTCCTTCCAATTAGTTTGCCCCCCTATGTACCAAAGGGCGTCATGGGGTGATGCTGAATGAGCAGAGTCTTCCATGGGCAAGGACTAAATGTGTTGGTGATAAATACCCTCTGCAACTCATCCACTCACCCAACCCCCTCAAACCCAACACACACACAGCATGCCACTGGCCACTGCAGCCCTCACTGTGCCCCCCAGCACCCAGGCACACTGAGGAAAACGCAGGATATCACTTTGACAATGTTGCAGTATGAATTTTCGGTGCTTTTTGAAATCTGAGGATGAACATTAACTCTTATTTTGCCTTTACGCATAACAAAAACATAGGGGTTGCGCACGATTTCACTCAGTGTTAAGGCACAGCTCCTCGCAAATGTAGAAATGCTGCTTTATCTATGTGGGTGCCTACTTCTATATCGAAACTCCAAGTATGCGGTATCCAGACTGCTGCTGAGCCTCAAAATAGATGAACACATCACCCCAGCCCTGAAAACACTTTACTGGCTCCTTCCCTGCTAAAGGGAGTATCCGCTTTAAATCTCTGCAACACCCATCACGCTTAACACGACAGGAGCCCTGAATCCACCACAAGGGAATTAATTCACCGCCAACCACAGGGAGCGCTTCGATCCAGCAACAGTGCCTTAGTAACAATGCCTTAGCAACAGTGCCAAGTTTCAACCGGAAGCAGCACTCGGGATCTTCAAACCCTCAACCAGACTCTAGAAGTCCCCGTCGAAATCCCTCCACACACAAGGCGACCGTCTAACTTTCACTGGGTGTTGAACTGACACCAGAATGAGACGCCCACTCGCATTAATTTCGACCCCAGACCCTGTCCCTAAACTACATGAACATAGCGCAAGCCTACTACACACTGATCTCTGACAATGGACTATTAGAGAATTGCCTCAGTTGGGGCAGGCTCCACGTGACATTCATGGAATCACTTATATTAACCAGAAAGTGGTGCCTTATGGAATATAAATCAATAAAGCTCTATTTAATTTGCAGGACTCTGGTCAAAATGAGGAAGCAAGGAATCCGTGTCAATTGATCATATCATATATATAAAAACCATGTACTTTATTTTGATTTATGCATACTCTTTAAAACTCCCATGCACAACAATTTCTAAACATCACTTGAACAGTCTGGGTTCATCCTTCTAACATTTTCAAGATTCCCCAAGCTTCATAATACATATAGCAAATCTATTTGTCAATTTCATATACAATAGGTCGTCCTCTAATGAAGTGCAAAACTTGCGTGTGCAAAAAATGTAAACATTTAATCAAAATTGCTAATACATTCACTTTTTCAGGTAGGAAGACCTTTCTTATAGAATGATTTAAAATTTTTCTCTATAAAACTAAAAAATAGTTTCCATACGACATTTCAAGTAGGTAGGCATGTTAACTCAGTCTGTTTAAGTGATGTTTAGAAATGGTTGTGCATGTGATTTTTTAAAGAGTATGTATAATTCAAAATAAAGTACATGTTGTTTTATGATATGATTGACACTGATTCCTTGCTTGCTCATGTTGACCAGAGTCCTGCAAATTAAATAAAGATTTATTGATGCATGGTTAATTTAATAGATTCTTCCCCAGGTGCCTGCGAGGAAGGGGGATGTCCATCCTATGTTTTCTACCTAATGGAATCACGCCAACAAGCTATGCAAACATACAATGAACCTCTACGCACCCTCGAGCAAAGGACTATTGGGTCAAACCCCTCGCAACCTGAATGGCATTGAATCATTACCACTGCAAACATACAACATACTGCTCCGACTTTTGTCCTTGGCTGGTTCCCAATAATCTAACGCCTGGATGGTGCCCAGCACATTTATGAACTCTTATACTTTCTGGCCCTGCTTTTCTCCTTAACTGACTCGTATCTAAAAGCACCTCTGGCCTTACACTACACACTGACCTCCCACACGTGAACCTCATGCCTGTCGGTTACAACATGGGCATTCTTGGAGCTATGACTAAGCCATGGTCTTTCTGTCTCTCTGTCTCTCTGTGAGAAACTCTGATAGACTACTTGCTGGCAAAATGCTGAAAACAATACAATAATTGGCTGTTCTGTGTTGCTTGATCACGCCGCTTGAGTGAAGATTGTCCAGTCTGTGCTGGGCATTTGGGGCAACAATGAGTGCATAATTGCTTTTCCTCCATTTTAAGTATGTTGGGTTGGGGAAAAAAAAACACACAGCCGGTTTTGAAAAAATATTGGGGAATTCAAGAAATAAAATTCATGAAATGTGGATCAGACATCCACTGTCAAGTGTGTACCCCAAGTGCCCACACCAACACACATCTCTGTGATTTGCCAGGAGTTCAAGCTAGTTGGTGTTAAATGTAAGATTAGTTCTGCTTGCTGCTGAAGTAGCCATAAAACATGCAAGTTATAAACGGATATGTATTTGTGGGGCTAGGACTCCTGAATCACGGGTGCATGTGTTCTTCAGTGGCCATCTTTATCGCTCAATAAGGTCACGCTATTTGGACATCTTTCTGGGTCAGCGGGTCTGGTTGACGAAAGCCAAAAATAACCGCACTGCCCCAGGGTTTTAGAGATTTGGTAACCTAATGATATCAAAACTTCACAGTGTAGATTTGTGAACGTTATATTGAGGCGTCACGGCTGACTCGGCCTAATCAGTAGCAGTGCAGTAATTGGGGATCCCATGTTACACTTTGCCCCTCCATTTACGAACAGTGCTGGATAACCCATCGGTTGTAGGTTATGTTATATTGCATTTGTATAGTGCCTATTGCCATTGGTATTGCCTCGATGCGCCGTGGGGATGAACGCCCTTCAGACGACGGTGTTCCGGGATGTCAGATGTGAAGGATCGATTCTAAAATGTGTGTGCATTTTTAGCCAGCACGAAGGTAGGTAGGGGTGGCTAGGTCCCAGATAGCAGCCCATGGCAATCAGGTGAGAGGATAGGTGCTATGACAGACTGCTAGGGGAGTAAGAGTTGCATAGTGAATTAACTGAATCTGTAGTATTAATACCATTAACATTTCTGGAAAGCTTTGGTTGAGTGTTGTGCATTTATGCCATCTTTTTAATTTAAGATGTTATTTGTCTTCATACATCTAACGCGTGTCGTTTATGACAAGACTGTATCTAAACAATGAACTAATAAAAATGGATGTCTTCGTGGGTAGGGCTCAGTGGAAATAGTGCAGTTGTCTGGGATGAGGAAAAGCAGGTTAGGGGTCTGATGTTCTGGGTGGTGTGTGGAAGCCCTCCAGAGCCAGGTGGACATGACCCTTCTTCACAAGAGACCGACCCACTGCCTGCAGGCTACCGCTGGGAATGATAGCTGTATGCAGTGTTGGCCGTGACCGAGTAGATCTTGCAAACTGTTCATGTTTGGCACACGCAAGGCCGTTTATTTTTTGGTTACACGGATTCTGTCTACTAGAATGCGCCCTGAGGCGATTCAATAGACGGAGCACTGCTATACGGTTCGGTTCATGCGATCATTTTAACTGGGAGCCATGTGCTGATTACAGGCTTCCCATTGGCCTATGCGTTTGCTTTTTTTTAATACAAAATGTACAAAACGTTTGAGAGCTTTCATTGACGGTCCGTTTTGTTACCCAGTTCGTGCGTGTATATGGTTGTAGGCGACTCCCTCTGTTGGCGTTCTGATATTGGAGGGCAGCCTGGCTCTGGCAGCGGGTCTTCTGCTTTCTGAGCTCCCCACGGATGGGCTTAGTCCCTGGTGATGAGCGTGGGAGAGGTTGCTCAGGCCAGAGGAAGCCCCGCTCGCCTCGAGGGATCCTGCCGCCGAGCTCAAGGAGGCCCTCCTCACTGCCCCTAAGGCGCATCCTGGGGGAGGGGATCGCAGCTGAAAGCGCTGCACACTGATGCAATGTGCAGTTTTATCATACTGGCATCCGTTGCCTTGGCAGCGGCTGCTTGCCTGGGAGCTGGCGAGAGCAGGAAATAAGCGGAGGCTGAGAGCAGATTTACTTATCTGTTTCCCAGACCACGTTAGGGTCACTCGTTCACATCGGTACCCGTGCGGCTTGTCACATTGTGGTGGTCTCACACGGAAATCGTTCTTTGCTACGCCCAGGGGGTGGAGGCAGGGGAGGACTTACGCTGTGGTGCTTACTTCACACAGCGCTCCCAAGTAAGTGATCACTCTGTTTTGCTCCCTCATAAGGTAGGCGGAGGGATTCACGCTATCTTGTTCCTGTACAAGGTGAGGTGGGAGAGGCAGCCATGACTTTTCCCCCTGAGCATTCTAGGACTTGTTGCCCTGGACTTATCCTTCGAAAAACGCGACCCGAATGACATCTGAACGAAATGGGTCATGTTGGCATATGTTCGGGTGTTCACATGTGGGCTTCCTACAAGGGGGCTTTCATTGTGGAACTCCCACATGTGGGGTTCCCTTGTCTGGCTTCCATATGTGTGGGGCACATTGTGATATTTCGACGTGGTGTGGCCCATTTTATGGATCCCACGTAGTTAGACATGATAGTGCTGGCTCATGGGGATCAAGCCAGCACTTTAACTGGCACCCAGAATCGAGGGGGCTGGGGGGAGCTCTCTGGAAGGCATGGCCTAACAGGCACCCGGCAGTGTGACAAATCAACTTCCGGGGCACCAGTGGTCCAGGAATGAATATCGGTTTCTAAACCAATAATCAGCGCCACACCGCTAGTACACCAGAAGTGATCCTAGCAGATTGGAAACACAAGCAAATTATAAACCACCTTGTCGAATTTTGGTAACGTGGACAGAACGGCAGGCTTACCTCAGCAAGGTCGTGGATTAGTTGGAACACAGCGAAAATAGAATTACACAATGATAAAAGGGACTGTCCAGTCAAGGTTGTATAAAAATATCTACTTTATTATTATCAAATAGACAGTTCTAGCACACTACGAAATACAACCCACCCTGTTAAGGAATGCAGATGACAGACTATTTCAAGAAGGAAAAGGGATGCACTCTGGATACTGACAGGAGGGTAGTTGGTAAAGTAATTAATCGCAGTAGTTCATGGATACTTTGTTTCAATACAAAGGGAGCAATAGGTTGTAAAATGTCAATAGGGGGCTTCGAAGAAGGACCAGGGGGACAGAACCACAAAGTACCTTGTGCTTGCAGTAGTTTTTGCAGCTCCTGCAACAGAGTTGAAGATGGTAGACGGCTGAGGGTATTAGGCGGCAGGCAGTTCAGCGAGGCTGGATGGATGGCTGCAGGCTGGCCTACACAGCGGCTCAGGAATCTTCTCAGTGCTGGTTGGCGGGTCTGAAGCACTGGTCGAGGCGTCTCGACGACTTGAGCGACTGCGGTGTGACAACAGGCAGCAGTGCAGTTGATTGCAGCTTGAGGGGCTTGGTTGCCTCAAAAAATTCCTTAAAAGTTGATGCTGATTGATGCTTGTCAGTGCACTCCGCCTAGCTTCTTCTCTGGGCTTTTGTCCTTTAAAGCGGGTGGCCCAAAGGTGATAAGAGTGTTGCAGGCAACAGCTATGGTTCAGAGGCTCTCTGGCACTTCTCACCTAGGAAGCTTGCTTGCAGAGCCTAGCAGGGCACGCTGTGTGCTGGCTGGGTACCGGTTCTGGATCTGCTGGAGGGTCCTCTGGATTCAGTATCTCTCTGTTCCCTGGGAAATGTTTAGCAGAGGGGTCTTGCTTCCCTCTTTGGAATCCTGGCCTTCCTTCACTGGCGGAAGCTGTAAGGTAGACTGTACTTTCAGCCAGGGTCCAAATGAGTCCTCTTTCTTATGAAGTCTTCAGATGACCTGCTAAGAGGGGCTAAGCCCTCTTTTAAAGCCAAATGGGCCCCAGAGACTAGTGCAGGCTAAGCCTTCCTTAATGAAGCAACCCTGGGTCCCCACCAACAGTCTTCTGTTATGCATGAGGTCATAACCAGAGTGCTTTGCAACAGTAAAGGTAAGGGAGTGACAACATGTACTACTAAGTCCCACCCATCTTCCAGTCTGTTGTGGATCAAAGTTCCTCTCTGGTTAATTGAGCTCTGTTGTTCCTGATCAAAGTGCAGGTCTCCCTTGAAGTCATGGCGAAAACTTTGTCTCCATCAAATCACATACTCATACCTTCCTGAATAAGGCCCCCCTGCGGGGATGACCACTGTAAACAGTGGTCCCAGACATGACATTCACTGCCCTTCCTACTAAGGGGCGGAACCGACCTCAAGTTGACAGATACATATCAAAAGGGTGTTGGGCATCCTGTCCTTTGTCAGTCTGCTTCAATTAACTCATCAGTGTGTGCTGCCACCACCAGGCGAGCAAAGGATAGGGCGGATCCATGGAGCCTTTGATATTTAAATAGGTTGGCCATGGCAGGAGGAAGGTGTTGTCCGCCTCCTCTTGCCGCTTTCATGTACTCCTGGCTGTTAGATTCCAACTGAACATGACTGGAGGACTGCACCTGTAGGCTGTGTCCACCCAGAGTACACCTGACTATGTGTTTGTTGTGCGGTGAGCATAGGAAAATGTGTGTGGATTAGCCCCACACATTTTTTTTGTGGTTGATCTCTCATCATTCAATTTCTTTAAAAAAAATATCAAAAAAGCCCAAGCGAGTGCATACCTGCCGTGTGGATGGTCGAATTCCTCACACTGGCTGTCCTGCTTCAGCTGGAAGACCGCTTCCCTGCATGCATTTCTTTCGTAGCGTCCATACTGCACTCACAATCTCTTGACTGAAATCCCACCAGGTCACTCTCATGGGGGATGGAGGGAGCCCAGACTGTGTCCCGTCTTGAGGACTGCTGGGGCTCCACCCTGGCTAGCACAGGCCCACTTAAAACTCTGAGGTTGTGTGACGTGAAAAGTCGTAATTTCCATGATTAGACTTCACAGAAACGGCCTATTGAAGTGGCTCGGGAGCCTGGAGGCAGGCTGCTGGGTGCTGCTTCAAAAAAACAGCAGTGACTGACCCTGAAGTTAAATCACATATGTGGAGTGTTTCAGACGTGAAATAGGCGACACCAAGACATTTCTTGAATGGACCTCTTGTAAAGTCCACCCTCTTGCAGGCAGAAGTTTGACAGAGTGCTCTTTGCTTCTGGATTAATGGGATATTTGGAGGCCATTGAGGCTGAAACATGTCTGGGGTTGTTTCTGCTGTCTTGCTTAGCAGATATGATGAGACCTGGCAATTTGGTCTGTACTGCCCTTTTTGGTGTGGGACAATGCTTGATTTGAGAATGATGTTTGCCCTTACGCATGTCAAGCTGAAACGCCATGGTCTGGAGGCTGTCGCAGATCAATGGCAGTGGGTTAGATGCCTTCCAAAACCTTCAACAATCACTTTTCTGTTTTTCACTTTTGCATCGCTCCAGAGTTTCTTCCCACCATTTCCACAAAGAAACTGCTTTTGCTAGGACAGGAAAGAAGCGCAAGTCAGAATAGGACAGAAAATAGTAAAGTTTCAGATGTGCTTTTTATAAAGTTATTTAACTATTTTGCAAATAATATTCCCATAAGGTATTGGTTAGTTGGGATTGCAGGAGCATGTATTGCAGGCGCCGGTAAGTGGGGCGGTCCTGAGACGGGTGCTCTGTGCGCATCTTCTGGGAGATTTGGCTTTGCGGGCTCTCCCTTGCCCCGGGCTCACTGAGACTGAAGATAACCAGAGCTTTTTCCAAAAAGACTTTAATTAACTGTTCTTGGAAAACTGGATCCAGCTGTGCGTTTTGCCTCCAACTGGTCTATCTGCCAAGGGGCTGTGGAGGGACGCCGAGGTTTCTGCGAGGGCATGCGTGCCTCGCCGAGCACAGCGATACATGTGCGGACAAGAGCAGCGGCACAAATAAGGCCCTCTGTAGATGGAGTGATGTCTCTAGTTCTCGCGTCCGAGGCCGTGGAGCTGCTCTTTGGAGTGATACAGGGCGCATTATTTCATGGCACAGCTGCAAACACCCTGTACGCTTTAGGAGACATCTTGAGGATTCCGAGCAGTGCAACCCTTGTACGTAACTGTTCTACGCGAAAAATGCAAATCTGCATTTCGAAACGGGCACAGTTTTCTGCATTCTCCAGGAGCGGTCCTTTGCAATTCCTCTACCGGCAGAAACATGTCCCAACCAAACATTTGAAGGAATTGATGTTTTGTTATGCGTTATTTGTAAAGTGCAATGTTCACCATTTCCATGGATTGTTGGCGCTGAAGGCACGTGCATCTCTCTCTCTCTCTCTCTCTCTCTCTCTCTCTCTCTCTCTCTCTCTCTCTCTCTCTCTCTCTCTCTCCCTCTCTCCCTCTCTCCCTCTCTCCCTCCCTCTCCCTCTCCCTCCCTCCCTCTCCCTCAAAATATCTCTGGTTAGGGTACAGCTTAATTGACTTTTTAAGGACATTGCAGGTAGATTAATACTCCTTAAGCCAGACGCCTACTTTTAATAGAAACGTGGAGTTTTCTTTAAAGTACATTTTGATTGGACACGGCTGATATTACAGAGCACAATTCATACATGGGTACATTAAGTAAAATTGAGGAGCCTAGTACACAGTTAATCCGTGGATACTGTACAGTAAGCGATATCCAAAGAAAAATAAGACAGCTGTAAAAATAAAACTCCCCAGGTAACGAAAATCAGCGCAGTCGTAGAAATAGATGGATTTTCACATTCTTCCATGTCTACCTATGTACATGGTGGACCCAGTTGCAGGATTTGTACCAGGAGTGCCGTGGGCGCATCACCCGGCCTCCGGGGCAGATGACTGCAAGGTGCCAGCCGGAAGACTTGGTCCAGTGCCAATCAATTTCTGACATGAAGCTCATTGCCCCAGCTGCTTGACCTGAGCTCCAAGCCAGCGGGCAGTATCGCAGCACTGCCTCTCCATAAAGCCCCCATCTGCTCAAGCCCATTCACCGCATAATTGCTGTTGGTGCTCCCCAAGTGGAGATTCTTTACAATAAGGAAGCAATGTGTGTGTTTACTTCACAAGTAAAATTAAATGTCATCCCCCCGTTGAATACTGCTTAGTGGCGGAAATCCGAGCTGATATGTTTAATCTTGTCCTGCTTGAGCCCTAGCTGGATTCGACCTTTCCCAAGCTCTGTTTCCCTCAATGCTGGCTCTGCGCTCTTCTTTCAAAACGCGTTGCTTTTTCGCTGTGACCGGATCATCCTTGTGCCAATTGGAAAGCAGAGGAAACTGGTGATAAAATATTCCCCAGCACTGTATTCTAGATTATACCCAAACAAAAAGTGTTGGAGCTATCTCGACCACGCAGAACAGCCGGTTCCTCTGGACTCCGATCAAGAAAGTTAGTCGCCTGGCTAATCGCTCTGAACCCGTACACTGCCCGTGACTGGCAACCCCTTTCCCACACACAACCTAAAGTTTTATCCTATCAGCATAGCCCTGGCTGGTGGAGAATGTTGCCATAAGCCCACTGTGTTACCCAAACATTAACACCATTGTGTTTGGATTGGAGTAGGCCTATGATTTAGGTGTGCAACTTCTGTAAAACACCTTTCACACACACGGGACAAGTTCACAAGAGAACATCTACCAAATGCACCGACTGTTGAGATACTGTAGATAACGAGCACACATGGGTCAGTTGACACACAACGCTCTGCACAACTCCAATGTCTATTCTAACCCCTTTTAATTGTGAAGGTCCACATTGCCTGCAATCACTATGGATTGTGGAGGGTGTCCACATCCTGGAGCTATATCCTAATGTTGCATCAGTTGCACAGTTTGGTAGATAGTCTTCCTTAAGCGATGAGGCTAACAATAGAAATGTACATCTTCCCCAGGGTCAATACACAATCAGCCACTCATGTAGGGTGCGAGAGTTCCATTAGGAGGTATGCAACCCCTCTGAAGGTAGGCCTGGGATTATGCTAGGTTGGGTTGCATCAGTTTGAAGGAGCTCATTCATTCTCAGTTTGGTCTCTTGGCTCTGGGGAGATGCTTATGGAAGAGTTCAGTCTTTCCTCTCCTCTTCTCATTCCACAACACTCTCCTGATCCTTTAGTCAATGGTGAAAAGTGTACTGCTGGACATGGGATTTGGTGCTATTCCCGCATCTTTCCCCGTACTCCTGTCTCCTAGTAGATGCAGTAGTGACTTGTCCTGACTGATCCACACAAGTGGCGCCTAAACAACTAATAAACTGAATGCAGAACATTTGGCAAGCTTTACTGTGTATTGTGAACATTGTTGTGGAATTTAACAAGCAAGCTTGACAAACAAAAAATAAATATGTACTGCCCTGCAAAGTGCAGGGATCGAAACTGGGATGTTGACCAGGAGCAAAACGTATCTTCTGGGTATCCGTCATAACCAGTTTAGCAGGATTTAAGTCTGGGGAACCAGGAGCTAGACAGACAGCGCAACAAATATAACTTTGCAAAATCAAACTTTTTGCCCACTTCATGTTATCCTATACGCTCTAAATATCCCTTAAATGCACAGTTTTATCGTTCTTTATATACATCCCAAAACATATATTTAACATCACATAGATAGGTTTGCATGGCACCAATTGCCCCAGGAGTCAATAGTAATTCCTGATAGCTGTTGCTCTCAAGCCAACCCGGCTCCCCTAGGCTAAATATCTCCCAGCAATGTACTGCATTTCAACACTGGCACACTGAGTAGAGTCGATCATCCTTTTCACTTAAGATCTCTTTGGATAAATCGTGCCCTGCACTTAGTTATGGTGCCAGTAAAACCCACCCTTGTTTAGTTATATTACCAGTAATGTTCCTCCCACTAAAATGACGCCAGAAATGCTCTCCTTTATTATTGTGGCTCCAATGCTGTTCCCACTAGTAGTTATTCTAGTGGCTGTTAACAGTATAGCATCATAAATAATTGCTCCCCGCAAAGTGACACAAACAATTTTGTTGTCAGTAAATCCACACACACATTTGATTTTAGTATTCTTGCCCTAAAAGAGTAATTCTGCAGCAATATCCAGCTCTCAAAGGTAAGTTATCGAGCTTCAAAGCTGAATATTTGTGCAAGTAGACATAACTGCCACATGACACTGTGAGCAAATCCTGTATTTACACTTGGCATTCTGGGACTTGTAGTTTTGATTTTCTTGTTAAAATTTGAACCTACGAGTCACAACATGCAAGAGGAAATACCAGGATTTGCTTGAGGTGTCACATGTGACTGAAACAAATTAAATTACAGGGAGTGCTGTAATAACTAAAATGCTATAATGAAAAAAGATTTAATTCTTTCTTTTTCTTTTTTGGGGTTCACCCCCCAACCCCCTGTTTCCCTATGCTTGTAAACCCACCCCAACCCTCTCCTCACCCGTTGAAACCCCTTAACCCACCCCATATACATATTAAACAAAAAAACCCGATATTTTTTGTTAACATTTTCGTTATTGCAGCATTCTCTGTAATTTAATTTGTTAAAGTCCCTGCATACCAACACAGGGCACTTTGCAGTTTTAAATAACATGCTGTGACAATTATCATACCATCTTTGCTATGTTACCAGGAGTCGTACAGATAAAAAACATACAAGCCACTTTTACTTCCTAAAAATAGGCAAGTACTCTCAACAAAATAACAAATAGTAAAAATATTTCTATTAAAATGGAAACCGACACGTTGGATCTTGCCTCCCCCTATTTCTTCTCCCTCAGCTCCAGGGGAGTTGCTAGGTCTGGAAAAGACCCGGGGCTAAACTGATGTCGGTACTGTTGGGACTGGGGGCTAGCTAGCCTTTTGGCTGTAGCTCCTGAGATTCTATCCGGGGCTACAGCCAAAAGATCAGGGGCTATAGCCCCCTCATCCCCCCCAACCCCCTAGCAACGCCCCTGCTCAGCTCCACGTTTATATATGTGTGTGTGTTTATATATGTGTGTGTGTGTGTATATATGTGTGTGTATGTATGTGTATATATATATATATATATATATATATATATATATATATATATATATATATATATATATATATATATATTAGTACCAGCAGACCAGTGTCACAGAAACTTCAGGTAAAAATGCATATTTTAATTTGCATTCAATTCTATGTGCAAACAAGAATGGTTTGCAAAAGGATATCTGTTTGAGTGCAAATACGTTTACCTGCCTAAAAATCCCCACATTGGGAATGGAGGAAATCACATTTTTACTCCCCAAGATACCTAATTTTCCTCCAAATAAAAAAAAAAGGTTGTACAATACCCCTTCAAAATCATATATGGCGCCCTGGATGCCTGTAAACCACCTCCATGAGTTTATTATGCCTGAATGACTCTCATCAAAGTTAAGGCACCAGCTGTGATGTTCCTTAGTCGTCATGGCGACTAACTATTTCCTGAGGTGCTTGTAGCTGGCTGTGAAGATCCTCCAGTTTCGCTTTGTTGAAAGCTCTTCGTGGCCTTTTCACCATTCCTCACCTGCCTCTGAAAGTTATTGCCTGCACACTGGGAAGCTTTGGTCATACTCCAGAAGTGGGAGGGGCTTGCCTTTTCCTGGGCTTCCTTGCTGTCTCATGGCTGGGCACAAAAGACAGGAAATCATTCTGGCGCCTGCTGGGAACTCTGTACCCATCTCCAACCCTGAACCTAATTCTGGTCTGTCTGCAGTAACTAACTTTTAGACTAGGCCCGGTTGGGTGTGCCTGGGAGCTGGAAATGGAATGCCATCGTGTTTATTTTATATTAGTCGAGAGCACATTTTAGTAGGGATTTGCACTTGTCATCCAACACTGCTTTCTTCTTCACGGTCACCTTTCCTGCATGAGGCATGGCAGGCTGTTCCCAACTAATCAGGTGCTCGAAGGGATGTTTATATCCAAGTCTTGTTCTGTGCGATGTTTCAAGCGACATTTTTTTTTCTATATTCATTTTAGATTAAGTCTTAAAAGAAATAATTCTCCCTGCAGGACACATACAATTTGCCAAAATGATGAATGACGCAAATGTTAAAATACACGGATTGTAAATGTTTATCCACATGAGGGGATTTAAAAAAGATATAGGCCAAAAAGTGATAACCTTGCACTTAAAAAAAAATAAAATGCATAATTGAAAAGGGCCAACTGAACCAACAATTTAACATGGGTCTTTGTCTGATGCATTGCATACAATGTTTATAGAAACGGCAGCAATGTGGCACCTGCGCTTGGTGGGTGCGTTAGGACATGAAAATCCACGTTCTGAGGCAAACAAGGCTTGCCAGGACTCGAACAGTAGACTTCACCACAAGTCCTCGCCTCACACCCTTGATTTGGAGAAATAGCTTCCGCACCTCTCCATTGTGCACTTGTGTTGACCCATTCCTTATTGTTTCAAGTACTCTAAATTATCTGCCGTACGTCGAAGAAGAGCGAAGACCAATCCGCCTAAAACTACTTTGATTTCCCACGGTTGCTTTATTTTGTGTCCTGCTGCATTTATTACAGGTCGACTGACATATCCCTTGATCGCCCCACCCAGAGGGAGACATTGCGCTCAGTTGTTTGATGTCGACCAAATGGAACATGGGTGACTGTAGCACAGTGGGCATAACGACGAAAGAAGCACTCTCACACAGGAGTAAAACATCTTTAACTTGTGTCAAAATAATGCTTAAAGTCCCAGGGTGATAGCTCATTGGTAACACACTTGATTTGGAAGCAAGACTACACGAAGCAACACTGGTTCGAACCCCAGGGTTATTAAGCGAGTTATAAATAACCTATCATATATTTCATATCATAAAGCTGCTGTGTCGTAAATAATGATGGTTTCCTCAATTTCCTGCATTTCTACATTGGTATAAGCATTTGTGTTCTGTTTGTTTCGTGCGTTCTTTGTGCTGAGATGGTTGTTGCAATATGTTCATAATTCTAGTTTGGGGGTACTTGCAGTATCCTTACAGAATGAGGTTACAATCTGGAAGTTTAGTCCCAAATACAGAGGCTCTTACATTGGCTTAAAGTTGTCTTCTAGAACGAAATCGTGTGTAGGTTTTAGAAGGAACCCACGATTGACCAACCATGGAATTAAGAGATGCAAAGCAGTTTTGTCATTTACGGGCATGTCATTTATAATAATTTGATATTTTTTTTTTTATATAGCGCTTTAATCTGAATCTCTCTAAATAGTACATATTTACATATATTCCTATTATGTGCTGTTGACCGCTTCAGTTCGGTTAACACCGTTTGCTGAGCTTGGGTGTATTTTTGGGTTGGTAGCCCTCATGTGCTGTTGTGCAAGGCTGTGTGGTTTGTTTCGTTGTTGCGTTGTATGGTAGTGAAGTGTGTGTGATTTGTTGTGCTTTGAAGGTCTGGTTATGTTCAGTTCAGAGTTTGAGAGGTGTATGCAGGGGATGAGTTTTTTTTATTAGTAGGTTTGGTTGTACACATTACAGTCTAGATGTGACGCATGCTAATATTCACATTTCTGTCTAGATGCGACGCAAGTTAATAATAACTATTTTGTTTAGATCTACGCATGCTCACAGCTCTTTCTCCCGCTCTGTCCTACCAACTTACCCTACCCCCTTGCCTTTAAGATCCACCAGGGGACCACTGCGGTGGTGACAGTGCGTGGTATAAATACCCTTTAACACTAACATTATTACCCAATTGAAATTGGTAGTACTTTTATCATCCTCGGAAGGATGAAAGTCTGAGTTGATCTTCCTAGGATTCGAACCTGCGACCTGCAGATAAAACACAGATCACAGCAAGTGGCTCTTTGGGTAGTTACTTTGAATCGTGCCTTGCCCACCTTTCACTCTGTTTCAGAATGTTTGAGGTTGTGTTCTATCAGCTGATCCTTCTTCCATTGCTTTCCTGTGGTGTATGCTGAGACGTTCCCTCTCCCTTCCCTTCTCCCTATACACCTCTGTCTTTCTCCCCCTCTCTCTCTTCTCCACCTACCTCTCTTCTTCTTCCTGTTGCCACTGAGGATCCTGATTCAAAAGTCTATGAAGCCTTCAATTCCTCAGATAGTGGTCCGAGTCTCATATTTTGACGTATTCTCAGATTTCCTGAGTGGAGCTCTGCCCTGGTTAGCACAAACTTCGATGTGAAGCAATAAACATGCTCCTCCATCCTTCCAAATCTATGCTGCAACACAACTAAAATGCTAATCAGATATCTTTCCACTTGCATGCTTTCTCATGGTTATGCCGCCTATTGACACACCGAGCCCGCGTATGCACGTCTACATGAGGCATACCCGAAGTATTGGAGAGTTGATTGAAAAATGTCCCCCAATAACGGGCTTTCTTTCTCCAAAGTGAGCAGAGGGTGCCCACAGTATCTTGTGAATTCTTGATGTGGAGACATGGCCTTAATTTTTCAGAGTTGGCACGATTTTTCTGTTTGTGTTTCAGGCTGATGAGGAGAAATGGGACGGATTGGGAAAATATGTCATAACACTTTGAATTCCTGACAGGGACTCCTTACTTCAGAGTCAATCATCCGCACGGGGAGTGTGCTCTCGCCTAGGCTTTTGGATTTAAAAAAAATGAAAATGAATGATGGGAGATCAACCTCTGAAAATGTTTGAGGCCATTCAGCACACATTTTCCCTGCTCACCGCACTAAACGCATAGTCACATGTACTCCGGGAAGACACAGCCTACAGTTGCAGTCTTCCCCTGTCATGTTCGGCTGGAATGTGACAGCTACGGGTACATCAAAGCATCTCCAGAAGGGGGAAGCCACACCCACCTCCAGCATGGGAAGCATAATTAAAATATCAAAGGCTCCATGGATCTGCCCTCCTGTTATCTCAACTGCTGGTGGCAGCGCATACTGATGAGAGTTGAGGCAAGCCTGTTAAAGGGGATTTGTTGCAGGACTGAGAACATGAAGGCTGGGCTAACAACTCTTTGATATGAAATGTATGAACTTGAAGCTAGTTCCCACCCTTCTGTATGAAGGACAGTGAATGGCATGTCTGGTTCCACTAGTACCGTAGGCAATCCCTGCAAAGCGGACCCCTTTCAGTGGGAGAAGTATGTGATTTAAGGGAGACAGGAAGTCTGCTCACATCACAAACTTCAAGGGAGACCTGCGCTTTCATCAAGAGCCACAGTGGGCTCAGTTAACCAGAGAGACACTTTGATCTACAACATACAGGAAGATGAATGGTACTTAGAAGTACTTGGTGTCACCAGCTACCTTTCCTTTTGTAAAGCACTCTGGTCCTGACCTCACGCAAAAGAGAAGATTGTTGGGCGGATTGGTTCCTTAAGGTAGGCTTACCCTGCACCAATCACTGGGGCCCATTTGGCTTAAAAGAGGGCTGAGCCCTTCACTTACCAGATCATCTGACGACTTCAAAAGGAGTAAGAAGGACTCATTTGGAGCCTGGCTGAAGCTACAGTCTAATTTACATCTTCCGCCAGGGAGGGAAGGCCAGGATTCCTAAGAGGGAATCAAGATCTTTCCCCCAAACAGCTCCCAGGGAACAAAGGTAGATACCGGACTCCAAGGACCCGTCCAACAGCTCCAGAACCAGTACCCAGCCAGCACACAGCGTGCCCTGCTAGGTTCTTCCAGCAAGCTTCCTAGGTGGGAAGTGCCGGAGAGTCTCTGGACAAAGGACAAGGCTGTTGCCAGCAAACCCTCTCCTGAGCTTTGGGCCGTCCGCCTTGAAAGGATGATACTAGCCATGCGAAGAAGCTAGGAGCAGTGCCACACAAGCATCATCCAGCGTCCATCTTTTAAGGACATTTTCGAGACAGTCTAGTCCTCGAACCGCATCTGACTGCACCACTTACTGTTGTCACGCCGCAGTCAAAAGAACCGTCCGAGACGCCTTGACCAGCATTCCAGATTCGCCAACCAGCAGAGAGACAATGATTCTTGCCGCCACGCTGGACAGCCTGCAGACGTCCATCCAGCCTTGCTTGCCGACTTGCCTGCGGCCTGGTTACCCGCAGCTGTCTCCCGCCACTAATTCTGTCTCAAGTGCTGCGAAGCGCCCTGGAACCACCTCGACACTGTTGAGCACCAAGAACCTCTTTAGCACGAGGTACATTGTGGTTCCGCCCCCCCTGGTCCTTCTCGGAA
Source organism: Ambystoma mexicanum (assembly GCF_040938575.1). NCBI lineage: Eukaryota > Metazoa > Chordata > Amphibia > Caudata > Ambystomatidae > Ambystoma > Ambystoma mexicanum. The sequence continues at coordinate 882,162,643 of NC_090931.1, read as the reverse complement.
GGCCCTTAGAGACGGTTACAACCCTTTGCCTCTTTGGTGCTGGGCCCAAATAACCTTGAACAGTAAGACTGATTACTTTACTGACTACCCTCTTGTCAGTATCCAGAGTGCATCCCTTTCCCTCATCAAACTGTCTGTCATCTGTGTTCCTTTACAGTGTGGGTTGTATTTCTGTTGTAATAATAATAAAGTAGATATTTTTATACAACCTTGACTGGACAGTCCCTTTTATCATTGGGTAATAATTGCATTTTCGCTGTGTTGCAACTAACCAACGATCCACGACCTTGCAGAGATAAGAATGCTGTTCCGTCCACGTTAACGAAATTGGACAAGGAGGTCTTATAATTCAGTTGTATTCCAATCTGTTCGGATCTCTTCTGGTGTACTAGTGGTGTGGGGTTGATTGATTCGAAAATGATATGCCTCTCTGGACCACTGGTGCCCCGGAAGTTGATGCGTCACAAGATGTTCAGTATTGTTTTCAGGAATTTCAAGATCACAAAGTACTCTTTGTTCAAAGACGAGAGATTCTGCACTTATATTAGTGCAAGGTACTTCAAATGTAGATGGGAGGCGGAAATCCGTCAAGCTGTCATTCATGAAGTGCTGTGTGTAGAAAAAAATCTTTTAAATGTGTGTTATGCATCCATTTCTTACATTCTCCTCTAAATGAGTAAGAATCATGTGTGTGAACATGACGCCAAGCTCATTTGCTAAGACTTGTGATTCAAGCGGTGTAAGAATATGGGAGGCAGCATGATGTTTGCGTGCCAGGTTGCTTCTTTCTTGGAACACCATTCTCTGGTTGCCTGTCCTCTGTAGTGCACGATTCCACAGCAGACTCGTGTGACAAATCAACTTCCGGGTCACCAGTGGTCCAAGGATGAATATTGGTTTCTAAACCCTCAATCAGCCCCACAACTCTAGTACACCTGAAGGAATCTCAACAGATTGGAAACGCAAGCAAATTATAAACCACCTTGTCCAATTTTGGTAATGTGGACGGAACGGCAGGCTTATCTATGTAAGATCATTGATCATCGCTTAGTTGCAACACAGGGAAAATACAATTATTTCCTAATGATAAATGGGACTGTCCAGTCAAGGTAGTAGATAAATATCTGCTATATTATTATTCAACAGACAGTTCAATCACACTACAAAATACAACCCACCCTATAAAGGAATGCAGGGGACACATTTTCAAAAAAGGAAAAGGGATGCACTTTCGATACTGACAGGAGGGTAGTCAGTAAAGTAATTACATGCAATAGATCAAGGAAACTTGGTTTGAGCACAAAGGGAGCAATGGGTCGTAAAATGTCCCTATGGACCTTCCGAGAAGGACCGGTGGGACAGAACCACAATGTACCTTGTGCTTGTAGAAGTTCTTGGTGCTAGACAGCGTAGAGACGGTTTCAGGGTGCTTTGCAGCTTTTGCTACAGAGTTCAAGATGGGAGACAGCTGCGGGTATCGGGCGGCAAGCAGTTCAGCGAGCGCGGCTAGATGGGTGGCTGCAGGCTGGCCTAAACAGCGGCTCGGGGTCAGGAATAGTTGTCTCAGTGCTGGTTGGTGAGTCTGAAGCAATGGTCTAGGTGTCTTGGACCACGATGGCAACTGCGGTGTGACAACAGTCAGCGGTGCAGTCGGTTGCAGCTCGAGGGGCTCGACTGGCTTGTAAATTTCCTTTAAGTTGGACGCTGGTTGATGCTTGTCGATGCACTCCTAGCTTCTTCACAGGGCTTGTGTTGTCCTTTAAGGTGGACAGCCTTGTGGGATACATTTACCAGCCCAACAGAAATCCCTGCATCACAAAACTGCGTATTTAGCAGGTACAAAAATGACTGCGCTGGGTCTGCTGAGCATATATGAGGCGAGATGGAACATAGACATTCCGAGGATGGCTGCATTTATTTTCTTCATGTGGGACAAAGACGAGGATTCCAAGGCAGAATGGCCCAGCGCTGCTATGCTGCCAGCTCAAAACTTTAAACTGAAAAAAGAAAATGTTCTGTGTTTAAAATGACTTTGCACTGGTGCTATTTCCCTCTTTCAATATTCCAGTAAAACACATCTATATTCAGGATGAACATCATCAAAGAAGTGCCATTCCTCCCTGAAAGGCAATGTTGTGTCAATTAAAATCTGTGAAGAGCAGAGAAATTCATTTTAGGCCATAAGGTCAGCGTTTTCTCTCTCTCTCTCTCTATCTTTCCCTCTTTCTCTCCCTCTCTCCTTTCTCTTTCTCCCCCCCCCATTTGCTTGGAGTCAGTTTCAAAGAACCAATTTCTTGAACATATACCTGTGTACAGAAATTGACCAGAGATCTGAAAGCTTTCAGACAGCATTTTGTAAATGGACATACAAATAAAATGAACCCGTGTTACTTTACTTTGCAGAGAAATTAAATGACATTATGGAAGCTTAAGGGGAAAGAATACTGTAAAATTCCCAGAAACAAACTGTACATTTGGGGAAGAAAAGCTGCAAAAATATAGGTATATTTAACTCTGTGTATTTTATTTTCTCTACAAAAAGAACTTGAACAGCCTAGCTGAGGCAGGCAATCCTGTTAGATGAGTTTGCCATAAAGGTCCAATTACGCACCTCACCGTGATTTAGATACGGGCAGGACAGGGGCCCTGGTCTGTGAACTGCCAGGTGTGATAATTACAGGGTGTCTCAGACTGCATGGCATAGAAGCTCCCAAGAACAAAGGGGTATCCAACCTATGTTTCCCTCAGAAGTGTGAAATTCCCTGCATTCAAACTGAAGGGCTTCAAAAGAGAATCCATGGCAACCTCTGTGCAAGGTTGACCAGTGAAAGACATTTGGCTAAGGGGTTGGAAAGACTGGCCACTTTTGGGATCAAAGCCAGCCCATTTGATTTAAGAGACATTTTATATTGAGACATTTATTTCAGTAAACTGAAAACACTGTAATGTGAAATTATGATGGTTTTTAATGTAATTTTTGCACAATCGAAATCAGACTATGTGGGATATCCTTGCATGTGGGGGACATGAATGGCATTAAAGAGGTGTTTTTGAGAAAAGCATACATGGCACAGTTATAAAAGTTGATGGAACTATGCCTGACATTGATAGGCTTCTGTGTATCCATTTTTAGAATTTTAGGTTAAGTATTTTCCATAGAAATGTTGAAAGATTGCCAGAAGGACAAAACAGCATTGCACAAACATGGGTTTGGAATGGCATATTCCTTGTAAAAAAAAGGGGGTCTGCACATCTGATAAGGATAACAATTGTAAATATAAGGGTTTTGTTTCATAACTGATTTTGGCAAAGGTAACTGTTGGAACAAAGCACATCATAAAAACACCCACACTAAAACTAATGTCACTTCCCTGGGTCCAATTTGCTTACAGGGAGGCGGCTACATCCACAGCCTGACCTATGCCATCTTAGAGGTATGTCACGGTTATTTCCGCCCACATAGTAACAATCATCTATCATCCTGCTTATATAAGGAAGAGGCATGGGGAGATGCAGGACATTCAAAATTCAGGATATCCAAAATCCAGAGATCCAGGCATTCAACATTCCACATTCACCCTCAAAACTCCAGACTCCAGAGGTAGCTGATCCATATCCAGGCAGAACCTCCTATCCAGGCAGAGCCACGATCAAGAATTAAACCCTACAAAAATCCCTGTAATTCAGTGAGAAAGGGGGAAAAGCTGCTGACCTTTTGGGAGAATCCAGTGACCAGACCCGTCTTTGCCCAGCTGATGCACCCCGCTGTCCACTCTGATCAGACCCTGGTTGCCCCGCTGTTCCCTTAAAGGAGAGCCTTGCCGCTGCACAGTGACCAGACCCGATTCCGGCTATCAAGAGACCGGGTTAGCTGTCCAAACTACCCAAATCAAGTGCTTTTTGTAAGTATTACTCTCCCCAGTAACCAAAAAGCTGCATACCCCTGTCCGTTATCTTGCATTATGTCCAACCCTATAAAAATCCCATAAGTACCCTAGTAACTTCTTAAATTGTCAGAATCCTGTGTGTATCCTGTCCTTAGAAGAATCCATGATAGTCTCCATGTGTTAGCACAATTCTTTCCAAATCATTTCAGTCCGTTGTGTCCCTAGTACTATTTTAAATAAATAAATTTCCCATAGAGATTAACGTGGCATGAATAGGTTAACCTTGCAAATGAACCTCCTTGCGTACTGTGATTTTCATTAAATATGTAGCCACTAATATAGTTGCAGTAGAATCAATCCATTTTCTAACAAAACCGAGTTTGACCATGAAAGGGTTTCCCGTTTAAAATGGTCCTTCGTATAAAGAGTCCCATACTGTCACCCATTCAGAGTCCTGCTTTCACTTTAGTATCATCCCTGTTATGTGCCTTGGTGCCTCATCAGTAAAACCGATTTTCGATTCTGTCTGTTTAGCTAATTTCTGAAGCTGTTTGCTTGTTTTAAACCTGTGAAAACTAAGAAATTGCAATTTTGCCATGTGTGATTCTTGCTGCACTGTTTTTCCTTCTCAGTTGATTTTCTAATCTGTATGCATGTTGTTTAGTGCCTTGCCTTGTCAGCTTGTAAGTTTTCTTGGTTCTTCTGTACAGCCGCACAAATTCTTCATATCCATGCAACCGCACATGTAAAATAACTATTCAGTAATTCCAAATGCCATTTTGCTAATTTTTCAAGGGATTTCAATCCGATTTTGGCCTCCCGTTCAGGGGTGGTAGGTCGGATTTTCACTCTGATTTTTGACAGATAGCGGACTCCTTGCTACTCCTCTCCACCCACACAAACTTGGTTAACCGGGGTTTGAGGGAGTGTTGCGGGGGAATACATAACCATCGTGACATTTTAAAAGTATTACCAAAAAGTAATTTTGCTTTCATTCATTTTGCATTGATGTGTTTGATGTTAGAATGTTCAATTAAGGGTATCCTATCATTTTGATGTGTATTTATCACCACACTGGTGATTGCTGCTCTACATTTGAATGTTTGGTTTCATTTGAATTTTCAAAATAAAAAAATATTAAATTGTTACACACCGGCCTGGTTCATGGTCCATTGCGACAAGGGGTGTATGTCAAAGGGGATGTGAGATGGGTTGGCTGCATTCTCAAAGCTGAAATAAATAAGCTTGAAAGCGTTTTTATTGTGCGCCACATCCCTGGCCAGTAGAGTCCTTGTCTGGAGTGTGCCGTATCTTTTGATCCGTGACAGCCCAAAGCTGAGGAGTGTTGCAGGCAACCGCCTTGTCGTTGGTTTGGCTCAGGGACTCTGTCACTTCCCACCTAGGAAGCTTGCTGCAGATCCTAGCAGGGCATGCTGTGTTCTGGCAGGGTACCAGTTCTGGAGCTGCTGGAGGGTCCTATGTATTCAGTGTCTCCCTCTGTTCTCTGAGAGAGGTTTAGGGGATGGATCTTGCTTCCCTCTTTGGAAATCCTGCCCTTCCTTCACTGGCTGAAGCTGTAAGGCAGACTGTACCTTCAGCCAGTCCCCACATGAGTTATTATTACTCCTTGTGAGGTGTTCAGATGATCTGCCTAAAATAAGGTCCCAGTCCTCTTTTAAAGCCAAATGGGCCACAGTGATTGTTGTAGACTAAGCCTATCTTAATGAACCCATCCTAGCTTAATGAACCAATCTTGGGTTCCCACCAACAATCTACTGTATGTCTGGGGTCATAACCAGAGTGCTTTGCAACAGAAAAGGTAAAGGGGTGAAAACATGTAATACCAAGTCCCACCCATCCTCCTGGCTGTTGTTGATCAAAGGGTCTCTCTGGTTAATTGAGCTCTCTGTGGTTCCCGATTAAAGCAGCATTTCTCCCTTGAAGCTGTGGCGAGAGCAGACTTTGTCTCCATCAACTCACATACTGCTACCCTCTGAATGGGGTCCCCCTGCGGGGGTTGCCTACTGTAAACACATGTACCAGACATGACGGCTCACTGTCATTGATACTTTAGAGCGGGAGCTCGCTCCAGGTTGACACAATGCATATGAAAGGGGTGTTGGGGTTTCCTGTCTCCTTTGTTTCCGCCTCTGCTGCCATCCCCGTGTCTTCCTGTTTGCTGTATACTCTATTAGTATGTTAATTGCTACCACCATCTGCAGAGGGTAAACAAACGGACAGGGCGGATCCATGTATAATTTGATAGTTAATTAGCCTGGTCATGGTAAGAGGAATGTTTTTGACCTCCCCTTTCTGATATGCATTGTGTACTCCACCTGTCGGATCCCAACTAAATATGACAGTGAGGACTGCACCTGTAGGATATGTCCACACAGAGTACACTGGTCTGTGTATGTCGTGCAGCGAGTATAGGAAAATGTGTGTGGATTAGCACTACGCATTTTCCAGAGGTTCATCTACCATAATTGAATTTCATATAAAATGTCAAAGAAGCCCAGGTGAGCGCACACCCACTGTGCAGATGGTCGAATTCCTCACACTTGTGCACCTTTAAAAAACCACTAGTCTGCTGGATAAAGCGTGAGAGGTTAGAGTGCAGATCTACGTGCCTTCCTGTCTGAAGTATTGAACATCAAGTGGTGTGGGCTTCGGTTCCCCTCCCTGCCCTTTGCTGTTTTCAGAACTTGTCACCTCCAGCACCTCGAGAAAGCTCCCCAAACCTTTGCCACCCATGCTAACAGCTGACATTTCACCCGCTATCCCAGAGATCTTGAGGGTGTCTGGTCTGGTCAGGTTAGTCATGTCCACTGTACCCCAACCACTCAAGCCTATTAGCAGACACTTCTAAGAGAGAATATTTTGTACTAAATCTAAATAGCTCTTCATACTTGCAGGGGTAGACATTTTAAGTTGCAAGTTGCTAGCCCCTCAGTACTCCATCTGTGCACAGCACACCATTTCTTACTCGCCAAGAATCCGTCACTAGCCAGTGCACATTTGAAGCCTGCTTATGTCTTTTGTAACGTACGGGACCACACAATTGAATAACCTTGTGAGTCTGTGTATGTTTTAATTGATACAGAGATCTTCTTTCAACTATTTAGGAAGACTTTATTTGAGTGTTTTAATCTCGTCTAGCTATACCCATTTGGTTTAAGGATTAGTATCGGTCAAGAGACTCTTTCCTTAATTGCTTATTCTTCTCAAGGAGTCTGGAAAGGTTTCCATGTATTTCCAGTAACCCCTCACTTTATGCAAAGTGTGTTTAAGTGATTGAGCGACCATCGTATTTATAATCTTTTGCTGGGGAGCCTTTAATATATCATATATTTTAAGGTGTTTGGTTGTTTTGTCACATGGTACCTTGCACACTCTCTCCCGCCCTCACAGAGCTGCAAGCGCCGAGAGCATGTTACTAAGTGAACCCAGAGATTGATTTCAGAACAGGCTATCGAGTAGTCGTGGCCTCGAAGTACTGGTCTAGATGGGACCAGTCAAAGCGGGATATGCCTCTCACCAGCCCTCGCTTGTGGTTCCAGCCCAGCTATATTCTGACGTGGAGCGAGTGGACTGGAGAAGAGTACTTATTGAAACACTTGTGTATAGGCGCGTTATAAATTCCATATCATAACATTGTGGTGTGGGGCAGTCTCTGAAATTGCTTTAATGGTACAGGAAAAGTTATTCTGATGCTGCTTTGAAATTGTGCACTGTGATACCCGACCCATGCACAAGCTTTGCATGTGGTCCTGATGTAAACCAGTGCTTTTGACTTCCCAGGCAGGGTGCGATAGAATGTTTTGGTATACAATGAGAGATCATTGACATATTTCCAAAGTCTCGTAGTTCCTTAAGTCAGCATTCGGTGGATATAACTACCCCAGTGATAACTACCCTTACAGGTTCTCTCATTCAACCGAAACATCTGGTTAGATCTGTCCTTAGGAAACACTTTATTGTTCAGCTACACGGAGAACTCTGTCTGTAAGCGCTTTGAAGACTTTCATGAGCAGATTTAGTTCTTTTGCAGGGCACTAGATCTGAATGTGCTTGATGCTATGAGTAAGCTCACGCCTTTTATCATTACAAGTTCGAAGCAGTGGGAATTGTCACGCATGAGCCTGCAGCCCATGCGTACCTTCGGAGAGCGCTGGGGCTTATGATTAAGTATTGCTGGGTTCTTTCAGCTGCTGTGGTCTCTGTTGACTTGGCCGCCTCGCACTTTGCATGGCATATTTTAGACCGAGTGCTTCTCCCTACTCCATCTTGCCTGAGCCTCAAAGCATTGGCCGCTTTACACCAAAAGTGCACAGACTGGACACTAGAATGTGAGATTCTAACGGGTACCAGCAGGTGAGCAGGCCCTCTTACGTGAGATGTTCTTCTTTGCAAACCCCACCCACTGACCCAAGCATCCTGATGAGTCAGGCACTTGAGGTCTCCCAGTTGGAAACAAATGCCACTGGCGCTTGCATTTCCCATGCACCTAGAAAACGGAGACAGACTCCAGTATCTCCTAGTACTACACACACATACAATTTAGTTCAACACAAGCTCTTTTCCCGCCCCAACCACCTGCTGTAGCCCCCCCACCCCCCCCCCCCCATACTCATTTGCCCTTTCAGATCCACATGAGCACCTGGGGTCTATGCAAATGACATCAGTGCACGGCATTAATCCCAGTAGCATAACATGCATTTCCCCATCCTCCCAGGTTTTCTTTCTAGATAGGCTTGCATGCTCGGGAGCAGAGATCTGGGCATCGGGGAGTGCGAGCGAGTGCGTTCTAAGCGCATGGATGTGCTCCTTAATCTCTGCCCTGTGGTTTGAAGCAGAATCTCAGTGGAGATTAGGGTTCCTGGCCAGCTGCCTTCCCTTAGCCCTGCATTACACATTGATTTGTAATGACACACGGCTGATGGAAAGCTCTACGTATTTATCTCCCGATAAAGAAGGAAAGAGGAGGCTCATCTCGTTTTTATTTTGTGTAACCCAATGATTCCCGCTGACCTACTTCTCTCCTGTCCCCAGCGGGTTCGTGTTTTCTCTCTCGGTCTCTCTCCCTCTTTTGCTCTCTCCCTCTTTCTCTCTCCCCCTCTTTCTCCCTCTCTCTCTCTCTCTCTCCCCCTTTCTCCCTCCCTCTCCTCATCCTCTCTCGCTCTCCCCCTCTCTCCCTCCATCTTTCTCTCTCCCCCCTTTCTCTCTCCCCTCTTTCAGTCTCCCCCCCTCTTTCAGTCTCCCCCCCTCTTTCACTCTCCCCCCCTCTTTCACTCTCCCCCCCTCTTTCACTCTCCCCCCCTCTTTCACTCTCCCCCCCTCTTTCACTCTCCCCCCTTTTTCTCTCTCCCCCCTTTTCTCCCCCTTTCTCTCTCTCCCACGTTCTCTCTCTCCTTTTACTCTTTTTTTTCTGTCCCCACCCCCTCCTTTTCTCCCTCGTACTCGTTTTCATGTGTTATTATTTATCACCTCTCGCTCTCCCTCTTTCGCTCTCCCTCTTTCGCTCTCCCTCTTTCGCTCTCCCCCTTTCTCCATCTCTCTCCCCCTTTCTCTCTCCCTCTCCCCCTCTCTCCTCCTCCTCTCTCCCTCTCCCCCTCTCTCTCCATCTTTCTCTCTGCCTCCATCTCTCTCCCACCTTTCTCTCTCCCTCCATCTTTCTCTCTCCCTCCATCTTTCTCTCTCCCTCCCACTCTACCCCCTTTCTCTCTACCCCCTTTACCCCCTTTCTCTCTCCCCCTTTCTCTCTCCCCCTTTCTCTCTCTCCCCCTTTCTCTCTCCCCCCCTTTCTCTCTCTCCCCCCCTTTCTCTCTCTCCCCCCCTTTCTCTCTCTCCCCCCCTTTCTCTCTCTCCCCCCCTTTCTCTCTCCCCCCCTTTCTCTCTCCCCCCTCTTTCTCTCTCCCCCACGTTCGTTCTCTCTCTCTCTCCTCTCCTTTTACTCTTTTTTTTTCTTTGTCCCCCACCCCCTCCTTTTCTCCCACGTACTCGTTTTCGTGTTATTATTTATCACACATTTTCTTCTCTTGTGGGAGGCCAGTTTAAGAATTCTGGTTCTATGGAATTTGTCGTTTCTCGAGTATTCTCTGTGATCTAGCTTGATGTGAGAGCTGTGTTCGTTTATTTGGGTAATGCAGTTCAAAGATTGTTTTTAACTGCCTTACCCATCTCGACTCTAGTGTCTCAACACTCATGTCAAACCCGCTGCAGGGGGCTTGTGGTGGCATTATAGGAACAGATAATTTACCTGTATAGATTTTCTTAAAGTATAAATTCGCATGATTTGACTTCTGCAACCTTATGTTTAAAAAGCCTTACCGTAGGGCCAGTTTAAATAGTTTTTTCAATCGCTTGGAAGGGCTTATCAGTAGGGATCATAGAATTACTGGCAATTGTGAACTGGATGTATAGAGCTCAAATGAAGTGTCAACACAGATTACACCCAGTTTATGCAGAGGTATTTCATACCACCAAATTACCCCTTTGTTCTGAAGCCTGCACTGAGCACCAATGATAGTTCACTGTACAGGGGACTTTGGCTACACTACATTGCAAAGTTTCTTATATGGGAGACCTGCTTACTTAAGTTAAATATGATCTGATGGGATGCTTGCCCCGTATGATTCTTGACTTGAAAATTAATTGAGTCCGAAAGTCATTTGGGAGCTAGATTCTGCTTTGCTGGAATAGGGAATCCTCTTCTTCCAGTTTTGGATTAAAGCACCCTCCTCCAGAGGCAGGAATAGTCCTCTGCTTGAAACAATTTGAATACAAGGGTACTCTGCTGCCTACCATTCATTAGAATAGAGCCCAGTTCCTCCTATTGGGGCTCACCCACATTGCCTGCTATGACGAATTCTACCATCCACACGGGGAGTGAGCACTCGCCTGTTTTTTGTTGTTGACATTTTGTAAAACTGAATGCTGGGAGATCAACCTCGGAAAATGTGTGCGGCTAATCTGCACACATTTTCCTATGCTCGCCGCACAACAAACATAGTCAAGTGTGCTCTAGGGGGACACAGCCTACAGGCTCATTCCTCCCCATCCCATTTAGCTGGAATGTTCCTGCCACAAACTTCAAGGGAGACCTGCCTTTAATCAGGAACCACAGAGATCTCAATTATCCAGAGAGAGACCCTTTGATCCACAACAGACAGGAAGATGGATGGGACTTAATAGTACATGTTTTCACCCCTTTACCTTTTCTGTTGAAAAACACTCTGGTTATGACCTCATGCATAACAGAAGATTGTTGGTGGGGACCCAGGATTGGTTTATTAAGGTAGGCTTAGCCTGCACCAATAACTGGGGCCCATTTTGGTTTTAAAAGACAGTTGAGCCCCCTCTTTTGGCAGATCTGAAGAATTTGAAAGGAGTAGCAAGAAGAACACATTGGGACCCTGGCTGAAGGTACAGTCTGCCTTACATCTCCGACCAGTGAAGGAAAGCTACACACAGCGTGCCCTGCTAGGCTCTGCAGGCAAGCTTCCTAGGTGGGGAAGTGCCAGAGAACCTCTGAACCAAGGACAAGGCAGTTGCCTGCAACACTCTCGCCAGCTTTGCCCACCTGCCTTAAAGGACAACACAAGCTCAGCAAAGAAGCTAGGAGTAGTGCACCGACAAGCATCTACCGATGTCTGACTTTAAAGTACATTTTTGAGCAGGTCGAGCACCTAGAGCTCCACTGACTGTTGTCAGGCCGCAGTCACTCACGCCGGACGAGATGCCTTGACCAGTGCTTCAGACCCGATGACCAGCACTGACACAATGATTCCTGACCCTGAGCTGCCGTGTAGACCAGCCTGCACCTTTCCGTCCAGCCTCACTTGCCGAACTGCCTGCTGCCTGATACTGCAGCTGTCTGCCGTCTTGAACTCTGTAGCAGAAGCTGCAAAGCGCCTTGAACCCGACTCGACCTTTCTAGCACCAAGAACTTCTACAAGCACAAGGTACATTGTGGTTCTGTCCCCCTGGTCCTTCCCGAAGGCCTCTAGTAACATATTACGACCCATTGCTCCCTTTGTGTTAAAACCAAGTATCCTGTAACTATTGCGATAACCTACTTTACCGACTACCTTCCTGTCAGTATCCACAGTGCATCCCTTTTCCTTCTTGAAACTATCCTCTGCATTCCTTGTTTGCTTCAACGGTTGTTGAATAATAAAAAAGTAGATATTTTTATACAACCTTGACTGGACAGGCACTTTTATCATTGGGTAATAATTGTATTTTCGCTGTGTTGCAACTAACCAACAATCCACAACCTTGCAGAGATAAGCCTGCTGTTCCATCCACGTTACCAAAATTGGACAAGGAGGTTTATAATTTGCTTGCGTTTCCAATCTGTTGGGATTCCTTCTGGTGTACTCGAGGTGTGGGGCTGATTGATGGTGCAGAAACCGATATTCATCCCTGAACCACTGGTACCCCGGAATTTTATTTGTCTCAACACATTCTATACTTCCGTTGGTGCGAAAGTGATTTCTTTCCTATGCTCTGTGCGTTTTTGGGAGACACTTTTTGTGCTTTCGTGGATCTCATAAAATAGGTTTGTGTGGGTCATATCTGCATCGCAAAAAGCTGCTTCTCTTCAAATTGTGTAGCCGATTTACCAAGTGCACTCTTATCTGCTCGCCTCATGACCATGTGCAGAGCCTGAAATGTCACCACAGCATACCTTTCACGTCTTTCAATGTGCAGGCATTGTATCTCGTGCCTTTGGCTCGCACACCCGTTGTTTGAGTCTTGGCGGGGGCGCTCTGTGCGCTGGACCCTCTGAGACTGGGAGTTTCTCCATAAGGCGCCTGATGTGTGCGACCGCGGCCTATTGCAGGCTCCGTTCCCAGCGCAGAGCTACCGAGGCACGCCCTCGCAGCTGGCTGCGTCTGAGATCACCACACTGCTTGATTATACACTCTTTGTGAGGAAGGCTTCTCCTCGGGGCCATGTAGGAGAAAGTCTGGTCTGCAGCGTTTGCTTGCATTGCTTCTACTCCTAGTGAGTTCCGAATATAAAAGTGACGGCACTCTTTGGCATGCCTGAATTGGATTTATGCAGCGCATCTCAAAGCCCATCTTCATAGCGCCAATCGGCTCCACATTTCATAATAATGAACACGGACAACTTTGTGTCAGCTGCTTTATTTGGCAGGAGTTGGCAGGATGCGTAACAGTATATTCTCGGGGTTCTGCGCAGAGCTGGTATATCTTCCCGATGTTACTCTGGATTGCGACCCTTTTTTAGTAATCTCTATTCACTGTTGCATTTAAAATGTTCTTTTTGGTTTTCATTCTTTCCTTTTTTAAATCCAATCAACGCGTCCAAAGAACAAATTAAAGAAGAAAGAAAAAAACGTTTTTGGTAAGGATTGAGAACATGACTTAATGACTTTAATTTTGGGGGCTGATTCAAGCTTGCAGGAGCTGTTTTACCCACAGGTCACCCGGCTCCTTAGGGCTACAATGGTGGCCAAGAGAATCCTCCTGTGGAATTGGAAATCTTCTGTCTACCCAACCAAAGAAATGTGGATGCAGGAGATGAACTCCCTTTGCAACACCGAGAGGGTTGCTCTGCAGCAACAGAAGAAGGGCAAAAAGACATTTGGGGCAGATTTCTTGACCTCGATTTGGAGTGATTGGATGCCTGGTGTGATCCCAGTGGGTCCAGGAGGAGGAGTTTTCTCCTGTTTTTTTTCTCCATTCTTTCCTTTGATTTTACTTTCCAATTTTGGGACACCTGGAAGGTCTTCCAGCAGCCCCCTCACCAATGGCCCCAAGGCCTCCCAAGAGTACCCAGTGATTGCATTGCAGAAGGTTGACTGCAGTATTTCATTGTATAATTTTAATTGCCAAGAAATTTCCCTCCAGTGTGCAATTTAAAAAGGTACAGATAGTAAGTTTGGGAAAGAGGATAACTTTTTTTTAGGGATGGGGTTTAATCAGGGTCTGCAGGATTGGGAGTTTCCCTCCCCATTTTGCTGATGACAAAATTCGGAGTAAAAACACATGGTGCTCCGGGGTACAATACTTCAGAAGGTTTCCATTGGTCTACATTTGTGGCTTCTGGCAGTGCTTTTTATGCAATGAATGCACCATGCAACTCTAATCTTATGACTGTAAAAATAAGACCAGGAAAAATGCAATGTCTATACTTTAACAAAATGTCACGTAGGAGTTAAGTGTGGCGCAAACACGAAGGTTTTGGGAATTTGCTTGGTGCTTTCAAGTGAGGGCCTGTCAATATAATTTCCGACTCCGTGGCCTGCACTAAATTCTATTACTCTGGCACACTTTCCTTTTTGGCCTCTGCTGCCCCTATGCTCCTTCTACTCTACCCTTAGTGGTCTACGCCACCTTCATATTGTGTTTCGCTTTGTTCATGCTTACTTTCAGTAAAACCTATGGAAGGTAAATGTTGAAAGGTGTGCGTTTTGGGCCTAACAGCCCATGTGCATCGCTATTAAAGGTGACGCCTATCAGACTCCCAACAGATCGGCGGCCACAAACGCAATCTTTTGGCATAACAGAATTGGATTTTGACAGTGCTTCTGGAATCTTGGTGCCCAAAACGCAACCCGCCACCAACCCTGACCCTGGTCCACTTTCCCAAATACAGGACTTTGAGAGCGTTTTGCCTCTAGGAGAAGGCAACCGGCACTTCATTTGGCAGGATTTAACTTATTGGTGATCTGCAACAATGATATGTCAGGTTCTGTGCCGAGCTGGTTCCATAGCTATGCCACAACATAAGGAATATTCTTCCCAGACGTCACTCTGGATTTTGACATCTTTATTGCAATCTCGCTCTTTTCCTGTTATTTCACTTTCGTTCTTTTTTTTCATTTTTTTAAAACATTTTTTTTATTATTTATTTACAAGTATGTACAGAAACAAAAGCAGGAACAACAATCAGAACAGTATCAGAAAGACCAGCACAGAGAAACAAAAGCTAAAAGAAATCGTTGAACATATTCCAGATCTTCTCATATAAAGACAGCTTACATTTCAATTTGTAAATCAATTTTTCAGTTCTAGACAGGCAGTGCATCCCCTGGAGCCATTCCTCAAAGGAAGGAGGGACCCTGTCCTTCCACCCTCGGAGAATCAACTGCTTGACCACAATAAAAGCTCTAAAAGTCCACTTTCTAAGAGCGGAGCTGACCTCCGCCAACCCCGAATCATCACCCAGGATCACTGTCCTAAATTCCAGGACAGACCCATCACCCAAAATCCTGACACACACATCACAGACACTATTCCAAAAATTGCGAACCTGCACACAGCTCCATAGCACGTGCTCCAGTGACCCAACCTCCTGGATGCAACCCCAACAATCCTCATTGTCGCTCATGCCTCTTTTATGGAGAGTTTCTGGACACCAGTAAACACGATTTAAAATTTTGATTTGTCGAGACCGTTCACTCAGATTCAGCGAACACAAGGAGACATTACCACACATTTTCCGCCAGGCATAGTCATCAATTTCAGACCCAATTCAATCACTCCAAACTCTCCGCAAACTGTCATTACTTCGATAATGGGACACGATGAGCTTATGCAGCATACTGGCCAGACTTCCTTTCCATTTGAATCGGCCAGAAAAATATTCACATCAAAAGAGTCGCACCAGTCCACCTCACCCACAGACCTGTCTATAAGCCAAGTCTGACAAACCTTCAAAACTCCATCTTTCTCTCAGCTCAGCAGCAGTCAACCACCGAACATCATTACCCAAGTCAGAGACCTGCTTAATACCCATCAAAAACCATTCCGGCCAAAAAAACGCCCTAGAATTATCCCTAATCATTGGATTCAGCCAGATAGAGGCACTCCTGCATTTAAAAGCATCACGACCCAGCAATGATGAGACTTCCTTCCAAGAGGTGCGCAAGAATGACGTCGTTAACAGACTACCCCCGGAAATGTTTGTATTAGTGGTCAGCAAGGCCCTGGGGCCCAACGGCCCATAGGCATTCGATTCCGCTACTGCCCAGCTCGACAATTCGTCTCTCAAAAATGGTACAAAAGAATGAGCAGAAAAGGCCAAATGGTAGGCCCTGAAATTTGGAACTCCTAAACCACCTAAATAGACTGGAAGTTGTAACTTCCAAAGACTAAGTCTCAGTGGTTTTCGGTCCCATAAAAACTCTTGAGCAAGACGGTCTAGATCTCTCCAATAACAACTTTTAATTTTCAAAGGAAGCATGCTAGATACAAAGTTAATTCTGGGTGCCAAATTCATTTTCAGGGCATTGACTTTACCCCACATGGAAAGATTAAGCAGCGACCATCTTTCCAAATCTATTTTACAATCCCGAATGACTACAATGTTTTCGTCAACCATAAGGGAGACCGGATACGTCAGTCATACCCCCAAATAGCGCAAGCGCACATCACACCAAGTGAACCCCAGCCCCGTAACCAGAGTCTTATCACACCTGTTGGATAGTGGCAACACTTCTGACTTCAATCGGTAAATTTTGTATCCCGAACAGACGTGATAATCAGACAAAATCCTCATCAGACAGGGCAGGGACTCTTCAAATTCTGCAGTACCAATAAGAGATCATCAGCATAAAGCCAAGCCTTTTGCACCACACCCCAATAATGAACACCATGTAAATCCGGTTCATCTTTGATGCAAACTGCGAGCGGCTCAATCGCCAGAATGAATAACAAAGGAGAAAATGGACAACGTTGACGCGTGCCCCGATTCAAACAAAAAGGTTCCGAAACCACCCCATTAGTCTTCACATCAGCAGTAGGATAGGCATATAGAAGAGCAACCCAAGAAATAAAATCCTCGCCCAGATTCATCCTCCTCAGTACCGAAAACAAGTAATCCCAACTAACCCTGTCTAAAGCTTTCTCCGCATCAAGGGGAAGGACAGCGGCATCACAATCCATCTAATCCGCAATTTCCATTGTAACAATCTCCTTATATCACTGGATGTACGTCGGTTCTTCATGAAACTGGATTGTTCCTTGGCGATCAAAGCAGGCATCAAATGTACCAAACGCAAAGCAAGTACCTTGGCAAGAATCGTATTTATCGGTATTGATAAGGCTAATTGCACGATAACTGGCTGGAAGATTACTGTCCTTCCCTTTTTTCAAAAAGAGACTGAGATAGATGCATGTCTCGTACTTTTAGGTAATGACCCAACAAGTCTACTAGACACAAACATATCTCTCAAGAGTTCTAAGGCCGAGTTAGGGAGGATCCTACAGAACTCACAAGGGAGCCCATCCGGGCCCGGGGACTTACCCACATTCAGCTCCAAAATTGCTCTCTTGATCTCATCAACCGATATCGTAACACCCAGAAGATCCCGTTCTGCATCCTGAATCCTAGGCAAATTCAAATTTCCAAAGAAGTCCCCCCCCCCGTAATACCAGACTCATATACAAATTCTCGTAAATGTCACGAAAAATTGAGTTAATTTTCTTGTGATCTAATGTGATTCTACCCTCCCTGTCAATCATAGAAGCAATTGACGACTCAGACACCTTTTTCTTCAACCTGTAAGCCAGCCATCGGTCACAGCGTTCACCTTTTTCAAAATAAGTGCACTTGGAGAAGAACAAACCACGCTCAGCCCTCCGAGACAAAAAGTCTTCCATTTCTTTAAGTTTCTTCAGAGTAGCTAATTTGACCGAGTCAGTCGGATCAAGCATCAAATCCCGAGAAATGTCACCAATACGTAAGTCAAGAGCCTGTCTCTTCCCTCTTCCGTTTATCACTAGACAGCCTTAAGCAGACAACACGCATACAGCATTTGAAGGCTTCCCACGTGTTCGCCACACTGATTTCATCTGAGCGGTTCTCCATTACAAAATAATTCACATCTGAAACAATCCGAGCCAATATATCATCTAACAATATAGAGGTATTCAGTTTCCACAAGAAAGTCCTGACACATCGATATTTAAGTCCCAAATGCATCACAATGGGGGCATGATCACTCAATAAAATATTTCCAATTTCACTGGAGACAACACCCTCCGACACATTCCCACCAGTAAAAATCATGTCAAGTCTAGAAAACACACCATGCGCACTAGAAATAAACTAAATTGACGCGTTTCCAGGATCCCCAGACGCCAAGTATCTCTCAAATTGTGTTCCTCCAAGAGTGAACCAAGCGCCTGATGATGTTGATCACCCCGTGTCACCCGCCTGACCTGACTCCTATCTAGGAGAGGATCAACCACAGTGTTAAAGTCCCCTCCAAGTATTATATTTGAATTATTCAAATCCAAGGGGGTCTGCGCAACCATTCAAAAAAAGGAACCATCATCCACTGTAGGAGCATACACATTGCACAGTGTTAAACATTCCCCTTGAAACTCCACCAACAAGGCAATCATCCTACCATCCTTGTCTGCAAGTTATCGTAAAATGTTGATAGGCAGTTTCTTCCGAAACAAAATGGCTACCCCCCGTGACCTAGAAGAAAAGGAAGAGCCATAAGCAGAGCCAACCCACTCCTTTTCCAACCTACAAATTTCATCCGACAAAATCTGAGTCTCCTGTTAGAAGCATATGTCAGCATGCAAGTCCTGTAACATGTGAAACACTTTCTTTTTCTTTAGTAAATTATTGACCCCATTCACATTCCAAGATTCTATACAGAGATCATTGACTGACCCAGTGGAACGTGAAGCCATCATAAAACCAGTGAGGTCAAAAACATTAAAAGCAGAAACAAAATGAGAAAAAAACAAAAAAACAACACATACAAGAAAACAAACAGAAAACATACTTTTCACTCTCCAATTTTTGCACCTGAAAAGCTATTTTAGGCCTCACCCCTGCCTCCAATTTCTTCCTCCCCAAGGCCTTAGAGAAGCTTTGTATGCCAGACGACTGTTAGGTCTAAACTATTGGCTTTGCAATCCTGGCAGAGCACGCTTTTGGAATGGATGCACCATATTACTTAGCCATATCTCTCTAGTGCAAAGGTCTTCAACCTGTAGCTCTCCAGTTGATTTTGACCACAACTCCCATGAGCCCTCATTGATTTTTCTGTCTAGGGCTAATGGGAGTTGTAGTCCAAAACATCTGGAGAGCCAAAGGTTGTAGACCCTTGCTCTAGTGGCTACTGCTGACTGAGATTTCCCCCAGCGTTGTGACATTAGTAGTTTATGTAAGGTATGGTATGTGTACCTGCCTCACTGTTTGCATGTCCGAGAATATTGTCTTAGAGCCGTACATTACCTTCATGGTTTGGGTAAATTAATTGAAGTCTTCCTTCTTTCAAATTATTATCCCTATAAAGTGTCCCTTTTAATCATCCGTTTATGCACCTGTCTATTTCTGGCTCAGAGTTGCTACTGCCTTCCCTTACTACTAATTTCATTTCATTAAAGAGTTACAAGGTAAGGTTTGGGTTGCTTGGACACCTACCCCTAGATACTAGGGAATTGTTCTACAACTAATAAGGAAGACCTTAATAAACTAATGTTAAGGATGGGGTAACTCAAAGTATGGTTTTCTGGGCACCCCTTGCACGGTGTTCAAAGGGTTCATCATGGTCTTGAACATATTCGTATAAGTCACTGTCCCTCCTTGGACATCCTATTCTAACAACCGAAGTTCAAACGATGATGGCCAACAGAAAGTTCAAGCCCTATTCTTAAAAGTTCTTATGCCACAAGGCCAACCCCAATCTAAAACACAAGGGCTCTCCAAGTGTGGTCCACAAAATATTCATAAACCTAATTTTAAATCCATCCCTATTCAAAAGACAAACAATTTATTAAAATATCTTCTTGTGCAGGCCCCTCCTGTATTACTCACTCGCCTTCTGTAGGATCTCTGGGTCAACATGGTTCCAGTAGGCCTCCCCTCTGCCTCTTTTTTTCAGACTTCTCTCAGAAAATTATCTCGCATCCCTTTGTGGTCGCTTTCTCAGCATCAGCCTCAAGATTCTCTTCATGAAGCAACTGAAGACCTTCCTTTTTCGCTTGCACTTGCTCTTTCCGGCCCCTTGCTGATGTTCCTATCTGCTACTCACTCTGGTCACTTGGCCACCCACTGAACCTACAGTAGCAGGCTCCTGCATGACTAGTTGCCCCTGCACTGCCTCCGGGCCTCTCAACCACTTAAGGGACTGGATCTGCAACCCTACAGTCCCCTGACTCTGCACTTAGGAGCCACCTTCTGAAACACTTATGAGTTACTTGCACTCTCCCCCTCCTACCCCTTGCACTTGAGCGATCTGAATGACACAAGGCCTAGTAAGATCGTTGTTTTGTTATCCTTCTGTCCCCCCATCCTTGTCTTGTCGCTCCTAGAAACACTTGTGTACAGGCACGTATGAACTCTGTAAACCAGGTTTTTCCACAGCCCCAGATTTTCTTAATCCTCTGTCCTTTCAATTACCTTTAGGCTCCCGTGATTCTTGGGTCTTTTCACTACCTGTCATTTCCCCAGACTTCTCCCAGGTCTCTTCACAATATTAGACTTTCTTGGAGTTCTCTGCCCTCCCCTTATAGTCTCTGCATAACCCTGGGATTGTCCAGGTTGCTCAGATCTCTCATCGACTTTAGGTCTCACCACAATATCGTTTTTTCTCTGGTTCTTCTCAGTTCTCAACACAACATGGGTTTTCTGATTCCCTTTACTTCTCACACTGACCTTGGTTTCTCTCAAACTTCTCACAGTTCTCTCCATGACCTTTGTCTCGCTCAGCACAACACTCTTAAGAATAATAGGTAGTTCTCCCCTCCTAATTTAGCATCCTTCTCGGACAGATTTTCTCATCCTCCTGCCAGATGTTCTTCCTCCAGGGTTTCTAAAGGATGCGCCGCACCATCAGCCCTTCCCTCTGGTATCGAACTCTGTGGATAGGACCGCTCTCTGGTTCTTCTCTTCAATGCAGCTGCACATCGTCTGTTTGCACCTCTGGCATACTCGGTTTACTGAGATTCACTGTTTTTTAGTAACCTTCAAATATACTACTACTTCATAGGTAATGTTCTCCCTGTGTATCCATGGAGAATGTGAAAGCCCTCTGCTTTCTTCTAGTCTTCTCCCATGACTGGCATTTTCATCCTCCTTGTATATATGGCTGGGTCAGTGTGTGATTTCCTCAGCCGACCCGGGGTTGCTGCTTCATTTGTGGATCTTGTTTGTCACCTTCTGATAGGTCTATTTTCTGTGTGGCTTTTTGATCGTAGTCTCATTATTAGCTCCCCCTGGGTATTGTTTGGGATTTAATTGCTGTTTAAGTTGCTTAATGGTCCACCCTGAGCCTTTAAACAGGGTTGGTGCTGTTTGTGCCATTTTTTGGATTCACAAACAAGAGTGAGCGCACTTCCGCTGCATTTTTCAATGTTCATTGGGCTTGTAGCCAGCAGAGCCCAACATTTCAAGTGATCGTGGCAATTATGCCCCTTGCCCTGAAGGTAAGCTTTTTGAATGAGCTACTGATGGAGAAACTTCTCAAGGTCAATTAGAAGGGTTATCACCCTTCCTCTGTTCTCTTAGTCTGTAACATTTTCTGCTGGTCTCATCTATTCTGCAGTTCTTTTTTCAAAGGACTTTTTTTTCCAAATCGTATTCAAAAGACCAAACAAAGTTTCCAATACTTATGACGAAGATGAGGCCAAAATGGTAGTGTAAGGCCGCAATCAGAGGAGTGGATCCTTGTAATCACACAGGATGCTGGCTAGGGTTTGCAGGCTTATTCCTACTGGGCTTCTTTGCTTGCACAGATTATGGAGACTCCACCATAAGCCAAACGGTGACTGACACTGCCCGGCTTTAATCTGGCTCCTTTTTGCAGCAGGTACGCCAGCTCCATTACCCTATTTCACCACATCCATATCTTAACACAGTGCTTTGTAGAAAACTAATTTCCAGCTGCATGTGGCACCTGTGTTATTAGGGCTGTACTGTAGACAGTAGGCAATCGCCAATTGTTGCTGCAAAGTGTGTGTTGCTCAAACTTAGAAGTGGAGGGGCAGAGAATTCCTAGGTAGGACTGAGCCGGTCTAGTTTAGCTCTAAAGGCTGAACGTGAGCAGGGCCAGCAACATGGCAGTGTACATTTTGCCTGGGATATTTTGTGAATTGCAAATCTAAAATTTAATTTGGAGCAGAGGCAGCCATCTGTTATTGTGGGAACTTGAAGGACAACTTCAAAGAAAGCCCTAAATGATCCAACAATGTCCTTAGGAGATTTAATACACATATAATACCGTTTCATTAAGTATCCTCATTTGATAATGGCCCACTTTCCCCATGCACCATATATGCCAGGGATTCCATAATATGCTCATGTGTCATCATTCAACAGTAGCCTGCATGTGAAGTAGGATAACATAACTGGGGTTCTATGAACGTTTGCTAGAAACAAATCTTACACCAAATGAATTTTCGCCTACATTTTGCACTTTTTTTGCGACAAAATGCAGGGGAGTCAACCGCATTCCCCCCCCCCCCCATTCCCCTCCCTTAGTATCCTCACCTCCATACATACCTTACCATATGCATTTTACAACAAAAAAAGTGCAAGCGAAAATGGGCTTGACCATAATTGCAGAGTATCAAAACTCAAAAGCCCACTAAAGCTATTAATTTCACGAACCACTGCACACTTTTCTCACCTAACATCAATGAAGAGATACAGATGGATGAAAAAACTCACAAAAGTTACGAAGCCGTATTCTTCAGTCATAGCTGCTTTTAGCACCTGTCATTTTGTCATTTTATACAGTACTTGTAGTTTGTTAACATTAAAAGGGTAGTTTTACAAATACAAGATTTTAGTATGAAGAGAAGCTAATAGCTGAATATGTCACACCTGCTCTAAGACAGTTTGACATCGCTGTAAATGGCCTTCCGGTTTATCTTACTTTTACATTATAAGTCAGAGGCTGGGGTCACCTGGGCTTAGTCATTCATTTTTGGTCTAATGCATGTAGAAGAAATGCACTGTGCCGCAAAAACAGATGCGCATCTTATCCTGTGTTTTCTAAACCAATCGCAGAGTCTAGTCCGCATTTGAAAGTTTAAAAAAAGAGGTCTACTATTTGATAGGGGTCAGCTTTCCTTCACCCTGTAGCACCCTCTGGGCAGAGAGAGAGTTTTTTTTGTTGCCAAACACCACGTACCAGTGCTGATGGCAACCTCGGTAGAAAGACCCTGAAACATAATGGGGCCTTTATAGTTCAGCTAGTGTGTTTGAGACAGGGCCAGGTTCGAAACCCATTAGCGGGCCAAGCGCGCCTTTATTGAGGGGCATCCATTGTTCCTATGCTCAGATATCCTTTTTCCAAATGTATGGTCCAGTAGGGGTGGCTGCAGATCCGGTCAGTGTTCTGGGCAGGCACCGGCTCGAAACTTGTTTGGAGCGGCAGCAACGCTTTTGGCTGAGGCCACAACTAGAAAAAACTAATCAAATACCACCAAGCAGGCACAGGGCCACTGTAAGCTAGTTACCAGTGTCATTCAGGTCCCACAACTGGTTTTAGGTGCTGAGGCAGATGAGAAAGGAAGAGAGGTCTGGATTCTTCTGTGATGTCTGGCAGTCTCTCTGCACCAGCCACCGTGTACTTAAAGGATCACACCTGAAGATCAAGGTGTGCCCCTGTTGCTTTTGAAATCCTGCGCTGTGGGCGGATGCCCCATACGTTGTTAGTGTTATTTGTCTGCTTTTTCAGTCGCGAACAGAGCCGGCCCTGTACTGAGGTGCATCTTACTCAATTGTGAGCCTCGCCCTCCAGTAATCACCGTTTGCGTTTCATGCAGGCATGTTCGCATGGACCTGCACTCTGAAGGCGTGTGGGGAGCCAGTGTGCCAGGCGTGGTAGACGGTAGCACTAGGGTTTCAGCAGTAGGAACATTGCCCTGTTTACACCTCAGAAAGCTGTGGTGATGGGACAGTCAAGCCCTTTCCTCATGTCCTTCATTATGCCCTGCCTAGGACACAAACTTCATCGAGGGATGTTTTGGTGCAAGATGGAGGGGGCAGTTAGTTGCCACTTCCCGGAGTGGAAAATCTTGGTTGTCTTCATTTTGATTCCATGGGGTGTACTTGGATCCACGAGCTCAGGGTGCAACATTTCATGTTGGAAGCTACTAACCATCCATCAAAAAGTCACTCGCCACCATAATTCTGTAAATTGGCACAGTACACCCTTTATAATCGCCAAGAGTCCAATTTCACTAGCCAGGGTGAGTGCACATTTTGTACCCCGCACTAGTTTGCAGCATTTGAGGACCTTGGCTGTCTTCTTGGGTCAACTGTTTTATTTTTGATTGCTTGTGTCACTTCATTGCAAGTTGTGTGGGCGCGTGGGGGGGGGGGGCGGGGTGGCGCAAATGTAATGTCCACCAAACTGGCAAGTCTTGTGAAGTGCAGCATGCGAGCAGTACCTGCATTGGGAATTCTTCACTCTGTATCTATCTCGGGCTGTAGATAATGAATTCAGTTGGGTCTCTGCTGCAAGCCGTCAATGAATTTGAGGCAATGGAGGGGACACACATTCAGGTGCACTGTATCACAGGTCTGCTTTGAACGCTGCGATGTGACGTGCTCAAGGCTGGCACCACTGCCGTCCTTAAGCTTCACCACTCTCCTGTGGCCCTCTATATGTAACCTGCAGAGGATGCGCCAAGACACCCGAGCATCCGTTTCAAAGGTCTGCACAAAAAGAAGCTTAATAAACTGCTTCCCCCAACTTGATTTTAACCTGGCACTGTCTTCTAAAAGACAGTGCCACACGTGGAACTGTAAAGGTGGAAGGGCAAAATATATGCTATGCAGATAATTGTCTTAGTGGCCTTAAGAAGGGTGCAGACTGGCCAAAGCAACTCAGCCATCCCCCAAGGCAGTGCTCTTCAAACTATGGGGCGGACCCCTTGAAGGGTGTCCAGGGAAGGCTCGAGGCTCTTTAAAATGGGATTACTGTGACTACTTTTAATAGGAAATATATGCCGTTATAGCTTGTCGGGGGACGTGAAACTATTTGTTTACCCAGGGGCTGCTCGGTAGTGAAACATTTGAATGCCACAGCAAAGGCCCCTGGCAGCGCCTTTAACGTGTTCCGCTTGTTCCTGCAGGCATGTGACACCTACATTTGGGTATATTCACATGTTGCCATCAAAAATACTTCTGGAAGTTGCTGTGAGAGGGGCATGTTTCGGGGGGAAGAGAGAGAGGGGTGGCCTTTGTTGTCCACTAGTTTCCACTGTTCCATCACACCCCTTCTCTCTCTCTGTCCAGAGTCTGCTTGGCACGCACCGACAATGGAAAGAAATTGCACCGCACGACTACAATTTATATCTGATTATGCCCAGCAAATGAAAGCTTCAGTGAGGCGAGACGACAAGGTCTTTCGTTTTCCAATTAAAATGTCTGTATGCCAAGACTTTAACTCTGGAGGAGTACGTGAATGAATAGCGAATTAAACCCTTCCTCTGCCCCACACTACTACTAAACCAGCAGCGATCTCAGTCATAAAGGTGAAACTGGCAGAATGCGAATGGTTCACCTCTTTCGCCTTTAAGGTAGCGTGGGTAAAGGGCAGGCTATACGCTACAAGAGGGAGGGTGTGAGCTGGCACAGAAGCAGCCCAATCTATAATAGTACTGGGTACCAAAATAAAATAATGTCCAGCCCAGGTTCTATAACGATGGGATACTTTACTTAAGTTAAAAATACAAACACACTAATCAAAAACGCAATACCCCACCCCATAACCGACAACAGACTCTGCAGATTTTAAGGTGAAAGAAGGCACATCAGGTCTGAAGAGGGAGAGTGTCACTAAATGGCTTCTATGACTAATCAACTTCCAGGCACCAGTGGTCCAGGGATGAATATCAGTTTCTAAAACATCAATCAGCCCTACACCTATGGTACACCAGAAGGGATCCAAACAGAATGGAAACTCAAGTAAATTATAAACCTCCTTGCACAATTTTGGTAATGTGGACGGAACGGCAGGCTTATTTCTGCAAGGTCATGGATCGTTAGTTGCAACACAGGGAAAATACAATTCTTACCCCATGATAGAAGGGACTGTACAGTCATGGTTGTATACAAATATCTACTTTATAATCATTACAACAGACCGTTCTAGCACCCTACAAAATACAGCTCACCCTGTAAAAGAACACAGACGACAGTTTCACGAAGGAAAGGGATGCACTCTGGATACTGACAAGAGGGTAGTCTATAAAGCAATCCGTCCTAACTGTCCAAGGTTATTTGTTTTCAGCACCAAGGGGCAAGGGGTCGTATATGTCACTTAGGGGCCTTTGGAGAAGGACCAGGGAGACAGAACCACAATGTACCTGGTGCTTCATGATCTTGATGCTAGGCAGCGTCAAGTCGGTTCCAGGGTGCTTTACAGCTCCTGCGACAGGAGTTCAAGACGGGCGACAGCTGTGCATATCAGGCGGCAGGCAGTTTGGCAAGCGAGGCTGGATGGACGGCTGCAGGCTGGCCTACACGGTGGCTCAGGGTCAAGAATCGGTGTCTCTGTGCAGGTTGGTGGACCTGGAATGCTGGTCGAGGCATCTCGGATGGCTTTAGTGACTGCAGCGTGACAACAGTCAGTGGTGCATTCGGTCGCGGTTCGAGGGCTCGACTACCTCGAAAAGGTCCTTAAAAGTTGGACGCTGGTTGATGCTTATGTGGCACTCCTCCTAGCTTCTTTGCAGGGCTCATGCCGTCGCTTAAAGGCGGACGGCCCAAAGCTGAATAGAGTGTTTGCAGGCAAAAGCGTTATCCTTTGTTCAAAGACTCTGGCACGTCCCACCTAGGAAACTTGCTGTCAGAACCTAGCAGTGTGCTGGCTGGATACTGGTTGTGGAGCTGCTGGATGGGTCCTCTAAATCCGGTATCTCCTGCTGTTCCTTGGGAGATGTTTAGGGGAGAGATCTTGCTTCCCTCTTGGAAATCCTGTCCTTCCTTCGCTGGCGAAAGCTGTAAGGTAGAATATACTTTCTGCCAGGGTCCAATGCCATGTTCTTCTTTCCTGCTTCTGGTGAAGCCTTCAGATAATCTGGTAAGTGAGGAGCTCAGCCCTCTGTTAAAGCCAAATGGGCCCCAGTGACTGGTGCAGGCTAAGCCTACCGTAAGGAACCAATCCGGGGTCCCCACCAACAATCTTCTGTTATGCGTGAAGTCAGGACCAGAATGCTTTGCAACAGGAAAGGTAAGAGGTGACAACATGTACTCCTAAGTCACACCCATCTTCCTGTCTGTTATATATCGAAGTGTCTGTCTGGTTAACTGAGCCCTCTGTGGCTCTTGATCAAAGCGCAGGTCTCCCTTGAAGTTTGTGGTGAGAACAGACTTCTGCCTCCCTCAAATCACATACTTTGTCCGTCTGAAAGGGGTCTGCTCTGCAAGGGTTGCCTACGGTAAATAGTGGACCCAGACATGCCATTCACTGTACTTCATACAGAGGGGTGGGAACAAGCTTCCAGGTGACACATTGCATATCAGAGTTTAGTTTTCCTGTCCATTGTTAAGTTCTGTGACTAGGCCTATTCACAGGCCTGCTTCAATTAATTCTCATCAGTATGCACCGCCACCACACAACACTTAGACAATAGCCCCAGGGGCGGATCCATGGAGCCTTGGATATTTAATTAGGCTGGTCATGGGAGGAGGAAAGTGTTGCTCTTCTCCTCTGGATGTTTTTGTGCACCCCTCGTTGTCACCTGTCAAATGTGACACGGTGGACTGCGCCTGTAGGCTGTGTCCCCCAGAGTACACTGGACTATGTGTTTGTTGTGCGGCGAGCATTAGAAAATGTGTGCGGATTAGCACACCACATTTTCGGAGGTTGATCTCCCTTCATCCATTTTTCTTTTTTTTTAAATCCAAGCCCAGGCGAGCGCACACTCCCTGTGCGATGGTCAAATTCCTCCCAGCTTCTGTTCTGAAAGAGTGCAGGGATGAGTAGTGGCTAACCTGCCTAGTCAGCCTCAAACTACTCCAAAACCAGCTGTGACCCCATTCATAAAGTTGAAAAAGGCACAGCCCCTGACAGTTAAACTTCCTTTGCCTCGTTTGGTAATGTGAGCTGAGGGAAGGCAGCATCTTCACGAGGGGTGGCCGCTGATATCGGCAGCATCCAAACGGCGTTGGCACAATCGTTCCAAAAGAAAAGAATGTCCAGTCAAATCAAATATAAAGACTTTAATAAAACAATCAATGCAATAAAGTAATCAAAAATACTGAAGAACCACCCCAATAAGAGAAACCGAGAATGCAGACTTGATAAGAAGGGGCACTTTGGCTTAAGAAGGGGTGTTCATGCTAGAAGACTTCAGCAGCAATGTCATTGTTGAAGGATACCTTCAAAAAGGCAGAGAAGGGGGGCTTAAAACTCACTACGGCCCCTTAAAGTAGACCGGGCCTTTTCAAAATAACATTTGTTCTTCTCTCGTTGCTTTTCGATCCTCTTCGAGCTGTTGACTCCACCATTGCCTCTCTGCACTCCCGCTGTTGGAGCCAATCGTCAGTAATGAAACCCAGCAAATTGTTGACTGTCATCGAACAGACTTGACGGTTTCTAGACATACTCTACCATCACCTGCCTGTTCTTCACCCGATTCAGCCAGATCACTGTTGCAGGACCATCTCTAGCTGACTCCAACCCATGGAGGCAACAGTCTCGCCCATCTCACATGCCCCTGTAAAACCTGGCGCAGTCCCCCAGCAACCAGAAATCAAGAGACCGTTGAGCCGCTGCAAGCACCTGGTATGATCAGCAGCTACTAGTAGGTCATGTGTCACCTGGGATTGAACCATACCTTGTAGCGGTTGAACCTATTCTCAGCAAGGTGCTGTATATTAGGATGAGATTGGGCACGTTGTCACTTTTACTTATGGATGGACCAATGCACATTCAAATAGTGATTGTGGTCCTTTTTTCCCGCTCAACATCCAGGGTCAATTTATTACATTTTTTGCTCATCTACCGCAGAGATATGAAGCACAGGAGCTAAGACTGATTTTTCAGAGGAGGAAAAGATCTATATTCGAAGCACTATATTTTTGCTGCACTTGTAGAGCTGCCCTGGTTATTTTTGGGTAGATATTATACACTTAAAGCGTGAAGAACTGAGCGGAGATAACTAAAACCTATTGAGGTTGCGTCTGAATCGATGGGCTCTGTTCTGGAACTTTAATAACATACACATTTTGTATGTGCAATTCTCCTTGGCGCTTGTAAATATTGCTAAAGTTGTATTAATATTCAGCAAATGGAATTGACTTTTATTGTAGGTTACCAGTGCTAGCGTGTGCATTACATGCAGAAATTGTTCAAATGTTTTAATTCATGTGGTGAATAAGCCAATATCTGTGATGTAGTATGTGGATTTGTAATGGCTACATTACTGCATACAGATTAATGACCTAATAGATTGGCATTTTCTTTTCAAATATTGGTCACTGTAATTGCTTTACACAAGAATGTTTTTTTTAATCTCAATTCACAGCGTGCTTCCTTCAGTGTCTTTGCCACTGCACTTTGTATAATCAAGCAGGTATATTGATAATGTTTGAATACATCTTTTTGCTGTATTTCCTGTGGGATACATGTATTACTTTGTGCTAATTTGCCCACTTAAAGTGAATCCAGCTTGATTGAGTTAACCTGTTTCTATAAGCTGATATATATAGTCCGCTTCACCTGCTAGCTCGGCTGTTTCACAGTGAAGCCAAGCAAATGATTGGCTAAAGGTTTGGTGGGTGGGGGAAGAGTCCCTCGGGGGTGAGTCTCCCAAAGGAATGTTGCATCCTGACCCCAGGTTAAACAGTTATGCCAATAATTTCTACCCAATGCACAATAAATATTTGTGTAAGAGGCTTGGTAAGTTTGCCTAATAGGACGGTTCATATTTGTGTCAAACTTTTGTAGGTTCAAATGCATAATTTGGAAACTGGAGAGTTGAATTTCCCACGTTCCCAACATAATATGATTCTGGCAAAGTGATCTTTGCTCTTTATGCCTCGCTTCGCTTACATGTCGAAATTGGGAGTATATTTCAGTGATCACATTAGGAAGTGCTATATACAAAACCAGCATTGGCAAAGCCACTAGTGTTGACTTCGGTGTAGGCTTGGTACGTGTGGCAGCAAGTGGGCAGTCCTACAGCAGTCAGGGCTGGTTCTAATATTCTGGCAGCTGTTGCGAAGCTGAACTCTGGGTTTTTGGGGGCCAACATTACATTTTCACCATGGTGGCAGCATCACCTCCCTGAATATGAGCAAAATAACAGCCCAACCCCTTCTCTGGCCGAATTGTGCATTTTAAAGAGCCTATTTTTATAAGTAATTGCAAAAGTTATTTACAGGCCACTTCATAACATTTCACTAAACCCCCTGCTTTAGGATGTGCCAACATCAGAGGTGGCTCTCTGCTTGTGCTCAAATTCACTGCCTTACCAGCAGTTCACAAACATGCCTTTAAAACCAATGGCATTTCATCTTCAGCCACAGTGATCATGCGCACTGTCATTTAGGTGGTATAGTCAAACTGTAAACATCTCTTTGGGGACAAAGTGAGACCCCCTTCCCCGCACTGCTAAAGAACCAACCCGTTTCCTCATGTGTGCCTCTATATTATGCTCCTCTCTCATATTAAATGGATTCAAATAACGAAAAAAGCTTATATGGAATATTGTTATATTATCCTCTAAAAGCACGGGTCAGGTACTTCATAGAAAACCTTTGAAGTATCATATTAGACTTGCAATACGTGTGTTTGGTTGAGGTGCAATTCGGGGTGACCACCAAAGTACCCAATGATGGAGAAGTGTGTGGGTGATTGCAGACTGTTATTTTCTCACATGCATTTCTACATTAATTGATGTAAAGCTACAGCAACAAAATATGATCAGACATATACAATGAAAAAGACACAGTAAAGCACTTTTTATAACCAAATGACGTTGGAAGTTTCAACATAAGTTACCTTTCCAAGGGTGTATGTGAACTTGATGCAAAACTTTCTGAAACCTAATATAAACTTGCATAATGTCCCATTTTTAAAAAAAAACTACAAACTGCTTCATAAATTGTTTACTTAAACTAGTATGACTTGGAGACCCTTATTTGTCTGTGCTCCCATGGGTTTATTTGTGCCCCCCTAGTTTGCCCCGTCAGTATTTGTTTCTAGAGACGCCACTGTAGGCTTGGCAATGGTAGCAGATATTTAGGACACTGGTGATATCCCTGAAACCTGATAGTGTCTCTCAAGTCAATTAAAGAGACTGGTCTCCATTTTACCTTGGTGGAAATTCCAGCCAACCAATTGCAGACGTGATCTTACTGGATCCATTTGGTGGTATCTGGGATTTCGTCCAGTTGATTCCAATTCCTTCTCAGAACTGATCATTGGTGTTTAATGGTGTCTGGCGGCGTTGATTAATTAACGTTTCTATGCAACTAGGAGTCTTTCCCTTGATTATTGGCTTGGAAATGTTTTTGTTTTCTTTCACAGAATGTGCAGTCTTAATAACATGAACTCAAAGGGAGAGATTGTGTGTCTCCCATTGGTAGAGACACTGGGCCAGTGCAAAATAAAAGTAAGGGGACCACACCAAACCCTTTGACAGCTCTGTATGAGCTGCTAGTGGTTGTGGGCAGCACCGCCACCAATGACACTCTGCTCCAATGGCCTCAATAATGCACACTTCCTGTACCATTTCCGCAAAAAAATCACTTCACCCTCGCCGCCACCACCACAACCCCTCTAGCACTTGGACCCAACGCACGCCCTTGTCTCCACAGCAGGGCTGGATTGTGCTGGTTGCTGTATTGCTGTTTGACAGAAGTTCAATGCTGCAGGTTGTCTTTACGCTGAGACCGTGCATTCCAGTGTAAGCCATTTCTAAATACCACACATTGTTTAGGTCGTACCTCCTCGTTCCTGGAGGCCCTCAGCCCATTACTCTGGTGGAAGCTTTCCTGTCTGTGCTGCGTCGCTTGCCGTTTATTTCAAAAAATGTTATGAAGCTGCACAAAATGGCCGTCTTTCAGAAATCATCATAGCCTGCTCCACACACGGCTCGTGTTTTCAATTGGTTGATAATCCAAAGACCCTGTTTAATTAAAATGCAGTCCTTGCTTCCATGCATGGCCAAATATGTTGCGAATGGCTCATTGTTTTGTATAAACCTCCTCCCCTCCTCCCCCTTTCTTTCCTCCGGTACTGAAAGGGTGGCGGGCCCCAGGTGCTTGAGGCCCCACTCTCATTGTGCGCGAGTGTCCAGGGGGAGCAGCTGTCCTTCTGGGCACCTGAAATGGGCCTAGTGATGGCGCTTGTCAGCGGGATGCTTCTCTCTCCTTTGTCTGGGGAAGCTGTGCTTCAACCCCATCCACAGCAAACGCATTATACATGCCCAGTGTTTTTTGTTGTCTTCTGATGGCCTTTTTGTAGCTTGGTTTTCGCGCGTAGATCGTCGCAAAGAAATATGAAGGTGCCGAACTGAGGCGTTCTAGTACTATATTGAACACACATGACGTATGGAAAATCAAATACATACATACATTAATGAACGCAGTGTGTGCTAAACCTGCTGCCCTGTGGTGTGGCCGGTGGCTCTCCCGTGTCCTTCAAGTGTCAGCGTATCAGGTTTCATTTATTGCAGTTGTTATAAAGTAAACAATGGGCCATGCTTTGGTAGGAAACGTTCAGTGGGATTTGCCGTATAAATTATACGTTCTCTGTGGTCATTCAGCCTTGCAGTCACCCCACAACGCCTGCTGCTGCAGGAGGGTGGTGTGTGGTGACGTTCGTGTATTAAAGCATGCATACTGTTTATTCATATAGGTGTAATGCAGTTGCATGTCTGCACGCCTTTCTCCCGTGGCTTGTGGTATAGTGGAATGTGGAAAGCCTGATCCTACGCCCAGGAGTAAATGATCAGCGAACAATAGGGTGTTCTAGTTATTACAGCAGTCAGGCATGCCGTACCACCGTTTGGGCTGGGATAATCCACCTCCTACGGGTCCGTGCGCGAGGTGTCTTAGTCGGCATGGTATTTTCTTGTGAGTGGTGTCCGATTCTTGACGCCTGCACGGTCTCTAAGCTCCCTCTCTTCAGAGATTGTAGGCAATGGTTCATTCTATCTGCTGTTGTGAGCAACTCCTGCTTTTATCGCACAGCATGCTGGAAAACGCGGACCGGAGTCCTGCTGCAAACTCAGAATAGCACCGGGACCTAGAGTTGTGCGGAGCTTCTCAGCCAGACTGGGAGGATAGCGCTGTCGCGGCTCTAGGGCAGGCGACCGGCACACCTTTGTAGAACTCGTGTAGGGTGTGCTCCCCTTTAAGCGCTTTGAAACACATTGATTGATTATTTATATAACGCCTATACACAATAAGCGAGGGTCTACAGAAGAGGGGTCCTGTACTTACAAGTTGTTACCATGGCAACCACACGGAATTTAGGAAAACGGGCACTTGGCAAAGCCATTTTAGAGTAAAGGCGCAATATGCGATTTGCCTCTACATTTAGGGGGCACCACTATCCCCCACTCCCAACTAAGTATCATAGTCCGGCCCCTTCTGTATGTAGCTTTTTTTCATTTCTCAGCTCGTGTGCACATACCCTCCTTGCACTCAAGGTGGCCCCCTTCTTGCTTTATGTAACTCTGAGGCACAGTCTCCACTTTCACCCTTCATCTTCATCTCTGCCACCCTAGCCTCCCACACCCCTGGCTATCGATGCAACACCTCTCTCCTTGCTCTTCTTTATTCTTCCTGATGATCTGCATTGGTTATTGGAAACCGAGGCTCCAGGCATGGGAGGACAGCTCGGGGGCAACACGCTCGTCTTGGAAGCAAGACGAAGGAGCAAGCAACACAGGTTCGATTCCCAGCTCCGTGTTTAGAAACCTCCGGGTATTAAGCGCGTTATAAATAACCAATTACAATTACAATATGGGCACTTCAAACCTGAAACTCTCTGCAATCTGTCCTGGTGTGTTTCCTCAAGTCCCTCACCTGCCTTTCATAATGTCTTGCTGTTCCTCTTGCATGACTGTAGATCTCGTGCACCAGAAGACACTTGTGGGTGTGCAGTATAGGTTAACTTGTTCTCACTTACTGTGACAAATCTGATTCCGGAGTATCAGTGGTCCAGGGGCGAATATCGGTTTCTAAACCGTCAATCAACCCCACCCCTCTAGTATACCAGAAAGGATCCGAACAGATTGGAATACAAGTGAATTAGAAGACCTGGACGGAACGGCAGGCTTATCTCCGCAAGGTCGTGGATTGTTGGTTAGTTACAACACAGCAAAAATACAATTATTACCCAATGATAATAATAAGGGACTGTCCAGTCAAGGTTTTATAAACAATATCTACTTTATTATAACAGACAGTTCTAGCACACTACAACATTACAACCCACACTGTAAAGGAACACAGAGGACAGACGGTTTCACAAAGGAAAGGTAAGCACTCTGAATACTGACAGGAGGGTAGTCTGTAAAGAAATCAGTCCTAGCTGTTCAGGGTTATTTGGTTTCAGCACCAAGGGAGCAAGGGGTCGTAACTGTCTCTAGGGCCCTTTGGAGAAGGACCAGGGGGGGCAGAACCACAATGTACCTGGTGCTGAAGAGGTTCTTGGTGCTCGACAGCGTCGAGGTGGTTCCAGGGTGGTTTGCAGCCCTTGAGACAGAGTTAGTGGCGGGAGATGGCTTTGGGTACCAGGTGGCAGGCAGTTTCGCAATGGAGGCTGGACGGACGTCTGCAGGCTATCTGGCGCGGCGACTCGGGCCTAGAATGGCTCTCTCTGTGCTGGTTGTCGGATTGGGAATGCTGGTCGAGGCATCTTCGATGGCCCTGGTGACTGCGGTGTGACAACAGTCAGCGGTGCAGTCTGATGCGGTTCGAGGACTCGACTGTCTGGAGATTGTCCTTAAAAAGATGGACGCTGGATGATGCTTATGTGGCACTCCCCCTAGCTTCTTCGCAGGACTCGTGTCCTTTCAAGGCAGACAGCCAAAAGCTGAGGAGGGTGCTAGCAGGCAACTGCCTTTTCCTACGTCCAGAGACTCCTCTGCATTTCCCACCCAGGAAGCCTGCTGTCAGGTCCAAATGAGTCCCCCTTCTTACTCCTTGCAAAGTCTTAAAATTATCTGCTGAGGGGTTCAGACCTCTTTTTAAAGCCAAATGGGCCCCAGTGATTGGTGTAGGGTAAGCCTACCTTAATGAACCAATATTGGGTCCCCACCAACAATCTTTTTTTATGCATGAGGTCAGGACCAGAGTGCTCTGCTACAGGATAGACAAGTATATGCCTAAGTCACACCTATCTGCCTGTCTGTTGTAGATCAATGTGTCTCTCTGGTTCACTCAGCCCTCTGTGACTCTTGATTAAAGCACAGGTTTTTCCCTTGAAGTATGTTCTGGGAGCAGACTTCCTGTCTCCCCTTAACCACATGCTTCTCCCCTCTCAAAGTGGTCAGCTCGGCAGGGGTTTTCCTACGGTAAATAGTAAACCCAGACATGCATTTCACTGCCTTTCATACAGAGGGGTGGGACACCTTGCACACCAAAGAGGTGTTAGTCCTGCCTTCCTGTTGTCTCTCCGGCAACCAAGCCCACTCGGCAGGCTTGCCTCAATGATCTCTCATTAGTATGCACTGCCACCAGCTGGAGAACAAAGGAATGCAGATCAATGGAGCCTTTGATATTTTAATTTGGCTGCTCATGGCTGGAGGAAGGTGTGCCTTCCCCCTTCTTGGAATGCTTTGATGTACCCAGGGCTGTCGCACTCCATGTGAATATGACCGGGGAAGACGGCGCCTGTAGGCTGTGTTCCTAGAGTACAGGTGACTGACTGGTGTGGGAAGCAGATGAAATGGGTGCAGAATGGCCACACTCATTTCTCAGAGGTTGGTCTCCCATCAGTCATTTATATTTATCAAAAAATCAAAAAAGCCCAGGCGAGCGCACTCTCCCTGTGCGGATGGCCGAATTCCTCGCAGTCGGTCTCCTTCAGCCGGGCTGCTCTGCTGTGCGCTCCAGGGCGTCCCAGCGCTTCCACCACCTCTTCACCCAGGTTGGCCTCGCAGGCCAACCCAGGGCCTTCATCTTCACTGCTCCACCCTACAGGGTGCAGGCTTCTGCTGCGCACTCTGCATTCCCTCCCAAGCTGCTACTTGTAAACGCAACCCGGGAGGATTTAATTGATGACCGGCCTGCCTCGTTGGCCACTAGGCGGGCCCTTAGGGGCAAGCCCAAGCAGCCTGGTCGGGGCCCGTTCTCACATGCACTCCTGGCCATGTTGTTCTTGATGGGCCTGGGCAGCCACCACCACGCTGCCGGGCCATACATTTCTCTGAGGCCTGTCCGGTCTGGCCCCCGGGTGGGCTGACGGGTGCCGCGGCCGAGCTGCCACCCTGACATAGCAGCTCGGCCCCCCTTCTCATAGTCTCTGCGGGGGCTCCCCATGCTCTGCTCAGTGCTTTTCTAAGGTTTAGGGCCCCAGGGGGCCACTTGAGACAGCAACCCCCCCCCCCCAGATAAGTGTCTCTCCTTTGCTCAGCTGTCCCCTCAACTTTATTTTTTTTAAATCCTTCAGGTTTCTTTTCTCTTTCCTGCCCACCTCATTCTTGGGCAGGGGAGTTCTTTTCTATTTTTCCTTTTTCTTGACAGTCCATCCAGCCCCATGGAAGGGTTCACCCAGACACACACGCACAAATAAAACACACACACACACACTACACATTTAATAAAACCTTTATTACTACACTGGTGTCTGTGTCTTTTTTTTCCTGTGTGCTCCCTCAGAGGGCCAGCATGTAGCCCAACTAGCTGGGCCCTGTGGGGCTACGGGCTACAGTTAGTTGTAACACAGCGAAAATCCAATTATTACCCAATGATAAAAGGGATTGTCCAGTCATGGTTGTATACAAATATCTACTTTATTATCACAACCGACATTTCTAGCACTCTGCGTGATACAATCCACCCTGTAAAGGAATGCAGAGGACAGGCGGTTTCAAAGAAGGAAAGAGGATGCACTTTGGATACTGAAAGGATAGTAGTTGGTATAGTAAATCATTGCAACAGTTCAAGGATACTTGGCTTCAGCACAAAAGGGAGCAATGGGTCGTAAAATGTCACCAGGGGCCTTCGGAGAAAGACCAGTGGGACAGAACTACAGGGTACCTTGTGCTTGTAGGTGTTCTTGTTGCCCGGCAGGGTCGATTCAGTTTCAGCGATCTTTTTAGCTTCAATGTTAGAGTTCAAGACAGGAGACAGCTGCGGGTATCAGGCGGCAAACTGTTTGGCTGCAGGCTGGCATACGCAGCGGCTCGGGGTCAGGAATCGTCTGAGTGCTGATCGCGGTTCTGAAGCACTGGTCGAGGCGTCTCAGAAGTCTTTAAGCGACTGCATCTTGACAATGGTCAGCGTTGCAGTCGGTTGTAGCTCGAGGGACTCGACTGGCTTAAAAATGTCCTCTAAGGCAGACGTCAGGAGATGCTCGTTGAGGCACTTCTCCTAGCTTCTTCACTGTGCTTGTGTCGTCCTTTAAGGTCTATTGCCCAAACCCTAGGAGTGTGTTGCAGGCAGCTGTCTTGTCCTTGGTTTAGGGTTCAGAGACTCTCTGGCACTTCCTACCTAATGAAGCCTGCTGCAGAGCCTAGCAAGGCACGCTGTGTGCTGGCTGGGTACTGGTTCTGGAGCTGCTGGAGGGTCCTCTGAATACAGTATCTCCCTCTGTTCCCTGGGAGATGTTTCGGGGAGGGATCTTGCTTCCCTCTTGGAAGTCCTGGCCTTCCTTCACTGGCAGACTATGCAAGGCAGACCGTACCTTCAGTCAGGATCCAATGAGGAGTTCTTCTTTCAAGCGAAGCTGTCAGATCTGCCAAAAGAGGGGCTTGGCCCTCTTAAAGCTAAATGGACCACAGGGATTGGTGTAGGCTAAGCCTACCATATTGAACCAATCCCGGGTCCCCGCCAACTATATCCTGTATGCTTGAGGTCATAACTGGAGGGTTTTGCAACAGAAAATGTAAAGGGGTGAACACATGTACTACTAAGTCCCACCCATCTTCCTGTCTGTGGATCAAAGCGATTCTTGCCCTTGAGCCGCTGTGTAGGCCAGCTTCAGCCGTCCGTCCAGCCTCGCTTGCCGGATTGCCTGCCGCATTATACCCACAGCTGTCTCCCGTCTTGAACTCTGTCGCAGGAGCTGCAAAGCTTCCTGCAACCGACGCGACCATGTCGAGCATCAAGATTATCTCAAGAAACAGGTACATTGTGGTTCTGTCCTCCTGGTCCTTCTCCAAAGGCCCCTAGTGACATTTTACGACCCATTGCTCCCTTTGTGCTGAAACCAAGTATCCTTGAAAATGGTAATTTGCTTTACCAACTACCCCCTGTCAGTATCCAAAGCACATCCCTTTTCCTTCTTCTGTGTAAAT
The DNA here is from genome assembly GCF_040938575.1 of Ambystoma mexicanum. NCBI lineage: Eukaryota > Metazoa > Chordata > Amphibia > Caudata > Ambystomatidae > Ambystoma > Ambystoma mexicanum. The sequence continues at coordinate 882,124,317 of NC_090931.1, read as the reverse complement.
TCCTGCTTTTATCTTCACTGTGTCTGTCTTGTGCTTGCCTTGTAACAACTGTAACATCTACTCTGTAAAAAAGCACCCAGATGCCTTCGAGCTAGGCACGCTATATAAGTACCAAAATAAATAAATTAATGGTCTGATGCGTAGGCACAGATATCATCTGCTCTAATCAGGGTGTGCTTGTATTTTCCTCTTTTCTCCTTCGTATTTGGATTTGTAGACCTAAATCTTTAATAATGAAAGCAGAACTACAAAGGCGGTGTGAGCAGGGCAGGGGCGCAGTTATTTGAACACACATCTGTTGTAAAATGTTCGAGGTCTTCTACTTCGCACGTAGATCCGATGCCCCGCCGCTGCAATCGTTGAAAAGCAGCAATACGCAATTGCTAGGCTGCTGTGCACACTACGAACAAACAAACGTAAAACACAGTCGTGGCAATCAATGGTAGTTGTTTTATGTCATGTGTTGATATTTTTAGAGCACCGACCTGGCTCGAAAGCCAGTGGATAATTGTAGAAGTGTGGAAGGATGACTGTTGTGTAGATCGTTTGGAGAAGGGATGGGCTAGAACAATTGGCCAAAGGGCTTGACCCAGTAAGCCTCCATCACCCCCACCCCCACCCCCACCCCCATCCCCTCCGGGTGCCTGAGGAGTTGGGTGGTTTTATCCGTATCTAGTGAGGTGTTTCTTGAAACGAACATTTCCACTTGTGTTGCAACGTGCGGGAGAGATGGGTAGAAAGTGTGGTGGCATATTGTTGCAGGATGTTATCTATGCAACCGCAGCACGTGACCACACTGCCAGTGCCTGGTCACGTGAATGCCTGAAGTGACCTTAATGTTGCTGCCTTGTGAGGAATCAAGGCTCCCACCCGCAGCATGGCTGCTCTGTGCCATAATGTTCAGATGTTCATATTATGGATTACATCTGACGGCAGGAGCTTGGTTAAGGCAGCCATTGCCATCACACCATGCAGACGCGGGTACAGGGCCTGCTTTCTGTTCGCTTGCAGCCTCTTGATGTTTATTTGTGGCAACGCTGAAGTGCGATGGCGTGAAAGTTTTGTACGAATCAAAAACGACAAGCGTAGCTCTGGGCAACGTTCCAGGCCGCATTTTCGTTTTGCCGTGCCATCACAGGAAGGAAAAGACCATATGCAAAGCAGGCGTGGCCCCCACCTTAAAAGGGGAAGTTCACCCCAAAGTGCTAGGTGGCATCCCCCCTGCAGGAGATCACAAGCAACCCGGGGATATGTCTGCACCTCATTGGGAATATTACCTGAAGTATAGCTTGAGCCTCTTGGGACAGCAGACTCTGGGCCCACGCCTGGGCATACCCATCACACTGAGGAGCTTAGTTAGTGGTGCCCGAGGCATCACACTATTTATTTTATTTATTACATTTGCATAGCGCACAGCAGCCCTTGGGCATTGAGGCACTGTTAGTTGTGGGGAGCCTAGTTACATGGATAGGGCACACATGGTGAAGTAGATATACATTGGGCAAGAGCAGAAAGAAAAAAAAAGCAGCCTTGTGGACATAGCGTGCTTCTTTTGCATTGCAGCCCCTGCATTATGTTTCATGGGCAGAGTGCATTTCATCCCAGCACGCCTGGCAGCTTGCTATTTAGTCCATCGTGGAGATTTGTGGCGGCACTTAAGCTGCTTCACCTGGCGAAATCCCTGGATATGATGGAGCGAAGTTTCAGAGGCAGTGCCCTGCAGGGCAATGGGTCATGTAGCTGTGTTCAGACAGCAAGGAGCACCGTAAAATGTACCAAGGTGCCTATTGAGGCCATTGTTACCTGTTACAACCTGTGAATGTAGTATAGTGTGAATTCCTGCACAAAGTCTGCATTTCAGGTACATCCCAGTCTTTGCTGAGGGGAGAGCTGGGGGTGCCTTTGCAGGGGGTTACATGGACCGTGTGCAAGAAGTGTTGTCAACAACAGTAGAGCTCTGGTGCATCTTTGCTGCCCCGGTCCCTTTTCTGCCTCTGCCACATGGGTGCACCGAGAGGTCTTTGCACAGAGTTGGCAACCGCCACCCCGCTCCCAACATCAGCCCTCAATTGGGGTGTACTATGCATCATTGTACACATCTCTGCTAAATTGCCACATGCCTTGCACAACGCCCCGATACAGCCCTCGGTTTCCCCCATTGCATGCTGGGATTTGTAGTTTTAATGTTCACATTGCAAGTTTGGACCTGCAAATCCCAGGATGCAATGGTAACAACGTGAAACGGGGACAACTTTGCAGCTAACTCCTTTATGCCCCCGAGTCCTGGGGTACACTGGTCAACCTTTGCACAAATAGTGTTGTGGTGCTTTTTCCAGTCGCCATGTATACACGGAACAGCCTTTACACAGAGGACTAGGATGTCAATTACAGCTGCTGCACCTTCCGATTTCGTGTGCAGCATTGGCACACGAACAGACTGTTCATGCGTCTTGTCCCTTTGCAGCGCTGTACTCTGTGGCATGCTCGTGAGAGCGGGGCTAATTGTATCCGGTCCGGGCTTTGCAGAGAGCCGCCTGAGATGCTGATTGCAGAGCGCTGATGCACTCCTCCTTGCCTGGGCTGGCCTTGCCTCCGCCACTCCGGGCTTTGCTTGGCTTTCGTGCCCCCTCCCTCGCCTGCGCTGGGGGACTGCTCTGATCACAGATTGCTCAGACAGCAGGAGGAGGATCTCGGCTGCTCGGAGCTCGGTTCTCCCGATCCACAGCAGCCCTGGACGAAGAGCCTACTGACCCCGGGTCTTACCCTGCAGCCGGCAGTGAGGACCGAGCCCACCGGCGCACAGCGAGGCACCCAGCCAGGGGACCGAGCCAGATGTGGACCACATGGGCTGATACCCCCCCGCCTCCCGCTGCACAACATGGACACCGGGGGCACCCCCTCCTGCACAAGTCCCCAAGGCGGCTGGGCGTGAGACCACACTCCCTTTAACCAGCAATCCCCCGGTTTTCTGGGGACCATGGAGCAGAGATCCAGAGGAGGAATAGACGAACGCCCCTAAGCGCCGAACCGCCCCCCTCCCACCCCTGTGCTGCCATTATGCCTAGACCGGCTCGTAGCAGAAGGGCTGCTTTCTTTCACAGTTGCCCGTCGCTCTATTAACGGGGGACTCTCTATACGTTTTGGTCTTTTGACAGAATCGCAATTTGGATTTGTAAACCCCTGCCCCTTTTCTATAAATCGCCAAACACCCTTGGTTGGAAGAGGCGTGGAAGGCCTTGGGGTCCTGCACATACGATTATCTGGACATATGTGGAAGTCCTGTTGATGGAAAGGCCTAGGCGTCTTGGGGTGTCGGGGTCGTTTCACAGGAGAGCCTGGACGTTCCTGGGGTACCTGTACATGGGAGAGCCCGGATGCTACCAATGGGGCCTGGTACAGGGGAGAGCATGGGCGACTCCGGGGGCACTGTTGGGTTGTTTTGGATGTTTCGATAGCATTGGAATATGAATGATTACTTTTTTTGAAACCACTTTGTACCCATGGACTTCTAACCATAGTCCCTGCTGACTGAAGGAAGGCTGTTGAGGCGTGCTTTCCTTCCTGTCGGAGAATGCACCTTCTGGACAGCGATTTGTACCCCGACAGGATGATGCAGAGGGGAACACCTCAGAGGAAGACCGTCTACCGCATCTCGGTGACGATGGTGAAGAAAGAGGTGCTTGGAGATCCCACCAGGCCAGACCTCTCCAGAAGTCATGTCAACCCAACCAATGTTCGGGCTGCTCTCCTCGAGGAGCAGGGTGAGGATGAGGGGCTGGATGTCTTCCCTGCACAGTCAGGCTTTCGGAACTTTAGAACCCGCAGCACAGGGCAGCTGGAACTGGGCCGGCTCAAGGTCTCCCGGAAAACACACCACTTCCCCCTGGATCTTACCTTCCGGTTCAATGATGAGGGGACCAGTCAGAAGCCACAGGAGAAGTCCAAGTGGAGGGATAGTTGTCCTGCTGCCCCCACCAGCAACCGGCCCATGAGCATGGTGGCTTCTCTTAGTCTGGGCCTGGAGAATAGGAGAAATGTTGGGTTGCTTTGTGGTAGTGAGGGTAGCTCGAGCAGAACTGAAGGAAAGGGCCCTGATTCCACTGTTGGGGATGAGGAAACTGATGTCAGTGATTGCACTTCTGTGGATTGGTCACATCTCGATGAAAAAGCACAAGTGATTCCAAGAACCTGTGGGGGTGGTGCTAATGCCCTCCAGGAAGGGCTAGCTGGACTTGGCTCTGAGCCTCTGAACGAGGATGACACTTCTTCTCACGAGGACTACCCAGACTTTTCTCAGGAAGCTCCTGTTGGAGCCTCAGATTACACTTTCAGGAAGAGATCCACCTCGGCTCACATATGTAGGAGTTATGGTGGCGATGATGGACTCAGGTTGACCTCAGATTCCACTGCTCATTTAGGATCTCGAGTGGGCCTACCCTTAGACTGGAAGAGCCAACTTGGCCCAAGTCCTTTGCAGGCAGAGAAAGCACACCCTAGCATGATCCGGAGGAGTTTCAGCTTCAGGCACTGGAATGGAGAATTGACCCGAATCCGGGCACTGATGAGAGAGAAGCAGCACAGCAGCTCCAGCTGCTTGATCCGGACGGGAGGTGGTGCAGTGGATATGAGTAGTCCTGGCTGCCATTCACCTCCTTCTGTCGCCGAACTGTGCAACACAGAGAAGAGGAATACCTTGGACGTTGGCGAAGTCTTGAGCAAAGCAGACTCTTTGTCGGACCTGGAGCGCTGGGAAAGGAGCAAAAGCAAGAACAGAACTTTGGATAACAGCGACCTCCACAAACTCTCTGAGAACCTGGAAAAGGGCAGGGAGGGCTTTTTCCGTGGGGGAACGACCCGCCCCAACACTCAGGAACACAAACTACTAAGGTTTTTCAGTGGAATATTTACCCGCAAAGATGGTACATCTTTTTCAGGGTCTGGGGGAAGGTCTCCAAGAAGCAGCTTCTCCCGATCCAAGGGCTATATCAACAGTCTGAAGAGAGGTGAGGCGGAGAACGTGGAGTCCAGCACTGAGAGCATCGATGGAATACCCCATAGAGGTGATTAATTTTACTTATGAATTGTAACTGAGGGGGTTGCAGAGTTTGGTGCTTACTGTAATACAACCTTGCTCTAATTCGGAATGTGTTCTTATGACGTGCTTCATACAAAAGTTTTGTTGAAACCAAGACAATATTGTTCCTAAAATTTTAGGGGTTTCCTTCATTCTGGAGCAAGCACATGTATTGTATCGTGCTTGTCTTTTATATAGCGCATTTTACCATTATTATAGTCTCAATGCGCTGTTTGCGGGAACACCCTGGGAGGACGGAAGTCCAGAGCGTTGTAGGACATGGAGTAAAATTAGGATGCTTGTGTGTATTTTTCCAAATAAGGCTTAGCGGGGCTGACCAGGTTCTGGTAGAGAGCAACCCAAGCCGTCAGACATGTGGATGTGTGCAGAGAGGAGTCCGGACATGGCGTGAGTAATGGCAACTTTCTATGTATTCATTGTGCTGGAATTTGTCATAGGTCTGCACTGCATTCTGATGTCGGAGGTGTTGAGGCGTAGTCTGGTGTATGTAGGTGGAGATTTATGTGCACAGCACAACCGAAAGTTCTCATAGTTCTTGCTGTATTCTGATGCGTGCGGGTAGCCATGCCTGCGGTCAGTGTCCACCGGAGTAGTGCGTTATACGTACCAAGCAGAATTCAGTGGTGATTTGCTGCTTTGCAACCGCTCAGGTCATTGGCGGCTTCTGCCGAGCAGGTGTAAAGCAGGCGGTCTGGTCCAACTAGGACAGGCAACTTTCTAGGTATCCTTAGCCAGCAGCAATGCTCGGCCTCCATGAAACACAGCTCACCTAGCTTTGCTATCACCATATGCCATTAATTCCGCTGTCGCAAACATCACACCCAGGTCCTTTTCCTAATACCATACACCACTGTACTTAAGTTGTCCCCACGTACCACGCAGATCCCTTAAATGCCATCGAACAGTGGTCCTCCATTAATTGCGACACGTGCCTGGCACCACGACTACTTCCAGAGCATAACACGTGCACTCCTTCACTGTCCCCACACAATGCTCACATTGCCCACCACAGTTTCCATATCAGTCGCCCATCCAAATGCTCCCATCACAGATCACCCTGTAATGTACTCCCTAGCTCCCCCCCCCCTCCTAATACTGTGCCTTCAACAACAAAATATTTGTCAGTAAGCTTGTTCCCAGAAAGGCGTTGCCCTTAAAACGGATTCCCCTGCACCAAGCGCTGGTCATTGGGCCGGATTTTCCCAGGTAAGGGATCCGGCAAAAAGTCTTTCCCCGGATGTCGAACCCAGGAAATGTATGTCCTCTCATGTAATTGATCAGGTTCTGTTTCCAAAGCCTGGACTCGAACCGAGTTGGGGAGCACTGAAGTCGAGACACTTGCCGCTAGACCACTGAAACACTGATGATAATCCCTGTGAATGTTCCTGTTGCTATTGTACTATGCTGAAAATATTGAAGTACAACTTTGTAGTATAAAAGATTTGCACCTTTTTATGATTTCCTTGAAACGTTATAGGAAACGCTTCTCCTTTCGTGGGTTAGTGTCTAGTTGTTAGCAATGTATTAATAAACCCAATGAGAAACATCTCCTCAGTCATTCCCTATAACGCTACCTCTCGTCGTCACCTCGCCTCTCCCCTTCGACCCCCCCCCCCCAATCGGTAGTCGGATGCCACCGTTGGCAATTCACATTTCCAACACTGCTTGCACCCTAATTTGTTTTCTACTTGTTTACAACTGTTATCAGCGCCTTCCCCACTTTAATAAGGCCCATAAAGCAACGCGCCTCAGTTTGAGGGCTTTACACACTCCTGGGAACCTGCATTGATTTAAACAAAGGAACTGTTGTATCCTTGTTTTCAGCTTGTGGCACTTTTCGGTGATGCTGAAGAGCGGTATGGATTGGCGCTGAAGTGCTGGAGCAAGTGTGCTATAGAAAAGGGTTTTGCGTGTTACTACTGTACATCCGGTTGGTTAACTATAGTCTTAATTCACCGGTAGGCCTGAAAGCTTTAGTTCTTTATAGCTGGGTTGTGGTTGCAGTGTTTTACAGCTCAGTGTTGTAGTTAATGAAAGTTGTTGCACTGCATTTATTAAGGAGGCTGCAGTGCTTTCATGGGAGCCGTTTGCAGAGAGTACCATACAGTAGACTGGCCAGTCCTGCGAGCAGGTGCCTTATACAAGGGCAATGGGGATGCGCTACTGCGTGTTTGGATTGATAGATGTAATTGTACTGTGGGTGTAATACTGTAAAGGTGAGAGTTGGCCATTTTAGTGCTTTCCTGGTGGAAGAGTGGTGCTGTTTGTAAGCCATACTGTTGCATGTTTGGCTTTGGGAGATGCAGTGCTTTGTGGTTGGACCCCTAGGACTCTGTTGTGTTGTAGCTGAACTCTAGTTCGGTGGCCATGGTTATATACTACTGCAAATGTGGAAGGCTTGAAGCTGGAGTGCGCTGGAACACGCAGTTGCACAGAGGTGTGATTGGAGCATGTAGTGCTGTAAATGTGGGATGCTTGTTGCACATGTTCAGACCCTTGAGTACATGTGTTAGTGTAAGCCCTTCTGGCTTGCAAGTGCTGTACTGGCATTCATTTTATAATCCATCTTCATAGCACGTGAACTTCAGAGGCAGAACCAGGCTCCATCTACAGGTGATACCCCTGTAGTGCCAGTGAAAGGGGAGACCAATGTCAAAATGATTTAAGCTATTTAATATGAAAACCTGCATTCAAAATTGTGTAAATAATATCTTTGTGTTCAGTTCAATGAACCTTTCACAAAACGGATTCAAATACATATATAAAGTACAAAACCCATAAAATATACAAATCTAAAAAGAATACTAAGTCAATAAATAACAGACATGCACCAGCTATCACGTTCAAGGCCAAGATCAAAATCTCCATTTAACATTTAAGCATCACCTATGATTTTAACCGTACACTATATAACGCCAAGTGGGCAGAGGTAGTGTCAGTGTTCAAACAGAAGGACCAGAGTGACTTGGATTTTATTGTGGCACAGTTGTGAACCAAAAACCCGAGCTCCATAATGTAAACAGGACCCAGACTAGCACAGTTGGAAAGAACGTGCATGGGGGTTTCAGAAATGTCCTTCTTACAGGAAATCCGACAGTATCTCTCGTTGTAAGGGATTTTATGCTGCGCTCCCACAATAGAGCGAGGTCTTAACTGATTTATACAAAGCAGTTATTATAAGTTACTTCTGCTGCGAACGCATAGTGCTTCAAGGTATACAGGTGCTCAACATTGACATTCCAGCCCCACAATTTCAGTTTCTTGTTGAAATCGTCAGTAAGACCTCCCATCAAGGATTCTGAGTTAAACTGCAGAGCCTAATCGATGATCTTAAAAAAGCTCCTGCATAGAAGCCTCATACTCGCTCCCCATCCTTATATCACCAAAGCCTTCTCCCAACAAACAAAGCATTGGGCATTTCGGCACAACCCTGGTTTTAATGTTCAACACCCTGCGCTTCCTAAGGACCATCCCCTGTAGGGAGTTTATACCCAATTTTAAGCACAGATATTCCATGGGTACCGATTGGGGTAGCTGCAAAATCTTCTGCCATTAAGAAGCTTAAGTTTGTTTTAATCACAACCAATTATTCATCTTCAGAGATTAAAGCCTGTACAAAACTGCCAGGCAAAAGCATTGGTTGTATAGCGTTAAAACCCCTTTAATAGAAAAATATGCCGTCTGAGTGGCAAATCTATATGTTATACCTGCCAGTTCTTTGGCCTTCCTGATGTTCGCTTCAATTATTAAAGAGTAATCCCCAGTTGAGGAAAACTCCAGGCCCAGATACACACAGCTGTTGGTATATTCAATGTTGCCTCGAGTGGTACTCATATTAACTCTTGTCTTATGGTGGGTTGCTAACATCACCTTGGTAGCTATCTAAGTTGTTGATCAGGTCATTCTCCAAACTATTGGCCTGCAACTCATTTATCATATTTCGCTTTCCTTTAAAGGTACTATCAAAGACAATGAAATTGCCAGGATATAAGAGAGATGATATTCTAGTATCCCCCACTATAGGCAGACAATTAGGTGGTGCGTGTAACCTGACCAGGAGATCCGACAAATATAAATTAAATAGCAGGGGAGCCAGCACACAATCTTGCTTGACTCCTCTGCTAAGTCAGATTGATGATGTGATAACACCTTCGTGGTTCAATCTTACATTAGCAGAAGTATTACTGTGAAATAATCAAATTAGGACATCCACACCCTTTCAATTTCACCCACAATTTGGCCTGGTTGACAGTCAAAGGCGGATGTGAAATCTATAAATGCAACATAACGGCTAGCCTCCTTCCTAGCTCTGGCTCTTTGCAAAAGCACATCCACCAACCTGATGTTATGCGAGGTGGATGAACCCTGCCGAAAGCCAGTCTAGAATGGGTACAACAAATTCTTTCTCCACCCAATGCCATAAGGCCTTTAAAACCAGCGTCGCAAAAAGTTTGCTTGTAGACTCAAGTAGGGAAAGGAGCCTATAGTTGCCAGTTAAGTCTCTACCGCCTTTCTTGAATTCAGCAATCAAGATCGAACAGCACCAAGAAGGGGGTAGCCTGCGTTCCTGGCATATTTTGTAAAACAGTAAATGTAAAATTGGGGACCAACCATCCGGGTCATACCTGAATACAGTGTTGGAAAGACCATTTGTGCCAGCAGCCCTGGAAGATTTAAGATGTCTAATAAAAAAAACAATATCATTATACTGCATGCTAACAGCCACTTCTCGCCTTCAGTTTTGATCTCGACCTCTTCACTAGAGTGCTTCCAAGAACTAACCTATCTTAGCCAGCTTGTTTCAGGAATAGGATTGATCAATGATTATGTTGAATTCCCCTTGGCTTTGGCTAGAATTTGCCATCTGGTACGTGTGTTCTTACCAGCCAAAACCCGTACCATATGTTGCCATTGGTCACAACCTTTTCCATCTACACAACCAATTTCTTAACATCGGTTCAGACCTTTCGATTAAGACCTTCAGCTCCTTCGATGGGCCCTGAGTTTTTCTAAGTGCTCTGATCTCTCTACGCATAAACCATTTGGCGTTGTGTATCTTGATTTCACATGGAGCTGAAGATCTTCTACCACATACCATGGGGGTTCTGATCGGTACCGATCCAAACGTAAGGATGAAGCTAGAAAGTAAAGACACCATCAGTTCAGCAGAACATTGCTGCAAATAAGAAGTCACAAGGAAAGGCTCTCAGCCCAGGAGATCCTCTCGGCATTCTTAATAGTCCAGTGTATACGAACCCCAGCCTGGTCGACCCCAATGTCCCCAAATAGTCCAGTGTATACGAACCCCAGCATGGTCGACCCTGATGTCCCCAGTTATCACTTGGGCATTGGGTTCATTGCAGTCTAGGGTCAGTAATACAGATTGGAGCGCATGATCACTGAAGGTGTTAGTAAAAACTGAAAAGTCTAGCACCCTATTTAGCATGGCATTGTTCCCTCCCAGCGTAATCAAGTGTACCACTAGCACTGCCATTACTCCATTTGGTTTTACCTGGACAGTACCCCTGCGTACATCAATTCAATAAAGTTAAATCCCAATCGCAGAGAGGCTCAACCATTTGTTGCCCTTGCTACAAGTCTTCGGATCCAACATCACACTTCTCGGCGTTGCATGCCTATATTGAGTGGCTAACATTTAGCCAGCACAACAGGAGTTCTGATGCCCACCGATAATAACCAACTCATGCCCGGGACTAACTAACCAGTCAGTAAGAAATCAAAAATATCTTCCGTTAATGCATTACCGGGGGGATTGTATATATTTAATATTTAAGGCCAACAACGATTTGCCGCCGGAGGCAATGCTAGGGTACACCTCAGTAGCTATCAGATTTCCTTTAGCGATTTGAACCCCAAGCAGTCTAGAATTAAAGCCCTGCTTTATGCCCACTAAAAGCCCCTTCCCCAGCCCCTCCCGGAAGGACGCCCCTTGAGGCCACTTACAACATGTTCTAGATAAACTTGATGGCCAGCAATGACAATAGGGCAAGTCAAAAAGGTCTCCTGCAACATAAAAACATTGTGATTCATTAACAAATAAATCAAGCCACCAATCGAAGTATAATGCGGAAAACCCCTGTGTATTCCAGCAGGCCACTTATACAGTTCATTTAGAATTAGTGACCGAAGCTGGGAGCACACTTCTAAGCCATTCCCAACCTCTGTTGAATAGTTGGTGTCCTTGAGATTTGAACCGGGCTGCACCAAACTCTGGTGCCCTTTACCACAGGTAGGACTACATCTAGGTACCAAAACACTAGCAGGGGATACGCCAAGGACATATCCCATATTACGCAATGAGTCAGTAAAGGTTCGAACCATAGTTGCAGTATCAGGTAAGTAACAATGAATACGAGCTATGTTACGGCCTTCCAGTTTCGTAGGCGCAACAAAGTCAGTCTGTAGAGGTCAAAACTTGAAGGAATGGTATTTTATGCAGAACAGCAAGCATCACTGAACGATCCAACCTCTTTTTAGTAGAGTCAACAGGCTCGACCCCTATGGTGAAAACTTTAGGATCAAGAACGGTAGCTGCAGCAGTGATTACATTATTGCTGGGCACTTTCAATTGGCCCTGACCTGTTTTCCAGCTTTCCACTTTTCCCTTGAATTTCCTCCTTGGCACCCACAACAGCTCCTCTTCACTTACCTTGCTTTTCCACAGAGAACTCTGCTACTTCCACTGTCAGAGGATTTAATTTGTCCTTGAGCACCCAGCTAGTCAAATTACCAGCATTTGTTGGAGATCTTTTTTTTCCTACGTGCAGCCCTCTTTCTCTGCTTCTTATTTCTAAGAGTCCCAATGAAAAGCGGAATTTACTGGGTCGGTAGTCACCATGGGTGTAGCCTGAACTACTTTAAGCCCTTTTCACGCGCAGTTACGCCAAGCGCCTCTGCCTACGAGTAGGAAATCAGTGGAATTATCCATGGGACTTTCGTTGGCCTCCCCACCCACCTCAACCATGTCCTGGCCACCATTTGTATCATCCTCGAATGCTTGAATTGTGGCTTCCGTTACAATACAAGAAACCCTGACTTGAGGGATTGGGAACATTTGTGGCCTGTATTTGTTGAAGCAGAGCACCCTGTTCCAGCAGGTCTTCATGAATTCGCTCACACAACTTGATCAAGATTTTTAAAGCAAACTGCATAATCCCCAGCCCTGGTAAACTGAAGGAAGACCTACTGGCTCCACTTCTGCTCCATGTAGTATTTAAAAAAAAATTCACCAAACTGTCAAAGCTCAAAGGACCCTTCACATGGGCACGCTATCAAACCGACAACTACTCACAATCCAGACGGAGCTCGGAGTCTCAATCCATCCAAACCAATACCAAAAGGCCGTCCGGGCAGATCCTCTCAACCCCGACACTCGGGGGTCCCTGGCACTTGGAACAGAAAGCAGGAGTTCGGTGGCAAGCTAGCAGCACAAAGCCGTGCTACACCGAGTGTAATGGCAGCTCTACGCTCCAAGCTCCAAAATCCCTAGAGAAAGGGACCTTGCAAGGTGTGTGGAACACACTACAAGGCCGTTAAGCCGCACCAGCGTATAGTTCAAACAAAGAATCTGGCCGCTTCGGACAGGAACAGTTGCTACAAAGTGATAGCAATGCTGCTCTCAAATCCAATGCAACATAAAGCAGAATGTCGTGACATATATTAGAGATTCAATTTGCGAAAACCTTTTGGATTGGCTTCCTAACACTCCATACTTAACCTCTGTAACAGCCAGGTGTCAGCGTAATGAGTGAGCTGTCCCAAACAGCTTGGTGTCTGCCCACCATTCTCATCTCCTTTGACCTCTGTGGTCTGAGGCGATACTTCCTACTCTTATCCTTAGCAATTCTTGTACTCACTGGCATTGCACTCACTTAGTTTTCCTCGGACCACTCAGATGGCCAGTTTACCAACTCTTGGTGTTCTGCAACTGCAGTCCCTTCTCTCTGCAAGTGGGATTCTAAGAGTGCTTTGACTTAGAGGCACTCAATCTTCTGCTCTTCAAAAGCCTTTGGCAAAATGTCCTCTTTAACATCCAATTATGATATATTTACACATGACGGCCAAGTCTTCTTGTCCTTTACGTTCTTAATTCCACAACTGCAGGCCAAAGTGACGACCTGTTACAAAGCAGTCTGCCGTTGGATGGATATATGATGCAGTCTCCTTAACTCTTCCACAACTTCCATCCTCTACACTGCTCAAAACCCTGACCTTGATTGTCTTTGGTCCTCAACTCTTTAATACACTATCTCAAAATCCAACTAAAATTCAGATCAACATTCTAAAGACGAGCAAGCTCCAATTTGCAATAGCATTGTCTCGGTGTAGACACTTTTCTCTTCTTTGATAGGGTTCACAATTCAAATGATTGCCTGCTTCTCAGCCTCACATACTCCCATCCACCCACCCCCATTCCAACCTCATCATTCCACCACCAGGCACTCACTACTTGACTTACTGAGTCACCTGAGCACAGAAATTGGCTTGACCAACTCTCCCAGTCAGCCACAACGCCCCACCCCCACACCACCTGAGCTCTGACCCTGAAAACACTGAGCTAGTGACCGCCACACTTGTGCAGTTTTGTCCTATTTTAACACTCCTCCCTTCCCCTTTATTCTGGTTTATCTAAGTCACCTCACAGAAAGTTCTCAAGCACAGCATTTCTGGTATCCCATGTGCCTTGACCAAACTTTCTTTTAATCTTACTAGCACACAGGGAAGGCGTCCTTGCGATGTGCACCCAAGAAACGCCACAGGTTTCACCTGTTTCCTTGCCCTCTAACCCCACTGATTCCAACCCTTTACGCTTTCTTACACAAACTTGCGTCAAGAGCCTCCCAAATGGTATAGATAACTCCATTCAAGAGCTGGTTGTTACATTTCATGCAGCCTGAGTACTCCAAAAAGCAGAGAAGGACAAGTCTCATTAAGAGAACATATGGACAAGTTGTCTTCTCCTTCTCGGCCATTAGTAGCAGGTGATCAGGATGTACAAACTGGTTCTTGTAGCATACCCTGACTGTTGAGGAGTTCTATCGATTGAGACTGCTGATGTGAAACATCAAAGTCAGTCTAAGGAAGGCCTCATTGCGCCGCTTATCTGGGAAATGCCACCCTGAATCCTTCCTCGCCTGCTCGTTGTGTGTGTGTTTTTGGATTACCTTTCCCTCAGTCATCACCCCTCTGCTGTTTCTTCCATGTTTGGTTTGTCTCGGGTTTGGAATGCAGAGAATTTCTTGTTCTTTTGTTGTCTCTTATGACGTTTTGAATTCAGGCAGAATTTCTTTGATGGCGGGGGAAGCTTAATCTTAATTTATCAATTGGACTGCTTCCCCTTTGACCTGCAGGACATTTCCGTGGAAAACCCTACTCTTCTAAACACTCACAAGGTAATGTCTTGTACCTTCTGCACATGGAGAATGCTGCATCTCTTTGTAGGTGGTCAGTCCTATTACTATTTTATTATGACTAATTGGTTAGAAATATAATATGGAAAGTTGCCCGATTGATGACTGACGATGGGAACGAGTTACCATTATGATAGAAAAGAAGAAGAAAAAGTAGTACATTTTAAAGTTAAGGCCAGAGTGGGTCAGGTATCTTATCTTGAGGGGGATAGCTCTGGGCAACGTGTTTGACTTGGAAACAAGACAGCGCAGCACAGGTTCAAATCCCGATCCTGTGCTTAGAAACCAATCTCTGGTATTAAGCGTGTGTTAAAAGAACAATTAGAATAATTATAATCTTTAGGGTTAGGGGGGAATGAGAAGGCATGAGTTACTACAGCTGTTCATTTAGAAGGAAGAACAGACTTAGCGGGTTATGGTTTGAGTGGTATGAGGACCAAGGAGTCGGAAGGGGAACATTGGCAAGGTTTGGCAGATGAGCAAAGAGAACACCAGAAGAAAAGGAGTAGAGGACATGAGATAGGAATGGCAGGAGTTCCCACTCCCCCCCAAAAAGCATGCAAAAATTATGAAAAAAGGGTGCTTATTAAAAAAAAACTGCTCCAAATTCGTAAATGGCAATTGGCCTGATAGAATTGAGGAATTACATGCGAGTGTACAGATTTAGGAGGGAAAGTGCATACTGACGAAGACCCATAATCCTCGTCAAAGAGTTGAAACATGCGTGTCAACACTTTTCAGATGTAGCAGTAACAGTTAGTAGTTTTTAATGTTTTGGATGTTCCCTTGTTGTAGAAGCGTAATAAGGTTTCTGATGATTTTCTGAGCTCTTTGAATTTCTGTTTAGACCTGGGCACTCACTCTTTTCTATCACGCATCTTTTTTCTCACGATTCAGAAAAATGTCTAATATTCTTATACATTTCAAAACAGTTCTTTAAAAAAAAAAAGCTCTTTAATAATAAAGAAATGCATTCTTACAGAATTCATGAATTGCTTTCTTGGATATGATTTTAGAACTATAAAAAAGAGAAAAAAAGGACTAATTCGTTATTTTCTTGGACTGTATATATTTTTGGATGGTCTGATATTGTGGGGCATATTATATAGAGTCCATATGGTAGCTCTTGCCTTGTTTGATAAGAAAGGAAGTAGAGGACAGGATAGAGGAATGGTGGCAGTTCCCACTCCCCCAATTAGAAGCATGCAAAAATGACAAATGGGTGCCTGTTAAATAGAACTTCTTAAAATTCGCCATAAGACACATTAAGCATTGGCATAGGAGATCTGTGATGAAAAATGCCCGAAAGAACACAGTAGTCCTATCATCCAAAGCTTTTGTGTAATAAACAGACGTACAGCAAGAATGCCTCATTTCGTGACCTGTCGTGGGACGGGCTTTATCTCTTCCATTGGAGACATCTGCACACGGAATGCCTGTTTGTCCTGGAGGACACTCACTTTGAGGAGTGCTTCATAGCCCCATTCAAACGCAGAAGAGTCACAAAATGTGTCCTCCCACTAGCCATGGCGAGTTAGAATTCATTATTGGCAAGTAAGAAATGGTGTGGTGTGTGCACGTGCAGAAGAACTGGTATTCAAGCCGGAATCTGAATGACGACTTCTGTGCCAGGCTAGTAGTAGGCAACTTGACTAAGACATCTCTCCAGCCGAATATTTTGCACAGCTCGACGCTATAGTAAAGATTTTCCCTTTTATTTACTCGACATGGCGCGTGCCTCTGACAGGCTTTGCACACCTTACTGATCAAGAAAGAGCAGTGGAAAGACTTGTTCTTTCCACAAGCATTACCCACCCCCATCAGAGAATATTACAGTGACATTCAATATGTGTACATATTTGTTTTCTAGTATATTTTTCTGGCAAAGCAACAATCGTTAGCTTGAAATTCCTGTTTTGTTTCTAAATGTGTTGCTCATTTGTACAATGATTTCCAAACATTACACATGCAATTTTTTTAAATCAATTCCCTGAGCATGTCTGTTCTGTGACCCTGGTTCATAAAGTTATTCTGAAGTAAAATGTGGGTTTTCCTGAGTGGTGGCTACTTGGATTTTTTTCACCTGTATTTTGGGTTGGCTGGAGGCTGTGGCGCCGCTGCTGTGCTATGTGAGTGATTGCAGCAGAGAATGTTCCACTCCGCGCTATTTGCAGTGGTTGGGTGTGCCTTTATTCATTTGCCTTAGCCTTGCTCTGATAGTCCAGCAACCTTTGGAACCGCTTTTCTGCGGCCGAAAGTGCAAAGCGGCCATGCCTTACTGCGCCCATGAAGTTTATTCATGTGCACAACAAGAAACAATGTCTTGCCTGCTGTTTGTTTGAATTGCAGAAATAGTTTAAACATGCACATCGTTCTGCTTTTAGTAAACAAAGCTTCATGGCGTCACCTGATGTGTAAGACTGTGAATTTGGGAAGGAGACTTAGTTCTACATAATTCGCAATCTTCCACCTAATCAGAATCCTCAAACTACTGCGCCAGCACCCTGTGGGCCATCCCTGCACGGA
Source organism: Ambystoma mexicanum (assembly GCF_040938575.1). Taxonomy (NCBI): domain Eukaryota; kingdom Metazoa; phylum Chordata; class Amphibia; order Caudata; family Ambystomatidae; genus Ambystoma; species Ambystoma mexicanum. The sequence continues at coordinate 882,107,265 of NC_090931.1, read as the reverse complement.
TACCTTGTACATTGCTGTACTGACATACCGTGAACCTCTGCAACCTTTTGCTCTCCAGATTTGTTGGCCTACAACTCCCATCAAACCTAGTCATCATAAGAAATGGTGAGTGATCATGGGAGTGCTAGTCCATAGCATCATTGGTAGGGTGACCAGATTAGAAAGGTAATAGACATAGAAGTAGGACTACAATAAAACGGTAGTCCTACTTCTATTTTACTGGCCTGTTGGGGGCAGGTGAAGGGGTTTGCTCACAGACACAAAACTCTCATTGGAAGAGAGTGCTGGGAAGGGGGAGGAAATGGGGGAGTGAAAAGCATTCACGCCCCCATTTCCGCACAGGAAAAATCGCGCCTGGACCAGATTTCTGGATTTCGAAATCAGGTCCCGGCAAAAACCGGGACCGTAGCCAGCCAGCCTTCCAATCCTCAGACAGGGTTTGGAAAATAAAGAAACTCCCGGGACGGAGGGTGTGTTCCCCGGACTGTCCCGGTAAAACCAGGATGTCTGGTCACCCTAATCTATGGAGCATTCAAGTTTCAGATCCCTGCTGTAGATAGTTGTTCCCAACCCCATACATGGTGCATCAACCTTATAAGTGTCACATGGCCTCCTCACCCTCCCCCCGGCCATTGTTACATGATATAAACCCACACTGATGCACTTCTTACTTCAAGCTTACCTTTGAAGGCTTGCAATGTTAAGCTTCCAACCACCTCAGTGGCTCAAATAGAACAGTTTCTCGTGAGGATGTCATCTGTTCAACACCAGAAGACTTCAAGCACAACATTGTTAACAAAACTGACAACCTTCAAGTGTTCTGAAATTTGAATGTGTATATAATGTGAACCAAGTTATATGGAGGGTAAACTGGGAGCGGATTCTAATGTTTGACATTTGAAATCAACACACAAGATTCTTCCGCACACCTACATTCTCCATCACCGGTGTTGTAAATCCTTGTGCTGAATGCTCTGTGACTGTAGATCTCTAGTGGACTGCTATGAGTGCGGCTTGTCCCTAAGGGTGATGGGGCTCAGACCAGCCACCCAATATGGAGGGGCCAAAGTGGGCCCAGTGAAGACCTGAAAGCTCCCTTACCTGCAAGGTGCAGCTGAGGAAGTTGCTTCTTGGGTAGCATTTTCTTTGCGGGGAAACTAGCGTTGGTATTGTGGCGTACGTGGGTGCGGGTGTATGAGTAGTGTATGCGGGCGAGGTTAAAGGATGATGGAATGATTGTGGGTAAATGTCACATCCGAATTCCGGGAAGGGTATCTTGCTTAAAACCAAGGTGCTCTCAGTGCAATGGGCAATAGAGGCACAAATTGGCGTAGCCAGCATGGATATGTTTTCTTGCAATCGCATGGCTGGTTCTACTTGCAAAGCAAACACTAAGATGTAATGAAGTGGAGTTACTGGCACATAATGTTGCAGCCAGCATGGACATATATTTTTTTTGCAATGGCAAAGCAAGTCTTACGAGCTCATTTTCAGGCTACCCTCAGCCACCTCTTCTCCCTCTGTCATCTCTGACTGCCTGTCCGCCATCCAGGAGTGGTGTGCCGCCAATGATCTCTGCCTTAATGCCAGTAAGACCGAGATTCTCCTCATCAGCACACCGGCTCCCTCCTTTCCTGTCACTCTCTGGCCAGCCTCTCTTGGCCCCCATTCCTGCTCTCACCTGTGAGGCTAAAAACCTCGGGGTCATCTTCGACTCCACACTCTCCTTCTCTCCTCACATCTCTAAGAAGTCACACTACCAGCTGCACCTCTTCAGATGTATTCCCCCTTTCTCCAGCATGGGGTCTGGCATGGATTCACATGCTCATGAATATTCCCCGTCGTCAGGCTGGGAATCCTCGGTAAAGAAAAAATCAGTATCAGTTTCGTTTCTGATCTGTCTTTCTTAGTAGTAACCAATCACTGATCTCTGGGTCATACTGCCCCCAGCCAATGACTGCCCTCTCCCTAAGCCCCGCCTCTGGCAGCCATCCTCAGATTTTTACCGCACATTCAAGTGTTGGGAGTCCTCGTGCTTTAGCTCTCGAGTTTTTGCTGCGTTTTCGCGCTTTTTCAGGAGATTTTCTAATTTTTTCGATTTAATCGAGCCTCAAGCTCCACCGTTTCTACTGCCGATAACTGGGACCCGTTTCGGAATTCTTCTATGCCCCCTCAAGGGTGACGTTTTCATCGAGTTTACGCTTCTTGGAGGATTCGGAAGATCTGCGGCCTACCTCAACGGACATGGCCCAGGACAAGGGAAGCTCAACGCCCGGATCCAAGCTGTTCAGATGCTGCCCTGGATGCGGATTACAGAATGTTTTCAAGGAGGACGAGCATTCGGATGTCTCTACTGCCTTCATGAGGACAAGACGCACGTGGAGAAGGACTGTGCGTTCTGCAAGAACCTTTCGGAACGGACCAAGCAAGATCGTCATTCCCGCTTCGCCGCCTGGCTGGAGAAGGGCACAGCAGGTGAGAAGGCGAAGAAAAAGTCTGAACGGGCTTCTAAGTCCTGTGAGGGCACCCCGACGACGGGGGCCCAACAGAAGGCCAAGCACCGCGAGTCCGCTGGCACCGGGAGCGCCGAAAGGTCGGCTCTTCGGCTGCCAGGCAGGGCGTGACTTCCCCGGCACGTTCAACCACGAGCCAGCGCTCTGGTTCGGGGAAGAGGAAGTCCGAGAACCCGGGTAAGCTGCTGGAGCAGCCCCGGTCGATCTCGAAGGGACCCGAGGGGGAGCGAGGCGCTGACCCTCCCCCCAAGGCGAAGGCCCAGGACGCACCTAAGGTGGTGATCCAGCCAGCAAAGGCCTCTATCGAAGTGGTCGCTGCGGCCCTGGCAAAGTCGGCTGAGACTACGCCAGTGGAGACGGCCTCTAGGCCCAGAGTATCCCTGCCACCGCGGAGGGAATCCTCTTTCCAGCCCATCGTTAAGAACCCCCTGAAGACCCTGGTGGAAAAAGAGGGGGGGGGTGGTGGCCATTACAGACCCGGAATCAGACTTTGAGGAGGATCTGATGGAATCCGGGAAGGGCCTCAACGAGAGGTTCATAGGCCACAACGAGAAGTTCGAGAAGGTTCGATCCCAGGGGACCGTTCCCGCTGATGTGATCGAAGATGGCGACGAAGAGGGCCCGGTGGAGCAGCCATCCCGTCCGTCGCAGCCATTACCCGAGCCCCAGGATAGCTCGGCGGCCATTTTGTTGGCGATCCAATCCTTATGTACTGAGATAAGGACGAGGTTACCACGGACCCCGACGGAGGATCCAGAACCTGTCGTCTCGGCAGCGGCCGAGAAGAAAGCAGCGGGTGCGGCGGCTTCAACTTCCACTTCCCCGCCGGACAGCGAGGGCAAGAAGTTGGACTCCATGGGACGACGAGTCATCTCGGCGGCGGCGACGACGATTAAGGCATGCCAATGCCTTAGCGATCGTGGCCCGCTACGACAGGGAGCTTTGGTTCAAGATAGCCCCCCTGCTAGACTTCCTACCGGACGACAAGAGGGCGGAGGCTCTACAAATTCTTCAGGAAGGAGAGGTGGCGTCGGATCACGCCATGACGGTGGCAACGGACATTACCGATACCGGATTTCGCCAACTGGACAACGGGGTTTGCCTCCGACGATGAGGATGGCTCAAAGCGCTCAAAGCGACGGACTTTCGCCAGGAAGTCCAGACCAGAGTGTTGGATATGCCGTTCGATGGCAACAACCTTTTTGGGAAGACGGTGGACGAGTCGCTCCAGGCCATCAAGACCGACTCGGAGACGGCCCGGGCCCTAGGGGTTCTTCAACGACGGCCCTTTTGGAGCTCCGGAGGCAGACAGGGTGCCTCCAAGGGATCCAGCGGTGGCTCTTCTACATACCGCCAGGTGGCCCGCTCCTCGTCCCAGGAGGCCTACAGAGGTTGCGGCAAGCGGGGGGGGATCCCGCCGCCGTCGTCAAGGAGGCCAATGGCGGCAAGGCCTCCTCCAAGCAAGACTGAACCGGCCGTGGCGTCGGGCCCCCACCGAAGCACCCCGGTGGAAGGCCGGCTGATGAAGTCCGTCAGCGTGTGGGATCCATCTCCACCGACCGTTGGGTGCTGGACACCCTGGCCAACGGGCACTCGCTGGAATGGCCAGGAAGGAGAATCATGTCCCTCAACTGCTGTTTGAGGTAAGGGCGATGCTCAAGAAAGGTGCCATCAAGCTCGTCCCCAGGAGGCTTCGGGGCTCCGGAGTGTACTCAAGGTACTTCCTCGTCAGAAAGAAGACGGGCGGTTGGCGCCCCATCCTGGACCTGCGTCGGTTAAACAAATACATCAAGGTGCAGAAATTCAGGATGGTCACCCTCCAGCACGTGCTGGGGCAGCTGGAGGAGGGATGATTTCCTCATGCATCTACCTTGTACCCCTTTGCAGACTTCGGATGCGTCCGCTACAGGAGTTCCTTGACGCTCGCTGGTTTCAGGCGAAGGGCTGCTTCGAAGACAGGATACCTCTCGAAGAGGAGTTCCGTCGGGGCGATCCTATGGTTGGGTACCCTTGCGCACCTCACTACAGGCACGGACTTTCAGACCCCGACATTTCAGGAGACGGTGACGACGGACGCCTCTCTGGAGGGTTGGGGGGCCCACACCGGAGATCTCCACGCAAGAGGCCTTTGTCTGCCGGAGGAGTGGTCCCTCCACATCAACATTCTGGAGCTTCGAGCAGTGTTCTGGGCGCTCAAGTCGTTCCTTCCATCCCTCAAGGACAAAGTGGTGAGGATCTTCACCGACAACACCACCACGATGTTCTACATACAGAAGCAGAGAGGCACCAGATCCCCAGCCCTATCCAAGGAGGCCCAGGATCTGTGGCACTGGGACATCGCCCAGGGGATGTTTCTGGTTCCCTTCCACTTTGCAGGAATAAAAAACACCATCGCCGACTCACTCAGCAGGGAGCTGCGCTCGTGCCACGAGTGGGAACTACGTCAGGACCAGGTGGATTGGCTCTTTCGACGATGGGGCAAACCCCGGATTGACTTTTTTGCGACGGCGACAAACTCCAATTGCCAGAGGTTCGCCAGCAGGTTCCCGCAGCCGAGGAGCATGTGTGATGCTTTCTCGTTCCCTTGGGACGGCCTGTTTCTATACGCGTTCCCTCCGTTGCCGTTGCTGCTCCGTCTCATCAACCAGCTCAAGAAGTCCAGGTGCAGAATGATCCTCGTCGCACTGGCGTGGCCGTGGCAGATCTGGTTCCCGGATCTTCTGGACTTGTCAACGTCCCCACCAGTCAAGCTGCCAGCGGACGCGGATCTTCTCTCCAGAGAAGGAGGCGCCATTCTTCATCACAACCCAGAGTCGCTGAACTTGCAGGCCTGGCTCCTGCAGCACTAGAGTTTGGAGGGTACGATATCCCGGCTGACTGCAGAGAGGTTCTTGCAAAAGCCAGGGCGTCTTCAACTCTCAAGTGTTACGGTCATAAGTGGAAGAGGTTCTCTGTCTGGTGCCGTGCACAGAAGATTAACCCTCTGCGGATTACGGCCCCTCAAGTACTGCCGTACCTACTGTCACTGGCCAAAGCTGGACTGGCTCACGCCTCCATCAAAATACATCTGGCTGCCATCTCCCGATATACCAGGACTACGGGACGGGCGTCCATGTAGTCTCATCGCCTGGTGAAGGAATTTATGAAGGGACTATTCTGATCGTTCCCACTGGTGAAGGATCCTGCCCCGGCGTGGGAGCTTAATGTGGTGCTGACCAGGCTCATGGGGGCCCCATTTGAGCCTATGCATTCGGCGCCTTTGAAGTTCCTGTCATGGAAGACAGCATTCCTCGTGGCCATCACCTCTGCACGACGAGTGGGAGAGATCCAGGCCCTATCTTGCAAGCCTCCATACTTGACTTTTCATGACACGAGGGTGGTGCTGAGGACGCACCCCTCCTTCATGCCCAAGGTGCCGTCGGACTTCCACCTCAACGAGCCCTTGGTGTTACCAGTTTTCTTCCCGTCGCCTTCGACGCCGGCCGAGAGGACTTTGCACTCGCTGGATGTAGCTAGAGCGCTGAAGTTCTACGTGGACCGCACAAAGAGTTTTCGGAAGACGTCACAGCTGTTTGTGAACTTTGGGTCTGTGAATCAAGGGAAGGCTCTCTCGAAGACTTCCATTTCCAGATTGCTCTCTGGCTGCATCATGCACTGTCACTGGTTGGCAAACCGACTACTGCCCGGCCGTCCGAGAGCCCATTCGACCAGAGCGATGGCTGCTACCACGGCGTTCCTGTCTGGTGTGCCCCTGCTGGACATCTGCAGGGTTGCTACGTGGAGGTCGACGCACACCTTCACAAGATTCTACTGCGTCGATGAGGACTCCAGGGTCGTCCAAGCAGTGCTGCTCAACCTGTTCGCCTAAGGTGAGCCTGGTGAGGAGGTAAGAATTGCTTAATGTTGAGTTTTGGATGTAATGCTTAATGTTGAGCCTTTGCCACCTCCCGTGGTTGTGCATGTGTGTACTGCTATGTATTCTTTTATTCATGAGCATGTGAATCCATGCCAGACCCCATGCTGGAGAAGGAACAAGTTACTTACCTGTAACTGTTGTTCTCCAGCATGGGTCTGGCATGGATTCACATGCGAACCCTCCCCCCTACCCCTCTGCGGTTCTTCACTTGGTCATACTGCCACTTTGCGTGCTACCAAATCTGAGGATGGCTGCCAGAGGCGGGGCTTAGGGAGAGGGCAGTCATTGGCTGGGGGCAGTATGACCCAGAGATCAGTTACTACTAAGAAACGAAACTGATACTGATTTTTTCTTTACTGAGGATTCCCAGCCTGACAACGGGGAATATTCACGAGCATGTGAATCCATGCCAGACACATGCTGGAGGACAACAGTTACAGGTAAGTAACTTGTTCCTTCCTATCCTTCCCCTAGAAGCTCACCATCTCCACAGCTCTGTTTCTCTCTAGGCTTGACTATTGCAACAGCCTGTTTCTAAATCTGCCGGCTTCTACTCTCCGCCCTCTGCAACCCATCCAAAACAGGACTGTGAGACTTGTCCTTGGCCTCAAGCTCAGGGATCGTATCTCTCCAGGACTGAAATCTCTGCACTGGCTCCCTGTCGCTGCGACGATTAAGTTCAAAACCCTCTTCATTGTCCACAAGGCCTTCTGGGGCCTCAATACCTCCAACTCTCTCTTCCTAAATATCTTCCTTCTCGAGCTCTATGCTCATCCGCCTCCAACTCCCTCAGGGTCAGTCGCTTCTCCAAGCAACGAGTTGGTGGTAGATCTTTCTTTGGCTGGGGCCTTCCTCTGGAATGGCCTCCCTGCCTCCCTGAAACTTGATGAGAACCATCTCCGGTTCTGGAAGCACCTCAAAACCTTTCTCTTTGCTTCTGCTTGTTCTCCTCTCCCCTGCTGTCTTCCTGGCTGAAACCTAAACTGCACTGGTTAGCTGGCCACCCTCTGATCTCAGGCCCAGCCCCCCCCCCGCCAATCGCACACCTGCACTGCCTTCCTGGCAACCCCCACACTTGGGGACTTTCTGTATCCCTACAGTCCCACTACCAGCACTTGACGCATGTTGTCTGCACTTACCCTTGCCATCTGCTGGCCGTACTTCTACTTATTCTTATCCCATGTACTGCACTGTCCCCTCTCCTTCCCCCGTACTCTCCCCCTTTCCCATGCACTTGCGCAATCTGAATGACATCTGGCCTAGTAGGATCGTTGTCTATATTCTCCCTCACTTGCCTCGACGCGCCTTGAAACACCTGTATATAGGCGCGTTATAAATGCCATATATCATATATACTGGTCTATATTGATGCAACCATCATGCACAGGTCGTTTTACAGCGGCAATGCTGGTATTCTGCGTTACAGCCAGAATGAAAATATCCTCTTACACGTTAAGAATACTGGCATATATTGTGGGCAAAGTGACCATGAAAATCTATTGGTAAATGCTCTTGTTTACTGTTTGTAACCTGGTCGCTTTGGATTATCATTTTATCCTACACAACATATTGTCAATTGTATGGCTTAGTAACCGTTTTCACAGAATGGGTGCTGTAAAATGCACCTTTTTAACCTAATACTTTAAAAAAACTTAAGCCATCGGATGGGTCGAGAGGGGTGCACCACACCAAACACCCTTGATTGTTTCGGGCTCCCTTGCAACGCTCAGTTTCTTGCACAAAAAATGTGGGAAATATTTATACCCCTACAATTAAAAAATATCTCCAAATGCCACCTACAGCCACTGCCTTTTGTCTACATTTCTGCATTTGTACTGGAGTGCTATTGATGTCCTCTGACCGGAAAACAGCATCTGTGGCCAGAGGTTTGTTTGCTCTGTCCGTGTGTGTAATGGACCTTTCTCTATTCTTCGATTCCCTTTTGGAGTTGTTCATGCACCCCAGCAGCATTGTTAATTAGTTAGGTGTGTTTGAAACAGCCACAAAAGTCTGGATGAAGCCACCATTTGTTTCATCAGTCCACTAGCGCACTCCTGCTGAAAAACAAAAACATCCCTGTTATTCTGAAGAGCCTGTTAATCAATGTTTTTGCAAATGTCTGTAACATTGGGGGGGGGTACTTGTTCTAAGCGGCATCCCTTCAGTGATGCCAGTATGGCTTGAGGTGCACTGCAGTTCCTTGATGATGACCCCAAAGCCCATATACCATTTGCTGGTTTAGTGATCCCCTTTAGGACTGCAGTCCAATTACATTAAACACTATTGTGTCTGAGGAATTCAATTGAGTGGGTTTAATTCCGAGACAAAATAGAGGCTGTTTGCATTCAACCCAAGCACTTTTGTTTATCATTCATGGACCAAACACTACTATGAGCTTGCTGATGTATTCCTTGGACAAGGTGGCACAGGTCAGAAGGAGACAGACTAGGAGTTAGCATTTCCATTATGTGTTTATTCAAAATAATAAAGAAATACCTACCTTTCCCCAAGCTATGGGTTTCCCTCCCTAACATAGCTTACTAGGGTGCTCATCATCGGTTGTGAAGTCCAAATCAAGTCTGTCCTTCGGCCAAAACTAAGCTGCACTGACCCTACCACTAATGTTAAACAAAGTAAGTCCAGTAAAATGATTGCCTTCTCCTGGGATGCTTTATCAGCAAGTGTCTATCAATATAGAATCTTCAGATAGTTCTCTGCAATCTCTTTCCATAGTTTGTTCAATTCGCTTATAGGAATTTTTCCACGCCCCTGGGTTCCCCTTATGTAAGGATGCTCCGATATCTTGAGCTCCTTTCACCATGTTCTTCTTACTGGAAATACAGTCTCTCTAACTAATTTCGAACGTATACTTTGAGGCTTAAAATCCTCTCCTCAGTACCAGCCTTGATTCTCTTTTTCTCTTGGCTTTTCACTGGGACCTGTATGATATACCCAGTAAAGATTCTATTTCTTATCTGAGCTTTGTATTTCACTGGGACGAGTATGATGAGCCCCATTATTATTCTCACTCTGCTTGCTATTTCGTGTTTCTCTGGCACGAGTTTGAGGATCGCACTCCGTTGAGTTAGCAGCTGCCTGGGAGTTCCCTCCTCTTTGCAGAATATTGCTGTTGTGACTCAGTCCCTTAAATACATGCTTGAATTACAATAATATTGAACAAAAGCTCTGTGGTGTTGACTGTATTTGGTTCTTTAAAAAGTATGAAGGACAACCTATACCTAAAGAGGGAATAAAATCCAAGCAGATTTTGAAGGCTCTACAGGTATCAACAGACTATTCAAAGAGACCAGATGAAGGAAACGTTGGAACAAGGAAGAGACCTTTCTATAAGAGAACCCGGAGAATAGAGACATTCTCGTGGTATTATTTAAGTTAGTTAATATAGTGGATGGGTTAGTTAGTTTGGACAGTGGCTATATTCATTTGGGACTTCCTGAAGACTACCTTTTAGTTTATTTTATTAACACAGGCAGGGCTAACCCTCTAGCAGTAGGGAAAGATAGGCCTTATCCTTATTTTATTAAACATCAGTAGAAATGTCCTTAACATGTTGGACTCCTAACTTGCCAAACCACCATTTGGAACCTTGCTTATAGACTACTGGGAGGTAACTTTCTTGCAATAGCTGTTTTTCTTCCAATCTTGCATTTCCTGCCACTTTTCCATAAATAGTGTTTCGAGGCAAGTTGTTCCCAATTGCCTTGTTTGCTCGACAAATTTATTTTTGTTGTGAATATGCCAGTGCACCAACCCCCTTAACCACCACTCCATCTCACAGCAGCCTAGTTCTAAGATATGGTGATGTCTGACCAAAGGGACAGTGATCACACGCCTATCCACCCAAGCCACTCAGGATTGTAACAACTTCTCCCCCATCCCAGAACGCCAGGGATTTTTAACTTCTATTGGTGCACTAGAAATGTTCATAAACTGTAGAGAACTGGAAATTATTTACCCTTCCACTCGTAGCAGATTGGGGAGCCTCATATCACCAGGTATTTCCCCTTCCCTCAACTGTAACAATGCAAAAGTGAACTTTACACCCTCATAGTACGGCAGCCACACAGTGCACCAGGTTTGTGGAAGGACCAGGGGTTTGAGCACCGGGAAGCCCTCCCCCATCACCAAGTACACTAAACTGCTGCTTACATGTATGTCATTTACCACCAGATGCGCAACGCCATTGAGCTAATTTGGCTTCAGCCCCATCCTCTCCCCCCGAAATGTGAGCTGAGGGGCAGGGCTGAAGCCCGATTATCTCAATTGCGTTGCACGCCATACTTTTCTGTTAGAGAGGGGCAATAAGCCTTTCCTCAAACATGCAACTTTAAAGTTTTACTGTGTTTGTGCAGAAACATTTATTTTCACAAAAGCAGCAAAACTTTAAAGCTGCAAGTTTCAAGAAAGGCTTCCCTCATTGTGAGGAATTCGACCATCCGCACAGGGAGAGTGTGCTCGCCTGGGCTTTTTCGATTTGTTTGATAAATGAAAATGAATGATGGGAGACCAGCCTCTGAGAAATGAGTGCAGCCATTCTGCACCCATTTCATCTGCTTCCCGCACCAAACACAGTCACCTTTTCTCTGGGAAAACACAGCCTACAGGCACCGTCTTCCCCTGTCATATTCACATGGAATGTGACAGCCCTGGGTACATCAAACCATTCCACCAAGGGGGAAGGCACACCTTGCTCCAGCCATGAGCAGCCTAATTAAAATCTCAAAGGCTCCATGGATCTGCATTGCTTTGTTCTCCGGCTGGCGGCAGTGCATACTAATTAGAGATCATTGAGGCAAGCCCGCCGAGGGGGCTTGGTTGCCAGAGAGACAACAGGAAGGCGGGACTAACACCCCTTTGGTGTGCAATGTGTCAACTTGAAGCTTGTTCCCACCCCTCTGTATGAAAGGCAGTGAAATGCATGTCTGGGTCCACTATTTACCATAGGCAAACCCCTCTAGAGCTGACCCCTTTTGGAGGGGAGAAGCATGTGGTTTGGGGGAGACCGGAAGTCTGCTCCCAGAGCATACTTCAAGGGAAAACCTGTGCTTTTATCAATAGTCCTAGAGGGCTCAGTTAATCAGAGAGACACTTGATCTATAACAGACAGGAAGATGGGTGGGACTTAGGTATATGTTGTCACCCCCTTGTCTGTCCTGTTGCAGAGCACTCTGGTCCTGACCTCATGCATAACAGAAAATCGTTGGTGGGGACCAACAACCTTTTGATATCGATCTGTTTCAACCTGAAGCCAGTTCCCGCCTTTCACTATCAAGGGAAGTGAACGGTCATGCCTGGGACAGCGGTTTACAGTAGTCATTCCCTCGGGGGTGGGGGTGGTAATTAAGAAAATACGAGAATGTGGTTTGTTGAAGCCAGGAAGTCTGGTCACGCCACAGCTTTAAGGGAGACCAGCCGCTTTAATCAGGAACCACAGAGAGCTCAATTAACCAGAGAGACCCTTTGATCCACAACAGACAGGAAGATGGGTGGGACTTAGAATTACGTTTTCTCCCCTTTATCTATTCAGTTGCAAAGCACTCTGGTTATGACCTAATGCATACAGGAGATTGTTGGTGGGGAACCAGGATTGATTCCTTCAGGTAGGCTTATCCTACACCAATCACTGTGGCTCATTTGGCTTTAAAAGAGGGCTGAGCCCTGCTTTGGGGCAGATCTGAAGATTTTGCAAGGAGTAGGACGAACTCAGCATTGGACCCTGGCTAAAGGTACAGTCTGCCTTACATCTTCTGCCAGTGATGGAAGGTCAGGAGTTCCAAGAGGGAAGCAAGATCCCTCGCCTAAACATCTCCCAGGGAACAGAGGGAGATACCGGACTCAGAGGACCTGTCCAGCAGCTCCAGAACCAGTACCCAGACAGCACACAACATGCCCTGCTAGGTTCTGACAGCAAGCTTCTTAGGTGGGACGTGTCGGAGAGTCTCTGGACAAAGGACAAGGCTATTGCCTGCTAACACCCTCCTGAGCTTTGGGCTGTCCACCTTGAAAGGACATGAGCCCTGCGAAGAAGCTAGGAGGAGTGCCACACAAGCATCTTCCAGCATCCATCTTTGTAAGGACAATTTCAAGACAGTGGAGTCCTCGAACCTCATGCGGCTGCATTGCTGACTGTTGTCACGCTGCAAGGACCAGAGCAGTCAGACACCTCGACCAGCATTCCAGATCCACCAACCAGCTCAGAGATGACGATTCTTGGCCCTGAGCCCCTGTGTCGGAGAGCCTGCAGACGTCCGTTCAGCATTGCTTGCCGAACTGCCTGCCGCCTGGTAGCTGCAGCTGTCTCCTGCCACAAACTCTGTCTCACAGGCTGTGAAGTGCCCTGGAACTCCATCAATGCTGTCGAGCACCAAGAACTTCTGTAGCACAAGGTATGTTGTGGTTCTGCCCACTGCTCCGCCTCTGAAGGTCCTTAAAGACAGTTACGACCCTTTGCCCCTTTGTGGTTGAAACCAAATAACCTTGAACAGTAAGGGTTGCTTTACCAACTACCCTCTTGTCAGTATCCAGAGTGCAACCCTTTCCTTTGTGAAACTGTCTGTCCTCTGTGTTCCTTTACAGTATGGGTTGTAATTGTAATGTGCTAGAACTGTCTGTTGTAGTAATAACAAAGTAGATATTTTTATACAACCTTGACTGGACAAGTCCCTTTTATCATTGGGTAATAATTGTATTTTCACTGTGCTGCAACTAACCAACGATCCACAACCTTGCATAGATGATCCTGCCGTTCCGTCCACATTTACCAAAAATTGGACAAGGTGGTCTTATAATTTACTTGTATTTCAATCTGTTTGGATTCCCTTTGGTGTACTAGAGGTGTGGGGGTTGATTGATGGTTTAGTAACCGATATTCATCCCTCGACCACTTATGCCCCGGAAGTTGATTCGTCACACTCACCTCTCTGCCTAATAAAAATCAAATACACTTCAGCCCCCTTCCCACTGATGTGTGCGAGCATTATATGTTCTTTCACATCTGAGGGAAAGGGGCTGGGCACACTTGCTTCTTGTTAGGCAGAGACATGGGGAAAGCCTTTTCTCAGGCTAGGAGTGAATATTAGCTTATTTTGTGTGTGTGTGTGCAAGGAGTGTTTATGTAATGTATGTTTGAATGTGTATGATGTATGGGGGCTGGGTGTGCATGTGAATGAACGAGTGTATGGCCAATGGGATGCTTAATTGGGTGAATGTTTGATTGGGTGTGTGCTTATGTGTAATGCTGGGCTTGCTACCATTTGATATTTAAGCCTCACGCCAGACAACCCTTGGGGTTGAACAAAGGGGGCAGAGCCTCCTAGTTTGCCACACCCATTTTCTAAAGTGGCCCCTCCTATCACCAGTTAGCATCCCCTACCCACGACATGTAGGTATCGTTGCACCCGTGTTTACCACTTAAAAACGTATTGGAAATTAACATTTCAATATTATGAAATTGTGCATTTTATAGATCTAAGAGTGGCAATCAAGAAGTTAATTCAAATTGTGGACATTGTCATAGAAGAGCAACGGAAAAGATGGTTTCCGTGACAACAGTTCAAATGTTCTGCATCTCTCAGACGCGCAGTATTTTATTTACGTCCCAGTTAATTGTGCACGATCTCAGTAGACCTTGAATTAGGGTAGCTATCAAGACTGGAATGCTACAAAGTGCTGCGTGGTGACGAACACGAACGGTACGGCCAGCTTACTCAGCAATGTCAGAAATGGAGTAGTTTTGCAGTGCTGTTGTCAAAAAGGGTCAAGGGCACGTGCTTTGATGTGCGCGCAGACCCAGCTATGCCTGCTGGTGCCGTGATTTATGACGCCACAATCAGCAATCAACTCTTATAGATGGCTCCAAAAAGAACTCCCAATAACCCTTTCCCTCCCTCGTGCTCCTGTTCAGCGCCGTGAAGTTTCGAACTGCGGCATAAGCACTGGAGGGGCAACCCCCCATAAGAAACGCAAAGTGCGCTGCTCCCTGGTGCCACACAGCCAGACTTGCACTTGCTTTGCTCTTTAATGTCTCTGAAATCTTGCCAGGATATTTCGGGCAGCTGCAGTGATCCCTTTTGAAAGCCTCTTGGGGTATTCTTGTTCTGTTCAAAAATTCAGTTTTGGGGTATTGCGAACACCGAATCTTGTGGGGTTGTTTAGGGATAATGGCGTTTTTCTTAAAATAAGGACACGTTGTGTTTCACAGCATGAATGGGTTTGTCTGAATTATAATAATTAACATGTGCTTTGTTTGGGGTTTGGATGATGCCTTCGACCACTGACATCAAGTTCTTCTTTACCATCGGGTTGCTACGTTTTCTGCGGTTTACTGTACTGCATTGCATATCGCTTTAGCAAGGTGACACTTCAGATACTGTTCAATTCGTGAAATATTCACAGTAACAGGGCATCAGACAATTGAAGGAAGTATAGCTTGTCCAGTAAGACAAATTAAGTTTTAGAAATGTCTTTATGCTCGTTTTCTGCCCCTGTAAAAACCCTTGGGTGGGATTGGTCTTTTAGACAGTGAATGCCCTCTGTGTTTCCGGTCAGGAAAACATTTAGATCAACAAGCAGGGCAGCAGCTAGTAGCTAAGAGCAAACTGCCAATCTATCCAACTGCTTGCAAACAGAGGCAGTCCAAAGTCTCCTTAAGCTTCCATTGCAAACCAGGCCCAAGGCGTATCCCTACTTGTGTTGCTGGGGAAGTCAAACTACACACCAACATTTTAATGCACATAAAGGATGGAGAAATAATTCCCAATCTGGGGTATGCATGAAATGTTGTGCAAAATATGTTAACCAGTAGTTTCATGAAAGATGGGGGTCAGACGTGAGAAAGGTGTGTGATTCATAATCGGAAATGGGCAATCCAGGAAGTGTCTGCGGATGAAGAGGGAAAGCGTGTCTGCATCTCTTTTAATGTCAATGTGACGCTATGAGAAACCCTTCTATGCATTTCTACAGTTACTTTCTGTGGGATATTGAATGCCAGGCAGAAGGCCGCAGAGGGAAAGGGACAGCCATGAATTGGTGCTTGGGCCTCGGTCAATAGTGCCTTATGTCTGTTCAGCAGTGTAAAATATGGTGGCTGTCTGTGGCAGTTTTATAGAAAACCCATTGGGGAGACAGCTGGTGTGGGTAATGGGTCGCTGTGCGTAGACTATGCCACCAGGCATTAAAGCTGGAGTTCAGATTACTGGAAACGCGCACGTGCTCGAGTCAATCTGGACCTTGCGCTGCAGCATGAGCAGTGGCATCCAACTTTGATCCCCCCCCTCATTGTTGGCAGCATTGAGTGCTGGGGGTGTCAGCTAGGAGACATGTTTGCAGGAGAAACAGCTATGAAAGGGAGCAGGCACCAAGGCAGACAGCTTAGAACTGGTTCAATGGAGCAGGAAGTCTTATTCAGGGGCGCACACAGTCTTATCACAAGGGCTTGCACCTGCAACTCTGTTCTTGCAGGGCTCCGTCTTTCAGTTGTTTGAGAATACCCTGAACAACATCACCAGGTGAATGCTTTCCTGCCCTACTCTATCTCAATCTCAATATGGTGCCATTATGCCCCCCCCCCACACCAGTGAATGATCGTGGTGACCACACCAAGATGTTGCTTGAATGGTCTCCTTTCGAGGGAATGGCCAGATGAGCCCTAGAACCTAGAAGACACAGTTGATTATTGCAAACTACAAAACATGTTTTTTTTTAATATATTACTTGCTACCATTTTGCACATACGGGTAAGCCGAGGATTGTACTTCGCTGTGTTAGCAGCTGCCTGGGAGTTCCCTCCTCTTCGCAGAATATTGCTTTTGTGACTCAGACGCCTAAATGCAGGTTGGAATTACAATAACATTGAACAAAAACTCTATGGTGTTGAGACTATTTTTTTTTTTTTTTTAATGAAAATGCAGGCTTAGGGGAGTTCATTTTGATACTGCCATTGTGTTTTGCTAACCTGCTTGCTGATCTCAGTCAGTTGGAATGATTTTGTGTACCTATTAATTTGATGTACAGCGTTTCCAAAACGTTTACAAGTTTGCACACTCTAGTGTGCAACATTTCACGGTCTACATGCAAGAATGCATCTGCAAGACTTGTTTCTTTTTCTTTAAAGGTGTTGTGGGACAGTTGTGGGTCCTTTTATCCGCTGTCGTACAGTGAGATGGTGACATGTATTTTGTTGCCATCTTATTAGGCCTTGCATCGCTTCTACAGTTTTCATGGCCACTAGGTGCATTGGGTCTTGTAATAGGGGCACGGTTGGTAATTAGTGGAGTTGCAGAAAGAGAGCTCACTCTTACACCGGAGACTCCCTCTCTTAAGGGAGATGTTTCCATGTTCTACTTCTCAAAATCTCCCTTGGCTTTGTGACTTGATATTTGAGACAGGTCGCTTGTGTGCCTGCCTCCTTCCATGCCACTGCTTTCTGTCGCTCCTAGTGCAATCCTTACATTGTGGTTACTATGCCCAATGCAGAGTTGTGATTTGCTGGCTTTCTTTGTTGATTTTGAATTTACCGGTTTGTGTTGACTTACTGTTGCATTATTTTGAAATATCAGTTTCCCTATAAGCCTTTCACAAATATCGGTGCTTTGTGTTTTAAGTGCATTATTGTGTGTGCAATTGTAACAATTTCTTTGTGTTGTGAAAAATAGCTGTTTTTATGTGACCATCAGGAATAGGCGGTGCGAGTGTGCATCTTTCCCAATTGTTGCTTGTCTCTGCCGGCGTCTTCGAACGGTACAGGGCACGCGGGCCTCCAGCGTGCTGCATCCTATTGTGCCCAGTAGCAGGTCTTCTGTACAAGAGGTTCTAACCCTCTCTGTTGCCCTGCACATTGCATCGAATTTGAGCAAGGCTGAAGCATTTGGGCCACTGTAGGCATGGGAAGGGAGATTTAGAGCTTAATCGGTGCAGAATGTGGCGGTGTCGGGCCAGGGGCTCATAGAGCAGGCTGGACCGTGAAAGGGGGAGCGGGTCTGGGGATCTAGTCGGTTTAGGGGGGGGGGTCACACATTTCCCTCAGGTCCATTCCACAGCATGGGGGGGCAATGGCCACTGCCACTCCCCCACACTCAAGTACGTAAACCCTATTGATGATAGAACGATGATGTAATTTATGACATAATGCTTGATGATGATATGGTCCATTGCATTTTGATGCTGTCAGAGATGTCCTAATACATGCAGGCTAATGCCTTGCAAAGATATGTCTGGTTTCGCTCACTGGCGCTGCGCCGCCCACCTTCATTGCATCATATTTCACCGGATCACCAATGACTATCTTATGTTACCAGTGATGACCCAATGCTGTCATTGCACATTGTTGGTCTGCAATTTGCAATGTTTTTTGCCCTCTGCCTGGTCTGCGTATTTGTTCTGTCCAGATATCCTGCTAATATATATTTGCTATGTCGTGGCTTTGCAGCCCATTGTACAAGGATGTAAGATGATGCATGTTGTCCGCCATGGGCTCATTCTTTGTCTTTCCATTGGATGCTATCAGATGTCATAGTCCTGGATCTTCAAATGGACAGGGGTCAATAGCAGAACTGTTACAGTGTGATAAGTGATTCAGACGACCAGTCAGTAGTACTAAGTGAGCCTAATCCCCCTGGTTTCTGGCGCCTCTACAAATGTAGTGAAAGCGGTACGTTGTCATCTTTCACTTGGAAAATGGTTTGTGCCTGCTTGTTGCAGGATCAAACCTGCCAGTGCATGCATCCTGAAAAATTGAGACTCCTTTTTGCAATATGCAAACCTATGTCATCAGCCGAATGTGCTGAGGGGGGGTGGGGACGAGGGTTTTACAACAAATTGGCACCTAATTGTGACGGTCACATTGAATGGGAGTTTGACCAGCTAATTGAGTGGGAGTTTGGGGCAGGAACATTCTTTATTCAAGGCACCAGAAGACGATATAAGTCAACTTGTTCCTCACAATACTTTATTGGGATTTTGAGGTGTTCCTTTGGCTTGATGGCAAAGTCTAAAAGGTCGACCAAGGGTTATGCTATACTACCAAATAACCAGGGGAAGATCAGGCAAGGGTGTCAGGAAAGCTAAGGGACAGGATGGACTAGGTCAAAACAAACAACATCTTACGAAGATGTCAATAATGTAGAGGAACATTTCAAATAGAGCAACAAGGGCCATTTCATGTATGGGGTATTTCAACTTAGGGGTGGTTCAGAACAGGGGCATTTTAAAGAAGGGAGCATGTTCAGCATTTGGATATTGTTGGGAATAGGCTGTTTTCAACGGG
Organism: Ambystoma mexicanum; assembly: GCF_040938575.1. Lineage (NCBI taxonomy): Eukaryota > Metazoa > Chordata > Amphibia > Caudata > Ambystomatidae > Ambystoma > Ambystoma mexicanum. The sequence goes on along the minus strand of NC_090931.1, from coordinate 882,088,553 downwards.
AGCCTGTTCTCAGCATGGTGCTCGATTTCAACATGGGTAACATTTTCAGCATGTTGTCGTTTTCTGTATAGAGGCATTTTCAGCTTGAGCAACAGGTAGTCGGAACGTGCACGGCAGTGTAGTAGCATGAAACTCGGGAAGAATACCTTATAGGAATCCTCAGACGATGATGAGAAGGAGCAGAAAAAAGAGGAGTGAAGCACAGTCTAAAGAACTCTGCAGATTCAAACGAAGTTGTCTTCTGGTTGGTGAACCTTATTTCAAGGACATTGAGCAGGAGTAAATTTAAGGTCAGCAAACAGGGGATCACCCACATGGGTGAAGTGGATTTTGGGCATGCTACATCACACTAGATCTTCGCATGGTGCTAAGATCTGGGGCTATGCTAATGTTGGGACCGTAGGGACTCCGGGCCAGCTAATCTTTTGGTTGTAGCCCCTGAGCTTGTATCTGGGGCTACAACCAACAAAACTGGTGCTATAGTCCCACACCCCAGCCCTCTCCTAGCAACGCCTCTAGGTATAGGCATTTTGATATGGCCGTCTACTCGCCTTGAGCTAGCGCTGTATGCAAAACCCCTTGTTTAGAAGATTTTCTCAGATTGAAAATGTGTAGAGCTGATTGGTTGGGTTACACACCCATCTTCTCATTGATTCATGGACCTGACTGAGATGTTTCAGCGTGCCATGCTCCCAAGGCCTAGGTTTGGAAAAAAGTAGGAGTTTCACAGAGTAAAAGAGAGGTTGAGAACATAGAGTGGTGCAGCAAAGACAAATAGAAAGGGGCACAGAATAATAGAAAGGTTACCCGGGGCAGCATGAAACATTTTTGGGCCCTGCCCGTGCTGGGTCCCCACCCACATTTATCTAAACTGGCGAGTACCTGTACTTCTTTTTTCTATGGGAAACGCTGGGTGGCCACTTCCCAGCGGAACCATGTTTTGCCAGCATCTCTGCCGACAAGGAACTTTTCAAGTATGATTGAAAGGTAACATTGTGCGTCTTGTTTGTTTTTGCTGGCTTGTATATAGCATTTGCAGATTGTGGTCTTTGTACATTGTTCCGCCCTGTGCCAGTGTAGTTGTCTGCTAGCCCCCGTTGCTCCCATTATGCCGTCAGCCATGCGTCCTTCAGGTCTGCCCTCCCGCTCGCGTGGCTTCGTGTGATCAGTTTTCATGCTGCTGCTCTCGCGCTGTTGTGCACTGATAGCTCCCAGGAGAGGCATTTGTCAACTAGTGCGTTGCACGGTAGTGGATGTTAAATCCCAGGGGCGCACATACACTGTCTGCTCTAATTCCTTATATAACTGCCAGTATCTCTGCCGACATGGAACTTTTCAAGTATGATTGTCCTTGGGTCTAGACGGAACAGTGCTTTGACAAGACAATTTTTGCCAGAGCGCAGCTCAGTCTTCTTCCAGTCCAATTCCTTGCCTGGAAATTGTCAGGCTTCGGGCACTGCTCCATCCACCTCAATTTTGGACGTAAATTATGTTCGACTGTTGTGATTGTAGTTTTTCACAAAATACCACAAACATTTCTTACTTTTCCCTTCTGTATAAAAGGACTGTTGGCTATTGATACTTCTTTAAAAATAAAAAATGAGTGCCTGCAAAGATGACAACTTTATTAGCCAAACACCTAATTCATAGGTCAAGTCTTTTCAAACGTATCTTTTGTTTGTTGTTATAATGTTTTGTCTTTATGTGATCTGTTTGTTGGTTGTGTGAAATAAGATGGAAGCATGCATAATGGAGAACAGGGAAACTAGGGTGATCCTGAGAATTTCTCTTAATAACAAGATATTATTCAATGAACAGAATGTATAAACGGTGAGGTTTACTTGGCTGGTATTGATTTGGGAATATATAGGATGTTTGTGATGTAATGGGTGACTTAACGTTTGCTTCGAGGGGATTGGGTCCTCCGACGTATTCCATATCTATGTCATGTAATCACCACAGCTGTGCTGCTTTGGAAACTTTTTTCTGCGTCCTGCGTCAATGACATCGATGCGCCCTCGTTGAGGGCCTCCTCCGACGTCATCCGATGTGATAAGTAGGACGCACGGCGCCCGTAGCCTCAGTTCTGTTTTTTCCGCGAACGTGTTGCTTCGTGAATCTCGGTTAACACCTCGACTCTTTGGAGTTCTGTTCTTCTCGGTTCTTCGAACCTGTTCGTTTTGTGAAAATCCTTCGTGTGAAGATGTCTTCTACTTCGTCTTCGACCCCGTGTCCGGGTTTCAAGAAGTGCGGGGAGTGTGGGTCCAAGATGTCGGTGACGGACTCGCACGACGCCTGCCTCTGGTGCCTCGGGGAGGCCCACGACACGGATGACTGTATCGACTGCCAGTCGCTCACGTCCAAAGCCTTACGCGAATGTAAGAAGAAGTTGTCGGTAGGTCGGGTGTCCAAGCCCAGGAAGTCGAAGTCTGCTGGGCTTTCGACGGATGATTCGAGGGGTGACTCTCCGCGTCATTGTCGGAAGTCTCGTGGGTCTCCTTCTAGGAGTCGGTCTCGCCACTCCTCAGCCTCTTCGAGGCATTCTCGGAAGCGCCGACACGGTCGTCTTCCAGGTCCTCTTCGGAGGACCAGCCGTGCGACGCCGGAGGAATGGGCTTCCTTCGGGAAGAAAATGCTGGCGATTCTTGAGTCGCAGGGTACTAAGCCGTCCGCGCCCCCGAATGGGGTCGGTCGAGAGACACCGCTCGCAAGAGTGGTCGGCACGAGTCACGGGAGAGGTCCCGTTCGGACAAGGAGACTCGTTCTCGACGTACCCGTTCCAGGTCCCGGTCCTCGACGCGTTCGAGACCGTGTGCACCTGTGAGGTCTTCGAGGAAGACATCGACGTCTGAGGCGTCGAGGGCGTCGACAGGCTTTCTCGAGGCTCCGGCTCCGAGGAAGTCGTCGAAGCCGTCGACGCTCAGGTCGTCGAGGGACACGCTCGGGGCTCCGGCCTCGAGGGCTGTGTCGACACCGCCGATGCTGGAGGCGCTGCATCTGACATCGACGCCGATTTCCTCGACGCCGATTTCCTCGACGTCGACGCCGATGCCGGTTCTCTCGACGCCGGCATCGACGCCGATTTCCTCGACGTCGACGCCGATGCCGGTTCTCTCGACGCCGGCGCCGATTCGCTCGACGCCATCGACGCCTTTCGTGTCGGATGTACCCTGTGGCACGGGAGAACCCCCTAGGAAGGCTCTGGTTAAGAGCAAGCACTCTCGGGTGCCTTCTTTTCGCCACCTGGACTATATTTAAGAGGCGGAGGAGGATTCTGATGGCCTGGTTCCTAGTCAGGTTCCAGATGAAATTGTCTCGGGCCATAGTCAGTTTGACGATTTGAGACAGTCACTGCATGATGCCAGTGGACTGGACACCTCTCCGGAGGTGGAGTTTTGTAGGCCTGAGCCTGGCTCTCCTGCCGATTCCTCGTACCGGCGCCTTATGGCTAGGGTTTCTGAGTACTTGGGATGGTCTGCTCCCCCAGGGGAGTTTGTGCAGGATGATCTGACGGACATCCTTGATGTTGGTCCCCCAACTGATCCGGTACTGCCGTTCCATATGGCTTTACAGAAAAGGGTGGCGGCGGCTTGGACTGCTCCGGAGAGTCTCCCGGCGGTAGGCAGATCCTTGTCGCGAAAATACCGTCCAGCCAGTAGCGACCACTGCTACTTGACCAGGCACCCCACTCCAGAGAGTTTGGTGGTGCAGGCGGCCACGGCCCCGGCAAAGCAGGCGTCGTACCCTACCATCCCGCCTGATAGGGACGACAAACGTTTTGATGGCTGGGCGAAGAAAGTGTTTTCTTCTGGTGGTATGGCGCTTCAGGCGGCCAACTCCATTTGTGCCTTGTCACGTTTCACACACACTCTGTCGAACTGTGTTGCGTTAGCGGCTGAACATATTCCCGAACGGGACGAACGGGATGGTTTCCTTGCTATGGTCCAGGATGGTAAGGATGCCATGTGTGAGTCCGTTCAGTCGGGTTTGGACTTAGCTGAATGCGTTAGTAGGTCCATGGCGGCGAGCACCGTGATACGCAGGTTTGCGTGGTTGCGGAAGTCGGGGTTTGCTCCTGATGTGCAGTCTCGGCTCCTCAACATGCCCTTTGACGGTGAACACCTTTTTGGCAGCAAGGCTGACGAGAGCCTTGAGAGGTTGCAGACCTCGAAAGCTGCAGCGAAGTCGTTGGGCGCTGCAGTTCGCCAACCTCTGCCTTTTCGTCCTAGGGGACAGCAGTGGAGGGGTGGTTCCTTTCGCTATTACTCGTCCTTCGGTAAAGCGAGAGGAGCTGGCAGTCAAAGAGGCCAACGCAGGGGTACCAGAGGTGGACGACGGGGTACCCGTGGTGCCAAGGCCGCTCGGGCAGTTGCCTCTTTGCCCTCAGGTAACGCTGCGGCCGCTCCCACTCAGTCATGAGGCCATGTCCCATGGTTCGCCGGTTGGGGGAAGGCTGGCGCAGCATCTTGTAGAGTGGAAAGCCATTACTTCAGATGTGTGGGTTCTGGAGATCATAACCCACGGCTACTGTCTTCCTTTTCGGCACAGGCCTCGCGACAATCCACCGGGGAACCTCTCTTTGCAGAGTCCGGATCCGCTCCTTGCGCAGGAAATTCAAGCCCTGCTGGAGAAAGGCACCATAGAACTGGTGCCTGTAGCGGAGAGGCACAAGGGATGGTATTCCCCTTATTTTTTGATTTCGAAGAAAGACGGGGGATTGAGACCCATCATGGACTTGCGCGGTTTGAACAAACTCCTCAGGAAGGACAAGTTCAAGATGGTTACTCTCTCTCTCAAGTCCTCCAGGCCCTTCAGCTTCAGGACTGGTTGGCGTCACTCGACCTCAAGGATGCTTACTTCCATGTGCCGATCCATCCCAAGCACAAGAAGTACCTGAGGTTCGCGGTTGGCGACTCGCACTTTCAGTTTCGGGTCCTGCCGTTCGGATTGACCTCCGCCCCGAGGGTTTTCACCAAGCTCATGGTGGTGGTGGCAGCGCATCTCAGGCAAGGGGGGGATTCACGTCTACCCCTACCTGGACGATTGGTTGATCAGGGGGAGCTCTCCCGAGCAAGTCCTGGATCATCTGTCCGTCACCTGCCACTCCCTTCACAGGCTGGGCTTCTCCCTCAATTTAAAGAAGTCCCATCTGACGCCAACACAGTGGCTCCAGTACATCGGAGCAGTGCTCGACACTTCCCTGGGGCAGTGTTTTCCTCCCCAGGTGAGGGCTCTTCACATTCAGCAGATGGTGCACAAGTTTCAGCATGCCCAGACGCTCCCAGCGTTCGAGTTCTTGAGGTTGCTCGGCCTCATGGCATCCTGCATTCTTCTGGTGCCAGAGGCTCGCCTGCGGATGAGATCTTTGCAGTGGGCACTCCAGATGCAATGGTCGCAGTCCTCCGGCAGGATGTCGGACCCGGTTCAGGTGCCGCCCTCGGTCGCCCGGGACCTTCTGTGGTGGGCCGTCGAAGGCAACTTGATGAAGGGGGCTCCATTTTGGCTTCCCTGGCCGGAGGTGACGATCGTGACGGATGCATCCCTCACGGGTTGGGGAGCTCATGCCAACGGGCTGACAGTCAGCGGTCGTTGGTCTCCGTCGGAGTCCAGACTCCATATCAATCTGTTGGAGCTGAGGGCCGTCAGGCTAGCCCTGAAGGCTTTTCTGCCAACTGTGCGAGGAAAGAGTGTCCTGATCCTGACGGACAACACAGTGGCCATGCACTACCTCAACGAAAAGGGGGGGGGCAGGGTCACTTCCTCTGTGCAGGGAGGCGATGCAGCTCGAGTTCTGGGCCATCCAGCAGGAAGTTTCGATCTCGGCAGTTCATCTGGCCGGAGACGAAAACGTGACGGCGGACGCTCTGAGCAGGCAGAGCACGATCTCTCACGAGTGGGAGTTGGCTCGGGAGATTCTCCTGGAGATCTTCGCCCTTTGGGGGACCCCTCAAGTGGATCTCTTCGCCTCCAGTGTCAACCGGAAGTGCGAAAGGTTTTGCTCGCGGGAATTTCCTCCAATAGGAGCCTTAGGAGACGCGTTCGTGGTGGAGTGGTCATTTCCGCTGCTGTACGCGTTTCCTCCAGTCCCCATCATCCCGCGTGCTGCGGAGGTTACGGACGTTCGGTTCCCGTATGATCCTCATTGCTCCGGCGTGGGCTCGGAGGACGTGGTACCCGGACCTTCTCGACTTGTCCATCTGCCCTCCGCATCGTCTTCCCTACCGAGACGATCTGCTCTCACGGGAGGGGGGTCAGGTTCTCCATCCAGAGGTCAGATCCCTCAACCTTCACGCTTGGCTTCTGAAAGGTTGAGGTATAGGGATTGGGACCTCCCTGAAGACGTGATGGAGGTGTTGCTTTCGGCCCGAAGGCCAGCAACAAAGTCTCTGTACCGTTGCCGTTGGCGTAAGTTCTGCGACTGGTGCAGAGTTCAGAATGTGGATCCTTTTGCATGTGACATCCCCATGGTTCTGTCCTTTTTACTTTCTTTGGCCCACAGGGGCTTGCAAGTGGGTACCATTAAAGGTTACCTGGCGGCGCTGTCCATCTTTAAGCACTCGTCTGAAGAGTGTTCTTACTTTAAAATCCCTTTCATTTCACAGTTTCTGAAAGGGCTCACTAATGTGTTCCCTCCGTCACCTTTCCTGGTGCCCGGTTGGGATTTAAACCTTGTTCTTAAGTTTCTTATGGGTGCTCCGTTTGAGCCTTTACATTCTTGCCCTTTGAGGCTGTTAACTCTGAAAACTGTGTTTTTAGTTGCGGTTACTTCCGCTCGCAGAGTGAGTGAGTTACAGGCACTTTCAGTTCAGCCACCCTTCACTGTATTTCACAAGGACAGGGTTGTCCTTAGAGTTCGTCCTTCTTTTCTTCCGAAGGTAGTGACGGAATTTCATTTGGCCCAGAAGGTTGTTCTTCCGGCATTCTATCCTCCTCCGCATCCTGGTAAGGAAGAGGAGAGGCTCCATAGGATTGATCCTAGGAGAGCTTTAAGCTTTTATGTTTCACGCATGTCCCGGGTCAGAGTGGACGATCAACTCTTTATTGGTTACGCTGGAAAGCGTTTGGGGCAAGCTGTGACGAAACAGACTTTGTCTCGCTGGATTATTTTGGCCATCTCGGAGTGCTACCGCTTGGCGGGTAAGGACCCACCGGCTGGCTTGCGGGCCCATTCTACCAGGGGTATGGCTGCGTCTACTGCCCTGCAGAGGGGTGTTCCTATTCGCAACATCTGTGATGCAGCCACCTGGGCTTCAGTACATACATTTGTACGTCACTATTCCCTCGATTCCATCCGAGCACAGGATCTGGCCTTTGGCAAGGCGGTCCTTTGCTCTGCTATTTGATTGGCTATTCTAAATTTTGATTCTAAATTCTTTCCCTCCTCCTTGCTCTGGTACTGCTTTGGGAGTCTGTCATAGATATGGAATACGTCGGAGGACCCAATCCCCTCGAAGAACAAGTTACTTTCTTACCTGGTAACGTTCTTTCGATGGGATGGTCCCACGACGTATTCCATATCGCTCCCGCCCTGCCTTCCCCGCTGCAGAATTTCTTTTGCGATTGCAGCTTACGTTCCGCAAGGCTTTGTGTCTGACTGGCAGTTGACTAGTGTCACACGTTCTGGGGGAAAAAACTACAACTGAGGCTACGGGCGTCGTGCGTCCTACTTATCACATCGGATGACGTCGGACGTCGGAGGAGGCCCTCGACGACGGCGCATTGACGTCATCGACGCAGGACGCAGACGCCGAAAAAAGTTTCCGAAGCAGCACAGCTGTGGTGATTACATGTCATAGATATGGAATACGTCGTCGGACCATCCCATCGAAAGACCGTTACCAGGTAAGAAAGTAACTTGTTCGTCTTGCAATGTTAAGGGTCTAAATTGCCCCAAGAAAAGGAAGAAAGTGATGACCAGATTATGGAGAACAAAGGCAGATGTGGTGTTTGTTTTTGTTTTTTTTTGTTTGTGTTCTTGCAAGAAACTAATTATTGGCCAGGTATTTCCTGGTCTCGTCCAACAAGTAAGTATCACTGTGAATTATTGAATTGTCATGTTTCAAAATCAAGAGTTAGTGTCCTATTTAAGAAGGGGCTAATTTTTAAAATTGAAAAAGTGGTCATGGATGGGGAGGGGTAGGATACTTCTTGTGGACATATTCTATTGTGGTAAGGTTGTTACAATTGGATGTGTATATGGCCCATGTCCTCCAAACAAATTAACTTTGAGACTGTTCCATGTTTGCTACATGATATGCAGGGGGACACAGTTATAATTGGTGGAGACTTCAATTGTGTTCTTCATCATGTTGTTGATCGATCAGCAACGTGCAGATTTACGAATCAGGAGATTAGGAGAGAATTTAATTTGTTTGATAGATTCAATCTGGCAGCCGCATGGAGGATCACACATCCCTCTAGAAGAGGGATGCCATTGTGTGATTCCTTTTCCTGGATCGATTCTATATTGATTTCGGAGAGGTTGGTTGATAAATTACTGAGTGCAAACATCAGGGAACATGAAATCTCTGATCACGCTTGGTGGATTTAAGGTTAGCAATATGTGGAGAAAAATCAAACTTTCTAAGATGGCGCATGAAAACTGGTATATTAAGAAGTGATCATGAAATAACTCACCTAAAAGCATATATTGAGATGTTTTTCAAGGAGAACATATGTTCTGCAGATAATCAAATAGTGTGGGATCGTTTTAAGGCTTCTATAAGGGGTGAATTAATTAACAGGACCTTGTTTTCTAGGAAAACTGGATTACGGGAGATAAGTAAATTAGAGGGGAAGCTAGCCGCTCTTCAAAGGAAATATTCACGAACAAAATGTTCGGAAGATCGCCTGAAGAGGTCTCGTACGCAGGAAGATCTGAAACATAAAACTAATATGATGGTTGAAAAGGTTCTCTTTTTTATGAGGCAAAAGTACTGGGAGAGTGGGGACAAGAGCGGTAGATTACTGGCTAAAAGACTGAAAGAGATGATGGAATCATCATTTATACAAAGTATTGAGAATGCGGAAGATACCTTTCCATTGGAGTCGGAGCTAGAGACCTTTTTTGACGAATTAGACCTAAGGTTAAAGATTGAGGATACAGATGCATTGGATGCATAATTTGAATTGGGAGGGATCTTAAGGGCCATTGAACAGCTTAATGTTGGCAGATCGCCAGGATTGGATGGTTTAACTTAAGAGTTTTCTAGATCATTTGGGAATATATTAGCTCCCATTATGTGTGACCTGTTTAATGACTTTATTTGCAAAGGGACCATTTTCCTATAAATGCGGGAAGCCCTTATAACGCTAATTCCGAAACCAGGTAAAGATTGCAAGAAGTGTAGTAATTATAGACCCATTTCATTACTCAACATGTATGTTAAAATATTCTCTAAAGTGTTGGCTAATAGGCTAGATAAATGTATTGGGGGCCTAATATACAAATCACAAGTAGGATTTATGAGGAATAGATTCGGGTATGACAATATCAGGACTAGTATTGATATATTGGGACTACCAAAAGATGCGATTCAGGAAGCAGTGCATGTGTTTATTGACGCGGAGAAGGCTTTCAACAGAGTGAATTGGGCATTTTTGGAGTTCACGATGCAGAAGTTAGAATTTGGATTACGGTTTTTGCAAGCTATAAGATGTTTACATAATGATGCAATGGCTAGAATTTGGGTGAACAATTGGGCTTCTGCTTCATTTAAACTAGAAAGGGGTACAAGGCAGGGATGCCCACTATCACCGTTTTTATTTAACTTTGCATTAGAATCCTTTATTGCGTCTATACATAGGGAAAATGGTATTAAGGGACTTACATTTGGGGGCACAGAAACCAAAGTATTGTCATATGCCGATGACATGGTGTTTGTATTATCGAATTCAAGGGAGGGGAGTAGTGCTCTGAAGAGAGCATTTGAGAGTGGGTAAACTTTGCAGTCATAAGGTAAATTGGGAAAAGTCTGAGGTTTTCCCGCTCCCTGAGAGATGTAGAACAGGTGATTTGGAAGACTGGAAATGTAAATGGTCGGAATCGAAAGTTAAGTATTTAGGAGTATACCTTACCAGGGACGTGAAGGGAATTGCTGAGTTAAATGTAGAAATTTTGATTGGAGATTTAATTAAATACATCAGAAAATAGGAGATTTTAAACCTAGGAATTTGGGCCAAGGTTAACATCATTAAAATGACTTTATTAATTAAAGTGTTATATTTAATTCAGTCACTTACCTTGCCTTTTACTAAGAATATATTTAAAAGGATTTATAATACATTTCAGAGGTTTCTATGGGGTGAGAAGGGGAAAGCGAAAATCCCTAGGTATATTATGTTAACTAAAATACAGGAGGGTGTATTCGGCTACACGGATCTTGTTAAGTACCACAGGGGTTTTATCTTTAAAAAATGCTGCTTTTCATATGGCATCCACAGATGGTTGAGCCAATTTGACTTTCAATTGAAAGGGAGGTATTTTGCCCATTAGAACTAGATCATATTTACTTGATGGAGAGAATCCCCTTGAAACGAACTAGATTGCTAACTAAAAGGTGACACGCACAATTCTAATTTCTTGGTTGACTTATAATGACCAGAATATTTATTTGCATTCCAAGGCTTCAATTTGGGGAAATCCGGGTCTTCAATTGGCAAATAAAACTATATATTGTCGTAGTTGGATCCTAAAAGGTATTTTAAGGCCAGAGGACATTGTACGAGATGGGCGGGTAGTTTCCTTTTTGGAATTGCAGAAGAAGTTTGGTTTGGAAAAGAGGGAGTTAATTAAGTATAAAGAAGTTAAGATACTTCATCAAAGGCTGAAAATGTTGTCAGGTTCACTGGAAACCAAACCGACATTATGTAAAGTGCTCAAATCATCCGCGCTTACAGTATCTACTTATATCAATTTAATGCCTCCAGAGGTTACTACTATTGGGTCATGGGATAGATTGAAGGATAAGTGGGAAAATGAGTTACAATGCATAATATCTGAAGATGAATGGGGGAAAATACTACAGGTGGGTTATAGGAGCAAATTGGATTTAAACTTACGACTCCTACATTGGAAAATTCTGTGCGGTTTGTATTGGACACCTGTGCGTATGCATAGATTTGGTCTCCTAGACACTGAGGTACGTTTGGGCTGTGGGAAGGAGAGGGGGACTATGGTTCACATGTTGTGGAATTGTTCGAGATTGATGAGTTTATAAGGGGGTTGTGTTGGATAGGTTGAATACAATATTGTCTTTATGCTTTCTGAGAACACCCTTGTCTACAATTCTTCTGTTTTGATAGAGGAAGATGTGTGACTGCTAAAAGATAGATGTTGGATTAATAAAGCTTTAATAGTGGCAGTGAAACAAATCTTAAGATTGTGGAAAACTAGGAAAAAGCCACAAGTGGAGGTTTGGGTTAATGATATGCAGCTGTTGTCAGATTTTGAAAAGTATACGTATTACAGAAGAAATCAGGAGGATGTTTATTTGGATCTCTGGACACCCTTTAATGATTTGGATGGTTCATAGAAACTGGTTTGGTGAATTAAATCTTGATTAAAACTGTTATTTGCATGTTCATGCGGGTTGGGATAAATAGAAGATATGCTGTGTGTGTTTTGTGTGGGCACTTGGTCTGTCTTGTGTGTATCTTTCTCTTTTTATTTTCTTTCTTTTTGCTTTTCCTTTTTTGTTTTTCCTTTCCATATTTCCCTTTTTATTTCCTTGGTCCTTGTACACAGCCAACAAATTTGTATATGAACTGAGGGTTGGCAGCAGTAGGGTATTGATATTTGTCATGTACTCGTTACATTTATAATCTTTTAGGAATTGCTCATTTAACTAATTAATGAATTTGTAAATTGTTAATATTGATATCAGGTCTTTGATAATTGTTATCTATTGTTGATTTTGTTACATATATTGAAAAATATAAATAAAGTTTTCAAACAGCTAATTTAGTGAAACATTCAGCAATCAAGATCAGTCCAAGTTCCATTAAAATCTCACTCGGGGAATGGCCAATTCTCTTCTTTGTACCAAGATTCCCTTAGTTTCCCCATTGCTACCAGATAGTTTCTAGTTCTAGTTATGGATGGTTGGAAGTCTCCTCACTTAAGTATCCTGACACTTTTGAGGTCATACGTCTCCTGTTTGTGTTATAAGCTTTGGTTCCCTACATAACTTGGGAACTTCCTGTGCCCCAAAGTGGGAATTCTGCTCCTAATTTCTGGGCTATTATTTCCAAATTCTTCAAACTCTGGGGTTTCTTTGGTGCATGGATGTGTTCTCCCATGTCCTATCAATTAGATGGTTTGAGGGGGATGGTGCTTTTGCCGTCTAGCTCACTGGTGCTGTCCTTGCTCTATAACTGATCAATAAATATACAGACAAATGAGAGGGGGATTGTTGAAAAACTAATTGGAACATGCAGAAGATTTTTGAAAATGTCCTGAATATGTCAAGAGGAGTGTGCGCTGAACAAGGGGGGGGGGGGGGAATTGTCTCACGGAACTACAATGGAAATTTGATATATAGACAATCGGTAAAGGAGAGAATAAGCTTGGTCAAGAGTACCGATAAATCGATTTTGTATACATCAAATTTCCTTTGTTCCGTGAGACAATCCCCCTTGTTCATTGAACTATTTCCTTCCCCATGTCCACGATGAAGGGGACATCCATTTATTTGGTATAAGAAGAGTGGGCGCCACATCTCCTCAGAGGGATGACCATACTTCCAGCTTGCTTTTGGAAGATATTATCCAGTTGAGTAACCTGATTTCCATGCTTCTTACAAAGTGTGCAAACACGGCGATGCAGTTGTCTTCCCTATGGCTGTTATGATGTGCTATGTCCATGATTTCTTTGTGACAAGTCTGACAAATCAACTTCCGGGGCACCAGTGGTCCAGGGATGAAAATCGGTTTCTAAACCATCAGCCCACACTTCCAGTACACCAGAAGGGATCTTAACAGATTGGAAACACAAGCAAATTATAAACCTCCTAGTCCAATTTTTGTAACGTGGACGGAATGGCAGGCTTATCACTGAAAGGTGATGGATCGTTATGGAAAGAGGAGTTACCAATAGGAAGACAACTGAACAGATTTGAGGGGAGCACAGGAGCACCCACGACGTGAACCAAGTGGGGAGAAACAAACCCAAGTGGTGGTGAGGGATTAAGGAGGTATCCCGCCACCCAAGACAACTCGGACATTTTATCTTTTCAGAAACTTGAGACTTTACTTTGTAAACTTTCAAAGTTTTTTGAAACTTTGACATACTGTTGAGAACTGTTAAACCTGCGAGGTTTTCTGTGGATAACGATTGGATCCAGAACCAGGAGGGCTTCCTGGAACCCCAGAGCCAGATGCTGCTTAGTTCTTTTATATTTTTTTCTGAGTGGTTGTGCCGGTTCAGAGGATAGGTTTGGACAGAGGACTATTTCTGTATTTTGACTTTTGACAATCACTGTTAGTATAGTTTGCTAGGAAGGGAACACTTTTAGCAATAGGGCTAGAAAGGCATTTTCTTTTTAGTTAAATAAATCTCTTTGACAACATGTCCTCACACTGCATAAAAAGAACATTTTGCGAACATAAGAATTAGCAGATTTTACATTTGAAATCGGTTTGATCATAATTTAGCATGAAACCCTTCTGATCAAGCAATGCAAATTGGGCTCCCTGCACTTGTCTTTTGTCTCAGTACTGGCTCTAAAAAGTCTGTACATTGGAAAACCTATATACCCATTTGGAGAGATTGGACATGGGATGTGAGGCTTGCCCTGTTTCTGCATGGAGCTCATAAGTTATTTAGTCTTCTGCAGTCTGCTTGTGGGTAGGTGTAGGGCTTGCAAGTGGATTTTGGGGGATTGTAGAGCTACTCTAGCCCCAGGGGTTTGGACCTCGGGGCAGATCAGTGCTCTAGCAAGACGAACTTTGCTGGAAGGACAGCTGTCTTGTTCTGCCCATTGCCTACCATGCTCAGAACTGGTCCTTGCTCATCCATCCTCCTTGGAATGTGAGCAATGACTTTTCATGGCCATGTCCTTGTTGAGGAGTGGGGGAGGGGGAGGACGTGGCTCTCACAAGGAATCTGCCCAGAAACAGGAACTAACTACTGAATTTTAGTACGCAAACCAGGTGTGTCCATGTAGTACATCCTTGCTGTACTCCCTGAATATAATCGAAATGGCCACCAAACAGGTGAGTTCCTCACAGCCAGCCGTGCAAGGTAACTGTGGGGAGAAACTAGGTACGTGATGTGACGACATTGCTGAGGTCCCTTTGGGTCTCATAGCAGGAAGCCAGTCCTTGCTGAGTTCTCAGGGCTAGAGCTTCTCAAAATAAAATGCAAGTAAAATAGGAAGAAAGGAAAAAATGAAGCTATGCCAACCTAGAGCTACAGGAAAGGACTTTCGGTCTTAACAACCAAAAAGGACGAATTATATTAAAGCTGCTAGTACTTGACCTTTCACACAGACCTAAGCAAGCATGACATCAACAGCCCCGAGAGAGTAACCTGGCCTCCTGAATACTAACTACAAACAACATATAGAAACCTCTGAGTGTTTAAGCGCGTTATAAATACGTAACTAAGACAAAGAAAAAAAAAAAACACAATTACACAACTAAGAAAAACTAACAATTCCTGTAACAGCGCCTCGATGCCTGCTGGCTGTGTGAGCGCTTTATAAATGTAAAATAAAATAAATATAGCCTAGTGAAAATAACAGACAAACCCTAGTCGTCCATAAAGAAACCATAAATAACTGTTTTTTCAACGAAATGTAAAAAGTAGGGAAGGCTCCTCTACAGCAGTGCCCCCACCCCCGTAGGAAGGTTGTCTCTCAGAAGCCTATTTCCGCAGTGGCTGGATTTGGCAATGTACGAGTGGGCCGCCTTCTAGTGCGGGCGCGCTTCCTCACGCTTCAGGTGTGGCGTCGATAGACTCTGGCGGTGGCCGCGTGCAGGGTCCGCGCTCGCGGCTCTTTGTTGTGGTTGCCATAGAGCTTACTTACCGCCTAAGATTCACGAGAGCCGACGTGTTTGTTTTCCAAACTTGATGCGTAGAATGTGAAAAATCTGGTGCAGCCGGAAACGCAGATCGGCGGCTGCAGGAAACCCGCCCCCCCTGGCCACATGTAAACAGTAACATGATCAGCTCCGCAGTCCGAGTGCGTGCGTTGGGCCCACTCTCGGAAGCTTACAACCCAAAGCCGTTTCGTCCTGCCAACGGTCAGTGGCCATTTAAACCCTATATAAATGTGGGGATTATCTCAGCTCACTTGAGAGCGCGCTCAGTCGGAAACGTGTGCTAAAAGTTATAATGGCTGTTGCGGACTATGCGTTTTTTTTTTTTTAGAGATTGTATCTATTATTTTGGATGATTGATATAGCGCTCACATGCCTCAACGTCACGTCATGTTTTTATTGACACAGAATTTTACGATTTTGTTTGTTTGTACCCTGATGAGGTTGAAATAAAGCTGACGGATAGCTCAGCGAAGTTACACCTATACCTGTGTCATGGGGCAATTTCAGTTAGTACATTTCAATCTCACCAGCATTGACCCAGCCCTTCATCCTTCCAAAGTCAATCAATTGAATACCATTAAAAGTGGATAACATCTTTAATTTTTAATTACAGTGCAGAGAAGCAGGAACATTCTTCATGAATTGCTATTTTAAAACCTATTGGAAGGAAAACTGGTTTCCAAATTTTGGGGTCAGCAATGTAGTCTCTAGACAACATGTCACGTCTCATTATATGGGTAGTTGGGAATGATATCTGGCAGGCTAAGCCACAGAAAGGCTTAGACGTCCAAGTCAATACACTTTAACCAGCCTTTTAAAACACTTAGTAACACCTTGCCACACCTCTTACCCGTCTCGTGCCCCACTATTCCTCCAGTCCGTCTACCCCCTGATAGTTGCCATGCGATGTGAAAGAGGGTAGGAACAGCTAAACGGAAAAACGAGGGTCATGAGAAGGGTTCCAGTTCCCTCTAAATGCAAACCAATATTAAAGACGGGCATTAGAATAGAAATATGTAAACTACGGATAAGGATCATTTTGACTGTCAAAAGAAATGCACTCCAAGCAAGTTTCAAGCATGTCATGTGATAGCAGGGTTTGGCTGTTAATGGGTCAGACAGCGCCGTTTGTGCCGACTCTACTGCAGGATTGCTTTATAGTACGATATATAACCGATTTACCTGGAAGGTCTTGAGGCAGGGAAATGAGCATTTTACAGGTCTTCACATGTTAATACAATGAGCAGTTCCTAGTTTATATACGAAAAAAGTCAGCACATGGTAGTGAGCCAACCTCTCTGACCGGGCCAGTGTAGGGTCCCTGAGGAGCCCCCCTGCCCTCGCACCTCCCAGCATTAAAACCTGGCTCTGCCACTGGTGACCGCCCTCCTGTGCCGCCTTACACGTATTCTCATTGCATGCATGAATGCAAATTCACTGCACGATTTTGGGTCGGTGGTATTGCGAATTTTGGTGTGCATTGGTTTCCGTTTGGTATAGATGGAATTACCACATGCAGTACTAGTTCATTACTGCAGTTGTAAGTGAAGGTGGCTCCCCCATTTATCTGATGAATTTTTTTTATTATGGTGGACAAAATTCACAGTTTTGCAGAGAGGGTAAACGTGCGGTATTCCAAAACACTGCCTGTTTCACCATTACCACACAACCTCTAGTGAGGACCAAAGGGTTTCTATCTTTAGTAACAAAATAGTGATCCGTGGAGGAAATAAATACCCTGGCTCCTGGCCCTGCCATCTCCGTTTTCCCTTCTCCCTGCAATCCCCTTCCCACATCCTGCTCTAAGGCAAGTCCCAAATCCATGTAATAAAACTGAATCCAATGAGCCAAAAAAATAAATGCACGAGATGTGAGAAAAACAAATGTTTATTACACAAAGCCCGTGCTGGGGAATAATCAAAGACATTCGACATTGCATCATAAAATGGCTGCATTTATAGTAAAAATCAGAGGTGAAATGACAACAAATGTTAGATGTTATTCACAAATCCCCATCCTGTGAATGGGCAATGTCATTTACACTACAGGTGACCACAACCAAATGTGTATGCCATAAAAGCTGAAGTATGAAAACATTTCTATTGTTTAAGGAAATGCTGATATGTGGTGGGAATGCCTATAAGGACCGAGGGCAGTGTGTAAAAACCTGCCAGCCACACAGGCTGTGTGTTCACTCTTGGATCCCATTGTCCTCCCATCTTTGATGCCCATGACAATAGTTTTATAGGCAGGACTTACAGTGCCACCTAAAACAAGTTAATTCCGAAGGTGCATTCTGCCTTCCATATAACTGTTATCCCTTTTGGGGAAAGAACAGTCCAGAACCTCAGACCTTCCAGGCAATCGTATGTTTGGCTACACACCTTTTGTACAGTATTTCGTAAGGGAGTTCATACCCTCATGGGTGCTAAAACATAGTTTTTTATTATAAACAGAGCCGTAAGAATCCCAGTTCCACAAACGTGAAAACAATCATTGAAATGTGCAGGCCTTCCATGTGGGCGTCTGTGCATGCGTAGACACAGAGTACTATTGTATACTTTTGTGTGGATATGAATGTCAAGCCTAACATTTTTGCGGACCAGTGCTGCAAGAACGTCTGTGTGGTTGCCCACCTCTCCTTCTTTAGGCTACTGGGATAGTGAATTCCAGCATACCGGAAGAGGGACATCTGCACAATCCATATGGCAAAGGAGAATGAACAAGTTATTTTCAGTTACTTATAAAACCTTGCAGATTGTGCTTACTAATTACTATCTTCTCTGGAGAAGCACCCTGAAAAGACATTGCTCCTACTCATGTTGCCCCAGACCTTGTTTATGTACCGCTGTTCTGGTAGAAACGTCTGCTTTTCATCTCCAGAAAACAGAGAAACGCAAAAATGTAGGTTACAACACCCCCCCCCCCGCCCATTTTCCCCCTACTCACACACACACACACCTGTGATTTAAAAACGAGAGCACGTCAATTAAAACTGATGGCAACAAAGGGCCATTGTCTGTGAAAGAATTTAGCTACACATCCTGCTGCCATCTCTTATTGTTCAGGCTGAAAATATTCCCTGAGCAGCAGAGTCTTGGGCATGTATGTTCGAGCAAACAGGAAGGTAAAATGTCATTTTACAGAATTACATTCTGCTGCACCCACATGCTTCTAGGGACACCTAAAATGGGCACTAGTTGGGAGTGGGCACATCGCCTGGCTGGCTCTAGGAGGAGAGAAACAGTGTTGCATTCATGCAGAAGAAGGCGCTTGTAGTATATTTTATATGCAGCAATACAGTCTACAACAAATTACCACAAGAGGGGTCTCTTACCCAGAGGGCAAGAGAGCAATTCCAGTGTTGGGGCGGCAATGCAGCCATCTTTCTTTTCTCACTGGCCTGGGTAGAGGGCAATTGGAGTCGGGAATACTAACTGCAAACGTCTTTCTTTCCTCTGTGGTGTGTCGATCCTGCTGGATGTATTATAAAGGCGGCTACAAGAAAGAGAGTGCCCTTTTATGCGGTGCAGCGTGAAACTTCAAAAAATGGTGGCCCGGGCTCAGTCTCTGACGCATGTAACGTTGTGTAGTACTACGTAACGTTATGCCAGTCAGAAAAGGCAGATGCAGCACCTGCTCCTGCTAATCGCCCTAGGGCAATTGTGCCACCACTCCCCCCTCAGGGCAATCGCACGCCAGAGGGAAATTTTTGCTTCCCAGGTCAATTGTGCCCCTGGTAGCCTCCCGCTTTGCCTGGCTGAAGAAACTGGCCTGGTTGTAATGCATCGGCCACTATGCTCCTTGGACTTCCTGCATCACTATCTCCAACGACCTACTATTACATTTTATCTTCCTTTATTCATAGCATTTAAAGACCTTAGATTTATTACAATTAGTGCTTATTGTAAAAATCAATCTTTTTGGTGAAAAGGTCAATGCTGCTATTGGTCGTCATTGTGCCGCTGCGATAGTCTTTGTATGCGCATATATATATATATATATATATATATATATATATATATATATATATATATATATATATATATATATATATATATATATATATATAGAGGGGGAGAGAGTTTGCCCAACCGAAACTGTTTTTTTGGGGGGGTGTATATATATATATATATATACCCCCCCCAAAAAAAGTTTCTGTTGGGCAAACTCTCTCCCCCTCTTGCCTTTTTCCCTCCTCTGTATCCCGATCATTCAAATGATCTCCAACCCCGGCCCCACATCCCCCCACGTAAAGCGAGCATTGTAGGGGGCCACAATCTTCACAGCGGAGTGGAGGCGATGCAATACCTTTCTTTGTTGATAGATTCAATGGCGCAGATCTGCTTTCTCTTGGCCAGTGTCTTCTCTAGAGATCATTATTGGGAGGGCGGGGCACAGACCAATAAAGGTTAACAGGCTAAACTAGTTTAAGTAAACCTACATTTTACCAAGCAGTTTGCATTTTAAAAAAATGACGACATTATGCAAGTTCACAGTCGGTTTAAAAAAATAGAAGGTATGCATTAAGTTAAAGGACACCCCTAAAACAAACAGTTTAATGCTTGCATAAAGGTCCTCAAACCTTCCAACACATTTGGTCTTAGAAGTTTTTAACTGTGTGATTTTTGTTTGAATACATTAAATCATCCTTGGTTACTGTAGGTTAATATTGATTAATGAAAAAGGTCTGCCTGGATCGTAAAGTGTGACCCACAGCTTCTTTATGGCCCACATGATTTCATAAGCCTCTTTTTCAACGATGGCCCCATTTCTTTCCCTTTTTTGTCAATCGCCTGCCAATGTAGGCAACCGGTTGCTCTACCCCTTGAGAGTGCAGCTGCGCTAACAATGCTCCAATCGCAAAAACACAGGCATCTGTCTGGATAATGAGCTCCTGATCATAGTCTGGCACTTGCGGAACTTGGCCATTGCACAATCCAGAAGGTTTGACAAGCAGTGGTCCAAGTTAACTTGTGTGGCAACTTCTTGGAAGTTACATAATTCATGGGCATGGCAATAGTCCAATACCCCTTGAAGAACGACCAGTAGTACCTGGTGAGACCTAGACAGGCTCTCACCTGCATCTGTTTGGTGGGGATGTCCAAATCCTTCACAGCCTGTACCTTCACTTTGAGAGGTTGTTTCTTACCTCTACCGACCAGGTTGCCTAGGTAAGTCACGGGGCCCGGAACTATCTGGCACTTGGTGTCCTTGATAGTCTGATGTGCATTCTGCAGTGCCTGAAACACTTAATTCAAATGGGATAAGTGGTCCTCCCAGGTGTGGCTGAATACAGCAATGTAGTCTAAATAGGCGACACTGAAGTTTTCCAGATCCGAAAAAACCTGGTTAACCGCTCGCTGAAAAGTGGCGTGGGCATTCTTCAATCCGAAAAGCATCACAGTGAACTGATAATGTCCTTCTGGGGTTGACAATGACACCTCTCTCGCTCCATTTGTCAAGCCGACCTGCCAGTACCCTGCCGTGAGGTCAAAGGTACTCATGTCCTTGGCAGCGTAGAGTATTGTCAATGAGCTCATCTGCCTGACGAATGGGGTGAGCATCTGTCTTCATGACAGAATTGAGCCCACTGTATTCCACACAAAAGCGAACTTTAGTCTTCCCACCACTGATCTTTTTAGGGATCATTACCACTGGGCTAGCCCTCGAGCTTTGGGATGGCTCTAACACTCCTAGGTAAAATGTCTTGGAAACGTCCTCCTTGATTGTGTCCCTCATCCTATCGGACATCCGGTGAATCCTACTCTTCACTGGCTTACTGTCTCCAGTGTCCACATCATGGATGCCCCAATCTGCGTGACCTGGAGTCAGAGGAAACAGACCAGCAAACTGTCCCTGTAAATGGCAACAGTCTGTGAGCTGCTGTTCTGACAGGTCTGTCCAAGGTTGACACCTTCAACTGGCCCATCTACGCCTTCAGTGTGCAGGAGGTCTGGGAGATCAGTCTCCTCCTCAGTCTCTCCGTCAGTCACTAATACCATCACCAAGTAATCTCGGCTACGATGGGGTTTTAGCCGGTTGACGTGAAAGACCTTGCACATCTGTTTTAGGTCATTTCACCTCAATGAGATAATTCTGACATTTTCCAGCACACAGTAATGCCCATCTCACATGTCCTGTATGGCACTGGGTTTGACAGGCTCCATAATCCACACCAACTGACATGGAGAATAGACTGTCACTGTGGCCTTCTGATCGTGCCAGTGCTTCATCAGCTCCTGACTGGCCTTTAGGTTTCTTGTCGACTGTTCCATGTACTTCGCCATTCTAGACTGAAGGTCAAGTACATAGTCCACTACATATCGTGTAGGGAGGAGGAGTTGTTCTCCATCCCTCTCTCACTAGACTGAGGGCACCTCGTAAAGGGTGTCCAAACAAACTCAAAGGGGCTAAACTCTACTCCGTTCTTTGGTACCTCCCTTTAGGCAAACCGAATGCATGGCAGGAAAATATTGTGAAGGTGGGAGGTGGGCACAACCAATTGGCTTCCCTGATAGGTTTAATGCTACCTCAAATATTTCAGTTAGTGAAATATCTGAGGAGCTGACTGGTTGAGAAGATCCAAAGACACCTGGATCCAAACAATTGTAAACCGAAAAAAGTGGAAGCAAGCCATACAGCTAGCCAGTCACTCTCACTCTATTCTTCTTGCAGTGTTACCAATAGATTGTAGAAGGGTAAATCAAGTAGATATCCTTTCTGTATAGTTCTTAAGAGCATGTACTTAAATTGGAGAGAGTGAGGTATATTGTTGCGCATAGATCCAAAATGTATTCAGAGAAATTTTGATTCAAGAATTCCAATGTGTCGGATCCAAGATTTCCATTACAACTGTTGCTGAGTATGCAATTTATTCATAAGTCCAATAAATTCTTCAGCCAACATCTGTTTCGACCAGACGGTCTTTCTCAAGGCTGTGATAGATCAACTTTCAATACATTATTTTAATAGTTGTCAGAACAAGTAGATGTGTTCATGTAACCAAAGAATACAAAAATGTTGTAATCATCATTACATATACAAAAATTATTATTACATACCCGATCATTGTTCATAAATGCGGCGAGAGAAAAGGTGACGGGGAAACTATAAAATAATCAGTCATCGATACAAATGAAATTCACATCAACTATCACTAACAAATTCCTATATAGAGCTCAATCAGGACAACTTTGGGTGTCATTGCATATTAGTCCTAATACCATAGGTGATAGTCCTAATACAGATAGTTGATAGGTGTGTGCCACAGAACCCATTTATACACCCTAGTGGGCCAGAACTTGAGTAGAAAAATGTGATAACTATGAATAGTCTATTGGTGAATTACTAATCTTGCTTGTGGCGAAAGGAGTATTTCGTACCCGCCCATAGTGAGCTGTAAGTAATCTTGGATAGTAGTTGGACCCTAGTCAATGCAGGTCCCTGTAGATAAACTCAGTAAATGGGATGTTGCTCACCAAAGAAATTTTAGTCCTGGATATTTGGGTCCCATAAAAAATGGTAGTCATTTGATGTCTAGGCAGTCCAGTCTGCAAACTCAGAGTGCGTGGGTGCCTGTTGCGATTATATTATTCTGAAACTAAGGGACAGCTGTGACATATAATATACAGAGTTCAATAGGGGTACAAATTAAATGATGTATTACTACTCGTGTTGCAGAGTAAAATAGTTAGAGTTCATATTACCTAGCTTTCACTAACGAGTAATCGCCATAAAAAAATGCTTCCGAATGTTATCAGGGTTGACCCATATAAAAGGTATGAATACCTGTTGATTTAAATGATTAAAATCAGTGTATTGCATACAATGGTGTATTCATTCTATATTAGCATGCTGAAGGTTGCAGTCTCACCTGTTTAAATTCAAATATATAAATGTGATAGATCCCGCATTCGAAATCCCGACTCCTATGCAGCACCATTTTGAAAGTATTTAAATATTGTAAACAGAGCGTGTGATGTATGATGTCACGCATGTGTGCGTTAGTTCGTCAGTACCCGCGTTATGGAAATGAGTAAATATGTTATGTGCAGTATTTGGTAACCGCAGCTGGTCCGACCCATTCAAATAGACATGGTGAAAGAAGTGAACTATCATAATAAGATCTGAAAATGTAATCGGGATAAATCCCGCATTCAGAACCGCAAATCATATACAACGTCAGTTTGAGAATGTTTAAATATTATGAACGGAACGTACGACATCACATATAACGTGGGGTGTCACACACATATACTCAACAAAAAAATTCATTCTGTGCATAAAAAAGTGTAATGTCAACATTAATGGGTAACTATAATTACGAAATATATAAATTAAAATGTGTGCACATTTGACTGTGCGTTTCATTAATGTAAAAGAAGATGAATCGGACTTGATTAAATAGCATCTGGTAATCATACCCCTGAATGTAAATTATAGTAGTACGCAGTCACAATGACTAATTTTGGATAAAACTTGACATTTATAGTGTACTGCACAAAATGTGCACTTCAGGCTTGTAAATGAAAATCATATGTGGCAGCTGCGGATGCCAGTAATTACAACCAGAAACGAATTCTAAAAGTTGGAAGAGGAGTTATTATCTATAAGCCTCACACCCATAAATTATCATGGTGACTAATCAGTGGTTGGTGACCTACTAATTAGGATATGTGTAGATATAGTACCCATCGATTCCAATCCGAATTGGTTAGCTAGATTTAGACATCAAAAGCCATTCATTTTATTGGTGGCAACATGGGACTAGCCCATAAATGAATGCACAAATAGCATTATCAGAAGTGTGATTTAAATGTTTCTGTGCACATACCACATCATCCATGTGTGAAGATGTTAGTTTATCAGTTCAAGCTACATTACAGTTCATTATCTTCAAAGGAATACATGCATCTCATGATCAGGATTTAATCCGGATTTAATATACCGTAAACTGCAAATATATTTAGCTTCAGTTTGTCTGTCTGAGTTTGAGTTCTAGATCATCTCCCCTAGTACCGAACTGAACTTTTTAAAACCTATAAATCTCATATCTTGTACGTTGTCCATTTGATGGCACTTCTGCCAATGTGCCGTTAAAGGAAGCAACCGGTCTTGTTTATTCAAATTTGTAATGTGTTCCAGAATTCTGAAACTAAGTTCTCCAATAGTGCTTCCAACATATATCTTCTTGCACACACATTGTATTGTGTATACCACATATTTAGTCCAACAGTTGATTAAGTAGTCAATGTCCATTTTAATGCCCTGCTGGCTTACAGATTCCTGGCTATCAGCATGTGCAAATTTGCACACGCTACAGGTTCGACATTTGAAGAAACCTTTGATGAGGTTCAACCAATCTGTACCCTTTAGAGACTTATTTGGTATCAGGGAGGGACATAATTTATTCTTGATGGTAGGTGCTCTAGTAAAAACAAAAGATGATCTATCACTTAGATAAGGTAAAATATCTTGATCTAAGCGTAAGATTCCCCAATGCTTAGACACAATCTTATACAGCACATTTGCGTCTCGAGTATATCTAGTTACAATATCAATATTTCTCCTAGATTTCAACTCCGAATTGGTTTGGCTGGTACTCCTAATTATATCTTCCCTTGACATACCATCCGCTCGTTTTTGTGCTTTAGGAATAGATGAAGTATCATAGCCTCTCTTTCTAAATCGTTTCGCCAGTAGTTTACATTCCCGGGTGTAAGATTGTTCGCTACTACAGTTATGGCGTGCTTGCTAAAGTTCCCCAGATGGTATATTCGTAATGGTGGAGTTTCGATGACAGCTTTCCGCATGCAATGTGGAATGACCTTCGTTGCCTTGCGGAATGTTTTCGTTTCTATGTGTCCTTGCTCTATGAAGATAGTGAGATCAAGAAAATCCATGGAATATGTACTGTTGCTCAGTGCAATACCAAAATTATTATTATTTAGGAATTTCACAAATTTAAATTGGAGGTCGAGTTTCAAACGAACAGTCCTGAAATCTCATTGGTGCAAAAAATGAAAATGTAATACTATGATATGAAGATATATTTATAACTCGCTTAATACCCAGCGGTTTCTAAGCGCGGACCCGGGGATCAAACCTGTGGTGCTCTGTGTCGTCTTGCTTCCAAGGTGAGCACGTTGTCCCTGAGCTATCCTCCCGAGACAACATATCCAACAGTGGGGGAGGCCAGCTGATGCTTCATCAAAGGGAGAGCTCTAAAGCCAATGCATTTCGGAGTGAAGACTCCTTCATCAGGGCGGAGCCCTACAGAATTGTCCTATGGAGACACGAATGGCACTGATGCACGGATTTACAGCTGGATTTCACCCATAAAGTAGTAGACATGCCCTTTGAAGAAGAACTGTTCAGACCCAAGATTGATGAAGCTCTAAAAACAATTAAAACAGACATCAACATAGGTCATTAACATCCCTGCAGAACCGTCAACCTTTTCATCAGTTCAGGGGTGCAGCCGGCTGAAAATCCACATCTTCATCCAAAAAGGGACATCAATACTCAAGAGGTTCCGCGTATACTTCCAAGGGTGCAAGAGAGGTTACCAGGGGTACCACAAATAGAAAGACGTTTGCCAAAATCAGCAATGCAAGCAGACCTGCGGATCCCAAAGGAGACGCAGGGTAAGACCCAAAAGTGGCAACCCATCCTACGAGGCCTGCAAAGGAGGATCTCCAGGTTTGCCTAAGACTGGTAGTAGTATACAGGCACCTGCTTGAGTTAAAACTAACAACCCCTCCCATACCTACCAGCCACAGACTCACAAGTCCGCGCTCCTATGAGAAGTGCCTCTCATGCTGCAAAAAAGGCCATAGAAAAAGTCCCCAGGGACCAAGGGCAAAGGGAGTGTACTCTCGATACTTTGTCGTCAGACCGGATGGAAAATGGGAGGCCCATTCTAGACCTAAGGAGGTTGAACAAATTTATAAAGCGCCAAAAGCTCACTATGATCACATTACAGCAGGTTATAGAAGCAATGCAACACCACGACTACCTTGCGTCCCTGGGTCTCCAGGGCACATACATTCACGTACTCATCCACCCAGAACACTGAAAATACCTCTGGTTTGTGGTCGGAAAATCAAACTACCAGTTCAAGGTGGAATCCGTAGAAAACAACAAATGCAAAAAACAGAAGAATTGACCAAATTGTTTTGACTGAAAATGGTAGGTATTTTAGTAAATGTATAGTAAATAGGTTGGGACTGGGAGAGAGGGGCTTGGGGGGACCACCCCCCCTGTAGGAGGCTCATATTCCTGGGAGTGGAATTCTCCGCCCAGGGTGCATACCTCCAGCCACAGGTTAAATACCCTTGCGGCCCTACTAAATACATTCACACCGATCAAAGTTAAAACAGTACGACTTTTTGCAGTTTTTGCAGCTGCTTGGGACAATGGTGTCATGCAGACCGCTGGTCCTGCATTGCAGACTTCATATGAGACAGTTACAAGAGTTCCTGGCAGCAAACTGGTTGCAGACCACGGGATCATGGGGGGACAAAGTGCGTATCCTGCACTCACAGCTTCAGTGGTGGGCGAAGAAAGTCAATGTCAGCAGGGAAAAACCATTTCACGATCCAAAACCTGACAAAACTTTGGTTACGGACTCCACGCTCCAGGGGTGGGGGGCACACAAGTGGACCCACTACACATCAAGGGACTATGGACGCCCCGGGAGGCATCACTACATATAAATGTACTCCAACTGCGTTTCGATGGGCACTGAAATCGTTCCTCCCGATAGAGAACCAAGTGGTCAAAGTCATCGCAGACAGCGCCATTTGCGATGTATTATCTGCGAAAGCAAGGAGGAACTAGATCCAGGACATTGTCCAAGGAAGATTAACTGAAATGGCACTGGGCCATTGCCCATGGGATCAGCATTCAGGCATTCCACCTTCTGGGGATACAAAATTAGATGGCGGACAGCCTCACCAGACACATGTCCCAGAACCACGAATGGGAGCTCGACTCCTTGACGCTGCAATCACTGTTCCAATGCTGGGGTTGACCAATAGTAGACATGTTCGCCACGATACACAACAAAAATTGTGCCAGGTATGCCAGCAGGATGCCCCAAAAGGGCTCAGTGGGAAAAGCATTTGCTTTTTACACGGGACAGCATCTTCGTGTACACTTTCTGGCCGTTCCTGATCCTATGCAGAACAATACAGACGATCAAGCGGCACTCCTGCAAGGTGATCCTCATTGCTGCAGACTGGCCTCACCAGACCTGGTACTCGGATGTGGTTCAGCTCTCCAGGGACAAACCCATCCAGCACAGTAGTCTTCCGGACATCCTAACGCAAGGCAATGGGAAAATTCTGCAGCACACCCACCAATCACTTTGCCTGATGGCGTGGCTCCTGACTTTGCGTAGTTCAGAAGCCTGAACATATCACAAGAATGTAGGAGGGTCCTAGCGGCCACCACTAACAAATCATACCACCTGAAGTGGAAGCGATTTTGCAAATGGTGTGAAACTCAGCGCCAGCAACACTAGGAAGGGGTGATCCCATTCCGGGTGACACCAGAGAATGTACTGCCATACCTGGTAGGCCTGACCAAACAAGCCCTTGCCCACAGCTCCACTAAAGTGCAGTTGGCAGCCATCTCTAGGTACACCAGACGTGAAAAAGGCATGTCCCTCTATGGACGCAGACTTATAAAGCATTTCCTCAAAGGCCTTTTCAGAGGTTTTCCACAAGTAAGACAGATATCGCCAGAATGGAGCCTCAACACCGTGCTCTCAGGGCTCATGAAGAAACCGTTTGAACCTATATCCTCCACGCCACTAGGATACTTGTTGTGGAAAGTCGCCTTCCTGGTGGCTATTAAATCAGCTAGGTGGGAGATCTGACCGCTTGCCCTCAATGTGACAAATCAACTTCCGGGGCACCTGTGGTCCAGGGATGAATATTGGTTGCTAAACCATCAATCAACCCCACATTTTTTACAACCAGTTGCTCCCTTTGTCTTGAAACAAAGTATCCCTGAACCATTGTGATTCATTACTTTACAGACTACCCTCCTTGTCAGTATCCAGAGTGCATCCCTTTTCCTTCTTGAAACGATCTTTTGTCCGCATTACTTTAAATGGTGGGTTTGCACTTGTAGTGGGCTAGAAATGTCTGTTATGATAATGTAGATATTTTTATACAACCTTGACTGGACAATCCCTTTTATCGTTGAGTAATAATTGTATTTCCGATGTGTTGGAACTAACCAACTTTCCATGACCTTGCAGAGCCTGCCGTTCTGTCCACGTTACAATTGGATAAGGAGGTTTAAAATTGACTTGTGTTCGAATCTGTTCGGATCACTTCTGTTGTACTGGAGTTGTGGGGCTGATTGATGATTTAGAAACCAATATTCATTCCTGGATAACTGATGCCCCTGAAGTTGATTCGTCACACCTACATTTCTGCTTCTTTAAATGTTTACAAATAAATTTGCAAAGCAAAGATTTGCGTGTGAGTATATACAAATTTGTAAAAACGGAAAACAAAGAGCCTTAGTTATAAGCAAGAAGTGATATGTGAAGTGTGGTGTTGAGGAATGCAGGATCAGAAGTAAGAGTCCTGAGTGCCGTATGGTTTTATTTGGTTTTGGGTATTGATACTTTGGCATGTTTCCAGGGGGAAAACTCAGTCTGTATTTTAGTCCATGTGAGGAATTTAAGGGTGCTAATAGGGTAAAGGTGAGTCAGTCAGTTGGTGAAGGAGGTGATAGTTTGGGGTGCCCGAGGAGTTCTATTGAAATTTTAGACTAAAGTAGTACAACTCAAGTCATGCAACTTTCCATTGAGGTGTAGTATTGGTACGGTTTTGGATTCCATTTTAGGTTTGTGCTGTGTCAGTATCATATGTCTGATGGGGAGAAAAAGTTGTGGCGACTGACCTTTCTGGACTCTGAGCTCCAAGGTGCTCTTCATATTAGTGTTGTGCACAGACTTATTGCACGTCAGTGAGGCTGTTCCGAATGGGCCAGTCACTATTTGCTCCTGGTTTTAGAGGTTAGTACTCGGATCAGTCTTTGTGTCCAGATTTCTGACTGACTTTGTTACTATCCGAGTTGTTCATAACTTGGGTGTTTCGGGACCACGTTGGTTCATTCGAGTGCTTCTGCTGTGTCTTACAGTCCCTGCTTGAGGTGGCTAGAGGTTGACATTTCTGACTGGTGCAGCATTTGCAGGGCGACATGCTAGTTTCTGTGCTCAGTAGCAGCCAGGTTTCAAGAATTGTTTTCTAAAGATTATTTGGCTGCCCTCTGTGTGGAGTTGCCTGGGCATTGAGCTCCATTATGTTTTAGATAGGAAAGAGGAGGGTTTTCAATGTACTCAATTAACATCTTCTGAAGGATGAATTGTTATGTTGACGCAGCAGGAGTTCAAATGTGTGACTGAAGCTTGCACACAGATATCGGTGACAAGCGCTTACTCCGAAATTAGGCATTCTTAGAAAATATCTGCTTGCGTAAATCCTGCACTACAGTCCCTATCCTGGCTCTTGATACACAATAAAGGGCTAGCTTTTAAACTCTGGGCTTCACCCACTTAGAGGGAATACTGGGCTCAAACACCTATGGAAACTATAATCTACCCTGGGATCTGAGGTCCACCTTCGAAGGCATCAATCAAGCATAAACGTTTCGGAGGCTCAGTCTTGGGTGTAGGTGGGTTAGCTGCATGGGAATCGAAAACAATGTCTAACATTCAAACTGTCATAGAAGTGGGTAAATTGAGTGAGGGCAGTGAGAAGAGGCACAGAGAGGGTGAGAAGGGGAAGATGTATATTTTGGTGTAGCTTGCTATTTCTGTACCTTTTCTGCATGAGAGAATCTTTCACTTATAATGCTTGTACTGCACCAAACCTCCTTTTTCTCTGACGGGGTGAGACGTTACTTGCAATTATCTGGGCCCTTCCATCCCTAGACAACCCTTGCACGATTTCTTCTCACTATTTGTGCACATTGATTCTGACGGGGTTTACAAGTTGCACTAGCCACTGGCTAGTGATAATTGACTCTTATAGAGAAAGAAAGGCTGTGTATGTGTAGAATTGAGGTGGCCATTGACTTTTTATGGTTGGCTACTATCTTGCAACTAGAACTTCTACACCTGGTTGTGATAATATGTTTGTAGTTGTGCGTCATTAGAGAGGGGTGGGGGAAACGACAGATAAATGCATGCCACGATGCACCCTTTTTTCAGTTCATT
This sequence comes from Ambystoma mexicanum, assembly GCF_040938575.1. Classification (NCBI taxonomy): domain Eukaryota; kingdom Metazoa; phylum Chordata; class Amphibia; order Caudata; family Ambystomatidae; genus Ambystoma; species Ambystoma mexicanum. The sequence goes on along the minus strand of NC_090931.1, from coordinate 882,058,264 downwards.
TTTAGTCCTGGAGCTATCCAAACAGTACGAAGGAAGACTATGGGGGAAAAAAGACTAACTCACTGTTGCTCATTTGCCCTGTTTTGATAGTTTACAGAAATAAAGCACTTGAGCCGGTGCATAAGTGCTGATAGGTTTAAACACTTGCTTTGAAACACCTTATTCAGACCCCAGCACCCACATGCCCACTGACCCATACCACCTAAATGGAAGCAAACACACACAGTGGTCAGTTTTTCCAAAATGAAACTTCCAGCAGAGCAGCAAAAGCACTGTGCACTATCCATCTCCTCCAGCTAACAAACTCGCCCCTTTCTGTTTCCCAGATCCGTTTGAGCACCTGGAGACCATGCAAATGGCAGTGTTGCACAGTATAAATCCCATTAACTTAATATAACAAAAACCCCTGTCCCCAAATCTCGACACTCGGCCCCTGGCCAACAAGCACCCAATCTATAAGCATCAGGCTGCCCCTCTGGACATAAACCCTTTGATGCGTTCTACACTTCTCACCTAAAAAGCTTACAAGCATGCTGAACTCTGGGTTCTTCAGATTTTCAACCTCATCACCAAGCACTGCAATATCCAATGTTCCTCTCTAACTAACCAAACCCACCCACTCTCTTCTAGATCGGCCAGAGCACATGGACACAATGCAAATGACAGTAGTGCGCAGTACAGCTCCTAATAACATAACACATGCAAAAAGCATTTCTATGCACCTATCCCCATCCCTCCATGCCGTACCCACATCCACTCAGGATTCCACCCGCTTTTGCCCACCGGCACCACCAACTTTCTTTTGTAGAATGGCAAATGCTACATTGTTAAGTCAGATATGGGTGGGATTTGGTTGCTATTCTGTCTCCGCCCACACCTCCATATGATTGGCCACTTGCAGTCTGTTTGTAGCTAATTAAATGGAGGTGTGGGCAGAGTTGCTTGGACTGCCAGAAATTAGAGACTCCACGCTCTTCCCCGGAGGAGCGTGGAAACCCGAAATCTAGGCAGGTCTGGTTACAACAGGGAAGAGAGGATGCGCGCTGGGCGTATGACTACACGACCTGGTGCCCGATGCTGTAGCTTTCTTTCTTAATCCATGTTTATATGAACGCTTTTGCGTTTTCCCTTCCGGACATGCAGGTGGGCATTTCAGGGTTAAAACACCCAGAAGCTGGCTGAAATCAATGGACCTGATCATGTGCTGTAGATGAATGACATCACCCTGGTTGTGGGCATGTCCTTGTGTGTAGGCCTGTGCATGGGATTCCGGAAAGGGTTGTCTAAGAGTGGGGGTTTATACTGGCGAATTCTGAAAATTGTGCCTAGCGCCATGTCTGACACTCTTGAGCAGTGGATGAGGAGATGTGACATGGGATTCAGGTGTTGTCATGGTAGGCTATCTAAATGGACTTAAAAAGTGGGGGAAATACATTATAATAATTTATAATTATTTAACTGAACGGATGGGTGAGGGTTTTTTTTCCAAATGGGTCCCAGCAAGGGCAGGGACGTTGACAGGAAAGCACAACACGACTTCTTCTGTGAGAAATTCTCATACAAAATCAAAACAAGCAGAGACCTTGATGGGAAAGAGTTCGTATGAAGATGAAACGGGGATGGTGAACAGATATCTGTGAGTGGGCGAAGTGAAGAAACAACGAAGATGGGGTACATGGGGACGACCCCTGCCAACAAAAGACTGAAAAAACAGTAAATGGGCGTTTTCTCCTAAATCCAGACTGATCAAGTTCTATTTTAGGTGGGTTTTGTATGCTGTAATTCTTCAGTCTCACGAGGTTGAGCTCAGCCAGCCTAGTTCTGAAAATCTAGAACATTTGTGAACTTTTTAAAGTGCGACTTGGCACCACAGACACGTGTAGCGTTGGCACTTCTCAAGGTTTCGTACTCCACCCCGTTTCTGTGATGTATAGAGATGGGCTTGCGTGCTCTCTCTGCTCAAAGGTGCCTCGGCCGTGTGGATAGCCTGTGTGTGGAAAAATCTCCAGAGCACTCCTGCGACAGAGGAAGACCTTCTACGGTTTTTAAAGTTATCTCCTCACACATTCTTAAGCAGTGTGAGAATCCCAAATAGTTGGGATACTCTGGCCATGTCCGCATCGACTCCCCTTTTAAGTGCCGTTTGTTCTGCCCATACTTTAAACAAATCACGACAGGCACTCCCATACATCTCAAGTGAAGGTTCTAAAACGTGTTTCAGAAGCACGACGCTAAAAAGCTGTTCACTCCTTGACACTACCTTCAGCATCTTCGCATTCGGTTGAGTATTCGTGTGACTTTTTCAGTTCTTCTTCGGGCATTGGGAATCGTTGGGTCTGCTCCTGGTGGGTGGGTGTTTATGGGGTGTTTCTTAAGTGCCCTTCAAGGTTTCTGTTTTTTTCGTTTTTTTTCTGTGGATTTGTTTTCTTTTTCCAAGGCAAGTCCTACCGTTGTGCGAGTGTTCCTGTAGTTTGTGCCTGTGTTTTTGGGAGTGTGTCTAGAATGTGTATGGGCTAGTGAAGTATGTTCGATTAGACTGCGTGTTCCTGGGGTGTTATGAATCTTGCTGCGCTTTCAAGGTCATGTGAACCTCTCTGTTGTTCGTAGGCATGTCTGGCTTTCGAGTTTTACTGCGTTCTGTGGACCAATTTGTTCTTGAAGGGCTATGTGAACGTCTTGGACACTTCTAGGTATGTCTGGAATATTTTGTGGTCATGTGACAGCGTACCCAACATGTATGCAGATGAAGTCTTCATGTGTCAATGGCTGGGGTTCGTTGGACATTTGGATCGGTTGGTGTGTGTAGTATGTAACCCATTTTCTTCGTGGGCATTTATGGTATTTGTCTGTACCCCTCATGTCCTGTGGCTCCCTCTGGTGCTGCTTTGATGCGTGGACCTGTGCTATTTGCACGCTTTTCTCTGGTGCTACCATTATTTTGCTGTGGTCCTCTTTCCAGACGCCGAGTACATGGGGGCAGCGGGGTATTTACACTTGTTCTCTTTAAACTGGGGCAGGAGTGTCATTTTGCACCACACAGATTTTGTAACTATGAACTAGGAAATGCAATCTGAACTCGGTGACATGCTCTTGTAAATCACGTGGGGCTGGAAGGGCTTTTGGCTCCTCTGGGCTCAGGCTCAGTGAAGTGTTGTCATTTATCTCGCAAAATTAGCAAGTGATGCTGTCTTGAACGTGCAAGGCCCCTCATTGTCACCTCAGCCTTGATTGGAGTGGGCGTGTGGAGAAGTATGAAATCCCTAAGTAGAATGCTGCCCAAAGACAGTTCAGCAGGTTAGGTCACTGTTTCTGAGATGTTATGTATAGTGTGTCTGTAAATGCTATGGCTTTTGTTCTAACTCTTGTATCTAAATGCGCTCGAAATTAAGTTTTGACCTGGGGATGGATGCGTCTCTCTCGCTACTCTCATAGCAAAAATCTATAGGATGTTCTACCCCCATAGTGAAAATCAAAAGTGGAGCATGTAGTCCTCCTTTTGGGTGGTAGGCTGTTATATGCCAAGTTGCTGAAGAGGAGGGAGGGGTGCAAAGTCTACAAATGTGTGCACAGAGATGCTCTGTGTTTTCACACTGCTAAATCTGGACCCTGACGTTAAAGCAAAATAAACGATTTGAGGAGATGGACACCCGAGGTGACCAGTGACTTCCAGTTCTAGGTTTTGCTCAGATTGTTGGCCATCATTAACAATGGGAATCCATACAAAACAAAATCGGAAAAACGTATCTTTTTTCGAATTTCTGCTGTACGAAAATTTCGAACAAATCTACCATAAGGTACCATTGTAGCGAACAAGGGGAGCGGGGGTGTCCCATGCACCCTTGTTTGTTACAATGGCATAGAGCAGGGGTGCACAACTGATTTTGACTGAGGGCCGAAAGTACCTTACTTGAGGGCTATTGTGGGCCGAAAAGTAAATGTGGGCGGGGCGGTAAGCGGGGCGTGGCAGGAGGCTTTTTCAACCCCCAATTTGTATTAAACGCATGGAAAAATGTTTTTGAGGGGTAACGATTTTTATTTGCATTTCAAACTTACATTTTGTACTACACATTTTCCATTCTTATAATTTATTTCTATTTAGTTATTGTATATCGTCTGTTTAATTAAATTATGTACATTTTATTGACCCTAGATTGGATATTCCGTTATTTTGGACTGCTATAGTTTGCTGTTTGGGTTGCCCAAGAGGATTAGGGCCGTCGTTGTCAGGTTTCCTCAAAAAAACAAAGGATGTACATCTCCTAACTGTGCCTGTTTTAGCTTTATTATTGGGTTCACTCTTGGAGTGTAACACTATGCCCCATGGCTCCCACCCCAGCCAAACACTATGCCCCATGGCTCCCTCAACCCCCAACCAAACAATATGCCCCATGGCTCCCTCTTCCCCCAACCAATCACTATGCCGCATGTCCCTCACCCCCAACCAAACACTATGACCCATGGCCCCCTCAACCCCAACCAAACACTATGACCCATGGCCCCCTCACCCCCAACCAAACACTATGCCCCATGTCCCCCTCACCCCCAACCAAACACTATGCCCCATGTCCCCCTCACCCCCACCCAAGCACTGTGCCCCATACAGACCCGAACCCCCACCCCAACTCAGCACACAAACTCTCAAGCAAGCACCCATACAGACCCGAACCCCTCCACCCCCACTCAGCACACACACTCAAGCATGCACCCATACCGATCCTGCATCTCAACATACACTGCACTTACACTCCAAAACAAACATTCATGCACACCGACACCCCCCACCCCTGCATCTCAACATACACAACACAAACATTCAGAAACATTCATGCACATCCGACACCCCCCACACCCGCATCTCAACATACACAACACAAACATACAGCAGAACAGACCCGACACACAAACACAAACGGACCACTTACCGGACGTGCTGGAAGGCAGGCTAGCTGGAACGCTGGCGAGGTAAGTGGAGTGGTACTACGGCTGGCGTGGCAAGCAAGGCTGAAATGCCTTCCAGCATCAAGCCTTATTGGCCACGCCAGCTGTAGTGCTGGCCCTCCATTGGTGCAGCACACACGCACTACATGGCTCGTAGGAGCGACGTGGTGCGTGTGTGCTGAGCCAATGACGGCCAGTGTTTTGTCCGGCCCGGAAGACAACAAAGACTTTCCTAATGGAGGGCGGCAGATGCTGCTTGCGGGCCGCCCTCCATTAGGAAAGTCTTTGTGCCTCGCGGGCCAGACAAAACAGCATGGCAGGCCGCAACTGGCCCGCGGGCCGTATGTTCTGCACCCATGGCATAGAGGGTTGCAGGGGAGGCCCCCGCTTCCGGAATAATAACGTTTTGTTTTTAAAAGGACCCTGTGGCGCAGGTTTCCACCCACATAAGTGAAGGGAACTGGCGTCCTAAGGAGACAGGGAGTCGGCGGCACACAGCAAAGTGTGCTGCAAATAGGTAAGTAAAGGGGGTCGGGGAGGGGTGGGTTCACAGAAATGTCTGGGAGGAAAAAAGCAAAAGTTTCAGTTTTGCAAATACATTTTCTCCCTGAGACATTTCACTTTCCATTATTTCATGGACAACCTTAACCATGGGATGTTTCTAACCTTAGAATCATGCAAATATCGTCGGGTAAGGTGGGGTGTGGTGAAGTGGGGTGTACTAATACCCTTTAGTTACAGAGATCCCTACAGCATATGATCTGCGTCATTCTGAAGCAATTACTGTAGTTCCATCACAAAGAGCCCATTTCAGTCCCTTACCTCCTGGTCGCCTGCTTGTTTCCATCTCCCAGGCAGAGCCAGCAAGAGATGTACTGATTCTACACACAACTGAGAGCCAATATAAAGCATTCCTCTGTATTGTTAGCAGTTTCCAAGATTAAAGTCTGCTGATCCATGGTCTGCTTCTGTGGCTGGTTATGTTGTGTTTGAAGAAGCCCAAGGGATCTGCACACCAATCCTGACTCACATAGAGTGAATTCTCATCCTATGGTGTGTGCGTGAATTCTCATCCTATGGTGTGTGCACATTCTGTGGCCTTCCCGTGATCATAATCATAGCGTTGCTGGCTTCAGTGTTGTGCTCTTGTGTAGAAATCTCTGCTGTTCCCTATCCTCTTCTGTTGCGGGTTGGTGTGTGCCGGGTGGTCATGGGTAGTTGGGATAACGAAATGCAAGTTATGATGGCTCTGGGTGTTTGCGAACCCGAAGATCTGGGTGGATTTCTCCTTCATGGACCTTGGCATTGGGAGCCTAAAGTGAGTTAGGTTCGAGCAAGTGGCTTCTTTAGTACCCTGTGAGTGAGTAGCCTCTTCAACCTGGGTACAAATCTGTTTTTAACATCCTGGGGCCAGTTGTCAGTGTGTTAGTTGGATTTACTGCTGTTTAGGTGGTGGTTTCTCTTTTATAGCTGTACATTTCTGACTTGATAGAGATGGCATACCTGGGCTGCACAATTACTTAGGTTTGTTACATTGGTTTTTACCGGGATGGTGCTATTTTAATAGATGTTTAGAAGTTTGCCTTGAGATCGGGCACATCTGGGTGATTGACAGCCAATCTGAATCAAGGTGTAGGTTGTAGCTGTATACTTTATTGGAGCAACCTCCTTTAAGAGTATGGATCTGATATACACCATGTCCCTGAACTCAGCTAATGCATTGCACTGCTGTCAGTGAGCAGTGACTGTGTGGTGTGCAAGCGTGGTCTTCTTAAAGGGGGTTCTCAAATGGCATGCAGTATATTTTGCTTCAGAAAGTTCACTCGGCCTGGTAATTTGTTATTATTACATGGTGCGGGTTTAGTTATTCTCAGTACAACACGTGCTCAGTGAAACCTCTGTCCACTGACTTCTTTTTATTTAGTCATTGACTCACTAAGAGGTCCACCCTAATGACGTGCGGGGGTCTACTGAGGGCAGAGCTCCTTACTTGCTCTGTAGTTCTTGTGTTATTCCTGAAAACCATTGTAATGAAACTCAGCAGTCGAGTCTTCAGTGCAGTGGTTTATTATATAGGTGGGAAGCTGGAGTAGTGGATCTCTCACAGTTGGGGATTTCCATCAGCCATCCACAAGGCATTGAGACATGTGGCAGAAGAGAATTACTTGGGACTCGCACAGCTTTTCACCAGCAACGCAGATGAAAGTTCTATGCAGAATGTACACACATCAAGTTCTAGGTGTTTGCTATTTTTAAAGTACAGCATATATCCTGTAAAGAACATGACATCCCTTGAAGATCTTTGTTATTCACTGCTTTACTTTTTCTGTATGCAAAGGAAGATCGGAGCAATTGTGAAGTTCTTAAACATGTGCATCCAGTGCCTTTGCCTCTGATCTTGCGATAGTACATTTGTGGGGGTTCTGCACAAAGGTTGGGTCTTGCACTTCCCAGAATTCCTCTGTTGATGCATTGTTCAGAATGTTATGTGAAATGTGTTATACTGTGCACATGACCACCATGGTGGTCTTACGGGATGGACAAGGTTCACGTGGAAGCAAATTGTGACCCTGCTCAAGCTATAAACCAAATTGTGATCATAGGGATGAAACGGAAACTGGTAAAAGATAACAAGACGATGCAAATGAAGGGGGAGGAGAGTCAGGGTGTGTGTGATAAAACAGACACTTAAGCCATAACAAACCTGGAGACACCATGTAAAGGGCGAGTGATGATGATTGCTGCGATAGGTTTTTGTGAAGGTATTTAAGCTGAAGGACTGGCCAAGCGAAAGATCAAGAGATATCCTTATTAGATATACAACAAGCTGTCAGTAGAGCAATGTCTCCTTTGATTAAATTGAGTTATGGATGTGTGATGGCTTTGTGATGTGCTGCAGAGATCCTGTGAATGTTGTTGTCTTCAAAACCAGGTATTCATATTGACTTTCCTCAGAAGGAGAGCTTGAGGGCTCTTGCAATGCCGAGCCCTCTGACATACGGAGCTGAGACTGGCTGTATGCAGAATTAATTTTGGGGGACACAAGGAGAATGATCAAGTGTCTCTTCCACCCAAGCCATTCTAGGATGGCCGCCCTGAAGGAGAGAGAGTCACGTCTGTAAAAATGCAAATTGGTCTGCCTGCTCTACTTTGGGTTGGAGAGGTCAGAGGGAATTGTCCATAATTCTCTAAATAGCCATTGGATTAAGTGCAGTATATGTTACTTGTAACCATCAAATATAATTGAGTTTGATAGTGCAGTTGGTTTGCCTTATCCTACTGCATTCTTTTAAATTGTGCACCATAAGATGCCCTAAGCTATGTTGCAAGCCTAGTTTTCGAGGTATTAATGAAAAAGCTTTTAGAGCTGTGGGACCATCGTTGGATCCCCACTAATCCTTCTTATTGGGTTCCTTGCATTCCTTTCTTAGCTGCGATGATACACTGGAGTACGTGGAGGTGTGCAGGGTTCAGTGTCTTTCATGATCTAAAGGGAAGTTCTCTTGTGAGTTTTCGGAACAACCTGTACATTTCCGTACTTTACTCACTGATTCATATGGCTGACTTTACAGACAGCAGGCTTTTGGGGAATTCACTAGAACATTTGATTTCTCAGGTTCCCTGGCATTTCCCCAAGTCAGGGTTCCCTGATATTTCCCCAGTCAGTCAATAGTTCTTGCTCACTACTCTCTCCATTACAAGAGTTTGAGACTGCTTGTAGCTATTTTGATATTGCGCGTGGCCAAAACAACCTGAGTAGCTGCTCCCAGAGCACACATTTGACAGTACCACTGTGTATTAAGGGGCTTTTGTACTCGCGTAGAATACCTTATGGGTCATATATAATTGACAAAAAGTTATCATTTGCATCTCATTGAAATTAGATTTGATGCAACTGTGTTACCACCTGCGCCTTATGTCGAGGGTCACGGAATACTTGGGGTGGTCGGCGCCACCAGTGGATTTTCTGCAGGATGACCTGACGGATATCCTCGACCAAGGTCCACCAACTGACCCGGTACTGCCATTCCATATGGCCTTGCAGAGAAGGGTGGCAGCAGCTTGGACTGCTTGGACCGGCAGTGAGCAAGTCTTTGCCGCAAAAATACTGCCCAGCCAGTAACGACCCCTGCTACTTGACCACGCACCCCGCTCCGGAGAGGTTGGTGGTGCAGGCGTTGTACCCTACCATTCCTCCTCATAGGGACGACAAACGTTTTGATGGCTGGGCGAAGAAAGTGTTTTCTTCAGGGGGTATGGCTTTGCAGTCAGCCAACTCTGTGTGTGCCTTGTCACGTTTCACGCACACTTTGTGGAACTGTATTTCGTTAGCATACTGAACATATTCCTGAGGGGGAGGAACGGGATGGTTTTCTTGCTATTGTGCAGGATGGCTTGGATGCCATGTGTGAGTCCGTTCAGTCGGGTCTGGACATGGCAGATTGTGGTAGCCGGTCCATAGCCGCAAGCACTATAATACGCAGCTTTGCATGGTTGCGGAAGTCAGTGTTTGCTCCTGATGTGCAAGCCCTGCTCCTCAACATGCCCTTTGATGGTGAACATCTTTTTGGCAACAAGGCTGACGAGAGCCTTGAGAGGTTGCAGACCTCCAAAGCTGCAGCAAAGTTGTTGAGCGCTGTGGTTCGCCAACCTCCGCCTTTTCGTCCTAGGGGACAGCAATGGAGGGGAGGTTCCTTTCGATATTACTCATCCTTTGTTAAATCGAGAGGAGCTGCAAGTCAAAGGGGCCACCGTAGGAGTGCCAGAGGTGGAAAACCGGGTACTCGAGGTGCCAAAGGCGCTCGGCAGTTGCCTCTTTGCCCTCAGGCACTGCTGCAGCCGCTACAGCTCAGTCATGAGGCCATGTCCCATGGTTCGCCAGTTGGGTGAAGGCTGGCGCAGCATCTTGTAGAGTGGCGTGCCATTACTTCAGGTGTGTGGGTTTTGGGGATCATAACGCAAGGCTACTGTCTTACTTTCCGGCAGAGGCCTCATGACAATAGACCAGGGAATCTCTCTTTGAAGAGTCTGGATCTGCTCCTTGCGCAGGAAATACAATCCCTGCTGGAGGAAGGCACCATAGAACTGGTGCCTGTAGCGGAGAGGAACAAGGGATGGTATTCCCCTTATTTTTTGATTTCGAAGAATGTTGGGGGATTGAGACCCATCATGGACTTGCGCGGTTTGAACAAGCTTCTCAGGAAGGACAAGTTCAAGATGGTTACTCTTTTTCTCAAGTCCTCCAGGCCCTTCAACTTCAGGACTGGTTGGTGTCTCTCGACCTCAAGGACGCTTACTTTCATGTGCCGATCCATCCCAAGCACAAGTACCTGAGGTTCGCGGTTGGTGACTCGCACTTTCAGTTTCGGATCCTGCCGTTCGGATTGACCTCCGCCCCAAGGCTCTTCACCAAGCTCATTGGGGTGGTGGCAGTGTATCTCAGGAAAGGGGGGATTCATGTCTACCCCTACCTGGACGATTGGTTGATCAGGGCGCGCTCTCCCGAGCAAGTCCTGGATCATCTGTCCGTCACCTGCCACTCCCTTCACAACCTGAGCTTCTCCCTCAACTTACAGAAGTCCCACTTGACGCCAACTCAGCAGCTCCAGTACATCGGAGCAGTGCTCAACACGTCCCTGGGGCAGTGTTTTCCTCTCCAGTTGAGGGCTCATCACATTCAGCAGATGGTGCACAAGTTTCAGCATGCCGTGAGTCTCCCAGCGTTCGAGTTCTTGAGGTTGCTCAGCCTCATGGCATCCTGCATTCTTCTGGTGCCAGAGGCCAGGTTGCGGATGAGATCTCTGCAATGGGCTCTCAAGATGCAGTGATCACAGGCCTCCGGCAGGATGTCGGACCCTGTTCAGGTGTCACCCTCGGTCACCCAGGACCTTCTGTGTCGGGCTGTCGATGGCAATCTAATGCAGGGGCCTCCATTTTGGCTTCCCAGGCCAGAGTTGACGATCGTGACGGACGCATCCCTCACAGGATGGGGAGCTCATGCTATCGAGTTGACAGTCGGCGGTCGTTGGCCTCTGTCGGAGTCCAGACTCCATATCAATCTGTTGGAGCTGAGGGACGTCAGGCTTGCCCTGAAGGCTTTTCTGCCGACTGTGCGAGGAAAGAATGTCCTGATTCTGACAGACAACACAGTGGCCATGCACTACCTCAACAAAAAGGGGGGGGAAGGGTCACTTCCTCTGTGCAGGCAGGCGATGAAGCTCGGGTTCTGGGCCATCCAGCAGGAAATTTCGATCTCGGTGATTCGTCTGGCCGGAGACTAAAACGAGACGGCGGATGCTCTGAGCAGGCAGAGCGCGGTCTCTCACGAGTGGGAGCTGGCTCAGGAGATTCTCCTGGAGATCTTCGCCCTTTGGAGGACCCCTCAAGTGGATCTCTTCGCCTCCAGTGTCAACCGGAAGTGTGAAAGTTTCTGCTTGCTGGAATTTCCTCCAAGAGGAGCATTAGGAGAAGCGTTCATGGTGGAGTGGTCCTTCCCACTGCTGCACGTGTTTCCTCCAGTCCCCGTCATCCAGCAAATGCTGCGGAGGTTACGGAGGTTCGGTTCCCGGATGATCCTCATTGCTCCGGCATGGGCCCGGAGGATGTGGTACCCGGACCTTCTCGACTTGTCCATCTACCCTCCATGTCGTCTTCCCTACCGAGACGATCTGCTCTCGCGGGAGGGGGGTCAGGTTCTCCATCCAGAGGTCAGATCCCTCAACCTTCACGCTTGGCTTCTGAAAGGTTGAGGTATAAGGATTGGGACCTCCCTGAAGACGTGATGGAGGTGTTGCTTTCGGCCAGATGGCCTGCAACCAAGTCCCTTTGCCGTTGGAGGAAGTTCTGCGACTGGTGCAGGGGTACGAATGTGGATCCTTTTTCATGTGACATTCCTGTGGTTCTGTCTTTTTTGCTTTCGTTAGCCCACAAGGGCCTGCAAGTGGGTACCATTAAAGGTTACCTGGCGGCGCTGTCCATATTTAAGCGCTCGTCGGAGGAGTGTTATTTCAAAATTCCTTTAGTTTCTCAGTTTCTCAAAGGGCTCACTAATGTGTTTCCGCCATCACCTTTCCAGGTGCCTGGTTGAGATTTGAACCTTGTTCTAAAATTCCTAATGGGTGCTCCATTTGAGCCTTTACATTCCTGTCCTCTGAGACTGTTAACCCTTAAATCTGTATTTTTAGTTGCGGTCACTTCCGCTCGCAGATTGAGTGAGTTGCAGGCACTTTCAGTTAAGCCACCCTTCACTGTGTTTCATAAGGACAGGGTTGTCCTTAGAGTTCGTCCTTCCTTTCTTCCGAAAGTGGTCTCGGAATTTCATTTAAGCCAGAAGGCCATTCTTCCAGCATTTTATCCTCCTCCGCATCCTGGTAAGGAAGAGGAGAGGCTCCATAGGTTGGATCCTAGGAGAGCTTTAAGTTTCTACATTTCACACATGTCCCGGGTCAGAGTGGACGATCACCTCTTTATAGGTTACGCTGGAAGGCGTTTGGGACAAGCTGTTACTAAGCAGACTTCGTCTATATGGATTTTCTTGGCAATTTCTGAATGTTACTGCTTGGCGGGTAAGGACCTTCCGGTTGGCTTATGGGCCCATTCTACTAGGGGTATGGCTGCCTCTACTGCCCTGCAGAGGGCATTCGTATTCGAAACATCTGTGAAGCAACCACTTGGGCTTCGGTCCATACTTTTGTACGACACTACTCCCTAGATTCCATCCATGGGCAGGATCTGGCCTTTGGCAAGGCGGTCCTTTACTCTGCAATTTGATTGGACATTCTAAATTTCTATAGTCTAAATTCTTTTCCCTCCCCCATACGTTGGTATTGCTTTGGGAGTCGGTCATAGATATGGTATACGTCGGAGGACCCAATCCCCTCGAACAAGTTACTCTCTTACCTGGTAACGTTCTTTCGATGGGATGGTCCGACGACGTATTCCATATCTCTCCCTCCCTACCTGCCCCGCTACAGAACTTCTTATGCGATTGCAGCTTACGTTTCCAGAAGGCTTTCTGTGGTCATACTGGCAGACGATTGGTGCCACACGTTCTGGGGGAAAAAACTACAACTGAGGCTACGGGCATCATGCGTCCTACTTATAACATCCGGTGACGTCGGCTCGACGGAGGCCCTCGAGGACAGCGTATCGAGGTCATTGATGCAGGATGCAACTTTTTCCGAAGCAGCACAGCTGTTGTGATTACCTGTCATAGATATGGAATACGTCGTCGGACCATCCCATTGAAAGAACGCTACCAGATAAGAGAGTAACTTGTTCATCTAGGCTCTTATAATGCTGGGCTGACATCTGCTAATCTGATCTGTCGCCTGGTGCCAGGGGTTCACACCAGGTCATTTGTATTTTATTGAATTTATATAGCGGTTTAATCCAAAACGCTTTAAAAGAGGAACAAGCAAATACAAGCATAAATAACAATTGAATTAAACCGGAAAACGGTACAAAAACTATTTACATTATGGAAGAGAATTGGAGAGTAGAAGGGCCAAGGTGTGATCGGAAGTGGGAGGTATGAGCAGTGGTGAAAGCAGGAGTAAGGGAGGAAGCAGAGGGTGTAAGAGAGAAGAATAGAAGGGATGAGGTTTAGAAAAGTGCAGGAAGTGGGGTAGGAGGGAGTAGACTGAAAGGAGAGGGTGAGGTGGAACAGAAGTAAGAAAGGGAGTAGGAGCAGAGGGTAGAAGTAGTAGCAGAAGTGAGAGAAGAAGCAAAGGGTATTAGGAAGGGGAATGGAAGAGATAAGATTTTAGAGAGTTGCAGAAGTTAGGGAAGGAGGTAGTAGTGCAGATGGAGAGGGGGGGCGGTTCCAGTGGAAAGGAGCGAGCAGTTGGAAAGAGCGGAAGCGGTAAGTGGGACAGGGGGTGGAGGAGAAGAGAGTAGGAATAGATCGGCAGAGCAGAGAGAACGAGAAGGAGTATAGAAAGTGAGGAGGGAGGAAAGGTAAGGGGGGGGCAAGACCATAGAGGGATTTGAAGACTAAATAGAGGAACCTGAATTTAAGCTGGGAGTGAAATTGAAGCCAACCTAGAGAGGAAAGAGAAGAGGAGATGGAGTCTTGAGGAGAGAGACGGCAGAGGGAGCAGATGGCAGAGTGATAGACAGATTTGAGTGGGGAGAGGTGAGAAGAAGGCAGTCCAAAGAGAAGAGTAGAGCAGTAGAAAAGCCTAGAGAAGATGAGGATGGAGATGAAGAGTTTAGTAGCTTGAAAGGTTAGGAAGGATCGAATTTTAAAGATGTTGTAAAGATGAAAACGGCAAGATCTGGCAGTAAGAAAAATGTTGTGAGAAAGAGAGAGGTGGGGGTCAATGTGAAGACCAAGGTTACAGGCATGGGGAGAGAAGGAGAGTTTGGAGGTAGAAAAGGAATAAAAGGGAGAGGGGAGGGAGGAGAGAGTGTGTTGGCAGGGAAGAAAAGGACTTTGGTTTTGTCATTGTTGAGAGTAAGGAAGTGAGAGGACAGCCAGGATTTAATAGCAGAGGGGCAAGAAGAAAGGGTATGGTATGGTAGATGTCAGGAGAGAAAGAGGAATATAATGAAATTAATGTAAGGAAAGTAATGTCATACTTACTCTGGGCAAATTCTCTTGTTTGCCCCTTGGCCCATCTCCATCTCTGCAATTATAAAGGAATATAATTCCAGCTGAGTTTTTCTCATGGTCTCTATGCAGTCCCTTAAGTGGTATGCAAAGTCTCGTGGGCTTTCTGGAAAGGATGTGTGGACACATTTTACTGGGCGTGACCTTAAGGTGGGGCAGATGACCTAAGCAAGGGTCACCTGTCCCAAATAAACAATACCTCATGAGGCCCTACAGAGGGACTCCGTGTTCATGTTTGCATCCTGTCTGAATACTGTAAACTCCCTCTGCTTCAGTTTCCAAATAAACTGCTGTCTTTCAATACATCCCTTTCTGACTCGAGAGATCAGCAGTTCAATAAGCGAGTAAATCATCTTCATTCTGTAAATAAATGCACCAGCCCCAATATGCTTAATAGCTCTTTAAGTACTCATTTAGGGTTTCGGCTGCCCTAATGTCTGCCTGTCTTGCAAGGAACAGCTAATTGTTTGTGCATTTTCCCTAGGGATTCTACTGTCTTCTCAAACTAAAGGCCTTGCAACTTTAAATGTGCTTTTTAGCAGGTCGAAGGCCGACCTTAAGGCGTTACATTACATTATCCCAGACATCTTCAGCTACCACTGAAATCACCCAAATGATCACCCAGAGAAAGGAGATGCGGACAAATGTCACCAATTTTAACTACTTGTGCTTTTCATAACAGTTTGCACATATTGGGAAAATGAGAACAATCGCTAATTTGTATATATGACATTTCTGTGGAAGTCATTTAAGCCTGCAACCCTTCTGAACACATTTTGCACATTTGCCCTTCTGCTCATTTAATGTAGAATGCTCTCCCAGTAAAGTGATGGCAAACGACAAGTCATATATGCACATTTGTAGAGTTAACCCCAAGCAGGTGCTGGCTGTCCTGCTGTAACGGGTAGACTGCTTCTATGCTTGCATTCCTTTAACAGCATCCCTACCGCACTCACAGGCATGGGCGGCGCTAGCCCATGGATTGGGAGGGCTGATGCCCCCCACTTTGAGGCATAAGGCAGCACTCTGCTATAGCACTCAACAGGGGCTGTGATAGTCAAGGGTGCGATGGCAGGAGCCTGTCAAATTTCTCACCTCTGAGCGGATAAACAATCATTAACCTTGCAGCAGCAAAGGTACCGAGGCTGAAGACACAATTCTGCCCAGGGGATGTCAATGTAGCCTCTATGATGAGCCAAATGCTTCACTGCTGGGCTGAGCTTTTAGGCAGCTCACGCCTCCAATGATTAGCACCACTGAGTGCAACTAAATAACCACTGAATTGGGATGCAATATCCATATGTTGGACCAAAGCCAACCATAATGGCTATTCAGCCTCATGGGCTCAGAGGAAGATGCTTTGGGTCTGCAACGCAATGGGTTTATTGGCCCCACTCACTCATCTTTCAAAACTGTTATCCAGCACCTCTGGTCCCCCTACGAACTTTTTAGGCTGGCCCTGCCCCTTCTCACAGGCTGTTGACTAAAACCGAACCAGCTGTTACTCGGGGAATACTGAGGGAACTTTGGCTCAAGGGCACTTTTTGGAAACTGCCATAGCCCCAGCCCACTTAAAGCCCTGTGTGTACGAGATCGAGGTAGTACATCTGCTCCCACTGTATCTCTTATGTTCCTCATTTCTTGTCCACTAATGTTCTCCCCTCATCAAACCATGGGTGCTGGCTCTACTAGGGAATGTAAGGTTTGTAGTGGAACACTGCAGTGTTTTATAGAAAGGATTAGAGGTTTAATCAAGAATAGAAATAATGGAATGTAACTGTTCCGAGAGGCAGCGTTCGGAATTACTTATTGCTTATTCTCTTGGTAGCCTCAGTTAATACTGGCGAAGGTTTGACAGTGGAATTGAAGTGCAGGGAGAGAGCAAAGGAAAAAAGCTTGCAATATGTTGAGAATTCTTTCCACTATCTCCTTTTTATGAAACCTTTATCGGAGGTTTTGCTAGCCGGCACATTTTGCCCTGGTATGCTTGTTATGCACGTTCTTGTTTTCTTTGTGTTTTCAGCCAAACATTTGGGATTCTGTAGAGAATGAGTGCAAAAGTTCAGCCTGCTCTTGGCACCACTCTGAGTGGGAGAGCCAGCATTTCAGCCAACCTTTAATAAGTTGAGTCGGAATCGCCATGGCGTCGTTCCGTACTTTCTATAGTAAGACGCCGCCTTCAGGGTTTACCATTGCTCTGTGGAGGAAAGGGCCTTTATCCGGACGCTATACATACATCTGTTGAATAGTCTGCTTCAGGACTATCTTCATGCCTCTGAAGAATGTAGATGAGGTCTTCAGTGGCCTCTCGTCTCTGTAATAAAGTGATTTTTCGTTTGCATACAAGGTGACACTTTTTGCATTAGAGTACAGCTAGGAGGGAGATGGAATATGAGGAAGGACACAAACCTTTTAGGTGTTTGGTGATTTGCGTACCCATTCACTGCCCATGGCATGCTAATCTCTGTGGCCATTCCCTCCCATTTTCTGCCGCTCACGCCCTGAACACATTCTCCAAGCCAGTTTTATCAAGCAGTAAGCTCAAACTCTGTACTCGGAGGACTGTTTTGAAATAGCACTAGCAGGCACTTTGAGTTAATGGCTTAGTCCAAGCTTTAAATGTGCTAATGGTGTGATACAAATGCCTTAACCAAGTATGCCTTCAGCCACTTGGTTTATAAGCACGTGTCCCTTACTGACGTCCTTTTAACAAGTATTGGCAAAGCCAACAGTTTCGACTTAAGTATAGTTATTAGGCATTTGCCAAGCACTGCTACTATATTGCCAGGTACTAGTATTATGTTGCAGCTGCTACCATTAATGGCTCGATGATTTACTGGCAATATTCATAACCCCTCCACCTCTGCTCCAAGTGTGTTTTTTGCCCTTCCACCACCATGTCTCTCCTTTCCTACATGGCCACCTTGCTTTTGGGCTGGCATGCTCGGAAACCCTCGACACCTACATGCCCGTCACCTCTCTGGTGATGTCCATGCTCTTACCTTACAGCTTAATAATCTGTCATGTCCATGCTACTGTAACTGCCATTTAGATATGCAATTTCCTTTTTGATGTGTGCATTTACCCGTGTGTATGTATAACGCACAAGTAACACTTTCCCAGTCCTTTTTGTTCGTGATCACTTACTGACATAGATATACCTCCACATTTTTTATTCAGCGCTCTGATGTCCTTTGGGACCTGGTGCTGCTTAATCAAACAATAGACATTAAGTCCAAACTTTGTGGCACTGTTCAGGCCCATTTAGAATAAGACTGTTTTAATTGTTCTTTTAATCACTAGATTTTAACACTCCCTTCTCAGTTACAAGGCCCACTATTCATTTACACGTTTGACAGAGCAAGCAGCGATCGCTGGAACACCCCTTGCCCAGTTGTGGAACATTTCCCTTTGCCCAAAACCTATTCGTTTTGCCCTTTATTCAGGGATGTTGTGCCCTGCTCCCTGGGACCATAGGTCTGTGGACAGATTGTGCGCCCTTATCCTTGAACTTTAGTCGCGTCTCAGGTATGCACATATCTGTTTTAAGTGCATTTCTTAGATGTTTGAAGTCGCCATGCCTTAGATGTTTCAAGGCTGATGAAAGCAGATGCCCGAGCCCCTCCCTCTGGCTCTAGGCACTGTTTCTCTGCGACAGGGGAGCAGTGGTCGAAGTGTACAAAAAGAAGTAGTGGAACTATGTTCCCTGCTGGCCTGCCCCTGCTCCCCACAAACCCCTTTGCCAGAACCCCTCCCACACACAATAAACCCCCCAAACACTTGCACCTGCTGTTTAAGGGAACGTTCAGTGCAGTGCACTGAAAGTGCAAGTTTCAACTTCTTCCTACACTTTTATTTTAAAACAAAACCATTCCGGAACGGTTTCTTTTTAAAATAAAAGTATAGGAGCTGTACAAGGTAATTTAAAAAAGTACAGGAGCACCGCTCCCGCTCACTTCGACCACTGCAGGGGAGAGGAACATCCTATACTTTCTATTCTTTTTAAGAAAGTAGCAGAATCCTCCAGTGTGTTACATCGTTTCTCCAGCATGGGGTCTGGCATGGATTCACATGCTCATGAATATTCCCCGTCGTCAGGCTGGGAATCCTCGGTAAAGAAAAAACCAGTATCAGTTTTGTTTCTGATCTGTCTTTCGCAGTAGTAACCAATCACTGGTCTCTGCTCATACTGACCACAGCCAATGACTGCCCTCTACCTAAGCCCCGCTTCTGGCAGCCATCTTCAGATTTTTACCGCACGTTCATGTGTTGGGATCCTCGTGCTATTGCTCTCAAGCGTTAGTGCTATTTTTCACGTTTTTTCTCAAAAAACTTAGTTTTTTTCGGTCAAAAGAGCCTCAAGCTCCACCGACTCTCCATCCGATCAACGGGGACCTGTGTCGGATTCGTCTACGCCCCTCAAGGGTGAAGATTTGTCGAGCTACGCTTTTGGAGGATTCCAGAAGTTTCTCAGGCCCATCTCGGTCATGGCCCAGGAGAAGGGAAGCTCGACGCCCGGAAAGCTGTTCAGGGTCTGCCCTGGATGCCAGCTACAGAATGTCTTTAAGGAAAACGAACACTCCTTTTGTCTTTACTGCCTACATGAGGACAAGACGCACGTGGAGAAGGACTGTGCGTTTTGCGGCAACATGTCGGAGCGGACCATGAAGGACCGCCATCAACGTCTCGCCAACTGGCTGGAAGGGAAGAGCCCGTCCGGCGAGAAAAGGAGGAAGAAATCCGAGCGGTCTTCTAAGACCTTTAAGGACGCCCCAGCGACGGGGGTCCAACACAAGGCCAAGCACCGCGAGTCCGCTGGCACCGGGAGCGCCGAACGGTCGGGCTCTACGGGCGCCAGGCAGGGCGCACCCTCCCCGGCACCATCAACCACGAGCCAACGCTCTGGGTCGGGTAAGAGGTACCGAGAGGACCGTCTTCCTCTTGGCCTCGCGCCGCTGATAAAGGAAACCTTCCTTCTTCTCCTCAGGGCAGAGCTGGAAGAGCTCGGACGCCCTGGCGATCATTGAGTGAAAAGATCCAATCTCGTCGGGCGGGGAAGACCGGGTGGGAGGTGACGACGGCAGATCCTCGTCGTACACCTCGTCGTCCGTACCAGTCGCGGCCGTGTCAGTCCCCGTGTCATCCCCTCGAGTCGTGGACGGGGAGGAGGGCTGAACGGGAAGAAGAGCACCCGGCGAAGCTCCTGGAGAGGCCCCGGTCGAGCTCTAAGGCGGAGGGGGAGCGAGGCAGTGTCCCCCCCCCCCCCTCAAGGAGAAGGCGGTGAGCGCACCTAAGGTGGTGAAAGCCTTAATCCATCCGGCCAAGGCCTCTATCGAGACAGTCGCGGCGGCCCTGGCTCAGCCTGTGAAGGCTACACCAGTGGTGGCGACCTCGGGGCTCAGAGTCTCCCTGCCACCGCGGAGGGAGTCCTCTTTTATGCCCATCGACAGGACCCCCGTGAAACCTCCGACGGAGAAGAAAAAGGGGGGGCAGGAGGTCGTCGTGGATTCGGCCTCAACCTCTGAGGAAGAACTGGTCGAGGTCTTAAGCCACGGCGTTGGCGTGGAAGAAGACCAGCCCGTCGGGAGGGATCCCGACGCAGGAGACGACGACATCGTCGAGGGTACCGACGGGGCCCCTGACCGCCCGTTGGACTCCCCTCTACCAGCGCCGCAAGACAACTCGGCGGCCATTTTGTTGGCTATACAGTCCTTATGCTCAGAGATAAGGACGAGACTGCCGTTGCCAGTGGAGATCCCGTCGGGGGACCGGAACCAGGCCCTTCGGGCAGCCCCCCTCCTAAGAAAAGAAGGATTCACCCTCCACCTCCTTTTCAGCCGTTGCGCCCCGTTCAGCCCTCCTCCCCGTCCACGACTCGAGGGGATGACACGGGGACTGACACTGCCGCGACTGGTACGGACGACGAGGTGTACGACGAGGATCTGCCGTCGTCACCTCCCACCCGGGCTTCCCCGCCCGACGAGATTGGATCTTTTCACTCAATGATCGCCAGGGCGTCCGAGCTCTTCCAGCTCTGCCCTGAGGAGAAGAAGGAAGGTTTCCTTTATCAGCGGCGCGAGGCCAAGAGGAAGACGGTCCTCTCGGTACCTCTGCTGGACGATATTTGGGATGAGGGCCTTGCCCTCCTCAAGAACCCATCCACGACGCCGGCTAGAAGAGACCGGTACGAGAAGAAGTACCGGGTCCCGGACGCGGCCCCCTTGTGCCTCCGGGCACAGCCTACCCCGGACTCCGTCGTCTCCGCGGCGGCCAGGAAGAAAGCGGGGGGGTGCGGCCTCCACGTCGACCTCCCCGCCGGACGGTGAGGGAAAGAAATTGGACACGATGGGGCGCAGGGTCATCTCGTCTGCAGCGACGACGATTAAGGCGGCCAACGCCTTGGCTATCGTAGCCCGCTACGACAGGGAGCTGTGGTACAAACTGGCTCCCCTGCTGGACTTCCTACCGGACGACAAGAGGGCGGATGCCCTGGAGATCTTGCAGGAAGGTGAGGTGGCGTCGGACCACGCCATCACGATTGCGACGGACATCGCCGACACTGGATTTCGCCAGTTGGGCAACGGCGTGTGCCTTAGGCGGCGTGGATGGCTCAGGGCTACTGACTTCCGTCAAGACGTACAGACCAGAGTCCTGGACATGCCGTTCGATGGAAACAACCTGTTTGGGAAAACAGTGGACGATTCCCTTCAAGCCATTAAAGCGGACACAGAGACGGCCCGGGCTCTCGGGGTTCTCCAGCAACGGCGGCCGCCCTTTCGGAGCGGCGGAGGCAAGGCTGCCTCCAAA
Source organism: Ambystoma mexicanum (assembly GCF_040938575.1). Lineage (NCBI taxonomy): Eukaryota > Metazoa > Chordata > Amphibia > Caudata > Ambystomatidae > Ambystoma > Ambystoma mexicanum. The sequence goes on along the minus strand of NC_090931.1, from coordinate 882,036,906 downwards.
GGTTCCAGCGGCGGATTTTCCAACTACCGTCCAGCGGCCCGTTCGTCGTCTCAAGAAGCTTACAGAGGACGAGGCAAGTCAGGCGGACCCCGCGGTCGTCACCAAGGAGGTCAAGGCGGCAAAGCCTTGTCTAAGCAGGATTGAACCGGCCGTGGGGTCGGGCCCCCACCGAAGCACCCCGGTGGGAGGCCGGCTGGCGAGCTTCGTCAGCGTGTGGGAGTCCATCTCCACCGACCGTTGGGTGCTGGACGCCCTGGCCTAGGGCCACGCGCTCGAGTTTCAAAGAAGGTGCCTGCGCGTCCCCCCTGTGGCCAGGAAAGAGCTTCACGTCCCTCAGCTTCTCCGGGAGGTAAAGGCGATGCTCAGGAAGGGCGCCATCGAACTCGTCCCAAAGAGGCTTCGGGGCTCCGGAGTTTACTCAAGATACTTCCTCGTGAAGAAGAAGACGGGAGGATGGCGCCCCATCCTAGACCTACGACGGCTGAACAAGTTCATCAAGGCGCAGAAGTTCCAGATGGTCACCCTCCAGCACGTCCTGGGTCAGCTGGAGGAGGGCGACTTCCTGTCGTCGTTGGATTTGGAGGATGCCTACTTCCATATTCCCATCCTAAAGGGGCACCGAAAATTTCTCAGGTTCGTGGTCAAAGGGCGTCACTATCAGTTCAGAGCCCTTCCCTTCGGTCTGCGGTCGGCGCCCAGGGTATTCACCAAGTGCCTTGCACCAGTGGCGGCACAGCTGCGCCGAGAGGGGATCCACGTCTACACCTACCTGGACGACTGGCTCATCCGAGCCAAGACGAGGGAGCTCGCCGTGGAGCACACGGCAAGGACCGTCCAACTTCTCACGGACCTGGGATTCTCCGTGAACTACGCCAAGTCCCACCTGGTACCCGCGCAAGACGCACTGTTTCTGGGAGCGAAGCTCGACACAGTGTCCCTTCTGGCCTCCCCGTCGGAGGAAAGGACCAGGGCCATCCTGGGCAAGGTACAGCGGATGTTGGTTGCCGACGCGGCCAAGGTGAGGTCCATCAAGTCCCTCCTCGGAATGATGTCTTCTTGCATCTACCTCATTCCCATGTGCAGGCTCCGGATGCGCCCGTTGCAGGAGTTCCTGGACGCGCGCTGGATCCAAACGACGGGCAACTTCGAGGAGAGGATCACACTCGACGAGAGTTTCCGACGAGCGATCCTGTGGTGGGGCACCCGCGCGCATCTGACGGCGGGCATGGACTTCCAGACCCCAGGCCACCAGGAGACAGTGACCACGGATGCCTCCCTGGAAGGGTGGGGAGCGCACACCGGAAATCTGCACGCGAGAGGCCTTTGGCTCCCGACGGAGAAGTCCCTCCATATCAACGTCCTGGAGCTCCGTGCAGTGTTTTGGGCCCTCAGGTCCTTCCTTCCGTCCCTCAAGGGCAAGGTAGTGAGGATCTTCACCGATAACACCACCACCATGTTTTACATCAGGAAACAGGGCGGAACCAGGTCCCCAGCACTGTCCAAGGAGGCGCAGGACCTGTGGCATTGGGCCGTCGCCCAAAGGATGTTTCTGGTGCCGTTTCATCTGGCAGCGATAAAAAACACCATCGCCGACTCACTCAGCAGGGATCTGCGCTCGTGCCACGAGTGGGAACTACGGCAGTCTCTAGTGGATCGCCTCTTCCGACGGAGGGGCACACCCCAGATTGACCTGTTCGCGACGGCGACGAAATCCAAGTGCCGGAGGTTCGCCAGCAGGTTTCCCCAGCCAAGGAGCATGGGCGATGCTTTCTCGTTCCCCTGGGAAGGCCTGTTCCTATACGCGTTCCCTCCTCTGCCACTGCTGATCCGGCTCATCAACCAGCTCAAGAGGTCACGGTGCAGGATGATCCTCGTCGCACCTGCGTGGCCGAGGCAGATATGGTTCCCGGACCTTCTGGACTTGTCAGCGTCCCCGTCAATCAAGCTGCCAGTGGACGTGGATCTGCTCTCCAGGGAAGGAGGCGCCATCCTCCACCACGACCCGAAGTCGCGGAACTTGCAGGCCTGGCTCCTGCAGCGCTAGAGTTTGGAGGATACGACATACCGGCCGACTGCAGAGAGGTTCTTGCAAAGGCCAGGGCGTCCTCGACTCTTAAAGGCTACGGACACAAATGGAAGAGGTTCTCCGTCTGGTGCCACGCACAGAAGATTAACCCTCTGAGGATTACGGCTCCCCAAGTGCTGCCGTACCTTTTGACGCTGGCCAAGGCTGGACTGGCACACGCGTCCATCAAGATTCATCTTGCTGCGATCTCCTGATACACCAGAACCACGGGGCGGACGTCCTTGTGGTCTCATCGTCTGGTGAAAGAGTTCATGAAGGGACTTGTCAGATCGTTCCCGCCGGTGAAGGCTCCGGCCCCGGCTCAACGTGGTGCTGACCAAGCTCATGGGACCTCCGTTCGAGCCTCTGCACTCGGCCCCGTTGAAGTTTCTGTCGTGGAAAACAGCTTTCTTGTGGCCATCACCTCCGCACGACGAGTGGGAGAGATCCAGGCCCTATCTTGCAAGCCACCATACTTGACTTTTCACGACAGGAGGGTGGTGCTCAGGACGCATCCCTCCTTCATGCCCAAGGTGCCGTCGGACTTCCACCTCAACGAACCCTTGGTGTTGCCTGTGTTTTTCCCGTCGCCGGCTGAGAGGACTTTGCATTCGCTGGATGTGGCTAGAGCGCTGAAGTTCTACGTGGACCGCACGAAGTGTTTTCGGAAGACGTCACAACTCTTTGTGAAATTTGGACCTGTCAATCAGGGGAAGGCTCTCTCGAAGGCTTCCATTTCCAGATGGCTCTCCGGCTGTATCATGTACTGTCATCGGTTGGCAAACCGACCGCTTCCTGGCCGTCCGAGAGCCCATTCCACCAGAGCGATCGCAGCTACCACGGCGTTCCTTTCTGGTGTACCCCTGCTGGACATATGCAGGGCTGCTACGTGGAGGTCGACGCACACCTTCACGAAATTCTACTGCGTTGATCGGATTCCAGGGAGGAGTCCAGGGTCGGCCAAGCACTGCTGCGCAACCTGTTCGCCTGAGGTGAGCCTGGTGAGGAGGTAAGATGCTTAATGTTGAGTTTGATGTAATGCTTAATGTTGAGCCTTTGCCACCTCCCGTGGTTGTGCATGTGTGTACTGCTATGTATTCTTTATTCATGAGCATGTGAATCCATGCCAGACCCCATGCTGGAGAAGGAACAAGTTACTTACCTGTAACTGTTGTTCGAGGGGATTGGGTCCTCCGACGTATTCCATATCTATGACAGGTAATCACCACAGCTGTGCTGCTTCGGAAACTTTTCCGGCGTCTGCGTCCTGCGTCAATGACGTCGATGCGCCGACGTCGAGGACCTCCTCCGACGTCATCCGATGTGATAAGTAGGACGCACGACGCCCGTAGCCTCAGTTCCGTTTTTTCCGCGAACGTGTTGCTTCGTGTTTCTCGGTTCTAAGCCTCGACTCTTTGGAGTTCTGTTCTTTCTGGTTCTTCGAACCTGTTCGTTTGTGAATTTCCTTCGGCGATGTCTTCCACTTCGTCTTCAACCCCGCGTCCGGGCTTTAAGAAGTGCGGGGAGTGTGGGTCCAAGATGTCGGTGACTGACTCGCACGACGCCTGCCTCTGGTGCCTCGGGGAGGCCCACGACACAGATGACTGTGTCGACTGCCAGTCGCTCACGTCCAAAGCCTTACGCGAACGTAAGAAGAAGTTGTCGGTAGGTCGGGTGTCCAAGCCCCGGAAGTCGAAGTCGGCGGGGCTTTCGACGGATGATTCGAGGGGTGACTCTCCGCGTCATCGTCGGAAGTCTCGTCGGTCTTCTTCTAGGAGTGGGTCTCGCCACTCCTCGGCCTCTTCGAGGCATTCTCGGAAGCGCCGTCACCGGTCGCCTTCCAGGTCCTCTTCCGAGGATTCTGCACGGCACGTCGGTTACCCCACCAGCCGTGCGACGCCGGAAGAATGGGCTTCCTTCGGGAAGAAAATGTTGGCGATTCTTGAGTCGCAGGGTACTCAGCCGTCCGCGCCCCCGAGTGGGGTCGGCCGTGTGAGGTCGAGAGACGCCGCTCGCAAGAGTGGTCGGCACGAGTCACGGGATCGGTCCCGTTCGGACAAGGAGGCTCGTTCTCGCCGTACCCGTTCCAGGTCCCGGTCCTCGACGCGTTCGAGACCGTGTGCTCCTGTGAAGTCTTCGAGGAAGACATCGACGTCGGAGGCGTCGAGGGCGTCGACAGGCTTTCTCGAGGCTCCGGCTTCGAGGGCCTCGTCGACGCCGTCGACGATCAGGTCGTCGAGGGACACGCTCGGAGCTCCGGCTTCGAGGGCTGTGTCGACGCCGCCGATACTGGAGGCGCTGCATCTGACGTTGACGCCGATTTCCTCGACGCCGATCCTCTCGGCGCCGTTGCCGGTTTTCTCGGCGTCGGCGCCGATTCGCTCGACGCCATCGACGCCTTTCGTGTCGGAGGTGCCCCGTGTCACGGGTGTACCCCCTAGGAAGGCTCTGGTTAAGAGCAAGCACTCTCGGGTGCCTTTTCGCCACCTGGAATATATTTCGGAGGCGGATGAGGATTCTGATGGCCTGGTTCCTAGTCGGGTGCCAGATGAAATTGTCTCGGGCCATAGTCAGTTTGACGATTTGAGGCAGTCACTGCATGATGCCAGTGGACTGGACACCTCTCCGGAGGTGGAATTTTGTAGGCCTGAGCCTGGCTCCCATGCCGATTCCTCGTACCGGCGCCTTATGGCTAGGGTGTCTGAGTATCTGGGATGGTCTGCTCCCCCAGGGGAGTTTGTGCAGGATGATCTGACGGACATCCTTGATGTTGGTCCCCCAACTGACCCGGTACTGCCGTTCCATATGGCTTTGCAGAGAAGGGTGGCGGCGGCTGGGACTGCTCCGGAGAGTCTCCCGGCGGTGGGCAGATCCTTGTCGCGTAAATACCGTCCAGCCAGTAGCGACCCCTGCTACTTGACCAGGCACCCCACTCCGGAGAGTTTGGTGGTGCAGGCGGCCACGGCCCCGGCAAAGCAGGCGTCGTACCCTACCATCCCTCCTGATAGGGACGACAAACGTTTTGATGGCTGGGCGAAGAAAGTGTTTTCTTCTGGTGGTATGGCGCTTCAGGCGGCCAACTCCATTTGTGCCTTGTCACGTTTCACGCACACTCTGTGGAACTGTGTTGCGTTAGCGGCTGAACATATTCCCGAAGGGGATGAACGGGATGGTTTCCTTGCTATGGTCCAGGATGGTAAGGATGCCATGTGTGAGTCCGTTCAGTCGGGTCTGGACTTGGCTGAATGCGTCAGTAGGTCCATGGCGGCGAGCACCGTGATACGCAGGTTTGCGTGGTTGCGGAAGTCGGGGTTTGCTCCTGATGTGCAGTCCCGGCTCCTCAACATGCCCTTTGATGGTGATCACCTTTTTGGCAGCAAGGCTGACGAGAGCCTTGAGAGGTTGCAGACCTCAAAAGCTGCAGCGAAGTCGTTGGGCGCTGCAGTTCGCCAACCTCCGCCTTTTCGTCCTAGGGGACAGCAGTGGAGGGGTGGTTCCTTTCGCTATTACTCATCCTTCAGTAAAGCGAGAGGAGCTGGCAGTCAAAGAGGCCAACGCAGGGGTACCAGAGGTGGACGACAGGGTACCCGTGGTGCCAAGGCCGCTCGGGCAGTTGCCTCTTTGCCCTCGGGTAACGCCGCAGCCGCTCCTACTCAGTCATGAGGCCATGTCCCATGGTTCGCCGGTTGGGGGAAGGCTGGCGCAGCATCTTGTAGAGTGGCAAGCCATTACTTCAGATGTGTGGGTTCTGGAGATCATAGCCCACGGCTACTGTCTTCCCTTTCGGCACAGGCCTCGCGACAATCCACCGGGGAACCTCTCTTTGAAGTGTCCGGATCCGTTCCTTGCGCAGGAAATTCAAGCCCTGCTGGAGAAAGGCGCTATAGAACTGGTGCCTGTAGCGGAGAGGAACAAGGGATGGTATTCCCCTTATTTTTTGATTTCCATGAAAGACGGGGGATTGAGACCCATCATGGACTTGCGCGGTTTGAACAAACTCCTCAGGAAGGACAAGTTCAAGATGGTTACTCTCTCTCAAGTCCTCCAGGCCCTTCAGCTTCAGGACTGGTTGGTGTCACTCGACCTCAAGGATGCTTACTTCCATGTGCCGATCCATCCCAAGCACAAGAAGTACCTGAGGTTCGCGGTTGGCGACTCGCACTTTCAGTTTCGGGTCCTGCCGTTCGGATTGACCTCCGCCCCGAGTGTTTTCACCAAGCTCATGGTGGTGGTGGCAGCGCATCTCAGGCAAGGGGGGATTCACGTCTACCCCTACCTGGACGATTGGTTGATCAGGGGGAGCTCTCCCGAGCAAGTCCTGGATCATCTGTCCGTCACCTGCCACTCCCTCCACAGGCTAGGCTTCTCCCTCAATTTAAAGAAGTCCCATTTGACGCCAACGCAGAGGCTCCAGTACATCGGAGCAGTGCTCGACACTTCCCTGGGGCAGTGTTTTCCTCCCCAGGTGAGGGCTCTTCACATTCAGCAGATGGTGCACAAGTTTCAGCATGCCCAGACGCTCCCAGCGTTCGAGTTCTTGAGGTTGCTCGGCCTTATGGCATCCTGCATTCTTCTGGTGCCAGAGGCTCGCCTGCGCATGAGATCTTTGCAGTGGGCACTCAAGATGCAATGGTCGTAGTCCTCCGGCAGGATGTCGGACCCGATTCAGGTGCCGCCCTCGGTCGCCCAGGACCTTCTGTGGTGGGCCGTCGAAGGCAACTTGATGATGGGGGCTCCATTTTGGCTTCCCTGGCCGGAGGTGACGATCGTGACGGATGCATCCCTCAAGGGATGGGGAGCTCATGCCAACGAGCTGACAGTCAGCGGTCGTTGGTCTCCGTCGGAGTCCAGACTCCATATCAATCTGTTGGAGCTGAGGGCCGTCGGGCTAGCCCTGAAGGCTTTTCTGCCGACTGTGCGAGGAAGGAATGTCCTGATCCTGACGGACAACACGGTGGCCATGCACTACCTCAACAAAAAGGGGGGGGCAGGGTCACTTCCTCTGTGCAGGGAGGCGATGCAGCTCGAGTTCTGGGCCATCCAGCAGGAGGTTTCGGTCTCGGCAGTTCATCTGGCCGGAGTCGAAAACGTGACGGCGGACGCTCTGAGCAGGCAGAGCGCGATCTCTCACGAGTGGGAGTTGGCTCAGGAGATTCTCCTGGAGATCTTCGCCCTTTGGGGGACCCCTCAAGTGGATCTCTTCGCCTCCAGTGTCAACCGGAAGTGCGAGAGGTTCTGCTCGCGGGAATTTCCTCCAAAAGGAGCCTTAGGAGACGCGTTCGTGGTGGATTGGTCGTTCCCGCTGCTGTACGCGTTTCCTCCAGTCCCAGTCATCCCGCAAGTGCTGCGGAGGTTGCGGAAGTTCGGTTCCCGGATGATCCTCATTGCTCCGGCGTGGGCTCGGAGGACGTGGTACCCGGACCTTCTCAACTTGTCCATCTGCCCTCCACGTCGTCTTCCCTACCGAGACGATCTGCTCTCACGGGAGGGGGGTCTGGTTCTCCATCCAGAGGTCAGATCCCTCAACCTTCACGCTTGGCTTCTGAAAGGTTGAGGTATAGGGATTGGGACCTCCCTGCAGACGTGATGGAGGTGTTGCTTTCGGTCCGAAGGCCGGCAACTAAGTCTCTGTACCGTTGCCGTTGGCGTAAGTTCTGCGACTGGTGCAGAGTTCGGAATGTGGATCCTTTTGCATGTGACATCCCCATGGTTCTGTCCTTTTTGCTTTCTTTGGCCCACAGGGGCTTACAAGTGGGTACCATTAAAGGTTACCTGGCGGCGCTGTCCATCTTTAAGCGCTCGTCTGATGAGTGTTCTTACTTTAAGATCCCTTTAATTTCACAGTTTCTGAAAGGGCTCACTAATGTGTTCCCTCCGTCACCTTTCCTGGTGCCCGGTTGGGATTTAAACCTTGTTCTTAGGTTTCTTATGGGTGCTCCGTTTGAGCCTTTACATTCTTGCCCTTTGAGGCTGTTAACTCTGAAAACTGTGTTTTTAGTTGCGGTTACTTCCGCTCGCAGAGTGAGTGAGTTACAGGCACTTTCAGTTCAGCCACCCTTCACTGTTTTCCACAAGGACAGGGTTGTCCTTCGAGTTCGTCCTTCTTTTCTTCCGAAGGTAGTGTCGGAATTTCATTTAGCCCAGAAGGTTGTTCTTCCGGCATTCTATCCTCCTCCGCATCCTGGTAAGGAAGAGGAGAGGCTCCATAGGCTTGATCCTAGGAGAGCTTTAAGCTTTTATGTTTCACGCATGTCCCGGGTCAGAGTGGACGATCAACTCTTTATTGGTTACGCTGGTAAGCGTTTGGGGCAAGCTGTGACGAAACAGACTTTGTCCCGCTGGATTATTTTGGCCATCTCGGAGTGTTACCGCTTGGCGGGTAAGGACCCACCGGCTGGCTTGCGGGCCCATTCTACCCGGGGTATGGCTGCATCTACTGCCCTGCAGAGGGGTGTTCCTATTCGCAACATCTGTGATGCAGCCACCTGGGCTTCAGTACATACATTTGTACGGCATTATTCCCTCGATTCCATCAGAGGGCAGTATCTGGCCTTTGGCAAGGCGGTCCTTTGCTCTGCTATTTGATTGGCTATTCTAAATTTTGTTTATAAATTCTTTCCCTCCTCCTTGCTCTGGTACTGCTTTGGGAGTCTGTCATAGATATGGAATACGTCGGAGGACCCAATCCCCTCGAAGAACAAGTTACTTTCTTACCTGGTAACGTTCTTTCGATGGGATGGTCCGACGACGTATTCCATATCGCTCCCGCCCTGCCTTCCCCGCTGCAGAATTTCTTTTGCGATTGCAACTTGCGTTCCGCAAGGCTTCGTGTCTGACTGGCAGTTGACTTATGTCACACGTTCTGGGGGAAAAAAACTACAACTGAGGCTACGGGCGTCGTGCGTCCTACTTATCACATCGGATGACGTCGGACGTCGGAGGAGGTCCTCGACGTCGGCGCATCGACGTCATCGACGCAGGACGCAGACGCCGGAAAAGTTTCCGAAGCAGCACAGCTGTGGTGATTACCTGTCATAGATATGGAATACGTCGTCGGACCATCCCATCGAAAGAACGTTACCAGGTAAGAAAGTAACTTGTTCTTCTCCAGCATGGGTCTGGCATGGATTCACATGCGAACCCTCCCGCCTACCCCTCTGCGGCTCTTCACTTGGTCATACTGCCACTTCACGTGCTTCCAAATCTGAAGATGGCTGCCAGAGGCGGGGCTTAGGTAGAGGGCAGTCATTGGCTGTGGTCAGTATGACGCAGAGACCAGTGATTGGTTACTACTGCGAAAGACAGATCAGAAACGAAACTGATACTGTTTTTTTCTTTACCGAGGATTCCCAGCCTGACGACGGGGTTTATTCATGAGCATGTGAATCCATGCCAGACCCATGCTGGAGAACAACAGTTACAGGTAAGTAACTTGTTCCTTGTTTTGGGCTCACGATTTATTTACTTTTTTGTCAAACATGTATGTGCCCTACTGCTGGTTTAATGGGGTCAGTTCACGATACCACTATTCAGCAATGCAACACTGCTGGCAGATCCCCCATACAGTCTGCAAATGACTGCTAATGTGCTGCTTGACAGCATGGCTTGTTACACGCCTGATGTCTGCCAGTGTTGGCTTAGCCCAGGTGCTGGATGGCCCCTGTTCTGACCACCCATAAGCCCCCTGCATCTGTCAGTCCTCAAGCTTCCTGTCGTGCTGCCCTCACTACACACATAGGTATACATGGCATACATTAGTTTTCATAATTTGATTAGCAGAGTTTGCTCATTAAAATTGCATTGATTAGCAAACAGACCTATTTGATTAGCAATGTTGTACTAATATTGTTAATGTTGCCAGAAGTTATGAACCGTTTACATGAAATGAGCAGCAATACAGCATTTTTGCGTACAGCTGAAATAAGACATTAGTGAGAACAGTAAGGACTTGCAAATTCATTCAAATTCAACTAGACCTGCAGATTGGGTAACTTAGTTTACCTGTTCGATTTAAGAGAAATGCGCTCAACCCATAGCAATGGATGACAACACATTTAAATGTGATATCTGTAAAATGGTGCATATCACTACAAACCTGCTTTATGGTTGGCACATTTCTGCCACCCAGAGGCCAGCTATGAATAGTGAAACATGTATTTGATATGTGTTTGCTTGTCAATCAATGTAAATGTTTAATAAAAGTTTCAAGCCTCCCTTGCAAATGGTACTCCCCCTTCATAAAATCTACTTGACTATGCGAGTGGACGAAAAGACTTTGCGAGCCGTGGATGAGTGTCTGTAAAATGTAAAGGGTTAGCTGCATCAATGGAGACCAATAGCTATGATACAAAATGCTATGAAAACAGTTTGGCCAGCTGTCTCCTGCAGGTGCTAATATATCATGCAATCAGAATTATAAAGCACATTGATTTGTGCACGCTTACTACAGTGTATGGTAGTGTAGTAGACCTGTAGATGTAGCAATTGGATGGAACTATTAATCACTACTTTGTGTAAACATCTAGTTAGCTTTGTGTATACATTATGTAAGAGGAAACACTATGAGAATATGCAGAGTGGGTGGCGTAGCAAGCAGAGAACTGGGCAAACTAGGTGGAATATTGTAGTTTGTGGTCATCTCCTTTCAGGGTAGCTGGTATAAAGCTAAAGACAGATACAATAGAAAGTCAATGAGTATGGGATCAGTGCATGGGCTGAGCACCAACTGCACAGATGAATTCAACCAGCAAGATGCAGACCTAGGTTTGCCATCAAAAACATTTTTATTGTGTGATCATGTACATTTTCAAAAGTGTTCACTTGCAATATGATGGATCTTCATCAACAAAATTCAATGAGATTTGGGTACACTAATATATTCTTTACTGTAATGAAGGGAGGCAATGCAGTATTTTACAGTGTCAATACAGTAATTGTGCATTATGTAACAACTTACATCTTTTGGATTGGAATTGCATGACTGTCTTTTTAAAAAAAAATATCATGGTAACACATACTGGTCTTTGCCAGACAGGATATTGTTAACTTAATAAATGTATCACTAAAACTATCATCCTGATTACTTCTGGTTTGAAATTATTTAAAAAATAAAATTTTTGCCTAGCACTCCCACACATGCTTTGCCTTTGGCGCTTAGAGTGGAGGTGATTACTGCTGCACTTTCTCTCCATTAGAATTTGAAGTGAACTGAAAAAAGAGTGAAGAGAGCACTGGGGCCAAGAGAGGAATGCAGGGCTAGCTGTTCTTTGAACATGGCAACTTCAATAGCAAGCTTTCAAGTGCCAAGTTGATTAGCAAACATGCAGAATAGAATAGCAAGTTGCTATGCAACACTGCTTATTGTATGCCTTGGTATACCGGGATGATTGTTTTTGGCCATTTGTTGTTAAGGAGAACTGCCTTTTCTCAACACTGGTGATCCTTATTTGTGAAACACTTGTGTACGAGCGCGATAGAAATAAAATATCAATATCATATAGTCCTGACAGCCTCGTGTTTGGAGCATTTGGCCATGTTTTCCCAACACCAAAAAAGTTATGGTGGATTTAAAACCGTTTGAAAAAAAACCTTTCACCTGAAAGGTGAAAGTAGGAAAATCCATTTGAGCCAAGTCACACATTCCATAATGTCACCTAGTAGCCATCGCTGGAGGTTCACCCCCAGTACATTTCTGGTGAAAGGTTCTTTTTTCAAACCTTTTTAAATCCACCATAACTGTCTTGGTGTTGTGAAAACATGGCCAAAAGCTCCACCCAGAAGGCTGTCATGACTATACTGCACTGGTGATCCTTAATAAGGGTGAGACCAGGTATGTAGTTGTCCTGGCAGCCTTGCAAATGCCTGTCTTGGGTTGAGTAAGCTATGTATAAAGTAGAACTACCCTCTTAGACAAAGACAATTTCCTGAAGAAAAAGGTTTACATTTGAGCTAATTTGCATACCCACAATGACTTGCTGTTGTGGCTCAGAACTGGAGGTGAACTTCCAGCGATGGCTACTAGGTGGCGTTGTGGAATGTGACCTGACTCAAATGGACTAATATATATATTTCTGAGGCTTGTGGAATCTGCTTAGATCACATGCTGTGCATAGGCCGACATCTAGTGGAAGCTGCGGAGTATTACAGTTTGTTTTTCGAAAATCGAAAAAGGGCGTCGACACAGGGCGTGCCAGTAATACTATCCCTAGTGTGACGTCCACTGTACCCATGATCCCTCACGCGTCTAGGATCCCCAGATTGTTTTTTTCCGCCATTCTGGTCGGAAGCACTTCATCGGAGTTCCCTGGCTTTGCCATATTTGCCCTTAAAACTAAATCTAATTTGCCCCGTTTTGTCACCCTTACGTCGATCAGCATCTCGACGCCGAACCGGGGAGGAGATCAACGTCGAAACCCGACGGATTGGGCCTTGAGGCTTCCGCCTCGGCTCGGGCCTGGGCCGCTGGCCTCGGCCCTACAAGTAGGGAGAGTGGGGGGTGGTACACTTCCACACTCGGTTATAGACACCTTCTTACCTACACACACTTGCCCGCTGCCCACAGGCGCGTATGGAGGGTACGCCCTTTCAGTTTTGCCCCAAGTGTAATAAGAAATACCCTTGGGTAAATAAGCACGCTACGTGCAACCTTTGCCTGCCCAGAGACCACCCCGAGGCGGGTTGCAGGGCCTGTAGAAGGTTTAAGACCAAAACTCTTAAGGACCGCTCCACCAAGCGTTGGGCCCACCACGCCAAGCTAGCAGCTATGGAGGCGGAGGGTACCTTCAGCGACGGCAGCGACGCCGGACTTTCGGACGGCGAGGGCAACAAGGCGTCGAAAGACAGCCTAACGCACGTCCCCGGCCTCGGAAGGTCGTCCGTCCCGGCGACTATGGGGAAGTCCCCCGGCGACAAGAGCGTTACACATACACACGCTAAACACAAAAAAGCCACCCGAGATTCGACGTCGTCGAAACCTCGGAAAGAGGCACAGAAGGAGCGGTCCGAAAGGACGTCCTCTGGGCGGTCCCGGTCGAGGTCGCCGCACGACGTCAGGCAAGCCTCCACACTTGCACATAGTGCCTCGCCCATTAACATCACGGAAGATCACTCGTCCGGAGACGAACACGACTTCCATCCCCAGCCTGCACCCCAGGGAAAGGGTACATCACTTGGGAGTAAGGAGGGCCCAGTTTCGAAGCCTAGTTCGAAACACAGGGATTCCACCTCCGATCCTCGACGCCGGGCGTCGAAAAATAAGGGAAATGGTAAACACACTTCCACCCACGGGGAAGGGGGTAAGCAACAAAGGAAACAAACCTTACAATCCTCCACAACAATAGAACGGACTTCCCCGTCCAAGTCTTCTCAGGGACAGTCCATAGAGAGTTCCAGCAAGGTCACCCCAAACTCAAAACTCTGGTCATGCGAGGACATTGACAGAGTAATGTCAAGGATGTCCTCCTTAGCAAATTTCTTCGAAAGACACCCTGACCAACTACTAGCTTTAAACCCTCAGGAATCTTCTCCCTCAGGTTCAAGGGACCCTATCCCTTCAAATAAAAGGCCCCGGGTCGAGACACCTTTAAAGGCTTCAGACCCCTTCGAGGTCCAACCCTATTCTTGCCTTTTCCCTACAGGCCAAGGAGACTCTTCCCTTATAGAGGGCCAGGATTTTGAGACACCAGAAGATCTCGCAGTGTCAGATTATTACGGGGAGGACGAAGACGAGGATGAGCCAGAAAATAGCCCAGATATTTTCAGAATGGACTCACCAGTCGAAAGGGAAGCCCCAGTGTCTGATTCCCCAATAGATAATCAGCCCCTACTGAATGAACTGCTCTCTCGGGCAGCTAACCACTTCCACATAGACACACAAGGTGTCCAAGAAGAGAGGGACGTCGCGGAAGAACTAATAGGGGAAAGGAAGACAGTAGCCCAGACCATTCCCATCCTGAAATCTATTCAACGCAGAATAGCACCATCCCTTGTCAACCCAAACCTGACAAGACCTGTAAACCCTAGAGTAGAGAAGCTGTTTAAAGCAGCCCAGTCGGACCCTCTATATATTAGAGGCCAACTTAAGCCAGACTCTCTAGTCGTAACTAACACCCGCAAGAGAGCTGGAACCCCATTATCTTCCTCGGAGGCTCCCCCCGACAAGGAAAGTAAGAAACTCTATGGTTTTGGTAGAAAAGTAGCTTCCACGGCAGCCTACCAAACCAGAATCGCGAATTCCACCACACTGTTGGCCAGCTACAACTGCCATCAGTGGGAAGAAGTGGCAGCACTAATAGATTCCGCTCCCGAACCCCTTAAGAGCCAGCTATCTCGCATTTGTGCAGAGGGAAGAAACGTCTCAGGCTGCATTTTAAAAGCAACTTTAGACGCCGCAGACAATGCGGGGAGAATTATTGCAGAGGGGACTGTCATCAAAAGACATGCTTGGTTGAGGCAGTCGGGATTCAGAGCAGAAACACAAGCTGCACTCTTAGACAAACCAGTGGAAAGTGATCTCCTGTTTGGAAAGGCAGTCGAGGACGCACTAAAAAACGCTAAGGAGGAATTCGACACCCTCAAATCCCTTGGCCAGTTAACTACAAAACCACCTAACCAAAGAGGGAACGGCAATTTTCGTCGCCCCCGCGGCCAAAATTCCAATAGAGGAAATAACTATTCCCACACCCAGGGTACACAGTGGAACACCAACTCACAACAGTCTACCCAAGGGTATGGTAGGGCTAGTAGAAGAGGACGTGGTAGAGGCAGAGGCAGCCCCAGTAAAGGAGGCGGCACGCCTCCACCAAAGCAGTGACGCTCATTTCAGGGTCCCTTCCCATGCAACCCCAGTAGGGGGACGAATATCCAGCTTCACCCAGGCATGGGAAGGGATAACATCCGACAGATGGGTGCTGTCGATGGTATCCAAGGGGTACTGTATAGAACTACTGCAACGTCCCCGAAACCACCCTCCAAGACAAAAAGTCCACTCTTTAGAACATCAAAAGATCCTCCTCGAGGAAATCTACAATCTGCTCCTAAAGGACGCGATAGAACTCGTCCCAGGACACCAGGTAAACAAGGGTATCTATTCAACTTACTTCCTTGTGCCAAAGAAAGATTTACCAATGCGCCCAGTATTGGACTTACGGCCTGCCAACAAGTATGTCAAGCCCCAAAAATTCCGTATGACCACGCTACAAGAGGTAATCCCACTCCTAAAAAAGGGGGATTACATGGCAACCTTGGATATGAAAGATGCCTATTTTCATATTTCCATGCTCCCGGCGCACAGAAAATACTTGCGCTTCAAGGTGGACAGTCGCCACTACCAATTCAAGGTACTGCCCTTCGGGATAGCTTCAGCACCAAGGGTATTCACCAAGGTACTGGCGGTGGCAGCTGCACACCTACGCAGGGAGGCAATCCCAGTGTACCCTTATCTGGACGACTGGCTCATAACGGGGGAAACCCCAGGAATCTGCAGATCAAACATTCAGAGGACTATCGACCTCCTCCACGAATTAGGCTTCTCTATCAACGAGAAAAAGTCAAGTCTGGTGCCAAGCACCTCAAAACAGTTTCTAGGAGCTATCCTAGATACTCAAAGAATTGACCTTCCCTTCGGAAGAAAGAATTCGGAATATACTTCTGCAAATTCCGCATTATCAGTCAGGTCAACAGATAACAGTACGCAAAGCTATGCGGTTACTGGGCATGATGGCGTCATGCATTTACCTGGTCCCCCACGCGCGTCTGCGCATGCGTCCCATGCAGGAATGGTTGGCGAAACAGTGGTCTCAGGCAAGTGGTCAGTGGGACGATCTAGTGGTCGTTTCGCCAACACTCGTACAGAGCCTACACTGGTGGACAAGAGAGAATCTCGCAAAGGGGAAACCCTTTTACGAACCCGAAGTACAGGCAGTGGTGACTACAGATGCATGCCTGACTGGGTGGGGAGCTCACCATCTCCACCACACAGCTCAGGGTCTCTGGTCTCACTCAGTAGCCAAGAACCACATAAATCTGCTAGAGCTTCTGGCAGTATTCCGAGCGCTGCAGGCGTTCGAGCCCCATCTACTGATTTTGTCGGTGCAGATCAGGACGGACAGCACGACAGCCATGTTCTATCTGAACAAGCAAGGAGGGACTCGTTCGCCAAATCTGTCCAAGCTTGCCCAGAAAATATGGATATGGGCACTCAGACGGAACATCTTCCTGTCATCGCAACATGTTCCAGGGGAGCTCAATTCCCTAGCGGATGCTCTAAGCAGAGACTCCCTCCCAAAGGAACACGAATGGGTCCTTCACAGAGACGTAGTAGAAGATCTCTTCTCTCAGTGGGGTTTCCCCACTATAGACCTATTCGCCACAAGTGAAAACAAACAATGCCCAGTATTTGCATCCAGGTTCCCCCAAACGGACTCCCAGGGGAATGCCCTGTGGATGAACTGGTCAGGGATGTTTGCGTACGCTTTTCCACCAACTCCTCTCATCAGGAAGGTGGTGTACAAGATGAACAAGGAATCAATGACGCTCATCCTAGTTGCTCCCATGTGGGCGAGACAACCATGGTTTCCACACCTACGCAGGATGGCGGTGTGCGAGCCCATCAGACTCCCAGCCTGGTACAACCTTCTGTCCCAGCAACAAGGTCAAACAGTGCATCAGGAACCCAACTCTATGAACCTAGCAGCATGGCTCCTGAAGTCATAGAGTTTGGACATCTCAAATTACCACAGAGGTGTATGGACATTCTAAAGGAGTCCAGGAAACCAAATACAAGACACTGTTACTTTGACAAGTGGAAAAGATTCGTTATCTGGTGCCAGAATAAACAAATCAACCCGGTTGATTGCACTCCTTCCAACGTTGTAACATACATGCTCCACCTGCTGGATGCAGGGTTGGTTTTTAACTCTCTGAAAGTACACCTGGCAGCCCTCTCGGCTTACACCACATCCCATAACAGGGTCTCGTGGTGGAAAGTACCAGTGGTTAAAGCCTTCATGGAAGGAGTAAAGAGACTTCACCCTCCTATTTCGAACCCACCGCCAGGATGGGACCTCAACGTGGTGCTAGCTAAGCTCATGGGCCCCCCCTTCGAACCCATGCATAAAAGTAGTCTCAAACACCTGACTTATAAAACGGCCTTCTTAGTAGCCATTACCTCCATAAGAAGGGTCAGTGAAATTCAGGCTCTGTCAGTGCAAGATCCTTTCTTTACTATCCACAAGGACAAACTGGTTTTACGCACACACCCTAGGTTCTCACCAAAATTCATATCCAAGTTCCATGTAAACCAGTCCATCGAGCTTCCGGCTTTCTTCCAAAACCCACAAAGCTCGGCTGAGGTGAAACTACACACCCTAGATGTGCGTAGGGCGGTCTTATACTATGTAAATAAAACCAGACCGCTAAGGAAAACAGATCAACTGTTTGTCTCCGTAGCTACAGGCAGAGAGGGGGATCGCGTCTCTAAGGGCGCTATCTCTAAGTGGATTATCAACTGTATACAGCTGTGTTACTCTCTTTCTGAAAAGACTCTGCCTTTTACGCCAAGGGCCCACTCTACTAGAGGCATTGGGGCCACTCTGGCTTTCATTGCAAATGTTCCCCTCGACACCATTTGCAAAGCAGCTACTTGGAGCTCTATTCACACTTTTACTCAGCATTACTGCATTGACACTCATTCCAAGACAGATACACAAGTGGGACAAGCGGTTCTAAGACACCTGTTTGCTCATGACCCTTCTCACATCCCACCTCCTTCTTCTGGTACTGCTCGCTAATCTATGCACAGCATGTGATCTAAGCAGATTCCACAAGCCTCAGAAGGGATACATTACTCACCGTAATCGTATTTCTGATGCTTGTATCTGCTTAGATTCACATGCGACCCACCCTTCCTCCCCTCCGAGAGAAGGCGCATGGTTGCTTGTAGTCTTACCTTTCTGTCTATCTGCTTGGACTATCTGTACTCACGCTACTCCTCATGCTACCTCATGTCAGGAAAAACACAATCTGGGGATCCTAGACGCGTGAGGGATCATGGGTACAGTGGACGTCGCACTAGGGATAGTATTACTGGCACGCCCTGTGTCGACGCCCTTTTTCGATTTTCGAAAAACAAACTGTAATACTCCGCAGCTTCCACTAGATGTCGGCCTATGCACAGCATGTGAATCTAAGCAGATACAAGCATCAGAAATACGATTACGGTGAGTAATGTATCCCATATATATCTTTTTTTTTTTTTTTTACATTTTCCCCTATCTTTTCTCTGTGTGGCCCCTCTTTTCTATTCAAAAGGGTCTTTGCTGACATGGGCATTTGATGAATTTATGAAACTATTGCTTTCCTTTACTTGGGTTACCTGTGTGATAGGTCTTTAATTGATAATGGTTTGTTGGTTACATTATTCTATTGGCCTATGTGATTTTACTTTAATGGCATGTGGACTAACCATATGTGAGATTGTATTTTGCATTTTTAGTTTAAGTGCAATAACTTGCGAGTTGTTATTTGACAGAATCCAACAATGTTTTCTGCATCGCGGTTTATGATGATTTGCACATACAGGATTGAACGGCATTCATACATTTAACGTGAACATAGGGCTGCTTCATATGTTGATTAGATAGGCTGGGTTTAACATCTTTTTCTGCCTTGCAACTTTTATCTGTGTATTTGTACATGAACTGTGATGTTTTTCTAGATCATGTTCATTAAGGTTGCCAAGCACTATGCACTTTATTTGGTTTGCACATTTGCACTGGAACTGTTGTTCATTACGATGATGTACTGTAATGCACCATGCACTTTATTTAGGCAATATTTAAGTTTACCTCCATCAGGCTTTTGAGGTTTTTATATCTGAATTTATTTTGCATTTTACCTTTTTTTTGAAGCCATCATTTAGTCAATGAGATGTTTTGTGCTTTAATTCTGATAATGTTAAGCATTACGACTTTGCACTGCGTTGCACTATGCACCTGATTCTATTAACATGATCCTGCATATTTACATATTGATGTAGGCAGCTATCTTGATTTTGCACAGTTATGCACATTGCATTTTGTCTTCGAGAAGCCATAGTCATTTGTTTAACTACTAAGTGTACCGCACATAAGGACATTGAGGATTTCAGGCTTGTTCTGTGATCATTTGTTTTCATTCACATCGCTAGGTTTGACCATGCAATATTGCAGTGTGATTGTACTCTATTTACATCCATAGCCAGTATTATGAGTAAGTGGACATAATTAGGTGGCGAAAGAGCACTTTGCATTTCACTTGCAGGACTTATAGCTAAACATTTTGCTCATTTACTTTTTGAGAGATCTCATTTTCTTGCTACGTTTTTCTACAAGCATTTGTCAAACTATTAGCAATAGCACATTTTACCATACCTCAATATTGTTCTCTTACACATACTCAATATTACTGGCTATGGTCTTTTATTGCATAATGATGTGCGCAAAATATGCTCTTCATTTTAATAGAAAACCAGCTCAGAAATGGCTGACAAACTGAGGACCCAACATATCAGATTTGCTACTGCCCATTGACTGCTATGGAAAGCAACAAAGTAATACGGCTCACGAATTGGAAACCATAGAGTGATTTCCATGGTTTAAAGAATGACCCTTGTATTGTGCTATTGTATGTGAGCAAGCAGTCGGAGGGCTGTGAAACACATTGTACTGCGTTTTTACCCTTTTACACTTGTGATTGTAATAAAAACTGGTATTTAGTCAAGATTTTCACTTTGGAGAATTTTATTTTCAGCAATTTGGCTAAGGATCAACTGTGATTCCGTGGCAGTGCAAGCCTCTCTTGGGTGCAGCGGCACTCCGGCTGTAGTTGTGCTGAAAAATGTCATTCTTGCTCATAAATCCACACGCAGACCGTGTTTACTGTACAGCCAGAAAGTCCTTTATTAATAAAACGGTATATGGACAAGGAAGGCAGCAGCAGCGTTGCACAAGAAAGAACGACACGTTTCACCTTACACGGGCTTCGTCTGATGTGTAATGGAGAGAGGACTGCATTATTATAGACAAGTTGTATAAATCCAACTTCACTGTTTAGCACTCTTGTGTGTTAGTTTAGTATCTAACTCTTTCCTATAGAAACAGGCGGCCATTTTTAAATGTCTTTGACAATGCATTTGTTCTATTTCAATGCCTGTCATTAAACAATACAGATGAAGAATACATGTTGTGCATATCCCATGATTTTCACAACACTTCATTATCCCAAGTGGATTTATACTAAAGTGTCTGGTGCTTTTGATGACAATATTATATTGAATTATTAACAATGCATTCGTTCTATTCAAATACCTATCAGTGAATGATGTAAACAAAAGTAGTTTCTTTGCATGTACTACAGTGTTCACCAAGTTTCATTGTCCCAAGTGGGTAGAATAAAGTGCTTTGTGCTACTAATGACATCATAGTGACCCTTCAGAGCCGCTTGTTTATATAACTATTGTAAGGTGCACAGTGCCTTGTTATTACAGTTGATGTTGTATACTAAAGTGCTGTGTGCTATGAGAACACAGTTGGACTACTAAACAATAAAGCGCATTGTGCTTTTAATGTGAATATTACAAATCTGTGGATACATCATATGTTGGAATTAGAGACTGTGTGTTGCCCTTGTGGGTGGCTCACTTGAATCATATATTTAAAAAATGTTTGAATATGTGGCATTTTAAAGTGGGGCACTGTGTGTTACCCTTACATGTGATCCTTATAATTCATAGGACATGCAATGTCCCTAATGGGTTGCTTTGTAGTAAAAAAGCTTAAAATGCATAGTGCTTTGTGCGCGGATCACATGTTAAAACCAAAAGGTAAAACATACTTATTTGTTTAACTCGGTGTCACAAATGGGTCACTTTGTGGTAAAAAAAAAAGGTTTAAGTGCATAGTGCTTTTGTAAACAAATTGCATGTTAAAATGAAGGAGTTAAACATATTAACAAAATTGTCTCCAAAGGTAGAATTGCCACTTTTTCATAACGTTGGTCATAGTTTTAAAATCCCATCAAATCTATTCATATTGTTGGAAATTTCTGTGAAATTCACAGATTTAAGATTGTGGCACATTGCAAACCTGTAAATGCAGCATACTTTGTCTATAAGTGCACATTATTCTCTCCTATTTACAAGTGATAAAACAATATGAAACAACTTTTAAGGAAAACCAATAAGAAAAAAAGGTGCAAAAACTGCAACCAGATGCTTAGAAGTCTAATTCATACTTAGTGTACTATAAACCTTAACCTTTTCTTTTTGCACACAAAATACAAAACATGAGATCTCTTAGAAATTCATTATCAAAAACCAAGGATAAACAGTGTATAATTGATGAAACATTGGAAGTGAAGAATAAAGGATAGAAGTTAAAAATACACCTTATTTTCATGTTTGCCTAAATATTCAAAATGCATTTCATTCATCTTTTTTGGATCTAATTGTGGGAACACAGTGCGATTATCATGCTGGTCATAGTTTCAGGGTCCTAAATACATATAATTCTTTGTCACGATTGTGACCTCCTGGAAACGTGGTGTTGAAATCCACTGTGTATCTTGATTCCATTTGTCTCAATTTTCGTAATCTTTCCCCACCTCTTGGGTGTACTCCCACTGAGTCAATAATGAAATATTCGAATGATCCAATATCATTCTGATGAATGTCTTCAAAATGTTTGGCAAGTGGATAGGACATGCCATGATTCTTAATTGCACGTAAATGTTGTAATATACGTAACTTAGCTTCCAGTTTTGTGCTACCAATGTACCACAAATTACATGCGCATGTAATCACATAAATCACAAATTGTGTAGAACACCTATAATCTTGTTTAACCTTGATTTGCTTTTTGGTCTGAGGGTGTAAAAACTTTGGTGTTCATTCCGTAACAACACGCTTTACCAGGTTTCTACACTTGCGCTAAATGCAATCTTTTTGTTAACCAGGTACTGATGCTCTGTTTTTTAGGTGACTGAAACATACTTGGTGGCAGTTTTGTTTGTATTGATGATGGCTTTCTATAGGTTATTGTGGCATGTGACGGCAGGTGTGGACTGATAACGTGATCTCGTTTCACAAGATACCAATGCTTGTTCAAAATCTGTTTTGTTTCTTTGGCTCCGGAATTGTACGTAGTGATTAATCTAATAGTGAAGTCCTCATTCTGTGGTTCTTTTGTCTGTTCTTTATGCAAGCTCTTTTTTGCTAGAATCATCTCCTGACTTTTAATGCAGCTACGGTCATAGGCTTTACTTATGATTCCTTTCTTATATCCTCGCATTGTTGGGCGGATTGTACCAGATGTTTTTATCTTACTGTGTCTTAACCCTGTGGCTTTGTGTCTAATTGCCGATACCTGTCTAGCTTGCAAAAATTGTTTACTGCTTTAGCATTTCGGTAAGAAGTACAGGACACACTGTCAGTAGGGCGAACAATAATCATACTGACAAAAGGGGTCATAATAACTTTTATGGGTGTGAAATTAGAATAGTGCGATGATCCAGAATAGTACAATTAACATGTTATTAGTTTGGGCTAATAGGTGGTGCACCAATATGCCAAAACTATTACATTAGAGTGCAGATAAGGAGAAATTGCATATGTGAAGGGACACCAAGCAGGGTTCGAAATTGCGGGGAGCTGGGAGCAGTTTAGCTCCTGCTTCTAGCCTAAGAGCCTGGTTACCTTGAAACCAACAGCTAGCAGGAGCTACTTTTGGCTGCCCAGGCAATTGCTGCCTTACAACTCCTAGAAAATTACTCCAGAAAAGGCGTCTCATTCCTCGATCTATTGATTCAGGGAATCGTTTTATTGTGGGCCTGCTCCTAAAGCATAATGGAACGTTGTACATAACCAGGGAGATCAACCAAGACAAAGGCATATACAGTAAACGTGTGGCATTGAGCACATTCATCATACAAGGGGTACAGTGGCAGCAGAGGATTTTCAGGAAAGTGCTGCATTACATTGCAGGTTAGGAATTTAGGGCAAATCATTTGATCAGAGATGGTGTGAGGTAAATGCGTCGATCAAGGGATTGAGGTGGTTTGTGAATCTGGGGTTTTTAATTTCTTATCTATAAACAGGAGATTCTAAGTGGCCATTCTTAGAATTCGAGGGTATGGACCAGAGAGGGTTGGACTGGAAAATAGAGACCTACCCCATTAGGGGAATACTTGTTTGCGGGTTTTCTAGATTTTTAGATGGAGATTGAATGATAGAATCATTTTACCTGGAAACGGAAGTAGGTAAACTGTGGTCATGTCGTGTGATTTGCTCATATGTATTGTTGTGGTAATGATGCAACACTGCACTACTTGACTTGAAAGCAGGCCTTTTCTCAGGGGTGGACTAGGAACCAAAAGAGGCCCTAGAAATAATGTTGCAAGTAGTCCATATTGCTGACATTTTCAGCTAGACCAACCCTTAACCTATGAGAACATTTAAATCGGTTATCAAACAGAAGAGGCCCAGAGTGCAGAGGCCTGCTAGGAAATCTCCAGAGTTCCCTTAAGGCTAATCCACTCCGCCTTTTCTTTTATGCTTGGTAGAGCCGTGCCGTGTTTTTTGCATGACCTAAGCTTGCTCTCGCTGGGTGGTAAAGCAACCGTACTTTACACCAGGCGAGGCTTCCACTCCAGGTCCTTTAAGAATGTGAGCGCGCACTGCACGTGCAGTGCGCGGGTGTGTGCCTGCAAGTCTAGCTGTAGCAAAGCGAGCCCTCCCTCCCTCCCGCCTTTCCTTTCCATTCCTTGAGGAATAGGTTGTGCCACGGCGACCCTCGTGCAGTAAAAACACGTTTTATTTTTATCCACGCACGGTTACAGTTTATAGAGTGAATATTAACGTGTTTCTGGAACCAGGAATAAATAGTATCCTATAGCACCCTCATCTCGAAACATTATTGGGGTTGACTTCCTTTCATGATTGACTGCAAATACCTTTCTCTAGTGCTTTTCCTAACCATCAGAATGGGCTCGGATGGGTGGGGCATGGGGGTGACGTGCTGGCTGGGGGTTCTGCGTCTGACGTAGCCAACCCAAACACCAAACTGCACCCATGCATTTTTCAACCTGACATCGGGGGTTGGAACGCTCTATGTCTAGTGCTTTATGTAGGATGAGCAATGGAGAGAGGGGGGGGGGTTGGAATTACAGTGGGATGGAGGGGTTGAGAAAGTGCTTGATGGTGGTGGAGAAGACCAGAAGTGGCATGGGTTTTTACGAAGAGGTCAGTGGGAGAGGCAGGTCCACTGTTTGCATTAATGTTGCACCTGCCTCACACTGACCTCTCAACACTTGGCACCAAAAAGCTGGAACGCTCTACCCACTGCACTAAAATGAAAAATTCTACACTGCTTTCCACAAACAGCTGAAAACCACTCTGTTCAACGAACCCGCCTCTTCACCTTCCTCTACATACTGACTGACTGTAACATAATGAATGTACTTTTCTGCTGTACTCTCCTGCTGTAATGTATTCCTGCACCAAGTGAGCATACTGTATGCTAACATACTTTCCTGCCTTATGCTCCTGCTGTAATATATTCCTGTACCAAGTGAGCATACTGTAAGAGCGCCACGATGCCCCCGGGCCGATGTGCGCTATACAAATTCAAATAAATAAATAAAAAGGCCCTGCCACCTTTTGTGTTGCTGTTGTAAGAGGTCCGTTGCAGCAGTGGTTGCATTGCTAGCATTCATTGTGCTGCTCACACTGCTTTTTTTCTTCTTAATTTGCGTTGTCAATGCAGGCAGACATCCATTTATTTAATCACGCGCATGTCCCTGCAGTTGGTCGGCTGCCTTGTGCCAGGGCTGTGCACAGGGATTGCTTTCAGTGGGAGGAGCCCAGGAACAATTTTTGGAGACTGCCCGGGCTGCCCTAGCTAGTCGTAGCCCACTTAAAGACCTTTCCAGTGTTGGGCAGAAACCTGTGAAGTTCCCTTAGGGACCACTGCAAAAAGTTTAAGACTACAGGTGTTAGCAGTAAACCCAATTGGTAGCAGTCTGCGCCACCCAGATTTACCTGGTAGCTGTGGCTGAGCAGTCAGACTTCTCTCAAGAAGAGTTAGGCAGTATATAGAGTATATACAATAGGGCCCAAAATACAGTAGTACAAGCAAACACTGACCAGAGCTTTAGGATAAAAATATATAATTATTTATCTAAAAACACACTTGAAAAAATACACTGGCACTAATATGTCAAGCAAGTTCAAACACAGTCACTAGAAATATATACACCTCCCTAATTATTTGACAAGTCTAGGTTAAGACCCCACTTATTTAGCAAAACGGAGGTGAGCGCGTAACCATAGATGGCACTCCAATAATTATTTAAAAGAGAGAGAAAAGGCAGAAATAGGAAAACACACAATACCAACACTTTTAAAGGACCACAGCAAGTCAAGAAAGGCAGGGTCTACTGTAGAGCAAAAAGTTCATAGGCCAGGCCCACTCTTGGAGAGAGCAAGGCGGAATGTGCCCAAGATCACACAGTGGAAATGCACTAAAAGTCTTTGCAGGAAAGTCAAAAAGAGGTTGGATCAAGATAGAAAGGTAATGTTAACAGGTCCAGGTCACCCCAGGATAGAGAGTCAAGGATTTACGGGACACCTTGGATAGTCTGTTGCAAGGGAGACCGGGCGGGACACAGTACCTGAAATGGTGAGAAAGCTCCAGCGGGGGCAGTTGTTCCTGGCAGCGGGTGCAAGTCGGTGCTTCGTCCGGGGGAAGAGAAGATCTCGACATGGAGGAAAGCTGGGAATCGTTGCACTGCCAGGGAAGAAACCAACCACAGATTTTCCCGGTTAAAAGGTACTACCCTTTTTTTCGCGGTAGTGAAGGGTGGCTATCCGGCTGCCGGGGTGCTTGGCATGGGTGATTCGACCACGAGACGATCCAGGAAGGCGAAAAAGGCGAACTGGTTGGTCCCACCAGCTCAAAGGGAAGAAGACTCTCCTGGAAGAAGATCTTCTCTGTCGTCGGGAAAGTGGTGAGTTTCGTACAACAGGGCTCTACCGGTGGTGTCGTCATCGTAGATGGCTCAGCTTCACCCCTCTTTGGATTCTTTAGGTCCTGTGGCGACTTCTGAAGTTCCAGTCCCCAAAGCCCTGCTTTTATGCAGCAAAACCCTCATTCATCAGCCTAGCTGACAATCAAACATGCTAAGTGGTGAGCCGGGCGGCTCACCACTGGGCCAATCACACAAGAGTGTGACTTGAGTTGCCAAGGCAACTCAGTCCAGGGTGCCTACTCCCCCCTCCCACACATCCTGTAAACCCAGACAGAGTGGCACCACTTTTGGAGGCTTCTGTGCAGAAGCCCGTCAAAAGTGGAACAAAGGGCTCGACTTGGGTTGGAGTTACAGAGGCAAACACAAACGCCATTTTAAAACAAGAGTCCTGGCAAAAAGACCCAACTGGGGAATAAATATTAAATAAATAACCCGGCGGTATCTTTAACATTGCACCAAAAAAGTGGTGGGTTTAAAATGTTTGGGAAAATCCCATAGGAAATATTCCAGTGGAATATTTCGCGTGGTAACCACTGCCACCAGCCATACACTCGACAAGGGGGACTGGACAGTGCCCCCTTGAAAAACAGATCCAGGGGCAATCGAATTACCAGTACTTCCACAATATGATGGCTTGTACTGGTTCTGTTCACAATTTAAGACTAGTAAAGTCAATGGTGACTTTACATGCCCTGGGAGACAGTAGTCAGTCCCAGCGTATGGAGTCTAGGTTTGCGGGTCACTATGACACCCCTGTGTTACTGCACTGAGGGTGCTGTGTAACACACTTACCAAAAACACTTGAAGCCCTATGGGGTAAAAGACCGCATAGCCCATAAAACACATTACAAAGTCAAAGGACATTCTCAAATCATGCCTAAGAGTGGGAGAAAAAGAGTCTCACTCTTAGCAGGAGAAAAAATTAAATCCCAAAAATCCAGCAAAGCTGCTGGGGGACTCACTAGGTTTGGGAAATTAGCCTTTACAGAGAATTCTCCCTAACAGTAGCCCACTTAAAGTCCTTTCCATATGCAGTCCATTATGCAATGTTTTCTTGATGACTTGATAGCCAGGGGACGGAATTGTTGTAATGCATATATTTATCTGTGCAGTATGGACTACAAATGTGTTGTTTGTTAGACAATACTGCTACCTTTGATCAGTATTGCTGTGGGCACACATGGTTAGCTCGCAGTTGTATTCCACTGGCTGTTGGCTCGCCCTACCATCACCCGCAACCCATGTGCTGCCTCAGTGCTTGCAACTGACCAAGCAATCGAGCATCACCCGCAGTCATGCATATTGTTTATTTCGGAATAAATGCGGAAGTCGACCCAAGTTTAAGCAATCGTCCTCCGTGCGCCTTTGCCCCTACTGTGTTATAAAATCGACCATGCAATGTCTTGTTGGGTCTTGTGTAAATTAAATATGCAATTGTTGAAATACATACGTCTGTAATGTTGTATGAAATGCTATTTGTTGTGCAATATTATGGCACAGTCCTATGGAAACTCACATCCTCTCAAAAGCACATCACGAGACAGCCCCATGAGGCTATACAACTGGCAAATCGGTGCTCTACAAATGGCTCTTACCGGTACCATCTGTGTCGAGAAGCAGTGTGACATTATTCAGACAGTCTGAAGAGTGGAAATAGTGCAGAGCAAGGCACATTTTCATATATGAGCACTTGGAAAGATGGTCACTTGGTGAAATAGTGATTTTCCATGTACAGACTACTAAACTTGCACGCAGAACTAGCAAGGTGGTCACTTTGGCTAGAAGCAAAGGGTGGTCTATGATACATTTGGTGAAGTGGCATTTATGCTATGCTAGGGGTGAGTTATTAGGGTATTTATTGAGCGCAAACCTTGCGTGGGGAGAAACAAAGTCCTTTACAATCATAGGGAGAAGAACACAGTGAGGGAAGCAGGGAAAAAGGGAGATGGGAGCTAACCGGGGAGGGGGATGGTGGGCAACTGGCAGAAAGGGATGTACAAGCAACCAAGGGAGGAGACACTGGGAGGAGCTGATTACTGAGTCTCAGGTACCGTGGGAGTGCAGGGTGTGTGGACCTAGGCGTTGGAGAGGAGCCATTTCTTGAAGATGAAGGTCTTGAGCTATTTCCTGGACTGTAGAATAGAAGCAGCAAGTCTGATGTTGAAAGGGAGGAGGTTCCAGAGACTTGCAGCGTAGACCGAGAAGGCCTGCCTTCTGGTTCTTTCGTTCTTCCACCGTCTGAGTTCAAGTCTGCACATTTCCTTCTGTTCAAT
The DNA here is from genome assembly GCF_040938575.1 of Ambystoma mexicanum. NCBI lineage: Eukaryota > Metazoa > Chordata > Amphibia > Caudata > Ambystomatidae > Ambystoma > Ambystoma mexicanum. The sequence continues at coordinate 882,008,508 of NC_090931.1, read as the reverse complement.
TGCAGGCCTCCAGAGATGCTGAGTTTCTCAGTGAATTAACTTTGGGGATTCAAGGCGACACCCTTGTAGATAATGCAACATGATTTGAAGCTGATATGGGCTTGCAGTGGGAGCTTTTGCAGTTCGATGAGGGTCATGGTGATTTGGTCGAATTTGCGGTGCCCTTTGAGTCTTGGTGCAGTATGCAGGACACATCTCAGGGGTGCCAGTGTAGTAACTAGAAGGCCTTCCAACTGAGTGACCTTTATGCCTGGCTAGTTGTTTGAAACTTGACATTTTTACCCCTACTTCTGTATCTAACATGCACCATCACATTACTTATTGTGCACAATACTGAAGGCACCCTGCATTGCTCCAAGATGCTGCACAGAGGTTTACAACATGAAATTGCAACACCTGAAATTACTTGCTGCAACAACTTTCATCTGCCACACTTTGAGAAAGGTTGTAGAACAGAGTGTTTTGCTTAGTTGGGAATGTGGGAAAAAATCATGCAGGGTGGAAGCAATACTTAGTTATTTGTTCCTTTCCCTCTTTAGCTTCCCAGGATTCAATATTTTGGGAGGAGCCCCCCTGATCTCGCATGAGCATTTGAAATGTATCAGAAGATGTTCCTATGTATTTTTTTTCCCTGTTCAGTTTAAACCGAAAAAACTGGGTGGAGAGGATAGGGGATTGATACCTAGCATGGTTTTCCTATATCGTTGATTTAGGATTGATCCTGCTGATAACAAAGCAATGTTATGACCAGAGCACAAACACGGTAGTCTGCCATGTGCGTTAACGGATTTGCATATGAAATACTTTTATCTTGATGTCCAAAAAAGGTCACACAATAACCCTTTATATGAGCTTGAGACAGTAATATTTACAACTGCGTTCTGTGTATCATATGCTGGTGGAACACGTGCACGCTTGCTCAGCCACTTTCCCTGCTCTCTTGCTATAGAGACTGACTTTCTTTGTGCGGGGAATCTCCTTGCAGGATGCGCATTTTCTAGAAGCACGGTTGCTGACAGGACAACCAGAGAAGAAACACAAATATCTTGAGGGGATGGAGGTTCTATGTTTTATGGTTAAATGTAGAATCAAAGCATCAGTGGCAGATTTTTCCCGCCTTGGGGGATCAGTGTGAAGGCATGAGGTAGACACAGATAACTGAACTGCGTTTGCTTATTTGCTTAATTTGCCAATAGTTTCTTATGCTTCTGCAGCTCTTGCCAATGCTCGTCTCAAATTACACAGTTCCTTTATAACGTGCGTTTCCACAAAGCTGCTTTCATTCAGATCAGTATTCAATAGTACTTGTTTCAATTCAGATCGATATTCAAACGTACTTGTTTCATTCAGATATGTACTCAAAAAGTGTTTGCTTTTCATTCGAATTGGCATTCATTACAGTTTTCACAGGTATGTCCTGCTCGCCTTGCACCCTGTTGTCACCCTTCCTAGGTTGATGCACCGATTGGTGCTCACGGCTCTCGAGCAAGGCTTCTGTCCCCCCCAGCTCGCTCTCGTGCGGTGCCTCGTTCGGTCTCCTCAGCGATTAACCATGGCTTTTCTCCTGCTCCCAATGCCTCTCTCGCAGCTTGGGCCTCACTCTCCTGCTCCCAATGCCTCTCTCGCAGCTTGGGCCTCACACTGAAGCTTTGCCTAGTCCCGTCAGCTCCCTTTCCGCAGTCCACCACAGCCCCCAGGTTCCTTCAGTCTTGCTTCCCGCTGCATACACACTGCATCGTACCGGGGTCCTCGAGCATTCAGTCTGCCACGCCGCCAAACAGGAGAGGTCTGCGCTCGTCCATCAGTCCGTAGATCTGCTTCCACAGCAGACTCCATTTTCCCATTTCTTCCTGCTTTTAAACCTCCCGCCAGGTTGATTGGTCCAAAAAGAACTAAACTGCTCACTGCCAGCTTGGAAGTTCCCCATTGCTCTTGCTTGCCTCCTCCGCGTCCCAGTACCAAACTTGTGTGTGTGTGTTTGTGTTATTAAAAGGAGGATTTATGGATCTGGTCTGCTTCTTCCTCATCCCAGTACCTAATAGATGGCTATGAGGGTATGTTTTGCTAGATAATTTGGGAAAGCACTGGTAATAGCCTATAACGGCCTGGGGATGGTGGACCCCTTAGCAAGGGGAAATGGGGGATACTGTGTCTCACCTCCACTCCCCAAGTCTCCGCCACCCAGGTAGTCCCCCTTGCATATTCACCCCCAGGGTCAGGATCTGGTAGCTTCGGTCTTTCCCTGGCCACCTGGGAGGAGGCTATGTTGGGGAAAGAAATGAGCATGCCCTCCGATGGGGACATACATTGTCACTTTGTGTGTCCAGCAGGAATGTCGCTATCAAACTGAGGGCACATTTTCAATATGGGGATAGACAAGGATATGGGGATAGAGGATGCAAATCTGCTCTGCATGTTGGTGCTGGTGTTCTGACGGACCTTGCAAGGGACCAGGCTGTACGGTCTGCAATGAAGTATATTATTTTGTACATTGTGATAATTATTAGTGTGTATGGTTACTGTAACAAATGTATGGGTTCAGCTGCACTGCCAACTAATCGGTGTTCAACACATAAAATTGAATGGTTCACTGTCTTTTTACCACACATTTTTTCATTATGCGGCATGCGTTATGCGGCATGGTGGACTTCCTTCCCTTTAACAACCCCCGCTAGCTTCCACACCTATACCCCGTCGCATATTTCCTTACCCATCAAGCCCTTTCATTTTGCAGTAAACATTTTTTAGAAAACAATCAGTGGGAAATTAAATATGCAATGAAAAAAATGCTGTACAAACACTGGGTACCAATTAAACATGCCTGGTGCTGACACAAGGAACAGCTCATTGGTTTTGATCAGAGGGTGAAAAAACAAAGATATTGGGGTGTATTCTCAGCAAAAGAAGCCATTATAAAAGGAAATTATTTAATTGTACTAACAATGTAATTTTTTTTTTTTAAAGCTAGTTTACAATGTTTATTTCAAATAGTCACTTCCTTCATCTATTGTAATAATATGAATGCCCGTTGTCTTACTGAGGAAAGTACATTTCACAAACCAAGAATAAGCATACATTATTTCATGATGGGTTCTCATTCCAATATGGACTGTCTGGTTCATACTTACTGAACTCTTTCAAAATACCCTCATGAGAAAGAGGAAAAGGGCAAAACAGCACTAATTAGGGTTCCTGGCTGCTTTGTATTACATTAAATTGCAGTTTGGGAGGATAACAATGACCATAGATCAGATTTGACAAAAGTGTCTGTGAAAAAATCACAGCGTACATAATGCACACTGGGCTTGTTGCTAATTTCATTTTTCAGAATACTCACACTAACATTAAAGTGTTTAAAGATGATCCATATAAGCTCTTGCGTATACATCCTCAGGCTGTCAATGGCTGCAACATCAGCCACTCCATTTCAGACTTTTACGATCAAGTGTAATGTCTTCGCCCCCATGCCGTTTTAATGCCCAGGGTTTATTCTGCCCTCTTAGGTAAATTGTGAACCCGGATGTCAGACATGTGAAGCGACTCATTAATGGTGTTTGTGTTGGAGGCACGTAGCAAGATAAGGTTTGGGATGACCATGCATGGTGTGTACGTTGCGAGCCCGATTAATGAACGCTTGTGAAACCTATTGAGTACTGTGACATGGAAGCCCCCCCCCCCCCCCCCCTGTGGTTTAACTTTTCTAAGAATACCTAGTACCGGGAGGTGGCGGCCAGAAAGTTTCCAAGGGAAACACAAAACAACAGTGCATCCCTAATGCCCATGTGGCTGCATGACTTGTGAAGGAGTGAGTCCAAACTAGATGTACACCATGATGTGCACGTGGTGAAATGGCATGGCGGACTCACGTCTGGATGGAACAGTGGACCGATACATGGCCTTTGGCACATGGTATATAGCAGAGGCATCCGGACGCAGCCAAAGCCTGAAAAGAAAACCTTGAGGGTGGTGTAGGCCCGGTATGGACCTCTGGCGAGCATAAGCAAATGTGAGGACCCCTGGGCTGGCAGAAGAACTCCGACCCGCCCCCTCCTGCCGCCTCCCAAAAGCCGACCATTTGTGAGGTTCATGGAGGAGCAAACATGGGCAAAAACCATGGCCAGCATGAGAAACTGACTTTGTGGGTTAGCAGGTGACATGGGCACTTGCAATTGAATGTAAGCAGACCTAGAGTGAGGACAGCATGCATGAGTCATGGGGCCCTAACAAGTGTGTTGAGCACAGTTGAATTGAGGAAGTGCTTACAGATGTGGTGTGAATGAATAGTGAGAGATGAAAATGATGGGGGCTTTGAAAAGGAGGCTTGTCCAGATTCTGCTGAGTGTGGCCGAAAGAAGGGGATTTAGAAGTGACCATTACAAACCCCATGTATCTTCAGCTTGCCCTAACATCATTTTAGAGAGCACCCGTGAGAAAGCACCAATGTCTGTTTCTTGCTGCTTTGCATAAAATCAAACAGCATTTTGGGAACAAAAGAATTAACGCACATTTTAAATGACCTATGCGTGACAGTGATTCAAGCCTGCAACCCTTCTGAGCACATGATGTACATTGACATTCCTGCTTATTTCATTTATGCCATCACACTGAGGAAAATTACGCAACATTTCGGTTTTAGGAGCCAGGTGGTGACTGTCCAGCAAAGGCTTCCCTGTACGTTTTACTTTTGCAGTATATTTATCAATCAGCCCTGGAAGTCACCCAGGCAAACACTATGGTTCCGGGTGACTACTTTTGGGTGGGTGGCATGGGAGCCCCACCGTGCCTCAGATCATGGGCAGGGATTAGAAATTACCGGTCCTCTGCCTTGGTGCACTTAAAGACCTGCATAGCAGACACTGCTGCATCCCTGCAGCACAGGGGAAGGCCTGCAATTTAGAGGCCTCCAGATGTGTGCAAGAATCGTGGCAGAAAACATATGGGGCTTCACTGCATGTTGATAGGTCACCTGTTTACTTCATGTAAAAGCACAGGATGGGCCTGCTTCTCTGATTACACTTGCCTAATTCCCCTGCCAACCACTTTAGGGTGGCATGCTACGAGACTAGATCCACAGATCGGGGTCGGCCTTAGAAGCCACAGCGCCCTGGGCACTAAAACAAAAATGTGGCAGCCCCTCCCTCCCGCCGGGCTCGCCATGTCATGTGGGAGGTGCTGGGGGTGAGCGCCCTATTTTTCAATAGATACGGCGGGCGCCCTATTATTAAATCCCCTCCGCTGCCGAGAGCGGAGCACATTTATTTCAATAGAGCACCTGCCGTGCCATCTCCCACCATGCCAACTTGCGGTAGTCCCCCCCCCCCCACCCGAGCTGTTGAGGTGGGGGCTAATGGCAAGGCACCTCGGCGGTTGCCCAGGCGCCCCTGCCCTAATACCAGCCCTGCCACAGATAGGGTTGGTTAAGTACGTTGGAGTCTTACCATAGAATAGTCATTCCTCAGTGCTTAAAGTGTTGCAAATACTTGTATGTTGGTCTAATGAATAGGTCTTGCTTCCTTTTTGCTTAAGGCTGCAGGATCTCAAGATCCTCCCTATGTAAGCATCACGCCACGTGTAAATGTTTTAAGTTCTGCAGCTTCACCATTTTTGTTTTTGTTTTGGCTGTTAAATGGTACTGTAGAGCCACCTATAAGCCGACATGATTGCGTTGGAGTACAGATGTGAGGGAAATGGAATGTGAGGAGGGACGCGGCCTTGGGGTGGTGTTTGGTTATTTACCCACCCCTTGACCACCCAATGCCATTTTAATACCTTCTGCTCATTCCCACCATCTACCTACCCCTCTCCACCCAAAACACTTCTCTCGATAGACGTCTCTATCGTGCAGTAGTAATCTCAAACATTGTGCTGTATCAGACCTTCCATTGATATTCCTGAGCAGTCTTCTCAGAGTTAATGGCTTAATTGCATCTGTAAAGGAGCACCTTTTGGAGTAAAATGTCTTAAGCAAGTATGCCTTTGGCCGCTTCATTCATAGCAATATGTGTGTCCTCTCATCTGTTTCTTGCACCAAGTGGGGTCCCACAGGGTTCGTGTTCATCGCCTCTGCTTTTCAACATATACTCAAGACCCTTATGTGACCACCTTGCTTCCTTGGGAGTGCAGTTCGCAAACCATGGTGACGATACCCAGATTGTGATTGAGCACTCTTGTTCCTACACTAAAGATACAGAAAGAATTGATGGTTTTTCTGGCCATACATGCTTGGATGGCTGCAAACTCTTTGGCGTTGAATTATTCTAAAACAGAGTTGCTTATCCTTGGCACGAAACAAAAATTGAAAAAACTCCATCTACAATACAAAAGCTTCTCAATTGCTGGGAAAGTAATTGAAGTCTCGGAATCTGTTAAAACACTGGGAGTTTTTTTTAACTTTCATCTATCTTTTATGACATGTTTCCTATCTTAAATCTTCATGCTCCTATCATGCTTACCTGTTGTGGCAGATTTGCCCCGATCTCTCAGACGAATAGAGCCTCGATTGCTGCTTCTATTGTCAATATGAAATTAGACTACTGCAACAGCTTGTTGGTGGGTACCTCCCAAGCCAATATAGGGAAGTTGCAAGTAATACAAAATGGAGCAGTACGGGCTGTCTGTGGTTTGAAGCATCAATCCCATGTGTCTGAGACTGGGTGGAAATTGCATTGGTCGGTCAAAGAATTCAGTTTAAAGGCTTAGTTATGGTTTGTACTTGTTTTCTTCCATAGTCTGTTTAGACAAACGTTACGTTCTAACAACCACTTCAGACTTCATCAACCTAGAGTTCTTTTTAAGAAAGTTGGTGATGCTAACTTTGGTGCCTGGACACCAGCTTTGGGGAATGCCCTTCCCCGGACCTCAGTCTGTGCTTCATCTGTTCAATTTAGGAACCATCTAAAGACATTTCTGTTTGACAGAGATACAGGCTAAGCTATTGGCTGTTTTCTCTTCCTGATCTACCAATGGCTGACTCCTCTAGTTTCTCGTTTGTTTTTCTTCCTGTGAGCGTCCTGACGCCTTCGGGTTAGTGGCGCAATATAATAATTAAATAGATAGATACAAAGATAGAAGTGCTGCTACAAGCACAAACTGGCCAAACTAACACTTTTAGCTTGTCTGTGCGTTATTAAATAGATGTTTATCAGGCACTGACCTCATTTGATCAGGAACTACCACCATCTCCTGCTGTTGCCAACATATAGATAGAGAGTATTGTTATGCTAGTACCTGGCAAATGACTATTCCATGCCTATACAAAAGCCCAAACTATTTGCCAATGCCACTTGGGTCACAATGCTTAACCAGATGTAAATGCAACACTGCCTTATCTACTTTTCTATGGATGTATTCGGGGTACGTGCAGTAGCAAGCTATGACGCTACCTGATGCTGCAGGAGTTTGGTGTTTGGACTGAGTCCAGTTGCTTCTCCCCCTGCCAGATGGTTAATCCAGACCCTCAGTCCGGGGTGCTCATTCAGAAAAGTGCCTCCATGTATTGAAATACTACAAATAGAACTTGAATCACATGTTTTATAGTTATCAACACCGCTCTGTTAATACACTCCACAAACATATGACAACCAAAGGTGTGATTGGTGTGCTTCATTTACTCATCCAACTATAATATTGTCTGAATTTAATATAAATGGTGGCAACATATGTATAAATTATCTGTGGATCAAATTCATAAATATTACGTTACCTGTGAACTGAGCATCACCCCACCACAGGAGTCACTCTGGACCATTGCAAGTCATGGCAAGGGCTTATAAAACTCCTATGCCTGTCTGTAAAATCTGTTTGCTGCCTGTGGGGAAACTCACTTATACTTTATTTGAGAACACCTGTTGCGGTATACTCTGAATACAGTGGTGACCTGATTACTTTACTGCCGTATTTTTCACTTCCCCTACGATTCTTTGGTAAGTGTCTGTGTTGGGGCGCTAGGTTTCCCCTGGTTGAAGGATGTATTCCTCACCCCAAGACCTTTTCTCACTCACTAAAGTGGGATATCTTTACTGATCATAAATGTGTAATGTCCAACTCCTTTCTTGGTGCCTCACGCATGATTAACTGCATGAACTAGTCCATTTCTAGGGACCTCTTTCATTATTGCTTGACCCTCATAGTGTCAATTTTCCTGCCATTCTGGGATGAATCATTGGAGGGAACCCTAAATGGAACTCCCCTCTGTCAGGGACTCTTGTTTACATCACCACTCACCTGAAGTATGTCTAAATCTTACACAATACTCACACCTTCTCATAGAAACCCCCAGCTTCCCTGTCCAGTCAACAGTCTTCAGGCATTGGTTCAGTCTTCTATCAGTCATGTAGTCACTAGGGAATGGCTAATTTTAATGGATTGAGTCCTCCCACCACGGTTCAAGGCCACCCAACCAAAAAACAGCCAACATGGCACATTATAGCAGCAACTACTGAGCTGAGAGTTTAATCCCTGCAGTCCCAGGCATCCTTGTTTGTCTTTTCCATGGCCAGTAAAATAGAAAACAACATTTTGAGCCAACTACATGACATGTGGGCTGCATAAGCAAACGCCCAGATGGTGTGCTCCGTTTGCCTATACATCACAGCTTTAAGTGTCTGGCATTTGAAGGGGCTCCTTACAGATCATACAGACGATTGCTGCTCTGCAGACGTATGTTATCGCTGTTTGTGGGGCTAGATATGTGATTCGTGTTTCAGTGATGGGGCACTGGGTGCCAATAACAAGCAATGGGTACAATGTTGTGTGTGTGCGCGCTGGCAATCCGTGCAGCGGGTAGTGATTGGGAACACACCTCTCTAGTCTCCTTGCCTTTCCTTTATTTCTTTACGCCATACAGGGCTCTACCAGGAAGGCATTGTGCACCCTGGCCCGAATCTTTATTTACCCGCCGTAGCTTTCCAGCACCACCCGCGTCACACCCAGCGGAGCTGCTCTTCTGACACCTGAATGAGAAGAGAAGAAAAAGATCTTTGTTCCTGAAGATGAGGCGTACAGATAGATGTTAAATGGATAAGAGTGGGGTGGCGCAGGTTGGGGAATGGAAACGAGGATTGGGTTATGTATCCCATAACATCTGGAGTCAGGTGTTGGGCATGCAATGACTTGCATAAAGTAGTAGTGGCAAGTTTTATAACTGACCGCCCCAACGTGTAGTTTAAAACTCAAGAGCAAGGCTTATTGCTTGTAATTTTAAGAATAACTGTGTAGCCAACACCTACACGCGAATATCGGGTTTTACTATTAGCCACTCACTGTTTCTCATTTTATCCATTTCGTAATGGTGAAATGCTGAGTTGTCTTTACTGAGGTTCAAACTCGTGACTTCCTAGATCTTTTGTGTCCTTGCCACACACTGTACTTCCTTGCAGGCACATTTAATGATGGTCACCAAATGTATCATTGAGGAGTGAAGATGTTTGAAAATGTACATGATCTCACAGCCACTTAGTTTTTGGTGACAACCCCAGTTCTGTTACTTGCTGGATGCATACATCTGTGCAAATGGTATTCAACCCATGAGCTGATCCCGTATTCCTTTACATTCTATCGTATCACTCTGTTGATTTATACCAGATACCCTGAAAGTGAGATGGGTGTAAACAACAATATTCCACCTAGTTTACCCTGTTCTCTGCTTGCTACTCCATCTACTTTGCTTAGTCTCTTACTTACTTTCCTCTTGCATAATGAATACACAAAGCTAACTAGAGGTTTACACAAAGTAGTGATCAATAGTTCCATCCAGACTGTACATCTACAGATCTACTGCAATACCATGCACTGTAGTAAGCCTGCAGAGGTCTCTCTGCTCTGATTACGATTGGATTATAGATTAGAACCTGCGGGAGAGAGCTGGCCAAACTGTTTTCAGAGCCCTTTTATCAGATTTATTAATTTGTGTCCATTCATGCAGGTAACGTTTCATATTTTAAACGCTCATCCAGGGTTCTCAAGTCTATTTGCATAGTTGAGTAGATTTATGAAGGGCGAGTACAATTTGCAGGGGATGTTTGAAACTCTTATTCAGCACTTACTTTGCAATAAATGTCCAATAAATATTTATTTGTTGATGGCTGGCAGCAGTGTGACAAAGTAAGTTTGTGGTGACATGCACCATATACAGAAAGTGCATTTAAATTTGTTGCCATTTGTTGCCAAGAGTCTAGTCCATTTCTCTTAGGTTGTGTGAGTAAACTAAGTTACTCGACCTGCAGGTCTTGCATAATTTTAAAGAATTTGCAAGGCCTTGCTCTTCGCACTGTCTTACTTCAGTGGTACACAAAAATGCTGTATTGATGCTCATTTTATGTCTTGGGTACCAATAACTTCTAGTGACATTAAAACTATTTGTACACCACTGATAATCAAATGGGTTTGTTTGCTAATCAAGTCCATTTTAATTAGCAAACTCTGCTAATCAATTTCTGTAAACTAATGTATGCCTTGCTAGGGACCTCTTTCATTATTGCTTGTCCCACATAGTGTTCATTTTCCTGCCTTTCTGGGATGAATTATTGGAGGGAATCCTAAATGGAACTCCCCTCTGTCAGGGACTCTTGTTTACATCATCACTCACCTGAAGTATGTCTGAATCTTACACATTCCTCACACCTTCTCACAGAAACCCCCAGCTTCCCTGTGCGGTCAGCAGTCTTCAGGCATTGGTTCAGTCTTCTATCAGTCACGCAGTCACTAGGAAATAGCTACTTCTAATGGATTGATTCCTCAGTAAAATGATTTTTCCAAATGCTTTTGATGGCAAATCTAGTCCTGTGACCTGCTTATTGCATACATATGTGCAACTTGCGCTAATCATAAACTGATCCCAAACTCCTTGTCATCCTCTATTTTCACCCTGTCTTTGTAGCAGCTACCCTGAAAGTGGCATGGCGGCAAACTACACTATTCCATTTGGTTTGCCCATGTCTCTGCCTGCTACACCGTCCATTCTGTTTAGTCTCTTTCTTTCTTTCCTCTTACATAGTGATTACACAAAGCTAAGTAGATGTTTACACGCAAAGTAGTGATTAATAGTTACATCCATTCTGTGCTTGTATGCATCTGCTGCAACACCATATACTGTAGTTGTCCTCCAGAACTTGCTTTGCTCTACAGTTATAATTGCATTATAAATTGGCACCTGCGGGAGACAGCTGGCCAGTCCAGCGGCCAGAAACACAAGCAGTATTGGCAACTAGCTGCCCGCATTTCATACGAGCCAGCCTTGCGTCTGCCCAGCCCTTACCCTGTCCTTGGTGTCAGTGCCCCATTCAGAGTTTCCATTAGAGTGCCACACCTCAAACCCCCTGCTCACTCACCTGAGCACCTACTGGACCACCTGCAGTCCCTGAAAATAGTTATTCCAATTGCGGACATATGTGTAGTTTGGTTTTAAGGGAAGCATGAATTGCGCAAATCATGGTTCCCTTAATAGCTAGAGTATTAGCACCCCAGATGAGTGCCAATAGCGATATACACTACGGCTTTCACGGGTGCTTGCGCTGGAATGCTGTGCTCTAGCCTACCTGGCTGGGGCTTGAGGGCCACTGCCGGGCCTGCCCTCCCCCCGAAACTCATATTTAACACTATGTTGAAAACAGTTGATATCCGTGACAGACCAGGTTCATATTGTCCACCTGAAGTTGAAAATTGCCCTGCTTGTTGCGTACTTAGCCTAAAGCTATAGCTTTCCTTTAACATTGTAAACTTTTTGATTAATGTAACTTTTGAACTTCTCCTTACGCAGCAAATGATAGGTCAAGCTTGCAGTAAATGGGACACTGCCCTGTGCAACACTGTCCCACAACACTGCTGCAAAGAGTCTCTCACTTTCCTGTTTCACTTTTACATTTTACAGACACTCCTCTTACGAATGTCTTTAGCGGTACACAACAATGCTATATTATTGCTCATTTTATGTCTTGGATACAAATAATTTCTGGTGACATTAAAAATATTAGTAAAACATTGCTAATCAAATGTTTGTTTGCTAATCAACAAAAGTTAAAATACCAAAATATGCTACTGAATTTTTGAAAACTAATTTATGCCTTGAATGTGATGCATCTACCCTAACAAAATGAAATATAGTTTATACTATGAAATTAAGATACACTAATCAAAATGTTACTGTAAAACATGGAGACTATGCAGTGTTTTTTTTTTTACAGTAGCAATACATTATAAATCAACTTTCATTTTTAGGAATGGAATTTCAGAACGGTCTTTTAAAAAATGAATTCACACATACTGGTCTTTAGCTGTATAAGATTAATACAAGTATCATCCTTATTACTACTGGTGTGCACTTATTGAAAAAGATCAAAATAAATCTTGCCTAGCACTCCCTCACAGGCTGTTGGCACTTAAGAGTGGAGGAGATGAGTGCTGCTGCACTCTTTCTTCATTATCTCCTTTGAACTAGCAGTGAGAAGAGTGACGAGAGCCCTGTGGCCAAGAGGGGTGAGCTGTTTTTTATTGAACAGGGAAACTTAAATAGCTAGTTGGGCTACACAAGTGTCAATTTAATGAGCAAACCTACAGAATTGCATAGCAAATCGCTATGCAACACTGCTTATTTTATGACTTGTTTATTAAATGTTTAGATCAGACTTCTGCTTTAGGTTGCCAGTAGGGCTTAAGCAGAAATGGCGAGTTGCGCGTTTGTGCAGTAGAAGAAGTAATGCTCTGTTCTTCACATGGACCATGATTCTGAACTTCTTGGAGCAATGAAGGAGGCGTTTAAAACTTAAGGCAGCCATTGGCATCCGTCCAAAGTCAGCATTGTTTCCTCTTGAGGCTTTGAGAAACCTTGCCCTTGTTCTATCCTCCTAATTCTCTATTTAAACAATATGCCTCGACGTGGGGGTGTATTACTGCATCAAGTAATTACCCGGGGCCCATAGTTGCAGGCCTGAGCCAAGTGGCTTATTTCTTAGTCCCGGCCCGTTCGACAGGGGTACTAACCGTTTTTTTTTGTTTGGAAGACGCTCCGGGTTTCGCAAATGAAGAAAAAAAAATGCCCGCCATAGAACGGGAGAAGGGACTATTACTAGTCCCTTCTCCCTTTCCATGGTGGTCGAAAAAGATATGCCGGTTCCCGGAACAGAAACGAATGTTGCAGGATGCGACGCAGAAACCTGCTGAGGTGAGGAATTCAGTCTCATAATGCCCGTACTGCAGCCGATAGTGGCTGCTATAACAATGAGAAAACTGCTTGCCGGGTACTAATATAAGCACTATAAATCCACCCAAAATGGAACAAGGTTGAAGGAAAAAAGTGCTTGTTTATGGAATCTTGTGCAAGCTATCAATCCGTCACCTCCAGAAATTTCAGTTTAAAGCAGAGTAGTAGGAATGTACCATTTTGGATGACTGCAGAGAGGCGATCCCATGTTGCAAGGATCCCGTATTAGAGAGGCTAGGCAATATTATATGAGAGGGCTTTAAGGAGGTCCATATCTGAGGGCTGCAGGATCCCTGATCTAAGAGCTCGAGTGTCCCAGATCTGAGGGAGTTGGTGAGATCATTGTAATTAAGCAATGTGAATCACATAGCCAGTCTCCATCATGTGTACCTTTTATGCCGTGCCAAATTCCCCATCCCTACTGCATGCTCATGTGCTGCTCGTTATTTTGAACCCTGTGCTTCTGAGAGGTCTGGATGTGTAATGCAGAGACTGGCTGTACGGCTCTGAGCCAAAGCAATGGCATCTGAACGTGGCAGTGCTGCTGGCCTCGATGTTAATGTATTTACCTGTTGATTGCAATCTCAAGATGTGACTTTAGATGTGTTCCTGCCATGTTTGGTGGAAGTGCTGAGATCGGTTGTGCAGCATCAGGATATGAGGTAGTCCAGTGCCTCTGGGGAGTTGGGGGCTTGGGGAGGGGGTGGTACAGGAGGTATTTTGAGAGTTTGGCCTCCAGGAGACGCCATCACCCGGAGTAGGATCTTGGTGGCGCTCTTTATTACATGCTGTGCTTCTTTAGGGCGATGGGAGTTTCCTGCTTTAGTGAACGTTTTATTTGAGTCAAAATCAAGATGTGCCTGGGCACTGTTTCTAGTGATGAGCACAAGTTTGGGATGCAATGCCATATTAAGTCAAGCTATTGGTCTTCAAAAGCACAACTTTTTTCTGGCTTCCTGGCACTTGGGGACCTGCAAGAGGTGGGTTGGCAAATTGGTAGTAGAGAGGTGACTCGGGTAGCTGTTGCTGCAGTTTTGATATGTGCAGATTGAATACGTATGTAGGGTTTTTTGAAGGCGCTGTCCATTGAGACCCGTCATGGCTATATAGTGAGTTAGGTATGTTTGTTAATATGAATTTGTGTTGACTTATTTTGGTTCGTCCATGCATGCATTCTTTTTGAGGTTGTTTTGATGATTGAAATGTAGTGTTTTAGTGTTCTCATTTTGTGATGAGATGTATTTAGGATGGGCGGCTAAAAGGATAGTTGATAGATTGTGTTGACAGCAGATGAGACAATGCTGCCTATGGTATCGGGTAATGTTATCCCCACCAATAATATTGCCATATATATGGTTGTCGGGAACGGCCATATAGGATATTATTAGTGGGGATAATTTTTTGGGTAAATGAGAGAGCGTGGGTTCCGGGGGTGTCCCGCTGTCACGACCCGTGACCCAAAACCCCACTGGCATGGTCACATGCCAGGTAGGGTTAAGACTCGGGGTTCATTTAGGGCCCCAAGGGCCTTGCACTATCCTCATGGACTCTCCTGAAGTCAGTCCAGGCTCATGTTCAGATTGGGACACAGTCTTGAAGGGACTACTTTTCATTGGAGGTCTGCAGCCAACATGGAGGCACCCACACAGCCTAGTTCCTAGAAGCAGACTGTGCGGTGAAGTGTTTTGGGTGTGGTAGCCCGGACTACTTTACCTGGACTACTTTACTAGAGGGCTATATAAACCACACCCAAGCTATAGAACGTGCTTCGCGTTATTCTGTAGCCAGCAGCGTGACGCTCATCATGTCCAGAGACCAGAATCCGGCGATCCTTGAACAGTGGACCTGCAGAGGAGACAAAAGAACATCATTAGCAGTCTCTGCTCACCTGCAGCTTCCAATCCGTCGAGTATCCGTCTTCCTGCAGTTCGCGGTCTTTCATCCAGTCGGTAGCCTCACCGGGACATCACGCACGCACCAGAACGAAGCACCTGGAGGGAGAGAGAAAGGAGGACAATGTTAAAACAGGTTACTCACGGCATTTACGGCAGTAATCACGAGAACCTCACCTGGATGGGCACTTCTTGGCCGGCTCCGCTCCGGAAATCTTCACACGCCCAGAAAGAACATCGCGACCTGAAAAGGAATAAAGAACACAGGTTGGAAAAAAGACATTACCGCGCCGCACTTCACGCTTAACCTACCATCCATCACATGCTCCTGCGTCCATCATCCGGGTAGGAGCTCGATCCAAGCGGCGCATCCACCGAACCTCTGTGCACCTAAAGGGGGAATAAATGAGGAAAAGACATTAATAGCAAGAAAGGAAAGCGAGGACATTTTAAGATTGCTTTAACCAGACTTACCTCCTTAAAGACACTTGAATGGGTTAGCACCAGTGAAGTTAACTCGGTCGCTCAAACCCGAAGAAACCTACGTGCCCCTGCACAGAAGGCAGAACGGAGGGCACGGCAGACATCACAACAAGGTGAGGAGTGGGCCATTAGATTGAATCCAGGGAGCGGGGGGAAGAATCCGAAATCTGTTCCCAAGTCCAGTCCTCCTGTGTTTTCAGGCCCGACCTCCATAGAAGGCACCATCCGGAATCGGGAAGGGTCCAGGGTGAATCCAGCAACCAGGGCTAACGGCGTCCCCATGGATAACAGGTGAGCGTAACACTCCCGCTCCCTTTAAAATAATATGGGGGTTGCAGGGGTGTTTCCAGCAGGCTCAATGGGTTAATGTCGCCCCAAAAATACGGCACCATTCTTGTATGGCAATATTTTAGCAGGGATATTAACACATGGAACCGTTCACCACAGGTTCGGACTGTGGCATACGATTGTCTCGGGCACCAATGAAAAAGTGTCCCACAGCTGCAAATGGCAATTCATTCCTTTTGTGACAGACTGTTTGAGTAGCACCCAATGGGGAGTTTTTGGATAAAATGTAATGCAAACTGTGCAATTTAAAGAATATTTATTCAGTAACACTGGTCAAAATGACTAGCTGCATGGTGAAGTAACTCATCACACAGGCCCACATTGGGCAAAGAAGTGACCCACTTTGACCAAAAAAACTGTGACACCAGAATTTTGCATGTTTGCTTCAGGCATTGACCTATAGGCCAGTCCGAGCCTGGTCCATCAGTGTAAAATGAATATCAATCATTAAGACAGAGCATTTGAGACGTTTATCCCTTATAGATGTGCATTAACATAACATTTCATGTAGAATCGCAGAAGATATCAGCAGTATGATGGTCAAACTTTCAAGTTAAAAGCTGCTTGCCACTCACTAGGTCCCTCGCTCCCTCAGTTCTCCAAATGCACACAGCAGAATATTTCTTGCTCGCCACTGGCTAGTGAAGAGTGCATATTTTGAGGCCTATGAAGTAGACTGTCCCTTATTACTTGTTGGCATGGCAATGCTGCAATTGCAATGTGTGTGGTTGTGAAGTTTTGTGTTTTCGCCTAGGTCAGTTGCTAGCTCATGGTGCATTTAAGGCTCCCACCATTACATGCTCACGTCATGTAAGATGGAGCGGCACTATGGTTAGGATATCTGTGAGGTCAATGAGTTCTTTGAAGGGAGGCACCAGCAGTTTGACTACCAAGTATGAGGTGCTTGAGTTCGCATCCCGACGTAGTGGGAGCTGACGTTGCATTTAATAGCTTAATATCGCATTATACAGCTTAGCAAGGCACAGCAAGACATGACCATGCAAAGCGAGGCCTGGAAAGGCATAACGCATAAAACAACACTACATGACCCTCTCTCCACATAACTCAAATTCTCCTCTGCACACTGCTCCCATTTTCACTTGCCCATTCTGTTAGTGATTGAAAGGTTATTTATGATGCGCCTATACGCAAGTGTTTAAAGGCGCAACCAAGCAGCAGGGAGTGGAAAACGGGAGGTGAACAAGACAAACAATCTTACTAAGCCTAGTATCATTTAGATTGTTCAAGTGCGCCGACAAGAAGTGCGGGAGAGAGGAAGGGCGAGAAGTGCGCCCAATGCAACAGTGCCCTGGGTTAAGTGCAAGGAAAGCAGGGTCTCCAAGGGGAACAAGCCCCAGAAGTGAAAGAAAGGCCAGGTGGCAGTCCAGGACGTCCAGAAGGCAAGTTCTGGGGACCGGATGGAGGTGGGGGGGGGGGGGGGAGTGGGCGCTGTCTTCTATGACTCAGAGAAGCACCAGGCAGCAAGTCAACGTAATAGTCTCTGCTTGGAGAAGCGACTCACCTGCCGAGAATTGCAAGTAGATTACTGGAGGGCTCTGGAAGGAAGGTACTTAGGAAGAGAGCATTGGAGATCGTACTGGCACTGGCCCCATAAAGCCTTGTGGACGATGCAGAGGGACTTGAATTTGATCCTTGCAGCCTATCTTCCTTTAACCCTTTCTTTATCTTCTGGAGGGCATGAACAATTTGAGAGGAGTGCCCCAAGAAATGAAAAACGCAGGGCCCCTTTTCTCCTTCATTTAGTATGTTGGGGGACAAGTTCAAAGCAATGTTAGATCGCACCCTGCAGTAGCGAGCTCTCCAGTGGCTGTGTCCACTGTGGCCCCCGGGGCTTTTGCCGATTGAG
The DNA here is from genome assembly GCF_040938575.1 of Ambystoma mexicanum. Lineage (NCBI taxonomy): Eukaryota > Metazoa > Chordata > Amphibia > Caudata > Ambystomatidae > Ambystoma > Ambystoma mexicanum. The sequence continues at coordinate 881,990,723 of NC_090931.1, read as the reverse complement.
CAAAGTGTCATCATAAAATCTGGGTGCTTGCCAGAATCCCTGGTAGTTTGTTGCAGCAAATTGCCCTTGCGTCTCAAAAATGTTCTACAATGCTGTATGCTCCATCCCTTAGCACGGGCTATAAATCACCCCTTCGCATAGATAGTTGGGGTGCAGTGGCTGCAGGGAGGTGATGCACATGGTGACTCAAACAGTCAAACCTTAACTACTACGTAAGAGCACCCTCAAGCAATACTCCTGGCTAAAATAAATCTAACGAGTCGGAAACTTTGTGAAATGCAGAACCTCTATTTGCTGCTGCTTTGCTATCCTCACTTGGGAAGCGGGACGCCGGGCAGCAGGCAGTGGAAAGCTGCTGCTCCGTATAGCTGCTGTGGGAAAATGTGAAGATTTCCTTCCTTTATTACCGACCGAGTATCAGTTGTGTCAGCCAAGTGTTGGTGGCGGGAAAATACCGTGCACATTTATTGATTTATTTTTTAAACCGAGCATGCTTGGGGTCATTTCATTAGAATTGACGCTATTTTAACTGTGTCTGACTCGTTGGGGGATTTCTAACCCGCTTGGCCCACTCTTTAAAAAGGCTCTTTGGCATCTTTTTATTCCACTAACTGGCGTCTCTAAGTGAAACAAATACGTATTTTCTCCAAAAATGGTCTGTTTGTAAAAAATGGAAAATGCATGCATACAAAAACCACCGCACTGCCAACCCAGAGAATCCCCAAATGGCTCCACCTCAGAGCCAGTGTCCCCATAGACAACAGCCGACAAAATACTGTATGGAACCCTCCTTAAAAATGCATCTTTCCAGAATCGGGGTACCAGACATCATTCCCCTACAAGAACGCCCTTAGTCTGTTGAACCGACACAAGAGAAACCGCTTTTGGAAGCCATGAAAGCATCAGCTGTCCACTATACACATCTCTGACATTGACGGGGTTCTTTCCTTCATTCGCACCCCCTTCCGTAGACCTAGAATGCACTGTGAAAGCCCAGATGTGCAGTGCATTTGTGGATGTTAAAGGTTTGCGCTCATAAGACACTTTCAGGCGAATATCTCACTCTGCTACCGACCTTCATTCGACGTAGGAACACGATGGTGTTTAGGATTGAAGGTGTCGGTGCAAATGTGATCGTTTAAGGTATATTTTAAATCAATTGCTCGGTCGCATGCGCCTTTGAGCATTGAATTTAATTATGCTGCTCTATACATTTTTTTAAACGACAATTTAATGCGTTTACCACTGGTCGAAACAGTTGGCATTATGAAGATTAGTTCGGTTCTGTTTTTGTTTGTGGTTTGTCTTGTGACTATTCGTTTGTTGTTTTTGTGATGCATACCTTTGACAAGTGTTTGTTTTGAGACATTTGCTGCCACCAGTGACTTGTAGAGTGCCCGCTGGGATTCCAGCCCTACTCCAGGAGAAACCGTAACGAGGGCTGCGTTTCCCGTACCTGTTTGGAAGGGACCCACGGATACTCGGGCCATTGCCATACAAGATACTAACTACTTGCCGACAGGAAAATATGTTCGCAGGTTTGTATAGGAGAATATAGAGGCCATTAGCGTAACGAAAGCCAAAGCGCCCCCACCACCGCCTGATCTAAAATAACTCGCATTTGCAGTTGGGCATTCAGCCAGCTCAACACCCCCAGGCCAGCCTTGCAACACACAACTGTATCGAGAAATGTAATGCTAAGGTACTGAGAAGGGGACTTGGGCGATCGGCACAAAGTTACAAGAAAACATTTCACATGCCAAGAAGTCATTTATTGTAGCATTCGGTCATAATACAGTTTTAATAGTAAGGTCAGTATACGGATACACGTTGCCATTTTGTGAAGACAACACAAACACCCTAATCTAAGTATATGATCCACATTGTGGGGTGTAGCCTATATGTTTGTCTACATAAAGATCAGTAAAAAATAGTGGCATTGTACCGATATATAGTATGTGCTATTTATAGGCAGATGGTGCACAGTTCAGGTTTACAAACAGTGGAGTCCATCCAGTCGCTACCTGGCTGTGAGGAATTCGACCATCCACCTGGTGGGTGTGTGCTTGCGTGGGCTTTTTTAAATTTTAAATTAAATTGAATGATGGTAGGTGTACCTCCGGAAAATGTGTGGGTCTAATCCGCACACATTTTCTGATGCTCGCCGCACGACATACGCATAGACCTATGTACTCTGGCTGGACACAGCCTACAGGCGCAGTCCCTGTGTCATATTTAGTTGGGATCCGACCGGTGGAGTACACAAGGCATCTCCAGAAGAGGGTGGGCCAAACCTTCCGCCTGCCATAGCCAGCCTGATTAACTGACAAAAGCCCCATGGATCCACCCTGTCCTTTGGTTGAGCCCTGTAGCTGGTGGCAGCGATTAACATACTAATAGTGTACTTCCCAAAAGCCCACCTGGGGCCTGGCTGCAGAGGTTAACAAAGTAGACCGGAAACCCCAACAACCTTTCATATGCACTCTCAATCTGAAGCCAGGCCCCGTCCTGTGTATCGATTGACAGTGAAATGTCATGTCTGGGTCTGCGTGTATTACAGTAGTCCACCCCGCAGGGGGACCCCATTCAGAAGGTACAGGTGTGTGGATTGATGGCACCAGAAAATCTAGTCTTGCCGCAGCTTCAAGGGAGACCTGCCGCTTTACTCAGGAACCAGAGAGCGCTACATTGACCCTGTGAGCGACCATCCACACAGGGAGAGGGCGCTCGCCTGGGCTTTTTGATTTTTGTTTATTTAGAATGAATGATGGCAAATCCACCGCCGGAAAATACGTGGGGCCATTCCTGCACATATTTTCCACGCTCACCGCACAGCAGAATAATAGTCATGTACTCTGGGAGGACACCGCTTACCAGCGCCACCCTCCCCCGTCATGTGTAGCGGACACCTGACAGTTGTGGGTACATCAAAAGCCTCTGGCCGTGGGCAGCCTGATTAGCTTTTCAGTGGTCTTGCTGGTGGCAGAGACTACTGAAGAATATTAATTAGCAGGACTTGGAGAAGGCCTGGGTACAGGAAGTAACAATGGAGACCAGAGACCAACACCTCTTTGTAATGCAATGTGGGAACTTGGTACTATCAACCCTCCTTGGTATGAAAGGGCAGTGCATGTCCTGTCTGGAACCACTCCTTTCAGAGCAGGGAAGTATATGAATTGTAGGAGAAGAATGTCTGCCTGCAACCCCTTACTTCAAAGGAGGCCCATGTTGTGACCAAGCGCCACATAGGGCTCAGTTAATTAGGGAGACACTTTGATGAACAGCAGACAGGAAGATGGGCCAGACTTGGAAGTATGTTGTCATCCTTCCCCTGTCTGTTGCCAAGCGCTCTGATTCTGACTTGAAGCATCACTGAAGGTTGTTGGTGGGGACACAGGATTGGTTCATTAAGGTGGGCTTAGCCTACACCAATCACTGGGGCCCGTTTGGCTTTAAAAGAGGGCTGAGCCCCTCACTGATCAGATCATCTGAAGACTTTGCAAACAGTAAGGAGGACTCATTTGGACCCAAGCTGAAGGTACAGTCTACCTTACATCTTCCTCCTGTGAAGGAAGGCCAGGAGTTTCAAGAGGGAAGTAAGATCCCTCCGCTAAATATCTCCCAGGGAACAGAGAGAGATACCAGACTCTGAGGACCCATCCAGCAGCTCCAGACCGGTACCCAGCCAGAACACAGTGTGCCCTGACAGCAAGCTTCCTAGGTGGGAAGTGCTGGGGAGTCTCTGGATAAAGGACAATGCCATTGCCTGCTAACACCCTCCTGAGCTTTGGGCCGTCCACCTTGAAAGGACACAAGCCCAGCGAAGAAGCTAGGAGTGCCACACACGCATCATCCAGCATGCATCTTTTTAAGGACAATTTCAAGACAGTTGAGTCCTCGAACCACATCCAGCTGCACCACTGACTGTTGTCACGCCGCAGTCGCCAGAGCCGTCCGAGACGACTCGACCAGCATTCCAGTTCCGCCAACCAGCACATAGACAGTGATTAATGGCCCCGAGCCGCCACGGCGGACAGCCTGCCGACGTCTGTCCTTTCTTGCCACGTGGTACCTGCAGCTGTCTCCCGCCACTAACTCTCTCACGGGCTATGAAGCGCCCTGGAACTGCCTTGATGCTGTTGAGCACCAAGAACTTCTTCAGCACCAGGTACATTGTGACTCTGCCCCCCTGGTCCTTCTCTGAAGGCCCCTAGAGACAGTTATGACCCTTTGCCCCTTTGGTGCTGGAGCCAAATAACCTTCAACTGTAAGACTGATTAGTTTAGCAACTACTTTCCTGTCAGTATCCAGCATATATCCCTTTTCTTCATGAAACTGTCTGTCCTCTATGTTCCTTTGCAGTGTGGGTTGTAATTGTAGAGTTCTAGAACTGTCTGCTGTAGTAATAACAAAGTAGATATTGTTATAAAACCTTGAGTGGACAGTCCCTTTTATCATTCAGTAATTGTATTTTCACTGTGTTTTAACTAACCAACGAACCATGACCTTGCAGAGATAAGCCTGTCATTCTGTCCACGTTAGCAAAATAGGACAAGGTCGTCTTCTAATTCACTTATATTCCAATCTGTTAGGAGCCCTTCTGGTGTACTAGAGGTGTGGGGTTGATTGATGGTTTAGAAACCGATATTCATCCCTGGACCACTGGTTCCCCGGACGTTGATTAGTCGCAGACCCAGAGGCACCCTTTAATCCACAACAGACAGGAAGATGGGTGGAACTTAGTATTTACATGTTTTCACCCCTTTAGCTTTTCTGTTGCAAAGCACTCTGGTTATGACCTTATGCATATAGGAGATTGTTGGTTAGGACCCAGGATTGGCTCATTAAGGTTGGCTGAGCCTACACCAGTCCCTGTTGCCATTTGGCTTTAAAAGAGGGTCAAGCCCCTCTTTTCGGCAGATCTGAAGAATTTGCTAGGAGTAGCAAGAATAACTCATCATTGGACCCTGGTTGAAGGTACAGTTTGCCTTACATCTTCTGCCAGTGAAGGAAGGCCAGGACCTCCAAAGAGGGAAGCAAAATCTCTTTCCTAAACATCTCCCAGGGAACAGAGAGAGATGCCGAATCCAGAGGACCCTCTTCATCTCCTGATCCGGTACCCAGCCAGCACACATTGTTCCCTTCAAGGCTCTGTAGCACTCCCTGCCTAGGAAGCTTGCTGCAGAGTCTCTGAACCAAACAAAGGACAAGGAAGTTGCCTGCAACACTTTCCTCAGCTTTGGGCTGTCCGCTTTAAAGGATGACACGAGCCCAGTGAAGAAGCTAGAAGGAGTGCATCCACAAGTATCTACTGACTTTTGGCTTAAAGAACATTTTCGAGCCAGTCGAGCCCCTTGTGCTGCAACCGACTGCACTGCTGACTGTTACGTTGTAGTCGCTAAAGCCATCCAAGACTCCTCGACCAGTGCTTCAGAACTGCAGACCAGCACTGAAACAACGATTTCTGACCGCACTCGCCGAACGGCCTGCCACCTGATACTCGCACCTATCTACCGTCTTGAACTCTATCGCAGAAGCTGCAAAGTGCCCTGAAACCGACTCAATCCTGTCGAGCACCAAGAACTTCAACAGCACAAGGTACGTAGTGGTTCTGACCCCCTAGTCCTTCTCTGAAGGCCCGAGTGACATTTTACGAGCCATTGCTCCCTTTGTAGTGAAACAAGGTATCCTTGAACTATTGCGATTAATTACTATTTTTTAAAATATTTATTTTGCATTAGCCAAAAAGAGAGATATGACTTTTTACACAAATCGAAAAAATAAAAAATTTCTAGATCATAACATTAAAACATTTAACTCATTCATACACAAATATTTTAAAAAAATCATAAAAGGGATAGATAAACAAGGAAAAGGAAATTCAACTGACCACGTCACTTCAGTGGAACATGTCATTTAACATTCAGATTCATATCTCCCTTATTAGTAATCAGATTAAGCTCCTTTAACAGAGCACCCACCTCCAAAGTAAGAAAGATTTCCATTCCCGAAATCAACCTGTTCCAGAATGTATTTGAGAGGAGCGAATGAGCGTCGTGAACAAACCTTTGAAATTTCAATACTCTCAAGGGCCAAGTTCCCAAACATTCCATCAGCAAATGGCGAATGGATTGTGTAACATTTGCATCACATTTATCACAGAAATTTGTCGGATAAACATCCCCATGTCGGACATGCAGAATCTCCCTTGTTGGGAGCAGATTAAGCCTTAATCTCAAAATATTAATCTGTACAACTGAATCAGGAAATTCCCTTAATTATTTCGGGACCGTTGACCTAGGTTTATCGATTAGAGATGGTGATGACAGTTTGCAAAGCCTCATTTTATCTATAGTCCTGAGCCAATCCATACGAATCGAGAGCCTCCTTCACTTTCATCGGATTAGAGATTAGAGTGTTGATGTCAGTATCGGTCGCAGCCAACATTTCATTACATCTAAGTTTTAGTTTATTGAGAAAAATGGATGTGGGGCTATCCAAAGCAATTGCAACTTCCTCATACAGTGAGGATTTGGGGGGGACCAATATCAGCCTGTACAGCAATACCCATTTCCACTCCATCCATGCACTGAGAGAGATGAGGCCAAGTTTGAATGTTAGACATAAAATGGGAACACTGTTCGGCATTGTCAGTGTTTTTTTCCAGATTTTACTTTCTATTTTACTCCATTCCACATCTAGGGCTAACAGATTGCATTCCATTGCAAATGTGATTACCGGGACCACCTTATCAATATAAAATTTAAGAAGTGGGAGCATGGAAAATGTCCAATATTGGAAACCATTATTTTTCATTTGGGCAATCAAAGTTACAACTTTTAATTCTATGGTCTGGAGCAGGTCGACCTGAGTGGGGCAGGCTTTTAATTTAGAGCCCAAATAAGTAACCTGTTTGGACATGGAAATATAATAAAAGTCCATTTGCCAAACAAAAGATTTTAGATTCTTTAGTGATGTTTAAATACCATGATTTTTGACTTATTTGGATTCATTTTAAGGTCATTTTCATTGGCATAGTTTGATGTATACAATAAGCGTTGCAGACCGATTTGTGAATGATCTAAAATCACAATATCGTCAGCAATATGCTAGCCAATTAATGTTCATGCTGTCCAATTTAGGAGCCACCAGGCCACTCTTCTCCAGCCATTGCCACAAGTCAGACACGTATAAAATAAAGAGAAAAGACGCCAACAGGCATCCTTAGCACACCCCCCTTTTTATTTTAATAGACTGAGAAAGGAGACCTGATTGGGACAGGCAGACTTTTAGTGATGATCTTTCATGCAGTTCTATCAAGATAGATAACAGATTATCTGGAAGGCCCCAAGATTTTAACTTCCGCCAGAGTTTATTCCTATTAATGGTATCGAAAGCCTGGGTAAGATGAACTGAAGCTCCGAATAGGGGGGTGGCTCCTTTTGTGTATGTCTCTGAACTTAAACAATTGAGGATCAGAGTGCTGAGGGAGTAGAAAGTCCTCTTCTAAAACATGTCTGTTGCTTAGGAATAATGCTAGTTGCCTCCGCCCATTTTTCTAATTCGCCCAGTATAATGCCCAAGAAGATCTTCCCATCTGCATCAAGGAGCGATATGGGTCGATAATTCAGCGGGGATTGTCGACCGCTTTTTTATAGATGGGGATTATGATTGATTGATAAGATCATTCTCACAAAAACTATTCCAGAATCATGGCAGCAAACAGGTTCTTCAGGACTCTGGACCACAATTCTAAGTTTAGTTTGAGGACTGCATTACTCAAACCATTAGGGCCAGGCGCCCTAGAGGCAGAGGAGTTTTTAATTCGTTTTTCAATATCCTCCCTTGTATAACTCAAGGACCATGTTGAAGATATTTCAAGATTGTGTTCCCGAGGATCAAAGGAGCTGTATACTACAGACAAATGGTTTATCCAGGTGGATTCCTGAATCCGTGTCCTAGGATTGGCCAACTGATGCTTTCGCAGAGCTCACAATTGACCAATAATTGCGGGAATTTCTCGCACAAACGGCTTTCAACATTTCTTCCCCCTCTTTCTGTCTCCTCAGGTATCTATATGATCTCAGCCAATATCTATAATTGTTATTTAAAGATCTTACTTCAAGTTCAAGGGTTTGAGTCATGTACGGTTCTCCTTAGTATCGCTCTTTGGCTCCTCTTTAGTTTAGTTTTTTTCTTTCATAGATTACTGAGTCAAAGTGATATTTATTCTGTCGGCGAGAGATAATAGGGCCAGAGAGGGGGGTGATTTAAATCCCATAGAAATTGACTGAAATGGGAAGGCTCACAGTAGTCCCCCAGTTGCTGATCTGTGAGCTCATTAGTTACTAAATCTAATTTGCTATTGAGAGTACGTCCCCCTTTCTCAAATCTCTTCAGGCAATTACTTGCGGAATTCACAGATGATAATTTTCTCTGAGTAATACTGAAATTGTGTTCTATGGTTAAGGAAAAAAGTGGCTTCTAAAACATGCAATGGTCGTCTGCATTTCCCTCTGTTATTTTGAATTCTCTACAATTTTCAAACATAAAAGCACAGTCAATCGTTAAAACCACCCGGTCCCTCTGCCAAGTATGTCTGCTAGGGATATTACCATGGACATTACCATTGATTAATTACTATACCGACTACCTTCCTGTCAGTATCCAGAGAGCATCCCTTTTCCTTCTTTGAAATTATCTGTCCTCTGCATTCCTTTACAGGGTGGGTTGTGTTTCGTAGTGTGCTAGATCTGTCTCTTGTGATAATAAAGTAGATATGTGTATACAACCTTGACTGTACAGTCCCTTTTATCATTGGGTAATAATAGCATTTTCGCTGTGTTGCAACTAACCAATGATCCATGACCTTTTGGAGATGAGCCTGCCGTTCCGTCCATGTTTCCGAAATTGAACAAGGACGTTTATAATTTGGTTGTGTTTCCAATCTGTTCAGATCCCTTCTAGTGTACTAGAGGTGTGGGGCTGATTGATGGTTTAGAAACCGATATTCATCACTGGACCGCTGTTGCCCCAGACGCTGAATCGTCACACTGAATGCACTATACATATGGTACAAATAAAGCAGTCTGTACAGTTTCAGTCTACCTTTGGTGGGAGTCCATATAGGCGTCCTCCAACCCCACCCCCACCCTCACCCTCCTCAGATCCTCCTTTACTCCTTGTGCACACTGCTCTATCTTCATTTCCTCATTTCTTTTATTACCTCTTCACAGTGCAGATATTATTTTCCTCCTTTTACTCTCCACTTTCACACAACAGTGACTTCCTCAATTCAATTTGACATTGGGTGTGCCTATGAATCCAATCATTCACATTGCCCAAAACTGATATGTACTTGGTTTCATCCTCCGCACCCGCATCTGTCACATTGCCTTGCCCCATCCCACCACCCCAATATCCTTATTTTGCTCAAGGAGCCTGTGGTGTGAGCTGGTCTTTTCAGTCCGCATCTGAAGTCAACCTTTAGTTACTTTGAGACACATGTTATGTTAGGGACACAAGGTGTGTCTAGTTTGAGTGGGCGTAACTTTCCTGTACCTGAAATGCTGTGGCAAGTTCGCAGGGTGCATACAGCTGACATGACCTCTAAGCACATGTCCAACAAGGCACCAGCAATGCACAGTTTTGCGCAGGTTGAAGGTGTTTTCTTTCTGTATCAGTCACAAGTTCAAACTCTGACATCCAACTCACAATGCCAAGTCCAGTCCGAAAGTCACAGTAAAGATGCTGGGGTACAGAGTGGATTTATTGGAGTAAAATGCCAAATCAATGAATGCACGGGTGGCACAGAGTTCATGGGAAGGACCATTACACCACAATTGGATCTGAACATGTAAGATGCTAAGCAGACTCCTCACCCCCGTTGGACCGAAGATCACCAATGTTGCCCTTAAGGAACAACAAGGTAACTGCAGCCCAGGTATAGAATGGTAGACGAGGATGGACTATGCAGATTAATTCCCAAAATAGTCCATCCTCCGCCCAAGAGGAATCCTGCCCCACAGATCCATAAAGTTCCCAGATTTCCTCAAGAACTCCCAGAGAGCTCGACTGAGGGCTTTGCTCCGAGCGCAGTCAGTTCAAAACTCACCCTCATTTTAAAGTGCTGTAGTTCCTCACAGCTTTCCTGTCTAAAGTACCTGCCATTTTCCTCTCTTGTTTCCTTGTGCCATGGTTTCCATACACGTAGGCTCACCAAGATGCTACATAAGGCGCAGTTATGAGCTACAGGAAAAAACACCATGGTGAGTAGATGTAAAGCTGCCTGCATGGAGCAAACCAAAGCTCAGTGCCCACAACTTGGCATATAGCTCAAGGTACAGACCGAGGCCAAAGTGGGCGGGAACTAAAGGGTACGGCGTTCCCTTACTTTTTCGGGCATTCATTCATCGTTACCTTACTTTATGATATAGAACCCGTTCCCAGGCAGCCAAAAAGCATTGCCTTACAGCAATCTGCTATGAATGGCTGTAGGCTCAGCCTTGTTTGCAGGCAATGCGAGGGCTGCGTGTGTGTAGGTGCACATGGTGGATGGTGAAGGGGAGGCTGTCACCCTCAGCATGTGCCTTTTTGCAATGTCACAATAATGGCGATCATTTAAATTACTTTTCATTAGTGTTTTCTTCAGTTTTATTGGAACTATTGTAAAACAAAATGTTGCAGAGTGGAGTGGAGGAAAGGAAAGCCTCAGGTATGGGTTTTGAATAGGTGGGTGACGGTGAGTATTGGACGGGTGGCGGGGCAGAAAAGGGAGCGGGGAATAGCGAACATCTTTGCACTACTTTTTTTTCACTTCGACCACTGGGTATAGAAAAGTCTCCAATGCAGACTTTCCCCTGAAGAGAACCGCCAATTTTGCTTGAAAGGTGTGTTCTTCCGATGCGTCTGTGTGTGGTGTAGTTGGGTGCTCTGTGGGAGAGGCAAAGTGTACCAGTTTAGGAGCATGACAGAAGCCTGTGATCAGTAATTCTCCTTTTCCGAGATGCTCCTGGGAATCGGGGACAGACCTGCTGCACGAGTGGGAAAATAGGAACGCATCACTTAGTGAACCCCATACCACAGCGCAGCAGTACAAGAAGAGGGCCTCATTCACATTCTGTCACACAAGTCTTTTGTACAGCTTTCTGAATAGTGTGGACGTGCCCTGGTGCCAGGAATAATTTGCAGTGTATCTCTGTTTGCAGCCGCTGAAAGCAATAGTGGTGTAGGCATTAATTGAGGTTTTAACCATCAGTGCTGTGAACTAGAGCATGCGTAAGAGTGGGGCCCTCATCGCTGGCCCCATTTTGTGGTCACATGTTCCTCTTCAATAGTGTATTTTAGAAGCTATGTGTGAAATGTGGATTAGTGTACTCATGAACCCCGTGAAGGGAGTGGTTATTATGTGCATGCACTATTGAGAGGTTGGCTGAAAAGTTAGTCAAAAGGACACCCTGCGCTTTGTCCTCCATGCCATTTATGTGAGCAGCACGTTTGAGGGCAAAGTTGCTGGTTGTTTGATTGTTAATCGGGGGCAAATGAGCTACCTTAGAAAGACATTAAGCCATACATGGGCCATGAAGCAGGGTCGGAATCCCTGGGACTTAAGTCCCTTTTTTGTAAGGGGTCCTCATATGCTCTCCTGTGCAATTCCTAAGCCACCCTCCATGCCGCTTCCAGCGGAGTCCTTTCTACGGCAGAGGCCGTCCACGGGACATGAGTAAGAACTGGCCAAGGCCACGTGACTGTGGAGTCCTCCCTCGCTTGCCCTTTGTCTTCACAAGAGAGGAGAAAAACAAATGACGTGTTTGTTTCCATCCTTGAAAAAAGTGAAGAAGTGGGCTTCGGGAACTGTATGAGTTTAAACGAAAGGAGGCCCAAGTCCTACCTTTTAATCTGAGAGATTAGTGTGGGCTGCTTTGTAATACTGTTCCTCTGCCTTCTTTGAACTTCGGAGGCTCGGGGTATAGCACGTGTTGCTTGTTGGTCATCCAGCACAGCTGCACGTTTGGAATATACATGTGATTTGGGGGTGGCCTAATAAGAACGAGTCGATGCATGTGCAGTACTAAATGCATTTGAGCAGATAGATCTACAAAGCGTGTACCTGTTTATCTGAGCTTCAAGGCAAGAGCTGACCTGTGTGACCTTTTGAATGTCTCTCACTTGAATGTGTTCATGTGACGGAACACCGAATTGGTAACTTGTCTTGCTGATTAACATGCGTTTACTTTTCAGTTGATGTTTTACAGAGTTAAAGAAAGAGTTAAAGAAGCAAGGTGCCAGAAGACTGGCTTTTTACAATCCGACATTATACATGTGTCCCTTTGGTTGGCTTTTAATAGAGGTACTGTGTGGGACCCCACGCCCGCCCGCTGTCTCCAAGATTTTGCAGGATGCACACGGGCATGGGAGTCTGAAGGCTGAAAATAAGCAATACAACGGAGACACTAGCAGTGCCGCTGAGTACATCCCATAGATATCATGTGGATGCCTATGCAATAAAGTCCAACCAGAATTCAGATGTGGGGGAGCACTAGTGCTGTCCTGCAATGCCAAATTCCACATCCGCATCTATAGAGTAGCTAAACCTCGACTATCTCATGATTAAAGGCAGATAAAAGCAATCCATAATAAGATCAAATTGAAGTATTTCATCTGACCGTCTACAAAAACACAGCCACTTGATTGCGAGGATGACTTAACATGAGAGCATTTGAGTTTTTTCTTTAAAGACTGTGACGAATCAACTTGCGGGGCACCAGGGGTCCAGGGATGGATATCTGTTTCTAAACCGTCAATCGGCTCCACACCTCTGGTACACCAGAAGGGGTCCGAACAGATTGGAAATGCAAGTGAACTATAAACCACCTTGTACCTTGTCCAATTTTGGTAACGTGGACAGAACGGCAGGCTTATCTCTGTAAATGTCGTGGATCATTAGTTGCAACCCAGTGAAAATACAATTATTACCCAATGATAAAAGGGACTGTCTAGTCAGGGTTGTATACACATATCTACTTTATTATTATCACAACAGACCGTTCTAGCACACTACAAAATACAACCCACCCTGTAGGAATGTAGAGAGCAGACGGTGTCATAGGAGGAAAAGGGATGCACTCTGGATAAGTTGAATACTGACAGGAGGGTAGTCTGTAATTTGGATACTTGTTTCAGCACAAGGGGAGCAATGGGTCATACAATGTCCCTAGCACCCTTCAGAGATGGACCAGGTTGACAGAACCACAATGAACCTTGTGCTAAAGACTTTCTTGGTGCTCAACAGGGTTGAGTCGGTTTCAGGGCGCTTTGCAGCTTCTGCGTCAGAGTTCAAGAGGGGAGACAGCTGTGATATCAGGCGGCAGGCAGTTCGGCGAGTGAGGCTGGACGGGCGGCTGCAGGCTAGCCTACACGGCAGCCTGGGGTCAGGAATCATTGTCTCATTGCTGGTTGGCGGTCCTGAATCACTGGTAGAGGTCTCTGACAGCTTAAGTGGCTGCGCCATAACAGTCAGCGGTGCAGTTGGTTGCAGCTCGAGGGGCTTGATTGACTCAAAATGTCCTTTACGGCGGACATCGGTAGATGCTTGTCGATGCACTCCTAGCTTCTTCACTGGACTCATGTTGTCTTTTAAGGCAGACTGCCCAAAGTGGAGGACATTGTAGCAGGTAGTTGCCTTGTCCTTGGTTTGGTTCAGAGACTCTGGCACTTCCCACCTAAGAAGCCTGCTGCAGAGCCTATCAGGGCACACTGTGTGATGGCTGGGAACCGGTTCTGAAGCTGCTGGAGGGTGTTCTGGATTCAGTATCTCCCTCTGGGAGATGTTTAGGGGAGGGATATTACTTCCGTCTTGGTGGTCCTGGCCTTCCTTCACTGGCGGAAGATGTAAGTCAAATTGTACTTTTAGCCAGAGTCCAATGCTGAGTTCTTCCTACTCCTTGACAAGTATTCAGATGATTTGCCCAAAAGCAGGGCTCAGCCCTCTTTTTAAAGCCAAATGGGCCACAGTGATTGGTGTAGGATAAGCCTATCTGAATGAGCCAACCCTGGTTCCCACCAACAATCTCCTGTATGCATTAGGTCATAACCAGAGTGCTTTGCAACAGAATAGATAAAGGAGGGAAACCATGTAATTCTAAGTCCCACCCATTTTACAGTCTGTTGTGGATCAAAGGGTCTCTCTGGTTAATTGAGCTCTCTGTGGTTCCAGATTAAAGCGGCAGGTCTCCCTTAAAGCTGCGACGTGACCAGACTTCCTGGCTTCAACAAACCACATTCTCATATTGTCTGAATACACCCCCCCCCCCCCAGACTCCTGTGGGGATGACTACTGTAAACCGCTGTCCCAGGGTCGTAGTTCACTGCCCTTGATACTTAAATGCGGGAGCTGGCTTCAGGTTGACACAGATCAATATCAAAGGTTGTTGGGGGTTTCCTGTCTCCTTTAACCTCTGCAGCCAGGCTCCATGTGGGCCAGTTTGAAGTATACTCTATTAGTATGTTAACTGTTAATACCTTTCTGCAGGGCTCAACAAAAGGACAGGGAGGTTCCATGGAACCTTTGATAGTTAATTAGGCTGGCCAGGGCAGGAGGAAGGTCTGCTCTCCCCTTCTGAGAGTATAGGGTGTAATCCTGGCTGTCATATCCACCAATGAAAAAGTGGCCCACCGTTGCACATGACTATTCGTTCCTTTTGTGACACAGTTTGAATATTAACCAAGGGGGAGTTTTTTGATAAAGTGTGATGCAAATTGTGCATTTTAAAGAATATTTATTCGGCAACACTGGTCAAAACTACTAGCTGCAGAGTGAAATAACTAATCAAACTGGCCAAAAGAGTGGCCCATTTTGACAAGAAAAACTGGCCCACACCAGCATTTCGTGTTTTTTGGTTCGGCTATGGGATTATTGCCCTATAGGCCAGTCCGGGCCTAGTCATATCCCAACTAAATATAACAGTGGGATGGCACCTGTAGGCTGTGTCCACCCAGCGTCTATGGGTCTAGGTGTATGTCGTGTGGTGAGCATAGGAAAATGTGTGCGGATTAGCCCCACACGTTTTCCAGAGGTTGATATACTATCCTTCAATTTCATTTAGAATTTCAAAAAAGCCCAGGTGAGCGCACACCCACCGTGTGGATGGTCGAATTCCTCAGACAGTCTACCAAACTGCATGTGAAGAGCATTTAGGATCCTGTGCACAAGCAGATCACTACATGCAACCCCCTATACAGGAGGAGAGAAGAAGATATGTGACCCCATGTGTTATGAAGGAGGTTGGGAAATTGCGAATCCTGTGCTGAGGCTAAGACCATAAATAACACTGAGAAGAGACGAGGACTGTGTTTGGCACCATTCATGAAGCTGAGGGAACGTACCCTAGTGCATGAGGAGTCTATAGCCTTCTCCAGGAGAAGAGGCACTCTTCCCCACTCCGGGAAACGAAGGGCAATTGGTTACCCGCTGTAGAAGTAGACAGGGCAATCTATTACTAACTTTGGGAGGAGAGTGGGCAGTCGCTTGCCCCATACAGGAGGAGAGGGGGTGGCCTATTATCCACAGTGGGGAAAGAGGGCAGTCATTTGCCCCCTTTACAGGAATGGGAAATGGTTGCCAAAGCAGGAGCTGAAGGCTGAAAGAAAATTTGCAGGGAAAACGAGCAAGTATTGTTTGAATGCCATGCTGGACCCAACACCTAGGTGCATGGAGCGTTGCAGCAGGGGGCAGGCAGGGTGCTGACAGGAGTAACAGCAGAGGACTGCCATGCAAATGCATAGACGTGCTTTCTAGACCAATCTTGTGTTGCAAACGCACACTGGCCATCAGTTAGAGCAGGCAATGCCACAAAGCTTTACAGGCCAAAGCTCAAAATTGTAGCAACCTCCTGAACACTGCTATGTGTTCTAGCGAAGCAGGCCACATGTGTAATAAAAGATCTAGAGAAGCACGTCAGTTGTGTGACGAAAGAGCAGCCACCTCGGGTCGCACTTGCGGTCCTTGGTCTGCGTCAGTGGCCGTGTGATGAGTCTCCCACTGGGGACTTGGGGAGCTGCAGTGAAGTGGCTTGGAGCCGAGATAATGCTGGAAGTACAGTGTAGTTTTGAATGTTCAATGCTTGCTGTACTAGTGAGGACAAGTTTGCATGTGCAAATCGTGATTGACGTCGAATTCCGAGTTTATAGCGAGGCCTTCAATGTTGCCATCTGATGGCTGAAGGAGAGTGAGATATTCCCAGACACGCAATGGGCTCCCATCCTAATCCGAAAATTCTTCAGAGATCATAGCCAAGTGTGTTAACGTTAGAAGTACACGGTTCGAAATTAAGATTTGATGAGCAGAAGCTAAAACGAGCTCCTTCGTTTCGGGCATCACCCAGAAGCATGAGCTAGTGCTTTGGGATACACAATACAGAAAGAGACGTAGAGCCGTTTTACCAACGTGTTGACCTGGCTCCTTAAGAACAACTACAGGACAATCCTATGACAGAAAGATCAACCCACGTCCACTTGCTACCCATTTCTCTTACTCCCAGGTCAATGCTACCTAGTATTTTTTAACAAATAAATGCTAGGTCACCACACACAAATTATACTAAACGTTTTTATTTCATATAAATCACAATACGAAATGTAATAACCTTCTAAGTACAACTCCTAAAATTTGCAAACAATTCTAAAACTCATTTTACAAAATGTATCCTAAAACCATTTTCCATATGTAAAACAACCTGTGTTGTGCTCAACCCTGTGACATCCTGCCTATACAAAGCTAAACCATATACAAAAAAGAGATCACACTGTCTCGAAAGACAAAAAAATGGTCGATAGCCCACTGGTTCCTTTTGACTAAAGGATACCACATGTACAGTATACCATCTGTTAAATACACTCGACCCCAATCAATGCTACCCTGGGGTGAATTCAACTCGATATATTGTATTACTAGTATATTGTCACTAAATCACAATACATTTTGATTACCCAACATGTTTCGTTCTTCTTCATTCCATTTCATATATTATACCAGAACTTCATCAGGGGGACCATCTATTCCCTTCTATCATGTCTCTTCATCTATGGTGAGTTCACCACTGTACAACCCTACACTCAACTGGATATATGCCACCCAACACAAGGGTATTGCGGGGGGCACTTTGCTACACACTTCTTGACCTGGGAGAGCAAAACAGAGGGAAAAATAACAAGAAACAGCAGTCAGTAATGAACGTTTCACTGCTGTACTACTTACACAGTAACTATACTAAAGTAAGTCTTCCCGTGTCGTTCTTCTAAAAAATCACTCGACATCGGTTAGTTTAGGGGAGAGTCTCAACCATTGTGTAGGACTACTCAATTCCTGAAAACACACAAGACAGGTAGACAACTTAACCAGTGCAAAAAATCTTTAGATGTAAACTATCTTAAAATCTGTTCAATCAACATGTACCGATTCCAATTTATACTTCAGGTACCACAGAGCCACTTAAATTCAATTCACAATAGCTCGACGTGAGCAACTGCAGAAAACAATATCAACCTGCATGTACTAATTATTGTGACCAGTATTATTTCACTAATAGAATAATCCACTATGTGTCATTATCTTCTCTCCAATCATCAAATACGGATACACTATGTTTCTAACACTGATGTCTCAATCTCATAGACAATAGACATGTGTATTACCTCTTCATAAGAGGGACCTTATGAACTGACTCGCATCTGATGACACGGAAACCCGTGTGTCTTAATATCGAATTGCGCTGTCGCTGCACCTCTTGTGGCTCGAAGCACCGGAAGTTACTGCCGCTAAAAAATAAGCGGGTGAAATCCCCATTAGTTCATTTCGAATCTCTCAAGACTCATGTCTCAGTCACATCATCATACCCTATCGTGTCACGAACAATAAATCACTTACCAGCTCGTTAGTCGGAACGCTTCGACCGTATCCTTCTCCTGTGGTGTAGAGGCTCACCCTGTTCATATCCATGGAGTGTTGAGTCTGTTCTTATAACTGCATCACTTTAATGTTGTACGTCCCGCGTGTGCTACGTCACATCACGTGAGCGCTTCCAATGTCACGTGTCCAATTTTATCGTTCGGACCGCTCCACGCGGAGCGCCCAACTCTCTCGCACTCAGTGGTCGTGCACCTCGCACCAGTCTACCCGAGTGCAGAATGTGCTCCATATCACACCGAACAGCGGTAAGCATCTAAAAAATATATTCTACCGCCACTAGCCCACTTCCATGACTACCAATATATCAGTTCACTCTAACTGCTAGCTAATTCACACACTCCCCGTAGGAGAGATGTACATGCACTTGTGAACAGCGCAATCTTACCAAGACAGACATGGTCCCACTGGGTCCCTTCTGTATATTGTATACCATTGGATATGAGTCAACGCTGCATACCAATAGCTGCAGTTCCCTTACTCCTATACATGGATGGGACAGCACTGCTGAGACATCACAGATGTTAAGTAAAATTGTCGGCATGAGTGATTGAAGAGACCAGCTGCCTCAATGTCCTACGCTCTACTAGGCATACTGTCAGTGTTTCCAAGAGTCAAATTCATTCAATCCTTTAGTGGATGACTCAGTTAAGAAAATCAGCCATTGTTCCTTATACTGCAATTTCTTAATATCTGCATCAGAATTACTAGTTTTCACCAGCTGCCACAACACTGTCCATTTTAATTCATCCACATCATGACCCATCGTCAAAAAATGACCAACCATCGGGGCCAGTGTGTTACGATTACGAATACAACTCCTGTGTTCACCTATCCTTGTAGTCACTTTGCGTTTGGTCATCCCGATATAAATTTTTTGGCATGGACACCATACTGCGTATATTACATGTGTAGAATTGCGGTTCGTAAATTTGGTTTGTAGCCACATCTTCGGGAGTCCCAAATCAACTTGTTTGGTTCTGCAGGTATATTTACAGTTAACACACTTTCCACAAGGGGGAATGTCCTGTAACTACAGGTAATCCCCACGATTGCGTGATACTGATTAGTTTATTCGACTTCAGGGAAATATCATTTTTCGTTAACAGTTCTTTCAAATTAGGGGCTCTCTTATATGCACATACTGGGCTCGCCAAAGGGCTCTCTCCCGCTGTCAATATGTGCCAATTCTTTTTGATAATTTTGGTGACTTCATTAGTTCTTTCATTGTAAGTACTTACGAACACAATATTGTTTTTATCTTGATTCTTGGAATGGTATTCCAATAATGCTTCACGGTGGTTATTGATTGATCTTTTGTATGCCCTTTTAACAATCTTCTTAGGATGGTCTCTTTTCAACAATTTCATTTTGAGTTGTTCTGCTTCCTCATGAAAGGTAGAGTTCAGAGTACTGTTCCTTTTTAACCAAATAAATTGACCGAAAGGTAAGTTTTCTCGTCTATGTCTAGGGTGAAAACTGTTGAAACTCAACAGTGCATTCTCATCTGTGCTCTTATGAAATGGTTTCACTTGTAGTATTTTTTGCGTTTTGTCCACCCAAATTGTTACATCTAGAAAATCAATTTTCTCAGGACTATGGGTACACGTAAACTTTAAGTGCCTGTTCAATTGATTGATCCATTCAAAGAATTCTAGGAAAGATCCTACCGAACCCTCCCATATTATCAAAATATCGTCAATAAAGCGTCGCCATAAGGCGATTTTTGAAAAATATGGGTTGGAAGTTTGGTAAATGTGTTGTTTTTCAAAATTCTCAACATAAAGATTTGCAGCCGTTGGAGCCACAGGAGAACCCATGGCTGCTCCATGAATTTGATGGTATAACTCATTGTTGAACTTGAAATCATTTTCGGTGAGGTCTTTGGGAACCAGGAGCCAGCACACAGCAGACTGCACATTGAAATTCCACACAAGATGTACACTCAATGTTTGCCCATTATGCATGCTCCATTATATTTAAATATTTGAATGTGTCATAGATATCCCAATTCCTTCTTTACTTTCTAAAACACTCCAAGTCAATGTCCCATGTGCATGTTCGTAAGGCACCAGTTGGCCTGGATAGCTAAAAGTAGCTTCTGGAACTATATGGCTTTAAGTTTACCAGGGTCTCCTAGGGGTAGAAGCGGGAGACAAATAGCTCC
The DNA here is from genome assembly GCF_040938575.1 of Ambystoma mexicanum. Lineage (NCBI taxonomy): Eukaryota > Metazoa > Chordata > Amphibia > Caudata > Ambystomatidae > Ambystoma > Ambystoma mexicanum. The sequence goes on along the minus strand of NC_090931.1, from coordinate 881,970,594 downwards.
CAGCACGTTTAAACCCTGAATTATGTTTGTAAATAAAGTGCTACATGGTGTTCACACGTAAGTTTAGGAACTTTGTTGAAAGGGCTTTTGCTGGCAAGCCACCTTAACGCGTGAGAAACGGACCTGTCCTTGCCGCTGCAGACATACACTTCATTATACCGCTGTGACCTCTGCTGCTAGCACCTCTCTCGCCCTATTGGTGTAATATCACGTGACTCGCATCATATATGCTTCTAGGCCAACAGTGACGGTGCTTTTTGTAAAATGGTCAGCTGGTTTGACAGGTAATATAATGAAGCTGCCACCCACCCCATCATTTGTGTACCAACCACCAGCGTTCACTTGCTTGCTGGCTCCCATTGTTGGCATAGTGACATGGGACGGCTGGCAAATTGAGGGGCAGTTAGTTAATGTATTAGTTTAGCATTGTTTGCTGGAAGGGGTTGGGTGAGTGCTCCCGTCCCCCAATGTGGTGTGCCTGCCGCTGCGAGCGGGCGGTCTTCTGAGATCTAATTATATGCCATTTTGCCACGCGACCGTTTGTTAGCTTCCCAGATGTGACAGTTTAGGCCAGAACGCTTAATGGAGCTTGTTGACGCCATGTGCAGTCGATGCAAATGCCAGGCGAGAGAAGGCTGATTTGTTAGGGCCGCGAGAGGAGAGTCGCGGAGATGAATGACTTTTCCTAACGAGGAAACCTAGATGGGGGTGTTGTCCCCGAGTGCAGGTCAAGAGCAAATCAGCGACAAACGTGTAAAACACGAGTTCTACAAATTGTACAGCTTTCCCAGCCTAAAGGAAACTCTAAAGTGTGGAAATACAAACTGTGTAAGCCTCGTTATCAAAATGCATGTATAAGGCTGGGCATCAGGAGAGGCTATGATCCTTTCGTTTGCTGCCACTCGATGTTTTGAAGGTGGCATTTTCCTGGGATGACTGCTGACGTTTTACTGGCGTTGTCCCACAGCGTTGCCTTGATCGCTGGAAGGTAATCTTTGCCAGTGCATTAAATTGAACAGTCTGTACCCATTGGTAGCACCATTTCATGTTTTTTTTTTTTAAATTTCAAAACACGTTTCACAATACACCATTAACAAGGTTACCAACCTTCTGAGGGAAATCTCTAAATGTTTTGGAATCGTCCCCTCTGCTCGCTTATCTGTAAATCCCAACACGTGGGAACATCGCCACCTACAGGCCAGTTTGGGGGGTTTCGCGAAAGCTTTAGAATATTGAGTGCAGGGGCCCACACAGACACGCTAGTGTCTTTTCCTGCTCATCCGTCTGCGCGCTCCGGTGCTCATCCTTCGCGCCACGCTCGTTGCGTTTTGTTTCCACTTGCCACGATGAATGGAGTTTCCTGTAGGGACTGCAAGTAAGCGAATATTTTCGGGATTTGTTGCTACACATCTTTCTTCGGTGACTGGTGTCTGCAGGACGGCTCGTGCTGCAGAGTTTGGCTGGTGAGGAATATGGCTCTCAAGGCCGGAAACACGATGGCATCGAACTCCTGCCAGGCATGCTTTCTCCCCAGACGCCTGCACCCAGATTCTACATATTCTCTGGGATAGCAAATCGGTATCCGATCCCTTAAGAACTGGATCTTCAATAGGCACATACTCCTTCATCAAACCGCCCGCCATGGCCTGAACAAATCGGTAACTTTACCTCCACCCCAGGGCATCCATTTTGGAACTAGGATGGTTGGGTTCACTCTCTGGTATTTAGGAACACTTGACCAGGTGAGGTAGAACATGATATTCTGGAGGGTTGCCCTGGGCAATGCTGTGGGTAAGGATTTATTCAAGACCTTCTGGCCATCGCCTTTATTTTGATGGCCAAACCTAACATTAGCACGTGGCTGGTACATGGGCTGAATCGGCTTTTCATTTCCTTGGCCTATGCTTTGCTCAATGTGTGCCAACTCCATGCAAAACCATAATTTCACCAGGGAGCAGCTTTTCATCAGTTTTTTCGCAGGATTCCATGTAGTTAGTTATTTTAAAGGTAGAAAGGTGTTTCACTCATTTCGATTGACCTATTGTCAACCCTTTTTTCCGGTTACTGGGGTCTCCCCCCTCTATCCCACACACACCACTACATATATATATTATTTGCAATCACTGTACACCTGTTGGAGAACATAGTTGCTAATGCCAAGGCTCTCTTGGATGGTCTGAATGTCCCACCAGAGCCCCTGGTTGACTAGCTGTTTTTGAGCCATTGTCTCTAAACGTTTCTGCAGAGGCTTACTGTTCTCCTTACTGGGAACTTCATTAAATTCATAACCATAGAATGTCTCCTCGTGTGCGGAAGATCTCAGAACACTATTACAGAGAGGAATCATTTAATTTTAGTCAGTTCTACGTTTTACAGAAGCCTGGCTGGCTAACTTTTAACTTTACTTTTTTCCAATCTATTAAACTATAATTTTGAAAAATAAGAGCAATTAAGTGACTCCAGTATTAGATGCTGCCATGGCCTGTACTTGGTCAATAGTGGGGCATCTTCCATCTGGGGAAGGCGTAACGTCTACATTTACAGAAAGTACCAACTCGGAGAGCCCCCTCCCCTCTTGTGTTGCACATGATTGATCAGGATCTATTAACAATCGATTTTTTGAGAACCTGAAATCTGAGGTGCAAGGAAATTAGAAATGCACGATCTGTAACTCGGCATAAGAAACCGTATCCCACTGGGTTTCTCGAAAATAAAGTAGCTATCCTGAGGCGATAAACATATTTCACTTGGACAATATATTCCAAGATACTAGGACCATTCAGTATATGCCCTTAGATACCACACATGCAGATCCCTAGCAGATATTAGGTTCAAGAGTTAACATTGCAGGCGTTAGCCTCCTGTTGAAAGCCCCCCCCCCCACAACTCCTCCTCGCACCTACTTCCAAATAAACCTGGGTGTTTTACTGTATCTGATTTCCTTCAGTTTCTAGACAAGGAAATGTTGATTCTAAACTTGGTAGAGCTGAAACAGGGGACGGGTCCTTTGGTGAAAGTGATTCAGGGTCCAGCCTTACCTTTTAGCTGTACTAACCCACGCGACTAGTAGGACAAATGATGCACTACTCTGTTTCGGAGTGCACTGGTCAGCCTCAGAAATAGGTAAAAATGCACCTCCAATCATAAACACCATGTTTAATTATAACTATCAAAGGTTCTTTGTGCACAAAGACTACAGCAAGCCAGTGCAGATCATCCACAATCGATGATGTACTAAAAGCGTAACACACAAAGCAGCTTTTGCTGAGCAGCATTCCACACCAGCTGTAGCTTCCTAGTTAGGCCCTTGGGTAGCTTTGTATGCAGCGCAGAGTCTTACTCCAAACACCATGAGGCAGGGGTGAGCAACTATGATTCTAGACCATATGACGACCGAAAGGGACAGCAAGCCCCTGGCAGTTCTTGGATGCAAATACCCAGCATTAGCAACAGGGCCGACTTAAGTACACAAGCTAAGGCTTTAATCACCCAGGACTCTGTGGGTTCTTACCTGGAAAAGGCGGATGCTGTTAACCAGTGACACCTTGCTTTTAACCTTACCCCGTGTCTGTCACCATTATTTAAGTCTTGTACAGATTCAACTTCAGCTAGTTAGCCTTTATCCTGGTAGCAACTTCAGTGAAACAAGGTTTCGGGGATTCGAGCACCACCTTTGGGCGGCCCTATATAGACTTCGATCTGCAATCAGCATACTGATGACACACTTCTCACCCAGGGCCTGAGTATATGCATTAAAGAAAAGCAGCAATAAGACTAAGCCCTGAGCGAGCCCATAATGAGCAAGACCCACAGGTGCAAAACGTAGGTGACCAAACTCACCTTTTGAATCCTGCCTTGCAGGAACAAGGACACCCTTTTAAAGGTGGGTTCCTCCGATCCATGCCAGCTCACGAAGGTGGGCTTGCACCTCGGAGGCAAAGACATTGCAGAAGCCAAACTCTTCCAATCTTTTTTCCAGTTGAGAGAAAACCATGTTCGTTCAAGTTTGCCCTTCTTCTGTCAGCAGACTTACTTCTAAACTTGGGGAATACTTTGGTTGGAGTAAATATGGAAACTATCTGCGCAAACAGAACTTTTTCAACGTGCACAGACACTCTATTCTCATTGTCATTATGGCAATTTCTTTTGCATGTAAAGATACTTCTGCTTTTCTGCCATTGATTGCCTTGCTTCGATCAAAACATGGTCAGCAGGCTTACCTATTGTTTAACTCTGTAAAGTGGATCCAGTGGTTTATCACGGTACCTGAGAGCTGTGACGTGTCTCTCACTCATAGAAAAGAAAGCTCAGTGTGCAGGACGTCAAAAGTATGAGATGGCTCTCTCTGTGTACACATCAGGGCACAAGTCGAGGGACCATGCAAGGTGGCTGCCGTCGGCCCACTTTTTTCAGAGGGCAGATGCTTTTCCCCCTCTGCCTACCCCCACCCTTTGTGTTTAAGAGAGAAATCAAAATCTGCATTCACTTAGTGGCCAGGATTTGAACCAAGATCATGTGGCTGGGAGGCCAGACAGTTTGTGTGGGGGTGAAAATACAGCCCCAGAGTGACAGAAATGGAGAGGCCATGCTAGGCCCCTATTGTGATAGTGAAGCTGGCTAATGTGGAGCCCCATTGAAATGTAAAAGCCAGTACAAAACGGTGATTTACGGCATAAGGCCTATTGAAATTAAAATAAATTGGCCTAGTTCAACTCTATTAAAATCAAAGGCGCTCAAGTGAAAGGGAATCTACCTGAGAGCTTAAAACTGATGGATATGCCCAATTAATTTGGAAAAGACATGTGGGTGCCTTTTGACAGATTCAAAACTGGAGCAGTAGACGTGGGAAAAGATGCATTGAAATGCTGTGCCTTTGAAAAATAACAAGGTCTTACATTTAAAAAGTGAAGCCAAGTGACATATTTCATTTGACATGGAGAAAGACACCTTCCACAAATAAACGGACATTTAAATCGAAAGGCCTACTTTGTTTTAAAAAGGGACACTGGTTTCCCATGTTAAATAATAGCCTACTTGTGGACAAGTTAAGAGGAACAATCAACCAGCAGATGAAAGAAATATATTAATATATGGACAGAAGCCCTATAGGCAATGTAAAATGTTACACGTAAACACATCTTTTCAATTTAAAATGCTAGTTTTCTCAGAATTATGCATGTAACTGGCTGCTGCTGCTTCCCCCACTGAACTGCTGTGTATCTGGAACAGTGTCCTCCAGACCTATGGGCTGAGGTCCTCTAGGAGAAAAAGGTCTGGTGTTCAGTTAAATGCTAAGTATTACAGATAATTAAATCAGAATTGTGGAGGGGTTGATAAGCCGGCCAGCAGAAATAACATTTAAGGTCAGGCCTCCCTATTAACTATGCATTAGTGGCCAACAGAAATTACCCTTTTAGGGCGGACTCGACCTCAAGAAATGGCCTGCAGAGCCTCTAATGGATCTTCAAACCGTGTAAAAAAAAAAAAAAAAAAAACAGGCCCTGGTGACAAAAAGATGTTCATGTCATGTGACAGAAGTGAAATGAAACTTAAGAAATGGTGGGGACTATTTTGAAATAGAGGGGCACATGTGAAGAGCATTGTGTGTCCCAGTGAGCTCATCCCAGGCTCATATTAAATGGGATAAGAAGCCAGTCAGTACCATGTAAATGAGTTCTGTGTGATGTATACAATGTGATTTATGAATAGATTCATGATTCCAGGCTTCTCATAATTCCGAGGAAATGGAAAGTTGGAGTGATGGTAGAGGGTGAAATTAATATTTGAATCTTGAAGTGTCCGATTTTATAACTATTTTGGCTCAAGAGCAAATCGAGAAAATAAAACAGTAGCTCCTCCCAGAAATGGCATGCCAAAATTGGATTAGTATTTTCCGACTCGCCATAAAATATAGAACTCAAATATATACATGTGCCTGCTGTTATCGGAAAAATTAGGGTAGCTGGGATGTTGTGAGATTTTTAGGAACACTAGAAGTTAAATCTACTTTTCAGTTTTGGATGATGAATCTTTCTGCTCCCTCAGCCTCCATCATCCACAACTCCTTGTCCTATCAGCAGGCAGTGGGCATATTGGGGGAGGGAGAGAGCCAGCCAATCCGTATTGTGGGAATTATGATAATGGGGTGTCACCAGCCCTATCCAAGATCAGTTTTCAATCTGACTTTTTGCTTGAATTTTCCACTCTACTCCTGGGGGTAAGCTACTTCTAGACTCTTGCGAGGAACAACTAGCAGAGAGGCAATGAGAGCTGCCCAGGCCATCCAGGTATACCATGCTAGGAGAAGAGCTTGTTACCTAGAAATATCTTAAACCTTGCATGGGAGACAGGGACTGGGAAACCTAGAAGCTAGCTGGGTATGCCATTTGAGGAGCACGAGGAGGAATGGGTTTATTTATTTGTCAATTTATAATGCACCAGAGCCCACAGGCTTCAGGGTGCAGAGAGAAGCAGAAACTAAAACAGAAAATAGGGTCAAGTTACCAGGGCAGGTCACTTAAAAAGAAGAGTTTTCAAACATTTTCTAAAATTCAACAGATTTGTTTCTGTACATAGGTCCTTCTGATGTTTTTCCCAAGCCATAGAAGTCTGTACCGGGAAAGATCTTCCAGCTCCTCTGACACGTGTGCTAGGTGACACAATCCTCCTCAATAAGTCTAGTGGCTCTTTCAGCAGAATATATTTTCATACAGTTTTTCAAATTCCGAGGCACTTGTTCATAACAGCACCTCTGTACAATGGTTAGGGCCTTAAACTGAATCTTGTCCTTAACCGGAAGCCAGTGGAGACTTTGCAGATGCTCCGATATAGTCTCCTGCCTATTCACGTTTCTTATCAGATGGACAGCGTCATTTTGCAGGACTTAGAGTGCCTAGACTACCTTTGTTATCGCCAAGATGGAGTTTTATTCCTTGCTTGGGACTATCCTAGACCAAAGCCTTTGACCAGATCTGTGCTGCCGGAGGAGCCCTGCCGTTTCCCTGGATGCCCCATAACCAAGGCCTCCCCCATCTAGATGCATACAAATTCCAACAAAAGTTGGGGAGGAATCTGCCAGCCTTCATTTCCATCTCGCATAGCAGGCGGGGGGTGGAACTGGGGAGACCCTTGGCACATTGTAGTAAATATAACTCAAATTAATTTCCCATAGAAAACCACCCTATCCATTTAAATTGTGGGGTAACTGCCTGCCTTAATCCTTTCCATTAAATTGTGGGGGAGTGGTGAAACTGTGTAGACCCTTAGTGCATGGAGTTCGAAACATGCCCAGTGTGTTAGAACCGGTATAGGCAATAAAGTACTTGGCTGACTTTCCCTTTCTGAAACCCCATCTTCATTATTGCCCATACTCCCAAAAGAAGTAACCTTGAAACTCTGCTATTGATGTGAATGTAGAGTGTGCAAACATTTCCCATTTATTCACTTGAATCCCAAAACAGAATGCTAAGGCCCTGCATTTTATTCAAACAAAAAGCCCAAAACGATTTTCCCATTGGAGTTCCTTTTCCAAACATTGCCTTTCTAAAAAAATGTTTTTTTAAAAAGCCAAAATGTCTTTTCCATTGTATTCCCACTCCCGGTACCTTGCCTTCAAACCAGAGGGTCCATATCTAATTGATGCCTGGGGTGGGGGTTGCTGGGGGAATTGAGCCTTATAACAAACTAAGCAATCACTGTGTGAGTTAAATTGTTCTATGGGTGCAATTGCAAGAAATCTGATGTAAAGTGATGATTGTCCATCTCTAAATTGTACCTGTATGTTGTATCTGTAAGTCCATTAGAAGTATGTCAGTCAATTGGTGCAGGTAATTTGAAATTGTGATATTGTGTGGTGCCACGGCCTTGGTGGCTGATGTTTTTGTCGCTCTATTATTCTTTGTCAAACCTTAAATATATATTCTTACTATACACCGGCATGGTTCCTATCTCATTGATGATAAATAGGGTATTTGCTGGGTGGTACGACATAGGTTGGAGGCCTCACTAAATTTGAATCTGCAAAGTCCTTTGTTGTGCACCACCTGGCTGGGGTGGGGGAGGGAACGCTCTGAGTTAAGAGTGACCGCCCAATAAATTGTGACATTATCCGCAAGACTTCTTGAACTGCTAAAAATGTCTTATATTAATATTTTGCTATACAGGACATGTTTTGCAGACACTTGGATATACACAGTGCACGCCTTTCATACATATGCATAGTTGCAGCAATATTATAGGGAAATCTGTTCCATTGGAAAATGCTCATTTGTCCTGTGACAAACTGAAAGATATTTTCACTTTAGGATACATTTAGTTCCTGTAACGTCACTTCCGGTTGTGCATGTTTCAGTTCACCCCACCCACCCCCCACTTTATTTTAGGACTATACTTGAGCCCTGGCCAGGCCTGTTCTTGGCCCGGGCAAGGCTGGCGACTGCCCGGGGCGCAATAGCCTACACTGTTGAGGGCTCGACTTGCAATGGGGGGTGCATTTGCCATGGGGCGAGCTAAATTGCCTTGGGCTGTGTGCGATTGCTCGAGTAGAGGCAGAGTAGAGGCAGCAGGTGCTGGCACTGCCTCTGATAAGCTCACGTTGGGTGCCTGCCCCGGCACCTAACGTGAGCACATAAGCTACTGGAGCAATCACGCACAAACAACCTCCAATTGATATCCCCGGCCCTTCAGCCTTCTTCCTTTCAATCCCTGCTGCGGCGTCAGGACCCCTGCTGCTAAATTTCATTAGCAGCTGGGGTCAATATCAGACTCTGTGCCACAGCGGGTGAAGTGAAGAAACAATAAGACACGGGGAAGTTAACTCTTTTTCATTCATGTTAGGAGTTAAAGGAGAGTTCCGGGACTTTTTTTTTATTGTCCCTACGGTTCGGCCATGTGTTTTTAAGCATAACTCGGTCGATCGTAGAAAACTTTCCTATGGACCTTACCCGACTTTTCGTCCATTAACGCACTCGAAATCAGCCGCCATTTTCTGATAATCCTATCACTTGCCGCATCGCCCTGGCTCACCTGCTTTTGCGGCACTAAATCAAATCCCCCGCCCCTGAGCCTGACATCAGCAGACGCGTACCGCCCATTTCCCAACGCCAAAGCACGTTTCGTGTCAACAATCGCTGCGCCTCAGCTAATGAACTGTCGCCATGGAAATGGCAGGACGCCTCTTTCCTCAATAAGTATAAACACACCGTTTCACAACACACAGCAGCAGATTTTCGATTCCATTACTCTCTGTGTGTTACTTTGAGTATTCTGTGACTCGTTTCTGTGCTCTGGTCAGCTACCTTCGTTGATTGTAGCCCGTGTGAACAGATACCAGTACCACCGCTATAAATTATTTTACTTTCTTTACCACACAATGGCTACAATAATGCCGTATATGTACGAGCCCGAGTACACCGAGGAAGAACTACTGGAAAGGCAAGCACGCGAAAACGATGGGGATTCGGACGGCAGTTGGGAGGACCAGTCAACGGATGAAGAGCCTGGACCATGTCGCATGGACGGCGTCTCCACCTGGTGCACGTGCAATCGGTGCGAGCTAATGCCAACTGAGGAGGAGAACTGCTGCTGCCGTGAAAATTCCGGGTGCTTGGCCTACATTTCGGAAGGCGAGCCAAGTCCGCAATGCATCACCGAGCTGCCAGAGTTCAGGGAAGCCTGCCTCTCACGGACAGTGTTGAGGATGATGATGGTGCTTATGCACGAACTTTGCGGCACTGTTCGTCCGCGTAATCCGAGTAACGAGTAAGTATACTCTGGTTGTGATGTCAGTGATGCCACTACTATTTCATGGTCGTCTCATCATTCGAATGCATGTAAATTGGTTCCATGTTGTGCATTTTCTAGATAGAATTTTTTTCAAAGCAGAATGACATTTTTTACCTGAATCGACAGTGATAAGAAAGTTGTCATTTTAATACAGTTTGCATCTTTCATTTTCACAGGTGGTACAGGCTGGTGGCCTATCGTTGCTTCACTTGGTGGCTTCACGGGAGGCTCGGACACAGCGTTCGGAGAGTAATACCTGCCTGTGCGGTACTTGCCATTAGACAACATTTCCCCAGCGACAGTGGACAATACCGCGGATTTTCCCTGGATGTGCTGCAACCGCAACTTTACAATGTGTAATGTTTATTATTTATGTTCAATTGAAATTAAGATCTAAAATAAAACCCAACATATATTTTAACAATGGTTGTTTTGATTTTTTAAATGAATCTAGTGTGTCTCCATTGAATAGTCTTCCTGTGCCTTGTCTTGTCACACCACATGTCTCCGGCCAGCATCCTCCCTCACGCAGGCCGCCCACCTTCAATCCACATAACCGTTGAACCCATATGCAGCAGACATACATATGTTATTTTGCGGGTTGGCATCAAGCCTCCCGGCCTTGCCTCCTCCCCCAAAAATACTTACCACACCACTTTGTTCAAGCGTTGGCAATAAAAGGAAGGCCGTTGGATTTTATTGACACAAAACATGGTTATAGGTAAATAATCAATATGGTTGATCATAATAAATCATCCTTTTGGGCACCGGGTACAGAGATGACCCCCTCTGGCCCGTGCCGCCTTGCCACCACAGGCCAGCCTGCTGCTGACTAACTGCCTAGGCATCCAGGGTCTCCAGGGTGAACTGCACCCATATATTCTCCTGGGAGGCTGAGGTATTTATAAACTCACCCCCCTGCCTTCCATGTACTAGATCCTTCAGCCTGCCTCTTACATGCAGTTAGATGGCCTCTCCTTGGTGAGGCGCTGCGGCAAACGAGTCTTGTCTGCACGACCACCGCCCCAATCCACCCCCCGCCCTATCAAAGGCAGTTCGCACCGGGGTACTTGCGCTGCCAAGTGGAGCTGTCGGGGAGCGATAAAGGCCAAGAGGTGCCAAAGACCATGTACACTTCAAAGTGGTCTATAGAGCATGGGTTGTTATTCCCATGTCTACCTCCAGACCCCGTGTCTCCTGCCAAGCATCCCCCCTCACGCTGGGCGCCCCCCTGCAATCCACATAAGTGTGTCTCCATTCACGAGTCTTCCTGTGTCTTGTCTGCACGACCACCGCCCCAATCCACCCCCCGCCCTATCAAAGGCAGTTCGCACCGGGGTACTTGTGCTGGCAAGTGGAGCTGTCAGGGAGCGATAAAGGCCAAGAGGTGCCAAAGACCATGTACACTTCAAAGTGGTCTAGAGAGCATGGGTTGTTGTTCCCATGTCTACCTCCAGACCCCGTGTCTCCTGCCAAGCATCCCCCCTCACGCTGGACGCCCCCCTGCAATCCACATAAGTGTGTCTCCATTCACGAGTCTTCCTGTGTCTTGTCTGCACGACCACCGCCCCAATCCACCCCCCGCCCTATCAAAGGCAGTTCGCACCGGGGTACTTGTGCTGGCAAGTGGAGCTGTCAGGGAGCGATAAAGGCCAAGAGGTGCCAAAGACCATGTACACTTCAAAGTGGTCTATAGAGCATGGGTGGTTGTTCCCATGTCTACCTCCAGACCCCGTGTCTCCTGCCAAGCATCCCCCCTCACGCTGGACGGCCCCCTGCAAACCGCATAATGCCACGACATATACACGTCATTCATTCACAAACACACCCCTGTTTCGAATTCTTTATAACCCACTTCATATTTCTAATGAGAACTTCTTTGCACTTTGCTAGTCAACCCGTGAAGGTGCTGGTTATCTGCTCTTCGTCTCTGTGAACTTCCGTGACCACTTCGAGGAAACTCGTCAGTTTGCAACCTGTGAACGACAAGAAACTACTCTGATCCCTGCATCTAACTGTTTGCTCGTCAAGGTAAGGCCATGTACCATACTCATTTTGCGTCCAATTTCTTTTCGTTCAAGACAGTACATGCAAGGAACTAGTCACATGTTCTGAGTTTAGTCAAATTATTTTTCTATTTTTTTAAAGTTATTCAAATACTTATCCGCATGTGAATAACGTGTATAGTTCCAAGAACCAAAACATACCTTGCATTGAACCTTTTATGTGTCATTTAATTTTTTAACACATTGGTATTCATAGAGAATTGTTGATCTTTACTTTTCAGAACTTTCCACAATGCCTGCCTGTTCCATTGGCGGTTGCCCTTCGAAGACCCATAATAAATCTGAAGGTACTATAATGCATGTTTTCCCTAAGACAATAGATCAGATAAGAGAATGGGTCCGATATTGCGGATATCCACCCTCTGAGCTTGAAAGTAGAGTCCTAGAAGTCTTTGCGGACAAGAGGGGTGATCGATACCGCATCTGCAGCAGGCACTTTACCTCTGACATGTACTCCACATCATTGCTAATAAAGAAGAACACACCGCGAGCGAGGCGAAAATTGCTCTCAACCGCTATTCCCACTCTATTCGTCCACATCCCTCCACTGGTGAGTCAAGTTTACGTATTTATCTCTCGGCCTTGCGGTAGTGTGTAGCATTAGCTAACAATAATTTCCCCATTTATGTATCCACTCAATATGAAGGCGGAAGATTCTCCATCCGTGTCGTTATTGCAGTCATCAGCCACTTCAAGCGCCTATCGGGTAATCTTACTTGGCTATTCTGCCACTGACTTGTTTTAGGCATGTAAATCAATAGTTTTAATTTATCGTGTAATTATTTTACCTAATGGTACACCCTTGTACTCGTCCTCTAGTCTTTGTTTTCAGTTATAATTATTGTTATCCAAAATAATTCAAGTACTGTCTTTCAGGGAGATGCTGAGGAGTCCAACGTATTGACGACTACCGTTGATGTCACTCAGATGCTCGAGGTACGTTTCAGGACAGTTCCATCGATGAAGATCATCAGATCTTGCATTCTTGTAGCGTGATTGTTACACACAATGTTTCTTTCGTTTTTAGCCATTGATATGTCCTTCTGTCGTCGCCCTCCTATGTGTCTTCTTTTTTCAATATTGTGTTCATTACTAATGAAAGTCCTATGTTTCAGGGAGTCGATGGAGCATTAGTCCAAGAAGAAGGGGGAGCGTGCAGTTACGGGTCGGCGCAACAGCTTGCAGAAGTGTGCACCGCAGTTACATCGTCCCTTGATGTTCTTATGCATTTCGAGGTATGGATACTGACAGTTCGATGAAGCGAAATCATATGACGTGATTACATCCGCTATACTTCCTTCTTTATTAACGCAAGTACTATGTTTCAGGGAGATGACGGAGCTTCTTCTACAAGAACATCACCCCTAGTAGTTGATGCAGATTTCTGGGTGGTGACACTTCCAACGATCGAGCAAATCGAATCATATTTAGATATCCATTATTTATTTTAGACAACTGATCATTTGTGCAGGTCTATTTAGATGAGCCGTTCACGCCTGCACAAACTTTCTGTTCTTTTTATCAAAATAGAAAACCATACTAATGCAATTACTGTGTTTCAGGGAGTCACTGAAGCATCATCTTCAATAATATCATCAATGGAAGTCTATGAGGAGCCCGAGGTATGGATCTTGACAGTTCCATCTAACTAGATCAACAATGCGTGAATAATTGTCGTTTGAATGTTCTACACAAAGCGTTCATTCGTGTTTTGCTATTGAGATGTACGTGGGTATTGGTCCCCAAGTACATTTTGTGTTTTCGATATTATTATACATACTAATGAAAGTTCTATGTTTCAGGGAGTCCATGGAGCGTCAGTGCGTGATGGATGTGCTTATCAGGAAAACATAGTCGTTGCAGCGCAAGAGGAAGTGGAGACATGCACACACGAGTCGGAGCAACAGCGTCCTGATGTTGAAGTTCGAGGCAAGAAAGTTTCAAAGAAAAGAAAGCAAAAGAAGGTTAGTGTCCTGGTCACTATATTATGTTGTTTTTCACTGTTAATAGTTCAATACTGTAAGTTGTGTTTAAACTGAACACCCCTTTTCCAATCTGTCGTCTAGTTGCGAGTGGGTGTACGAACTAGATCTACACAGACAGTGAAGCGAACAAGAGATGTTGCTTGTCAAACCTTTTGGCAGGGACTTGAGACTGGAGAAGCATCGTGCCAATGGGAAGAATATGAAGTGATTGACAACGGAGCTATACCACCACCAGCCATTGATAGTGAATGTCCTCCTGGTAGTTCGGATGCAGTCGGAGATCAATTCACAGAATCCACACCCGCAAAAACTAAGACCGCGAGAAAGTTGAAGAAATTGTTTTATTCACCCATCGCCGGAGAAGGAACAGATGTTGCAATGGAAGAGAATGAAGTAGACGACAATGAAACACCATCAATATCACTGAACATAGCGGAAGACGATATCAGAGATTCTACCTTTCATGTGAGTGACATGTCCTCAACGTTACAGGCCGAACCAGCTGGGATGCAGAGTGACAGTTTAAGGAAAGAGGCCAAATTCATTGTATTCGATAGTTGTTTGATATTATTATTCGGATTAAATGTGGGCATTTGGTAGGTGGGGAAGTATGTGGGGAGCCATTGATTAATGTGACTCGTGCAATTCGAGGCACTAACCTTAAAATACATGCCACCTGTACAAAATATCATCCTTTCACATGGTCTGCACAACCTATGCTGGGACAACTGCCAGCAGGCAATCTACTTTGTGCAGCGGCTGCACTTTTTAGTGGTTCAAGTTTTAAAAAATTAGAGTCTTTCTTTCAGTTTGTGGGAATCCATTTCATTGCAAAAACTCAGTTCTACAAATACCAAACCGATTATCTATTTCCAGCCATTAGCGAAGCTTGGAGAATGGAAAAAATGTCTATTGATAGTACATTCGCGGGCAAACGGTTCAGGCTAGCCGGTGATGGACAGTGCGACAGCCCAGGATTTTCAGCCAAGTACTGCACCTACCACTTTCAGGACATGGAAAGTAAGAAAATTGTGAGTTCGGTGGTCGTGCAGGTGTCACAAAGTACATCCTCAGTGGCCATGGAGAAAGTTGGCTTTGTAGCATCATTGCAAGAACTACAATCGCGGGGAATGGTGATCGACCTGATAGCCACGGACAGACACGTTTCAATTGCCAAGACAATGAGAGAACAGTACAAAAATATAAATCACCAATTTGACGTTTGGCATCTTGCAAAATCAATCAATAAAAAATTGTCGGCTGCAGGTAAAAAAAAAGAATTGCAAGGTATTTCACAGTGGTCCAAGTCAATCAGCAACCATCTTTGGTGGAGCTCAAAAACATGTGGAGGGTCGTTGGAAATTCTACTGGAAAAATGGCGGTCAGTAATGCCACACTGTACAAACGTTCACCGATGGAACACGAACCAACATTTCCACAATTGTGAACATGGCCATTTGTCCACAGAGGAGGCACGGAAGAAGAAGTGGTTGATTCCTTCATCACCCACTCACAAAGTCATTGAAAAGATTGTATTTGATAAAACTATAACAAAAGCTTTGAGGGGACTCACGGAATTCTGCCACACAGGAGATTTGGAGGTGTTCCACAATATGTGCCTCAAGTACAGGCCAAAACGATTGCATTTTGGCATGGAGGGCATGATAAATCGGACTCTTTTAGCGGTCTTGGCACATAACCATAATGTTGGCCATCAACAAAGTAGGACGACCGGAACTTTAGGGACGCTTCGCTACAATAAGGCCTTCACTAAAAGAAGTAAACAATGGGTGATCAAACCAGTGTTTGAGGATATGCAATATGAGTTTATTGAGAAACTTATTGTTGACGTCCTAGATAGGCACATAAATGGAGTTGTGAACGAACCTGTGCAGGGTACAACTGCATTGCCACCCAACATTGCCTCTGTTCCATGTCCACCTAAAGAAGAACTCATTGAGAAATACACATCACGGTTTAAATGATTGTAATTTGATTGTCTGTTCTCTCGAGTCTCCTCATGTCGCAGGCCCATTGAATATGTGTATCTATCCAACCTTGTTCATTTGCGCATTAAATTAAACCAAACAGTAATATAAATCATTTTTCAAAAAATATAGAATGTCTCCGTATTTATGGTTCTGTGGGGCTGCAAAGCACGCAGACAAAATGCAAAGATGGAGTGTAAATTTCAAGTCCTGTGAGAATGCCTTACACTGAATGTAGCTAACTAGGAATGTGTGCTCGTTTAAAGTGAAGGTCAGCTGCTTTGATTTTTTCTCGGGTGCCAGAATGGCCCACGACTCATATAAGGTTCTATTGTATTTTGACCTTGACAGGCCGGGACCACGTAAGAAACGATAATGAATATAATTTCAGAAACGAAAGCCATTTCATGTTCGTTCATTAGAAGAAATAACGTCGGCATAGAAGGAGTGGTATTTCGGGGCTGCCCTACGCACAGACACAATGGAAAATGCAAATATAATGTAAGTAACTCTTTAGATGAGTTTATACCGCAATTTAATTACTATACAGTAGCTTTAAAGACGGGTTAAGTTGTACTTGTTCGTTCTATGTGGCATATTGTTTTGTACCGTGCACTATCTTGGGGAGAACCGTCTACTTTTACGGAAGCACCTCAAAACCTTTGCTTCTGCTTTCTCTCTCCCTCTCCCCTGCTACAACTGGTCCACTGTCTGCGATCTCGGTCCTGGGCCCTTCCACTCTCCACCTGCACTCCCTGTCAACCCCTGCACTGAGGGACTGTCTCAGTATCCTACAGCCCCCCCTTGACGTTTAAAACCCAGTTGCACTGTCCTAGCTATGAAATAATTTCCCGACCGAATATATAAAATGAATAATTTTAATAAAGATCTGATGGTGAGACTAATTTCATTGTTTGTTTTTCAAACAGGTACATCATGCATTACTGCATGTGTCACGAGTACCAGACACCGGCGGACGGCTTTTTTAACCGCCAGTTGCTTCTCCGCGTGAACAACGTTACCACCCTGACCATTTTATGGGACGATCGCCAAGTACAAGTATGCCCTTACGCGGTACTAACGGCTAGATGCAACATACAGACCGTTGTGGTGGCCTAGTGCCTCGTTGTTGGAACAGCCATGCGATTATCAGTGCGACCGAAGAGCTTATTTTACCGTTAACCAACACCCTGTTTACTGCACATGAACATCGCTTGCCTCAAGACGAACTATTTTGGATCGAGAGCAAATAAAAATGAAAATCGCTGAATATTCTCTAAACATTTGATGTCCAATAAATGTACTTTGCCAAATGTACAATCTTGCAGTTTGCTTTTAAACCACAGTTTCATATTCCGAATTGTGCCGCTGTATTGTGAGATGATCTAAGACCCTGTGTACAGCAAAGGAACATCGCGTGCCTCAAAACGAACTTTTTGGAACGTGAGCAAATAAAAAAGAAAATCGCTGAATATTCTCTAAACATTTGATGTCAAATAAATGTACTTTACCAAATTTACAATCTTGCGGTTTGATTTAAAAGTACAGTTTCATATTGCGAATTGTGGCGCGCTGTGTTGTGTGAGCTGATCTGTGTTGATTTCCGGGTTCTGTGTGGAGTCGCGTAGAAGACGCGTGGGCGCGTTTGCCTACGCAGCACAGTCACGTCACGGATAGAGGCGGGGAATATGAATGTTTTGATAAAGTCTGTTTCAGGGGCGGGGGATTTGATTTAGTGCCGCAAAAGCAGGTGAGCCAGGGCGATGCGGCAAGTGATAGGATTATCAGAAAATGGCGGCTGATTTCGAGTGCGTTAATGGACGAAAAGTCGGGTAAGGTCCATAGGAAAGTTTTCTACGATCGTCCGAGTTATGCTTAAAAACACATGGCCGAACCGTAGGGACAATTAAAAAAAAAAGTCCCGGAACTCTCCTTTAAATTCCCTGTGTGTAGTCGGCAGCGCTGAGCACTGCTGCAAAGTTTAATTGGCTCGGCGCCGCAGTCTATGGACTAGAAACTGCCCCGTACCCAGGCTTACATACGAATTAGCGAGCTCATAAATTAAATGCTTTTATTCGGTTCTGGTATTTGTTGAAATTGAGACATTAAAGCGGCCTGCCACGTATTTCTGATGGATTAAACAAAATAAAATGCAATCTTGCCACATCTAATTTCTCTGGCTTCTTTTTTTTTGCACTGGCGACATGTTGGCCACGCGCGACCCCGACTCACAGATTCTGCATTGCTGCACCCTGCACGACCTAGAGTGTACGTCGTGATCCACAGGGCTATTCAGAGTTGCTTTCACAGTAGAGGCAGTCCACATCTGAGAAATATAGGTGCAAACCTGCAGAAAAGCGTTTTCATATTTCTGAAAAAAACAAATACAAAAAATCTGCAGGGAGAAACAATCCAGCAATCTGTGGTAACGGCAGCAACACTAGGCATTATTAGACACATATTGATGAAACAAGCTAATTGAAAAAGCACACATTGGTCCCGATTCTATTAAACCTGCATTGGGCATATGCAAGATCACACCTGCAAATGTGTTGAGAAGCATAGCACTCACATTTGCTAAACTGGCATGCACAGTGGGTGAACATTCATGAATAACACCAATGAGAATTAAGAGGAAGTGACGTAAAATGGGAAAGAAGCACGTAGACCAAGAAAAAACGGATGCAAGTGGTGTGTTCCCACAAAAACCTTGAGCAGGCTGCCACACACAACAGGAACACATGAGCCACGCCTACCTGTAAGTGATTTCAACCTAGCACTTCACCTAAGTCAATGCCTAGTGTGGGATGCACAATTGAAACCCTTAATTATATATTTTTATGTCTATAAGTTCTTTTATTTCTGAATGATGTACCCTTAAATCACGCCCCTCTTTGAATCCCCCCCGGTCTCACTGAACCAGGAAACAGGCTGTTTTGCAAAGTTAAGATTTATTTTATGTATTTGCACAATATATATCACACTATTTAATATTTATACAACGATCACCAATGGGGTGATGTTACAATCAACAATCTCTTTAATCAGAATGAGTATGGATAGGAAAAATAATGCAGCATAGAATAGTACTTTGTGTGGGTTCAGTCAAATGCAATGTCACACTTTCCTCCTGAACACTACTCAATCCCCCCAATATGCAAGATAAAGATATGGAAGGAGAGAAAACAGGTTTCAGGAATACACACTCAACAAATACAGTTTCAATCCCAATGTCCCCCCAGCAGACTCAGAGAGAAACAGGATTGATTGCAAATGGGTCAAAATGGTTTAAATGTGGCTTTGAATGAATGGGGAAAAACACTGCAAAATGGATTTAATTCACTAAATTGGATTCAAAACTAGTGGGAGCCGCTTTGTATAGTTTCAGATAAACACTAGCCATGATTATTGAGTCGCTAGCAGAATGAAAACTGAATTCTGAGGTTGGATGCAAAGAACAGCTGTTTTACACATGATGAAATTGAGCCAAACTGAAACTTTGCGGCAAACTTTTCTGCGTGCGAGATGTGCGGTTGCGGAAAAAACTATGAGGAGTTGGAATGCCGAGGATGTTAGCTTCAATTTGACACTTTCATTTTGTTTCTAGCATGCACGGTGCGGAAGTTAAGGTTTTAGTAGAGGTCGGTTTTTCTCAGTAAGAGTCAAGATTTTCAAATGAAAGATGCGCTTTTGAATGTACAACCAAGATTATTACACTAGGGAGTCTATGAAGATACATGATACCCAACGGTACAGCCACCAGATCAGTGACGCCTCTGTCTGGCTTTTGCCCGCCTAGACACTTGTCTGTCTTCAGCAAATATATTAGCGCAAAGATGATTTAACACTACTATTACCAAAGGACGATAGGGATGAGAGAAAGATTCAGGAAAGACCAAAGGTTTTCCACAATGCAGTTCTGGATATGATGGAATGGATTTGGATAGGATTACTTAAGGATAAGATACTATGTTAGTGAAAATTCTATGCTATAGATACTCACTACTACTGTTTGGAATGGGCCCGTCGGGGATCTGCTCAAAGATTTCTGGACTGGAATTCTGCTAGCCCACCAGACGGGATTCAGGGCGTATGGGTTCTGCACTCAGCACGGCACTCTGGACACTGCACGGCACTCTGGACTGGATCTGACGGGTTGGTTCTGGTTCACAGCTATCTGGTTGCACCTCTGCTCTACTGGTTTGGATCTCTGGATTCTAGCAAGAGTTCTTGGCAAGAAAGCAGAAACAACACAGCCAGGCTGTTCCTTTTGGTGTTCCTCTTGGAGGTCTGGGGTAAAATCTGGTTTCAGGATTTTAAAAAGCCAAGCTGAGAAGGGTTCAGCTTTGGAATTGGGCCTTTCTGCTTGCAAATGTTCTGGAGTCTTGAATATGGATTTCGAGGGGATTGGGTCCTCCGACGTATTCCATATCTATGACATGTAATCACCACAGCTGTGCTGCTTCGGAAACTTTTTTCGGCGTCTGCGTCCTGCGTCGATGACGTCGATGCGCCGTCGTCAAGGACCTCGTCCGACGTCATCCGATGTGATAAGTAGGACGCACGACGCCCGTAGCCTCAGTTCCATTTTTTCCGCGAACGTGTTGCTTTGTGAATCTCGGTTAACGCCTTGACTCTTTGGAGTTCTGTTCTTCTCGGTTTTTCGAACCTGTTCGTTTTTGCGAGAAAATCCTACATGTGAAGATGTCTTCTACTTCGTCTTTGACCCCGCGTCCGGGCTTCAAGAAGTGCGGGGAGTGTGGGTCCAAGATGTCGGTGACGGACTCGCACGACACCTGCCTCTGGTGCCTCGGGGAGGCCCACGACACGGATGACTGTATCGACTGCCAGTCGCTCACGTCCAAAGCCTTACGTGAACGTAAGAAGAAGTTGTCGGTAGGTCGGGTGTCCAAGCCCCGGAAGTCGAAGTCTGCGGGGCTTTCGACGGATGATTCGAGAGGAGACTCTCCGCGTCATCATCGGAAGTCTCGTGGGTCTCCTTCTAGGAGTCGGTCTCGCCACTCCTCGGCCTCTTCGAGGCATTCTCGGAAGCGCCGACAGCGGTCGTCTTCCAGGTCCTCTTCGGAGGACTCTGCCCGGCATGTCGCTTACCCCACCAGCCGTGCGACGCAGGAGGAATGGGCTTTCTTCGGGAAGAAAATGCTGGCGATTCTCGAGTCGCAGGGTACTAAGCCGTCCGCGCCCCCGAGTGGGGTCGGTCGTGAGAGGTCGAGAGACACTGCTCGCAAGAGTGGTCGGCACGAGTCACGGGAGAGGTCCCGTTCGTACAAGGGAACTCGTTCTCAACGTACCCGTTCCAGGTCCCGGTCCTCGACGCGTTTGAGACCGTGTGCACCTGTGATGTCTTCGAGGAAGACATTGACGTCTGAGGTGTCGAGGGCGTCGACAGGCTTTCTCGAGGCTCTGGCTCCGAGGAAGTCGTCGAAGTCGTCGACGCTCAGGTCGTCGAAGGACACGCTCAGAGCTCTGGCTTCGAGGACTGTGTCGACGCCGTCCATGCTGGCGGCGCTGCATCTGACGTCGACGCCGATTTACTCGACGTTGACGCCTATTCTCTCGGCGCCGATGCCTGTTCTCTCGACGCCGGCGCCGATTCACTCGACGCCCTCCACGCCTTTCGAGGCCGGGGTGTCAGAGGTACCCCGTGGCATGGGGGGAACCCCCTAGGAAGGCTCTGGTTAAGAGCAAGCACTCTCGGGTGCCTTCTTTTCGCCACCTGGAATATATTTCGGAGGTGGATGAGGATTCTAATGGCCTGGTTCCTAGTCAGGTTCCAGATGAAATTGTCTCGGGCCATAGTCAGTTTGACGATTTGAGGCAGTCACTGCATGACGCCAGTGGACTGGACACCTCTCCGGAGGTGGAGTTTTGTAGGCCTGAGCCTGGCTCTCATGCCGATTCCTCGTACTGGCGCCTTATGGCTAGGGTTTCTGAGTACTTGGGATGGTCTGCTCCCCCAGGGGAGTTTGTGCAGGATGATCTTACGGACATCCTTTATGTTGGTCCCCCAACTGACCCGGTACTGCCGTTCCATATGGCTTTACAGAGAAGGGTGGCGGCGGCTTGGACTGCTCCGGAGAGTCTCCCGGCGGTGGGCAGGTCCTTGTCGCGAAAATACCGTCCAGCCAGTAGCGACCCCTGCTACTTGACCAGGCACCCCACTCCAGAGAGTTTGGTGGTACAGGCGGCCACGGCCCCGGCAAAGCAGGCATCGTACCCTACCATCCCTCCTAATAGGGACGACAAACGTTTTGATGGCTGGGCAAAGAAAGTGTTTTCTTCTGGTGGTATGGCGCTAAAGGTGGCCAACTCCATTTGTGCCTTGTCTCGTTTCACACACACTCTGTGGAACTGTGTTGCGTTAGCGGCTGAATATATTCCGGAAGGGGACGAACGGAATGGTTTCCTTGCTATGGTCCAGGATGGTAAGGATGCCATGTGTGAGTCCGTTCAGTCGGGTTTGGACATGGCTGAATGCATCGTCAGGTCCATGGCGGCGAGCACCGTGATATGCAGGTTTGCGTGGTTGTGGAAGTCGGGGTTTGCTCCCGATGTGCAGTCCTGGCTCCTCAACATGCCCTTTGACGGTGAACACCTTTTTGGCAGCAAGGCTGACGAGAGCCTTGAGAGGTTGCAGACCTCAAAAGCTGCAGCGAAGTCGTTGGGCGCTGCAGTTCGCCAACCTCCGCCTTTTCGTCCTAGGGGACAGCAATGGAGGGGTGGTTCCTTTCGCTATTACTCGTCCTTCAGTAAAGCGAGAGGAGCTGGCAGTCAAAGAGGCCAACACAGGGGTACCAGAGGTGGACGACAGAGTACCCGTGGTGCCAAGGCCGCTCGGGCAGTTGCCTCTTTGCCCTCAGGTAACGCCCCAGCCGCTACCACTCAGTCATGAGGCCATGTCCCATGGTTCGCCGGTTGGGGGAAGGCTGGCGCAGCATCTTGTAGAGTGGCGTGCCATTACTTCAGATGTGTGGGTTCTGGAGCTGATAACCCACGGCTACTGTCTTCCCTTTCGGCACAGGCCTCGCGACAATCCACCGGGGAACCTCTCTTTGCAGAGTCCGGATACGCTCCTTGCGCAGGAAAATCAAGTACTGCTGGAGAAAGGCGCCATAGAACTGGTGCCTGTAGTGGAGAGGAACAAGGGATGGTATTCCCCTTATTTTTTGATTTCGAAGAAAGACGGGGGATTGAGACCCATCATGGACTTGCGCGGTTTGAACAAACTCCTCAGGAAGGACAAGTTCAAGATGGTTACTCTCTCTCAAGTCCTCCAGGCCCTTCAGCTTCAGGACTGGTTGGTGTCTCTCGACCTCAAGGATGCTTATTTCCATGTGCCGATCCATCCCAAGCACAAGAAGTACCTTAGGTTCGCGGTTGGCCACTCGCACTTTCAGTTTCGGGTCCTGCCGTTCGGATTGACCTCCGCCCCGAGGGTTTTCACCAAGCTCATGGTGGTGGTGGCAGCGCATCTCAGGCAAGGGGGCGATTCAGTTCTACCCCTACCTGGACGATTGGTTGATCAGGGGGAGCTCTCCCGAGCAAGTCCTGGATCATCTGTCAGTCACCTGCCACTCCCTTCACAGGCTGGGCTTCTCCCTCAATTTAAAGAAGTCCCATTTGATGCCAACACAGCGGCTCCAGTACATCGGAGCAGTGCTCGACACTTCCCTGGGGCAGTGTTTTCCTCCCCAGGTGAGGGCTTTTCTTCACATTCAGCAGATGGTGCACAAGTTTCAGCATGCCCAGACGCTCCCAGCGTTCAAGTTCTTGAGGTTGCTCGGCCTCATGGCATCCTGCATTCTTCTGGTGCCAGAGGCTCGCCTGCGGATGAGATCTTTGCAGTGGGCACTCAAGATGCAATGGTCGCAGTCCTCCGGCAGGATGTCGGACCCGGTTCAGGTGCCGCCCTCGGTCACCCGGGACCTTCTGTGGTGGGCTGTCGAAGGCAACTTGATGAAGGGGGCTCCATTTTGGCTTCCCTGGCCGGAGGTGACGATCGTGACGGATGTATCTCTCACGGGATGGGGAGCTCATGCCAACGGGCTGACAGTCAGCGGTCGTTGGTCTCCGTCGGAGTCCAGACTCCATATCAATCTGTTGGAGCTGAGGGCCGTCAGGCTAACCCTGAAGGCTTTTCTGCTGACTGTGCGAGGAAAGAATGTCCTGATCCTGATGGACAACACAGTGGCCATGCACTACCTCAACAAAAAGGGGGGGACAGGGTCACTTCCTCTGTGCAGGGAGGCGATGCAGCTCGAGTTCTGGGCCATCCAGCAGGAAGTTTCGATCTCGGCAGTTCATCTGGCCGGAGACGAAAACGTGACGGCGGACGCTCTGAGCAGGCAGAGCACGATCTCTCACGAGTGGGAGTTGGCTCAAGAGATTCTCCTGGAAATCTTCGCCCTTTGGGGGACCCCTCAAGTGGATCTCTTCGCCTCCAGTGTCAACCGGAAGTGCGAGAGGTTCTGCTCACGGGAATTTCCTCCAAAAGGAGCCTTAGGAGACGCGTTTGTGGTGGAGTGGTCATTCCCGCTGCTGTACGCGTTTCCTCCAGTCCCCGTCATCCCGCAAGTGCTGCGGAGGTTACGGAAGTTCGGTTCCCGGATGATCCTCATTGCTCTGGCGTCGGCTCGGAGGACGTGGTACCCGGACCTTCTCGACTTGTCCATCTGCCCTCCACGTCGTCTTCCCTACCGAGACGATCTGCTCTCACGGGAGGGGGGTCAGGTTCTCCATCCAGAGGTCAGATCCCTCAACCTTCACGCTTGGCTTCTGAAAGGTTGAGGTATAAGGATTGGGACCTCCCTGAAGACGTGATGGAGGTGTTGCTCTCGGCCCTACGGCCAGCAACAAAGTCTCTGTACCGTTGCCGTTGGCGTAAGTTCTGCTACTTGTGCAGAGTTCAGAATGTGGATCCTTTTGCATGTGACATCCCCATGGTTCTGTCCTTTTTACTTGGCCCACAGGGGCTTGCAAGTGGGTACCATTAAAGATTACCTGGCGGCGCTGTCCATCTTTAAGCGCTCGTCTGAAGAGTATTCCTACTTTAAAATCCCTTTAATTTCACAGTTTCTGAAAGGGCTCACTAATGTGTTCCCTCCGTCACCTTTCCTGGTGCCCGGTTGGGATTTAAACCTTGTTCTTAAGTTTCTTATGGGTGCTCCATTTGAGCCTTTACATTCTTGCCCTTTGAGGCTGTTAACTCTGAAAACTGTGTTTTTAGTTGCAGTTACTTCCGCTTGCAGAGTGAGTGAGTTACAGCCACTTTCAGTTAAGCCACCCTTCACTGTATTTCACAAGGACAGGGTTGTCCTTAGAGTTTGTCCTTCTTTTCTTCCGAAGGTAGTGACAGAATTTCATTTGGCCCAGAAGGTTGTTCTTCCGGCATTCTATCCTCCTCCGCATCCTGGTAAGGAAGAGGAGAGGCTCCATAGGCTTGATTCTAGGAGAGCTTTAAGCTTTTACGTTTCACGCATGTCCCGGGTCAGAGTGGGCGATCAACTCTTTATTGGTTACGCTGGAAAGCGTTTGGGACTAGCTGTGACGAAACAGACTTTGTCTCGCTGGATTATTTTGGCCATCTCGGAGTGTTACCGCTTGGCGGGTAAGGACCCACCGGCTGGCTTGCGGGCCCATTCTACCAGGGGTATGGCTGCATCTACTGACCTGCAGAGGGGTGTTCCTATTCGCAACATCTGTGATGCAGCCACCTGGGCTTCAGTACATACATTTGTACATCACTATTCCCTCGATTCCATCCGAGGACAGGATCTGGCCGTTGGCAAGGCGGTCCTTTGCTCTGCTATTTGATTGGCAATTCTAAATTTTGATTCTAAATTCTTTCCCTCCTCCTTGCTCTGGTACTGCTTTGGGAGTCTGTCATAGATATGGAATACGTCGGAGGACCCAATCCCCTCGAAGAACGAGTTACTTTGTTACCTGGTAACGTTCTTTCGATGGGATGGTCCGACGACGTATTCATATCGCTCCCTCCCTGCCTTCCCCACTGCAGAATTTCTTTTGCGATTGCAGCTTACGTTCCGCAAGGCTTTGTGTCTGACTGGCAGTTGACTAATGTCACACATTCTGGGGGAAAAAACTACAACTGAGGCTACGGGCGTCGTGCGTCCTACTTATCACATCGGATGACGTCGGACGTCGGAGGAGGTCCTCGACGACGGCGCATCGACGTCATCGACGCAGGACGCAGACGCCGAAAAAAGTTTCCGAAGCAGCACAGCTGTGGTGATTTCATGTCATAGATATGGAATACGTCATCGGACCATCCCATCGAAAGAACGTTACCAGGTAAGAAAATAACTTGTTCTTCTCTTGCAAAGTGCTTCGCCAGCAATCAGATGGTGGGTGGATGTGTGTGTCTCTCTCTAGGTCCTAAATTGTCTCTATTTATGTATTTCCCAAAGGGGTGGGTAGGCTGAATTATACTAGGCACACCCTCTAGGAATCCTATTGGTTAGAGTCTGTCCTCTCCCCTGATTTGAGAAGGAAATCTGGTGCCATGATGATGCTGCATTTTACAATCCAGGGAGACCCTCCCCTTCGTTTCTGCACAGTAAATCTATTTTTTATATAAGGCATATTTACAATATTAGCAACTTGCTAGAAATAACATATTTACATCACAGATTTAGTGGAGCAAGTATCCGTCCGAGTCCCATCTCAGTGAGAGCTTCGGTTCAGAATTGACAGTTTTTCGCGCTTTTGGTTGGGTACCCAATGTCAGATTTGTCCACATTTTTCTACATATATATGCATGTCATCTGGGCATAATCCCGTGAAGTTTCAGATTTCTAGCATCATCACAACTGCTACAAAATCACAATTTCTGTAGTCGTGTCTCTGAACATAGCACAGAGTTCTGAGTAGTTTCAAAAGTTGACCAGAATTTTCATTTTAACAACCCTATATTTTACAGATTTTTACAATTTTGCACAGTTCTCTGTGTCTTTTTCAAAAAGATACTTTTTGTGGTTTACGGATACACATATCTGTCTGTCCCGCCCCCAAAGTTTTGCTGTGCCAAGAGCAATCCAGGCCTCTCTTCCTGCTGGCAGGGGTGTCTGTTGACACTTGAATTTGCATACCGTTTCAGTCCAGGAAGTCTATTGTCTCTCCTCAGAGCAGCAGAGCAAATCTCCCCTCCTCCATTAATACCCAACTGAGAGTTCCTGGCTTTGCTGAGAAGCAGGAGAGCTGCCTTTGTTGGAGCAAACTGCGGAATGTGCTTTGAAGTCCTCTGGCTGGTATCAGTTCACTTTAAAACCCAACTTGTTTAAATTTGTCTTTGATAAAATAAACTTAGATTTCAAAATAGGCAAACAGATCTCTAATTCCAGTCTTTTTTAAACAGAGATTAAATAGTGGCAACCTATATTGCTTTTGATGGCAAATCACTTATTTTCAACAGTTTGATTTTAATGCACAAGTTTTAAACTCCTAATGCACTTAACTGACAGCTTTGATACAGGCGGCCAGCGGTACTGCACCCATATTCTGACAGATTTCCACAAACAAGCACACTTTTTAATGAGGATATTCTCTGATAGATTCTGCTTTTCCTGACATAGTGCGCTTATGTGGATTCCTTAAATAAGGTGATGGTTGACACCTATCAAGGATGTTGGATCTTTTCTGATGTTTGGGAACCATTCTTTTGCAATTTCAGCAGCCGAGGAAAAACTGATTTTAGAGCACCTTTTGGTTTTCCTGGGAATTGAGCACTGCCTTTCAGGTAGTTCCATTTCCCTCTGTGGGCAGCCCAATGACAGGTTTTGGCAGTGTGGTCTCCTGTTCCCCACTGACACGGGCAAAGTAGATTGGCATCCAATTTTTCCGGTTTCCCTGCGCACAGGGCTTTTTGCGGCCATTCTGTTGGTTCCGTGAAAAGAGCACACAGTGATGTCACAGGGCAGAGCCTAGTGGGTCAATGCATCTCACATGCCAAAGGGAAAAGTGCACACAAACAGCACAGTGTCTAGGTGATGGAAGGTTGTCAGCAGGCCCATTTCTTGGCCTATGCGAAGCGGGCAGCTGCCTGGGGCGCAAGTACCCCTGGGGGTGCTTTTGCCCTGGGAGGTGAAATTTCACTGTTGGGGGCGATTGCCCGTGGGTTAGTAGAGGGCAGCAGGTGCTGCCTCTGCCTCTCTGACCCACCTAACATTACGTGAGGCTCTCTAAACCCAGGCCACCATTTTGTTGTAGTGTTGCACCAAAATCCTTCATGATGGTTTCCATAATCCGACACCGGTTTCATTTGTATAGCAATAATTAATTGACGTTGGGTAGGAGTTACTTAGTGTAGTTAGGGAGTGACGCGCGGGGGTGGCCACATTTTTGTGTTTCGCCCTGGGCACCAAATGGACTAGAAACCTGGCCCTGGCACATGTACAGATGAATAAGCCCATTTTGTGATCTCCCAATAGTCTTTGCCCCTTCTCCGAACCCAAGGCAGGGCTGTCGAATTTGCTAACCAAGGACTCGGAAGTGAGGTGCCTTTCGAACATGCTGGGTGGGAAATGCTGTTTTGTGTCGAGGAGACCCCTGCTCTGGATTACAAGGCTGCTGATTCAGTGCAGGGGCAGATGTAGTGGGACGGGTGGCTTCTACACTGCCTTGCGTGGGAAGGAGCATGAACACCATTAATTTGGGACTAATAGAAACCAGCTAAACACCACCACATGTGAGTTTTACTGGGTCCCGTCCCGTGCAGAAGACCCACCCCCACGCTTCTCTGCCGTGTTGGTGGGCCTGACCGCAAGTCAGGCTCGCTTCCCCTGTCTGGTGCACCTCCCGGGCTTCTGATGCACAGCCACTCTCTGAGCGTCGACTGGTCTCACAGGGGCTTTGAGCTGTTCATAGTTTACCCGAACACTGCAATGCAAGCCCCATAAACTACCAGGATTGACTCTTGGCAGCTTCCGCCATACGCTCAACAGCCCTCTCGAGAACGGTCCATCGTATAATGTATCCTTGCAGCCCCCATGCTCCTATCTGCCGTTGGTCTCGCCTTGCGTTCGAAACTTTCCCATTGGACAGATTTTTATTGCGTGCGTGACTTCTCTTTCCAGTCACCTCGAGATGTTCCAGTTCTTTTAAGAGGGTTATAACTGCAAATAACAGCGGTGCGTCTCCTTGGATCTCGCCATCTCCTGCATCAAAACCTGGCATTACGCGCGAACAATCTGCTTTTGTTTCCCCCCTCCCCCCAGCCCCCCCTTTATTATTTACAGCTTAATTAGCATTGCAGAGAAAACATTTGGCAGCACAGACCTCATTTATTCATTTTCCAGGGCTTGTGCCAGAAAATTAAAGTACATTCAAATCCAATCGCCTCATTTTTTTTTCTTCTATAATTGTTGTTGGGTCGAAGAGTGTGAACATGATCGTTTCCGCCTCGGCCGCAGCTGCTCTGGGGGCTCGTGACGCGTGGCTGGTTGTGCTTCAAGGGCTGAGGGATCGGTTGAGGGTTTGGCGGGTATTACCTGTGATTACTGCAAGGCTAGGTTAGGCGTATGTCTATAACTAGATACAGAACCATCAAACACCCCTCTTTCGAAGGGATTGTGTCCTCCGACGTATTCCTTATCTTAGATATAAATCCTTCAGCTTTGCTGGCCTCGGAAAATTTTTTTTTTTCGCCAGAGGGCGCTGCGCGTCGATGATCGCCGAGTCGATGACCCTCGACGGCCTCCGTGCCGACGTCGACGTCATCCTGCCTATAAAGGCCGCGCGCAGCGTCCGTTGCTCAGTTCCGTTTTTCCGCGCTTCGTTGTGCCTCGGAACACCGTTGCTCAGTTCTCGTCAAGATAACGTATATAATAACTACTATTTACCTCGATATCGATGGCATCCTCCTCCGACCCGACGACCCCTCGGTCCGGTTTCAAAAAGTGCCGAGACTGCGGGAAGAAAATGTCGTTGACGGACCCTCACAGGGTCTGTTTGTGGTGTCTGGGAATCACGCACCAGAGTTCGGAGTGTGAGGAATGCCTTTCCATGACGGCGAAAGCCTTGAAGGAGCGTAGGGGGAAGCTCGAGAGAGGTAGGTCAACTTTAACTTCCTCGAAAGCTTCTTCGGTAGAGTCGAGACGTTCGTCTCCTCACCATAAAAAACACTCTCGATCTAGATCACGAAGTGGCTCCCACCACTCGTCGACATCGAGACACTCGAAGAAGAGACGTAGGAGATCCCCTTCGTCATCTTCGTCGAGTTCTCCTGAGAGAGTTCATTGCCCCACAAAACGCAGCTCGCAAGCTGAGTGGGAGGAATTCAGGAAAAAGATGCTAAGCGTCTTCGAGAAAGCGGCCTCGTCCCCCTCGAAGACAGCTGAGGGTGATACCCCGGGTAAAAAACCCAAAAAATCTAAACGCCGCGAGTCGCAGTACCCGGCGGAAAAGTCAACCCGAAAGCGCCTCGAGCCATCGGGAGATAAAGCATCATCGACGCCATCGTCGAAAACTCCTTCGAAACAGAGGTCGGCGCCATCGACGCCGTTGTCGAAGGATTCATCGGCGCATCAGTCGATCGAGTCGACGCCGACGTCGACGCCGATATCGACGCCGGTGAAGGAAAGAACCACGGCTACTCCACAGCCAACGGTTAGACAAAAGACCTCCGACTCGACGCCGAGAACGTCGACGTCGTTCTCGAGCAAGACTCCGATCCTTTCGAGTTCTTCGAGGCCTAGTACACATTTCTCGACGCTTTTCACGGCGCCTTCGAGTACTTTCACGTCGGTGTCGACGACATCGACGTTTTCAAGGCCTGTGATGATGGCTCCTTCTGCATTGGAAATGGGGTTTATACCATTCCAAAAACCAATGTATCCCCCTTTAACCTCGATTTTTGAGGAAAGGGAGGATTCAGACCAAGATATTGATTTACAGAGGACCACATCACCAGAGCCAGAGACTTTCGCCTCTGAGGAAGGAAGATTAAAAAATCTTCAGGATGCACTTCAGGAAGCTAGTGGCTTGGACACTTCTCCTGAAGCAGAATTTATCAAACCAGACCCAGGAGAACATGCGGAGACTCCATATAGAGCTCTGATGTCTAGAATCATAGAATTTATGGGTTGGTCTGCACCTTCTCCTGCCTTTCAGCAGGATGATCTCACTGACATACTGGACAAGGGCCCACAGGAGGATCCTGTGGTTCCATTTCACTCTGCTCTACAGAGAAGGATTTTGACAAACTGGGAAACGCCAGAAATTATCCCGGCAGTAAATAAAAAACTGTCAACAAAATACAGAGTGGCTAGTTCTGACCCTGAATATTTGTCAAAACACCCTACTCCTGAGAGCTTGGTTGTACAGGCTGCAACCTCATCAGGCAGCACATCTGCATACCCCACTGCTCCGCAGGATAGGGATGACAAAAAATATGATGCCATGGCTAAGAAGGTTTTTTCTGCCTGTAGCATGGCGTTAAAGTCTATTAACGCGACCTGTACGCTCGCTAGGTTCAGCCACACCCTTTGGGAGTGCGCTTCATCAGCGGCTGACTGCCTCCAAGAAGGAGAGGAAAGGGACGCATTTTTAAACATCATCAGGGATGGTAAAGATGCGATGTGCGAGACCCTACAAACTGGCCTAGATTCTGCTGACAGTATCAGCAGGGCCATGGCGGCAAGTACCACAATCCGCAGGCATGCGTGGTTGAGGAAGTCTGGTTTTGCCTCTGACGTGCAGACCAGGCTTTTGAATATGCCCTTTGACGGTTCTACCCTCTTTGGAAAGAAGGCGGATGACAGTTTGGAGAAACTGCAAACGTCCAAGGCAGCAGCCAAGTCATTGGGAGCTGCTATCCGTCAGAATACCTTTCGTCCTTCGGGATCATCGTGGAGAGGACGGTCCTTTCGTTACTATTCCTCATATGGAAGGGGCAGGGGACGACCGGCTCAAAGAGGCCAAGGAAGATTTACCCGTGGTGGACGGGGTAGGGGAAAGAAAGCCGCACCCGCAGGAGCAGGAGCCACTTTACCTTCGGCAACTGCATCAGCCGCTTCAAAACCACTCTGAGGTCTCCCCTCACAGAACACCAGTAGGGGGCAGGTTAACTCACCATCTGACGGAATGGCAGGCTATTACGTCAGATGCTTGGGCTCTGGAGACAGTAGCCCAAGGTTACTGCCTGCCCTTCCTACATATCCCTCAGAGTCATCCACCGGGGAACAACCCTTTGAAGCTTCCAGATCCGCTCCTCTTGCAGGAGGTTTTAGACCTGCTAGAGAAAGGTGCCATAGAACTGGTACCTGTAGCGGAAAGGAACAAGGGTTGGTACTCCCCCTACTTCATAATACCGAAGAAGGACGGAGGACTGAGACCCATCTTAGACTTACGGGAATTGAACAAATTCCTCCGAAAGGACAAGTTCAAGATGGTGACTCTCTCTCAGATCCTTCAGGCCCTCCAGCTTCAGGACTGGTTGGTATCTCTAGACCTCCAGGACGCTTATTTCCATGTGCCGATCCATCCCAGGCACAGGAGATACCTGAGGTTCGCAATTGGCAGCTCTCATTATCAATTTCGAGTTCTGCCATTTGGGCTAACCTCCGCCCCGAGGGTCTTTACCAAGCTAATGTCGGTTGTGGCTGCAAGTCTAAGGAGGGAAGGGATTCATGTCTACCCTTACCTAGACGATTGGTTGATCAGAGCTGTATCTTCGGAACAGGCTCAGAGACAACTAGATTATGTTTGCCACTTCCTTCACAAGCTGGGCTTCTCCCTCAATTTAAAGAAGTCACAGATGATACCATCACAGAGACTCCAATTCATTGGAGCAGTCCTGGACACTTCCCTGGGAAAAGCCTTGCCACCAGAGGTGAGGGCTCGAGATATTCTGCAGATGGTCATCAGATTTCAGAATGCCCAATATCTCCCAGCCTACGACTTTCTGAGGTTGCTAGGCCTCATGGCATCCTGCATATTCCTCGTGCCGGAGGCTCGCCTGAGAATGAGATCCCTCCAGTGGGCACTGAGAACTCAGTGGTCACAGTTCTCAGGAAGGATGACAGATCTCCTTCGGATCCCGGTCAAAGTAGCCCGAGACCTTCAGTGGTGGGCCTGTCGGGAGAACATCCTGAAAGGAGAAATGTTTTGGCAACCATGGCCGGAGATAACAGTAGTCACGGATGCCTCACTCACGGGGTGGGGAGCTCACGCCAACGACTTGACCATCAGCGGTCGTTGGTCTCCATCGGAGTCCAGACTACATATCAACCTGTTGGAGCTGAGAGCCATCAGACTAGCGCTGAAGGCTTTTCTGCCGTCTGTACGGGGAAGAAACGTCCTAATAATGACGGACAATACAGTGGCCATGCACTACCTCAACAAAAGAGGAGGCGTAGGCTCACTACCACTGTGCAGAGAGGCGATGCAGCTCTGGTTTTGGGCAATTCAGGAAGGAATCTCTCTATCGGCAATTCACCTAGCCGGAGAGAAGAACTTGACAGCGGACGCTCTGAGCAGGCAGAGCACAGTCTCTCACGAGTGGGAGATAGCTCAGGAAGTCCTTCAAGAGATCTTCGCCCTTTGGGGAACCCCTCAAGTGGATCTGTTCGCCACCAGTATCAACAGGAAGTGCGACAGATTTTGCTCAAGGGAATTTCCCCCGAGAGGAGCTCTAGGAGATGCGTTCGTAGTGGACTGGGAGTTCCCACTTCTGTACGCGTTCCCTCCGGTCCCTGTCATTCCTCAAATGATCAGGAGGTTGAGAAGGTTTCGGAAGACCATGATCCTAATTGCCCCGGATTGGGCCAGGAGAACGTGGTACCCGGACCTTCTAGACATGTCCATCTGCCCTCCAATTCGACTGCCATACAGAGAGGATCTTCTCTCGCAGAAGGAAGGTCAGGTTCTCCATCCAGCCATCAAGACCCTCAACCTTCACGCTTGGTGTCTGAAAGGTTGAGGTACAAGGATTGGGACCTTCCGGATGATGTTATGGAGGTGTTGCTTTCGGCCAGAAGGCCGGCAACTAAAACTCTATACCGCTGCCGTTGGAACAAATTTTGCAGCTGGTGCAGAGAAAAGAATATTGAACCCTTTTCTTGTGGTACACCTATGGTGTTGTCATTCTTACTTTACCTGGCTAATTCAGGCCTACAGGTTGGCACAATTAAGGGCTATCTCGCAGCGCTATCAATCTTTAAGCGCACTGCAGAGGAGCCTTCATACTTCAAAATTCCATTGGTAATACAATACCTAAAAGGATTAACTAATGTTTATCCCCCGAAACCTTTTCAAGTTCCCTTATGGGATTTAAACCTAATTTTAAACTTCCTAAAGGGTGCCCCTTTTGAACCACTACACTCTTGTTCATTGAAGCTTCTCACCCTCAAAACTGTTTTGCTAATAGCATTGACATCTGCTAGAAGGGTTAGCGAGTTGCAAGCCTTATCGTGTAAACCTCCACATACAATCTTTTACAAGGACAAAGTTGTTCTTCAGGTGAAGCCTAACTTCCTCCCGAAGGTAGTCTCGGAGTTTCACATCACTCAGAAGATTATATTACCTTCTTTCTACCCTCCTCCTCATCCGGGGAAGGAGGAAGAGAGACTGCACAGGCTGGACCCTAAGCGAGCCTTGAGCTTCTATATCAGCAGATTGGCTAAGATCAGACAAGCAGACCAACTCTTTGTAGGTTATGCAGGACATAAGTTGGGCCTTCCAATAACAAAACAAACCATCTCCAGATGGATTATTTTAGCCATTCTGGAATGCTACAAATTGGCAGGAAAGGAGCCTCCTCAAAATCTAAGGGCTCATTCTACCAGGGGTATCGCAACATCCTCAGCCCTTCAAAGAGGGGTGCCAATTCGAGATATATGTGCGGCTGCCACATGGTCGTCCGCACATACATTTACCAAATTCTATAGCCTGGATTCCTCCTCTAGTCAAGAAACTAGATTCGGCAAGGCTGTGTTACACTCTGTCCATTCTGGAAGGGTAACATAACTTTTATTACTCCCGCCTCCAGTCACAATACCACTGCTATGGGAGTCTATCTAAGATAAGGAATACGTCGGAGGACACAATCCCTTCGAAGAACTAGTTACTCTTACCTTGTAACGTTCTTTCGATGGGATGTTCCTCCGACGTATTCCTTATCGACCCTCCCATCCATCCCCGCAGTATGACTTCCTGTGGGTTTGCAGCCTATGCTCCTTCAAGGTGATTAGTCTAATCCAAAAACATTACTGGGGACTACAAAACGGAACTGAGCAACGGACGCTGCGCGCGGCCTTTATAGGCAGGATGACGTCGACGTCGGCACGGAGGCCGTCGAGGGTCATCGACTCGGCGATCATCGACGCGCAGCGCCCTCTGGCGAAAAAAAAAAATTTTCCGAGGCCAGCAAAGCTGAAGGATTTATATCTAAGATAAGGAATACGTCGGAGGAACATCCCATCGAAAGAACGTTACAAGGTAAGAGTAACTAGTTCTTCTATTAGCCGCTGTAACAGTAAGTGTGGTGAATTACAAGAAAGGCTGCCCAAAAAACACTCTTACCATTGGTGCTTGGGGCAGCGTGCTGTGCCGCCCCTTCCCCCAACCTTCTCCTGGTGGCAAGTGTCAAAAAAATAGCAACGCGGATTCCTGCATTTATTGCAGACATCTGTGTGCAGCCTGTGCTACTCGGGGAAGTCAGCTATGATATTTTCTTGTATGTTAATAATCTAGAAGGGGTTAAATAACACGTCTGTAACTACTGGGCTAAGAAGCAGAGCGAGTTCTGTAAGACGCTATTGCAGTACCCCTCCCCACATCCACGCGTCTCTAACGGATGCATTTGGTAATCCTGTATGGATTACCCTGGTGTTTGGGAAATAGTGTTTTATCCAGCAGCCCCCATTTATTTTGGCAGAGAGCAAGCCTCCTTTTATTGCAAATTGATACTGCTGTCCATTTCTTTTCTCTCGCACCAAATCACCAGAGAGAAAGAATGCAACCATGTCTGAAAGCCAGGCGAATTATTCCATGTCGGAAGCACTGAAATGGGAAGGTAGCAATGGACGCTTTGTTACACCACGTTCTGTGCATTGGTGGGTGGGTACTGATATGCATGTAATATTGTGATCAATGGTATAGAAAGCATGGGATCACATTGGATGAGCAGGGGGAGGGTGCGGCTCATGCAACCCACCTGTGACCATTTTGGCAAACTCTCCTTTATTGTTAAAGATGGCCTTCTGTGGCTGGAACATCCACGGGACCTGCGGTCTGGTGGGTAGGACTTGAACTGAATGCGATTTCCCCCACCCCCAACTGCTTAACTCTGTATTTCACTGAAAGGACATTGACAATCTTTGCATGACAAACCTATGACATGGGTCAATACCTTTCAGGGATCTGTGCGCCAAACCTTTTGGAGAGGAACAAAGAAACACTCATTAAATATGCCAGTCAGAAAGAAATCACTTTTGGGATGACGGTTGCACTTTCATGCTGTATAGAGGTAGAAGCACTTACCGATGCTGATGGAGATGGCAACCTTGTGTATCGAGGCTACCTGCAATTCCATGAAGGCATTGAGGAAGAACTTGTCCGTGATCTAGAAGTAGAGCCACTTCGTAGATGGATCTACGAAGCACTCGGCTGTATATCTGGGCTGCAAGGCAAGAGCTGCTCTGTGATAAGGGAGTGAATGTCTGTGCTTGGGCATCCCTTCGATGGCCCTTCAGTTGAATGTGTCCATGTCTTGCTGGTTGACCCCCGTTTACTTTTCACTTCACGTTTAGCAGAAATTAACAAGAAGGGTGCCAGAAGATTGGCATTTTACGATCCAGTTATTATGCATTTTATCCCTCCGTTTCGATTTTAATTGTTACTCCCTGGGAGCCACCCCATGTCCCCAAGATTATGCAGGATTCACACCAGTCCGGCAATGTAAGGTGTCGATTTGGTTCTTGTGCCCGACTGAAAGCATTTAGTGCCTGAAATCTTCTGCAGCAGTCCATAAGTGTTAATAGTGCCCATGCAAGCATTTTGGGGGCAAGGTTGGGATCAACCTACTTACGCATTCAATAACTGTTCACTCCACAATGACTGACAACGTACATAGGTTATTATGGTTTAGTGTGCAACAGTACCAAAGTGGAGTATGAAGAGAAAAAAGATTTCATCAGGGGCCATAGGGATAAGGTTGTGGCAGGCGTAAGGGGGGTGAATTAGAATGGGACCTATCCGGCAAGTAGTTTTGAGTAAGCATGTTTATGGTTGTGCTGCTGCCAGGAAGAATAGTTCTGCCGCATATTGAAAGCATTATGAGGTACATTTTGAAGAAAGTGGAAAACATCCAGTCTGAAATGCCACTTGACTGTAGACTGATTTAGTGCACTTGTATAGTGATGTAATACCTTGAAGGGATACTCAGTGCTCTGAGCAAATAAGCTATTCGGGCCACATGACGTTCAGTTTGGATCCGAAGCGGGTGGTTGAGGAAGCGCTGTCTAGGAAGACGTTTCCAGGTTCTTACCACCTGATTGCGAACCTGCAGCTTCTTTTAGAGCTCAAATTAATGGGAGGGGCTTGCAGGAAAACTTGATCTGAGGTGATCACATTGGAAGAAAAACAGATTCCGAAACATGGTTTCTCCTCTGAAACCACAAATCTACCCCCTAGAGCTTGGATGGCGACACATTTAATAGTTCAGTGGAACATTTGGTAGCTCCGCAAGGGTTGACCATCCCATTACTCTGAACGTTCCATTTTCAGGTCTGTGACATCGCTGTCCTCTGAATGTATTATTTTGTATTGGCATAGCTGTTGGGCCATATCCAAGCACTGCAGTCAGTGAAGGGGGTGATTTATATTACAGCGTTTTGAGATATTCGATTAGCTTGGCACACCCCTGCCTCTACAAACAAAGCCACAAAGAACCCACATTGGGACTAGCAGATAGCTTGTGGAGTGACCTGTATGAGTGGATTTGTTATGGCATCCGAGTTGCACACATTATTTGGTTTATTGGCAAGTCCTGTAAATCTTTTTTTCGTTTACAAATACTCGTTCAATGTTAAAAATCAAGATATTTTACTAGAAGTGATGATGCATCTGCACTCCATCAGCCGAATCAAGGAGGCTGGTCCATCCTGTTAGTAGAATATCTGACATGAGTATCTGCAGAGGTAAGCGTGTTCTTGTACATCTCGAGCAGAATTATTGAACGGTACTATCCTGCTATTTGTTAATGCAATCTGACTGATAGAGCTTGGACAAAAGTAGCAGGAGAAACAGTACAGCGAAGAGTTGTGGAATCTAACCAGATTACAACCATAATGAAGAGCTGAGATAGGAGCACTGCTTCCAACCTATTGGATACATTGACTATAACACATCCTAAAGCTCCCACGCAGAGCCCATATTACTTGCATGTTAAAGCACTGGCTTCCAGTACTCGTGCTCATTCTATGAAAACCCTGTGCCACTTCCACAAGGTTGTCCAATATTCCACCCCTTCCTTTATAACCGAATTCACCAATTCCTTTCAAATGTACCCATTTAATCTGTTCTCCCCACTCCCTGTTCTTTCAACAAATCTGTCATCTAAACAAATTATTTGGCCACACCTTTTCAGTACTGGCATCCCCCAGCTGGAGCAAGCATCCACTCAACCTTAGAATGGAAAATAATTTGCTTCCGTTTAGGAAACGCCTGATAACACAGGTGCCCCCAATGGTGGCATTCGTGCTCAATTAATATCTTTTACTTAACTGCTCAGAAAGCAATGCCTTCCTGCCCCATAGCTGTCAATATCCTGGGCAGTTTCAAACTTTGAGCACTTGATGATTTGGCCAAACGCCACCTAGTCATTTCATCATTGCTCCAAGCTACCATTGCCCTCATTCATGGTGGGTTGAGATTACCTGATCCTAGTGATGCAGTATTGCTGTTCTCAATTTTTGCTGGACTGAGAGCTCACTGATTATTGTGCATTCACTAAGAAGCCCCCATCAACAGATAATGTTACACAAAGCTCAGTGCTTTGCACATTCTTATAGAGTATCCTATGCTCGTTTTTGCAGTGGATCAGCCAGGCACAGGGGTTTTGAATGGATTGTGTCCTTCCACGTATTGCTCATCTTTGATATATTCCATCTCGCATCAGCTGCTTTGGAAATCTTTTCACAGCAGAGGGTGCCATGCACCGTCATGCCGTGCATCTTGTCCCTCGGTAGTCTGTCTGCTCTAGAGTATGACATTGACGTCTGTATATATAGCATGCACCCCACCCAGTGCCTAATTTCTTATTTTTTTTCTCTAACGTCAGAATATAACCTGCCATTGGTAGAGAGATAAGTGGGAGGAATATCCAATCGAAAGAATATTACCAGGGGTAAGTAATTTGTTCTTCAAATGAATTGTCCTCCCACGTATTCCTCATCTTTGATAGACCCCCATAGCCGTGTGGTGTGGGAGGTGGCAACAGAATTTACTTTTCATGAATGCTGTGCAGAACAGCTATCCCAAACTTTGCCTCCTGACCCGATGCAGAATCCAGGAAATAATGCCTTTCTAAGGTATGAGGAGAAGACCACATTGCAGCATTACAGATGTCCTGCACTGGTACCCCCACTGCAAAGCCGAAGAAGTAGCCAAACCTCCTGCTAGAATGGGCTTGTAAACCAGTAGGGACATATTTTCATGACAAGTTGTAGCATTCTGAAATGCATAAAATAAACAGGATAAAGTTTGCTTGGTTACCGCTTGACCAAGCTTGACACCAGCATATCCCACAAAAAGCTGATTGTCCTGTCTGAGTTTTGCCTGCCTATTGATTTAGAAACTCCAAAACCCTTTTTAGATCTAGGCAATGAAGACTCTTCTCTTATAAGTGATGTACTCCATGAGCTGTCTAAAGAAAACTTGGATTATGGACCAGAAGCGTATAGTCTGATCACTTCCAGATGAATGGATGCTTTGTGTGTTCCTATTTTGGTTTATCTCGATCCATCTGCATAAGTACAAAGGGTCTTTTGTGGGTTGTAATTATTCATTAAGTAGAGGCTTAGCTTAGTATTCTCTTGTGCTTTTTGGAGCTACTGTTTATCACACATCCTCCACCTGCCCACTTAAACGCACGTGAGCAAGGTCTAGCTGATTAAAGGTCCTTAGTGCCACTACCCCTTAAGACATGCATGCATGCAACTGCTCAAACGGCGATACCCTCGCCTTGGCAGCTGTTAAAGAGCATCATCTTATGTCCCTTTTAGTGCGACCCGCTTTTTGCTCCCCAGACAGCAATTATTTCTTAAATTCGAAATATATAATGCTAGTGTTATTATAAAAAAAATAACTTCTGGTAGTCTTGGGGGTGAGTGCTGTGATAGGATTTCCTGTGTGGTCTCCTGTCATCCTATGTAGGAAGATCCTGCATGAAGTGCCTCTTTGCAAGCAAGCACCATTGACTGGGATGTGTTACCAGTGAAGTGAGTAGAAGGTGGTGGTATCTGGGTTTTGGTGTGGGTACTTGTAGGAGGAATACTGTGCGCATGAGTTATAATATATTTTGGTGCTGCTGGCATTGAGAGCAGGCAAAGAATTTGAATGTTAGTGGATGGGATAGAATGCATAGGTGTGGGCTCACAGTGGTTCAGAGTAACAGTAACCGTGGAAGGCTTTAATGAACCAAGAATGCACAACTTTGAAGACTAAGCTGTTCCATCAAAATAGTGACAAAGGTGGGGTACGCTTCACCACTACTCTGTAGTGACATAATATGCACAACCTAGATGTTTCTGTTTACGGCCGACTGCCTTTGGTGATGACATCCCAAAGTGGTGTCACCTTTCTGGGCAGTATTGCTGTTTCTGTGTGGATTCCAAAACTAAAAGGATCGTGGTGCCTGCAGGGTAGGAAATGGGCCGAAACAAGACAGAGCGGGGATCCGGCAAAGTTGCTGGAACTCTGCAGTGTCTAGGTGCCCAGGGCTAGGCCAGGAAACTCCCAGATATGTCCTCAAGCTGAGCTCTCGCAGCCTGTGCTTTCCAAGACACTGCGCGGGAGACTGAATGCAGAAACAACTAAAGCCTCACCTCCCATTCAGTAGCTGTCTAAATTGGTATATATGGCTTGCAATTAGCAAAAAAAAATTGCTAGGGTGAGTATTGCGACTAATGAAGGGAGCAGAGTCCAACTTCCATTTCTCACTCCAAAGGGTCTCCTGCTGAATCACTATCGGGCTTGTTTCACATTTGAAATTGTGGGCATTCTTATGTTCTCATAAAGCTCTTTGCTTTCATGCAAATTGACAAGCGTGGGCTCTATGAAGAGATACCGTGCTGCTGGCTTGGGACCTCGCCCCCTCTTTCCCACAGCCGCCCTCCCCCCAGGAGCAGTGGGTTCCCCCAGTACATTTTTTCCATTTCCAGCACTCCGTGTCCTCCCTTAAACATCCACATTGCAGTATGGGTGTCCTCCACTTGTCCTGTTTCGGAGCTGCAAACTCATCACAATATCCTCAACATTATTTGCTGGATCTACTCCTTTCCTTTCAGACTGGTGTACTCCCCCTTTTGTCTCTTACTCACAGTGCTTTTTTTTCTTGTATAGCTGCAAGATTACTGTGATATCACAGGGGATTTATAGTGATATTTTCGAATGCCATTATGTTGATGCAATTTTGGCGAAATTTTTTTTTCGCATTTTTTTTTACATTGTTTAAAATGGGGGGGTTCCCCCAAAACCCTGTTTTTTGTACACTTTTTTTTACTTGCCAAACAAAAAAAAACAAAATAAAAAAAAATATTAAATGTTTCGGCAAAATGTTTTCGATATAATGGTGTTTCGAAAATATGTATTCGAAAAATATGACCGGATACCGTCACAGGGCACTTTGAACTTAGCCCAGTGTTTTACAGAATCACCAACATAAAATCCTGCTGAATCCTTCCTTCTGCACTTTCCACAGTTGTTTACCTTCTTATACTCTGCTCCACCTTTTCTTTTCTAGCTTTGTTTGATGCAAAGTGGTGCTGTGTGGATCTTTCTCGCTTTGCCACCCCTTTTACCCCTTTTGTGGACGGCTAAATACCATTGGCTAAAGCTGTTGTCTGCTCCCATGTGGAATTTTCCCCACCAAGTAGCCTCTCTTGCCCTTAATTGTTGCAACCACATTGATAAACCCGAGCTCTGATAATCTGATTAATGAAGGGCTCAACCTCCTATACGACGAACATTTTAATTTCTCCACAAGTGACTGCTTTATTATGAGCCCTAAATGGGTTGCAAAATGATGACAGTCCATGAGTGACTCCAGATAACTTACGGTGAGTGTTTTGCTCCCTTCTTTTGGAAGTTGGATTAATGGGATTTTTCAAGGAGTAAAAAAGTATAATAATTAAATAATTAGTTTTTTCTATAGCGCTTTTATCCAAAGTGCTATACTTAGGACGCATTTAAGTAGTTCTCCTTGTTGATGCACGTATTTGTAGGTAAGTAAACATATTTTAACTTTGCAAACAGGTAGTCTGGCGAAGTCCACTTAAGCAACAAAGTGACTGAGACTGTATTCCAGCAGACACTGGGCAATACGTGGGGTGAATCTGGGGCCCGGACTGGCACTGTGTATTTCAGGCGTCAGCCTCTTCCTAAAGTTAGTAACCAATACCCTAGGCTTGTCAGCCATGTCATGGTTTCTCTCCATCATGTGTCCTTCACGTGTTCTTAAAGTTTTTCCTGGCATTCAGATCAGAAGTCACCACTCTCCTGTCAGTAGGAAGCCTAACTGAAACATGTTAAGGGCCCTTTCCCTTCTAAATGGAGGCTCCCCACCCGCGAAGCCCTGAGCAGGAACCCTACTCTGAGGTGGACTTAAGCTTCGATCCTAATTGACCAACCTATGGCTTCAAACTCCCCGCAGAGCGAACTGCCAGTGCCTTGTTCATCTTGCTTGTCAGTCATTTCACCTTTGCTGAGCATCGCTGCTTGACTTGCATGCTACATCGTGACACAATAATACAAGGCCGCCGACCTTTAAAGTACTAAACTCTCACGCAGGAGCACTGTAAGTTTTTTTTTTTTTTGTAATTATTATTCACATTGGTCTTTTATTTCTAACTTGGGGGCAGGGGGGCAGAGGGGTAGGGGGGAAACTTTCCAGGTTCTCATTTTCCAATTGTTTGTGTAAATCACTAAGTAACCTCATGAACCCTGACGCCGTCTGTGAGTTCCGCCCTTTAGTGTAAGCACTTTCACATATACAGGCTCCAGCGTTGTGTGGACCTTCAAAGGTATGGTCTGCAGGGAGGGTTGGGGCTTTTGTGCTCTGGTGTTTTCATTGTGTGTACCCTTCTAAGCAGATGACTGTATAGCCATACAGGATGTAGAAAGCATCCACTGTAGGAGCGCTATAGAATATATGCACTCATCGGCGATCAGAAGGCCAACACCTTGGTGCGTTTACCGTAAATGTGATCGAGGAGGCCACCTTGTGAGAGGGAGGCCTCCCCCACTGTCACCTTGTGAATGTGAAGTACTTAGCTGGATTGGAGGGGTATCTTTGACAGGAATCCTTTATTTACCCTGTACTTCTTGCTTATGTTTTACAGATGCCTTTGTAAATAGTCAAGAGTGGACACTGAGTCGTGCTGTGCCGGAGCTCAAAGTGGTGAGTACCTTATTTGAAATGTGTGGATACCTCTCCCCCACCTTATCCTCCTTTTACCTCATTTTTATACAGCTTCATAAAATCAATTTTAAAAGTGAAGAGTAAAACCAGGTGAAATTGCTTTTACCTTTCCCTTTTACTCTGTTTTGAAAAAAATGTAAATGCCACTTGCAAATTAATATTTTGCAGATAGCATTTACCGTAGATTCCTGTGGAATCTGTATACTTTTAACAGGTGATAAAAAAATAGGCGGATTCCCTAGGAATCCATCGTTTTAACTCCTCCATGAAATTCTCCTGCTAGTGCTAAAAACCATGTACTTTTGGAAGTCGAAGGACGAAAGCATGGTGGAAATGTTCAGTTTAATGCTCCTTCACATACAAATGGGACGACAATGCCCTGAAGTGTAATAATAAGGCACAAACAGCCAATGGCTTGCTTGTACGCCTTGCATGTTCACGCATGAATCATGATCACCCGAATATTACACCTAATTCCTCATTGTCACCTGTCCAGGGCTAGTGGGTCACCGAGCCATAATGGGGGAAAACCCTATTATGCGTTGCTTGGGAATATTCTGATAATGTTAAATCAGAACAAATACGTTTTTTTTGATGCAGCTCAACAAA
Organism: Ambystoma mexicanum; assembly: GCF_040938575.1. Lineage (NCBI taxonomy): Eukaryota > Metazoa > Chordata > Amphibia > Caudata > Ambystomatidae > Ambystoma > Ambystoma mexicanum. The sequence goes on along the minus strand of NC_090931.1, from coordinate 881,926,487 downwards.
ACTTTTGACATTCAGTTGAAAAGTGACTATGGTATCCAGTGATTCCCTCGAATATAAAGCATCGAATGCAAAAGCCTCGAAAAACAATGCATCAAAAAATGCATTTCTTTTGTAGGTAAAGTTTTTTTTTATTAAAATGGAGTTTAAGGGGTAAGAAAACAGGTGTTGGGGGGACCCCCCCATTAAACAAAATGGAAAAAAATGCATTTTTTGATGCATTTTATTTCGAGGCGTTTGCTTTCGATGCTTTGGACGTGGAGGCTATCACTAGGAACCAGTATACAAGGTAATGCTTTAACGCAATTAAACCTTACAAAATGTGGGAAGTGTTTGAAGTTATACCCTATTTACCCACTCCTGTTGCGCAGCTCTCAACCACACTGAAGACACCACAACCTACATCAGCAGAAACTACCAGACAGATTCCCTTGTTCTATTTTAAGACCTATGACAAACACATTGCATTGATGTATGTGTAGTGCCTGATAACAGAAATGTAATATACCTGTCAACCCATTATGGGGGTAAAGTGGCCACTAGGCCTGTCCACAGACCAGCTTCTATGGCGACTTTGAATGGACCAGGCAGTGTAACCATGGCTGGGCGGGGTCTTGAGCATGCGGCCATGCCTACTGGCCCAGGCAGCTTTGGGTGGCTTGGCAGGGCAGTATAGCAATAGCCATGATTGTTAGCACTGTGCTGTAGTTTTCAGGGATGTCATCGTTGATGTAATGAGGGATGCCATCTGTGACGTCATCAGTGCGCTCATTGCTGTGCATTGGGGGTGGGGCTCAGAGTTAAGGTGATGTAGCTTCCCACACTTGTCGAATTTTAAGGATTTGTTGCATTCAGCAATAATGTTAGTCATTTTAGCTATGTTTTTTCACTGTGAATACACGTTTTTGTTTCAATTATGTAACTTTCTACAAAAAGTTGAAGTCTGTAAATGTTGGGAATGCGAACGCTAAATAATTTAACACGAAAACCAACATTGCAAACTATCTCACCCCCCTTTTCAGGATTTCTGGCAAATATGTGAATGTGTTAATAGTTTGTTGCGATTACTGGTATGTCAGGTACACATTTCAAGTTGCAAGCTATTAGCCAGCCATGAACAAATATCACACGCCACCTGCATTCACCACATCCACACAGCACGCCCTTTCTTATTCACCAAGAGGCAGTGATCACTTGCCAATGACTAGTGGAGTGCACATTTAGAGACCTGGATATGCTGTCCGTGCTTGTGGGTACTTGGCATTTTAATGTTAGTTGTTTGTCAGAAGTGTGGTATGAAGATGTTTGTGAGCTAGTGATTTTAGTTGTCATGGGTGTATTATGTTGTGATTATTTAAGATATGATTAAAGGTGTGTATTTTTAGGTAATTTACTATAAGGTGTATATTTGTTTTATTTTTAGTTACATGGAATGTGGTGTATTTTTAGGGTGTATTGCATATTAGTTACACGTGTGTAGGTGTACATTGTAAGGATGTACCTGTGTGCTGATGTTTTACTTTTAATTTGGTAGGGTGATTTAAGGTTCCTGCAGTGCTGGTTTTATTTTAATATTCTCAATGTTTGATAATAGGTTGAACTTTAACGTTGGCATTCACAGCGCATATAGGAACTTTTTATAGAAAGGAACCTTAACATTTTTTAACCTTCTGTTTACATGCAGATTTCCTCCCTTTTATTTTGTATTTATGTATATATAATATGTAATTTTTGTGGACTGAACATGCTGGTTTCTGATCTACTGACCATGAAATAGGCAAGCAAGTGTATCTGGGTATGAAGGCGTTAAACACTCGGCTCCATAGTTTCTCGTATGATGTTATGCTAGCTGCTTATTTTTTCGGTGATCATGATCTTTGGTGAAGGTAATCGACTATAGATGTCAATATGTACTCCTACGTCCTGTCCCCTTTCCTCCATACTTGTGGAACATTCCGTCCTTCGGGATGGGGACAGATCTACTTGTAGCACCATATAAACATTTTCCGTTTTATTTTTATGTTGAGGGCCCGAGAGCATGTGTGGCCACAGGCTCTGCCTCCCCAAGCCCTGCCTGCGGGCCTCGCTCCTCAGTCCTTTTCTCCATGCGGTCGGGGCGGATGCTTCAGCACCAGTGGGTACTTTTTTCCTGCCCTTTTTCTTGTCACAATTTCTTTCCCCTCGTCTCCGGTTTCGCAGACTTTTTTTGTCCGCCTATGTCCGGACAAAAGGGATTTGCCTCCTGTGTGTCGCGTAGTCGAGATTACTCAGCGCCTTATCTTCATGCGCGCTGCTTGGAGTGCCTCGGGCCGGATCACAGGTGGGACGCGTGCTTTGCCTGTGACACACGATCAGCACAGGCCCTCACTCGACGTCTTCAATGCTGTGAAAGTCTTCTGCCGTAGTGACACAGCACATTTGGGAGTTCGTCTCAGTGAAGAAATGTAGACCGGTAAGTGATTTCCTTTTCAGTTTACCCCGGGCTGGTGGTCCCTCGATCAAGGTCCTGGTTCCTGGGTCATGGGTAGGGGATCGATTGCACCCTATCACTACTGAGACTCGTCCCGAGGCCCACAGGGCTAAATTGTATACCGGAGCTCCCTCTGAGGTTCCCCAACTCGGGGCTAAAGCACATACCGGCAAAGCTAAGGTTCCCCCATTGGGGGCCAAAGTTACCATGCTCTCCCAGAATTTGCCTCTAAAAGGGCTAAGGTCAGCACCAGCAAGGCCGGGGTTCCCTGGTCGGGGGCTAAAACTACTGGGGACCCCTAACCCAAGGTTCCCTCTTGCAGGGCTAAACTTCTTCCTGCGCCGCAGAGCTTCCCTGGGCTGGGGCTAAACACACCATGGTTACCCCTAAGGGTCAGTCACCGATGGCTAAAACCGATAGCGGCACCACAGAGGTTCCCTGTACGAGGGCTAAGAATGAGGAGGTACAACCCACAAAGACCTTTTTAATCGTGTCACGGACCAAAATGAAGCCTGCTCCTTCAGGTTTTCCGTCCTCTGTGATGTTTACAGTCTTCAGTTCCAAAGGCGTGCCCAGTTCCTCTCGAAGTGCATCATTCGGATGGGACCCATTGGGGTTATTTCCCAGAGCTCCTTCAGAGGGTGACCCCTTTGAATGGATTTTGTCCTCCCATGTATTCCTCATCATAGATATTCGTATCTTCAGCTTTACTGCTTCAGAAAAATGTCCACGCTAGGGGGCACTGTACTCGAGGTGCTGATGTCCCTCAAGGGCTGCCGTCGACATCATCCGCAGTATAAAGGGCTTGAGCCGCGCCCGTTGGCTTCAGTTCAGTTTTTCTGACAAAACTTTTGCTTCGTGTTTACAAAAGTGGCGCTTCAGTTCGACAATGTCTTCATCATCTAACTCTTCTAGCCCTAAAACTGGTTTTAAAGTGCCAGAAATACAGGAAGAAAATGGCAATTACTGACCCCCAGCGAGTTTGCCTCTATTGCTTGGGTCCGGATCATCGAGTTGACGAATGTGGTTCCTGTCAAGCCATGACCAACAAAGCTTTTAAGGAACAAAGAGGTAAATTGGCACTGGAGGGGAGGAATCCTCGAAGTCCGCTTCGAGGAAAAAGAAAGATTCCATTGAGTCTAGTAAATCCTGACGTAAATTGAAGAAATCAAGGTTGAGGAGTCGGTCTCGTAAATCTTCGCCTTCTCCATCAAAGAAGGCGAGCAAGAGGCGTCACCGATCTCTTCTTCTTCTTCGTCCGATACTGGGGTTATCGAATGTCCTTCAAAGCACGATTCCCCTAAGAAATGGGAAGCCTTCAGAGCCTCGATGATGCAAATCTTTGAGAACGCGGCCCAGACCCACTCAAAGAAAGCACGTGAAGGCCATGCCCCGGCTCACTTGGAAGAGTGTCATAATGCCTACCCCCGGGGACCCAGACCAAGTCCAGCAACCCCGGAAGCAGGCATCAAGTTATCCCAAGTAAGCCCAACAACCCCTGCTAGGGGCTATTTGGGTTCAGTCCTGGTGCCTATGGCGCCAGGCTCATATGGAGAGTCCGTCCTGGCGCCGTAGGCGCCTGGCTCATAGATTAAAACTTACCTGATGCAGACCATGCTGCAAGAGCTCCAAGCCAAAAGAGGCTTGGAATGGACTACTTTACTTAAGGACTATTTTTTTACTCGGGTGGAGCTGGGGAGGAATACTTACCTGGGACTACTTTGGTGGCTATTTGCATCCAGCAGCGTAACGCTCACCGTGCCTGCAAGTCTGCTACCAGTGTTCTGCCACGCCCGCCTCGAGTTTGGAGCTCCTAGAAAAAGGGAGAAAGAAGGAGAAAAGGTTAGAACAAGAGCAATACCTTTTGATCCTTACCTGAATTCCCGATCCTTCGCGCCTCCGAGCTGGAAGAAAGAAGCTATTTTTATGCGCGTCGCCTCGCCTGCTGCAGCACCGCGCTGAACTCACCGGCCTTCGCAGCATCTTTACATTCCACCGCATCCTCCTGCATGTTCCTGCCGCACTCCGGCTCCTAAGGAGAAGACAAGAACAGCAAGGTGAACCAAGGGAATACACAGAGGAATATTAGTTACCCCCCCCATAGACTTACCTGATTTTACCACCGGGGATACTATTCCTCTTCACGGGTCGGCGCAGCTTCCACCGCATCTTCGCCGAACCCCGGCCCCTAAGGGGAAACAAAAGGACAGCAAGGTGAAACAAAGGGACTAACAAGGGGAACCCTCCTCACCATAATACTTACCTGAGTTTACCGCCGGAGGCATTATTCCCCGAGACTTCATACTTTCTCTCAGCGCCTGAATAAGGGAGAAAGCAACAGGTTACATATTGACATTATTTCATCGAACTGTGTTGGATAATACAAATCCTTACCAGAATATTACCGGTTGCCAGGAGGAACTCTTCACTAGGGTCAAGCTGCAACCTGCAAGGAATCGGACAAGAGTGAAAGTCAGGCATTTGAACTCTTACGAACTACATTCTTAACGGCGTCTTGCCGAGAATCTCGGAGTCAGTATCGTTCTGGAACTCACCAATTCCTTTGAGCCAGTGAAGCAACTGGTTATCTACGCGCCCCGGCGCTCAATGCAGGATGGAGAGCTCATCTTTTCAAACCATCAGGTGAGACTATAAGAGGGGACATCAAAGGTGATCAGTGGGGAGAACAGCGGGGGTGGGGGGGATTTACGCTCAACTCCACGGGTGGTTAATTCCCTTTCTCCATTTGCAGAAGAATATTCCTACGGGCCTAGCAAACGAAGTTAGGTGGGCCAGTCCAGTCCGTCATCTCGGCCCTACGTGTCACATTGGTGGAGACCGCAGCTGTCCAGTTCAGATCGACGCCTCTGTGGGAGCCAGGTGAGCATAACAAAGAGTGACAGAGGGAGGTCAGAGAGTAGACGCTCTAAATCCGGCAAAAAATAATCGAGGGTGTCGTCGAGAGAAACCTCTCCGACACCTCATAAAGAGCAAAGCACTGGTGCATAAATTGGGCGCAACTGACAAAATGGTATCGGGTACCAAACCGCCATCGAAGTCTGCGTCGACTCATCTGTCGAAGACCTACTCGATGCCAGTGTCTAGGACAGCGTCGACAGCTACCTCGACGGCGCTTACATTCAAAGCTCCTTCGACCATGTGGAAGCCTCTGTCAATGCTTTTGTCGAGGTCAACGCTGATTCCGGTGCCAGTATCGACACCTTAGTCGAAGCCAAGGTCTATCCCTTCACAAGCCACGGGTAACATTTTTCACCCTGTGCCTAGACAAGACTTTTTCAAGTCTATGGCTTCTATTTACGAAGAACAATCTTCTGAAGAGGATGTTTCCCATGCTGGGGTAAAATATGGTACAAGGGAGTTTCCTGAGGAACTAATTGATCCTCACTTCGAAATGTCTGATCTCTATGAATGTCTGCAAACAGCTAGTGGTCTAGATACGTCTCCTGAATTGGATTTTGATAAACCCGACCCTAATGACCATGCAGACTTGGGATATAGGAACCTTATGGAGAGGGTGGTAGAATTCATGGGGTGGAATAGAAATTCACCCGTTTATGAGCAAGACGACATGACAGACATTCTCAGTGGAGGTCCTCAAAAGGATCCTGTCCTTCCCTTTCACACTGCCCTCCAGAAAGAGGTTATGGCCACATGGTAAACCCCAGATTCTGCACCTGCAGTAAATAAAAAATGTGCTGGAATATACAGACCCTCGTCTGACCCTGAATACTTAACTAAACATCAATTCCCCCAGATAGGGATGATGGAAGAATTGATGCCTGGCCTCGCAAGATTTTCTCTTCGGGCAGCATGGCCTTAAAGTCAACAAATGTGACTTGCACCCTCGCAAGATTAACATACACCCTGTGGGATTGTATTACTGCAGCGGCTGAACATATTCCTGAGGGCGAGGAGCGAGACCGCTTCCTTGCGATTGTGAAAGATGGAAAGGAGGCTATGGGGGAATGCCTTCAATCAGGACTGGACACTGCTGACAGCGTCAGCAGGTCCATGGTGGCTAGCACAGTGCTACTCAGATTTGCGTGGCTGAGAAAGTCGGGTTTCGCACCGGATGTGCAGGCCAGACTTCTCAATATGCCATTTGACAGCTCAAGGTTGTTCAGCAGCAAAGCAGATGAAAGTTTAAAGAAGCTGCAGACCTCTAAGGCGGCGGCTAAGTCACTTAGCGCCTCCATACGATAACCTCAGCAACACTCCTACTCAGGGTCATCTTCCTGGAAGGGTTGTCCTTTTTGTTTTTATTCCTCATTCGGAAGAGGGCAGGCCAGTCTAGGGGAGGAGTGGTCCAAAAGACCCTCCTTGCCTGCATCCCCTCCCCAGGTGAGGGCCATGGCTCATTGGGCGTCCCCTCAGACCACCCGGGCCCAGGTGGTGGAGGGTTCACCTGCTGAAGACATTGCCCACACGTATTGAATTTAGCTCGGCCCAGAAACCATGTTGTCTATCAAAGATGGTGTGAGCTCAGCGCACTGTAGCGCGACCCCCACCCTCGGAGAGTTTCAATTATCCCTGTCGCTGCAGCACCCTGGCAGATCCGCTGTGAGCCTGTTCCCACGAACAAGACGGACATGAGCTAGCATAAGATACTAACACTGTAACATTTCCCCGTCCACAGTGTATCACTGCTCCCAGAGTGACCCGGTCAGCGAGGCCTGGGTGATGGGGAGATCTGTAGAATGGTCATCCGATGAAAGCAGAAAAATACCCAAATACGAATGTCAAAAACTACTTTTAATACGTGTATCCTTTCCATAAAACTACTTCTACTAAAGAAACCTGTAAAATTGTGTAATTATTGTAAGAAACGCATGTTTACATGACACCAGCAATGAAGGACCCACACCCCTGCAGGGGTGTGCAAATGATAAAAGCATTCCGGGGGATTATTCTCTATATGTATCATTGAAAACCGTACACCCCGCGCCATAACTGAACTAATGCTGCTAGAGTACACAAGAAGACGAATGTAACCATACAGAGGGCTCATGTGAAGGATGTGCGAGAATGCACTTGTCATGCGTGTATGTCTAAGCCCCTTATGTGCCACCACCGTCGCGTACGGTGGCGGGTCATTGTCTATGTACTCCACCAACTTCACTACTACCTCACTTACTGCAAATGTATATGCCTATAACTAAATACTGTAATTGTTAAAACATAGTGTACGAATAAGGTGCTCAGACTGGACATAATCGAGACACATCCAGCAAAGTTGAAATGTATTCAAACAAATATTATAAAGTGTTCAAATGATGTGATGTTTTCACCTCTAAAAGCCGGCAACACACGAGGAAGATACCTTTGTGAATATGTGCAAGGCCATTCCCCGTCCCACCCTGCAGAGACTGCCAAACATGAGAGCAGAGGCCCGCGCCGCGCTGCTCCACCTCCCCCAACCAGACTGGAGCCGCTTCAAAGATGTGTAGCCCCCTCTGCAGCACCCAAGGCCACGGCCCGCCACCTGCATAATTTACAGCACCGCAGTAAACCTCTGCCTGAACATACACTTCCAAAGGCGCCCCCTCGTAAACCCCACAACCCACCGGATAATCTTAGACTTATGGCCCTGTGCAATCAGGACACCCAATACTGTGGCAACACACAGCGGCACATTTATAACCACATCTAACAAGACAGGGAGGCATGTACCGCCCGTCCCATGCCCTGAAGCTTAGCCCCTCAACCTATGGCTCCGGTCAACAGGACACTGGTAACCATGCCCTGACGAATGACCATCAGACCCCTCATAAGGTGCATTCCTCCTGTGTTGCATTAACCTGTAGAATAACCTATTGGAAGATTTACCAAAGAAGATAATATTGTAATGACTGAATGACTGCGGTGTGCATGGCCTAGGGCAAATAAGTCAGGAAAACACATTCATCTCTGTCACTGGCCGCGATGGCACAACAACACCGCCCGGATGAACTCAGCCAACCTGCCAGGCCCAGCCCAACCCACGAGGCTGACCAGTGACGTCCTCCAGCCAAAGCCAACCGCATCGCAGCAGCACCTATAGTTAGTCATCGCCACCCAATCCCATCGAACTTGTGCCCCCTATAGTATGTAGGTTCTTATGACGTTTTTTGTAAATATATACGCCTGTCTTTGCGATTGTCAGACAGAGCGCTCTCGGAGTTTGCAGAGTTCTTTGCATGCCCTATTCTGATTGATAAACTCCCATTTAAGCTCACCCGCACTCTGTCTTGGCTTTATTCCCGACTTGGGAGAGTCCGTCATTGTCTCTCATTGCGGGGAGGATCGTGCTGGTTGGGGACGCTTGCCTTCACCAGTCAAAGAGGACATAGCAAATTTCCTTGTGGTGGACGAGGAAAGGGTGCTAGATCAGCCCCAGCAGCAGCATCTGTCCCCTCAGCCGCTGTTACAGCTGCAGCAAAGCCAATCTGAGGCCTTGACTCACAAGACCCCGGTGGAAGGCATGATTTCTCAGCATCTGAACGAATGGCGGGGCATTACTTCAGATGCTTGGGCACTGGAGACAGTAGCCCAGGGTTACTGCCTTCCCTTTCAAAAAAGGCCTCAGGATCATCCACCGGGATACAACTATCCCAAAATTCCAGACCCACTCCTGTTGCAGGAAATTTTAACCCTGCTAGAGAAAGGTGCAATAGAACATGTACCTGTAGTGGAGAAGAACAAGGGTTGGTATTGCCCATACTTTCTCATCCCATAAAAGGATTGAGACCCATCTTGGACTTAAGAAACTTGAGCAAGTTCCTCAGGAACAACAAGTTCAAGATGGTAACCCTTTCTCAGATCCTTCAGGCTCTCCAACTCCAAGACTGGTTGGTATCTTTGTACCTTCAGGATGCTTACTTTCATGTACCGATCCATCTCAAGCACAGGAAGTACCTGAGGTTCGCGAGTGGCAATTCTCACTATCAGTTTCGAGTTCTGCCATTCGGGTTGACCTCCGCCCGAGGGTTTTCACCAAGCTGATGGCAGTAGTGGCAGCGAGTCTCCGAGTGGTGGGATTCATGTCTACCCTGTACTGGACGATTGGTTAATCGGGGCAGGTTCACCCAAACAAGCTCAGGAACATCTGAACATGACCTGCTACTTCCTACACAGGCTGGGCTTCTCCCTCAATTACAAGAAGTCAAATATGATACCATTCCAAAGACTCCAATTCATCGGAGCAGTCCTTGATACTTTCTCGGGCAAAGCCACGCCTCCCGAGGTCAGAGCTCATCACATTCTGCAGATGGTAACAAAGTTCCAGAGTGCCCAGCATTTGCCGGCCTTCGATTTTCTGAGGTTGCTCGGTCTCATGGCAGCCTGCATTTTTCTGGTGCCAGATGCCAGATTGAGAATGAGATCCCTTCAATGGGCCCTCGGGACTCAATGGTCCCAATTTTCGGGGGATAGGTCAGATCTTTTGCAAGTTCCGGCCAGAGTGGCTCAAGATCTTCTATGGTGGGCTTGCAAGGAAAATATCCTCAAGGGAGAATCTTTTTGGCAACCATGGCCGGAGTGACTGACGCCCCACTCACTGGGTGGGGAGCCCACACAAACGATCTGACAATCAGCGATCGTTTGTCTCGATCGGAGTCCAAACTACACATCAACCTTTTGGAGCTGAGGCCAATCAGACTAGCTCTGAAGGCCTTTCTTCCCTCTGTACTGGGAAAGAACGTCCTGATAATGACAGACAACACAGTAGCCATGTACTACCTCAACAAGAGAGGAGGCGTAGGGTCACTACCACTGTGCAGAGAAGCAATGCAGCTATGGTTCTGGGCAATGCAAGAAGGAATCTCTCTGTCGGCTGTTCACCTAGCCGGAGAGCATAACACGGCGGTGGACGCTCTGAGCAGGCACAGCACAGTCTGACAAGTGGGCACTAGCTCAGGAAGTCCTTCAAGAGATATTCGCCCTTTGGGGAACCCCCTCAAGTGAATCTGTTCACGACCATCGGGAACTGCTCAAGGTAATTTCCTCCAAGAGGAGCTCTAGGGGACGCGTTCATAGTGGACTGGGAATTTCCACTCCTATACATGTTTCCTGCAGTCTGTGATTCCTCATGTAATCCGGAGGTTGAGAAAGTTCAGGAAAACCATGATCCTAATTGCCCCGGATTGGGCCAGGAGGACGTGGTACCCGGACCTTCTGGACATGTCCATCTGCCCTTCAATACGTCTTCCAATAAGAGAGGATCTTCTTTCGCACGAGGAAGGTTGGGTTCTCCATCCAGATGTCAAGACAATTAGCCTTTATGCATGATTTCTGAGAGGGTGAGATATAAGGATTGGGACCTCCTGGATGACGTAATGGAGATTTTGCTTTCGGCCAGAAGGCCAGCAACAAAATCCTTTTACCGGTATCGTTGGAACAAGTTCCATAACTGGTGCAAGGATAAGAATGTGGACCCATTCCTATGTAATACACCTATGGTACTTTCTTTCCTTTTACACTTGGACAATCTTGGTCTTCAGGTGGCACAATAAAAGGATATCTGGCAGCGCTGTCTATTTTTAAGCACTCATCAGAAGAAGTGTCTTACTTAAAGATGCCTTTGATTATCCAGTTCCTGAAAGGTCTCACTAATGTGTACCCTCTAGTCCCATTTCAGGTACCTGTGTGGGATTTAAATTTAGTTCTAAAGTTCCTTACATGTATTCCCGTTGAGCCCTTGCACTCTTGCCCGCTAAGGCTCCTTACTTTAAAGACAGTCCTTCTATTGACAGTTACATCAGCCCGCGGGTGAGTGAGTTGCAGGCTCTCTTGTAAGCCTCCTCACACCATTTTTCATAAGGATACAGTTATTCTTAGAGTCAAACCTTGTTTTTACCTAAAATAGTCTGACTTTCATCTGTCACAAAATATCACTCTGCCTTCTTTTTATCCACCTCCTCATGCAAGTAAGGAGGAAGAAAGACTACACAGACTGGACCCCAAAAGGGCTCTTCGTTTTTATATAGCTAGATTGGCAACATTTTGGCAAAGTGACCAACTTTTTGTTGGATATACTGGACATAAATTGGGCCTAGCGGTGACTAAACAGACATTATCCAGATGGATAATTTTGGCAATTACCGAATGCTACAGATTGGCTGCAAAAGAGCCTCCAGATGGGCGAAGTGCTCACTCAACTAGGGGCATGGCAACTTCGACGGCACTCCAGAGGGGTGTCCCGGTACAAGATATTTGTGCAGCGGCCACCTGGTAGTCTATGCACACTTTTGTGAAACTCTATTCTCTAGATTCCACATCATCACAAACATCCAATCGAAAGAACGTTACAATTGGTAAGTAACTTTCTTCACCCCTAGAGTGGAGTGGTCGGCACCTACTCGAATGTCCTTGCCACTGAATTCCTTTTTGCTCTATTACACTGACCCATGGATGTCCAGGCCAGCTTGGCAGCTAATTTCCACGGAATCGTGGTCCAGGCCTACCCCACCTCAGAGGCCTAGGCCTCAACAGCAGAGGTCACATCAGTCTGAGGATGTATTATTGTAGAGGTTCCATACCTCAATGCATTTGTACCCTATGAGGGAGTACTTCAAGGAGATAATACCTAAGCCTCTGGAAGTTCCTAATCCCCAGCTTCTACCACCTCGAGTGGAGCCACAAGCTCTTACACCATTTCCCCAAGCTCCTGAGCCTCCCATGGCCCCTCTAGTCCTAGATCCGGTGCCACCTTTAGCACTGAATATTTTAAAGACCCAGCAGATCCTGATCTGACCGAGGAGGGAGAGGAGATCCCATTGTCAGCAGCAGCCTTTGATGACAGGCTTATGGACCTGATGAGATTTGTTGAAGTCCCTGTCCCCCCGCCCCATCACCTTCGGAGAGAGGGGTGTTAGCAGGGGTCCGATCCATGAAAATGTGGGAAAGAACAGGGATAATCCTTCAAAAGGATGTACTAGCAGAGTCAAATAAGATATGGATTAAGCCTCATTCGGTGACAACCACCAACAAAAGAATCTATATATACCATATTGGCTTCTCCAAACAGAGGAAGTCTTGTTGTCTTCCTGCCCGCAGCTGTCTTAATTGGTGGGTTCAGCGGCCACCATGTGGTTGAAGCCCACATCAGCATCATCTTCCTCAGCTATATAACAAGTGCTGAGCAAAGCGGATTGTGACGTGGAAGCAAAAAGATCTTCACAAACTCTGCCCTCTAGCTTGGACAAGCTGCGTCTCGGGAGTATAGCTTAGGGGCAACATGCTCGCCTTGGAAGCAAGTTGACACGGAGCAACACAGGTTCGATCCCCGAGTCTGCGCTTAGAAACCTCTGGGTAATAAGCACGTTATAAATAACCTACCATATCATATGCCACAGCACTGATAGCAGCTACAAACCAGCGCCTGTGGAAAGATCTTGTGGAATTTGAGAATTTCCTCCCACCTGAGCGGCTAGTGTTTAAAGGCAGCCTCGCAAATGCTAAGGTGGTCGCACATGATCTGCTTGAGGCAGTGGTACACAATGTTGACAGGTCAGCTAGAGGAGTGGTGATTGGCACAGATGCGTGCAGTCATGTGTGGCTTCATGCCACAAAAGGAAGTACAAGGTGAAGTTCTAGACCTCCCGGTCGACGGGCTAGATTTGTTCCATAGTTGGACGGATGACGAGCTAGCGAAAAAGCAGGCTAGCACGCTAACGGCGAAATCACTGCCTGTGCTTTCAAAACATCAACCGAATGGTCACCTGCCTTTGGGGCTGATGCACGCTACGGATCCTTTTCTGGGTTGATGGTTTTCCAGGAGCGGAAGGCGAGACTACAGGACAGGTCGCCCATCACCCAAAGGAAGAAGCAGCACAAAACCTCTACTAGGGTTTTTTCTCCCAGGCAGCTTCAACTAATTCTTCAGCCTCCTCTGCCGATAAGACAATTAAATGATGTTCTGACTCATTCCCATGGCACTCCAGTAGGAGGGAGAATTTTCTGAATCTTGGGTGTTGTCAGTGACCAGCAAGGGGGTTCAGACTCCCGCTGCCTCCTATTACCCCTTCGCATCCCACAATGAACCAGATCACGTCCCCTCTCTGACTAGAAATCTCCAAGCTTCTGGAGATGAAAGCTATAGAGGAGGTGCCAAGTCCAGAAGTTGGACAGGGTTTCTATTCCTGCCTTTTCCCAGTGCTGAAGTCCAACCAGGCCGGCCTGTGCACCATTCTAGATCTTGCAGACGCCACTATTCCAAGAGGAATTCATAATTTCCCCCTCACAAATTCATTCAGCTTTGCATCAAGGAGATTGGATCTATGCAGTGGATCTGAAGGATGCTTACCCTATATGGCCCCTGCATCCTGAAGTTTGAGATTTTCGGTGGTGCAGTCACATTTCCAGTTTTGGTTTCTCCCTTTTGCTCTCAACTCAGCACCCAGAGTATTCACGAAAATGATGGGCGCAGGGACTGCCTTCCTCCGTCTCCAGGGTGTATGTCTACCTATACCTGGACGACATGCTGGTAAGGGGTCAGTCACTGGAAAGAGTAGCGGCTCAGCTCCACTACCTTCTGCACTTGTTTTAAGACCTCAGCCTGTTGGAACACTGGAAGAAGTCAAATTTGACAGCAAGTCTAAACATTTGATTTTCAGAGGCTTCCTTTGGGTCACCGGACTAGCCAATGTTTTTCCAACCATCGAGAGGGTAACGGACATACAGCAAACCTGTTCTCTGTTCCTCTTCTTCAACAACCACTGTGTTGTGGTTCCAGAGGCTGCTGGGATTGATGGCATCCTGCGTTCACGCAGTCCCTCTAGCCACGTTAGGAATGCAGACGGCCCAGCTAATGCTGAGACTCTCCTGGTCGCAGGGGGCAGATCTTCTTTTGCAACTGATTGAAATCCCCAACACACTCGGGGCCCACTTTGGTGGGTCAACCATCAGAATCCGGTACCAACGTGGTGATCACAAGGGTTTCTTCTCTCCTGGGCTGGCGGTGCAACATTGAACAACTTTCAAGTCTTTGACTTGTGGGTGGGCAAGGACCGCACCCGCACCGCAACTAACTAGAACGTAAAGCTGTTTTCTTGGCCATGAAAGCCTTTCTTCCTATATTCAGGGCAAGAAGGTATCAATAAAGACAGACAATTCCGTCTCAATGTTCCACATCAACAAACGGGGAGAAACAAAGTCCTTTCCCCTCATTTGTTTGACCCTGTAATTATGGGAATGGGCTATTCGTCACAAGATATTGCTTCAAGCAGTTCACCTGCCTGGTAAACAAACACAGAAGCGGATCAACTGAGTCGGCTCCCGGAAGCCAACCACGAGTGACACCTTTCATCCTCAAGTGGTGAAGGATCTGTTCACTGGTGGGGATTCCCCCAAGTGAACCTTTTTGCCCCCAACCTGAATAGCCACTGCCCTGTGTATGCATCCAGGGGAGGACAGAGGGAGGGCTCGCTCGCGGATGCTCTGGATATTCCATGGGATGGGAAGACAGCGTATGGCCCCCTCTCCACCCAGCGACCTCTAGTACATTGGGCTTAGTGTAAATTCCAGCTGTTCATAATAGTTGCATCAAGGGGGCCTGTCCGGTTCTGGTTCTCGGATCTAGTGAACCTATGACCCCATGGTGTCTTCCATTTCGCCAAGACTTGCTGTCAATGGAAGAGGGGAAGATTCATCACCCCTCACCACAATAGCTGAAATTGACAGCATGGTACCTGAGGTCAGGTCCCTAGGCCACTCTGATGAGAACAAACACATTCTACAAGCAGCTGGAAAGTATTCTATCAGATTGCAGTAGAAAAGCAAGGGGCTAAGATTCTGCCACTGGTCCCTTGAGAAGCACAAGAGTCATTTATCTGCTTCACTAGATAATGTCCTTTCTTTTATCTCTCATCTGACCGCTTCAGGAACTAAGCCTGAAACCTGCAGAACGTATTTGTCGGTTCTGGGGGGCCTTCATAAATTCAGATGCTCAATGTTTCTCGATCGCAAACCCGGTGATAAAGTGGCACTTTGATGGTCTGTGCCGTCTATTTCCAGCAGTCAAACCTCCTCACCCAAATGGGATTTAAATGTAGTCCTAACAGCGTTGTGCCACAAATCGTTTGAACCAATGGCCTCCACAGACATCAGGCTGGTTTCCTGGAAGTCAGCATTCCTGGTAGCAATTACTTCAGGCAGAAGAATAATCGAGATTCAGGCTCTAGCAGCTGATGAGCCTTTTACAACCTTTTATTGCGACAAGCTAGTACTACGCACTCACCAGTCATTCCTTCCTAAAATAGTATTGGAGTTCCACATCAACCACGAGATTTGCCTTGCGTGTTCTTTCCAAATTCAACCTCTGAGTCAGAAAGAGTCCTACATGCACTGGATGTCAGAAGGATCTTGAAGTTTTACCTGGACAGGAGCAAGGTGTTCAGGAAATCCCCACAACTCTTTGTCACAGTTGGAGGCACGAATAAGGGTTCCTCTGCCTCTAACGCGAGCATTGCCAGATGGATTGTGGTGGCAATTCTAGAAAGCTATAATCACAGAAATTGCCACATCCAAAGGGACTTCACCACCTCGTCAGAGCAAAAGCAGCCTGGTTTGCATTTGAAAGGCTTGTCCTCTAAAAGGCTGGGTTTTGGGCCTCTCCTTCGCCATTTGCAGACACTGTTCCTTGGACATAAGTTTGAAAGCAGATGCTCAAGTCGGTCAGTAACTGAAAAATCTCTTCAGCTAAAGCTCCAAATCGAACCTTCCACCCAGTGGGAGACAAGTGCTAGTAAATCTCACACAAGAATGGAGGAAAGGGGGTGGGGCGGATGAGTAATGAAAGGTTACTCGCCGTAGTGGCTATTGTACTCTTAGGTCATAGTCCCCTTTCCTCCATACACCCTCGCTCCAACCCCCCTTGAGCGCTTTGAGACACTTGCCTGTTTATAGGTGCTATATAAATAAACAATACCATACCATACCTACAAAAAGAAATGCCTTCGCCTAACAGTTACAGCCTGACCTAGGATGCTTGAAAAGGACTGAGGAGTGAGGCCTGGAGGCTCGGCTTGGGGAGGCAAAGCCTGTGGCCAAGCATGCGATTGGGCCGTGACATATAAATAACACAGAATATTTTTGACTGGTGCTACAAAAAGCTCTGGTCGTATTCGAAAGGGCGGAATGTCTTACATGTATGGCGGAAAGGGGACTATGGACTAGGAGTACAATAGTCACTATGGCGAGTAACCTTTCCTGTTTCCCGTAAGACTGAATGAGCAGGGGAGTGGGAAGGGGGAGTTGTTCCATAGTGGATGACTGATTGATAAATGATCGAGAGGTCTGAAACCAGTGAACACCTATTTCAGGTGAGTGGAGATGTAAACTGAGTCCCTGACGGAGAAGTAATGATCTCCTCAGGTTTTCCCCAATCACATAATGGCAAGAAAACTTATTATGCATTGATCCACATTATGCCAAAGTCCCCAGAGAGGGGCTTACTCGTGCAGTTATGCATGGCTGAGACACCCAGGAAAGGAATAGACATCACTATGCAGTGAATTTAGACCAGCTGACTGTTTGAGGGTTCGATAGACAATCATTTCTCATTAGGAAGTGAAAAATGATGTAGAAGAGGGCATACACACTGCACCCTTGGTGATCTTTGTGCCGTATACATAAGCGCCTAAAAGGAGAATGTGGGTGAAGCGAGAGGAGATGGAAGCAGTGTCCGCAAGCCACTGTAGTCTGGAAATGCTGTCATATGTGTTATCATGTTTCTTTACAGGCATCAGATGGTGTGAGCTGTCTAGTGCCCTTATCGTAACCATGAGGAGGGTAACCTATTTGATCTGGATTAATGGCCACAAAGGACTAGGTTACCCCTCAGTCTGCTTTGGTGGGCTAAGAGATAGTTATTGAGAAATAGGTTCCTTAAGGTCTTGGAAGTCATCTCAGTGTGGCACTTCGCTGTATCTAGTTATTGTGTTGGAAGGCATAAGCGGAGCTCTAAGATTTCATCAGTATGTCTTTTGCGCCTCCTCAGTATAAACCACAATTCATTGGCTCCATATCTGCTTGTACGTACGTTGCTGGCAAGTTTATTCATGAGGTGTACATATTATATTTGTATCATAGAATGGAGAACACCAACCACAACGTAGGTTGTCCTGTTTGTGGTGTACCTGATTGGTAGCAGAGCATAGTTTGGGTCCTGTTGCCTGTAAATCAATAGGTGAGTCACCTTTCTCAAACAGCAAGCACCTTGCATTCAGTCTGCATTTGCCACCCGGATGGCCTTATCAACCTAATGCAGACAACCACATACTAATGGTTATAGATCAAAGGATCGACAACTAAAGGATCGAATGGTCAAAGGGTCGACACCAAAGGACCGAAAACAAAAGGCTCGAAAAATATATATATATTTTGTTACTTCTTTTTTTTTTGGGGGGGGGAGGTCCCCCCAACCCCTGTTTTGTTTGTGGTTAAAAACCACCTTTTTCCCTAAACAAAAACCCCCAAAAAATGTAATTTAAAAAAAAATGTGATCCTTTTGTTTTCGACCCTTTGGTGTCGATCCTTTGACCGGACACCCATACTAATTACACCCTCGGCTATGTATAAAATACCTCTGCCCTATAAGACTGCCAATTCTCTGAAGCGTGCTTTTGTGCTAATTTTCATGCCAATATTGCATTGCTCAGTGGCTCGCAACTGTAGCTGAATTTCCAGGGATGTCTGCAGGCGTGGCACTGTCCCATAGGTGAAAGGGTCTAGTATTTATGTTGCATTGTGATAATGTGGGCTGATAAACATGAGTTTTGTTCGCACTGTAGTGCGCTAGCTTGGCACCAGATGCCTTATGCACAATTGCCTGTAGTGGTAGTTCCTTATGGTGTGTTGCCAAGAACTATGAATAGCCACCATCAAATTCTCTGCATGGCATCAATCTGAGCAAAACGAAAAGTCTATGTTGTTGGGACTGTGCCATCTCCTATACTAGTAAAGTGCATGGGTTTATCTGTTATTGAGAGGCGTATGAACCGATGTATAGGTTTTGGCCATGGCACAATTGGTCGCAGACGAATTGACCGTGGTCAAATCGGCCGTGAAACCAATTTTGCCGTGGCCAAAACTGCCCTGTTATAAACCCCGCCCCATCATCCCCCCCACACCCCCACACCCCTCCACCCCTCACCCCCTACTTAGCTTGTCACTACCTGGGTCTTTTTTCACCCTGCAGCATCTGATCCATCCCTCCTATGTGGGCTGGATCTGACGCCGCTGGGTCCGCTTTTCTTTTTTTTTTGTCCCCTGGCCTCCATACCTCTGTAAACGGGGGACACCCCCACTACCCCCAAAGGCAATCGCTACCAAACATGGGGAGCGGGGGACACCTCTGCAACCGCTGCTCCCCATGGTTGGTAGTGATTACCCAAATTGATTGATTCGAAACGAGCAAATAGTACTGTCCGAATTCGGCCAATTGTACTATTCGGCCAATTTGAAATAATCAATTTGGGCAATACCGCTTGAACTGGAGGCACAAGCGGAGGCTGGACCATGACCTTTTGTTTAGCTTTTGCTCAACGTTGGCGCTATCGTAGTGGAAGCTAATGTTTTGGATATGGGCAAATATTTATGAATACACATCTGCCTTAGTGATGTCTTTATAACTGCCTTTTTTAATGGTCTTTTTCTTGAAAGCAAGCAATTAGTTTGTACCTTAAGTGTAGTTGGTAGCCTCTACTGGCAATCTATTGGAAAGCGTTCCAAATGTCCAAGGCTTGATAGAAGATTTCCTTTTAAGGCTTGTTTTTTTTTTGCCTGTTTGTTTGAATGCAGCTGGTTGACAGGGATTGAACTTCTCATCTCCTTGTCACATTATTTGTTTCAAGGTCATGCGTTGCTTGGTCAGCTAACACTTGTGAGAAGTACTACATCTGTATAGTACGGCTTCTCTGAAGGTGCTTGACTTAAATTGCCTTTCTGGTGGATTTGAGCTTGTTACCATTGAGCCGGCTATTCTAGCTCAATGATTTATGAAGCAAAAACATGCATGAGTAGGTAAAATGTCGATATTATAGAAGAAAAACGCTTTTGATTGTGCGAACAAGAGATGCCTATTTTTTGACGTTTGGGTCCATTTAATGGCTATTTTATGTGTGATGCTGCTTCGAAAATACTAAATTACCAGTTGTGTATACTGTATTTTCGTCTCTTAGGTAATCTTGCATGAAATAAGCGACCTCACTTTTCATGAATGCTTTTTTTTTTTTTTTAACCAAAGGGCTTTTATGGGGGATGTCTTATGGTTCTTGCCTGTACTAAAATGCATTTTAAAGGTGCATTGACCGAGCACACTTTGTATTATGTCTTGGAACAGACCAGCCTATTTGTGTGGAAGCACAAAAGTATTATGTTTAAGAAAGATATGGCCATATGTGTCCTGTTCTTAATAAAAAATCATGAATGTAACGTATTGTGCTCAAATCATTTGTAATGGTACAGAAAAGGGTTCCTAGATATTTTATAGCATTTGTATAGGTTACCTGATTGTCAAATAAAACCGCATATGCCAGCAACTTTAAAGCTATTTTCAAATGGCTTCTACTGGACCCATTTGCAAACATTTGGGTTTTTGTGCATCTTCTGTATTGCTTTGAAGGAAATTCTGGTGGCGAGTGTATTGTATTAATTGAATTGTCATTGTTTATTAGCTGGAGATATGCATACGTGAAAGTGGCGTTTTGAAATATTGTATTTCTTATAACCGTTCAACCATTTCACGAACATATATGTAATATTTATTTATTGATGAAAAATACCTTGGGTTACAGACAGTTAAGGTGAGCAGATTTAACGCAACAAAACCCCTGAAATTCAGCATGAGCAAGTCCACCTTATCAATTCCCCCCCCAGCCCCCTTTTGTGCAGTGTATTGGAATTTTTCTCCAAGGGAAAATGAATGCGAGTAGGCCAAAAACAGTGTTTTTTTGCTTTCTTAATAACTTTCAAGTTTTAACGAATCCTAGCCAATTTTTCCATTTGAGGGGGTGGCAGTGACAACCTTTTCGTTTGGCAAATTTCATCCAAATCTGTTCACCAAGTCAAGCAAAAGTTGTTAGCAATTCAATTTAATTTTAAGTTTCCTATGGCAATAGGTACACACCTTTACGAATATATTAAAATATTGCATTGCAACGTCTTAAAATGCAAATGTCACCAGAGTATTTACTAACCGCTGTAGAAAAGGAGTGGTTATAGAATTCCCCTGCCTTTGTAGCAATCAGTGAAAGAGTGTACCAGAATAACTTGCACTCATCTGAATGCGAATAGTGTACTGCTCTTGAGATCTATATTACTCCTACGTCCCGTCCCCTTTCCTCCATACTTATGCGACATACATCTCTCCGTCCTGTGGGGCGGGACCGGAGCAGTTTGTAAAAAGCATCCAAAAATCTTATACAAAATGTGTCCTTCCTCTCTTTTTTGCGCCCATCAGTCCTTTTCTCTGCTCGTTCGGGACTGGACGCACTTGCATCCGCGGAAGATTTTCTTCCCTTTTTCCTCTCTGGCTCTTGCTAGCGATCGTGTACTAGTCTGTCTATGTCGTTCAAACTAGACTTTCCAGATCGTTCATCGACGAAAAGAAGAAACGCCCGGTAAATTCTTTACTTTTCAGAGCACCCCGGCCGGGGGATACCTTTCCGGGTTTCTCCCGGGCCAGGAGGGGCGTTGATCGCTCTGTCACCGGGGTTTGCCCTAAAGGTGTCCGTTGGGCCTAATAATTGTACCAGAGTTTTCTCCGAGGGTCTCCGTAAGGGGCCTGTGGATACCGGAGCACGCTCCGAGGCCCCTCCTGTGGGGGCTGCTTGTAGGCCCAGTTCTAATGAGTTGTGGGGTACCAGAGCTAGCTCTGAGGCCTCTCTATCGGCTTCCCTCAAAAATAAGACTGGGTTGCGCCCCGAGGCCTTGGTGGGGCTTGGTGTCACCGAATGGATGTTCGAGGCTCGCGCGAATAAGGCTGTTACTGGACCTGGTTCCGAGGTCCCTCGTAGTGAGGCTAAAGCTACCAACATTTCTAAGAGGCCTGTTGTCAGACCTTATCGGTGAAGGGTTTTCTCACCGTTCCCGCTCTTGTGGCAACACCAGATCTGTTGAGGGGGCAAAGAAAGAAAATTCTTCTTTTACCGGCAGTGCCGAGGTCCTTCCTGGGAAGGCTTTTTTGGAGGTTGGTATGTCGCAGAAACATTTCAGGCCTCATAGTACCGGCTCTGCTGAGGTTCCTTGTGTCAAGCCTAAAGTTAAGACCCCTGATCCATCGACGGGGACCTCTGCCTCACTTCCTCACATGCCGCAGTTCCCCTCAGGCGATGACAAAATTGCGGCCGTTCCCGCCACGACCGCCTCAGCCATTTAGGGTACTACCCCTACAACTATGCCATCAGCCTCAGGTGTAGGGCTTGGTTCTGTGGGTGATCATAGAGTTCATTGTGTGCATCCTTATCGGCCAGTTTATGATTGGAATGCCCGGATGCCCCTTCCGCACAATGTTTCGTTGTCTGCTGGGTCGGCACCCTTGATTTATGTGGATATGTCGGTGGAGAGGCCGGTGTGGAACCCTTCCCCGTTACGTCCCTGGAATTTTTCCCCTCATGAGAGGCCTCCTCTGGTTCCAAAATAGTCCCCGGAGGACGCCTTTGGCGGCAAATTTCAAACGCTCATGCGTACCGACCCCATGAGGGAATATTTCAAAGGGCTTTTTAGGGAGATCTGTCCGCCCGCGCCTCCGGCTCCAACCGTACTTCCGGTGGTTCCGCCAGCGCCTCCCTTGCCTATGGTGCCTTCCCTGACTCTTCTGCCTTTGCCCCTTCGTCCCCCGTGGACAAGGCAGCGCCCGACACGGTTCAGCAGGATATTGACCTGTCGGATGACGCGCAAGGCGATCAGGACAACGAGGACCTGCCCTACTCTATCATAGCTTTTCATGACCGGGTACTGCACATGATGTGCTTCTTGGATGTTCTGGTGCCCGAGGCACACGCTCCACAGGAGGGCGTGCTTTCTGGGGCGTTCACCCTGTCTTATTTTGGAGCGTACTGGCCTGTTCTTACAGAAGGACGTTCTGGCCGAGATCCGCATGGTCTGGCAAAAGCCACACTCTGGACTGTTCGTCTATAAGAAAATTGTCGCACGATACAGGCTGCATTCTTCGGAAGAGGTAGCCCTGTCGTCTTGTCCGCCCCCCTCCTCCACAGTGGTGGCTGCGGCCACTTTGAAGTCCAGGCCTGCAGCATCCTCTTCCACGACGGCTACTCGGGTTCTGGGAAAGAAAGATAAGCTCCTTGACTCCCTTGGGAGAAAGATTTTCGCCAACTCGGCCTTGCAGCTCAGGCAGGCCAATGCCAAACTGGTGTGAGCGGTGCTAATATGCAGATGTGGAAAAGTCCGTTGGAGTTTGAGGCGTTCATTCTGGTCGAGAAGCTGGAAGACTTCAAAGCGGGATTATCCGACGCCATGGTCTTGGCCCAGGATCTCCTGGAGGCTGCGGCTCATCACGTAGACACCTCGGATCGGGGCCTTATGCTGGGGGTTGATACCTCACGGCAGGCGTGGCTGCATGCTACCAAATTCTCAAAAGAAGTGCAGGACAAGGTGTTAGACCTATCGTTTGATGTTAAGGAGCTCTTTCATTCTACAGCAGATGTAGAGCTGACCAAGACGAAGGATAGCACTCAGACAGCTAAGTCCTTGTCGGTCCTTGTTAAAGCCCCTTTCAAAACCCAGAGACCGTTGTTGCAAAGCCGACCCTCCTCTGGCTTTAGGGGCTTCCTAGACCGGAAATCTCGCAGAGTGGATACCCCTTCGAGGAATAACCACCGGAGGCAACAACAGACTCGGTTTCTCTCCCGCTCCTCAGCCTCCTCCTCCTCAGGTTCAGGTGGCAACACCACCGAGAAACCTACAAAATGAGGGTTCTCCGCGCTCGCACGAGACCCCGGTGGGAGGACGCATCGCGTCTCATTGGGAGGCGTGACAGACCATCACCAAAGACAGATGGGTCTTGTCAGTCGCTCGGGCGGGCTTCCGCTTACCCCTACCCCACCTTTCAACTCTCCTTTTCAGCTTTCGGGCTCACCCTCCCTCAAAGCCGAGATTCAAAAACTTCTGGACCTCAGAGCTGTAGAACCCATTCCCCTTTTGGAGCGAGGGGAGGGCTTCTACTCCCGTCTGTTTACGGTGCCCAAACCCAACCAGGCTAGCCTGTGCACCATCCTAGACCTTTCCCAGTTCAATCGTTTCCTACCCCCAAGAGAAATTCAAGATGATCACGCCTGGCCAGATACAGTCCTCCTTGCAGATGGGCGATTGGCTCAGCGTGGTGGATCTTCAGGATGCGTACATGCATATTCTGATTTGGAATCCACACAGGAGATACCTCCATTTCTCTTTGGGAGAGGAGCACTTCCAGTTTTGAGTGCTTCCTTTGGGCCTCAGCTCTGCGCCTCGTGTCTTCACGAAGATTATGTCGGAGATTGCGGCCTATCTTCGTCTGCAGGGTATCCATGTGTATCTGTATTTGGACAATTGGCTCTTACGCAGTCCTTGCCCGCTGAAAGCAGCGGGCAATCTTCAGTCTCTCCTTCAGCTCCTGTTCCATCTTGGGCTGTCAATGAACTGGTGTAAATCTTCCATGACGGTCTCGCAGGACTTGATTTTCCTGGGTTTTCGCTGGAACACGATTGACTGCAGAGTGTACCTGAGCGGGGACAGAATGGCGGATCTGTTAGCCACGTGTCAGATGTTTGCGCAGTCTGAGAGCATGTCGGCCTGGTGGTTCCAGAGGCTTCTGGGCCTCATGGCCTCGTGCGTGTTGGCTCTTCCTCTTGCTTGTCTCAAGATGAGGTGGACTCAGATGGCTCTTCGGAGTTCTTGGCGTCAGGCTGTTGACCCGGATTCCAAGCTGATAATGATTCCGGCTTCCATGAGAGTGGACCTGGAATGGTGGTCATCTCTCAGCAACCTGTCGGTGACGATCACGACGGACTCCTCCCTCTTGGGGTGGGGTGCGACGTTAGATTCTCTTCAGGTCTCGGATCTCTGGTCGCCTCAGGACAAGCTCCTCCACATAAATCATTTAGAGCTTCTGGCGATCTTCCTAGCGCTCAGGGCGTTCAGACCGATCATAGCCAACAAGGTGGTCCGCATACGCACGGACAATGCGGTGTCGATGTATTACATCAACAAGCAAGGGGGAACCAAGTCACCCCTCTCGTGGACCTGTCCATCCAGATTTGGGAGTGGGCCGTGCTTCATGTTGTTTGGCTGCTTGCAGTGCACATCCTGGGCCAGCTGAATGTCACAGCGAATGCCCTCAGCCGGCGAACAGTAGTCAGCTACGAGTGGGAGTTGAAGGCAGAGGTCCTCTCATGGATTTTCTTGCGTTGGGGCACACCGTAGGTGCACCTCTTTGCTACGGCGGTAAAAAAGAAGCTTCCGCAGTATGCCTCCAGAGGGAGGCTGGGAGACTCCTCTCTGGGGGATGCCCTCGAGATTCCATGGCACAACATGAGAGTTTACGCCTTCCCGCATCTGTCTCTAATCCATCGAGCAATTTGGAAGCTGAAGAACTCGGTGAACTGTTCCCTTCTACTCATAGCCCTGTGGTGGCCGGTCATGTTTTAGTTCTCAGAACTTCAACACCTGTCGGTGTATCCGCCGATCGCTTGGTCACTGGTAACCTGATCATCTTCATCAGGGGGAACAGCAGATGTGGCACCTCTCCCCACAATCGCTCAGCTTGGCGGCATGGTGCCTGAGTCCAAGTCTTTAGAACATCTTCACTTGCCTGCGGATAACATGCGTATTATCCAGGCAGCCAGAAAACCCTCGACTAGGGCCCAGTACAGAAGCAAATGGCTCAGGTTCTGTCATTGGTGTTTAAACAGGCAGTTGGACTCAAGGGGGGGGGGGGGGGCTACAGTTGACACGGTTTTGTCCTTTGTATCCTTCTTAGCAGAGTCGGGTGTCCATATTCTGTCATGCAGAACTTACCTTTCAGTGATTTCCGCTTACCTTTCTACGGACCAATGCTCTTACTCTCTGAGTAACCCAGTGGTTAAGAGGCATTTTGCAGGCTTGACATGCCTCTTTCCTCCAATTCGTAGTCCGTACCCGTCTCGGGATCTAAATGTAGTCCTGACTGCATTGTCATAAGCCTTTCGAGCCAATGGCCACGGTGGACATCAAGTACCTGTCCTGGAAAGTGTCCTTTTTGGTCGCCGTTACGTCAGCAAGGCGGGTGAGTGAGCTCCAGGCCTTGTCGGTGGAGCATCCCTTTTTGGTCTTTCACAAGGATAAGGTAGTCCTACGGACGAATCCTGCTTTCCTGCCGAAGGTGGTAACTGAATTCCATCTGAATCAGTCGATCTCCCTGTCTTTTTTCCGAACCCTACCTCAGAGGCAGAAAGGGTTCTGCATTGTCTCGATGTCAGAAGGGCTCTTAAGTTCTATCTGGACAGAACCTCCGAGCTTAGGAGTTCTTCTCAACTGTTTGTGACTTTTGGTAACCCTCAGGGTAAGCCGGCGTCTAATGCGACTATTTCTCGGTGGATCGCCGCCTGTATTACGAAGTCTTTCACCGTCCAAGGGCTGAAACCTCCTAAGGGTATTCATGCACACCTGGTGCGGGGCAAGGCAGCCATGATTGCTTTTCAGAAATAGGTCCCCCGGGAGTCCATCGCTAGGGCAGCTACTTGGGCCTCCCCATCTGCTTTTTGTAAGCATTATTGTCTTGACATGAGCTCAAGAGCTGATGCTCAGTTTGGTCAGGCTGTGCTGAAGAACTTTTTTCAGTACGGTGTATATCCATCCACCCGTAGTTCCTGTAGGAGTGCTTGGGAATCTCCCAGAAGTATGGAGGAAAGAGGACGGGACGTAGGAGTATAACCAGGTTACTCACCGTAGTGACCACCTTACTCCTAGTCCATAGTCCCCTTTCCTCCATACGCCTGCCTGCCTTCCCCTCTAATATGGTTCCTCTGTTATTGCTAATAGGTCTCTGACCTGGCGATAGAAAATGACTGATGGGCGATGCGCGGGCCGGAGCCATGGTGGGCGGGCCCCGCCCCAGAAAGAGAGGAAGGATACATTTTTGAAAAAAAATGTGGGTGCTTTTTACAAAGTGCTCCAGTCCCGTCCCACAGGACGGAGAGATGTCCCATAAGTATGGAGGAAAAGGGACTATGGACTAGGAGTAAGGTGGTGTCTACTGTGAGTAACCTTGTTATTTAATTGCACAATCTACAAAATTTCCCAATATCCTCTATCAAGAATTCAAGTATATCAATAATTGGGTATCAGGTAATATTTTCGCCACAAAAATATCGCCGTACATATGGTCGTCGGGAACGGCCATAGGCGATATTTTAGGTGGCGAAAATATTAGGTACGGGGATTGCGGGGGTGTCCCCCGCACATAAAAAAATGATGCGGGGGTGTCCCCCGCACGGTCCATGTGTTATTTTCACCGCAAAAATATGGCGATATTTTTGCATCGCAATATTTTTGCAGCGAAAATATCACATGGAACCAATAATTGCAATCTCAGTTTTTATTCACAATATTGGCTTCACAAGATGGCCACGCCGACGCTAAGTGTTCTATAGATTGAAAGAGGCGCTGTTCACAAAATAATGTGTGTAGGAGATTTCTTCCTCTTATTCGCTACTGGGCTTGAGGTGCACATACAAAAGATGAATGGTTTTCTGCACACTCAAAGGACATTTTTAAATGAAGTAAAACAAACTTTAATAGACTGCAACCACTTATAAGGCCCTTTTTAAGTACAGTTTGTCAATGCAAAGGACATGCAGAGAAAGGCATATGAAACCTCTATCACACGAAGTGCGATTATCAGCAAAATAACTCAGCTTGGGTCTCTGAACACCTATTTCTGCAGCCATGAAGCTTAAAAATAACTCTATTCCTCAGCATATTCCTAGAATTCGTATGTCCTGTGTAGAGAAAATACATCTGCAATTTTTAAATAAGTTTCTTTCCTTTCAATGGCGAGCTTGTGTAAACTGTGCAATGAAGATGTTTGTTGGAACTGTAAGAGATGTGGGTATCATGTTCCATATGTTGTGGTTGTGTAGAATGATTAAATTATTCTGGGATGCTGTTTTTCAGAGAATAGATTTGGTTTTGGGTCAATCTCTCCCAAGAGACCCTCTTCTTGGTGTGTTGGGCCCATTCCACGCAAGTACTGGATTGTCGAACAGCAAATTGTTTTTGGATATATAGAGCCCTTCTTGTTAAACATTCTTAAATTTTGGAAAAGCGATGCTTCCCTTTGTGTTGATGATTGGTTGCAAAGTTTATCCCTCTTTTCTAAGAGAGGGAAGGTATCCTTTAACACTGAAGATCAACTAGATAAATATGAGATGACCTGGGGAGGATTTATTGATCTTTATGCTTAGTTATTTCTCATATTCCAGGGTTTCATTTATTTATTATTATTTTTTTTGTTTGTTGAAAATTCAGTTTTATTAAAGTTTTGGGTTATGACATCAATAAAACAAGAATAGATGCAGATTCAATTACAAATTTTCCCTTCCTCCCCCTCCCACCCTCCCTCCCTCTTCCCCGCCATGGCTTCTGGTAGAACATTTACAGCAGGGGTCCAACACGGTTTGTTATGACACATTGCAAACAGATGGTAGTCCGCATGCAGGCGCTCAGGACGTTGGGCCTGGCATTCCGGAATTGAGTCCTCCGCCCTGTCGGGCCCCCCCAATCCTTGGGGTAGGGTGCTCTGAGGCCGGTATTCAAGTCCACCGGCCTATCTAAAGCGTTCCATTTCCCTCAAGCCGCTCTCCCGTATTTGTCAAAGAAGGGGAACCATAGTCCCTCAATATTAGTCTTAGATTCATCAATTAGATGGGTCAGGAATTCCATGTCATATATGGCGTGTAGTTTAGTAACCCACTCCCTCGGAAGTCGGGCTGCCTTCCATTTTTGGGCCCAACAACATCTGGCAGCGACTAACATGACCTGTAACATGTGATCATGTGCTACCTTCGAACCTCCCACTACTTCGATGCCAAATAACATTAACCATGGGATAGGGTTCTTTCAATTCCATCCATCTCCTTTATCCAGGACAGGTCCTCACTCCAATAGGTTTGCACCATGTGACATTTCCACCACATATGCACGTAGTCCCCCCTTTCAGTGTGACATTACCAGCAGTGTGGGTCATAGCCCTTCTTCGTCCTGGCTATCCTCTGTGGAGCTAATGCCATCTGTGGATCAATTTCAGGGCCTGGTGTCGATATTGGGGCGCAGCTGTGGAGCGATTAGCTTGTCTGCTGATTTTGGTCCATCTCCTATCAGTGATGGGGATATCTAGGTCTTTTTCACATTGTACCTGGGTGGGCTCGGGGTCCCGTGGGGTCAAGAACAGCAAAAGGCCATAAAGCCTCGATATCACCCCTTTTGGTTCCCTTATATGTGATCAAACATTTCTCGAAGTCTGTTAGGTCCCTCCTAAGAGTGTCCCCCCATCTGTTTTCAGTAAGGACACCCTTCAGTTGCAGATATCGGAAGGGGGAGAGGTTGTTCAGACCCAAAGCCTCCTTCAGGTCTCCCAGGGATATAAATGTTCCGTCCACCTAAAGCTGCCCTGCCCTGCTAAGTCCCGCTTCATACCATTGCTGGAAGGCTAACGGTTCATCAATTCCATCCATGAGTGGGGGGGCCAAGATGCAGCTTAGGGGCAAGGGCCACGTTGTGAGCCATCTAAAATAACCCCCCTCTTTCCATATGGACCACAGTACCCCCATGACTGGGTGATTCAAAATTCTTCTCGGGATGCGTGCTTTGGGGACCCACAACCATTCGTCCAGTGTAACCGGAGAGAAAAGCACATTTTCCATTGCTTCCCACTGTGTCTTTAGGCCCATCACAAAGTGGTCCATCAGAATTCGCAGTTGAGACGCCTTATAATATGTCTCTAAGTCTGGGAAGTTAACTCCACCCTCATCCTGGGCCTTGTCAATATATCATAAGCGATTCTATGGGACTTTCCCGCCCAGAGGTAGGGTCCGTTTAACCTAAAGAAGGAACGGCTTCAGTATTTGGGTCGGCAGCATTTGAAATAGATAAAAGAATTTGGGGAGGATCACCATTTTGATTGAATTGAGGTGTGCCATCCATGAAAGGCCAGATCTTGCACATCGCTCCAGGTCTCGTTTAATTGCCGACCACAGGGGTGGGTAGTTCGCGATGAAAAGATCGGCTATGTTTAATGGTATCTGGATCCCCAGGTGACAGTCCGTCAGCCTGTTTACAGAACGGGAGGTCCTCAATGTATTGCCTCTCTACCTCATTAAGCTGTCCCGCCATGAATGAGACTGACTTCTCTAGGTTTACCTTCTAACCCGCGAGGGCCCCATATCGTTCCAAGCTGTTCAGTACCTCGGGGACCGATTGGGATGGGTGGTGAGATAAAGTAACACATCAGCAAATAGGCTCATCTTACAGTTGGTTTCCCCTATCTTAATACCTTTTAATTTTTTCGTTCCCCCTAATCGCTATGGCCCAGGGTTCCATCACTAATGCATATATGAGGGGGGATAAAGGGCACCCCTGCCTCGTGCCCCTTTCCAGTGGAAAGGTTACTAATTCACCACCGTTTACCACCACCCTAGCTGAGGGGTTAGAATAAAGGGCAGCTATCCACCCTCGCCACTTTGACTCCATCCCCAGGGACGATAGAACCCACGAACGCCTTCTCCGCATCCAGGGACAGGAGAAGAGCACCCTCTGTTCTAACTTCCCTTGAGCTTAATATGTGTATAGTTTTGCGCATGTTGTCGGCCCCCTGTTTGTTTAGCACAAAACCTATTTGGTCCGGGTGGATCAGTCGGGCGAGACACTTTTCCAGACGTGTTGCCAGAATCCTGGCAAAGATCTTTGCATCAGTGTTCAAAAGTGAGATGGGCCTATAGGAACCGCACTCCGCCAGGTCCTTTCCCGGCTTTAGGGTCACCGTGATCATGGCCTGCAGGAATGTCGGAGGGATGGTCTCCGGGGTCTTAATCTGGTTAAATAGCTTGGTTAGCGGTTGTATCAGCACCAATTGATATTGTTTAAAGAAGTCAGCTGTGTATCCACCCCCCCTTCTGGTCTTACCCACCTTCAGCCAATTAATAGCCAACTCCACCTCTTCCTCTGATATTTCCTGTTCCAGGGCCTCACTCTCTGGTTCTGTGAGCTTGGGAAGAGGGTGATCCTCGAGTTATCTTTGGATTTCATCTGAGGATTCACCTTCCTGTTTATCGTACAGTTTCTTATAAAACCCTGCAAGTGACTCGGCTATTTGTTCGGTTTTTGTTTAAATGTTGCCCGCCCCATCCCTGATACCTTCGACCTGTCTGTCAGCTCTATTTCCCTTCAGCCCGTGTGCCAAAAGGGTCCCGACCTTGTCTCCCTTCTCGTTATATCTCTGCTTCGTGTACCTCATTTGTTTGACCACCTCTCCAATTAAGACTGTATGTAGGGCTTGTCTTTTTTCTCTCATTTCACCCAGGAGGTTTTCACGATCTACATCCCCCTTAGTGAGCTGTGCCCTCATGACCCGTAGGTCCTCGCAGAGGAAACGGGAAAGGGCGTTAATGGAGTCCAAGTTTGGACTCCATTAACGCCCTTTCCCGTTTCCTCCTCAAGCCCTCTGCGATAAAGAGTCCCCCAGAAGGTGGCCTTTGCCGCCTCACAATCTGTGGCCATTGGCATTTCTCCTGTGTCGTTTCTTGTAAAGTAGGCTTCTATTTCTTTCCGTAGGAATTCTCTAAACACCTGGTCTCTCATGAGGGTGTTGTTACAGCGCCACCTATATGACTTTCAGGCGCCTTGCTGTCGCCAGTCCATGACGAGAAGCTCATGGTCCGACCAAGTAACTGACTCAACTGCCGGGTTTCCGATCTCCCCTCCTCCCTCCTCTGATAACAATAGTAAGTCGATTCTGGTATATGTTTGGTGCAGGGGGAAAAGAATGTGTATCCCCCGGGAGTTTGCCAACATTTTTGCCATACATCTACCCAGTAGTATTCTTGTAGGAGGTCCCTCATGGCGAGGTTGTCCTTTGTGGGTTCCTTCGGCCCTGAACCTTTAGCAGACCATCAGTCTAGTCGGGGGTCTGTGATAAGGTTAAAATCTCCGCCCAGGTTCAACGTACCCTCTGCCAATTCATCCATGACCTTGAATACCCTACGGATGAATTTGACCTGACCAAAATTGGGTGCGTACAGAGTAGCAAGTGTGGCACGTGTACCCTGTGATAACCCCTTGATCCCAAGAAATCTACCTCCGAAGCCCCTTTTTGTCTCAACCTCGGTGAAATGCATCGATTTTCCAAGGAGAATACCCACGCCCACCTTCTTGGAGGATTTGTGTGAGGCCCAAAAATTCCTTCCTATCTCCTTCCTTTCTAACGTCAACGCCGTCCCCCTCCAATAGTCGTTTCTTGTAGGAAGAGGACTAGCAGTTTTTGGTTGCGGAACATGTTGCTCGTGAGAGAGCACTTGTTCTGTGAATTTAGGCCCTTAACGTTGAGCGTACCAATCCGGCCTTCAACCATGATCGTCGCTACCCATGTCCTGTAGAATTCCAGTGTTCTCTAGAAACCATCTCTTCGCTTAGCCTGTAGCTCCATGGCGTGGTGACCCCATTACCCTTTTCCCTCCCCCTCCCTTGTTCCTTACCCATTTTGTAAGGCGTTCGTCTCCATTGCCCAACACACATTGGGGTTGGTCAACGAACCACCAGGGATACCACCCTGGCCCCTGGGAAACTTGGTGGTGAGGAACATTCCCTCATGTCTTCCGCTCAAGAACATTTCTCGATTTTGGTTCATATCGGAGTCCCAATAATGGTCCCCGGCCATGTTCCCCTCCATATGGCCTTAACATACAATTTGCCCCCCCAACTGTGAGCTCCTCGGCACATTGGCATTTGGTGTGAGTCAAAGAGCTCCCTCCAATCCTGGGGGCTCAGCACAAAGACCCCCAGATACATAACTTCTCAAGCCTCCCAACGGGTGGCTCCCCAACTTCGCATCGTGCCCATTGAACAAAAACCCACCAACTGTGGCAACACCCTAGGGCAACATGTGTTTCCCCCAATCTTAAAAACCCTCAGGGGATCGTATAAATAACTTCAATACAGAGATTAGTTTCCTGACCTTTCCATTGTGTTCATGGGGGTA
Organism: Ambystoma mexicanum; assembly: GCF_040938575.1. NCBI lineage: Eukaryota > Metazoa > Chordata > Amphibia > Caudata > Ambystomatidae > Ambystoma > Ambystoma mexicanum. Next base: position 881,893,797 of record NC_090931.1, on the reverse strand, counting down.
CTCTGCGGCCCGCCGGAGGGTGCCTAGTTTTCTGGAACTTCCGAGTGCCTTTCACCTTGAGCTTCCCCTGAGTTAGATCAGGGCCCTGTGGGGCTCGGGCGGGGTCCCTGTCAGTTGCATTCTGATCTCTGGATGTTCCTGGGGAGTCCCCAACCAAATCATCAGTGGCTCTCTGGATGTCTTCTTCCGTTACGAGCTGGTGCTTCTCCCCTTGCCACTCAAACGCTAGGTGGAATGGGTGCACCCAGCGATATCGGACCCCTTTCTCCTGTAGCATTTTTTTTCCTCATCTGCAATGTGAGGGCAGACAAGTCTTGATAGATTGCTACCCTGCAGTCTCCGTATTGAATGTCTCTCAAGGTCCTCGCCCTTTCAAGTATCCTTGCTTTATCTCTATAGTAGTGGAGTCTGGCTAGCACTGAGCGTGGGCCTTTTCCACCTCCACCCGCTCGATGGACCCTGTCAATCAGGACTGTCTCTCCAGAGTCCGATCCTAGGACAATTCTGATGATGTCTTGTACCTTGCCCTCTAGGCCCGCCTGAGTCTCCCCCTCCCCCTCCGTCAAGCTGAAGATCCGCAGGTTCCTTCTCCTTTCGCGGTTTTCCATGTCGTCGACCTTGAGGTGGAGTTCCTCCTCCCGGCGCTGCATCTCTCTGAACCTCGCCTCCATCTGTGTTTCCAGGAGATCGGTGGACACTTAGTATTTTCCACCCCCTCCGTTCGGTCCTCCAACGTTGAGACCTTGGCCGTGAGGTTGGCCAACTTGGCTCCCATGTCTACTCTCATCCCCCTTATTTCATCGAGGATCGTCTGAATGTTGCTCTGCAAAGTGTTCATGTCTGGAGCCGAGGTGGAGGGGGCTCTAGTTTCCATCTCTAGGTCTCCCGGTGTGAATTGGTATTTCGCTAGTGTTTCTTTCCAACTCATGGAATACCTCTTCCCCCAGACTTCTGTGGCTTCTTGGTGTACCCAGTGGTGTCTCGCTGGAGCCAGAGCCTGCCTGCCTCCCCGGTCCGTGTGATCTGTTTTGTAATGGGCAAGTCCTTGAAGTCTATTTCATGTGTTTACGGTTCCCACAGACTACTAGACTCCACTTTGCGGACGCCCCTGCATTGTGCTCCTTCAACCCTCCAGGCCTGGTCACCAGTGGCGCCTCGAATTTGAGTCTGTACCCGGGGGATGCTCCGGTGTCTTTTATATCGGTCCCGGGTGGTTCTTTGCTTACTCCCCAGGGACCGGAATCAGGAGTCTCCCCTTATTTTGGCACCCTCCCACCTGCTTCCAATATGCCTCTCCAGTATGGTACGGTGGGGCAGTGTCCCTGGGAAGTGGTCTTCGTCTCTTTTCCTGTGGTTTGCTGCTACTCAGTTAGGCCACCATAGGTGTGTGGATCCGGGCGGGGGTCTGCTGGTGTGGTGGTCCCCCGGGTGCTCACCCGGGCTCAGTAGTCTGCGACGGCATCCAGGGTTGCTTCTTAGCAGCAGGGCGGGGTGGAGGAGCAGGGATCCCCCACACCGGGGCTTCTTGTGTGGCCCCCTAGTGGGTGAGTCAAGCTCCTATATCCCCCGTGTCACTTGGGCGGTCTCTCCAGGCGACCCTCGTTGTTGGGCTTGGGCGGGTGAAGGGAGGGCCCGGGCACGCTCCAGTGTCAGCCCAGGCCTGTAGGGGAGCCTGCTGGGGGGAAGGTGGCAACTCCGGTAGTTGTGGCTCCTCTCTGGGTTCGATCGTAAGGACTCCCACGTCCCCCGGGTATCTAGGGCGACCTCCTTGGACGTCTCATGGTATGGGGCCCAGGCCAGGGGGGGGCCCGGGCACGCTCCCGCGTCGGCCAAGGCAGGTCGAGAGATCTGCTGGTGGGGGTGTGGGAAGGGAGGCAGCGCCTCTGGAGCTCATGGGTTGATCGGGCTGAACCGTGTCTCAGCCCGTCTCCCCTCTCAGTGCCGCCTCGGCTCGCCCAGAGGTGGAGAGCGGAAAGGTCCTCTTCGTGTGGTGACTTTCAGTCGGAGTCCCCAGGGAGGCTCGGCTCTGTCACAGAGTTGTCGTCAGCTGGGCAGGCAGCCTGGGTGAGGCACTGAACTCCTCCTCTTCGGGGTGACGGGCTGCCTTGGGTTCCTCGACTGGTGTTCGTCGCAGGGCCAGATGGGGGAGGGGGAGCACCAGATTTCCCCGTTGAGTATCTCCGGGCCAAGGGCACCTCCAGATTCGGTTCAAGCATTCTTGGACTCCTCACCCACTCCGAAATACGATTTTCATAGTTCGGAAAGGGCAACCTTCCTTTTTATAGAATATCTCTGCATTTATCCCGGGCCATACAGGGAGCTTGTGGATCAGGCTGCCATCTTGCCTACGCCCCCTATTTATTTATTTTTTTAATTTCTTTCTCTGTTCTTCTTTTCATCTGCTTTTGTCAGCATTTCTCATTCTTGTATTCTCTTCACCTTTTATTTTTCTCTGTCACACCCTTTGGAGAATTGAGCCGATATGATGTACTTTCAAAAGTCTTATCCTATATACTAATGTTACTGTATTCATTTTATTGTTCATGTTTATATATGAAATGCTCACTTTGTCCATTATGAATGATTCATTATGTTTAAATGTGTGCTAGATGCGTCTTACTATTTCTTTATTGGCATTCTCAAATACTCAAAAGTGAATGACCTTGTATGCATGTTTGTAAGGCACCAGTTGGATTAGGGGGCCTTACTTTCAAGCAAACCAGGCTCTACTAGGCTAGAAGCAGGAGCTAAATAGCTCCCAGCTCTCCTCCATTTCGAACCCTGCTATATATAATACACTGGTTCATAAGGAAAACATGTACAAGAAAAAGAATTCTCTGTGAATACCCATCGCACCCGAATATTCAGCATCTTGAATTGTGTGTTCCGATCTACAGGATATAATCTTTGTTTTGTTAAACTTGCACATGCACTTTTACCTGACATAAAAGAAAGGCCACTCCATAACATGAGGAGACAAATTCCCTCCCACATTTTCATTCATGTGACTATGAGGAAAGATCTCCTCCTTTTTAAGTCACAAGATGGGGGGGGGGGGAGTTGATGACTGTAAAATGGCTGTCACAAAGAAAGCTAGGATTAATTAGGATTAGGATATTGATTGACGAATATTTTTTGGGTACACCTGAAAGGAGAGATCTGGGCAGCAGAGCTAAAACCAAATGGATGACTGGTGTCCTGGCTGGCTGGAGAGATGGCCCGTTTCAGGAAGAGAGGTGACACGCCATATATTGCAGTCTAATTTCCAGACTGAGGGTCCTAGCTAATTTTCCAAAAATAAGAAGCCATATTTAAAATGTAGAAACTCCAGTGTATCACTCCAGATTGCCGTTAGTGCTGTCCATCAAAACCTGACGATCAAAGTGCTTGGGGGCAAAGGCAATGCTAGTCTGACAGGGACACATGTGCAGTATTAAATAAAATGCCCTGTGTCTTTTATTTGACACTGAATGCAAGTGAGATGTCATTTCATTATAGCCTAATACATTTTGTATTGTAACGCGCAGTTTAAAACTGAAAGTTCAAACTGAATGCTGTTTTTGTAAAATTAAGCACCATTAAAGAAAATTGTGTCTTCTACCAGCATAAAATCATGCAGGCCATGTCCTCAAGAAATACTATTACCTACCAGGATATTATGCTAATTTGCTTCAGGAAGGGAGCGTAGCCATACATTAGATGTTTGTAAAAGAAAAATTAGCACAGATAATTCATCCTATCAGCACACAATCGTTCAAAGTGTTAACTCCTGAAGTCCCTCATATTGAAATTCACAGGCAGACATGTGTAATGTGAAAAGACCAGGGTTCTTTAACATGGTACCTTTTATGGGAGAATATTACACTTCCAGCCCAAAAACCTGTGGAGTTGAAGGTAAAAAAAAATAAGAATTGATTGAAAGCTTCACGCACATGTTCCTTGGAAGCTGTGCACATTCAGAGAAGATTGCATATACATCTAGGAATCCGCTGTGCAAATTTAATGTAGAGAAATCATTTTGATTTGTTAATGGTGGATGTCGGGGAAAATAAAGACAGTATTTTGATTCAATGAAACAGCAATAATATGCCTCATGTTTAAATGCTTTTGTGAAGTCAACAATGGCGAGCAATAAAGTGTTTTGAATGCCGAATATCTTTTAGAGTATAATGTATTCCTATAATTGATTATGGTAATTAATGCTTGTGTGAATTGATGTTGGTGCGACTCATGCAGTCACGTAAAATCTTGTGTTATGGACCAATTACTTTTGTACCTATAAAGTTGTGATTTTCCTGGCACAAATCTGGATATTTATTGCTCAGATTGACTTCAATTATTTTAAATACATTTGGAGTTTTGTGAAGTCAGTCTGTTTTTCTTACCCTAAATTGTGGGTTGGGAATGTATATTGCGGACATGAAATTAGTCATATCACCTTAGTGTGAACCTATAATTTAAATGTTAAACAAAATATCTTTCACAAGGTGGACACTTTCATCCAGCCACTGGTTTTCGTCTCAGAAGAATGCCTGTCTACCTACTGGCTGCGACTCTGCGACTATTTAATGTAGATAATGTCTCCCAATAAAGTGATGATGTTTAGCAGTTATTTGCAGGCAGTGTTTCCATTTGGGCACTCTAAAATGCACTACATTGAGCAAAGTTGAAGATCGTTCAATGAGCGGTTTAATATGTCAGTACATGTATGTTTTCTCTGGTAAATTAAGAAATGCGGCAACAACAAATTGCTATTTGTAAGCACCTAATCAGATTTGTATTGAACACATTTTCTTTTCTTTATCCATCCCTTATCCAACACTGAATATAGCTCTGTACTTTCCCGTTTCACCCTGATATCTTCCATAAACCTCAGTGAAATCATCCTCCCATCAATACTTCAACATCTAAACCAATGTTCATCTGCACTGATATATAAATTGCGTCCCCTTTAAAATCCTTCATCGTTTTCCTCCTCCGAAATGGACTGGTTGAGAGGCGTCCCGTGGACTGCTGACCGATCCAACGGGGAGTTACATAATCATTTAATTCTGCCTGGTTGTGATGTCCATGTTTGCAGTTCAAAAACACAACCATCACCTCCCAAGGAGAAACCATTAGCATTGCAATTAAGCAGGGAGTTAAGAGCATTAACAAACTGGTTAAATTACAAATGGGGCAGGCCAAGGTGAATGAAGCAGTGGCAACATCACCCATTTTAGAAAGTTTGCCACCCTATTATGTGCTGGGGCTTCTCATCACCAGGGAAAGCAGAACAAGTGACCGGAAACAATGTTTGCATCACAAGCGTGTCTCGGATAATCTAGACCGGATGCTGAGATTTACACACCACTCTGTCTTTAAGCCGCCTTTGTTCTGGCTCATTGTCTCCATTAGTGTTTTCGATGTATGTACTACCGTCGTATTACCCAAAATCCTTAATCCCAGCATGTTTCCCACATAGAATCGCATATTTTAGGTGACCCTGCCACCCTGTGGCTTCATTCGGAACAGCCTTTTAAAAGTTTGAAATGTCGTGGATTCCAGAGTAAGAACAGGTGTTCATTAACTGACCAATAAAACTGACGCGACTTCGGCACTCATTCAGACTTTGCTGTCATTGTTACGTCCCATGCGGCTGTAACTTGGAAGTCAAACTTCTTGGGCCGTTGTCCATTGTGTCGGTCATCAAATTAAATTGCCTTGATTTTCGGGGTCCACTATCTGTATTTTCTGGTCCTGCTATAGACGGTGTGGCTCATAATCTTCTTTTTCTGTTGAGTTTTTTTTATTTCAGGTTCGGCCTGGAGGCAAGCAGCTTTAAAAAGGTTTGATTCATCCCTTAAAACGCAGCTGGACACCCCAAAAGAGGAAGTAAGAACCAGGCCTTAGTCACCTTCCCTGAAAGCAACTGCTGGAGTCAAAATAACAAAGCTGATGTGTGTCACCAGTACCTCTAACACCTGCATGAAAATTGACCTTATCAGAACTGTTGTGATGAAATGACTACTGCACTGCAGGAGTACAGAGATTATCCTAATCATAAAGGTGAAACGAACACAAACCGACTGGCATTCCTCCTTCGCCTCTTTGGGTAGCGCAGGCCGAGGCCAGGCTATGCTTTTCAGGTGGAATGCCATCTGGACCAGAAGCAAACCAAACAATAGTATGTTGGTATCAAAATAAAAGAATGTCCAACCTTCTATAAATACAATAAGGCACTTTAAACGAACCATACAAACAAAGTAGTCAATAACCCTTGACCCACCCCTGTAAGGGAAACACTGAAAATGTAGACTTTGGAATAAAGGGGGCACATATGGTTAAGACAAGGATGTGCAGGTGCTGATTTCAGCAGTAAATCTCCAATGTAATGGAGAGGTCATTCATTTATTTATTTATTTATTTGGATTTATAGAGCGCACATCTGCCCGGGGGCATCGTGGCGCTAAAGAAGTCTTACTTGTTACAGGCATTCATAGTGAATAGACAGATTTGCATAGAAGCATATTTTCATACATTTGCTGTTATTTCCAAATATACAGTGGTGAGAATACAGGTGAGGCAGGGTTAGTTGAACAGCGTGGTCTACGGAAGGCATGGTATGATTTTTCGTTCCTTAAGGCGGTGGGGAGTGCGTTCCAGTTTTTTGGTTCTAGGTGTTGAAAGCTGGACCCTCCGGCTTTGCTTCTTTTAAAGGTGGGTTCATAGGTCTGGTTGGTCATGTGTGACCTGGTGGGTCTAGTGGAAGTATGGGGGGTGATCCTTTCAGAAAGATAGGGTGGGGCATTGGCAGAGAGGCATCTGTGGGTGATGGCCATGGATTTGAATAGTATGCACACTTTTTTTAGGTAACCAGTGTGCTTATTTTCTGGCTTGGGAGATGTGCTCCCTTTTTGGAATGCTTAGGGCTGCTCTTAGGGCATTGTTTTGTGTGACTTGCATTTTTTTAATGTTTTGTGCAGACGTGCCCAGGAAGAGGGCGTTGCAGTAGTCCAGTTTGGTACCTACTGTGGCTCTGGCTACATTCAAGCAGTTTTTCGAGGATAGGAAGGGTTTAAAGGCGTTGATTATCTTAGTGGTGAGTGCAGCAGAAGAGGCTACGGCATTGACTTGCCGTGTCCTAGAGAGAGTGGAGTCAAGATATACTCCTAGTGTTTTTACTGCAGTGGAGACTGTGATGGTGGAGTTATCAGCGTTAAAGGATTTGTATAGAGGCAGGAGTTTGTTTAGTGTTTCTTTGGTGCCAACTAGTAGGATCTCTGTTTTGTCCCCGTTAAGGCAAAGTCCATTGGCTGCCATCCAGGTTTGAATGGCTGTGTATATTTTTGTTAGTGCTGCGGCGTCTTGTTCATATACCCCAGTAAGGGGGAGCAGGACTTGTGTGTCGTCAGCATAGTTGGTGTAAGATATGTGGCGATGGTCGAGGTCATTGAACAGTGTGAGGGTGAAAATGTTGTATAAGGTGGGTGCAGTGCAGGATCCGTGTGGGACGCCACAATGGATAGTGGTTGGGGTAGCGTTTGCCAAATCAGAAAAGACTTTCATAAGTCGACCCTCAAGGAAGGATTTGACCCAGGAGACGGCTTCAGGCGAGAAGTGAACTTCATTTTTGAGTTGCGTGCCTAGGATGTCATGGTTGACCAGGTCGAAGGCAGCAGATAGGTCTAATAGAAGGAGAGCCGGTTTGCCTTTGTCCATGATGTCGTTAAGTTGGATTTTAAGGTCTAATAGGGCCGATTCGGTCCCATGCCCCGGGCGGAAGCCCGATTGCCTTTTGCCTAAAATGCAATTTTTTTCAAGTTAGTGCTGTATTTGTGAGTAGGCGACTTTGTCGAGGATCTTGAGCAGGAAGGGAACTGTTGTGATGGGTCTATAGTTATTGCCGTTTTCTGGATCTAGAGTGGGTTTCTTTAGAAGAGGGCGCACCCAGGCTTCTTTTAGGCTGGTAGGGACTGAGTTTGAGTTGAAGGAAGCATTGATGAAGGATTTGAGGAATGGTGCTAGTGTTTCAACGCAGTCTTTGACTAGTTTGGCGGGGCAGGCGTCGCCTTTGCAATTGGAGGGTTTGATTCTGTTGACGATATCGATTACCTCTTTATCTGAGACTTCTCTAAATGTGACTTATCTTTTTGTTCTCAATCACTGTTTCCTTTAGGGATGCAGCTACGATTTCCTGAGTGAGATTTTTGTGATGGTTTAAGATTTTAGCTTGGAGGAGTTCGATTTTTTTTTAGAAGGGCTGATTGTATGGTGTTACACCAGGCTTGGTCTTTGATAATCTCTTGGGACTTAGTGGCCGGTGTGGAGAGTTCCTTGAAGATAGCGAAGAGCTCTTTGGATTCTGAGGTGGCGTTGGAGATTCTATCATTATATGATGCAGATTTGGCTGCTATAATGCTTTTTTTGTATTGGGTGGCCAGTGATTTGTAGGACGATAGTGAGGAGGCATTGGGCGCTTTTTGCCATAAGTTTAGGGCTTTACGTTTTTTGGTTCGTAGTTCTTTTAGTTCTGCTGAGAACCAGGTATTGGAGTGTTTGGAGTTTTTGGATTTTTTCTTTTATAGGGGGGCGATGATGTCTATGGCAGTGCTAATGGTAGTTTTGTAGATATCTGCCAGTGCAGCTGGGTCAGATGAGGCAGGGAGGTTGTTCGTGAGAGGGACTAGATAGGGTGAGATGCTTTCTTTGGTGAGGTTCTTGGCGCTCCTGGCCATGGCTGGGGGTGCGGGCGTAAGTTTTCTTTCCGAGTTGTTAGGTAGGGGGATGAAGAAGTGAATGAGAAAGTGGTCGGACCATGGGGTAGGCGTGGTGGAGCTGATGTCAATGCCGCAGTTGTGGTCAGCTACCCAGTCAAGAGTGCGCCCTTTACTGTGGGTAGGATGGAGAACTTTTTGTACAAAGCCCATTTCTTGGAGAGCTTGTGCTAGCTTGGTGGATGGTTTATCTTTCTGGTCGTGGAACCCCAGGTTAAGATCTCCTAGGAGAATGGTTTTGGTGGTGGTTTTAAGGTTTTCACCTAGCAGGTGTGTGAGGTTGTCCTGGAAGTCCAGTAACGGGCCTGGTGGGCGATATACTAGATTAAGAGTGATAGTGGTGTTGGTGCGATCTTGGCTGATAGCGAGTCAATGTTTTCCCCTAGTTTGGAGGGAGTTTGTCTTAATTCAAGGTGGTCTTTTACTATGAGTGCCACTCCTCCACCTGTGGATAATGTTCTGTCCTGTCTGAGGATGGAGTATCCAGGTGGGATGGCTAGTGAGATTGCTGGGCCGGCGGCGATGTGTAGCCAGGTTTCGGTGATGGCGAGAATGTCGAGGTCAAGGTTGGTGAGAAGGTCATGGATTTCGGTGGCGTGGGCAGGGAGGGATCTGGAATTAATTAATGCACACTGTAAGTCTGGGCAGGGTGTGGGAGTGGTATTGGGCCTTTTGGCTACTTTCTTGGGAGTGGACAGTTTCTTGTGTTCAGGTGTAGCTTTGTTTTCAAATCTGCTTGGAGGGGTTTGCTGTGAATGTCTGGAGCGGAGGCCTAATTTTAGATTTCTAGAGTTCGTGGTTCTGGTGCGTGTTGAGAGATGGTTGGGTTTGTGTTCTGTGGGTTTGGTGAAAAATGATGGGAGGAAAGGCGTAGGGGGGATGAGTGCGGATGGTGGGGGTGTGATGTTGGCCATGATGGGTGAGCACAGGGTAGCAGTCATCCGTGGGTGCAGTCAGTTAGGGCACAGTGTGGCAATCCGGTAACAGAGGTTTGGGCACAATGCTGCAGTTCACTAGCAGTGTAGGGCACAGGCACAATGCGGCAGTTTACTAGCAGTGTAGGGCACAGGCACAATGCAGCAGTTTACTAGCAGTGTAGGGCACAGGCACAATGCAGCAGTTTACTAGCAGTGTAGGGCACAGGCACAATGCGGCAGTTTACTAGCAGTGTAGGGCACAGGCACAATGCAGCAGTTTACTAGCAGTGTAGGGCACAGGCACAATGCAGCAGTTTACTAGCAGTGTAGGGCACAGGGGTGTGCCTTACACTAGTGGCAATGCAATACAGCAAATCACTAACCAGCGCTGAGTCAATCGGGAGTACAGATACAAATGTCACGTTAAGGAGCAGCGTACATTTGAATGCGCATATGGTTGCTCTGTAATACATCGTAGAATGGCATAATGGTACTCACAGTGGTGTTTGTCCATGATGATGCAAAGTTCGTTTGTGGGCATCCTAGACAACTCGCCACGCGCCGAACGCGGCGAACAGGGGCAAACAGGGCCTTAGAATGGCCTTTAATGCTGGCCAGCTCTTCCGCCTGCCGGCGGATGTTGGGTGCTATTAAGCACGGTTGCTTAGCAACCACGACGCTGGTTAAAAAGGTAGAGGGCGGTCAGTCTTAAAATGATCAAGGCCGTGGACAGGACCACTTCAAATACCTTCTATTAATTGTCTTTGGGGCTCATCAGCATGACACCAGGCTTTTTGGTGCTTTTTTGCAGCAGAGACGGTTGAATTGTGCTTCCTAATGGTGAGTTGGAATCGGGACTATTCTAGGTGAAGGCTCTTGGTGGAACTACTTGGCGTTCGAGGCGTGTCAAGTTGATGGCTTCCAGTGGGTGGAGTTGGATCAAGATGATGCTTTTGCTGAATCGTTTGGTTGTCAAGACGCAGTGAGCCAGTTGTTACCATAGAATTTAGCTGTTGGTTGAGTCAGGGCAATCCGTTTCAATAAGTCAGCATCAGGACAGACTGAAAGGGGAGGCAAGTGGTTTAAAGTGCCTAGAGTGCCAAAGGCTGCACCATACATACTGTAGTGACTTGAAGTGAGTGGATCATGGTCAAGCTGGCTTGAGTAGCATTTTGAGTTGCTGGCAGTCCCAATCCACAGTTTCCATAAGTAAGGTGAGTAATTTGTTCTGTACTTCCAAGCAGGGAAGGTTATCAGAGAGCACGTGCAGATATCCTTTACCTCCAGTGAGCCGGTTCCAGTGTACAGGCAGCAGAAAGGCCTTGGTTCGGAGCAGTAACCCCAAATATTGCATTAAAATGGTTGGGGAAAGGAGCTTGCCTCTTCCTTACACGTCTCTCTTCACCTCTATGGAAAAGGACTTTGGAGCAGACTGAATTCCCAACAGAGTTCCAGGTAAATCATTGTGTGCTGAAATTCTACTTGGACCTTTGGTACCTTTGGGGCTAGCAAAGCAAAGAGATCAGGTTTTCTGACGCAGTTCATTCTTTACAGAGGCAATTCTCTTGGGTCAGCTGCTTCCAAGGCCTCCATCACCTGATGGATACTTTCTTACATAATGGAGGTTTGGAGCTCCCATGGACTGCATTCTCACAAGAGTCTTCACTCTCATGCTGCTGTAGCCAATGAGGCTTCTGTTGCTTTACAGAGGCACGTTCCTTAGAAGGTAATTACCAAAGCCACCAATACGACTTTGCTTCTGCATTCTGTCAGCACTGCTGCTTTGGTTCCAGTTCCCAAGTGGGTGCTTGATTTGGACAAGTAGTCCAGCAGAACTTGCCTGGTTAGCATCTTGGCCACCATCATTCCTTCCGTTTTTGAATGCTGGTTACCTTTTCTTAAGTATGTGGGTAGGGGGAAGTTACATGGGTGTAAGGAAAAGGTTACTGACAGTAGGGAATAATGTGCTTCTAGCCCATAGTCTTCCCTTCCTCAATATGCCCTCCCACTTTCCCCACTAAACTAGTTTTTTGCCAGATATGGTCATGGCGATGGAAAAGGACTGACTGTGTGAGGCTGGGCGTGGCTCCTCGAGGGGCATGGCAATGCATGTGCACACATAATCTATCGATCAATCAAATATGAGGTCAATACAGGGGATTATGGACTTGGAAGTACAGTAATCCCTACAGTGAGTAACCTGTCCAAACTGCTTCTGTTTTAGCTTCCTCCCCTTAGGCATCAGGATTAAGACGGCGGGTGCACTGTGTAAGACGGTAATGGTATTGCTCTGTAGGCTGTTACTGCAGATCTTCAGTTAACACTTAGAATTTAGAGCCATTAGGTTTGCTCTTCGGTTATTTGGGCTGATGATATTTCAAGACTGTTGATTCAAATGGAATAGTACAATAGTGTTAACCGGCCCCAAAATGTGCCTTTGCTGCTAGCTGTTGTCGAGCAAGAATTGTCTTTTGGCAAATAAGAAATAGTGTACTGTGTCCATGTTGAGGCCTGAGTGGGGGCATGGGGTAAGTGACTTTTTATGCCTGGATAATAGCTTGCAACTTGAAATGTCTAACTTAAACTCTTAATACAGTGACGCTATTAGGGCATATTTCTAAGTTCAACTTTAACACAGTGATGTTGGGAATACCGTCTAGATTCAACATTAGCACAGTGATAGTATTAGGGCATGCTTTCTAAGTTCAGATTTAACACAGTGACGCTATTGGGGTACACTTTCTAGAATCAACTTTGACACAGGGATGCTATTTGGGCACACTTTCTAGAGTCAACTTTGACACAGTGATGCTATTCGAGCACAGTTTCTAGATTCAACTTTAACACAGTCACACTATTTGGGCACAGATTCTAGATTCACTTTTGACACAGTGACGCTATTCGGGCACACTTTCTAGATTCAACTCTAATACAGTGACGCTTTTAGGGCACATGCTATTTATCAAAATTCCGTCTAAATGTGGTGCATGCTGTTTTTCATAGTTCCATCTAAGAGTGGGACATGCTATCATTCACAATGCATCAACGTGAGGGGTATGCTACCAGTCACAATTCTATCTAGGAGAGGCACATACTAACATTGTTACACCCGTCTCAATGTGAGGCCGGCTAATTTTCACTATTGTGTCTGGGAGTGCCACTAGTTAGTAATGCAAGTATGTTAGAATGTTACGCAGGGCAACATTTACAGTCCAGCGTTAGGTTGGTGCTTGGATCTCTCTAGGTGTGCATGGTGAAATTCTTTGGCAGTTTACGTTATGGGAAGGTAAGGTAGAGTCGCAGGGGCTTTCTGGAGTAGAGTAATTGCTCTACACCCCATCCATGCCACACTTAGTTTTGTTGGTGTCTGTCTGCTGCTGGCTTCCGCTGCTGACACCTGCAGACACGTCTTGCTGCCGCCAATGTAGGAGCCGCCCTTTGCCTTGGGGCCCTTCGCCGCAGGGGCTGCTAGGCAGAGGGCTGCCTTGGGAAGGTGGTTTAAGAGTACCGAAGGAGCCAATCTGTGTGAGGGGGTGGAGAGGGAGGCGGGAGGAGGGAGAAAGATGAAGAGGAAAGGGTGCTTGGGACTATGAGGAGTGCGAAACCAGTAGGGGACAAATAATGGGCTAAAGTGGTCGGCAAGGCCAAGAAGGGTCGCTGGCCTACTCCACTCACCTGCACCACTCTGGATGGCACCGGGATGGTTCGAGAGCCCTTACAGTGACCTCGAGGTAAAAACACCAAGTGTGCTCAGTGCATAGAAATAAAACACCAACACACAGATCAAAACAAAATAATGCCAGAGAAGGCTCAGGGAGCTCTTACCCCATGTGGTTGCAGCAAAATGTGGCTGCCGCGAGGAGACAAACTGAGGGATAACCCTCTTCAAACACCAGGCCTCTTGCCCAATCAGAGCATGGGTGGGAGGGCTGGGAGGCGGGCTCAATGACCAGGAAGTTCGGAAGCCCTTACAGTGGCTTCGAGGTAAAAACACCAAGCGTGCTCGGTGCAAAGAAATAAAACACCAACACACAGATTAAAACAAAATAATGCCAGAGAAGGTTCAGGGAGCTCTTACCCCATGTGGTTGTAGCAAGTGTGTTTAGAGGGCATACGGGCACCGACTGCCCCCAGTTCAACCTTGGGGTAATTTGCGACCACGCGAGCAATGCCACTGGGCGGAAATATCCAATCCCCAGCCGTACCAGATTGTTGCCCCATACATGCAAGATCACCAGGTCTGGTTCGGGAAGCCCCCTCCTCTGCCTTTTTTCCGTCAACACCAGGCACACCTGGTGTTCCTGCAAGCCCCCAGAACTGATGCAGTGTATGACAAAAGTCGCCGCGCCCGCCAACACTCCCAGGCATTCCAACATTCTCCACTCCATGGTAGAGTGCCCCACGACCCACATTACTGGCCTCAACATCTGTCCTACGCAGATAGAGAGACGAAAGCATGTTAATCATGTCAAGAATCAAACAGCCAGGTGAGACCCTCATCTCCTCTGCACCAACGGTATCACAGTCCTGCAACTGCTCCTTCTCCCAACCCGCTTTTTGTAACCCACTGAGGCCTATCAAGATGTTAAATGCGGCCTAATGCATCCTTTGTAAGCCTGGGACTTCCATTGTCTAATTTCCTTGGTTTCCTTCTCCTTACACCCATATCTGGTGGCGGTGATGGCCGCCCCTATTCGGAAGGAATAAGGAGCGAAACCCATTCCACTGAGCTAGTCACACCAGCCTTCTCTGAGATATTCCTGAATTGGAATCTGGAAAGGCAAGAACCATCCCTATGCTGAAAGAGGTCCTCCCTGCTCACCCCTGTAGGCCAGGAATGATCCTAGCAACCTCACCTTGCAGATCTCCGCCCTGTTATGTCTTGTTAATGTGACCCTGAACCCCCTTCCTTCCTGATCCGTTTTTGACTTTCTAAGCCAGAGGTGCACCCCGTTACTTGGTTCCACTGAGAGGTCCCCTCGTGCTAATCCCTCCGATACATCCACTGTAGTTGCTCCCACTATTTCCCCTATCCTGAATGCTCAGAAAAATGGTGTTGGAAATGCTGCCCCGAACAATACCTCCCATGCATCCCTGAACATTTTCCCCAAGTACCTCATGATAGCCAATTTCTTTGGATTGAGCGGCCTCTATCCTTCTCCATCTTATCAACACCGCCTTTACTGCAAAGTCGGCAGAGGAGGGTGCCCTTCCCTCTAACCCAGCAAAGAATTCCCTGGCCACCATTTTCTGGCCACCCCTCACCGATACTCTCATGTATCCCAGGAATCTTGTTATGGTCTCCCTGTGCCTAGGTCGACAAATCCCTGTGTTCCACAGAACTCCCTTAATTCCCTGAAACATTTTTTTTATGCTTTTCGTGTTTTCTGTGCTACTGAGTCCTCAATCAGTGGGGCCAACTCCAAGCATCAAGCCACCAAAAAGTCTTGGGAAATGTCATTGCTGGAGCTGCTGTTTTAACACCTGCAATTAAAAATGGGACATGGCGTCAGCCATGTTATTTTAGATGCATGACAATCCCAATTTTTTCAATAATTTGAGTACCATGGGGCATGCCGCCTTCTGGCTTTTAATTGAGCATACCACGTACATGCTGTCCGACCGCAACAGCACATCCTTGCCCCGTAGCTCCTCTCCCCATATGTCCAGCGCCACTATTATCAGGAAAAGCTCTAAGAATGTAACGTACTTGTTAAGGCCACTGTCCAACAAACTGCCGGGCCAACGCTTCCTGCACCATCTCTCTCCAGGAATGGCCCCAAAGCTGATGCTCCCCGCAGTATCGGTGTAAAGGCCCAGTTGCCCGCTGTCTTTGACTTCAGTTGGCCAAACCAGTACCCTGTTAAACTCAGCCAGAAAGGTATCCCAGATCACCAGGTCTTGCTTTAGCGCCTTGGACAGCCTTGCGTGATGGTGCGTCTTGGCCAGCCCTGACATGGCCCCTGCAGTCATGCTGGAGAACGGCCAACCCATCAGAATTATCCGCAAGGTCAAGTTTAGCTGTCCCACCAAACTTTGCAGCTACCCTCAAGCAGTTGGCCACTGCCTCCTTAAAGTCCTATGGGAGGCGGCACTCACTCCTCTGCAACCCCCCCTCGGAATATTTCTTGATACCCAGGAAACAAAGCAATGTAGTGGGCCTGTTTCCTTTTTCCCCTGCGAGCGGCACTCCCAGCTGATGTCACCTTCTGGAATGCCTGCCGAGCCTTCTTGCACTGGTGTGAACCTTTCGGTCCCATAAGCCAGAAATCATCTAAGTAATACACTCCCTCTTTGTTGCCCACTCCAGAAATGTGGTAAATGTCTCAAAGTATGAACACGATATGGAACACCTCATTGGCATGCATTGGTCAAAGTAGAATCACCTTCCAACTTGAAAACCCAACAAATGTTAATCCTCCAAGTGCACTGGGAGTAAATCGAAAGGCAGATTTAATGTCAGATGTTGCAAGCAAGGCCCCTCTACCCAATCATCATACTGCCGCCAGCGCCCCATCGAACGAGGCATACCTAACGGAGCACAGCTCCTGATCAATTGCATCATTCACTGATGCCCCCTTTAGAAATGACAAATTGTGGATTAATCTGAACTTCCAAGGCTCTTTCTTGGGGACAATACCCACTGGTGAACGCACAAAATTCTGCACGGGCTGGGGTTGGAGATGGTCCCACCATCCTGCCTAGTTTCAACTCTTTGTCCACCCTGTCTAGTAACAATCCTGAAAACTTTTTTGGTTTTGCTTGCACCTTTCTTTGCGCCAGTATTTCCTGTCTTCACATATATGACTTATGCTATTCCCAACGAATAAATGAAAGCATTCAAGTCCGTCTGCGTGTAGATTTTTTTATTTCTGTGATCATTCTAGGCCCCTTTGGATGACGTGTGTTTCGGCATTACACTTTGCCTTTCTCAAATCCGGGCATTTCTGTGACGAAAAATATTGAAATAGAAATAAATAAAAAATGTGAAATCGTGTCATAGAACTTAAAGATATTTGCATATTCATTTCCCTGTTCAAAAATGTGTGAGAGGGTGAATACATGGAGTAAAAAACACAACAAATTTAATTTAACCTTATACCAATTTGTGCAGCATAAACCTCAAGAGAAAACATGCGTTAGAATGGGGTCTAAAATGCCCCTTCCTATTGTTATAGTAACCCGTGGGATTACTTGGTGATGAGAAAGTGAAAAGAAAATTGACATATACATACAAAACAGAATCTCCAATTCAAAAATTCCAATTTCCAAATAGATTTGGAGCAAACGTATCGGTCGCGAGAGTTCAAATATAAGGGTATCACCAAAAAACACCTCAAATTGAACCACTAGTAACTATCCTGGTTGACTTTTTGTGAACCCTCTACCCTAGGACTGGTGGAGTTGTAAATCTATGTACTGGAATCTGAAACCCCTGCAAAAACCCCTGTACCAATAGTTTTACATCTTCGCATCGAGGATACCCGTTTGCCCCATTTTGCAGCATGTCCACCCGCGAGGGCAGGCCCGACTGTGGCTTTCCCAGAGTGGTACTTATGCTCATTGTTGTGTTTGGCACACTTAACCTCACTGTGCCCCAAAATCTCTCAAAAGGACCAGATGTGCTTAAACTTGCATACTGGTCTTGCACACATTGTTTTAATAAAGGCCCAACAAGCTCCCTTCTTGTCCCCCGGTCCTGCGCTATTCCGAAAATGGCTGCACCTGTCTTCCTGTCCCAAATCCCTTGCTTGACGTTGGGTGAGCCACTGTGCAGCTTGCCCACAGGTCCATTGTCCTGGTCCCCCAGCCCATCTGATCATTCCCTGCCTTGGCGCTCCTTAACCTTTCATTGTCCACCAACAAACCCTAAAAGTGCAGTCGTGGTACATCAACACTAAATGATTATATGACCATAGATTCTGGTGAAGTTCCGGGGATTTTTCTAGCAATATTGCAGAAAATATAGCAAAACTTGTGGCCGATTGGCCAAGGAGTTTTCCACAAGAAACGTCCTGTCCTTTCCTTTGCCCTTTGAGTCCTTGCACTCTTCCACTGTCCTATAATCCAGCAATGAGAAAGATATCAATACATTTATCCTTCCAAATGTTTTCTTTAGTGTCCTGCAACACGTGCCAAGTAAGCATACCTGGCATTGCTGCCTGAACTGGGTCGGAGGCCATCTCAGCCACCCGGCCCCTCGAAGATATGTCTCCCCATGCTGCTCGCGCCCCTTTTGTGTGCCCCATTGACCACCCCCAACCCCAACATTCACGCTAATTTACCCTCCCAGCGGGTTCCCGCCCAAGCCAGGTGTCACCCCCGTGATGGACAAAGGCTGACCTACTGTGCCCCTCCTCCCCTCAGTGGGATCACCTTTTCTGCCTGGGTGTTGTAGGATGGGTTCCTCTACTATGTCACATCTCCCGATTATGGGGTGTCCCTGTAGCCCCCCACCTTGACTGGACAGATACCTGAGGCAGACGTTCCGGACGGGGGCAACCTGCTGCTGTGGTCCTCCCTGCTACCCCCTCACAATTTCCTCCAAATGGCCATACTGCTACGCCCCCCAAAACACCTAGCCCTGGGGCCCTCCCAGCCATAACCAGGCCCATGCCAGTTATTCATTGCCATGGGTTGTTCTGGATGTTATTCATTGCCCATGAGTTGCTCCCCTGTCCCCATTGCCCTCCCATAGGTCGGCATACGGGTGCCTTTGGTGCAGCAGGCGTCCCCCCTTTTCCTGACTGATTTACTCTCAGCTGATTTGGGACCGCTGCAGCCCCACCCACGGCCTCATTGGGGCCTGGCATTGCTGAGACTGTGGGGAGAAAGGGGGGGGGGGGACTGTGAGATTCCCTTTTCTGATCTCACAGTTGCCCTCCTGTACAATAAATGTTATTTCCACTGACCCTTCTGTGCACGAAGTAAATAATCCCAACCCTGCTTTTTCCCACTGCTTTCTCCCACTACGCAGATTAACTCGACAATGTCGTGGCTTCCTGATCTTAATGCCGCGCAACTCAACACCCTGCTCCTCCTCCCCCGAGAGCTGTCTGTTCCCAAAGTGAGGCTTTCTACTTGCAAGCCTTGTCGTCCTGTTCTCTAAATTGAATGTAAACCATGGCGCGGCTCTCTCCACTAGAGAGCCCCTGCCGCACAGTTTCAACGAAGAGTATGCAAACAATGCTCCGTCGCCCCGCTCGACACTGTCCCCGTGCAGTTCACTGCCCCCCCACTTGACTCCCTTTACAACAAATGGATTATTTAAAAATAACAGGCAAGCGTTTACAACAATGTCCCCCTCGCTCTCGTTCACCCCCACATTACAATTAAACTGTAATTTAGCGCTGCCCACGTTTCTTTTCTCCACCTTCCTCATGTGAAATGACCAGGACCGACCCAGCCCAAATGGCTCCACCCAAAGCCCTCCCAGAACCTCACCTTACTGTGCCTCTCCACACAAGTCGGCACGCCTGCAGCTCCTGTCCTTCCTTCCTACTTTGCTTGCATACCGACTTGATAGACCGCCACAGCAAGGATCCGGCTCCACTCGAAGAGGAAAAACAGTGGTGCCGGCGGATGAGTTGGCGCGGGCCTGGACAGCAGGAACACAGCAACGTGAAATCTGGCCCCTCAGAGTGAAAAGGGGAGGGGGGCAAGAAGGCCCCGGATCACTCCTAGGCTGTGGCCCAAACCATGGAAGTTTTGTCCCCGCAACAATGAGGACCTGGAGTCCTTACACGAGGAGGACCAGGACGAGGTGGTCGACCAGGACAAGGTCCACCAGGACAAGGACGACCAGGAGGACAACCACCAGGAGGAGGACGGCGACCACCAGGAGGAGGACGGCGACCACCAGGAGGAGGACGGCGACCACCAGGAGGAGGACGGCGACCACCAGGAGGAGGACGGCGACCACCAGGAGGAGGACGGCGACCACAACCAGGAGGAGGACGAGGACGACGAGGACAAGGATGACGACCAGGACGATGACGACAAGGGCAAGGATGACGACCAGGATGACGACCAGGACGAGGACGACGGGGACAAGGATGACGACCAGGATGAGGAGGACAACGACCAGGACGAGGACGACTAGGAGGAGGAGGAGGGAGGACGACGACGAAGAGGATGAGGATGACCAGGACGACTAGGACAAGGATGACGAGGACGAGGACAAGTACGACGACCCGGACGACCAGGACGAGGAGGACAAGGAGGACGAGGACGACCAGGACGGGGAGGACCGGGATGACGACCAGGACGACGAGGATGACGACCAGGATGACCACCAGGAGGACGACCAGGAGGAGGACGAGGATTCAGCCTCCACATTTGCGTCAGGCCCCTCTGAAGACCAAGACACGGGAACAGGGATGGATACAGCCACAATTATGACAGACAACAATGATGCTGCAAGGGTCTCCGTAGCCTAGGGCATCCCCACCAGACGAGGTGGGGTCGTTCCATTGCACCAGAGCCTCCGAGCTATTCCAGCTTGTGCCTGAAGAAACCAGGAAGGAGGGTTTCTGGTACCAGAGGCGCGAGGCCATGAGGAAGACCATCATGGCGGTGCCCCTTCTGGACGACGTGTGGGAGGGGGGCCTGGTCCTCTTGAACACTTGCACAGCTCTGGCCAAACGGGGCTAGAGAAGAAGTATGGAATCTGCACCCAAGTGCCTGAGGTCGCAACCATCACCGGATTCGGTGGTTTCAGCAGCTGCGGGGAAATGGTGGCTAACCTGTCTTCGTCGTCTTTAGTCCCACCGGACAGCGAGGGGAAGAAAATGGATGCCATGGGAAGGAAGGTGATTTACACCGATGTGTCTGCCATCAAGGCAGACAACACACTGGCAATCCCAGCCAGGTACGACATGGAGCTGTGGTACACGCTGTGTCTGATTTTGAAGTTCCACTCGACAGACAAGATGGAGGCAATTGCTCTCTTCCTGGAAGGGTAGTTGGCGTTGGATCATGCCATCACGGTGCGTCTAGACATTGCTGAGCCAGGTTTCCGGCAGATGGGGGAACAATTTCTGCCTTTGTCACCAAGGCTAGATAAAGGCCACAAATTTATGCCAAGAGGTCCAAGCGAAGGTACTGGACATGCCTTTTGACGGAGATGACCTTTTTGGGAAGGTCGTCGACGAGTCCCTACAGGCTGTCGAGGCAGATACGGAGGCGGCCTGTTCCCTGGGCGTCCTCCAACAGCACTGCTCTTCTTTTCGCACCTCCAGAGGCATGTCGAACAGGTTATCAAAAGGTTTCTCTTCATCTACCATCAGCCTTCCAGATCCACAACTCAGGAAGCCTACAGGTCGTTCCCAGGCCTACTGTGACGGAGGACAGCGTCGCCGTCGCCCGAAGGGCTGGACGCTGGTGGCAAAGCAAGCCTGAACTGACCAGGACATCAGGCCCCTACCTGTGCACCCCGGTGGGAGGCCGGCTGACAAGGTTCACCAGCGAGTGGATAAAGATCACCGCCGACAGATGGGTGCTGGACGCTCTCACCCAAGGACATACCCTCTCTTTTCAGCACAGGTGTGCACGGATCGCTCTGGTGGCCCGTCAGGAGCAGCAGGATGCCTTCTTCCACATCCCCATTAACCGGAAACACCGAAAGTTTCTATGCTTTGTAGTGCAGGGACAGCACTACCAGTTCAAGGCCCTACCTTTCAGCTTGAAGTCGGCCCTTAGAGGGTTCACAAAGTGCCTGGCACCAGTGGAAGCCCATCTCCGCCTACGGGGTAAACACAAATACCCGTACCTGGACGACTGGCTCATCCGGGTCCGCTCACGAGAGTTGGCTGTCGGACACAAGGAGGCGACCGTCCAGCTGCTGAAGTATCTGGGATTGTCCATCAACTATCCAAAGTCCTGCTTGACACCTTCGCAGAATGCGGTGTTCCTAGGAGCCAGACTCAATAGGGTGTCTTGTAATATGGAAGAGAGGGGAAGGTGGGACTTCCTGCTGTTGGAGACTGCAGATTGAATAGCAGATTGTTCCTTTAGTTGTTTTATAACGACGGCACTCTGTAGCGATCGTAACGACCACGGAAAAGCTGGAGACTCGGGCCCAACTTAAAAAAATAAAAATAATAATAATAATAATAAAAATCTATCGCTCAGAGGAACTCCTCATGCCTTCTATAGATTGCCCTGATGAAGGACTGAGGTCCGAAATGCATCAGCGACGTTGGCCTCTGCACAACAAACTTAACAAATGAAGATTAAAAGGAAGATTTCCACACTGAATATGTTTTGAATATCATTGTTTCACATTTAATATGCACCTAATTAGATGTGATATAAGTTACCTATAGTACTGTTTACTACTACCACTGGCATCATCTCTGGTGAGATTCTCATCAGACAATTATTTTGGTTCAATACAGGGTCCTGCCTGGTGTCACCCTTGGAGGAGAAGATAGCGGCCATTCAAGGAAAGGTACAGCGTCTGTTGTCGAAGACCGCCACCGTGCGAACCATCAAGTCGTTTCTCGGCATGATGTCATCCTGCATTTACCTTATCCGGCTCTGCAGGTTACAGATGCAAACTCTTCGGGAGTGCCTGGATGGCTCCTGGATACAGGTGTCCGGAAGCTTTGTGGAAAATATCCCGCTCGACGAGTTCCGTCTGGCGATAAGTTGGTGGGGCGTCTGCTCCAACATCGCCCGGGGCACAGGATTTTAAAAGCCTCCATACCAGGAGTCGGTCATCACGGACGCTTCCCTGGAAGGCTTGGGAGCCTACATCGGATGTCTGCACGCCAGAGGTCTGTGGCTGCTCAAGGAGAAAGATCAACATCCTGGAGCTACGGGCAGTTTACTGGGCCCTCAAGTCATTCCTTCCGTCCCTGAAGGACAAGGTGGTGATGATCTTAAGGGACACCACCACCACAATGTTCTACATCAGGATACAGAGGGGCATTTGATCCCCAGTGCTGTCCAAGGAAGCGCAGGACTTGTGGTGTTGGGCCGTTAGACAGGAGATGTTACTCTTCACCTAGTGGGAGTCAAGAACACCATCACAGACTCCCTCAACAGGGAGTTGCACTCCTGCCACGAGTGGGAACTTCGGCAGGACCAGGTAGACTGCATCTTCGTCAAGTGGGGCAGGCCCCAGTTCGATCTGTTTGCAACAGCGGCAAACTCCAGATGCCAGATGTTTGCCAGCAGATTCCACATATTTAGGAGCTTGGGGGACACGTCCTCCTTCCCGTGGGAAGGCCTGTTCCTGGATGCATTTCCTCTGTTGCCTCTCCTGCTATGAGTCATCAACACACTCACAGTGCCAATGCAGGATGATTCTCATTGCCCCGGCGTGGGTGAGGCAGATTTGGTATCTGGACCTTCTCAGTCTGTCGGCGTCACCCTCGGTCAAGCTGTCAGTAGTTCCGGATCTTCTCACCAGAGAAGACGGCGCAATACTGCATCACAACCCAGGATCGCTGGACCTGGGGCTTGGCTCCTGCAGCCCTAGAGTTTGGTGGATATGAGTTGCCTGCGGACTGCAGAGAGATCCCCGCCAAGGCCAGGGCGCCGTTGACTTTGAAGTGCTACGTCACAAGTGGAAGCATTTCGTTAAGTGGTGCTGGTCGCAGAAGATTTCCCCGCTTAGGGTCATGGCACCATACATTTTTCCATACTTGCTCTCCTTGGCCAAGGCCAGCCTGGCACATGCTTCTATCAAGGTCCATCTGGCGGCTATCTCCTGCTACACCAGGTCACCAGGAAGATCTTTACTGTGCTTTCACCGACAAAGAGTTCCTCAAAGGACTTTTTCGATCTTTCCCACCGGTAAAAGCTCCTGCCCCGGCGTGGGAACTCAACATGGTTTTGACGAGGCTCATGGGATCCCCCTTTGAGCCGATGCATCAGGCCCCTCTCCAGTTCCTCTTGTGGAAAGCGGCTTTCCTTGTGGCCATCACCTCTGCCAGAAGGGTGGGTCAGATCAAGGCCCGATCCTGCAAGCAACCATACCTGTTTTCACGAATCAAGGGTGGTGCTGCAGACGCAACCCTCTCATGTCGAAGTTTCCGTTGGAATTCCACCTCAACAAGCCTTTTTTTTTCCCGAAACCTTCACCACCAGCTGAAAGGGCCTTGCACTCACTGGACGTTGCTAGTGCTCTGAAGTTCGGAAGCACGAAAGGTTTTCTGAAGATTTGACAACCGTTTGTGATCTTTGGTCCTGTGAGCCATGGGAAGGCCTTGCCCAAGGCTTCCATTTCAAGGTGGCTCTCCGGCTGCATCATGCGTTGGCATCAGTTGGTGAATCCACCGTTGCCCGGCCATCCGAGCGCCCACTCACATTACAAAGTGCAGAGAAATGCTGGAAGTCCTACCAACTGACAGAGGACCAGAGAGGATTACAGCCCATGGACTGCAGTGTGTGTCTGGGATATTCTCACTGAACTCATTGTAAAAACATTGCGCTTTTCTTCCAAAATTGAGTTCTATGCGACAAGGCAAAGTGTATGGGTAATGTATGCTGCATAATGCCCCTGAAATGCTCACAGGGGTGTGCTTTAGCAGGGTACCCACACTAACCCCCGAGATACATGGAAACATTGATGTCAACAATAAAGTGACGATGCACCTAATGGTCTGACTTAGTTAAAACACAACCGTGCTCCTCCATGTTCTAGAATAAACAGATTCGCCCCAGGAGTCACGCTTTGAACGAACATTCCCTGGTTCTGAGTCACTGCAAATGCACAAATATCTCCAAATTTATTTCTTTTTTTGTACACACTACAGGCATTGCTTGCGTCGCATGACTTTATCCACTCATCAGAACCATAGCACTATGCCATAAGGCCAGTGCCTCCTCACACGGGCATAACCAAGTAATGTAGTAGACTCCAATGCCATCCTTACGTGCAGTAGCTCCTCCTTCCACCGTAGAATACCTATAGATTTTGCAAATCTACAGCGGGTAGCCCTCATCTGAGGAGGCAGACCCCAAGTCAGTGTGCACCCTCTGACCCTGCCGCCTCCTGCAGTGTACTGTGGAAAATATTCCTTTGGCACATCGATTACTGTGCTGCATGCTGATTGGAGCATACCTGCATTGACTGTCACCAAGCGTATACTTTGTGAGCAGTGTCGCTGTGGACCACATGCTGCTGCAGGTTGACGTCACTCTTCGTGCCATGGCGGCATGCTTTCCACCGCTGCAGATCCTCAGACTTGCCATTCTGATCTCTGGGATAGTCCTCGTGAAGGTCTTTCTGTCCGAAGCTGCTCACTGCCGTCAGACCCGGAATCACATTATGGAAAGGGTCCGACCCTGTGGCAGTGAAGCAGCTATTCTTGAGCCTCACAGAGCACGGCATTAACCTCTGGCCCCTCTGCTGCTGCTTTGCGCCAACAGCTTTTATTTAATATGTATTCCTTAGGTAAAATATCAAGTGCTGGCAATTGCTGGTGGTTGCTCCAGTTTGAGGGTGGACCCCAAGGCCATCTGACACTCTACTCTCCATTATAGTGTCTGTGCACCATCTTCTGAGAGATTTCTCTCCCCAACAGCTCCTCTCCAGCTGGATGGCCTCATCACCCAAGAGCATAATCACAGGCAGCAGCTCCTCAAGACTCAAGTACTCTCTCCATCTCTTCTGGTGCTACTTGTGCTGGAGCCTCCCATTCCTGTTTCTGGGGTTCATGTTGTTCCCTTGTTTCGTGATGAAGTTGCAACTTGGTTTGAGAGGCGGTGGGTGTCCCTAGCTGTGCTCTTCCACGCTCCACTGCATATTTCCTCTGGTACTTTCACGGTGAATTACCAATCTGTAGTATGCACTTCATAGGAATCACGCTGGAGTCACATGTCCAAAGTTGGAAGTTGCATGTTGCTGTACTCCTCTTAGATCGCACGTACAGGTTCAAGATAAATTGAAGAGGACGCCCACTGAAGACACCATTACACTCCAGTTCCCAAGCGCCGACTGACACTCCTTGAACACCCACTGTAGCCACTCCCCACATTCCAAGGTACATCATACAAAACGCTCCCTAGTCCTCTCTCCAGTCACAGGACACAAGGGCAAATGTTGGTACTATTTTAAATAAAGAAAAAGTTAGGCCCTACCGCTTGCTTCTGTTCTGTCTGAGAGCTGTCTCGGGGGTGGGTTCACAAGACTGACGCAGACCTTAATGAATGTATGAGCTTGTGTTCGTTTTGGATTCTATCAGAATAGTTTTAATCATTTAGTGAAGTTTAAAACCTGGCAGGTAATGTGTATCCATTGACACGCGCAAAAAGAGTGCGTTGTGTTATTGTTAAGCTCTTACTTTTGACATGTAATGCCTATTTGTTTTTGAGTGGAGTGAGCGACCTTTGGAGTCAATTTGGCTGGGGCTCCTATCAAGCCCACCCCTTTTCTGTGGTTGGAAAGCACTCTTGAGTTTGTTTTGCAGTTAAGTATGGGGATGTAAGGCGATATAAAGAACGTCCGGTGGCGTATGGTGTCTGCTCCCGTTAATTGGCTGTGAGATTCTCACGCTTGTGAGTTAAAATGAGGTCACACGTTGAAAGGAGATAGTCACTCATTGTATGTCTGGGCCTGCGTATGCCATATAGGAATAATAGTCAAAGCCGCGCCTCTGGACTTTGGTGATTGTTCATGCCAGTGGGGTAGGTAAGATGTATATCCTGCTTTTCTTTTATGTACCCAAGAGTAAGGTTAGCCAAAGTGATGGCTTGGGACTGTGGTGACTGTCAAAAGGTTAGTGTCACCAAAAGTACAGATTAGGACAGACACAGCTCAGTGTGTGTGGCAAGGA
Organism: Ambystoma mexicanum; assembly: GCF_040938575.1. Taxonomy (NCBI): domain Eukaryota; kingdom Metazoa; phylum Chordata; class Amphibia; order Caudata; family Ambystomatidae; genus Ambystoma; species Ambystoma mexicanum. Next base: position 881,867,337 of record NC_090931.1, on the reverse strand, counting down.
TCTGGTGTCTCCTCCATCAAATGGGATTCTCCAGGCGGTGCCACATTAACTCTCAAGTACTACTCAGACTCATCTCAAAACAGTTGGACTCACGTGGGCACCCCAAGGCTTTGAGGCCTCCCAGCAGCCCTTAGAGATGGCAAATACCCTTGTATTTTGAATGGTCCGCTTTGTTTGATTCTGAATGCAGGCAGGGCTCGTGCAGGCATGCACAGGAGTGGATTTATTCAGTGGAGGAATTGGGCCGGAACTGTGCTCGGCAAACACTATCTTGCCGGAGTGCCGTTCCGTGGAGACACGAGGCCCAAATTACCCAAGTTAAGGAAGCTCTCTGCCACCGAGTGCTGTGAGTCTTCCGAACGCTGTGTCTCGTGCAGTGCACGTTTTCACAGACTGCAGCTGAAAGTCGTCCTTTGCTCAACAGCCCAAACCTAAACAATGAAACTGTCTAAAGCTGCATATATGTCTCATGCGTTGCACACATTTTACTGTCAGGGTGACTATTCTGACAGAGGAAATGAGCACCATACCAAGTGTGCATTGCATGCTCGGAAGGAATGAACATTTGAATTCCTAGCACAGACATGTTTGATAAATTGGTGGTCATTCTTATCGTCCCAAAATGCACTTTATTTTTATGCAAGGCAGCCAGCATCCTATATTCAGGCCATGCACTATATTAGACACTTGGCTCTGCACCCCAGTCCTGCCTACACGACTGACAATCCACCCCCACCCCGTGTGTGTGAAGGAGACTGGGTGGGTTTCACAATAAATTTTGTCCATTTTCAGCACTGGATTTATTCATTTTCCAGCACTTACAGATCCAGCCAGGTCTAGGTATACGTTGTAGAGCTGCACCCAGCAGATCACCTGTCATTACTGGAGTCCCCATTTGTTGAATGCAACCGTGTTAACCCTTTGTATGCTGCTCTATATTTCAATTGCATGAAATAAAAAAGTCTTTGAAGTGGCTACCACCTCGGGTACCAACACAGAGGTAAGTTCAATCCGTGGCACCCCACCGTTTATTCATCAAGACAGCAACTGCAACATTCCCCCCAGAATATAGAACTGTGTGCGTGCAACGAGCGCACTGAGCTACAACACACCCTCCCCCCCTTACCTAACATAAACTAAAGAAGAAAGCAGGACAACATACAGAAAGCAAGGAGAGCCAGGAGAAAGTAAAGGAAGAAAAAACGAACAAAAGACAAGAAAAGCAACTTGGGTGGATCGCCAAATCACACCATACCACAATCAATCAAAACTGAACACACTCACAGACATACATAATCCTCCAACCTCACGGGTTGTGTGCATGCCCTGGTAGAAACACGCAACCCACACTCCTCAGGAATGCCAACAACCACCACATCATCGGCCATACCATCTGAACCATCCCCCTCGATCAAGGGTATCACCCTACCATTGGATCCTGCTGTGCACCATGACATGGGGTGGACTACACACCCTCTTCTTCCGACCCATCAGCCATCCACCACGCTAAGGACACATCCTGCACAGAAATTCTCCCTTTACTCCACACAGAGCCATTGCTCAATTTCACATAGCCACCACCCACTCTGACCACCTCTCTGGGAGGAAGATAAATTAGCTAATCTTTCCGCACAAAACGTGGACTCTTAACCCTCACAAAATCTCCCACCTGGACCATGCATTCCTGGTGTTGTGCACTCTCATTCACTGTAGCAACCCTCTGCTTCTCCCTCGCAGCAGCCACAAATTCTTCCAAATTCAACACACACTGCATACCACTACCTAACCACCCAGGTCTCAATCTCCCATCGGCTTTCCTGCCCCTCATGAGATTGAAAGGCGCACACCCATTCAACTTGTTGGGTGTCTCCTTATGCGCAACAGCAGCATCTGTGAACACAACCAGTCAAACCAACCCATTAGCCAATGCCAACTGAATCACTCCCTTCACAAATCAGTTGGCACACTCCACCAACCCATTGGCTCTTGTGTTGTACAACACTGTTCTGTGGTGTTAAATCCATCTCAGAAAATGTTATCTCCTGCGAGATACACTGTACACCATTGTCTGTGACAATACTCTCTGGTGAACCCTCCCTGCCAAAAATGTCCTTAAGAAACTTAAGTGCCAAACCAGTAGTAACCGAATGCACAGGAGAAAACTCCATCCACCCGGATGTAGTCACTGAACACAAAAATGAACTGGTCACCCTTATCCAACACCTCAACAGGTCCCATGATATCCAAGGCAACCTTGCTTCACACTTTGTCCGGAATCGCTACTTGGTGCACTGGCTGCTTTCTGACCCCCTGACACTTGTTTATTTATTTGTAATGCGCACCAGACCTGGAGGTATCAAGGCGCGAGGACAAGGATAATTTAAGCTTACATAGTTGCATATTATAGTACATAGAATTTACATAGTTACAACTTACTTGCATAATTATAATTGCACTTACATAGTTGTATAGTGTAGTACATGGGATTTACATAGTTACAAATTTGCAGAACGGAGTAGCATACAGAGACATAGCAGAAATGGCCGATTACACCTACAAAGGGAAGTTACATCATCCAAGTTACAATAAAATGGAGGCAGCGTTAGCAAATTACAAAAATAAAATTACCAGGTTACTCACCATAGTGACCACCTTACTCCTAGTCCATAGTCCCCTTTCCTCCATACTTGTGGGACATCTCTCCGTCCTGTGGGAAGGGACCGGAGCACTTTGTAAAAAGCATCCAAATTTTTCCCAAAATGTGTCCTTCCTGTCTTTCTTGCGTGGGGCCCGGCACGCGGCCGTAACCCCGCCCACCTTGGCTCCACCCCGCGCATCGCCCATCAGTCCTTTTCTATCGCCAGGTCAAAGACCCATTAGCAATAACAGAGGAACCTTATTAGAGGGGACGGCGGGCGGCGTATGGAGGAAAGGGGACTATGGACTAGGAGTAAGGTGGTCACTACGGTGAGTAACCTGGTAATACTCCTACGTCCCGTCGCCTTTCCTCCATACTTATGGGAGATACCCAAGCACTCCTTACAGGAACTATGGGTGGATGGAAATACCCCTTACTGAAACAGGTTTTTCAGTACAGCCTGACCAAACTGAGCGTCAGCTCTTGAGCTCATGTCGAGACAATAATGCTTACAGACAGCAGATGGGGAGGCCCAAGTAGCTGCCCTAGCAATGGACTCCCAGGGGACATATTTCTGAAAAGCAGCCTCAGCTGCCTTACCCCGCACCAGGTGTGCATGAATACACTTAGGAGGTTTCAGCCCTTGGACGGTGAAGGACTCCGTGATGCAGGCGGAGATCCACCTAGAAATAGTTGCCTTAGACGCCTGCCTGCCCTGGGGGTTACCGAAGGTCACAAAAAGTTGAGAAGAACTCCTAAGCTCAGAAGTCCTGTCCAGGTAGAACTTAAGAGCTCTTCGGACATCAAGACAGTGTAGAACCCTCTCAGCCTCAGAGGCAGGGTTTGGAAAAAAGACCGGTAGGGAGATCGATTGATTGATTCAGATGGAATTCGGTCACCACCTTCAGTAGAAAGGCCGGGTTTGTCCGAAGGACTACCTTGTCCTTGTGAAAGACCAAGAAAGAATGCTCCACCGACAATGCCTGAAGCTCACTCACTCTGCTTGCGGACGTAACGGCAACCAAAAAGGACATCTTCCAAGACACGTACTTGAGGTCCACCGTAGCAATTGGTTCAAAGGGTTTATGGCACAGTGCCGTCAGGACAACATTTAGGTCCCACGGCGGGTGCGGACTACGAACCGGAGGGTAGAGGCGTGTCAAACCTGCAAAATGCCTCTTAACCACTGGGTTACTCAGAGAATACGAGCACTGGTCTGTAGAAAGATAAGCGGAAACCGCTGAAAGGTAAGTCCTGCATGACACAACATGAACCCCTGACTCTGCTAGGAAGAACACGAAAGACAGCACCGTGTCAATCGTGGCCACCCTTGGATCCAACTTCTTCTCCAAACACCAATGACAGAACCTGAGCCATTTACTCTTGTACTGAGATCTGGTCGATGGTTTCCTGTCTGCCTGGATAATGCGCATGTTATCCGTAGACAAATTCAGATGCTCTAAAGACTTGAACTCAGGCACCATGCCGCCAAGCTGAGCGATTGTGGGGAGGGGTGCCACATCTGCTGTTCCCCCTGGTAAAGAAGATTGGGAGTTACTGGTAACCTGACCGGTGGATACACCGACAGGTGTTGAAGTTCTGAGAACCAAAACCTGGCCGGCCACCACAGGGCTACGAGTAGAAGGGAACAGTTCACCGAGTTCTTCAACTTCCAGATCGCACGGTGAACTAGAGGCAGAGGCGGGAAGGCGTAAGCTCTCATGTTGTGCCTTGGAATATCGAGAGCATCCCCCAGAGAGGAGGCTCCCAGCCACCCTCTGGAGGCATACCGAGGAAGCTTCTTGTTCACCGCTGTAGCGAAGAGGTCCACCTCCGGTGTGCCCCAACGCGAGAAAATCCATGAGAGGACCTCTGCCTTCAATTCCCACTCATAGCTTACCACAGTCCGCCAGCTGAGGGCATCTGCTGTGACATTCAGCTGGCCCGGGATGTGCACTGCAAGCAGCCAGACACCATGAAGCACGGCCCACTCCCATATCTGGATGGACAGGTCCACGAGGGAGGGAGACTTTGTTCCCCCTTGCTTGTTGATGTAATACATTGACACCACTTTGTCTGTGCGTATGCGGACCACCTTGTTGACAATGAGCGGTCTGAACGCTAGGAAGATCGCCAGGAGCTCCAAGTGATTTATGTGCAGGAGCTTGTCCTGAGGCGACCAGAGGTCCGAGACCTGAAGATCTAACGTCGCACCCCACCCCAGAAGGGAGGAGTCCGTCGTGATAGTCACCGTGGGGGCTGGGTCCTGAACCCCCCCCCCCCCCAACAGGTTGTTGAGAGATGACCACCAATCCTGGTCCACTCTCATGGAATCCGGAATCATCCACTTGGAATCCAGGTCCACAGCCTGACACCAGGAACTCCGAAGAGCCATCTGGGTCCTTCTCATCTTGAGACGAGCAAGAGGAAGAGCCAGTACACACAAGGCCATGAGTCCCAGAAGCCTCTGGAACCACCAGGCTGACATGCTCTCCGACTGCGCAAACATCTGACAAGTGGCTAACAGATCTGCCATTCTGTCCCCAGTCAGATACACTCTGCAGTCGATCGTGTTCCAACGAAAACCCAGGAAAATCGGGTCCTGTGAGACCGTCATGGAGGATTTCCGCCAGTTCACCGACAGCCCAAGATGGAACAGGAGCTGAAGGAGAGACTGGAGGTTGCCCGCTGCTGCCAGCGGACAAGGGCTGCGTAAGAGCCAGTCATCCAAATAAGGATACACATGGATACCCCGTAGACAAAGATAGGCCGCAATCACCGACATCGTCTTCGTGAAGACACGCAGCGCCGAGCTGAGGCCAAAAGGAAGCACCCGAAACTGGAAGTGCTCCTCTCCCAAAGAGAAGCGGAGATATTTCCTGTGTGGATTCCAAATCAGGATATGCATATACGCATCCTGAAGGTCCACAACGCTGAGCCAATCGCCCATCTGTAAGGAGGAGCGTATCTGACTGGGCGTGATCATCTTGAATTTCTCTTGGGGTAGGAAAAGATTGAACTGGAAAAGGTCTAGGATGGTGCGCAGGCCAGCCTGGTTGGGTTTGGGCATCGTAAACAGCCGGGAGTAGAAGCCCTCCCCTCGCTTCCTAAGGGGAACAGGTTCCACAGCTCTGAGGTCCAGAAGTTTCTGAACTTCGGCCTTGAGGGATGGTGAGCCCGACAGCCGAAAAGGAGGGTTGAGGGGTGGGGTAGGGGGTAAAGGTAAGTGGAAGCCCGCTTGAGCGACTGACAAGACCCATCTGTCTTCTGTGATGGTCTGCCACACCTCCCAATGAGACGCAATGCGTCCTCCCACCGGGGTCTCGTGCGAGCGCGGAAAACCCTAATTTGGTAGGCTTATCGGTGGCGGTGCCACCCGAACCTGATGAGGCTGAGGAGCGAGAGAAAAACCGCGTGCGCTGTTGCCTACGGCGGTTATTCCCTGCTGGAGTATCCACTCTGTGGGATTTCCGGTCGAAGAACCCCTTAAAACCAGAGGAGGGTCGACTTTGTGACAACGGTCTCTGGGATTTGAAAGGATCTTTGACCAGAACAGACAATGATTTAGCCGTCTGAGTGCTATTCTTGGTCTTGGTGAGCTCTGCATCAGTAGAAGAATGAAAAAGCTCCTTACCATCAAATGGAAGATCCAACACCTTGTCTTGCATTTCCTTAGAAAATTTAGTGGCATGCAGCCACGCCTGCCGTGAGGTATCAACCCCCAGCATAAGGCCCTGAGCCGAGGTGTCTAAGTGATGAGCCGCAGCCTCCAGGAGATCCTGGGCCAAGACCCTGGCATCGGAAAGGCCTCCTTTGAAGTCCTCCAGCTTCTCGACCGGGATGTGCTCCGCAAACTCCGCCAGACCTTTCCACATCCGCATGTTAGCTCCCGCTAATATCAACTCGGCGTTGGCCTGCCTGAGCTGCAAGGCTGAGTTGGCAAAAAATGTTCTCCCTGGGGAGTCAAGGAGCTTGTCCTCCTTTCCCAAGACCTGAGTAGCGTCATGGAAGAGGATGCTGCAGGTCTGGATTGCAACGTGGCCGCAGCCACCACTGTAGAGGTGGGAGGCAGACAAGATGACGGGGCCACCTCTTCCGAGGAATGTAGGCTGTACCTCGCGTCAATCTTCTTATTGACAAAAAGTCCCGAGTGTGGCTTTTCCCAGACTCTTCGGACCTCGGCCAGAACGTCCTTCTGCAGGAACAGGCCGGTACGCTCCAAGGGAGACAGGGTGAACGCCCCAGAAAGCACGCCCTCCTGCGGAGTGGGGTGCCTCGGGCACCGGAACATCTAAGAAACTCGTCATGTCCAGTACCCTGTCATGAAAGGCTCTGATAGAGCGGGGAAGGTCCTTGTTGTCCTGATCGCCTTGAGGATCATCTGACAGGTCAGGATCCTGCTGAGCCGTGTCAGGCACTGCCTTCTCCACTGGGGACAATGGAGGCATAGGCGGAAGAGATGGGGGAGGCACCACGGGCAAGGGAGGCACTGGCAGAACCACCGGAGGAACAGGTGGAGCCGGAGGAGCAGGTGGACATATCTCCTTGAAAAGCCCTTTGGAATAGTCCCTCATGGGGTCGGTGCGCATAAGCGCTTGAAATTTACCAAAAATGGCATCCTCAGGAGATTGTTTCGGAACCTGAGGAGGCCTCTCATGAGGTGGACAAATCCAGGGAAGCAACGGGGAAGGGTGCCACACCGGCCCCTCCACTGACGTATCCACATAAATAAAAGGTGCCGCCCCCGCGGGCAACGAAACATTGTGCGGAAGAGGCATCTGGGCGTTCCAATCATAAACCGCCGGTAAGGATGCGCACAAGGTACCTTAGGTTCACCAAAGGGACCGAGCCCTACACCAGAGGCCGATGGCGTAGTTGTAGGGGTAGCACCTAAAATGGCCGCCGTGGTCGTGGCGGGAACGGGTGCCATTTTGTCCTCATCCGAGGGGAACTGCGGCACGTGAGGAAGTGAGGCAGGGGTTCCCGTCGATGGATCAGGGGTCTTAATCTTAGCCTTAACATAAGGAACCTCAGCAGAGCCGGTACTATGAGGCCTGGAATGTTTTTGAGACATACCAACCGCCAAATTAGCCTTCGAAGGAAGGACCTCAGCACTGCTGGTAAAAGAAGAACTTTGCTTCTTTGCCCCCTCAACAGATCTGGTGTCACCACAAGAGCGGGAACGGTTGGCAACCACTTTCACTGACGAGGCTGGGGATCCGCCCTCGCGAAGCGACGGTGACACGATGAACAATCTGGAAAGTCTAACTTGAAAGACATAGACATACTAATAAACGAACGCTAGCGAGAGCCAGAGATGAAAAAAGGGAAGAAAATCTTCCGAGGATGCAAGTGCGTCCGGCCCCGATTGAGCGTAGAAAAGGACTGATGGGCGATGCGAGGGGCGGAGCCAGGGTGGGCGGGGTTACGGCCGCGTGCCAGGCCCCGCGCAAGAAAGAGAAGGACACATTTTTTGAAAAATGTGGATACTTTTTACAAAGTGCTCCGGTCCCGTCCCACAGGACGGAGAGATGTCCCATAAGTATGGAGGAAAGGGGACGGGACATAGGAGTATACAATGAATTATCCAGATGGCGATCATGGAAGTCTGTAGGTTGCAAAAGGGAAGTCATAAAGCGGCTGGTGGGGAGATAGGAAAGGAGATGGGAGAGGTTGGGAGAACGTTCTCTCTCTGGTATGGTTTTAGAGATCATTGGATTTAAAGGAACGGTTCGCCCAAAATGTTTTTTTCAAAAATAGATGGGCAATATTTAAAAAAAACATTGGCTTTTTTTTTTTTTTCGAAGTCCCTATGTAAAATTTTGAGCAAACCGCAGCGTTTTCAAACACAGTAACGTTGTATTTATGTTTGCGGTCGCTTCAAAAGCTACCGCAAACATAAATACAACATTTTTAAAGCTGCGGTTTTATTTCTAAGTTTTCCGGGCTCCTACAGCCCGGAAAACTTAAGAAAAAAAAACGCAGCTAGTGTTTATTTTTATTAAAAAAATAGCACTTACCGAGATGCAGCTGCAGCTTTTCTGCCTGTAGTCTCCGGACCCCGTCCTCCGCATACAGCACCAATGAAGGAAAAGCCACCCAGTGGTAGCTTGTGTTTACTGCAGCTGGCTGGCTTTTCCTTCATTAGTGCCGCAAAAGCCAAAGCGCGCACAGCGGCGGGCATCCATTTCACAAAATGGATGTCCCCATGTGCTATCTTTGAGCTTGAATTGCTCAAAATTTTAAAAGGGACTTCGAAAAAAAAAAATGGCAGTCTTTTTTTTTTAGATTGCCTATTTTTTAAATAAAATAATTTGGGCGAACCATTCCTTTAAGCCAGTTGATAATGTTAAGTCTAAAATGTGGGCTACGTTTGGTTCTCCCTGAGGTGAGGAGGGAGGGAGTTCTAAAGTTGGGCGACTTTGACAGGGAAGCTCTATTGAATGAGGGAGACTGTCAGACAGTTGGTGTAGGTAGTTCTCGTAGGTCGGGTTGTCGATCTTTTACTAAACCTTTCTGTTAAGTACAGAGGTGCTGCATTGTTGAGGGATTTGAATGTTAGGCGGTTTTGAGTCTGATTTTATCAAGAGTAGATAACCAATTGGCATTTCTCCTTCCTATGGAGATATGATTGTCGCCCACAGCACATGGGGCACAATCTGACCACTCTCCAAATCACTCTTCATCATAGGCCACCAATAGCACTCCCTCAAACTTTTTTTTTTTGTGTCAAAGTGTACCCCAGAGGCCCCTCACGGGCTAAGGCCACCAACTTACCATGTACACTTGCTGGGCGCTTCTAGTCAAACCCCATTCCCTTTCCGCCAATTGATTGGCAACTACAGCATATGTTTTCCCCACCTCTGAGTCTTTGATAGCAGCCCACCCTTCTCTCAGACCCCTGCCAATCACAACCAACTCTGGATCTAACGCACTTTCGCTTTTCCACACCTCCTCATCTATCCCTGGTATGACACACGCAACCTGCAAGCACACCTCACTTTCCATACTTTCTGTCTCACTCTCATGGCTTGGCAATCGCGACAATCTGCAACAGCATTCCTCTGCCCTGGAACATGCTTCACCACTAAGTGTCAACCCAGACCATCCAACGGGCAGTTCTAGGGGAAACTGACCCTAACCCCTTGGTAGTAAGCCCATGCACCAGTGGCTTGGATCGGTCCGCACCACATAGGGCAAACCCCAAAAGAGCGCCCTGAAATTCTTTGTCGCCCAAAACACAGCAAGCGCCTCCTTTTGAATGACGGAGTACATGGTCTCCGCGCCACGCAAAACTCTAGACACAAATGCCATAGGCTTGTATTCTCCTTCCCTTCACTGATACAACAGCCCCTAGTCCAACCTTACTAGCGTCAACCGTCAAGATTGTCTTGCATTTACATCAAACGTTGACAACGATGAAGCCTCATCTATGCATTTCCTCACACTCTCGAACTCCCTTTGGCACTCCCCTGTCCACTCAACCTTCACATGTATTTTTGAGCAATTCTCTCATACTCTCTGTTCCGCATACCGAGGAATTATGTTTATATGAAACTCATCATTTTTAGGAATGGCTATCAGTTGTTCCTTTGATGTTGGAATAGGCACGCCCTTCAGCACTTCAACCAAATTCCTTTTCGGCCTGATTCCGTCCCCATCAATGGTGCTCCCCAATGAGTGACACATCACGCTTTTAACTGACACTGACCTTTTCACCATTAACCCCTTCTCCTGACGCACTCTCAAAACCTGATTCACTCTCCGGTCATGCTCCTCCTCCGTTCAGGTGTGGCAGGCCTGAACCCACTGCGTGGCAGTTTGGGGCAAAAGGAGTTTGTTTCTTGATATGTTAAATGTTCTGTCCTGTTTTGTTGGAGAGCACCTTTCAGAGTGCTAGTTGTATTTCTTTTTTTCTTTTCGAGGAGGGTGGAAGGTGTTTTGACTTGGTCTAGATCTGGTATGAGTGTGTGCAATAGTTTATGGAGTGAATGGAATGTTAGAACAAGATTGCTCTCTGCAAGTCTAAGTCTAGTATTTAGACCCATGTGGAGGCTAGTCCATGATGGCACCATAATCTGTTTTAAAGAGATGTATTGTCATTACTAAAACTGTTATGTTCCTGATCATATAGCCCTCCTACGGACACAGCATGCTTGAAAGAAAAACGTGTTTTTTCAATATATATATAATTGTCCTCGTTACGTAGCCTACGAAGCTGAGTGCTTCTCGGGATGGAAATGCTGTGTTATATTTCAACTGTTATGATAGCGCGAACTGATGCTTCACACAGTACCGAATCTGTCCTCTTGGCCATTCTGTCTGTCTGCCGGCCTTTTGCAGCTGGTGAGTGCGTGTCTACGTGTCTAATAGCCATTGTTTGTGCATAATTTCGCCATTGTTACGCAAGCATTAGGTTATTTTCTCATGAGTGCAGACCTCTCCTGCAGTGCGGCCAAGTCTTAGTAGTGACAGTAGCAAGGGCCCCACCCCCTCATCTTTTCTTCTGGTAAACTGTAGCAGCATCTCAGGTAGCCCACATATTCGTGAGACTTCCAGGTTTTGGGGATGAGGCAGTGGGTAAGGCAAGAAAGATCGAGAAGCAGAAAGGTAGGAAGTGGTAGGCACAGGAATTGAAACGGCTTGGGCAGATTCGGAAGGAAGATGGGCGTAGGAGGGGTGGGCAAGCAATGAAAGGGTCAACACAAGTATCAGGGCAGGTATTGATGGCCACAGAGTAATGGGAGACCATGCCATGCCGAAACACAGTATTTATGTTTTAATTTCCTAACTCACAATCTGTTACATTACGTGTACCCTTCTGGCCCATTCCATCACTTTCTCCACTTTTTATAAAGCTTATCTGTAGCTGCCCAGTCTTAAAGTATTTAACGATGTGACTAAAGACACAGCACAGCTACGTTTAGGGCTATTTATTCAGAAACTACAGTTCCACCGCTTCCCGTCTCACACTCTGCTCTTCACCAGCCTTGCAGATTTAAATCACTCGGGGTTCTAGATCCTTTACAAGATGAATACCACTGTGGCTAACGGTGACATCATGCCAATTCACAGACCACGAAATCGCTGCACCCTACCAAAAGACTATGCACAATACAAATGTATCACCTAATCCGTCAGGCTAATGGGGATCTTTCTGGCCTTGCCAGTCGTGTGGTGTGATGACTGGGGTGGGTGGGGGGGTAGGGGGAGTTCTGGTATGGCAGTATTTCTAGGGTCTTGTTCTTTTAAGGGCGGTAGGGCGGTTTCTCTATCCTCCAACCAATACGCCTCTCCATATTCTTCTTACATATTGGTCCTCTTGTAGTTCCTTATATTACCATTTCCCACCCTGACGAAATTACTGTACACTTTGATGACATGGAAAGAGCAAGGCAATTTGACTTTTCTTTATTTTCACCCCGTCTCCCACAGCAAATTGTCTACTCTCTTGCTCCTGCCTTGGTCATAGTGCATTTTGTGCCTTTAGTATTTCTTCACCGTACCCTTTACCCTATTTTATCAATGGTCACTTCTCATTTTGCTACACTGACATTGACCCAGGGGGATTATGTTTGCCACAACTTTCACTGCACTCATAAACATGGTAGCCAGTGATATCATCGTTCCTTGCAACCTTGTTCACCGAAACAGATGGAAAATAAATGCAGGAATTTAATAGTGGCACATAATGTTGTTCGATGGCACATAATATCGTTCTGCATTTTGTTTCAAATATCGTTCTGCATTTTGTTTCAAAAAGAACATTGTGGCCAAGGGAATGTGGTGGAAGAACTAGTAGGGGAGGTCAGGGGTTGAGGGGGTGTCCCCCTATAAGGGTTGGTAGACCAACTGCTTCCTTTCTTTCTGCGACATTATATGTTCCATTTTAGTTTTTTTGAGAAATATGCAAACGATGTTAAAGAATAACTTCACTGTGTAAAGCATGCTGCACTCTTTATTTCCCTGGCCTGAAACTCGGTATTTCATATAAGATAACCACTTACCTTTGGAAATGTCTGTAAAGCTCTCTCAGGGCCGGCTTCTGTGGTTATAAATTTCACTGCCTATGGTAGACGTGCCTCAGGCTGACGTGGCGTGATTTACCCCGCATGCGTTAGCAGTTGCACGTTTTCACACGCTTTTCACCGCACTGCTTGGTTAATGACTGTGTGATATTTCTCAGATCTTAACCAATATTTGATTTCCCCGTCTGCAGCACATCGATGATTTCCGACAATATTTTTTCCGAAAATATTTTCGGAGCGATAAATGTGCCATTACTTTTATCAGAGTGCAACATTTAAGCACTCTTTATTTTGTCAATGATCTTTCTAGAACACAATATTTTAAAAACAATAATATCACATGCAACCCATCAGCATGAGGGTTACGACTCCTGTGACTGAGTGGCACGCTGTTAAGGCTCCACTGGAGTTCTTTCAGTGCCTCCTTCATTTCCAGCTAGCTATGGCTAATTGTCCATTCTCAGATGCTACTGGCCCGTTGGTCTCAGGATGATATACAGCTGAGTACTTACATAGAATGCCCTTCTCCTTGCATCATTCCACCAGCCCAGGAGTTTAGAAATCCATTCTAACACTCGCACAGTCCTCCACTAATAAGGAACGGACTACTATTTCTCCTGTGAACTTTTGAAGCTCCACTAGGTGTCTCCCACTGTGCAATATATTTTCAAGCTGCCTGCATTTAGGGGACTGGGCAGTCATCCTTTGCGGACTACGTACAGCCTGTGGCTAATGCTGGAGCTGTCCAAAGGAATATATATGGCTTTTAGTTTGCAGACACATCACTGTTAAAGTGCGTGTTTTGACAAATGCAATAAGCACCAAGCCCAGTGTGCATTATGCAAGGGTGCAGACGGAGGAGGCTGATACAAAGGTGGCATATTTGTGGGCAAAGACTTTTGTTCAGTGAAAAAGAGAAAAGAAAACCTACCCATCCCTATCTCTGCTTCAACTAAAAGATATAAGGTGACTGTCAGGTTGTCCGTCAACTCAAAATGTCCACCATCCTGTGTCACGAAAACCTTGCTTCTGACCCTCACACTAAAAACTATAACTAAAGTAGTATTGTTCTGGCCGATGCCAGGAGAATGACTCCCTTCTCCTTGGGTCCAAGTTCCTGGTTTGTTGTAACCGTCTTATTGAGTTCCAAATAGTCTTGTCTCACATGTTGTCAGGGGGAATAGCTCCTTTCCCAAACACTGACACTCTGGTACTCCCTCTTGGTGAGCCAGGAAAAATGTCTCCCCCTTTCTTGACATGCGCTTTCAGATAGCCCAGGGGAAGGACTCCCTTCCAAAGGCCCGTTTTTCACCTTACTGTCGGTCTGAGTTATCTGTTCTTTTGAACAGCCTGGGGGAATAACTCCCTTCCCCAGTCCCTCTTGGACTTTACTGCCAGTACTGGCTACCAGGAGAATGACTCTGTGAGGAATTCGACCATCTGCATGGTGGGTGTGCACTCGCCTGGGCTTTTTTGATATTGTTTAATAAATAGAATGATGGGAGATCAACCTCGGAAAATGTGTGGGGCTAATCCGCACACATTTCCCTATGTTCACCTAGCGACAAACCCATAGAACTGTGTACTTGGGGGGGGGGGGGGGGGGGTTGAGGGGGTTGGGGGGGGCAACCTACAGGCACAGTCCTCCCTGTTACATTTAGTGACTCATCTAAATAGGGGGGAGGGCAAAACCTAAATAAACATCAAAGGCTCCGCCACATCCTTTGTCCGCCGTGCTGGTGGCGGCGCATACTGATGAGTTAATTGAAGCAGGCCTGCGGGAGGCCTGGTAGCAGAGCTGACAAAGTGGACAGGAAACCCAAAACCTTTTTGATATGCATTTGTGTCAACCCAAAGTCTGCTCCCGCCCTTTAGTATCAAGGGTAGTGAACTGTCATGTCTGGGACAACTGTATACAGAGGGGCAAACCCTGTGGGGGAAGGGTCCCCCTTTCTTGAGAGTAGAAGTATGTGATTTGATGGAGACAAAGTCTTTTCTCGCCACAACTTCAAGGGAGACCTGCCGCTTTTAATCGGGAACCACAGAGAGCTCAATTAACCAAAGAGACACTTTGCTCCACAACAGATGGGACAATAGGTGGGACTTAGTAGTACATGTTGTCACCCCTTTACCTTTCCTGTTGCAAAGCACTCTGGTTATGACCATCACGCATAACAGAATATTGTTGGTAGGGACCCAGGATTGGTTCATTAATGTAGGTTTAGCCTGCACCAATTACTGGGGCCCATTTAGCTTTAACAGAGGGTTGAGTCCCTCTTTTGATAGATCATCTGTCAACTTCGAAAGGCGTAAGGACGACTCATTTGGACCCTGGCTGAAGGTCAGTTTCCAACAGTGAAGGAAGGCCAGGATTTCCAAGAGGGAAGCAAGATCCCTCCCCTAACCATCTCCCAGGGAACAGAGGGATATTCTGTACTCAGGGGACCCGTCCAGCAGCTCAGAACAGGTACCCAACAAGTGCACAGCATGCCCTGCTAGTTTCTGCTTGCAAGCTTCCTAGGTGGGAAGTGCTAGAGAGCCTCTGAACAAAGGACAGGGCCGTTGCCTGCAAACACTCTCCTCCGCTTTGGACCGTCCACCTTAAAGGACGACACGAGCCCAGCGAAAAAGCCAGGAAGAGTGTCACAACGAGCATCAACCAGCATCCATCTTTTAAGGACATTTTCGAGGCAGCCGAGCCCTCGAACCGCCACCGGCTGCACCACTGACAGTTGTCATGCTGCAGTCACTTAAGCCGCCTGAGATGCCTTGACCAGCATTCTAGATCCACCAACCAGCACGGAAACATTAAATCTTGACCCTGAGCCGCTGTGTAGGCCAGCCTGCAGCCGTCTGTCCAGCCTCGCTTGCCGAACTGCCCGCCGCCTGATACCCGCAGCTGTCTCCTGTTTTGAACCCTGTTGCAGGAGCTGCAAAGTGTCCTGGAACCAACTCGACCCTGTCGATCATCAAGATCATACCAAGCACCAGGTACATTGTGGTTCTGTCCCTGTGGTCTTTCTCCAAAGGCCTCTAGTGACATTTACGACCCATTCCTCCCTTAGTGCTGAAACCAAATAACCGTGAACAGTTACGACTGATTGCTTTACCAACTTCTCTCTTGGCAGTATCCAGAATGCATCCCTTTCCTTTGTGAAACTCTGTCCTCTGTGTTCCTTTACAGGGTGGGTTGTATTTTGTAGTGTGCTAGAGCTGTCTTTTGTAATAATAATGAACTAGATTTTTGTATACAACCTTGACTGGACAGTCCCTTTTTATCATTGGGTAATAATTGCATTTTCGCTGTGTTGCGACTAGCCACGAGGCATGACTTTGCGGCGATAAGCATGCCATTCCATCCATGGTACCGAATTTGTACAAGGTGGTTTATAATTGACTTGTGTTTCCAATCTGTTTGGATCCCTTCTGGTGTACTAGGGGCGTGGGTCTGATTGATGGTTTAGAAACCGATATTCATCCCTGGACCATTGGTACCCCAGAAGTTGATTCATCGGACTCCCTTTTCCTGGTATTTTGCTCTAAGTTTATCGCAACTAGGGGGAATGACTCCCTTCCTCTGGTCTTCTTTCCATTAGACTTCACACCTACAGCACCCAATTCTGGTTTCACCTATTCTTTAACTAGGCCCACTTGGTTCCTTTCCCGGCCAAGTACTGACACGAGGAAGATGAGTTGTATCTTTATCTTGCTCTCTATCGTTTGGGTCCACAACCATATTCTGATTGTTAGTGGCCTTGGGGCTACCACCAACACAAGGAAGACTTCCTTGGATGCAAAAGTCACACTTTCTCACATTGGGGTCCTTGACACTTCTCTGGTGGTCAGTTGTTTGGTACTATGACTGACACAAGGAAGATTTCCTCTCATGTAAAGTTCACTCGTACTTACTTTCAAATTAGGGGACTCGTGTCTATCTCTGTTTCCCCATGTGCTGTTCCTTGGTTGCCAATCGGGGCTGTAGTTAACTTCAGCTTTTAAGGTAATTAAAGGCATCTTGGGTCTGTTGATTCCGTACAAAAACATGGCCTTTACTCAACAGAGCAGTCAAGGGGAGAAGAGTTTTGGAGATTTGAGGGATAAACGTCAATAGAAATTTGCAAGACTGATAAATCTTTAACTCCTTGATGATTGTCGGTATGGGCCACTCTAAAATAGCATCTATCTTTCTGGGATCCATTTCGATCCTATCGGGTGAGAGGATGTGCCCCAAGTAAGCTACCTTCTCCTGATGGAAAAAGCATTTAGAAGCTTTGCTGTAGAGACTGTTTCCGTAACCTAGACAGCACAAAACTATATATTGGATCAGTAGAACGGGTTGACTCTGGCAAAATTTAGAACATATCACATTTTATTTAGGTTACTTTATTACAAAAATATATCTTTGATTTCATAAGTACTCTTAAAAATCCAACAATTCATCGCCTCATTCATACCCTAATACACTCCCCATTCTAACATATCTATCTAAAAGACATCAAAATCTACCCTGCTCTCAATTTTTGGCAGAGCATCCACTATTTATTGTTGTTTCATAGCATATTCAACAATGACCCAGTCCATAATATCAAGTGTCATTATGTAGCTGATGAGGTATTTGACCAGATATCTTGATTGTAGAGAAAACGTCGACACGTGTTTCGGTCAGAGACCTTCTTCAGGACGTCGGGCAAGAGGACAATACTCCGCCCTATTGTAAGCTTGTATAGGCCAGGATTCAATCTAAAAACAATCAATAAAAAACCAGAATGTCAACCCTATTTCTTTTAGAAGGTGACATATTATTGTCACATTTATGTCAAAATTAAATAAAGACACACGCCTTACTCACCCCCAAGAAGCAATTCCTAGGATCGTGAAAAAGGACCACAGGGATTAATCCTCCACTGGCCTCGGTATTTATATCGAGCCTGTGGAACCAACACACACCGAAAACACTTAATACTTGAAACGTATGCCATGATAGGACTTATAACTGTACATATATCAAGATAGAAATGATATAAAAGCCACTTACATATATCTGATGGTACAGAGAGCAACTCGTGCGGAACCTACACGGTTGTGCAGACAGGACGTACACTAATGTACTGAAATCACTAGATCCTCAATGGACCCCTCGATAACTGTAGCAAAACAAACATACACAGATCCAAGTTATCACCCGTAGATCACAAGATTTCACTTCATTCTCTAATAGAAAAGCACCATAGTGCTAACCTCCAAGTGCCGTTATCATAAACATCTTAGCCTGCTAGTAATATAAACTCAAACACCACCCGTGCACATACGACATGAATTCCATGTTATTTACAATGCGTATGCCCTAACCATACTACCGTCTTCTTAATCGTGCCTGTTATACATTTATATCTTACCTGGGTCCAATCAATCGACAGCCAAAGGCAAGGAAAACCACTACTACGGACGGCGTTCCATTCGCGCGTAACCACCAATTCTGTTAAAAGCCAAGGACATAGACAGAGGACAATTCTAATATCCTCATACGGAGACACAAACAAAGGACTACATTCAACAAACGCCCCTCCACAAATAAACCGGACACGAATGAATAAATGTTACGCAACCGGATATGTATCTTTTTTATAAACAATAAGGACTCAAACGTCCACTGATTCGGAAATAGAGTCACTCCATGGTTCCACACATAGAATCCCGTTCACGGCTGCACAACAATGAAAAGTCAAAACCAAACGAACTATAACACTTAAAAACGTGAAAAATACACGTAATGAATGCTTGATATATTATGCTCCTTTCCCTTATATGGCACAGCTTGATTTTAGGAACTGGGTGCTGTGCTGAGATCATCATTTCCTGCATCTGGCAGCTCACACCTGATACATAAATATATCTATATCCAGGTCCTGCAGCGGATCTTTCTCCCATTCGTTATTTTTTTTATATTTAATAAAATATATATGGCATTCTGTAAACTGTGTATTTTAGGCATCATACAAACAATTTGAACAAATTTAGGAGTCATATATAGAAAACGAACTTGAAGCATATGATGGGGCCACAAAATCATTGCCTCTATTACTTCTTTTGATATATGCCAACATGCCCCAATCTAGTATGTTTTTTCATCTGTGCTTTCCAAAAACATTATTCAGCATCGGCTATATAGAAAGATTATCTGTGCTGCAAAGATTAAACTCAAATAATGTCTGATCATGTGGTGTCTGTCCAAAACATGCATTATTCATTGTCAGCAGTATATACATAAGTTGGAACCAATGTTAATCGCTTGTAACCAATGTTAATTGGAGAAAATGTTAATTGTTTGTAACAAGAGTGTTCCACTCTACTGCAACATTCAATCCTTCCTGAACAGTGTTCAAAGTGTGAATCCATTTTTGTTCTACACGGTGTAATATTGTACTGATGTCCCCCCCTCTCATATTACTCTTAATATGTTGGAGTACGAACCATCTCATTTCTGTGTCTTTATGTTTCATTTTCAAAAAATGGTCAACAAGCGGTTTATCCGCCACTCCATTCCTAATACAGCTCCTATGTTCTGATATCCGTTGTCGTATTTCGCGTGTGGTCTTCCCAACATATAGGAGTTGACAGGGACAACTGATGATATAAATCACATTTTTTGTCAGGCAATTAGTGTGGCAATTCATCTTCCACACTTTTTGGCCATATTGAAATTCCTTTTTAGTTACTGTTAGAGGGCATGCTACACATTTGCCACATTTATAGTGGCCCAATATGGGAGGCAGCCCCCACTGACTATTAATGGTGATGGCCCTCTTTAGTTCTCTATACGTGTGCACTAATCTCTGTCTTAGATTCTGATTGCGTTTGAATGCATACATCGGTTTCTGTGATAATGACCCTGGGTGCTTTACAAGGTTCCAGTGTTTGTTAATAATTCTCTTTACATCAACACTCACTGGATTAAAGGTTGTGACACACACTAAGCGTTCATTCTTCTGTCTTTCTCTAGGGGTTAGACAGATTTCTCTATTTGTATTTTCCGCTCTTTTAAGTTGGTCTTTCACCAACCTTCTCGGATACCCCCTCTTTTGTAACCTTTCTTTTAGTTGCTTCGCATGGATCTTGAATTCATCCTTTTCAGAGCAATTTCTTTTAATACGCAAGAACTGACCATAGGGTAAGTTCTGCGTAAACTCGCTGGATGGAAGCTATTAAAGTGCAGAAGGGTGTTTTTATCTGTGGGTTTTCTGAACAAGGTGGTCGTAAGGTGATTCCCAGTTTTTTTAATCACAAGATCCAGGAAACTAACCTGTAAATAACTGTATTCGATGGTAAATTTTATGTGTATATCGCATTGATTCAACCATATATGGAATTCTTTAAGGGATGCAACTGTCCCTTTCCAAATTAGAAAAACATCATCGATGTATCGATGCCATATATTTAAATAGCCACTCAAAGTAGGATGACTAGTGAGTGAATTGTGTTGCCCCAAGATAAACTTCTCTTCATAGTCAGCCATATACAGATTGGCGACGTCGGGAGCAAAAGTGGCCCCCATACTCACCCCTCTCTCTTGTTTGTAAAGTTGTTTCTTGAACAGGAAGACATTTTCGGTCATGGCCAACCTAATACATTCCTGTATAAACTCAGTAGGGGGCAGATGAGGTCTCGTTCTTTTATTCAAAAAATGGCCTAGAACTTGTAGACAATCTTGTTGAGGGCAATCCCTCAACAAGATTGTCTACAAGTTCTAGGCCATTTTTTGATGGCATCGATGATGTTTTTCTAATTTGGAAAGGGACAGTTGCATCCCTTAAAGAATTCCATATATGGTTGAATCAATGCGATATACACATAAAATTTACCATCGAATACAGTTATTTACAGGTTAGTTTCCTGGATCTTGTGATTAAAAAAACTGGGAATCACCTTACGACCACCTTGTTCAGAAAACCCACAGATAAAAACACCCTTCTGCACTTTAATAGCTTCCATCCAGCGTGTTTACGGCAGAACTTACCCTATGGTCAGTTCTTGCGTATTAAAAGAAATTGCTCTGAAAAGGATGAATTCAAGATCCATGCGAAGCAACTAAAAGAAAGGTTACAAAAGAGGGGGTATCCGAGAAGGTTGGTGAAAGACCAACTTAAAAGAGCGGAAAATACAAATAGAGAAATCTGTCTAACCCCTAGAGAAAGACAGAAGAATGAACGCTTAGTGTGTGTCACAACCTTTAATCCAGTGAGTGTTGATGTAAAGAGAATTATTAACAAACACTGGAACCTTGTAAAGCACCCAGGGTCATTATCACAGAAACCGATGTATGCATTCAAACGCAATCAAAATCTACACTTATACTGAATCTATACTTATGTATATACTGCTGACAATGAATAATGCATGTTTTGGACAGACACCACATGATCAGACATTATTTGAGTTTAATCTTTGCAGCACAGATAATCTTTCTATATAGCCGATGCTGAATAATGTTTTTGGAAAGCACAGATGAAAAAACATACTAGATTGGGGCATGTTGGCATATATCAAAAGAAGTAATAGAGGCAATGATTTTGTGGCCCCATCATATGCTTCAAGTTCGTTTTCTATATATGACTCCTAAATTTGTTCAAATTGTTTGTATGATGCCTAAAATACACAGTTTACACAATGCCATATATATTTTATTAAATATAAAAAAAATAACGAATGGGAGAAAGATCCGCTGCAGGACCTGGATATAGATATATTTATGTATCAGGTGTGAGCTGCCAGATGCAGGAAATTATGATCTCAGCACAGCACCCAGTTCCTAAAATCAAGCTGTGCCATATAAGGGAAAGGAGCATAATATATCAAGCATTCTTTACGTGTATTTTTCACGTTTTTAAGTGTTATAGTTCGTTTGGTTTTGACTTTTCATTGTTGTGCAGCCGTGAACGGGATTCGATGTGTGGAACCATGGAGTGACTCTATTTCCGAATCAGTGGACGTTTGAGTCCTTATTGTTTATAAAAAAGATACATATCCGGTTGCGTAACATTTATTCATTCGTGTCCGGTTTATTTGTGGAGGGGCCATATAGTTGTTTGTTGAATGTAGTCCCTTGTTTGTGTCTCCGTATGAGGATATTAGAATTGTCCTCTGTCTATGTCCTTGGCTTTTAACAGAATTGGTGGTTACGCGCGAATGGAACGCCGTCCGTAGTAGTGGTTTTCCTTGCCTTTGGCTGTCGATTGATTGGACCCAGGTAAGATATAAATGTATAACCGGCACGATTAAGAAGACGGTAGTATGGTTAGGGCATACGCATTGTAAATAACATGGAATTCATGTCGTATGTGCACGGGTGGTGTTTGAGTTTATATTACTAGCAGGCTAAGATGTTTATGATAACGGCACTTGGAGGTTAGCACTATGGTGCTTTTTTATTAGAGAATGAAGTGAAATCTTGTGATCTACGGGTGATAACTTGGATCTGTGTATGTTTGTTTTGCTACAGTTATCGAGGGGTCCATTGAGGATCTAGTGATTTCAGTACATTAGTGTACGTCCTGCCTGCACAACCGTGTAGGTTCCGCACGAGTTGCTCTCTGTACCATCAGATATATGTAAGTGGCTTTTATATCATTTCTATCTTGATATATGTACAGTTATAAGTCCTATCATGGCATACGTTTCAAGTATTAAGTGTTTTCGGTGTGTGTTGGTTCCACAGGCTCGATATAAATACCGAGGCCAGTGGAGGATTAATCCCTGTGGTCCTTTTTCACAATCCTAGGAATTGCTTCTTGGGGGTGAGTAAGGCGTGTGTCTTTATTTAATTTTGACATAAATGTGACAATAATATGTCACCTTCTAAAAGAAATAGGGTTGACATTCTGGTTTTTTATTGATTGTTTTTAGATTGAATCCTGGCCAATACAAGCTTACAATAGGGCGGAGTATTGTCCTCTTGCCCGACGTCCTGAAGAAGGTCTCTGACCGAAACACGTGTCGACGTTTTCTCTACAATCAAGATATCTGGTCAAATACCTCATCAGCTACATAATGACACTTGATATTATGGACTGGGTCATTGTTGAATATGCTATGAAACAACAATAAATAGTGGATGCTCTGCCAAAAATTGAGAGCAGGGTAGATTTTGATGTCTTTTAGATAGATATGTTAGAATGGGGAGTGTATTAGGGTATGAATGAGGCGATGAATTGTTGGATTTTTAAGAGTACTTATGAAATCAAAGATATATTTTTGTAATAAAGTAACCTAAATAAAATGTGATATGTTCTAAATTTTGCCAGAGTCAACCCGTTCTACTGATCCAATATATAGTTTTGTGCTGCATAATACCTGAAGGATCAGGGACTATAGTGCAGGTCTACCCCTTTATTTTTTCTTCGTAACCTAGACAGGACATCTCTCACATGATCAATGTGGGCCTTTTTAGAAGATGAAAACATTAAGATATCCTCTAGGTAGATCACGACATAGTCATCCAAGATATCCCTGAAGACATCATTCAAGAAGTATTGGAAAGCTGCAGGGGCATTACACAGTCCGAAGGACATCACCAGGTGTTCATAGTGCCCATAAACACTACAGAATGCTGTTTTCCATTCATCCCCTGCAGCGATCCGGACAAGATGAAATGCTCCCTTCAAGTCCAACTTTGTGTATATGGTGCTATGATTGGCTTGGTCCAATAGGACTTTAATCGGGGGTAATAGGTATTGATTTTTTGATAGTGATGTAATTTAATTGCCTATGGTAAATACAGGGCCTAAGTTCTGTTTCATCCTTTTTCAAAATAAAAAAGATGAGACCCCCTATCCGGAAGTTGAATGGCATATAAATCTTTTGCCCAGGTTGTCTATGTACTGTTTGAGTTTGACGTTTTCATTTTCGGTGAGAGCATGCGTCCTCCCATAAGGTATTTGAGCTCTGGGCAGCAATTGAATCTGACAATCGTATGGCCTGTGGGATGGGAGTTTGTTGGCTTCGATGGGGTCGAATACTTTGGGATATCATGGTATTCTTCAGCGCAGGTACAGTGGCTGCACAAGGCATTTCTTTAACTTCAGGTTCAGCGATTTTCATATGTCTCTGACATGACAAGGGCTGCTATCTCCTGAGATGGTAAGTATTCGTAACGTCCAATTAATCAGTGAATTTCGGACTGTGAGCCATGGGATTCCCAATATCACCTGGAAGTGGCGGACTGCAAGGACATCAAACTGGATTTGCTCTTGATATCTGTTGGAGCATACCATTTGCAATATGGTGGTTTGGTGAGTGATGGGTCCTGAAACTAGACTGGAGTAGTCAAAGGAGATATTTAGGAACCAAGGGTATTCTCAAGTGATGGGCAACAGAAGCATTGATAAAGTTGTCGGTGGCGCCACTGTCTTTCATGGCTGAAATGTCCACCCGTTTTTGGGAGGCTCCATGGAGGTTGACTAAGATTAAGACATGTCTCTGAAGCTTTTCCAATGTCACCAGAGGCGGAGATGTAGGGGAGACTGTGTGAATACTCCTCAATTTCTCCCTAACAATCGACAAGTGTTTTAGTTTTCCGATCTTGAGAGAGGCCGTTTTGGACAAGATCGTACGGAACGTCCTTGGCCTCCACAATAGAAACAAAGATTTGCTTTTTTTCTTTGTTCCCTTTCTTCTGGTGTCACAGGTCCCCTGGCACTTCCCAGCTGCATTGGTTCATGATCCGTCTCAGGCATGTGAGTTTCTCACTCCATTTGATAGGTATGATTTTCGCCACTCCATACGTTCACGTTCCCCCTTTCGGTCTTGCCAACACTGGTCTAATCTCACGACCAAGTGTATGCATCCTTGTAGGTTAAGTGGTGAAGTCACGATTTGACCAAGTGCATCCTTTAGATTGTCTCTTAGCCCTCTCTGAAATAGTTAACTGTACATCATCTGGCCACGTGGTATGGGAGGCCAGATTCCGGAACTGAGCAATATAAGAAATACATTCTTTGCTTCCTTGACAAATCAATGAATTTGTTTCGGAGTGATTGGGTAGCGTATTGCTGACTGAACATAGCCTGGAAAGCCTCATAGAAGTCATATTTTCCTAGAATAGGTTAATTCTAGTTTAGTATGGAGTTGTCCAAGATGGGGCAGTTTTGTCCAGATCAAGGTGGATGAAGGAAACCGTAGCCTGGTCTAAAGCATACAAGCCAGGTCGATTTGAGGAAGTGTATTTTCCACTTAGTGATAAAGGCCTTAAATTCTTTAAACCCACCGCCCCCCTCCAATATGTAGGTGGCAGAGGTGAGGTTGGAATGTTTGGACCTGTTCCTGGAGGTGATGTGGTGGGTGGACGTAATACAAACAGTGAGGTACTGGCGGTCTTGGACCCACTGCCCGGAGAGGTTCCTCCAGATGCACCCCAAGGGTTAGAAGCATGGCATTTACTGACCATGGTATCAACCTTGTTTGGCAAGGCTGTGAGGTTGTGTAAAAGTAAAACATGTTCTTGTCTGGAGGTGTTCACCTCTGCTTGGAGTTTATGCATGGATTCTACTAATTATTTTAACATGACCTACATGGTTCGGGAAGGTTATAAGGTCTTTCAATCTGTCAAATTCTTGATACAGTGCTGGTCGTCGGAAACCCTGGAGGACATACACCAGGGCAAAAAAGGGAGGACCTTCAGATCTTTATTTGTATCGGCACCCCCTCTCTCTCCTACCTAGGTGTTTACTGGGATCTTAAGTGTCGGGAGACTGGGCGAGCAGGTCAGAAATAAGAAAACCATTTAAGTTGTTTCCCCTAGTTCTGAGAATGGCCCCCTTAAAGATAGGTTAGGTTTACCTGTTTGAGATAGTCAATCCACGGTGTATGGGAGACTGCACAATACTGAAACTGCAGTACAGTGAAAAGCCGACTCAAGGGTGAATCGATCAGGACTAGGATTTGAGGCACTCTGGTCCACGATGGTGTGAAATTAAGTTTTACATGGACCCCTTAATGCTGTTAACCACGATGTAGTGGTTGGGGACCTTTATCAAAAGCCCTTAGCAAGGAATGCCAAGTGTGTGGTTCATACAAAAAAAAGATGAATTAAAAAAACTGGAAGCGAATTGCTAAATACCTATTGTCGCAGCAGCTCCTCGCAGTATGGTAGTTCTTTGGTGATGGCTCTTGGAGTTTCACAACCGTGCCACATGCACCGCTAACATGCTGGTCGTCCTTTGGGGACCTGCGGTGGCGTGAAAGAAAACAGTTTTTAGGATGAAGAAATGCTGGTCGTCTTCCGGGACTCACGGCAAGTTGGAAAGTGGGATAACAGGGTGTGATTGTGCCGGTCGTCGTCAGAGTATAGCTGGAAGAAGGTCGCTGTAATCTTATGTGGTTTTACAAGCATTATTTGCATTGAAAGACAAGCGTGTTAGGACACGCTTTCCTTGAAATGGAGTCCTGGAGCTGCTTCTGGGTCAGTACATTCTATGGTGCTGTCTGGATAAGGAATCCGCCATTTTAGAAGGGAGTCCTTTCCCTAACACGGACCATGCAGTTTCATCCAGTAGGATTGCTGGAGTCTTCCTGGCAAGAGACGTGATACATGCGTCATAGGTTTAGTGGCTGGAGTGTAAATCCAGGCATCCATGGTGGCTATGGACTAGCGCTGCACTAGCCACTACGGGAAGTAACTTTTGTTATTATTTCAACAGACGATGAGCTCCCGAATAAGCCAATAGCTAAATCCTTATCAGTCTTTACAAAGCCAACAACTAACAACCCAGGCTTCCAGCAGAGGGGTGATTTTCATTAGAGGTTCTTTGCAATATTTAGAAAATGGCAGAACTACAAAACCAGACTGGTGTAACTGAGTGTGCAGTGATGCAAATAATTGTTAGACAAGAGTTTTTCTCCCATCCTTCTTACCCAGCAGTAGCACCCGCTACCTCTCCTCTACTGATATGATAAATAATTTATAACGCACCTGTACACCCGATAACAGAACTACAAAGTGCTGGTCAGGCCCCGTCCCATAGAATGCCATGGGGATGGGGTGCATTTCCAACCACCTGGACACATGGAGGGCCATCACCTCAGATGCATGGGTCCTTTCAGTGGCTTTCCCCTTCCTCGTCCTTCCCATCCACCTGTTTCCAGAACTGTTTCCTAGCCCTACTTAACGAAGTAGAGAAACTTCTCTTTATGAGGGCAACAGAGAAAACCTCACTGACAGTGAAAGGCAGGGGATTTTATTCTGTTCTATTGTCGGTGCTCAAACCCAACGAGGCTGCACTGCGACAAATATTAGACCTGTTGGATTTCAAACTACATGTTCCCCAAGAGAAATTCAATATAATCACCCCTGCAAAGTGCGAAGGCATCATGAAGCAAGACAGACAACAATTTCACCTTTCTTAAGAGTGTTTTATTTTATATGTCTAATGTGCCACTTTTTCACTTGAGATTTGTTCCATTTACTATTTGTCTTCCAGCAACACCTGTCAATGTTTCATGATGGACGATACCAGGTTTTCCACCAGTGCTTCTTGCAGCAGGCATTTTGCAGTGCTAGACACTCATTTGCGTTGCTTGGAGTGTTTAGGCCTGACCCATCGGTGGGTGGCCTGTTCCTCCTGCTTTGCTCTTTCTCTCCGAATTCTACATCAAAGCAGGTAAGTCGGGCACCGTGCACATGCAGGAGGGATGCAAGTCCTGTTGCAGTGAGCCACTGCTCTACTGAGTCCACTCCAAGGACGTCCCAGCTTCTACAGAGTCCGCTCCAAGGCTGTCCTGGCTTCTACCGGTGCAAACACTGAGATCATTTTGAGGACTGTGATCAGAGAAGTCGCTGAGGCCATCCAGGCTTCTACTGGTGAAAGCACCAAAGCCCCTTTGGGGTCTATTACTGGGTTTTCCAGACCCTCAGCGTTGTAGGTCTACTGGGCCCAAAGGTCCCAAGGGTCTTTGACCTTCCAGAGGCTCAGTTACCAAGGCAACCCTGATGGCCTACAAAGGTCTCATAAAAAGAAGAGCTCTGCATTGATCATGGCCCCCTACATCTCTACGTTGCCTCAAATTATGGTTTTTACAAACATTAAGACCTGTGCAGCACTTTCTAAAACTTCTGGCGTGGTAACGCAGATACAGGGGCAACAGTCCTCCTTCAAGATGGTGGCTAAGGAGCACAGAAAGCGAAAACCTCCTTCAGCCTCAGTGTCACAAGTGGCAGAAGATATTTCTGAGGTATCGCCACCAGATTCCATTAATGTGGTAACTTTGTTGACTCATCAAATTCCACTCCATCCCACAGTAAATGAGAGCGAATTTATAAGGGTACAATGGTCCCCAATGACTACTTGGTCGACTACTTTGATCACACATATATCATATAGTATACTAATATACTTATTGTTCTACTACAAGTCTTACATTATTCTACAAAAAATGAGCAGCTTGTTCTAATCACATTCAGGAAGACACTTGATTTTCTTCTATTGGGGTGCGATCAATTAAACATACTTGAGGGTTGCTTCTAGCTGTTTGATCGTGTGTTAGGGAATATGGGGATGGTATTCTTTATGGCCAGGGTCTGTGGGGTGTGGGGCAGGTTTATAGAGATGAACGACTTCTGTTGCTGGCCCCTGTGCTGGACCGTGTCAGGATCAATGAAGTAAGACAGAAGACAGAAGATACAGTGTAAAGTTTGTTGCATTCTCGCGGCTAGTGTCTCATGAGAACCGAACAACTGCAGAGATGGCACAGGGGAGGAGGTGGAGGGAGTAGCTTGCTTGTTGTGTGTGCCTAACTGGGAGAGTTGCAGGCCTGTGTTCTAAATTCACAGCTGGCCTGCCAATACGAAATAAAATGTAGTTGGTAATCCACAAAATGGAGTCTTGTTCAACTCTGGGTGTATGCTGTCTTAAGGGGGGGTTACAGTTCGAGGGCATTCCCATGCGGGTGCTCTGGGGCCGGGGCCCTGAACCCAAAGCAGCCGCAACTGGGCTTACCCGAGAAGTGTAAGAATGGCAGGGAGGGGGGGGGTGTCCAAGACCCTCTCCTTCCACACAAGGTGTTACAAAAAGTGCTCTGGTCGCATCCTGAAGAACAAAATGTCTTATAAGTGTGGCAGAAATGAGACTGTGCACCAGGTGTGAGTCACTCACTATGGTGAGTAGCTTTTTCTGTTTTATAGAGGGGCTGCTCTGCTTCCACGAATGGGGCTCTTTTTCCTGTATGGCAGTCGCATCCCAACTCCCTGCGAAGTAGAAAGATGAATCCTCTCCTTCCCACTTCTCCAGCAGACAGTACACTATCTTTGTTCAGGGGAGAATTTGAATGGGATGCTATTTATGTTACATTATGTTAGTTTGCATTTGTATAGTGCCTTTTAACATTGTTATGATTCCAAAGCATTATGGGTTGAACGCCCACGGGGACCACAGACAAGGTCAGTAGAGAGTTGTGTGGAACGACGTGCCCAAGCACGTGCACTTGTTAGGTGTTCAGTCAGAGTGCAATTGGTGGTGTGTAGCTGCATACTAGAGCTAGGTGTGATGCAGTGGTGGTGTAGGGTCAGTAGAATGTGTGCAGCAACGCCAATTGACTATACCAGCTGCATTCTGGTGAGATTGGATTTCTTGAGGGTGACATTATGTGTGCAGCTAGGCCTAAATTCTAGGGGTGTAGTTGCGTTCTAAAGACTGTTGAGGCGAACGTGGAGGTGTCAGTCAGTGTGCAGATAGGCCGACTTAATCGAGGGGTGTAGCTGCGTTCTATTGTTTGTTGGTGCAGAGGGAAGAGTTAGCATAGTTGTTCGTCTGTGTGTATTCCAGGGGAGCCTTGTTCCTGTTAAGCTTCCAGTGCCTGTATGGGGCATGGTAGCTCCTTGTTTCTTGATGGGTCCAATTGTTTTGGTGAAGACTATGGGTGGTGACCAGCAGACCTGTCCCTGATACTCAGCTTGTTATTGCATATGTGCTGGCGGCGTCCATGATCTGCAAATTGCAAGATAGAACCCCTGGTGGGTATTTCCACCTAGGACATTATCTAAAAGTTGGGGTTAGCTAAGAAGAAGTGCTAGCACGTTCCTTGCTTTATAATTCTCCATAAGGATTCCTAGGCATGTAGGATTAGCAAGGGAGGCCATTTCCTGCTATGATAGCGTAGTGTATCTTTGATGGGGAAGTGATCAAGTTCGTAAGTGCCATTAGTGCTTGGGCTAGTCCTGCTAGATAGGTTGCTGGTGGGTGGTTGTGCTGTATTCATACGATGGTTGGTGTGCCTGGTAGGTTAACTGCTCGACGTCCCCGGTATCTAGTTCTGCTCTTACTTTATCAGGTACGTAGAGTTAGCAGGTAGGTGCCTTCTTTTGCTGATTGCGTAGTGCACAATGGCATAGCCTTGATCAGGCTCATGAGTATTACTGGTTCTTGGTTTGGGAATCTAACCCGATCGGCCCTATTTAATTGGGATAGGTTGCTATAGGCCTCAGAGCATACATACATGTTTGAAGATGAGGTGAAAAATACATTCTGTCAGGCATAGAACCTTTATCATGATCTCACTAAGATTTGGGTTCCAAGACTGGGCAAAGGTTCTAGGGGGTGGAATATGATGGTGTCAGCGATCAGTGGGATACCAGACCAGGTCTCGGTCATCGTGGAAGCCTGGGAGGTTCCCTACGTTTCCTTGTGCATTTTATGCAAAGAGCCAAGTTTTGAATGCCTTCCGGAAAGCCATGTAGTTTTTGCTGTCTAATACGGGAGGTAGTGAGTTCCCCATAATTGGTGCCAGGGTTGATTAGGCTGATCCTCCTAGCCTTGCTGAATTGGAGGTTGGAACAACTAGGAGGAGGACAGTGCTTGGCCAAAGGGGTCCGGTGGTAAGTCGTAATCTTATCTTGTAGGAATTGCGGGCCTGCTTTGTGCACCACTCAGTGGGTAATATATAGGAATTTGTAAGTGCCCCTGCATCCAATTGGGAGCCAGTGCAGTGTGCAGAGAGCCGATGAGATGTGGTCCCTTCTTCCCAGTGCGAGAAGCATTTTGGCAGCCAGGTATTGTACTCTTTGGAGTTTACCTGGTAGGCTGATGCACCCAGATTTATGATGTTTGCATAGTCAAGTCAGGATATGACAATTGACATAATTGCAGCCAGTCTGTTGGGGGTAGGTAAGGTAGGGAAGGTACGCTTCAAGAGCCTAAGGTGGAAGTGACAGGCTTTGGAAATATTGTTGAAGTGATGAGACAGAGTTAGGTCTGAGTCCAATGTGCAGGCAAGGTTCTTTATAGTGGTTGAAGTCTCCGACAGTGGGGGAGGGGGGAGGGGTGGAGGAGAGTGAGGATGGCCAGTGAGTCTGGTGTGGGAAAAGAGCAGATTTCCTGAATACCATGATCTCGTTTAACCTGAATTCTGAATGAAATTATTAGTCATCCAGTGGTCTATGTCGGAAAGACATGCTGCGAGGTTAGGGCTGGGAGAGACATGCTGCGAGGTTAGGGCTGGGAGACATGCTGCGAGGTTATGGCTGCGGTCAGTGGTAGATTTAAGGATTTTGAGGATGATATGTGTCATCCGTATAGTTGTATAAGAGATGTCTCATTCCAGTAACCACTGATTTCCACAAGGCCTTCAGGTTTGGTGGTAAGAAATGGAATGTGGGTATTTTTTCGTGTTTAAAGCACATACACACCACCAAGTAACTGCCCAAATGTCTTTTTTTCAAGACACTTACAATATTTCACAATAATTATCAACTCGCTTATTTTCTAATGAGTTTATTTGACACACCAAAAAGGGTTTTATGTAGAATGCCACATTTATCTCACATCATATGAAGCATGCCTTTGTCATGCAATGGAAAATTGTTGCTTTTTAACAAACTGTTTTGTTGTCGGTCTAAGTCTAGAAAGTACATGTACAAAAACCACAGGCCTTTTTTTTGCCTTGTGCTGAATTGATTTCTGGTATTTGTAGTCTTCCTTCCAAGATGGGGAGAAAATAATGCTACTTACAATCATGTTCTTCGATTAACCTATTTGTATAAGGAATTTGTACTTTGAGTAATTTACTTGGCGCTCGGATAACAAGTTCATGCTGTCTTCTCTGGGATGTGTTGACTTGTGGTCTATCCACCCCCCACAATCGACAATGCTTCCAATTCATTACTATATAAGGCACATAGTGATCATCTGAGAGAAAGGATCCACACTCTGTGACTCCTGTATATCCACTGCAGACTATTGAAACCACAAACGGTCCCTTGTTTGTGAAAGTTACCTTATGTTAAAAAGAACTTATAGAGCACAACATTCGGCCAGGGGCATCTTGGCGCTAAGAGCAAAACGGGTGAGGACAACAACCAGAAAAGGAAGAACCAAGGCAGTTAAGACTTCAACAACCGCCTAAATGACAGCTAGTTCTGAGTAGTACGAAGTATCAGATTGAGGGAATTCTATGTAAACACCTAATGGATTCTTTGCAGACTCGTGGGACTTCACCTTAGAAAAAGATAGGAAGCTAGTACACTGGAGCCAACCGAAGAAATGGCAGGAAGTGAGGGACTGGACACACAGAGACTGGAGGATCGGTTTCTCTGAGCTGCCCGTACTGTGTGCTCGTTGATCCATGCTAGCTCCGTGGGATTGGTTGGCATTGAGCAGCAGCCGTGCTGTGCAGGCTGTCTGATCTCGTCCGTTAATTTTCGGACTGGCAACTTTGCCATGTTGGTGATATGCATCCTTGGTGACTTTGTGCCAGAACAGGTGAATCACCATTGAGTCTGTTGCGGCACACGGCAGGAGTAGTGAGCACCTTGGAGCAAACAAAACAGTTTCATTTTGCTGTTCTAAATTGGAGAGCCATGGTCTAGAGGCATTAGAAGCTACATTACTAAATTGTGTCAGCACCCTGTTTGGTTTCAGTGTGGAAATCTGTAAATCTCCTTTTCTCATGCTCCCTCCTCTTAAGTCAGATGTTTTTTGTGGCATGATAGGTCCTCGTCCAGACTGACCCTCTCAGTGTGAGTTAAGGTTTTGTGAGGCCACCCGAGTCACCAGCTGAAGCCTGGGAAGCTTGTGCTGTAAAATGGTCCAAACCAAGGAGTAAAACAGGGTTGCCCGTTGGCAGCGACTTTATTCGGCCTGTACCTGTCCGATATCGGAGAATCCATCAAAGCAGTAAACTCCAATCCACCGAGAATTAATGGAACGAGTGTAAACTGGTTGCTATATGCAGATGATATTGTACTGCTCGATTTAACACCTATTGGACTCGCAAGAAAGCTAAAGAGTCTGGAAAAATATGTGGAGAAAAATAAATTGAAAATTAATCCTGCAAAATCGGAAGTCATAATTCTACAAGATCTTACACGAAAAACAAACAAGTCAAAAGAAACAATTTGACCTGGAAACTGAACAACAAAAAATTGAATTGCGTCAAAAAGGTCAAATACCTGGGAATGTGGATCAACAGCAACATAAATGACGCCCCGTGGGCCGAAAATGCAAAGCAAAAATGCAAACTAGCATGTCAAGGATTGATAATAAACAAAAGATATGGGAAGTTTTCCTTGCTACCTGTTTTAGCCCACTACAATCAAAAAGCAGTCCCAATATTGATTTATGGAGCAGAATGCGCTTTAGGAGTTGCCTCAAATCTATGGGGACAACTAGAAAATCAATATTGGAGGCGTGTCCTTCAACTACAAAGAGGCATTCCATGCGCATGTCTACGGTATGAACTAAATCTAATATCCATAAATGCACGAGTCTTGTGGAACACGCTGTCGATCTACAGGAAAATAATTGAAGAATGTACACCTCAATTTGTAATATTACGAGACGCAATGGAAGGAAACCAGGAATCTGTATTGAAAAAATGTATTGATGCATGCCAAAGCCATCTTGCTGAAATAAGCACTAACTCGGAAACATTGAAAACTTACCCAAACTATGTGAAAAAAAAGTTATGGGTATGAGATTGGTGTGCAACAGTGGACGACAGAAATCGCCATACACTGATGAGAGATGCGGCTACTGAAGCAAAGGATAAAAAAAACCAGCTGCAATATGTGGTAAAAACAGCAAATGCCAGACACAGAAGGATGCTAAGATCAAGTCTAGCCCTGAGATATCGGAAGCTTGATGTGACGGAGAGCTGTCGATTCTGTAATGACCACCCTGAAACATTAAAACATCTCACGTTATATTGCCCTGGACTAACAGATCTGAGAACTGTGCATCTGAGCAAAGTAATTAACCAATACGCAACACTATCAGGAGAAGAGCTTTGGTTGAAATTTGCAAATCCACTACAGAAAGTCGTTTTTGGCCTGACAAATTTCCTACAAAAATTGGAAATCTTGTTATCAATGGAAAATTGAGAGATATTACCTCAGGAATCGGAAACTACAAAGGGGCAGAGATGTCGAAACAGCAACCTGAGGGACTAACTGAAACATCAACTGATGAGCGTACAGTAGCTGTGACCAACGTGGATTGGACTTTGCTCCACCGTGAATAGCCTTTCTTTTTAGTCTGTTCTCCACACCTTTCTATGTGATGAATGGAACAAACTGTGCTAACTTGGGCCAGTAGGGCTGTTTGCGAAATCTCTGCCTTTTGTAAATATGTATAGAAGGGAAAATGTTTCAAAAAGTTTGTATAAACTAAATTAAATGAAATAAAATAAAACAATAAGAAAATAAAAATGGTCCTTTTCAACCTATTTGAAAACGCTTGTCAGTTGGGAGAACCCCTTGCAAACCCATCTTGGTTTGTTTGGACTCGCACAATATGGCTGGTCACTCAGGTGAAATGTCTAAATACAACGATCTGGTGCGTTCAATGACTAAGGGCAACCACAAAATAAGGAGTAGAGGGAGGAGCAGAATTCAGTTTACTCTAAAATGTTTGCTCAAAAGTTGATCATCAATTTATTAATCTTAATATAAAAAAGTACTACCAGTTTAAAAAATGCCAGTAAGTTTAAAAAAACACACTAAATTTAGTGCCTCATAAAAACAGTACAACATACATCAATTAATATAAAACACTTACAATTTCAGTATATAGACAATATTTACATAAAAACACAATACAAACGAATCACGATTCATAAACAGCCACCATAACACAATGCTAGGCTAAACCTTCTTAAGTATTAACTATACTAAAATTGTATAGCCTAATGAGAGTGGCTACTAGTCTTTCAGGTAAGAAATATTTACAGCGCTCCAGTGAAAAAGCTCATCAGTCACCACTGGAATGTGCATACTCTATAATTCTAGTAAACCAAGCTTGACTTCACCGCCGCCACAAACATTTTGAAGCTCTTCTTAAGTAACATGGTCTGCTCCCCACCAACTCTCATTCAGCAGGGTTCTAAAGGGTACTGCTTCCAAGCTCAAAACAGTGATGTAATCATCTTCCCCCTGAACTGGCTTCCTACTTTCTGGCAACCCCCATGCTCCCACACACACACCCATGCATCTCCGTCCATAACCCCACCCCTTTTACCTTTGTCACTTCTTGGCCTCTTTTACTCAACATCTGTAATTTGCTCCCCTGTCATGTGGGTCGTTGCCTGCTTTGTAAATACTCTGAAATAAATAAGCAATATGTACTGAGCTGGGTGGCTGTAATGACCAGTAAAGCCCCCCCTCCTACTGAGGTACATATAGCTATTAATTTGATTTATTTTATGGTTTTATATATTGCGCAAACCAGACCCGATGGTGACCGAGCGCGTAACATAGGTCCGATCAGACTTTATAAAGAAAACCAAGGAAAGAATTTTAGAAGGGATGTCACATGCACATCACATTCCTAAAAACTATAAATATGGCTGGTTTGCACATATAAAAGGTGTGTCCATGGTGGTGGAGACAACAGCTGGGGGCAGAGGATGCGGTGGGGCCCTGCTTGGCACATAGCCTTGCCCATAGAGTAAAATCTGCGTTCCTGGCCACCTGATTGGC
The DNA here is from genome assembly GCF_040938575.1 of Ambystoma mexicanum. Lineage (NCBI taxonomy): Eukaryota > Metazoa > Chordata > Amphibia > Caudata > Ambystomatidae > Ambystoma > Ambystoma mexicanum. Next base: position 881,831,714 of record NC_090931.1, on the reverse strand, counting down.
TGGCGCCTCCGTGGTACTAGTAAAAAGTAGGTTATCGAGCTAATACTATTCATTCTCTTGTACTGCGGTAGGCTCTGAGACATACAGGAAACTGAATGATAAAATTCTACAGCAAGGGTGGTCTACCCTGGAGAGCACTCTTATGGAATAATGCGTAAGTAGTTGTGTTCAGTAGGGCTTCTACTACTTGCAGACAATTGTGTAGGAAAGTGTGCACAGTAATCATCTGCTGTTATTAATATTCCACTTTGCGCCTTCTGGGCACAGAGGGAGATGCGTGCTACTGGGGATTAAAAAAAGCACACGTGTGTACTTCGTAACCCTGCTCTTCAGTTCTGGGTAGCGTTTCTTATTGCTTTTTCGTTTATTTTTTGCAGGGCATTGTTGGCAATTTAGCCAGTGGCAAATCCGCACTCGTACACCGGTATCTGACAGGCACATACGTCCAGGATGAATCGCCAGAAGGTAGGTCGGATCTGTGCTCTAATGCTGCTTAATTTGCCCACAATAGTGATTGGTCTTAGCCTGAGGGAGGGTGTGCGTGTTGCAGGCGAAACAACGACTTATTGTATTTTCTGCTTCCGCAGTGTTTGCTGGACCAGAAATTACTTTTCACTAACGTTTGGACAGTAGAAGTGCAGAATGATGCTGGCCGAGCGCTGGAGTTAGATAAGCGTGTGCCCCATGGTGCTCAGGGTAGTTTATTTTGAAAAGCCTCATGAGAGGGCGTGGCAAGTCCCACTCCCTGATTTAATCTGATGAATTCACATAGTGATTCTAGTGAGTCTTTCTCACAGCGTCTGCTTCCTTCTGAGCAGTGCGCCCATTACGTTTACCATTCATTGAAGTATGGCCTCTCGCTGGCCCATCATAGCTTAAGTGCAATACCCCCATAACATCACCAGCCCTGTCTCAGTAGTTTATGGTCTTTCCATCTAATGGCATTCCATCTAAAAACTTTGCATCTAATGCATTTTTATTTTTGGGGGATCCCCCCAAACCCTGGTTATTTACCCTTTATAATGCACCTAAACAAAAATTAACCCTTTACCCCCCCCCCCCCCCCAAAGGCGTTAGATGCAAAGTTTTTAGATGGAATACATTCTATGGAATGGCATTAGATGCAATGGCATTAGATGGAAAGGCCAGATACTGTCGCAATCCATAGCTTCACTCTATGGTGGCAGTGGGTGGGTGGTTTTGCTGCTAGCAAACGCTGTTAAAGGCGATTTTGCTTCACATTATATCACTGTTGGCGTGCCTGGGGCTTCACATGAAAACATGTACTTTTCACGTTGGCGCCACACAGGTACGTTCCCGGGTCCGCGCTTGGAAACCTCTGGGTAATAAGTGCGTTATAAATATCCAATAATATAATATCGGACCTTGCTGCTGCCATGCCAGCACTGTACTACAGGGGATCCGAGTTCTGTTCAGAAAACAAATGTTAATTCCTTTACAAAACAGACAATTCACTCCTTTTAAGAAAATAATCTGTTGCTGTTCCAATTGTTACTGATTTGTTGTTAGTAATGGATAATTGATCACGTTCTATAAAATTGTGCAAATTCAGTCCTTTGCAACATTGAGTAGATTATTGCTACTTTTGCATATACAAAGAGCAGCTGTTAACAGCAATGCTGATGGAACAGTTTGTCTACCATTGTTTTAAGAAAGTCGTAGATGAGTTTTTTTTCTTTCACTCTTTCCAAATGCATTCATTGATAAATAGTAATTTTTCTCATTCAGCAACATTGCCATGCTCCCCCACATAGTAATCAAACGCATTATTGATCACTGTCCGTGTATGGTGATCAATGTTTTGATGACTCCGTCCATTCTATGATCAGTAAACTGTTATTGATCAATAACCATATATTCCCTATTCCATTATTGCTTAGCATATTCATACAGCGATTGGTCTGTTATTGTTTTTATCAATAAGTGATAAAACGAGCATTGATCCAGCCCAGTGACAGTATTCTGGTATTGATTGTGTGGGTCATGCAGAAACCACCCTATTGGTGCTGCTTTTGGCCCACTGCAGTATACAGATCCGCCTAGATGACTTCCTCTAGTTTCTGTATTCTAGCAGGGGGGTGCCATTGCTGATTGGAATAGATCCCTGCCCAGGATGCTCCTCCTGCCTGGATACAGAGACACAGTCTGGGCCTTTGAATAGCTCTTCACAGCCTCTCACTGTTTCCAAATCTGCTAAATACACAGAGGATGAGACTAGTATGGCAGCAATGCTTCATGATGAGTCTAGTGTGACAGCGATGTTCGTCCCTCAGATACAGTAGGACATGAATGGGCAAGGGCTATCGTATTGTTTCCTTCAGCTCCACACACATATTGTATGCTCCAGTACCCTCTGCGTTCTCCAAAGATTAATTCAGGCTGTTGGAACCTGCTTCCCCATTCCAAACAAATCGCTCATTGGTACATGTGGTCTACTCTAATTTGGGTGGTGAGTCACCATAAAGTTTAATAACTGCCCACAAATGGAAGTGACCTGTCCAATATTTGGAATTACTTCAATCTCCTCCATGCCTCTCAACAAAGTGAAGTTGGTCTCCATTTAGCTGGTAGGCTTTGCCATGGTGCTAACAATGCCTTCCTCTAGTTTTCCATCTTCTGGATCCTCATACCCATTGTGCACAAGAGTATCATCTGCCACACTCTGTAAATGTAGAACGAAATGTATTTGGCAGTTTTGTAATCGGAAACTCCTTTTACAGTGGAGGGCAAAGGAAGGTGGGTGCTGCCCTTCGCTGCCAAGCAAGTCAGTGAGTTTCAAAGTTTAAATGTAACGCAGAGGTAAAGGGCGGATATTGGTGGCTCAGACGCATGTATAGAGTAATGAACACGACATTGCATGCTTTTCTGGCGTTAGGCACTTTTTTACAGAATCATGTTTAGAAGGTGCACACATTAGAGTACATCTAGAATTTTTGATTGCACCGTTGGTTTAATGTGAGAATTTGGTGGTCATGGTTTGCTTGTATATTCTCTGGTCAACCTCACCAGTTTTTTCTGCCTATTTATTGCAGCTGTCGCAGCTCCTGCTACCCAAGTACTAGTGGAATGTTTTGTTGACTGTAGAACTGTCCACCTTCCTCCCCCTCTCCTGAGCACCTTACTCATGCTTTCTGGGTTGTCTAGTTTACTGGTCAAAACCTTAACACAGAAACCAGTTGGCTGGTGTCTGGTTGAGTGCGCGCCGAACTCCCAGATTGCCTAGCCTCCCAGCTGGTATCTATCTACACACGGGAGCTGTGGACCAACAAGGACTAAAACCAATGTATAGCAAATAGATGCTCACCTTTCCTTGTCAGAAAACACTTTGATTGAGCAGCTCCCCACAAAGCACCATTCCCTGAATAGATCTTGAATAAATTGACAGGATCAGCCCTGGCCCTGGTGCCTCAGGAAGGTTTAATTTAGAGGAACTTTGGGTTACTTTGTAAAAGGCGTTCTGGTTATACTTCCCTGGACTGCCTGTGGTATCCTAGACAGTGTGCGCCTCTTATGCTGTGAGTGGAGTGCACGCGGGAGAGCCATCTGGATTTTGAGGGTGTTAGAAAGGCATGGTTTGTCAGATTTGTTGAGGGTGTGAACGATTGGAAGTGATTGCCAGATTCATCTTTCACCCTGAGCACGAGCAAACTCTAAATGTATTGACTCCAAATATATCCCCAAGGACGCAAGCTCCCACCACATCGTGGACCCCTGCCAGTAGGTAGCCTGGGTGTCAAAAATGTAGATTTCCTTTTTACACTGTAACAATGTTCTAGTTGCATCAGCCACTTTAGGTGAGCGCCTGATTCTACTGCTGCTACACGTTTGTCTGCTCTCGTGTGTGCCATGACGGTTCTGAATCTCTGGTTCCTCCCTCCTTACTGGCTCTTCCATTCTTTGCAGATATGGATGCAGGTAACGCTTCCTTCTCTCCACCTGGAGCTTCAGGGGCCAAGGAGGCTCCACTTCTCCACCGGAGAGTTTCTCTCTTTTCTTCTGTGTCTCATGCTTTTCCATTTAACTCCAGACTCCACCCATCCTCACGCTGTCTGTCTGCGCCCTGGTGTAGTGGTAGTGTTAGAATAGTTGCTCCCTGAGTCTGTTGTAACCCATCACCCCATCCTAGGTTGGTGCGTGTTGGCATGTGAAGCTGTGACCTGAAGGCCCCTGAAGGTGCGATTTTCCCCCCAGCTGCTCCAGGTAAAATTATCTGTGCACCACAGCAAAGCCGTCATTCTGTAATTGCCACATTTGATATGTTAGGTGGCTTCTGATTTGGGATGAAGCCTCCTGTGAAAGGATGCTTCTCATTCTACCCCACGGTACGTACATTCCTTAATTAGACTTTAGCAAATCTGCAGATGGACGCTGCCCACACCGAGGCCACTATCCCTACACTAGGCAATTGGGTCCTTGACGTCCTTCCCCAGAAACGATTTGAGTAGCAAGTCATTCTATCTGCCAACGTTGTGCAATACGGTGCATTGTTAAAATGGTCTAATCTGCCATTACTGTGCATGGATCAATCTGTCTAATCCAGTACTACTTTGCATGGATAATACTGGTTTATCCGCCAGTACTGTGAAAGAGTGCACTTTTATTAGTCTTCCTTTACTGTGCATGAATACACTAGTCTTTTCTGCTAATCCTGTGCATGGATACAACAGTCCGATCTGCTACTAATGTGCATGCTAGTACTGTGCATCTGTACACCTGTACAGTCGAATACTGTGCAAGCATATGCTAGTCTAATTTGCCAGCATTGTGCATGGATACATTGGGGCTCATTACTAGTCCAGCGGTAGCCGTGCTGGTATAACAGCTAGGCTGCCGCCAGACCCATAGTGATTCACCGGCGCCAGACTTGCCCGATTAACTGGGGCATTACAACCCCAGTGGTCCGGTAAATCCGGCGCCAGCAATTCTGTTAATCCCCATTCTCGTGGAGGGACACCATCAGAATGGGGACCACGTTAAAAACGGTGCTTCCGTGAAAGTCTACTGGTGGGTGCCGTTCTGCCAGCACCGTTTTTTCCGTACTGGCAAACTTGTAATGAGAGCCATTGTTTTAATTTCTGTGCATGGGTACTCCTGCTAGCACTGTGTATGGATACACCAGTCCAGTCTGCCAGCATTGTAGAAAAATGTTGAGTCCAGCCTGTCCGTACTGTAGAGGCTTTGCTCGGTGGGGGGTAGGGAGGGCTGAGGGGGGTATAGCCCCAGGTCTTTAGTTTGTAGCCCCGTACTGTGCATGAATGCCCAGTTTAATTTTTAATATACAATGTCAATGCAGTGCAGGTGTTTGGTTGTTCCCGTCTGTGTTTCCAGCCACCTGATTGGCAAAGCGCCCTTTTCTGGGTGTGAATATTCAGGGATTTGTTTGGTTGCAGTGACTCTGCCCAACAGTTGCATTCTTTCTTCAAGTATGGAGATTTAAACTGTCTGCTAAATTGAGAACTTTTCGAAACCAGATTTTGTTGTATATTGATTCTCGTGAAAGAGGCTCTCGGTCTAGAAGTGATGAGTTGGCACCAGGCATATTCTGTGTCAGACCATGCAACAGTCGGTACAGCTCTAACGGAAGACGGGTTGATGACGGCGCACCTATTGCTAAGAAAAGACTGCCCATTTGTCGGTTCCGGGTGTATTAACAGTTAACCCAAAGTTGATGTCACAAGCACGTTGCTTCTGTACCGTCAATTATAGTAGAGGCCTCGGCTTCCCCACGGAAAGCTCTTCCTGTGTTGCAAGGAGCCTGTCCGGGCGTGTAGTACTGATTCAAATGTCATCAACGTTGCCTTCCCGCGTCTCTAGGACATGCAGTGATTTGGCCGATGGTGTTTGAACCCTTTCCAACACTGAATCCCCTGACCTTTTCCAGCTCCAGCTTTGAAACAAAACTCCCGATTATTTTTTTAAGGCCACATAGTCCGTTGGGATTTGAACTACTTGCATAGTTTAATTTCCAGTGTTTTATACTAACCCCCGACCCCTTCATGCATCACCAGTTGCCCCTGGGTTTTTTGTGTAATAAGGGAGGTTACTAGAGATGGCAAGAGAGAGCATGCTGCAATTTGGATCCTGGAAATCCCTCCCCCCACATCATTTTGCACCTCGTCTATCTTCGACGCCTTCCATGTGTAGTCTGATGACCGTAGCTTTTGGTGTTCGAGAGACTTACACAAGGTTAGACTCCCACAGCTTACTCCTACGTCCCGTCCCCTTTTCTCCATACTTGTGGGACATCTCTCCGTCCTGTGAGACGGGACCGGAGCACTTTGTAAAAAGCATCCAAATTTTTCCAAAAATGTGTCCTTCCTCTCTTTCCTGCGCGGGGCCCGGCACGTGGCCGTAACCCCGCCCACCTTGGCTTCGCCCCGCGCATCGCCCCTCAGTCCTTTTCTCTGCTCGATCGGGGCCGGACGCACTTGCATCCTCGGAAGATTTTCTTCCATGTTTTCCTCTCTGGCTCTCGCTAGCGTTCGTCTTCTAGTCTGTCTATGTCTTTTAAATTAGACTTTCCAGACTGTTCTTCGTGTCATCGTCGCTTCGCGAGGGCGGATCCCCATCCTCTTTGTTAAGAGTGTTTGGGTCCGGAACACAGTTGGGACTCCTGTTTTTACTCTGACTCCCTTTCGGTCCGGGCTCTTCAGCGTCGGTTGGAACGGTGGGAGGAGGTGTTCCGACGCACTCCCCCATCTCATTTTCAGGCGTTCATCGACGAGAAGAAGAAACGCCTGGTAAGTTCTTTACTTTTCAGAGCACCCCGGCCAGGGATTACCTTTCTGGGTTCCTCTCGAGCCGGGAGGGGCGTTGATCGCTCTGTCACCGGGGTTCGCCCTGAGGTGCCTGTCGGGCCTAATAATTCTACTGGAGTTTTCTCCGAGGGTCTCCGTAAGGGGCCTGTGTACACCGGAGTAACTTCCGAGGCCCCTCCTGTGGGGGCTGTGTGTAGACCCAGTTCTGCTGAGTCACAGGGTACCGGAGCTTGCTCTGAGGCCTCTCTTTCGGCTTCCCTCAAAAACAAGACCGGGGTGCGCCCCGAGGCCTTGGCTGGGCTTGTGTTTACTGAACGGATGTTCGAGGTCCGCGCCAATAAGGCTATTACCGGGCCTAGGCCCGAAGTCTCTCGTACAGAGGCTAAGGCTACCAACAGTTCTGAGGGGCCGGGCAGGGCCCTGTCGGTGAAAGCGGTTTCTCACCGTTCCCGCTCTTGTGGTGATACCAGATCTGTTGAGGGGGCAAAGAAGCAAGGTTCTTCTTTTACCGGAAGTGCCGAGGTCCTTCCTTCGAAGGCTCAGTTGGTGGTTGGTATGTCGCAGAAACATTCCAGACCTCACAGTACCGGCTCTGCCGAGGTTCCTTATGTTAAGGCTAAAATTAAGACCCCTGATCCATCGACGGGGACCCCTGCCTCACCTCCTCACGTGCCGCAGTTCCCCTCAGATGAAGACAAAATGGCGGCCGTTCCCGCCACGACCACGGCAGCCATTTTAGGCACTACCCCTACAACTACGCCATCGGCCCCTGGTGTAGGGTTCGGTCCTTTGGTTGAACCTAAGGTCACTTGCCGGTATCCTTACCGGCCCGTTTATGATTGGAACGCCTGGATGCCTCTTCCGCACAATGTTTTGTTGCCTGCAGGGGCGGCCCCTTTGATTTATGTGGATACGTCAGCGGAGGGCCCGGCGTGGCACCCTTCCCCGTTACGTGCCTGGGTTTGTGCACCTCATGAGAGGCCTCCTCAGGTTCGGAAGCAATCTCCTGAGGACGCTTTTTTCGGTAAATTTCAAGCGCTTATGCGCACCGACCCCATGAGGGAGTATTTCAAAGGGCTTTTTAAGGAAATTTGTCCACCAGCGCCCCCGGCTCCACCCGTTTCTCTGGTGGTTCCGCCGGCGCCTGCTTTGCCTGTGGTGCCTGCCCCTGCTCTTCCGCCTTTGCCACCGTTGTCCCCAGTGGACAAGGCAGTGCCGACACGGTTCAGCAGGATCCTGACCTGTCAGATGACCCTCAAGGCGAGCAGGACAACGAGGACCTTCCCCTCTCCGTTAGAGCTTTTCATGACCGGGTACTGAACATGATGAATTTCTTAGATGTTCCAGTTCCCGAGGCACCTGCTCCACAGGAGGGCGTGCTTTCTGGGGCGTTCACCCTGTCTCCTTTGGAGCGTACCGGCCTTTTCCTGCAGAAGGATGTTTTGTCCGAGGTCTGAAGAGTCTGGGAGAAGCCACACTCAGGACTTTTTGTCAATAAAAAGATTGACGCGAGGTACAGGCTGCACTCTTCGGAGGAAGTGGCCTTGTCGTCTTGTCCACCTCCCTCCTCCACAGTGGTGGCTGCGGCCACGTTGCAGTCCAGACCTGCAGCATCCTCTTCCGCGACGGCTACTCAGGTCTTGGGAAAGGAGGACAAGCTCCTGGACTCCCTAGGGAGGAAGATCTTTGCCAATTCGGCCTTGCAGCTCAGGCAGGCCAATGCCGAATTGATTTTGGCGGGAGCTAACATGCGGATGTGGAAAGGTCTGTTGGAGTTTGAGGAGCACATTCCGGTCGAGAAGTTGGAAGACTCCAGAGGTGGTCTTTCCGATGCCAGGGTCTTGTCCCAGGATCTCCTGGAGGCTGCGGCTCATCACGTAGACACCTCGGCTCGGGGCATGATGCTCGGGGTTGATACCTCGAGGCAAGCGTGGTTGCATGCCACTAAGTTTTCGATGGAAGCGCAAGACAAAGTATTGGACCTTCCATTCGATGCTAAGGAGCTTTTTCATTCTTCTACTGATGTAGAGCTCACCAAAACCAAGGATAGCACTCAGACGGCTAAATCATTGTCTGTTCTGGTTAAACCTCCCTTCAAGGCTCAAAGGCCGTTGTCGCAAGGGCAACCTTCCTCTGGTTTTAGGGGATTCCTCGACCGCAAGAATCGCAGAGTGGATACTCCTGCGGAGAATAACCGCCGTAGACAACAGCGTACGTGGTATTTCTCCCGCTCATCATCCTCCTCATCAGGTTCAGGTGGCACCGCCACTGATAAACCTGCCAAATTAGGGTTTTCCACGCTCGCACGAGACCCCGGTGGGAGGGCGCATTGCGTCTCATTGGGAGGCGTGGCAGACCATCACAGAAGACAGATGGGTCTTGTCAGTCGCTCGGGCGGGCTTCCGCTTACCTTTACCCCCTGCCCCACCCCTCAACCCTCCTTTTCAGCCGTTGGGCTCGCCCTCCCTTAACACCGAAGTTCAGAAACTCCTGAACCTCAGGGCGGTGGAACCAGTTCCCTTCGGGGAGCGAGGGGAGTGCTTCTACTCCCGGCTGTTTACGGTGCCCAAACCCAACCAGACTGGCCTGCACACCATCCTAGACCTTTCCCAGTCCAACCTCTTTCTACCCCAAGAGAAATTCAAGAGGATCACGCCCAGCCAGATACGCTCCTCTTTGCAGAAGGGCGACTGGCTCAGCGTAGTGGATCTTCAGGACACGTATATCCATATCCTGATTTGGGCTCCACACAGGAGAGGAGCACTTCCAGTTTCGGGTGCTTCCTTTTGGCCTCAGCTCGGCGCCGCGTGTCTTCACAAAGATGATGTTGGTGATTGCGGCCTATCTTCGTCTTCAGGGTATCCATCTGTATCCTTATTTGGACGATTGGCTTTTACGCAGCCTTTGTCCGCTGGCGGCAGCGGGCAACCTCCAGTCTCTCCTTCAGCTCCTGTTCCATCTTGGGCTGTCGGTGAACTGGCAGAAATCCTCCATGACGGTCTCGCAGGACCTGATTTTTCTGGGTTTTCGTTGGAACAAGATCGACTGCAGAGTATACCTGACCGGGGACAGAATGGCGGATCTGTTGGCCACGTGTCAGATGTTTGCGCAGTCGGAGAGTATGTCGGCCTGGTGGTTCCAGATGCTTCTGGGCCTCATGGCCTCGTGTGTGCTGGCTCTTCCTCTTGCTCGTCTCAAAATGAGACGGACTCAGATGGCCCTTCGGAATTTATGGCGTAAGGCAGTGAACCCAGACTCCATGCGGATAATGATTCTGGATTCCATGAGAGTGGACCTGGACTGGTGGTCATCTCTCAGCAATCTGTCTGGGGGCGCAGGGTTTCAGGACCCGGTCCCTGTGGTGACGATCACGACGGACTCCTCCCTCCTCGGGTGGGGTGCGACGTTAGATCTCCTTCAGGTCTCGGACCTCTGGTCGCCGCAGGACAAGCTCCTGCACATAAATCATTTGGAGCTTTTGGCGATTTTTCTGGCGCTCAAGGCGTTCAGACCTCTCATTGTCAACAAGGTGGTCCGCATAAGAACGGACAATGTGGTGTCAATGTACTACATAAACAAGCAGGGGGGAACGAAGTCTCCCCCTCTCGTGGATCTGGCCATTCAGATTTGGGAGTGGGCCGTGCTTCATGGGGTCTGGCTGCTTGCAGTGCACATCTCGGGCCGGCAGAATGTCATCGCGGATGCCCTTAGCCGGCGGACAGTGGTCAGCTACGAGTGGGAGTTGAAGGCGGAGATCCTATCATGGATTTTCTTGCGTTGGGGCACACCGGAGGTAGACCTCTTCGCCACAGCGATGAACAAGAAGCTTCCTCAGTACGCCTCCAGAGGGGGGCTGGGAGCCTCCTCTCTGGGGGACGCACTCGAGATCCCATGGCACAACATGAGAGTTTACGCCTTCCCGCCTCTTCCTCTGGTTCATCAAGCAATTTGGAAGTTGAAGAGTTCTGTCAACTGTTCGCTTCTACTGATAGCTCCGTGGTGGCCGGCCAGGTTTTGGTTCTCAGAACTTCAACACCTGTCGGTGTGTCCGCCGATCAGGTTACCATTAACTCCCGATCTTCTTCACCAAGGGGAACAGCAGATGTGGCAGCCCTCCCCACAATCGCTCAGCTTGGCGGCATGGTGCCTGAGTTCAGGTCTTTAGAGCATCTGAATTTGTCTGCGGATAACACGCGTATTATCCTGGCAGCCAGAAAACCCTCGACCAGATCTCAGTACAAGAGTAAATGGCTCAGGTTCTGTCATTGGTGTCTAGAGAAGAAATTGGATCCAAGGGGGGCCACGGTTGACACGGTGTTGTCCTTCGTGTCCTCCCTAGCAGAGTCAGAGGTTCATGTTCTGTCATGCAGGACTTACCTTTCAGCGGTCTCCGCTTATCTTTCTACGGATCCGTGTTCGTTTTCTCTGACTAACCCAGTGGTAAAGAGGCATTTTGCTGGTTTAACACGCCTTTACCCTCCAGTTCGTAATCCGCACCCGCCATGGGACCTGAATAATGTTCTGATGGCGCTGTGCCATAAACCCTTTGAGCCAATGGCTACGGTGGACCTCAAGTACTTGTCTTGTAAAGTGTCCTTTTTGGTCGCCGTCACATCGGCAAGGAGAGTGAGTGAGCTCCAGGCATTGTCGGTGGAGCATCCTTTCTTGGTCTTTCACAAGGACAAGGTAGTTCTTCGAACTAATCCGGCTTTTCTGCCGAAGGTAGTGACCGAATTCTATTTGAATCAATCGATCTTCCTACTGGTCTTTTTTCCGAACCCCGCCTCTGAGGCAGAGAGGGTTCTACACTGTCTTGATGTCCGAAAAGCTCTTAAGTTCTACCTGGACAGGACTTCCGAGCTTAGAAGTTCTTCTCAACTTTTTGTGACTTTCGGCAACCATCAAGGCAAGCAGGCGTCTAAGGCAACTATTTCTAGGTGGATTGCTGCCTGCATCATGGAGTCTTTCACTATCCAAAAGCTGAAACCTCCTAAAGGTATTCATGCACACCTGGTGCGGGGCAAGGCAGCTGCAGTTGCTTTTCAGAAGTATGTTCCCTGGGAGTCCATCGCTAGGGCAGCTACTTGGGCCTCTCCATCTGCTTTCTGTAAGCATTACTGCCTCGATATGAGTTATAGAGCTGATGCTCAGTTTGGTCAGGCTCTGCTGAAGAACCTTTTTCAGTAAGGGGTATTTCCATCCACCCGTAGTTCCTGTAAGGAGTGCTTGGGAATCTCCCACAAGTATGGAGGAAAGGGGACGGGACGTAGGAGTATTACCAGGTTACTCACCGTAGTGACCACCTTACTCCTAGTCCATAGTCCCCTTTCCTCCATATGCCCGCCCGCCCGCCGTCCCCTCTAATAAGGTTCCTCTGTTATTAGTAATGGGTCTCTGACCTGGCAAAGAAAAGGACTGAGGGGGGATGCGCGGGGCGGAGCCAAGGTGGGTGGGGTTACGGCCGCGTGCCGGGCCCCGCGCAGGAAAGAGAGGAAGGACACATTTTTGGAAAAATGTGGATGCTTTTTACAAAGTGCTCCGGTCCCGTCCCACAGGACGGAAAGATGTCCCACAAGTATGGAGGAAAGGGGACTATGGACTAGGAGTAAGGTGGTCACTACGGTGAGTAACCTGGTAATTCTCATCTAGTACTTTCTACATTGCCTTTTAAACCATTCCCTGCACTAGGCCTGTAAGGAAACATTTTCCAATGTGGCTGTCATGGCAGATTTGTGCCAAAAACACTGCCCCCTTCTGCAACGACCCTGCATTTCTAGGGCAAACCTGTTGCACAAACCGTTATCTGCATTCCCTGTGTTACTAGCAGACATGTGGCTGGGAAGCATAGACCATCTCTTCATTAGGGATCGAGCAGCCAGAGAATGCAGGGGCAGAGCTGAGCCCAGGGGGACTGGCTTTACACTCAAAAGCCAAGCATGAGCCGAGCTGCCCAAAACCCCATATCCAGCTACCAACCTCCCACAGCTCAAGACCAAACATACCAACGGTTTATAGTCATAATGTCGAAAAAAAAATGTCGACAGACAAAAATGTCGAAAAAAAAATGTCGAAAATAATAATGTCGACATCCTATACTTATAATGTAAAAAGTCATTTTTTCGAAAAAAAAATGTCGACATTTTTTTTTTGACATTATGACTATAAACCCTTAAAACTATCAACACCTCACCCAACACCCCCCTGCCACCCCCCCCCCACACCTCCCAACCACCCTTTCACCCCTCATACTCAACACATACCAATTATTTATTTATTTATTTATTTATTCAATAAATAAATAACCTAAAAAAGGATCATTTACTATGGGGGGGTCCCCCCCCAACCCCCCCTCACCCAACACCCCCCTGCCACCCCCCCACACCCCCCCAACCACCCTTTCACCCCTCATACTCAACACATACCAATTATTTATTTATTTATTTATTTATTCGATAATTAAATAAATAAAAATTGTATTTACTATGGGGGGGTCCCCCCCCAACCCCCCCTCACCCAACACCCCCCTGCCACCCCCCCACACCCCCCAACCACCCCTCATACTCAACACATCATATATATATTTATTTATTTATTTATGCATACACTAAATTAAATTTCGAAAAAATATCGAAAAATGTCGACATTTTTGTTTGTCGACATTATTGTTTTTCGACATTAATTTGTCGACATTTTGACTGTCGACATTATTGATGTCGACATTATGACTGCACACCCATACCAACATCTCCAATTCCATTGGTGAGATTGTAGTCAAGTCCTGTAAACCTGTATTTATGATTTGTAATGGGGACGTCAAGGACTGCAAATCCCAGCAGAATGCAAAGAAAAAAATGGACTGTACACGCAATGAGCGATGGTTTTTGTTAAGTGGTGGGATTGGGCGGCCTGCTCCACAGAACAGTGCTCCTGGGAGCCTCATTCACCACTTGACATATCACTCTAATGGGATTCTGAAAGAGGGGGAAGATAGAGGAGTCAGCCTAACTTCCTGTGCTGCTGTTGCAGAGGAGGCGTGGCTGGATGTTTGACAGCTGGAGGAAGTGCAATGGAGCTGCTGCACTGGACAGTGTGATCTTCCGCTCTGAGCAAGGCAGATGGGGGTGATGACGGGCACTGTCTGCAGTAGGCATTCGCAATTGCAGCCAACAATGGCAAAGCCTTGTGTGGCAGGATCAGTCACAATGATTTTGTTAGTGGTGAGGCAGTCTGAAACTGCTAGGTATAGACACTGTTTTGTGCCTTGGTCTGAGGTTCGGTTTTAGTAGAGGCAGTAGTTGCAAGACTGGGGTTGGGATGGATGAGTGGGTTGGTGCTTTAGATCATCATTGGCACCAACCACTTGCAATGCTGGCTTGTTGGCATCTTGGTTGCCTTACTTTCTTCCATCTTGGCTCATTGGTCTCTCATACAGCTACGTCTCGTTCCCTTTCCTCCATACTTTTGGGATATTCTGTCCATCGGGACAGCACCGGAGCAATTTTGAAGCATCAAAAATAAATAGTTTTTGTCCTTTTATTTTTACCCGTGGCCACCATATGTTATAGTAGCCCTGCCTTCCTGAACTCCGCCCCTCGCATCACTCTTCAGTCCTTTTCTCTGCACGGTCGGGTTCGGACGCACTTGCATCATAGACAACATTTCTTTTTTATCCGCTTGTCCTTCATCTTCCTGTTCCGGCTCCACTGTTTTCTTTACTCCGCCTATGCCGGAGCGTCTCGTATTCGTGTCTTTTTCTTCGTGCAAACTTTCGTTTAGCGAGGGCGAATCCCCATTCTCTCTGTCTGGAGTGCTTGGGCCCGGAACATCGGTAGGACTCTTGCTTCTACTGTGACTCACTCTCTGTCCGGGCACTTCAGCATTGGCTCGTCTGGTGGGAGGAAGTGTTCCAGCGGATTCCTCCTCCACATTTACAGCAGTTCATCGACAAAAAGAGGAAGTGTCCAGTAAGTTACTTCTTTTTTAGGGCACCCCAGCCAGGGAACTCCTTCCCGGGGTCTTCTGTTTCCGGGAGGGGCCCACGTGGCTCTGGTGCGAGGGATCTCCCTGAGGTGTCCCGAAAAGCACAGAACCTGGATTCCAGAGTTTGTTCTGAAGCCCCCCTGTGAAGGATCTGTCAAGACCAGATATTCATCCGAGGTTCCCCAGCTGGGGGGCTAAGGTTAAGCCCAACATTTCTGGGGCTGTTTTGACCAGGGTCTTTCCTGAGGTTTCCAGGTCTGGCACTAAATGTACTGAGCCTAGTCTCGAGGTTTCCTGTACAGTGACTAAAGGCACCAGGGTTATCCCTGAGGATCCCAGACTAGGGGCTATATTTTAAAAGATAGAGGGGTCTTCTCCTACGAGTGCTCTGGCTACGGGGGGTGACCCTAAGCCTTCCCACAAACAATCTTGTGGTCAAACCAATACTACTGAGGGGGCACAGAAGCAGGGCAAAGGCCCTAACTCTTAATGTACGGACCTTGTTGAGGTTCCCTCATCGAGGGCTAATTCTTCTACAGATTCCAATGGAGCTCCAAAGTGCTCTAGGTCTGCCAGTACCGGCTCTGCCGAGGTTCTCTGTCACAAGGCTAAAATGGATAAAAAAGCCCCTGGAACTCCTGTGGTGACAATTGTCTCACTGACACCTGTGACCAAGTTACCTCAGGCAATGACAAAATGGCGGTTCAACCAAAGTGTCTGAGACAGCCATTTTAACAAGCTCTTTCACACCAACTTTCTCATCGGCTGGTGCAGAGGGGCCTATATTTTGGGTCGAGCAGCATGTTCCACAAAATGTGGACAATAGGGATCCTTTCCGCCCTCCAATGGATTGGCATGCTTGGTTTCCGCTGCCACAGTCTCGTTCCTGCCTGTATCTGCTCCCTTAGTCTATGCGGATCCAGTTGGTGGAGGGCCATCCTGGCAACCAGCCTTTATATAATCCTGGGGGTATGCCCCACCAGAGCGCCCTCTTTCCACTCCTGTGCCTAGACCACCTTCTGAGGACGCGTACTTTGGCAAATTCCAGGCCCTTATCCACTCTAACCCGATGAAGGCATACTTTAAGGATCCATTCAAAGAAATGTATCCTAAGTCTCTCGAGCTGCAGCCTTCTCCTACAACCCCTCGGATTTCGGTAATGCCGCCTTTCTCCTTTTCTGGTGGGGCCCCCTCCTACACTGCCACCACTGCCTCCACTTTCACCTGTGCTTAAGATGCCCGTTGCACAGTCAAGTACGCCCACAGGGTCGGAGGTACCACATGCTGCAGATCTGTTTTCTGTTCCCGCCACAGCTAACGAAGACCAAGCAGACCAGGATAGCGAGGACCTGCCCCACTCTGTCAGAGCCTTTCATGACCGGGTCGTGAATATGATGGTGTTGCTGGATATTCCGAAACCAGAGCCGCCGGCTCCACAATAAGGTTTTCAGGCGCCTTAAATCTTTCGACACAGGAGCGCACATGTCTTTTCCTTCAAAAGGATGTGGTAGCTGAAGCCAGCAACGTCCGGGGGAAAAACCCCATTCCGGGCAGTGCGTAAATAGGAAAATAACGCTCGCTACAAGCTACACTCGTCGGAATACATACCCTTGACTGCATGTCCACTCCCCTCATTAACGGTGGTGGCAGCAGCTACGCTCCAGTCCAAGCCGTTGGCAACATCCTCTACGGCTGCCTCTCCGGTCCTGTCCAAAGAGGACAAACTTCTCGACACCGTTGGGGTGGGGGGAAGTATTTTCCTATTCTGCTCTTCAGCTGCGTCAGGCAAATAACAAAGTCATCCTGGCACCTGCAAATCTCAAGCTGCGGAATAAGCTTTCTGAATTTTAGGAATGTATCCCTCCAGACAAGCTGGATGATTTAAAAGGAGGACTATCCGATACCAGAGTGCTAGCTCAGGACCTACAGGAGGCAGTGTCCCATCTTTTAGACACTTCTGCTCGGGGCGCTATGGTTGGAGTAGAAATCTCCCATCAATCGTGGTTGCATGCTGCAAAGTTCTCGAAGGAGGTTCAAGACAATGTACTTGATCTTTCCTTCAAAGGTAAACAGCTGTTCTACTCCTCCACTGATGAGGAACTCAATAAAACAAAGGCAAGCATGCAAACAGCAAAATCTTTGTCAGTCCTTGCCAAACCCTCAGTTAAAGCAGCCTAAACGCAGAGGTCGGGGGGACCCAGACAAGGTTCTTCTCAGGCTTGAGAATTCCAGGAGCGCCGTGCATGCCGGGCAGAAGGTTCCTCTGGTGGGCCTGGCTGCAAGCAGCAAAGGCAAAGTGTCCAGTTTTTCTCTCGTCATCAGCCTCCTCTTCGGCAACAGGTGGTCTTGCTGCTGAAAAACCATCTAAATGTTGTTTTTCATCAGTCTCGTGAGACTCCGGTGGGAGGACGAATTTCGTCTCAACTTTAGGCCTGGCGGACCATCTTTTTTTTTTTTTTTTTTTTTTTTATGGTTAATAAAATCAACCTTTCAAATATCAAAAAATAGCACAATATCAAAACACTACAATTCATAAAAGATTTACAGTTTGTTCATTCACTACAGTTAAAATTCAGAATTTAGTGCCTCACAGTCACACTAACTATGGGTGTACACTAAATATTTCATCCAAAAATCGCACAATTGCTATTTTGGTCCTTAGGGCAGTTGCTGAAAAGATACAATGCCATAGGTTCTTATTAATATGTGCATTTTGGTCTTCAAAGAAATTTCCAAAGCATTTTTGGCGAATAGTGGCTAAGTTTGTACAAAACACTAAACAATGCTCCAGCGTTTCTCTTTTGTCAATAACCTTAAAAAAACGACATACATTTTCTGATTGCATAATTTGATTTCTTCGTGCCTGAACATCTAATGTCGGCCAAAGGTTCAACCGAAAACGGAGAAACTTCTGACGAGTCTTTGAGCAAGGAAATTTGGCCAAATAGTCAGACATTGTTCTACATTGCTTGTGCCCAAATAGCGCTCGATCAAAATCTTTGTAGTTGAGGCATTTATTTTGGGTCAGAATCCAATCGTGTTGCTGAACTTTCATTTTGGCACGAGCTTCATTGTTCAAAAGTAACTCCAAATCAACTGAGGCATCAGACATTGCATTCATAGTAAAAGTACACCATTGTTTGGAAAAGGCCTGATTTTGTTCTAAAAGATGACAGGCCACCTTTCCCAAAATGTCTGATCGCTCTAAGGATAATAGACATTTACGGAAAAAGGCACAATATTTCCAAATTACGAATGAAAACATTGAAAGAGATCCCAATTCAATCGAATCAATGGTAAGGGTGTGCACGCGGGCAGATGTAGTACTTGTTTCCAGAACAAGGATTCAATTCTATCCCACCACTCCACAGATTTAGGACTACGAGCCTCAGACCCATAGGTCAAGATTGGCGTCACCTTCTGAAGAAAGAAGGTGAGAATATGTTTACACGTGAATTTGCCAAATTTGGCCATAAGTATCTTTGCTTGCGCAATTAAGGACCGTAATTTGCCCAGGATCTCTGTGTCAGGGTCAATACTTGGTAAGGTATCCACTATATAGGTGCCCAGATACTTATAGTTGGATACCTGTTCTAATGGAACATTGTGTAATCGCCAACAAAAGGTTTTAACTTTACACTTTTCATGCCTCTTACAAACCATTATTTGGGTTTTATTAGTATTAATTGTCAAATGATTAATGTCTACATATATTTCAAGGCTATGCAAAAGTTTCTGCAGACCTGTATGGGACCATCTCATCAGACCGATTGGTTTTATCCCTCGTCCAAGCTGGCTTTCATTTGCCTCTCTCTCAAACCCCAACCTCCTCTGCAGACGTGGTCGCCCTCCCTCAGAGCCGAGGTACAGAAACTTCTGGGTGTTAGGGCGGTGGAACCTGTTCCCTTACTGGCAAGGGAGGGCTATTACTCCCAACTGTTTACAGTGCCCAAACCCAACCAGGCTGGCCTGTGCACTATCCTCGACCTCTCCAACCTCAATCCTTTACTACCTCAAGAGAAATTAAAGATGATCATGCCCAGACAGTGATGGTCCTCTCTCTGGAACGGCAATTGGATCAGTGTGGTAGATCGTCAGGACGCTTACATACATATCCTGATCTGGGGCCAACATTGGAAATACCTTCGGTTTACTGTGCGAACGGAACATTTCCAGCATCGTCTGCTGCCATTTGGTCTCATCTTGGCAGCGCGTCTCTTTACGAAGATGATGGCAGTCATCGCAGCATTACTCAGACTGCAGGGAGTTCATGTATATCCATATTTGTACGATTGGCTTCTGCGGAGTCCTTGCCCACAGTCTACAATGGCTAATCCTCAGTCAATCCTCCAGCTCTTGTTCCAACTGGGGCTGTTGGTGAACTGGCAGAAATAGTCTTTGACAGTTGCTCAATACCTGAATTTTCTAGGTTTCCGTTGGGATACTGTCAGTGCCAGAGTTTTCCTAACGGAGGACAGAGTTGCGGATTTATTGGCCATGTGCCAGCTTTTCCTTCGAATCCTCCCACATGTCGGCCTGGTGGTTCCAGAGACTCCTGGGCTTGATTTTCTTCATGCATGTTAGCCCTACCCCTTGCGAGACTAAAGATGAGACTCACCCAGCTTGCTCTTAGGGACTGCTGGTCCCAGTCCCAGGCTGTGGGCCAGGACTCCAAAATGATTCCGATCCCATCTCCTTGATGGCAAATCTTCAATGGTGGGCATCTGCCAGCATCCTTTCTGTGGGAACCTCCTTGTAGGTGCCCTGCTCACCGGTTATGGTTTTTTGCTACAGACTCCTCCCTCCTAGGATGGGGTGGGGGCGATGCCGAGTCACCTCGAGGTATTCAGATCTGTGGACGCCCCAGGACAGAATGTCTCATATCAATTACCTAGAACTCCTGGTAGTTTTTCTAGCATTAAAAACTTTCCAGCCCTCTATCAACAACATAGTGGTGCAAATTTGCACTGACAATTCTGTAACAATGTTCTACATAAACAAGCAGCGGGGCACCGGCTCCCCTCCTCTGGTGGATCTTGCTATCCAGATTTGGAATTGGGCAGTCCAGCACAGATCAATGTTGCGGCAGATTCCCTGAGCCACCAGTCTGTGGCGAGTTAAGAGTGGGAGATGAACAGCGATGTTCCTACCAAGATTATCCAGCAATGAGGTTCTCCAACGGTGGTCCTCTTTGCGCCGGCAACAAACAGGAAACTGCCTCTTTATGCTTCCAGGGACGGTCTGGGAGCATCTTCCGTGGGGGATGCCCTTGAGATTCCTCAGGACAACATGAAGGCTTATGCTTTCCTGCCTTTTCCATTGATTCATCTGTCGCTCTGGAAACCCGGGAGCATTTCCAACTGCACTCTCCTCTTCATAGCTCCTTGGAGGCCAGCCAGATTCTGGTTTTTGGAGCTGCAGCACCTCTCTATATGCAACCCGTGCAGGTTGCCACAGATTCCTGACCTCCTCCACCAGAGCAATCACCAGGTGTGGCACCCCTCCCCACAATCCTTACATCTTGGCGGCCTGGTACCTGAGTTCAGGTCCATAGCACAGTTTAATCTTTCAGGGGATAATATGCACATAATTCAGGTGGCATATAAGCCTTCTATGAGTGCTCAGTTTAAAAGTAAATGGCTTCGGTTTTTTCATTGGCGTCTAGCTAAACAGCTTGATCCTCGACTGGCTTCTATTGACTGTGTCTTGCCCTTTATATCAGACCTTGCAGCCTCTGGCATTCACGCCTTATCATGCAGAAGATATCTATCAGCCATTGCAGCTTATCTGTCTACAGACAGTTGCTGTTTTTCACTGGTAAACCCAGTAATCAAGAGGCACTTCGCAGGTCTTCTTGATCGCTTTCCGCTGGTCAGAGCCCTTCACTAGATGGGATCTGAACGTGTTCCTCCCTGCTTTGTGTCACAAGCCATTTGAACCTATGGCCACTAATCAGCTCAAGTTCCTTTCTTGGAAAGTCTCCTCCTTGATTGCTGTAACATCTTCAAGAAGAATAAGTGAGTTTCAAGCACTCAAACATCCGTGCCCAACTTTCCACAAGGATAAAGTTGTGCTTCGTAATCATCCTTCCAAAAATTGCCTGGGAGCTCCACATAAATCAATCTATATTCTTGCCGGTTTTCTTTCAGAATCTGGTCTCCGATGCAGAAAGTGTTCTTCATAACCTAGATGTCAGACGAACTCTGAAGTTTTACCTCAACAGAACAAGCAAACTTAGTTCTTCATAACTCTTTGTTACTTTTGGTGACCCAAAAGGGAAACTGGCTTCGAAATCATCCATTTCATGCTGGATTGCTTCATGCTCTCGGAGGCTTACACAATGCAAGGCCTTACGCCCCCAAAGGGCGTTCATGCACATTTGGTCCGTGGCAAAGCGGCCACTGTTGCCTTCCAGAAATATGTCCCTTGGGTGTCCATAGCCAAGGCTGCTACGTGGGCTTCCCCTTTGGCTTTTTGCAGACACTATTGTCTTGACCTGAGCTCCCGGGCTGATGCCCAGTTTGGGCAGGCAGTTCTTAAGAACCTGTTTCAGTAAGGGAAATTTCCAGCCTCCCATTTTCTTTGGTCGGTGCTTGTGAATCTCCCAAAAGTATGGAGGAAAGGGGACAAGACGTAGGAGATTAACAAAGTTACTCATTGTAGTGACTCCCTTACTCCTAGTCCATAGGGCCCTTTCTTCCATATGCCCACCCGCTGTCCCCTCTAATAAGTATCCTCTATTTTGCTAAGGGAACTTTGACTTTGGCGATGGAAAAGGACTGAAGGGTGATGCACGGGGTGGAGCTCAGGAATGCCGGGCTACAGTTGTATGTGGTGGCCCCGACAAAACAAATTCCTTTTGATGCTTCAAAGTACTCCGGTCTGGTCCCGATGGACGGAATGTCCCAAAAGTATGGAGGAAAGGGGACTATGGACTATGAGTAAGGTAGTCACTACGGTGAGTAATTTTATTTTCCCCAGCTCACTTTCTCCTCCCTCTTTTGCTTGGGTGGAGTGGTGCAGTGATGTCATGAACTTCTTCTTCCCCTTGGAGAGCTTCCCTTCCGCCACCTGTTTGCTCCCCCTTTGCTCCCTGCGGGTTTCTTTCATTGGCACTCTATCAAAACATACTTTCCAACATGCTATTTAACTACCATTGAACCAACTGTGTTGTTACAGTAATAGAGGTGACTGCGGTACCTCAGGATACTAAGGGGGTTGCTTTTGCTCTCCTGTATCTTGCTTCCTTTGTCTTTAATGAACCACAGACTTTGCGTTATTCTGGAAAATTGTATCTGGTATGTTCTTCGCTGCCTGATTTTCCTTCTAGTTCTCCTTGACTTTTATGAAGCATGTATACTGCTCTGTGGGTTCCCAACCTGGTGTTTGTGTTGTGAGCGACAGACGGCATTAGTTGGGCTTCTAGTTTCACCATGGACGTTTTTACTAGTTATACCCTGTATAGTTAGAACTTCTGTTCTATTGTTGTATCAGTGCATAGAGGTCGCTTGCAAGGCATACATGGGCTATTTTGCGGAGGGGGTGGTAGGAGAGTTAATATCGAGATCATTGACATTTTCTTGTCAAAGATTATTTAATGGATGTCCAATTTTGAATGATTAGACCTGCCTAGGCGAAGTCGGAGGCATTGATGCACCTAGCAACACTTGAATATTTCCCTACAGCCTTTTGCCAGAGGGACAAAGCAGGCTTTGAGAGCTCTTTCACCGGCATGAATTCCAGCTACTGATGTTAGGCTCATGGTTAAAGAATGGAAGGAATTGCAGAAAATGTTTACCATAACAAATGCAGTTGAAGCGCTTGACCAGTTCACATCAAATGAGAATACATTGCTCCCTTGCCACCTTAGTGCCCTGATCCGAGTGTCATTGTTACATGCACTCACTTCTGTAAGTGGCCACGTGAGCAAATCCTGTCTGTTAAGGTGAATGATAGCAAATAATGAATGAGCGGGACAATTACTTGAGAAATCTCTGAAGTACTGAGGAAGAGCGCCCAGAACTCCTCCAGGGAATGAAGCGGCACGCTACTCACACCCCCTCCATCAGCTTTACCACATGTCTGGGGTTTTAGTGACTCGAAAGGGAGATCCACTGTAGACTTCAGACCCTTCTCATCTCGTTCGCCTCCCCTCCCCTGACACACTCAGAAGGAATAGTTTGATGGAGCAACTGTGCAACCCGCTGTATTTGCTCTGGAAAGGAGTTTCATGAATACATGCTCCAAGATTATGCAAATGGTTGTAACAGCGCCTTGATGCCTTTGGGTATAGTGTGCTTTATAAATGAAAATAAATGAATACATAAATGAATAGTGGATGCATTATTGTGGCTCAGGTGAGCAACACTGCTCACTGATGCTCACTCTTGGTGCAGTCGTTGACTATGTGGGGTTGGGCTCCAGTGATTGGCAGCGTTTCGTGTTTTCATTCTGTTAAGTACCTTAATTAGGTCAGTTCACGGAGTGTTGAGAAGGGAGAAAGTCCACAAGCATAAAGGCATGACTTGCTCTTCAACTGTGTAGGAATTGCACGGCTGCCGGTTGTGCAGCAGGTGGCCTTGTACTTATGCTATTTAGCTATTTGTAGCTGAACGCAAGCCTCCGAATCGTCTGTGCTGCCTTGTCGTCACGTATTCTCGTGTGGGCACAACTTTTGAAGGGAGAAATGGCCTTCAGGCGATGGGTGAAAAGGGCTAGTGATGGGACTGTGAGAAAACGATGCTTTCTTTTAGGTGCTGCTGGCGTTCTCTTGGGACCAATCGGACACATAGAATTACTGCCTCACAACACCAATTCTCATTACCTGTCATTAACCCTCCCACCCTTAACTCGCCACCCCTCTGTAAGCACTGACCACAGAGCAGCCACTTCCATAAATCAACCCATCTCCTGACATTGCATCCGACCTTCGTCTCTGTTTCAGCCCAAGAGGGAAGACTGTAACGTCCAGAGCTGTTTGCATTTGGTGTTCTGTTTGCCCTGGTAAAAGCGGGCCTTCGCTGGAGGAACTTCAGGGGCGGGGCTTGCTCGTTCGAGGGCATTGAGCATATTCATTGGAGCAGGTTTGTAGTAGTGTCAAGTGTAAGTGTCGACGTAAATTTAGAACACAGTGAAACTGGGAACACTTGCAAAACTGTTTCACTCCCCTGTTGCCTATGTGATGAGCAGTCATGCATTGCTTCTCACCATCCAACCAAAAGGTGAAAACATGCACTATCTTTCCACCGTGGTTTGCTTGCCCTTCTTCACAAATCAAGTGCTTTGCAAATTGTTAGTACAGTTTTATTTCTGACAAGCTTATTAAGAGAAAGTCCTTCTTTGACTGCACTTCCTGTGCTCCCTCTCTGGCACTACTGTATAATAGTAAAATAGAAGGGCTCCTGGTTGAGACCCTATTCTGCCCAGGAGAGCTCTCTAGTTAGTACACAAGTGAAAAGGGTCAAGTCTTGCCTAAATGAAGATCCCCATAGACTCATTAATATATCATAGTATTCATATCTGTTTCTTCAACAATTCTTTTATATTCAAAGAAAGACCTATTGGTCTGTGAGCACACATACAACTTAGAACAAGTTATTTCTGGCTGGACATGGACAGCGTACATGTTCATTGTAAGCAATACATATTCGAGAAAGTGGTTTCAAATTTGTTGCTACAAAATGACATTACATGCATAACCACCTACTGTTATAAAGAACAGAGGTTAACACAATTCATACAATAAATAAAACAACAAATGAAACAGTGTGCATACATGGCACATAAAGAATAGAGAGGTCTACGCAGGTGTGTTTTGGCCCTAGTGGGCTACTGAGTTAGCCTCTCTTGTACGGGCCTTCATCAGGACGACAGGGGGGGAATTGTGGAGAGAGCTGGTTCGGTAAGTGTGCTACCGTGCTCTGGCGAGTGGCTCTGCACGGTTCAAGTTTTTAATGGTGGGTGGAGTTCTAAGTTTTGTTAGAGGTACTCCTGGATAGACTTCATGTTATCAATACTTGAAGTGCAATCTGTGCTCATCACAGTCAGATATTCATTCTGTAGTGGCGGCGCGTGAGTCCACAGCGGATTGAACAGCTTATAATGTCTGTGCTGGTTGTAATGCCCAAAATGGTTATGGGTTACTGGAAAACAGCAAGTCCACTATCAGGAAGCTGTTGTAGCCGCGGCCTGATCCGTCTGGAGGGTGTCTGGTTGTTGGAGAGATAGTGCAGCAGCCGTGCGGCAGTCTGGGATCTGCAAAAAATCACCAGTCAGACGCATCTGTCCCCATGGGGGGGGGGAAGTAAAGCATAGATGATCAGTGCAGCAAATTGCCCTCGTCCTCGAGTACAAGAAAACTGAGGTCCTTATGGCGACACTCGTGCATTTCTTTTTGTACTAGGTGGCCTCTTATTCAGCATAGGGCACCCTAGCTGATGGACTTTGGCCCTCTGACGATCTCTATGGAGGAATGTCCGCATTCTGCATAGCCTAGCGAGCACAACGGTGATGACGCATGCAGCGTTTTCGTGTACTCTCCTATGTGTATGATCGTCCCGTGATGTCTGTTCTCATTTGATGGTAGGACTGGTCTCGGATTCCCCGAGGCAAGGGATGAACTATAGTGCTCCTGGCGAAAAGTGGATAACCCTGAATGTGTGTGTTCCTACAACAACACAATGATTCACAAGCCCTTTGTAGCAGGTTTAGACTGTGTTACAAGAAATGTTTGTACTGGCCTTCCGAAAGCGCACTCGCTTGGTGGGGAAGGGGGAAGGGTGCTGCCTGTCAGCAGTCTTTGCCCAGGTAGCAGAGTAGGACAGACACTGCACTTTGTGCTCTGGGAAGGGATTTTGGGCTGTAATTCCTGTAACCTATTCCTCCAGCGAAGCCCCGCGTTCTGTGTTCTTGCGTGTATTTGCCAGAACTGTTTCTTTGCCCTGACTCACTTCTTTGTGTAACAGGAGGCAGATTCAAGAAGGAGATTGTAGTAGATGGACAAAGCTACCTACTTCTGATCAGAGATGAAGGAGGCCCTCCCGAGGCACAGGTGAGTATTGCATCTGAAGAGCCAAGGCTGCCACGCCTTCACTTTGGGGTTTGGGGGTGGATAGAGGAGGCGTGTTGAAATTCTGGTGTGCAATTAAGCACCCAGGGCCGGTCCTCGGATTTGCGGGGCTTAGTGCAGCAAATTAAGTGTGGGCCCCTTAATTTGCATTTCATAACATCACACAAAGTGACATCACAAGATAATGACCACTACGTATGTAGGCAGCTGCGAAAACATGGTGCCAAAAAATATATATATATTCTGAGTAGTAAATTTGCAATAACTGCCCTAGCAAAGTAGAAAAGGTGCCCAACCATGTATAATGAAATATTCCAAAGAAAACAAAATCCAAACATGAGACGTGCGCTTTAATGGCACTTTTATGTGTTCGTGTGAGTAAGCGTCTGTATTGGGAACATGATATGATCTGATATGTTATTTATAACGCGCTTAATACCCATGACAACCTGGTGTGTAATCCTAGTAGCTGAACACTTGATCAAGAAAACCTTTTTAATGCTGGCCTCAAAAACACAGAACCAGGGTTGCGTCTACCCGTTAAAAAGAAAAAGTTGGTAAACACTGTCCACCCACATGTATCGACTTGTGCCCTGAAAATCAGTCCAGGGCCAGAACCAGAGAACATCTACCCTCCAGTCTCTAGGATGACAACCTCTTGTCACATCCTTGGTAAATAATCATGGCTCACTTGCATGCTTCATATATAATGTGAGGAAAATGTTTCATTCTACTTAAATGCTTTTTGGCTTCGTAAATATAAACACGTGGAAATGAGGCAAATAGCTAACAGTTTTGTGTGGTATGTTTAATTGTGCTGGAGAAAGGCGCAGATTTTAGGCAGCTAACTGCCGCTTTGCATGTGATTTCTAAATAAAAATGCCCCTTTGCAGTTCTTAACACAATGGTCTCTTAAATAGGTGTCTCTGAGTGGGCGGATCTCTCCTCTTCCCTCCTGGTCTCCACCACTCAATTCTTCCTTCTTGGAGACTTCAACATCCACCTGGATGCTTCCTGTCCTTCCTCTGGACTCTTTCGCGACCTCTGCGACTCTCTATCCTCCCTTCTGCCCTGACTCACTCTGCAGGGAACACTCTTGATGTTCTGATCTCTACAGACCTTCCCCTTTTTATCCCTCTCACCACGCCACTCTCCTTGAGTGATCGCTTTCTCCTTTCCTCCCTGCTCACTCTCTCCACCCCTCAGGCCAAGCCAATTCCAGCACTGCAACCTACCTTCTCGGTTATCCGACCCATGAAGCGTGCGTCAGTTGAGGCTTTCGCTGCCACTTCCTCACCACATTTGACTGACATACACCCTGAGACAGCCCTCTCCATACTCCACTCTGCTATATCCGATACTCACAATGTTCTTGCCCCTGTCATGAGGATTCGCTTGAAGCCCAATTCCAAGTGCAACTCCTGGTACGACTTCGACCTCGCCACGCTTAAACACATGTGCAGGGTGGCTGAGAGGAAATGGTGTGCTTCCGGCACATCCTCTGACAAACTGGCCTGTCGCCTGCTCCAAAGGCAATACCGGCTCTGTCCGCACCAAGGAGAGAGCCTACATCAAAGTCTGCGTCTCTGCGGCATCGAACAACTCGGCCAAACTTTTTTAAATCTGCAAGGAGCTGGCCAATCCTGCTGCAGTCTCTACCTCTCCTGTCCCCTCCAGGCCCTCTGCACGGCCCTGACTTCTCATTTCATCTCTAAAACAAAGCCATCCTGTCCTCTCTCTCTTCCTCACCCCCTGTCCCCTCTATTCCTTGCTCTTCCCCTGGCCCTTCTTTGCCCGCCTCTCCTCCCTCCTTCTTTGCCTTTCCCTTGTTCTCCCCAGACAAGATTTCTATACAAGTCTGATCTATGAAAGTCTTGTCAAAACGGGTCCACCCCTGTTCCTCCAAAACCATCAAGAACCACATTGACACCTTGACCCCCCTCCGCTGGCTGACTTCTGCAACCACTCCGTCACTTGTGTCATCCCTTCCCCCCGAAGCACTCCTTTGTGCACCCTCTTCTTCAGAAACCGACTACCGACCCCTCCTACCCAGCTAATTATCGCCCAATCTCCATCACTCCGTTACTGGGCAAACCCCTGGAAAGGCTGGCCATCTCCCACCTTACTCTCCACACTGAATCTGTTGGTTGTCTCCATGACCATCCGTCTGGCTTCAGAGCTGCTAGAAGCACAAACTGTTCTCCTGAACATCAATGAAGACCGGCTCTCCAACCTCGATTCCAACACCCCCTGTGTCCTCATATTACTTGATCTCTCTTCTGCCTTTGACACAGTCAACCATGCCATCCTGCTCAACCGTCTCTGTGTTAACCTGGGTATCACCGATCAGGCCCTGGCTTGGCTGATCTCTTTCGTCTCTGATTGACCCGCCAAGGTCCAACTTGGGTCCATCCTCTTCTCTATTTCTACCTGTGGTGTTCCCCAGGGGTCTAACCTCTCTCCCTGGCTGTTCAACCAATACCTGACACTTCTTGCCCACAGCATTGCCGCGCTCTGCCCCAACTTTCAGTGCTATGCTGATGACGCTCAACTCATTTTCAGGCTCCCTTCTGCCACTTCTTCTCCTTTCGCTCACCTCTGACTGTCTATCTGCTATCCAGAAGTGGTGTGCCACCAATGATCTCTGCCTTAATGCCAGTAAGACCCAGATTATCCTCTTCTGCACACCTGCTCCCTCCTTTCCTGTCACTCTTTGGCCGGCCCCTCTTGGCCCTCTTCCTGCTGCCACCTGTGAGGATAAAAACCTTGGTCATCTTCGACTCCACACACTCCTTCTCTCCTCACTTCACTGATGTCTCTAAGAAGACACTACCAGCTGCACCTCCCCAGAGGTATTCTTCCTTCCCTCTCCTTCCCACAGAAGCTCACTGTCTCCAGAGCTCTAGTTCTCTTTAGGCTGGACTACTGCAACAGCCTCTTTCTAAATCTGCCTGCTTCTACTCTCTGCAACTCATCCACAACAGGACTGTGAGACTGGTCCTTGGCCTCAAGCCCAGGGATCGTATCTCTCCAGGACTGAAATCTCTGCACTGGCTCCGTGTGGCTGCGAGGATTAAGTTCAAGGCCCTCTGCATTGTCCACATGGCCTTTTGGGTCCTGGGGCCCTCAATACCTCCAACTCTCTCTTCCTAAATATCTTCCTTCTCGAGCTCTTCGCTCATCCGCCTCCAACTCGCTCAGGTTCAGTCTCGTCTCCAAGCAGCGAGTTGGTGGCAGATCTTTCTTCGGCTGGGGACTCCCTCTGGAACAGCCTCACTGCCTCTCTGAAACGTGAGGAGAACCATCTCCTATTCCGGAAGCACCTCAAGTCCTTCCTCTTTGCTTCTGCTTTCTCTCCTTCTCTCCCTTGCTGAACTCCTGACTGAAACTGCACTGGTCACCTGGCTACGCTCTGATCTCGGGCCTAGGTCTCCTCCCCTGCCAGTTGCACCCCTGCACTGTTACCCTGGCATCCCCCGCACTTTGGGACTGTTTTTTGTATCCCTACAGCCCCCTACCAGCACTTGCCACCAGCTGGCCGCACTTTACTTATTGCTCATTTATTCTGTTTATTTTACTGTCGTTCCCATGTACTGCACCGCGTCTTCGCCCCACCCTTTTCCCATTTCCCCCTTCCCCTGCGCAATCTCAATGTCACCTGGCCTAGTAAGATAGTTCTCGCTCTTCCCTCTGTTCCCCCTCCGTTGCCGCGTCACACCTTGAAACACTTGTGTATAAGCACGTTATAAATGCCATATCATATCAATAGTAAATTGCACCCACTTTAATCACTCTGTTATAAGAAAAACAGTGATCAGCAGTGTTTAAGAGGCTCCTGGCGCCTATTGTGCCTCTGTGAGGGAGTTTGTTTCTCCAGATTAGCAGCAGGAGGTTGACACCAGAAGAAACAAAAGGGAGCCAAACGTAGAGGTAGTCGCTTTAAATTTACCTGTCATCATGCAGGCTGCAGCGTGTGCTGCCCGTGTGCTCAGAGTGCACTGCAGCGAGCTTAGGTACGCTGAGCACACAGCCCACGCTGCATCTGCATCCTCGGCACGAGGCCCTAGCAAGCGCAAGCCCAATTGCAGCCGCACATGCTGCTCACGCCTAGCGCCGGCGTGTAAGCACCTATCTAACTGCCAGCTGCAAAGTTATTGTTTTCAGTGACCTGACTCCCCTTGGCATCAGCAGCACACAATTAAGTTGGTCCCTTGCTATCTTCTTTCTCATTCACAGTATTTCCTAGTAAAAGTGTCAACAAAAAAGATTCTCTAGGGTAACAGATGTCAGTGAAGTGGAGGAGCTTGAATTTTGAATGAGGGGCACCCTACACACAAAAAACTCTAGCACTCTAAGTGACATCGCTGCTAAAGCAGCCGACCAGTATTCTGTCCCATAGTTTCTAAAGAGCCTGTAGCTTGGATGAAGTTTTACTTTAATCCAATTTAATTATTATTGTAGCAGTAGAGCTTGGAGGGATGGGGGTCTATGTGTTGTATTCTTTATCGGCGCACAACCAAATTATGGGCCCAAGTAGAAGCAGTGGGTGCATAACAGTGGTAATGCTTTGTTTTTAACATGACATTACGTTCTGTAATGTCACATGTCAAATCACAAAACGTGTTAAAACTAAACTGTTCCTGGTGCTGCCTGTAATGTGGATTAAGGAGTGTGCAGGTGAAATGTTGGCGAAGGGATGCACTAACCATTGAGGAATGTGGATAGAGAAACATTGCTTAAGGCCCTCTGCTGACGCACTGTTTACATTTCAGTGTCATGATGTATTTTTATGTAATCTCTTTTGGTGCATGAGAAAAAAAGGTGATCAAGTTAGTGGCAAGTATCAGATGAGAGCAATAACTGTAGTCTGCTCACCTCCACTTGCCTTGTCTGCTATGCCCCACAATAGCACTTTCTTCTTTCCACCATAACAGCACACTATACATTTCTCCCATAATAGCGCTATTAACCCATCATATTTTGGCTTTGCTCATAAAACATCCCCTGATTTGACTATACGATCGCCTTCCCCCATGATAACAGCCATGCTTCCCTCCTAATTACACCGCAGCCCCATAATCACGCCCTCTGCTTCTTCTGCATTATAGTTGCTTCTCCCGAATAACATCCGACTTGCTGCACAAAAATGATGCTATCACGCCATATCGGCACGTGCTTCCCCCATGACCATGCCTTCCACCGCCCCATGATGGCCATGCTTTCTACCTCCCCCATCACAGTTTCTGCTTCCCTACAATGGCACCCATGATTTCCCCCCATAGCACAATCTGCCTTCCCAATAAATAACATATTCTGCTTTCCACATATTAACACCTTTTTCTTCCCCCACAATAACATTTTCTTCACCCAAGGTAAACCACCTTCTTAGTTCCCCATATTACCACTGTCTGCTTCACCGTAATAGCACCCCCTCATGCTCCCCCAAAGCAACGCCTTCAGCTTCCCGCAAAATAAAGTCATCTTCTGCCGTGGGCTTCCCCATAATGAGACCTTCCTGTTTCGTCCCACCGCCCCCCCCCCCCGCCCCTCCGCTCGTGCCCTCCGGTAGTTTCTTCCACCACAAGGCAGCGTCGGCCTGTGCTGAGCATAACCTGTTGTTGTTTTTCTTTTGCGGTGCTGAAGTTCGCCATGTGGGTGGATGCAGTCATATTCGTCTTCAGCTTGGAGGATGAGAACAGCTTCCAGACCGTCTATCACTACTACAGCCGGATGGTCAATTACCGCAATACAAGCGAGATCCCCACCGTCCTCGTAGGAACGCAGGGTAAGTGCCATGTGATACCACCGCCGGTCTCCAGGACCTAGATCGGGAGATAGGATTGGTCTCTAGGGCAGAGAATGCTTTGTTTTTGAGGGTGTATGTAGATAGATATTTTGAGAGTTGATTTTTGCTGAGTGGTAATGACTACAGAAATGCGGTCCCTCCAGTAGTGTTAATTCTAATGTTGCTGACACGGCTTACTTGCACATCTGCATGCAACGAATCCTAGCCATGTAGCCATGCTGGACACAGGGCTTCTCGTTTCCTTCCTGGAGATGCCGAAAAAACAGTGGGGTCTCCTACAATTGTTCTCCTTCAAGTCATTAGGACACCTATTTCAAAGAATGTACAACGTTTCTACGTTAATGTTAAGGAGAACTTATCTCTGCCATAGGTTACTAACACACTCCCTATAGTAGGCATTGGCACAGGCCCATTTTTTATATGTGATCTTATGCTGGAAACAAAGTAAAATAGTTTTGTAGTGTTCGTGTTGCAACACAAAGTAGCTCAAATAATTCTTTTGGGCCACTTTGACAGCTGGGTGTCTATTTACCCTTTGCATCACACCTACGGAACCCCCCTTTCAGCACACTCCTGCAAAGAAGTATCACTAGCGCCCTATTTTCCTAACGAACTGTAGTGTGACTGGCAGAAAGTGCTTTGTACCCCTGGGGTAGCTTTTCTTGGCTAGTTCATTCCGGTTTAGGTGTTACAATTTTGAAGGAAAGAAAGTGGAACGTTTATTAGAGGACGGACCCTCATTCTGAAATAAGGAGCAGTTTTATGCATCTTCCCCTGCTTCCATCACTGCAAAGTGTAAAACAGTGCAATTTAGCTACTCCTCACTAAGAGCGTGTATAGCACACCACGAGTGAGCCCCATGTGTCCTCCTTCAAGCAGTGCTTCCTTCGCTTCCTCCCCAGCTTTAGTACCATCCCATCCTCGCAGGTGTAGACCCCGATCAGCCCCTGCTTTCGCCCCTCTCTTACACAACCTACAAGCACAGCAGATACTCCAGCATCTGGGCCGAGGTGTTTACAACAATAGTGGCATACTCTGCTTAGGGTCAAAATTTGCCAATAAATGGTGCACAATGGTGCCGATTTACACCCCAATCCCCCTTACACTTAGCACTGCTCGTCCGCTACAACTGCACTAGCAATAGCATATAGCACTATGTGGCAGAACAGTGTCAGTGCAGCAGTAGTATGACTCTCATGCCTACAGTAATAGTGCAATGCTGGGTTTACAAACAAGGGCCTGAAGGATTCTAGATGTCCATCACTTTTGGTTTTCTGAGGGGTTCAAAGTAGGAACCCCTCTTTGTTGAGCCAGAGCTATGCGACCTATGCATTTGAGGAACGGTGGTAGGAGTGGTGCTTCTCTCTGAATGGAGTGGGTTCAGACTGAAGTGAATTGCTCATTCCCTGCTCATCTCTTTTGCCTCTTGCAGATGCCATCAGCTCCAGTAATCCACGGGTGATCGATGATGGTCGAGCCAGGAAGATGTCCAACGACTTAAAGCGCTGCACTTACTATGAGACCTGTGCAACATATGGCCTGAATGTGGAGCGAGTCTTTCAGGATGGTAAGAGCCCCGATGCTGACTCCCGCCCCCCCCACCCCGCTAGGAGACACGGTGCTAAAATAGTTACCTTGGTGGCTTGTGGAGGCTGTGCATGCAGAGAGTTGGATCAGTGAAAGAATAACTGAAGCAGCATACATCCGAGATGCATTGACAGCCAGAAAGTAAATCTATTCTTTGAGAATGTAAAAGAGGGAAACCTGGCCCATTGACCGGCAGCTTCTTAAGGATAGTTCGCTACTTGTCATGTGATTAAAGTGAGACGATTAACTTTTCAGAATTTATGATTAAAATACCGGTCATTTTTACCGTCTTTTGCACTATACTTTTATTTTTTTGGCCAGTCCTGTTGATTGGGTGGAAAAGCCTATTTATGAAACGTACAAGGAAACATGCTGAAAAATGTCCCCCATCCAAACATAAATTAGCCATACCTGTTTCTTACCATCATACCTTCTCACGCCCAGTGGTGCTCAGTGCTTATATGGAAGATGAGGTGTGGCAGGGTAATTTGCATGACCTGCATTTATACGCATGATACATTATTTCTTGACGTGAGAATTATCACTCGCCAATGGCTATTGACGACTTCAGATGTGTGGCCTAGGTGTTTGTTCTAGGTCTTATACACTTCTGGGAAAGGTTTACATTTTAATTGTGAGGAGCTCTAAGCATGATTGTTGGTAATCTTTGAGAAATGTATGCCCCCATACCAGCCGCGTTCCAACGAGTCCATTTGGACCAAGGAAGACTTCCAACAGTAGGTCCATAAGGCCTACCCTTATCCACATTCCCTCACACACTAGCCCCACTCTGCACCTCCTCCCCCACTTTCCTGGGTTTCATTACCACACATTCCCTTTTTTCTTCTTTTTATACTTGTACCACTTTTACACCTTGTTGCGCTCCTTGCATCTGCTCCAGTGCGCCTGGTTGTTGCCATCTCGTTCCATTCCTTGTTGTATGAAGCTTGTATCAATTTGAGATTTGTCGGGGGTTGGGACTATAAATAGCTGTGTGCAAGTAGCTAAGTTAAGTATGCATATGAGGAGCTTGATGCAGAATTTAAGGATTATCAGCTAGGGATCACAACACATCCTGTGTTTTTGTGTTGAGGTGTGACTCTCGTTTTAGAAGTCACAGTGCCGGTATTGGTATTGTTGTGGAAGTGGGTTTTGGGTACGTTTTGTTTGTCTCTACTGGGCGGGTGTGGGCCCTGCATTGCTTTCCCGGTAGGGGGTGCTCTGTGACGGGAGCTGGTGTGATTTTCTGTCAAAGTTTGTTCCCCGTCATTTGGGCTTTGTCTGTGGTGGCCTCGTGTCGTTCTTTGGGTACTCATCAGCAGGATTTCTTCATGTTTCACATCATGGTTTTCAAGGGAGCATTGGGATCTAGTGTCACATTCCCTCTGGGTTTGTGACATGTCGTGAGTATGAGTGTCAATGGTTTTGTTTCCTTTACAATTGGCTGGTTCGCTTCTCCATCATTCATTTTTCTGGAGTTTAAGGGGCTGGTAATGCAGGTTTCCCTCGGCAGCATGTTGCAAAGTTTATCCACCATAGTAAAGAAGAGCCTCTGTGTCTTTCTCTTGGTTACAGCCCGCTTTCGATTCGTAGGTTGTTCCTCAATGTTTCTTGGTTGGCTGATTGCTTTTATGAGATTTTGGATTTGATTAACTTTGCTCTTTGACTGTGTAGGCCCATGTGGCCCATGCAAAGTGGTATAAAGATGACTACTCTTTCCTTGACCAGTTACCATTTCTCTCCAATCCGGCCTGACATGTAGTCTAGCCGATTTGCTTTGCAATTGTTGTATCCTCCTCGTAGGGTGTTTTGGAATACCCCATGAGATGATGTGAAGTTATCGATTCTCGATAGAGCTAGGGATTTGGTGGATAGCGATCTGTGGCAAGGTGAGGTAGGACATAAACTGTCTGAGCGTGTAGAAGAAGTGTGAGGCGGTTTCACATTAGTATGAGGAGTTTCTTGATCACTGTAGATGTGTAAGGCAATTCCCCACTCCCAGTCCAGTGGCCATGGAATTGTTGCCTTGGTTGCTGGATTTGACGAGATTATCGCTTCTATTTCATTATTTCAATTTTTGTAGATCCCCTAACCAAAGGACTGATTTTTATTTTTTGGCTGATTTTAGGCGGCTCAGAAAAGTTTTTTAAAAAATGACATTTGTTTGCCCCCCCCAATCTCCAACCCTTTTCCCGGTTTTTCTCCAAAACTGGGGGGTTCACACCCTGACCCCGCCCTTGGCCCCTGCCGCCCCCTCCCCAAACCCCCCCACCAAAACGCACACACACAAACAGGAACACCCAACACATACATGCACGTATCGACTTACCCGTTCTCCTTCATGGGCGCTTACAGGTCCTGGCCTGCCTGCCTGTCGGCCTCTGCGCGCACTCGTGCTTGTCACATGGGCTGACAGTTCGATTTAGAAAGACCACTCTGTGTGATCAGACAGCGGTCTTTCTAAATGTTTTTTTTTGGTTGTTGCTTTTTTGAAAACGTATCTTGACCTAATACCAGATTATCATTAGGATTGAGCTTCAGGCTCTTGGCCACCCTCCACGTGCCCTCTTGTGCAGAAACAGTTGCTGATTTTTGCTGCTACTGCTTTCTTTCCCGATCAATTAAAGAGGACTACAGTGTCTTCAACGCAATTACAACAGGCGAGTCTGTATCTTTTGATGATATTCATTAGTGGAGCCATGTAGATATTGAAAAGGCGGGGTAAAAGGGTTTATGGAGGGGGTTTGGGGGGTTTATGGAGATTTTCAATGGGTGTGAGCCGAATAGTGGTAGCCAAGTGATTTCTGGGAATTGGAATGGATCTCATTCATTGTATGTCTGTTTTATGGAGCCCTGTTTCTCCTGTCTTTCTATTAGTGTTCTGTGGCTGATTGTGCCACAGGCGGTGGAGAGAGACGTCCAGGAATAAAAGGGCAGAGGTGGTGGGTTTGTCTTTTGATATTTTGAGTTAATCTCAGATGGAAATGAGTGCATTTCTTGGGTTGTTTGAAACTTGAAGGTTATTAGGTTCAACTGTGTAGTTGTTGAGCAGGGTGTGCTATATTTGAGAAGACCAGACCGTATTTGGTAGTTTATTTTGGGTTGCCTGCTCTTTTTTTAGTAGCGCTTTCGCATAAGCTCTCGAAGACTTTTGGTACTCTTCTTGTGAATTGTGAGGAATTGAGCAGTTTGATAGTATTGTACTTGGGGTTTCTCCAGAGGCAAGGGTGTGCTGAGGAACCAGTTTTCTTATTTGTCAGTCTTAAGGCATCTGCTTGAGTACTTGGTTAGCATATGGTCATCTGGGATGCTTGGCTTGGTTGTCATTAACAGGGACTTCAATCTTGGCTCCATTCCTCAGGGCTGTGCTTATTGTCTACTGTATTATTTACACATTTAAAATAAAGTGATAGGTGGCGTTATCAGTGTTTGCATGGAGAGTGGTGTTGTATTGCACGGTGCACAATATTTTATTTCGTTACTACTTTAAAACAATGTTTTATTATAAGGGTTCTTTAATTGGGTGAGAGGCCTCGGTGATGGTGTAGTGTAGTTTCTTGACTTTTAGAATTTCAGAGTTGTAGTGGCGAATGTCTTTGTGCTGCCTTGTCTTTCTGGTGCCTATATTTCCTTATCTTATTTTCTAGTATTTGTTCCATGTGTTCAGGTTATGTAGATGGGGAGGAAACTATCTTGGTGGGGTTTTTTGGTCTTTTCTTCCACAAGACAGTGAAGCTGTTTATTGGTAAAAGGATATCCAATCCCTCTATTGTCTCATTCTGGAGTCTGTTTTTTG
Organism: Ambystoma mexicanum; assembly: GCF_040938575.1. Taxonomy (NCBI): domain Eukaryota; kingdom Metazoa; phylum Chordata; class Amphibia; order Caudata; family Ambystomatidae; genus Ambystoma; species Ambystoma mexicanum. Next base: position 881,794,698 of record NC_090931.1, on the reverse strand, counting down.
TCTCAATTCTGATGGTGCAGTGACTGATTTGGCTTGTCTTCAATATGTTTTTCCAGTTCTTCCAGACTTGGTGTTCGCCAGCGAGACCTGGTCGTGGTTGTTTGGCCTTTATCTATGGGGAATGTATTTATTGGTGTGTTGATGCTGGAAGGTATCGTGAGATGTGGCCGCTCCATTGCAGTGAGATTGGGCTGCGAGGATGATATCAAACTTCTGTGAAAGAAAGCGGCGTCCAGTGTGTGGCCTTCAGTATGTATATCTTTTTGACATGTGTTTGCTGTTGAAACTGGCTATGTATGAGCTCAGCAATATGGAATGGCATCTTTGTTAAAACCAAATATTGATGTCTCGGAGTATGGTTAGGTGCTAGAATTGTACCATGAGTTTTTACCATGTCAGATGGCTGTTCTGTGAATGTTGCAGGGAGGTTGACTGTACAGCTGTGTAAAAGATAGGTAGATGTGGTGGTTCAGTGCAATATGAAGCAGTAGTCATTCGCAATCTGGGAAGTCTGTGTGTTCCAAACTCAGGCTCTTGAGGTGTTCTCTGTGAGCCACGACTATTCTTCGTCCTTCCTATCCGATGGACTTTAATGAGTTTAAATTTGCAGGGGGTGAATTTGTGCGCTGTTATCTTGTATTTGTCGGATCGCAGTTTACTTTATGAATTGTATGTCCTTTGCTTCATTGGCAAGAAACTCGTGCTTCGAGGGGATTGGGTCCTCCGACGTATTCCATATCTATGATATGTAATCACCACAGCTGTGCTGCTTCGGAAACTTTTTCGGCGTCTGCGTCGATGACGTCGATACGCCGTCGTCGAGGACGTCATCCGATGTGATAAGTAGGACGCACGACGCCCATAGCCTCAGTTCCGTTTTTTCCACGAACGTGTTGCTTCGTGTTTCTCGGTTCTAAGCCTCGACTCTTTGGAGTTCTGTTCTTTCTGGTTCTTCGAACCTGTTCGTTTGTGAATTTCCTTCGGCGATGTCTTCCACTTCGTCTTCAACCCCGCGTCCGGGCTTTAAGAAGTGCGGGGAGTGTGGGTCCAAGATGTCGGTGACTGACTCGCACGACGCCTGCCTCTGGTGCCTCGGGGAGGCCCACGACACGGATGACTGTATCGACTGCCAGTCGCTCACGTCCAAGGCCTTACGCGAACGTAAGAAGAAGTTGTCGGTAGGTCGGGTGTCCAAGCCCCGGAAGTCGAAGTCGGCGGGGCTTTCGACGGATGATTCGAGGGGTGACTCTCCGCGTCATCGTCGGAAGTCTCGTCGGTCTTCTTCTAGGAGTGGGTCTCGCCACTCCTCAGCCTCTTCGAGGCATTCTCGGAAGCGCCGTCACCGGTCGACTTCCAGGTCCTCTTCCGAGGATTCTGCACGGCACGTCGGTTACCCCACCAGCCGTGCGACGCCGGAGGAATGGGCTTCCTTCGGGAAGAAAATGTTGGCGATTCTTGAGTCGCAGGGTACTCAGCCGTCCGCGCCCCCGAGTGGGGTCGGCCGTGTGAGGTCGAGAGACGCCGCTCGCAAGAGTGGTCGGCACGAGTCACGGGAGCGGTCCCGTTCGGACAAGGAGGCTCGTTCTCGCCGTACCCGTTCGAGACCGTGTGCTCCTGTGAAGTCTTCGAGGAAGACATCGACGTCTGAGGCGTCGAGGGCGTCGACAGGCTTTCTCGAGGCTCCGGCTTCGAGGACGTCGTCGAGGCCGTCGACGATCAGGTCGTTGAGGGACACGCTCGGGGCTCCGGCCTCGAGGGCTGTGTCGACGCCGCCGATACTGGAGGCGCTGCATCTGACGTCGACGCCGATTTCCTCGACGTCGACGCCGATTTCCTCGACGTCGACGCCGATCCTCTCGGCGCCGTTGCCGGTTTTCTCGGCGTCGGCGCCGATTCGCTCAACGCCATCGACGCCTTTCGTGTCGGAGGTGCCCCGTGTCACGGGTGTGCCCCCTAGGAAGGCTCTGGTTAAGAGCAAGCACTCTCGGGTGCCTTTTCGCCACCTGGAATATATTTCGGAGGCGGATGAGGATTCTGATGGCCTGGTTCCTAGTCAGGTGCCAGATGAAATTGTCTCGGGCCATAGTCAGTTTGACGATTTGAGGCAGTCACTGCATGATGCCAGTGGACTGGACACCTCTCCGGAGGTGGAATTTTGTAGGCCTGAGCCTGGCTCCCATGCCGATTCCTCGTACCGGTGCCTTAAGGCTAGGGTGTCTGAGTATCTGGGATGGTCTGCTCCCCCAGGGGAGTTTGTGCAGGATGATCTGACGGACATCCTTGATGTTGGTCCCCCAACTGACCTGGTACTGCCGTTCCATATGGCTTTACAGAGAAGGGTGGCGGCGGCTTGGACTGCTCCGGAGAGTCTCCCGGCGGTGGGCAGATCCTTGTCGCGTAAATACCGTCCAGCCAGTAGCGACCCCTGCTACTTGACCAGGCACCCCACTCCGGAAAGTTTGGTGGTGCAGGCGGCCACCGCCCCGGCAAAGCAGGCGTCGTACCTTACCATCCCTCCTGATAGGGACGACAAACGTTTTGATGGCTGGGCGAAGAAAGTGTTTTCTTCTGGTGGTATGGCGCTTCAGGCGGCCAACTCCATTTGTGCCTTGTCACGTTTCACACACACTCTGTGGAACTGTGTTGCGTTAGCGGCTGAACGTATTCCCGAAGGGGATGAACGGGATGGTTTCCTTTCTATGGTCCAGGATGGTAAGGATGCCATGTGTGAGTCCGTTCAGTCGGGTCTGGACTTGGCTGAATGCGTCAGTAGGTCCATGGCGGCGAGCACCGTGATACGCAGGTTTGCGTGGTTGCGGAAGTCGGGGTTTGCTCCTGATGTGCAGTCCCGGCTCCTCAACATGCCCTTTGATGGTGAAAACCTTTTTGGCAGCAAGGCTGACGAGAGCCTTGAGAGGTTGCAGACCTCAAAAGCTGCAGCGAAGTCGTTGGGCGCTGCAGTTCGCCAACCTCCGCCTTTTCGTCCTAGGGGACAGCAGTGGAGGGGTGGTTCCTCTCGCTATTACTCATCCTTCAGTAAAGCGAGAGGAGCTGGCAGTCAAAGAGGCCAACGCAGGGGTACCAGAGGTGGACGACAGGGTACCCGTGGTGCCAAGGCCGCTCGGGCAGTTGCCTCTTTGCCCTCAGGTAACGCCGCAGCCGCTCCCACTCAGTCGTGAGGCCATGTCCCATGGTTCGCCGGTTGGGGGAAGGCTGGCGCAGCATCTTGTAGAGTGGCAAGCCATTACTTCAGATGTGTGGGTTCTGGAGATCATAACCCACGGCTACTGTCTTCCTTTTCGGCACAGGCCTCGCGACAATCCACCGGGGAACCTCTCTTTGCAGAGTCCGGATCCGCTCCTTGCGCAGGAAATTCAAGCCCTGCTGGAGAAAGGCGCCATAGAACTGGTGCCTGTAGCGGAGAGGAACAAGGGATGGTATTCCCCTTATTTTTTGGTTTCGAAGAAAGACGGGGGATTGAGACCCATCATGGACTTGCGCGGTTTGAACAAACTCCTCAGGAAGGACAAGTTCAAGATGGTTACTCTCTCTCAAGTCCTCCAGGCCCTTCAGCTTCAGGACTGGTTGGTGTCACTCGACCTCAAGGATGCTTACTTCCATGTGCCGATCCATCCCAAGCACAAGAAGTACCTGAGGTTCGCGGTTGGCGACTCGCACTTTCAGTTTCGGGTCCTGCCGTTCGGATTGTCCTCCGCCCCGAGGGTTTTCACCAAGCTCATGGTGGTGGTGGCAGCGCATCTCAGGCAAGGGGGGATTCACGTCTACCCCTACCTGGACGATTGGTTGATCAGGGGGAGCTCTCCCGAGCAAGTCCTGGATCATCTATCGATCGCCTGTCGCTCCCTTCACAGGCTGGGCTTCTCCCTCAATTTAAAGAAGTCCCATTTGACACCAACACAGCGGCTCCAGTACATCGGAGCAGTGCTCGACACTTCCCTGGGGCAGTGTTTTCCTCCCCAGGTGAGGGCTCATCACATTCAGCAGATGGTGCACAAGTTTCAGCATGCCCAGACGCTCCCAGCGTTCGAGTTCTTGAGGTTGCTCGGCCTCATGGCATCCTGCATTCTTCTGGTGCCAGAGGCTCGCCTGCGGATGAGATCTTTGCAGTGGGCACTCAAGACGCAATGGTCGCAGTCCTCCGGCAGGATGTCGGACTCGATTCAGGTGCCGTCCTCGGTCGCCCGGGACCTTCTGTGGTGGGCCGTCGAAGGCAACTTGATGAAGGGGGCTCCATTTTGGCTTCCCTGGCCGGAGGTGACGGTCGTGACGGATGCATCCCTCACGGGATGGGGAGCTCATGCCAACGGGCTGACAGTCAGCGGTCGTTGGTCTCCGTCGGAGTCCAGACTCCATATCAATCTGTTGGAGCTGAGGGCCGTCAGGCTAGCCCTGAAGGCTTTTCTGCCGTCTGTGCGAGGGAAGAATGTCCTGATCCTGACGGACAACACAGTGGCCATGCACTACCTCAACAAAAAGGGGGGGGCAGGGTCACTTCCTCTGTGCAGAGAGGCGATGCAGCTCGAGTTCTGGGCCATCCAGCAGGAAGTTTCGATCTCGGCAGTTCATCTGGCCGGAGCCGAAAACGTGACGGCGGACGCTCTGAGCAGGCAGAGCGCAATCTCTCACGAGTGGGAGTTGGCTCAGGAGATTCTCCTGGAGATCTTCGCCCTTTGGGGGACCCCTCAAGTGGATCTCTTCGCCTCCAGTGTCAACCGGAAGTGCGAAAGGTTTTGCTCGCGGGAATTTCCTCCAGAAGGAGCCTTAGGAGACGCGTTCGTGGTGGAGTGGTCATTCCCGCTGCTGTACGCGTTTCCTCCAGTCCCCGTCATCCCGCAAGTGCTGCAGAGGTTACGGAAGTTCGGTTCCCGGATGATCCTCATTGCCCCGGCGTGGGCTCGGAGGACGTGGTACCCGGACCTTCTCGACTTATCCGTCTGCCCTCCACGTCGTCTTCCCTACCGAGACGATCTGCTCTCACGGGAGGGGGGTCAGGTTCTCCATCCAGAGGTCAGATCCCTCAACCTTCACGCTTGGCTTCTGAAAGGTTGAGGTATAAGGATTGGGACCTCCCTGAGGACGTGATGGAGGTGTTGCTTTCGGCCCGAAGGCCGGCAACAAAGTCTCTGTACCGTTGCCGTTGGCGTAAGTTCTGCGACTGGTGCAGAGTTCAGAATGTGGATCCTTTTGCATGTGACATCCCCATGGTTCTGTCCTTTTTACTTTCTTTGGCCCACAGGGGCTTGCAAGTGGGTACCGTTAAGGGTTACCTGGCGGCGCTGTCCATCTTTAAGCGCTCGTCTGAAGAGTGTTCTTACTTTAAAATCCCTTTGATTTCACAGTTCCTGAAAGGGCTCACTAATGTGTTCCCTCCGTCACCTTTCCTGGTGCCCGGTTGGGATTTAAACTTGGGTTTTAAGTTTCTTATGGGTGCTCCGTTTGAGCCTTTACATTCTTGCCCTTTGAGGCTGTTAACTCTGAAAACTGTGTTTTTAGTTGCGGTTACTTCCGCTCGCAGAGTGAGTGAGTTACAGACACTTTCAGTTAAGCCTCCCTTCACTGTATTTCACAAGGACAGGGTTGTCCTTAGAGTTCGTCCTTCTTTTCTTCCGAAGGTAGTGACGGAATTTCATTTGGCCCAGAAGGTTGTTCTTCCGGCATTCTATCCTCCTCCGCATCCTGGTAAGGAAGAGGAGAGGCTCCATAGGCTTGATCCTAGGAGAGCTTTAAGCTTTTATGTTTCACGCATGTCCCGGGTCAGAGTGGATGATCAACTCTTTATTGGTTACGCTGGAAAGCGTTTGGGGCAAGCTGTGACGAAACAGACTTTGTCTCGCTGGATTGTTTTGGCCATCTCGGAGTGCTACCGTTTGGCGGGTAAGGACCCACCGGCTGGCTTGCGGGCCCATTCTACCAGGGGTATGGCTGCGTCTACTGCCCTGCAGAGGGGTGTTCCTATTCGCAACATCTGTGATGCAGCCACCTGGGCTTCAGTACATACATTTGTACATCACTATTCCCTTGATTCCATCCGGGCACAGGATCTGGCCTTTGGCAAGGCGGTCCTTTGCTCTGCTATTTGATTGGCTATTCTACATTTTGATTCTAAATTCTTTCCCTCCTCCTTGCTTTGGTACTGCTTTGGGAGTCTGTCATAGATATGGAATACGTCGGAGGACCCAATCCCCTCGAAGAACAAGTTACTTTCTTACCTGGTAACGTTCTTTCGATGGGATGGTCCGACGACGTATTCCATATCGCTCCCGCCCGGCCTTCCCCGCTGCAGAATTTCTTTTGCGATTGCAGCTTACGTTCCGCAAGGCTTTGTGTCTGACTGGCAGTTGACTTATGTCACACGTTCTGGGGGGAAAAAAACTACAACTGAGGCTATGGGCGTCGTGCGTCCTACTTATCACATCGGATGACGTCGGACGTCGGAGGAGGTCCTCGACGACGGCGTATCGACGTCATCGACGCAGGACGCAGACGCCGAAAAAGTTTCCGAAGCAGCACAGCTGTGGTGATTACATGTCATAGATATGGAATACGTCGTCGGACCATCCCATCGAAAGAACGTTACCAGGTAAGAAAGTAACTTGTTCATCTCTGCTCTCTTGCGATATGGGGCGAACATTGATTAGGCTGCTGTTTATCCGTGCTGCAATCTTGATGACTTGAGGCTGCTCAGAATTCTGGCAGTGTTGCTTCCTCGTTAAACAGGTGTAGTGGGTTGCATGTTTGGTCATTAGGTTAATAAGTCTCCTGGTCTTTTGCCATAGCTTGCAGCTATTTTGTGAGGAAAGGAGTATTGGAGGCTTGTTTTATGGCTATGCAATTCCACACATAAGTGTTTAAGCAGTGTATTGTTCTCCTGCTATTGGTGTTCCCAGACTTTTATTTTCCCTCTGGTGATCACAGTCCAGGTGAGCCTTTAAGGATTCCTTGGTGTCTGTATTCTCCACTGTTTGTGCCTTTCCTGCCAATTTCTCTTCGCCAACTCCGTGAGTGTTTGTGGCGATATGTAGATTGCTCACAAGAGATGTACGGTATTTTGGGTCTGGCCTGCACGGGTTCACGCCAGGTGGCATTTCAGTTGCTGTTGCTGGATGTGGTGGGCATTGGCTGTTAGTTAGATGTTGTTTTACGGTCAGTGGTCTGGATGTTCGCCAGTTCCCTTCTTTAGAGCAGATTATCGTTCTACTTTGTATGAAACGGGTCAAGTGCATTTATTTGGCAACTTGTAGCCTTTTGCTTGATGTTTGTCTGGTGCGTATATTGAGCAGAGTTCCGTCCTTTACATATAAAGAGGATTGCTGTTCTGGACCATGTGTGAGGCTGGCCCTGGGTGTATATTAGACAGCTTGTCATTCCGCTGTGTTTTTATATGTTGGTCCGTCCCTGCAGATTCCGTCCTGGTCCTGTCAAAGCACGTGTTGTTTGAACTCATATAGCAAACATTCACCCTAAAGCATCATGGCACTCACCAAGCAGGACGGGCAAAAGAACAAAAAGGAAGATGATCGGGGTGGAACGCAGGAACAGGGGAAGAGAATTCCAAACCCTGGCCGCAGCAACTGAAAAAGCGTGGCTACCCATAATGGAAAGTCTGACCCGAGGAATTTGGACCAGGAAGGCAGATTGTGATCAAAGTGGTCTCAAGGGAACATAAGGGGGGAATTTAGTCTGCAAATCTTCTGCGCCACGTTTTATAGAAAGCTCTGTGTACAATGCAGAGTGGCTTGAAAAGGACACGTTTCTCCACTGGGAGCCAGTGAAGCTATCAAAGAGGAGACAACATATGTGCACCAAAAACCAGGGTCGGGGGCGAATAACAGACCTGGCCGCAGCATTCTGAAGGAGCTTCAGACGGTGCATGAGATACACAGGTTGAGCAAAATCTAGTGCATTGCAGTAATTAATATTGCTGATGTACAAGAGCGGCCACCAAGAGTGCCTGAAATTGCACAGGAATAAACAGGAAAACGTTCTGTAGATTTTAAGTTTAAAATAGCCAGATTTACAAACCAAAGCAACCTGGTCGCACATAAAGAGAGAAGAGGAGATTTTAACCCCCAGATCCTTAACGGAGGAGGCAGGGGAGGGAAATGGCCAAAAGTCACGAGTTCAGAAGGGCGTAGGGTCCAGTTTGCACATCTCGGTCACTCCTTGCTTCGTGGTGAAGAGGCTTCAGCTGCAATACTTTGGTCTTGCAGTGGTCCCCAAGCTGCTGTGACACTTGCAGTGAACTCTCAATACTGTAGCACCTTCGAGGGGCACGCTGCCTGTGTAGTAGTTTTTTTTTTTTCTTCTTCTGTGCTGCCTTCCGTAGATGCCATAACAGATTGCTTGGATGACAGACACGTCTTCAAACATTTTCCTAAAATGCTGGAGGTGCATCCACGTCAGCGCTGATGAAGGACCCCTTTATTTGAAGTAACTAGCTTGTCAGGCGAGCTGCGTGGGTGCTAGGTGTGCAGCATGGCGTTGCATTGTGTGGTGCAGGCCTTCAGAATGCGGCATCTCAGAAGTAATCTCTGATTAGTATGTGGTGAACCAAAACAGTAAGTTATCTTTTTTTGTTAAAATGCTAATTGAATGTACAAGATGCATATAAAACGTGGTCACCAACAATACAGCCCTGTGCGGGTTAACAGATTGTTCTCGCTCAACGGTTTGTGCATTATTTTAATTGTCAGTATATCCAAATATACGATATTCAGTCTGGAGGCGCTTTTGTTGCTACTGCTCTGTGCATATTTCCTGTGGCGGCCTAGTTATCCCTTCTGTGATGATAGTGTGCACTTCTCCAATGAGTGTGTTGTGTTCCCTTTGCTTTCTCCTTTCTGTCCCCTACAGCCACTGGAGCTATGTTCACTGCACCCTGCAGTGGGAATCCTCGGACCGCTGGTGTGGTTCGGGGGCAGCTGTTTGGCACCGAAATGCCATGTTTTAAAGGACGCTATAGACCTGTGTGAAATTAATAAAATCGTGAGCTCTCAAAACGGGCAAAGCTTGGCTGTTGGTTCCCCCTTGTGGTCATTCTGTATGTTGCGTTGTTTTGACGATACCTTTAGGGAGATCATGCAATAAATGAGTTTGGAAGTGTGGAAACTTTGCTTTGCTCGTTTGTGGTACCAGTTAACCCTCCAAAAGTATTGCGGCCCCTGCACCCAATTCTGCATTTTATTGGAGATGTATGAAGTTCAGGTTGCTTGTAATGTGTTTAGCAAGGGTTGAATAGTGTTGATTTGATGTAACAGAAAACAAGTCAATACCTTAATTAGGCGAACAGTCATTTATTTTGCTTATTTGTGGGCTTTCGTGACATTTCACCACTTCCTCAGGTAGGAATGGAAGGACGCCTTTCAAAAACATTGTAATGCTGAGTTTGCTCCATGCTATGTCTATTCTTCTCTTGATGTTTAAATAATGCGTGTTATTACCCAATGTTCTCATACGATCAGTCTTGGAATTAATGAGAGAGAATCTTTCAACCTGCGAATTGGGCACATTTCTTTCCAACAGTTGCTCAACTCGCTGAGCTAGATTACGGCCTCAGGTGCAGCTTGAGGTATTTGCGTTATCTCTACAGTGACACCAAAGCAAATTCTTATCAACTTGACTTAGTTGCTCCTGGAATAATGTGGCTGCACATTCTAAAAAATACTCGTACTGCAGAGGTTTATCCCAATTAATGTGGCATCTTCCTCCAAATCTGATCACGCAGAAGTAGGACTAATGGTGCCTGTCCCCTCTTTCTAGGGTACTTGTGATTCCATCTGGGTACTGGTTTCCCCGGGATCACCAGGCGCAGGTCAAATCTGAATAGTAAAGTTGCACCGTACAGGGAATGTGCAGATCCCGCTAAAAATATAATTGGCAATTTATTCTTACATTTCAGTCAGTTCGCATAATTTCTTTTAGTCTGCACGTGTTATGTGCTTAAGGTACTAATACAGAAATCCATGTAAGAATTGGTTAGGGAGCTCTGAGAATCTTCTTGGTATGTTCCATGCTGGCCAGGGAGATCTTGGGAAATGGCCTGTATTTCTTGAGTCTGCCTTTGGCGAGTTTGGCTCTTATTCCTCGTCAACGCCCAGAGATTAGACTTGCCCTCCCTGGCCTGTCCACGTTTTCTAGGTCAGGGTCCCTTTCCATTTCTCACCATCCTTCGGATCTTCAGTCCCGGGATCATGCTGGTCGGTCCTCTCTCTTGATACGCCTGCTTTCCTACCCGCACTTCCTTTGAATTGCACCCAGAGCTTTTGCCCCGTCTCTGGGACTGCTCTCCGATACATGCTCCTTCCGACATGGCAATATCTTTATAATAAGTGTATGTTCATTCCCAGTTCTGCAAGACCTTGACAGGCGAGCTGAGGCATTGCTGCCGAAGGCTAAGGAGCTGCAGGCACAATGAGAATGGCCTGTGCCGGCTTCCAGCCAGGGCTGTCCCCGGCTGCATGGCTAGCAGTCCTGGCTTGCTTGCAACACCCGCCTCTCCGCCACTGGAACATGTCATCCATCTCTCCCACAGTCCTTTGCCATATGGGAAAGACCATGCAAATGTGCCTAATTTCCTGCCGCCACCTGCTGGGGTTAAACTTGTGTGTCAATATGTTTGTGAAAACCCTTCAGATGGAAACCATTTTAAAATACAAGTGGAAAGTGAGCCGTGCCTATTGGATGTGTGCTATATTTATGATGCATTTATATTTTGGGCAGCACCAAGAAAATCTTTGGAAAATCTTCCCGAAAGGGTGAGCTCCTTTTCCTCCTATCAAATTCACGGTGAATGTTGACTGTTCAGAAATACGATTTCTTTTTTTATGTTAGTAGAATGAGGAGAGCAAGGTTTCCTGCTCATTCCGCACCCCTGCTTACAGTGAAACAGTATCCGGTATTCACAATTGTACTTAATTAGAGGATTTTTAAAATGGCCATGCATGTTAGAGCAAAATATAGCGAATACAATCCTTTTGATGGACTTCAGGTCGTCAAGCTATGATTAAAGTGCAAACGTTGTAGAATCACTAGACGGAGAGGCCCTTTAAAACGATGACTAAAAAGGACAGGAGAAAATGGGCCTCATTACAAGTTTGGAGGTAGCCTGCCTGTAATACAGGCAGGCTACCTCCAAACTTATGAAAAAATCCGGCACCCGCGAATGGGCAATTACCGGGGTATTCCGGCCTCGGTAATTGCCCTTTTGCGGGTGCCGTAATCGGGTGATCCCCATTCCCAGCTCAATGGAAATGGGGATGCCTGTAGCACCAGCACGGTTCATTACCGTGTCAGTGCTACAGGCATGCTGTGCTCGCGGGTGCCTTTCATTCCGGCAGGTTAGACCTGGCGGAATGAAAGGCACCCAGACTTTGCCGGTCTGGATAAAACGGTGCCGGCAAGCTTACCGGTACCGTTGTATCCGAACTGGCAAACTCGTAATGGGGCCCAATGTCTTCATAGGTGAAATAGTTATGGCTAAAAAGCAAACCAATCAAGCAAAGTTATTGCCCAATTTCACAGCAAGATTCAGCAAATGCATTTATCAAGCAGACTTGACCCAGGGTTACATATAGACGAGAGAGGAAGAATCTATCCCTTCATTGGTGCGGTCCCATTGCAAGACACGAGAACCTTTCCATATACCTCACCCCCAATAGGGAACTTCCTTATTTAAAGGGTGTGTAACAGCGCCGTGCCATCAAGAGGTATTTTTCTATCCCCTTCAAATAAATCGACCATTGATTTTATGGATTTTGGCTCTGGTCAAACATTTGTGGCATATGCCTTTGGCAGAATGGGCAGTTCAGGAAATGTTTATGGAGCTACGATAGCACATCTTTGAACAGGAATCGGGCATCGGCTTAAATAATTACATATGGTGTGTGGCTCAGCACTTGCAGCACAGTCAACCGAGATTCCATGATATTTAAAATGCAAAAACACCCCAGACAAGGGGGAGAGAACTGGAATATTACAAGAGATACATTTTGGATTTCATTCTTCAAAACATTCGCAGGACCAAATTTAATTTAGTTTGATATTTTAAAGAAGCCTACGAGAAGCTTTGCGTCCATTATTTGGTCAAAGTTTTGCCTGTTTGTGGGGCTAGTACTGAATACAAAAATGAAGAATATTTACAACTGGGCTCCCAAATGAGTCTTCGGAGGCAGCAACGTGACCTAGCATTAAAAAGAATGGGGTAGAGTTCTTTTAAGGTTGAATTGGACAGCGATCAATAAACACAATCATTTGAAGGGATCATATCCAGACGCAGGTTGCAAGTTCAGCACCTTTGCAAAAAATGTGATTGATCTTCGGTTTTGCAAGTGTTCTCGATGTATATTGACACAGTTAAATGCACAAAATTGAAATGTATTATTTTGTTAGGATAAATATTCAAGCAGAGTCTTAAAAATATCGTTTAGCTTTCCCCATGGAAATACCTGGACTTGAATGACAAACTTTATTTAGTCAAGTGGCTGATCCTTTAATTCCTTTCAGAGCCGCTCTTTCTGGACCAGCAAAAGCTAGCAATCTCTGCCCATGTCCCATGATCGTTTCCATATCCATGTGTAGCCCTTCCTATCACGTAACCTTCAGGATCCTATGTCACAAGTCCACCACATTGCATGACTAATCCGCACTAACCTGCTGCAGTGTTGCGAAAATGGGCTTTCAGGACCAACTGGGGAAACGCACTCAATGACATCACACTCGAGTGTTTGAAAATGAGACGAAACCAAAACCTCCAGGTGGAACAACCTCACACTCACAAGTCACCTTAAATATGAAAGCCGGACCAGTGACAGGCTGGGCTCGAACACAGAGAAAACACTCGCCCTCTCACACCCCTTCTCACACTCCTCTCCTTACACTGTCACACGCATTCATGTGTCACTGATGGATGAAAGCCTCCGCACGCTGAGAGGTAACCAGCACGAGAAAACACGCACGCCACAATGAGGTGAATTCTCTTTCTGTCTGGAGGTGTGAGGGCACGCTGCACTGCCTGCAGGTAGCCTACCTTTCCTTTTGAATGTGTTCCTAAATAAACCTATTAGGTTGTGCCAACAGGACCACCTAACTTCTAAGGCTCCCTCCACGCTGTTATTAAACACTTTGATTGGCTGTCCTCCTCTTCCTTCCTTCTGGCCAGACTTGGCCTTTTTTGGATGTTTGGATGCTATAGCCAGCTTGGCCCCCTCTGAGGCTGCACCATCCCATCGCGCTCATTATAAAATGACAAAATGTGAAGCACTCAGTGTGCATTTCCAATTTCATGATTTAAGAACTGAAATGATTTACGAGGGTTCCAGACCTATAGTACACACAGTGCCTTTACTTGCCAGTCGTAGCTGAGAGCACCGATCTCGTGTGAAGAGCCACAGTTCGGACTCTACTAATAGTGCCCATATAGCAGGCGAGTCTACCAGCCTCATTCATGATCAGTGTCGGTGGAGCCCCGATAAATGCCCATCTGTACCGTGCCATGTACGTGACATATGTGATTTTATAGAGGAAAATAAGATGACGTTTCAAGCAAAAACCGAATCCTGTTTGAAGAACTTCTGAGGACCAGCAATATCATCATCACTCCCCAAGGGACATTCTAAGCCTAACGCCATTAGAATGCAGGCGAGTGCACTGCATTTATATTTAATCCTACATAACATATAATATTTACATTACCCCATGTGCTGATGTTATTCACCAGCATCCAATCTGATTCCATTTTTCTGCAAAGCCTTATGGATTCTATTCTTCCATTAATGCAACTCTCCACCCCCTTTGTTCTACTTGGTGACTTTAACTTGGATTTTCATGTTCCAAATGACACCCAATCTGTGATTGCAGGCAGTACCCTGAAGGGTTGAGGCTTTGAGATTACCAAAACTGACGCTACTCCCGCAAATGGCTGCACCCTTGATTGGCTCATGAGGGGTACAAATGTCACATTGGAAGCAAGTAGCCAGCCATAAAAAGTAACTTGTCACTTGCCTCCACAGGAAACACTATCTGTCCTGACAAAATGGTGAACACCTATAACCCACGTATTTTGGAAATAATTAATGTTGCAGCTCTTATTCAATCATTCAATCCTAAAATCACAGGTGATATGTACTGTATGCAATATAACTATAACTAAGACATCCCAACTCCTCTCACAAGCAGTGAATATTGGTGACGAATTAATCCTATCTGTGAGGATCTGCCACACTATAGGCCAAAGGAGCATATTACGCTAGACTGATCAGCAAAGCGTCATATTCATCCAGGGAGAGCTTTAAGGTCTTCAGAAATTTAGAAAAGCCATGCAGTGTTTTCTCCAGACTCAAACATTCTAGCAAATGGTGCTACCAAATGAATTCCTCCTTGCAGGGTAAAAAATTGATACCATTTGAAAAAAGATCTGTGGTCCTGACATTGGAACCCTAGCAAGGTTCGAAATTAAGGAAAGCTAAGAACTATTTAGCTCCTGCTTGTAGCCTAGAGGAGCCTGGTTAGCTTGCAACCATCAGCTACCAGGAGCTACTTTTGACTCCCTGAACACACGCATCTATGTGAATTTAACTCTGTGAATTTGGGACAATATATAATCAACATTTGGACACATCTACACGACATTTGCATAGTGGGCCATAAATAATGGACACAATTATATGTTTCCGTCATATGTGGAAGTTAGATTTGCAGGTTATGCACCAGCTCCTTGTTCCATAGTGGTAGCTCCTGGTCATTGGTTGATGCTGGATACCCAGGAGCTGCTTTTAGCTCCTGCTTATCCAATCTTAATATCGAGCCCTGCCTTCGTGCAAGACTGCCATGTTCTTTACTCTGTTCCTTTTTAAGGAGGAGCATGGAGTGAGGAACCCACCTTTACTTGTTAAATCAACCACATGTACTGAAAGTACAACGTACCTTGACAATTTTAACCCGACAAATTGCCCTAGCAGCACGTTCCCATCCCTTATTAAAATTGTAGAGAAGTCCCAAACCCATGCATCACTTAAAACGAATAAACTCGTCAATTCAGGATTTGCTGATTCCCAGTGATTTTAAACCGGATTGGGTAACTCCTCACATTAAGAAACCTGCTCTTGACCCCAGCATCTGCACAAATTATCAAATTCGAGACAAAGGCACAACTTTATAACTGCAGGCTCACCTAGAAGAAAAACCGCTGCTGGTGGGCCGGCAGTCTGGGTTTTGCCGAAATAGAGGAATGTAACTGTTATTGTGAGATTTAAGAGGAAACCTTTGGCAGATGACTCAGCGTAAAGTTGTCCTCCTTATGTCAGTGTGACCTTTCAACCCGTTGACCCCTTCCCCTGCTTAAACGCATGGAGAAAGTGGTTGGGGTGTCCAACAAAGCATCTACTGGGTTGCCTCATTTGCTGGAATCGGGATATAAAGAGTCAAAGTGGGTTAGTTACAACCCGCATCATGGATAGTGACTTGTGGAGTACCACAAGGTTCCTCCATCCCTCTGTATGTCGCACCACTTCCCGATCTTTCAGCACATGAACGGCTGGATGCGGTACTATTGGCTTATAAATGAATTAAGGTAAAACGGAGCTTTTGTTTATTTATGTCGCCCATCTCAATTAAAGTTGTAGACATCTGTCCCGAGATTGTATTATCAGATAAGCCTATTCTTATAGAACATACGGTAACTTTCTTAGGGCTGACCCTTGATGCTATCCCTGGAACCAGATGTTAAGGGCATTACTAGCTCAGCTAAATATGATCTAATATTAGGACAACTCTAACCTATATTATCAAACCCATTGTGGCTGCATCGCTGTGCCATCGTAGAAGCAAAATTGGACTACTCCATCTCACTTTTTGCAGGTGACTCAATACATCCTCCAGCGCTTACAAGTATTGCAAAATGCAGCAGCTAGACTACTCTTCAGTATATCTCGACGCTATCGTATTTCCCCTGTGTTAAAGATACTTTATTGACTCGCAGTAACATTTCTGTGCATTATTCTCTCTAATCTATAACTTTGACTTGCCCAAGAAAATGTAAGTGGCAAACGCCAGCCGTCCAGGGATAGCCAGCCGTAGTTAGTTATCCCACACTACAGCCGAGCTATGGGGTCTTCGGCGATCCTTGCGTCTTGGCGGTATTGAAATGGAATTCATTACCAGAGGAGATGGGCAGCAATGTACCTCTGCTTAAAATGAATTAATGCATAAAACAGTATTTTATTTAACTAGCCAGTTCACCTTTTCCTCTAGCTCGGGCCGTAAAATTTCCACTCGCAAATGGCGAGCGAAAATTGGACTGGAGCGAGCTCCTGCCTTGCATTACACTTGTTCTGCAATTATCTATTCACTCCACCAGGTGGCAGTGGAGCGACAGGGAACGTAAATGGGTTCGCCAGCATTTTGGCACCATTTTCTGAGGGTCCAACTGTATTTCTCTCACATCAACTTCTTATCTCCTGTCGGTACATAACTGACAGCATCACACACATGCTCCAGGACCTCCAGCAGCTACTTCCCCCGACCTGCATCCAGCTTAAGTCATGTGCATGACTTGTTAATGCTGTGTTTCCTCCTGCCTGCCTTTCTTGTATTGCTGTTTCTCTCTGCCTTTCTTTTATTGCTGTTTCTCTCTGCCTGTCTTTCTTTATTGCCGTTTCTCCCTGCCTGCCTTTCTTTCTTGCTGCATTTGTCTCTGCCAGTCTTTTCTGTTCTTTCGCTCTCCCATGCATCTCTTTTGCTCTCTTTCTGCCGATCTTTCTCTCCCTTTCATCTCTTCCTCTGCTGATCTTTCTCCTGTGTTTGTCGTGTTTCTCCCAGTTTCCACCTGTTTCTGATCTCTGTGCTCTATATTTACCCATTCACTCCAGTGGCATCGCTAGGGTGGGTCTTGGGGGGAGGGGGGTGGGGGGTGACTCTGAAACCTGGGCCTCCTCTTTGCCCCCCCACCTCAGCTGGTGCACTGTCAATGCAATACAACACAGGAGCTGAACAACAGGATAGTGTACAGTTGTGCAGAAATAGTGAACAGAGGCTGTCATAAGTCTTCATAAGCACTGGGCTTCACTCGTAAGCACAACAATCAAAACAGTTCTGTTCCCTCTGCAGCTAAAACCAGCCCCTCCATTCAGAATGTACCGCACAAAACTGCTAATGATGGGCCATTAGTCGCTGAATCGTTTCATGCCTGTATTCTGATGGGGGGTGCAGTGGGGTGTGAGTAGTTGGTGTGCACAAAAGCCTCTCTGCAGGTGTGCTTGTGACGTCACACATTCCCTTTCATATGTAGCCCCCACTTTTGTCTGTGGCCCCCCTACTTATGTCTTTGGCCCCCTCTGTGCCCCTCCTAAATTTCATTCCTGGTGACACCACTGCTTTACTCCCTTTACTTGCCAGTGCAGCAGGTCACTCTGTGGCCAGGGTGAAGTCTAAATATGGAGTTAGAGAATGGGGATGAGGGAGTTTTGGGGATTTTCCCAGATTTCACTCTACTGTATCATGAGGCAGCCTGCAAGGAGGGACTCTGAATGATATGAATGGGGCCTAGGAGTGACTTTCTCTGTTCCACCTTTGCCCTTCTCCCGTTCTTTGTCTCTCACCGCTTCCCTCTCTCCCTGTTTTTAATTACCCCCTCTCTGCTTGCCATCACATCCATGTTCCTCTATCCTTCACGTGTCCGTCTCTTTCCCGCCTCTGCATCCCCCCTTTCACTCATTCCTTTTCTTCATGTTTCTGCATCTTTAATGCCCCTCACTTGCACTCCCTCCTCGGTATTGCTCCTTACTTTGTCTCCAATCTGTGCAATATTTCCTTATTTCTATCCAAGATTGTCAGTCTCTTCTTTCTGCATGTCTTTCATAATACTTTTGAGTCTCTCTCTACTTTCCCTTTGTATGTCCTTTCTGCCTCTTTCCTGATTTTCTCTGCAGATCTTTTGTACCCACCTCACCATTTCCTCTCTGCGTAGTCTCTTTTTTTTGTGTTCCCCTCCCGGTGTCGTGCCTCTTCTTCTTTGCTTGTCTCTTTCCTTTTTTCGCTCTCTTCTGTATCTTTTTTCTGCCTCGCTGCTTTCTTCTCTCTCATTCTCTTCTCAGTCGGTCCTGCTCTATCTTCACTCTTGTCTCCTCTGCCTCTCTCTTTCCTCACTCTTTATTCTTTTTTGTCTGTTTCTTCGTCCTCTACTGCGCCGAATCCCCCAGTCTCTGGCACCTGAAGACCCCTGCTGACCTGACATGTAGTTCACTGATGGAGGTGTACAATGAAGTGTAGAGAATTGTGGCAACATGATGGTGGGAGTGTAGAGTGTTCTCCCTGACATTCTGTTTAATTTCGAGGTCAGTTAGGGTGTCATTTAAGAATTAAGGAACGGTGTCAGTGAGAGAGAGTACAGGTAGCCACTGGACTGACTTACTGCAAGATATATTCTTTACTCATCACACAATTCGTCAGTGGCTACATGTCCTCTCTCTCTCTCTCTCTCTCTCTCTCTCTCTCTCTCTCTCATTTTAAAACACTCCTTCTCCTGGCACTTCCCACAAATATGTAAGCCAAGGAACTATGAGGTGATGAGGACAGTCCAGGGAGGAGGGCTCAGACCTAATGAAGGAGGTGAACAATGAAGATTGCAGAACTGTAGGGCATGCAATAAATTACTGATCTTCACAATTGTAGTGCTTGCTTGTTACAGCGACCTACAATGTACATGTTAAGGACTATAGATCATTATGCTTCACTTTCAGGGACAATGATCTCAGATCACTTTAATGTGTGTCCTATTGCTGAAGTTTTGGCGCACATGTGCTTGCAAGGCGTCATCCACCACACTTCTTTCACAAATTAGGGCGAGTGACTTTTACGTGTTGCTAGTGGCCTTCAGCTTTAAATTTTGCAACCTGCTCTAGCTGACGGGTATTTATCACCTTGATACCCACAGGTAGGAGCACATAATCAAACGCACAAACACACATTCATTAGGTTTTCAGGGCATCGACAATGGGGTATGGATTCCTCAGGGAGTTTGTATCACCTACTGCGATAGCTGTTGGTGCCAGGAAGTCGTTTTAATGGAAATGGTGCTGTACATATCAGGGGTGCAACAAAAGCTACACGGGAGCTTTCCCGGCGGCGGGAGGGCTAACTGGTGATGGGAGGGGCCACTTCAGAAACTGGGCATGGCAAACATAGAGGCTACGCCCCCTCTGTTCACTCGTGCCACCATTCACTGTACACTCGCTCATTCACAAGCACACCCAGTCCCCATTCACCATGCACTTCTTCACACACATTACTTAATACATATATACACTTTGCACACATACATATATACATAAGGAGATAACATTCAACAATGCTTCCCTCACCTCTCTGCTTAAGAAAAAGCGAGTGCGCACATCAGCCCCCTCCCCTCTGATATGATAGAGCACTTACATTAAGTGTTGACTCACATTTCTGAGGAGGGGGCTGGCTGATGTGTGAATTTGATTTTTGTTAGGCAGAGAGGTGAGGGAAGCCTTTAGATTTATAGTTTAGCTGCGTTTGTGCAGGTACATTATTCCCCACGAACACAGTGAAACATTAATGCTTCAAGTTTCAGGAAAGGCTTCCCTCACCTCTCTGCTTCACAAAAAGTAAGTGTGTACACCAGCTCCCTCCAGGGGTGCACCTAGGCTAACATTTTGGGGGCCTAGCCCTTCAAATGTCGGGAGAGGCACTAACTTCAGAGACTGTTGGGGAGCAGCAAACATACTTGTGTGGGAATCTAACTTCTTGACATATTCTAATGAGACCAGTCTAGTGCAGCATCAATGTTACAAGCAGTTAATTTTCTCCTTCACCTCCAAAACCACACACTTAAAGACTGCATAAGAATGAGCATTCTCTTGCCCCTCCCCGCCTGCCCCTAATTCCAATCATTCCCCTGGCATGCAAGTACTAATCTAACATCACGATTTCAATTGCCAATGCCTAAAAAAAAGTATGCATATGAATGCAGGTGCTAACAATGAAATGCTTTAATTGCAGGGCGTTTGCTAACAGCGAAGCCCAGGTGCTGTTTAATGTCTGTGTCCTGTTCTGTCCAGCCACGGCTCTGTAGGTCAGCCAGGTTGAGTCAACATAGCCCAAAATTTCAGAGGGCGGGGGAGAGTTAGAGTCCGTTCAGCTCAATGGTGTTGCGCCACTGGCACATATGCAGCTTAAGAAAGCTATTTCCTAGAATGCCCCTAGATTAGGGATGTCGGTTCAGCGACTGGGCATTTGGTAAGCAGTGAGGGAGGAGTTGGGTGGGAAAAGGAGAACGTGTTCTCCATGTCTACTGATCTACGAGTCCAAGGAGCTACGGGAGTAACATCTAGCCCGCAAGGTATCCTCATAATAGTACAATCATATGCGCGGAAGCACGGCTCGGCATGCATCAGAACCGCTCCTGGTGAGTGCTGGTCCAGGCCAGAATGTACAGGGAGTAAGACACTCTGTAATGGTGCAGACTAAACAACGAATGGAAGCAGCCCAGAGCTATTGCCAGTGGTTATGATTCATTCAAATTTTTCCACCCTTCCTCTTTTTTACACAGTTGCACACTGGCAGTGGTCTTCAAACTTTTTTGGCCTGGACCCCCCCTGAGCAAAATTTGGGCAGGCCGGACCCCCCAGAAGTGCAAGATGGACAGTATGTAGAAATGGCTATGAACTTTTGCGCTCCATCACCGTTCCCTACTCCCAGTACAGACACTTGGCTCTCCCCACGCTGCTCCATTATTCCAGTGCTCCCGCCCATCCTGCTCCCACCACAGTCCCATAACACAAGCATACACGCATCCATACACCTATTTAAATAAAAAAGAAATCGCCATAAACGTACCTTCTTCAAGGGCCTGCGCGTGGTTGCTAAAATGCCCCGCTCCAGATTGCTCTGCCTTTATGTGCGAGGAGGCGCAGGAGCACCTCCTTGCACATACATACATGCAGTGCCCCAGCCAGCATTTCCAATGAGCTATGCAAGGTTGGCGAAGCAAAACGCCCCCCGCGTTGCATGGCTCAGTGATCGTGTGTGGCTGGGGAACTGAGATGTCAAAGGCAAACATTGTTTCCCTTTGACAGTTCAGCCAGCCCAGGAGCACTCCCTCAGATAAAAAAAAGCAGCTGAGGGAGTGCTCAGTGTTTCACTGGGCTGGCTTTCGGCTCCTCCATAATGGGTGAGGTGGCTAGTTGGTGGACACCCCCTTGCCCATTATGGATGAGCCGCCAGGCTTGGACTGGCCTATAGGGCAATTGGGCGATGACCGTATCAAAAATGCAAAATGCTAGTGTAGGCCAGTCAAAATGGACCACTTTTTTTGGCCAATGTGGGTCAATTTGAGGAGTTACTTCACTATGCAGCTAGTAGTTTTGACCATTGTGGCTGAATAAATATTCTTTAAATATCACAATTTTTTACATTTGAACAAAAAAAAAAAACCCTTGGGTACTATTCAAACAGTCTGTGACTAAAGAACTGAATATCCATTTGCAACTGCTGGCCACTTTTTCATTGGTGCCTAAGGCCGTTTTATGGTCCAGTCTGACCATGTGAGCTGCCCTAGTCCATTTCCTTCAATCTAAAAAAAAAAAAGTTTTTTTTTTACATTTCATGCTGGGCTCTCGCACCGAACCCCCCTCCCCCACCCGCCCTGGGATGCGGCAGCGCCCCCATGGGGGGGGGGACGCTCTCCACAGTTGGAAGACCTCTGGTTGCACAGTGAGTTTTTTTTTTTTTTTTAAACCCATTTTATTGGCTGTTCTTTGTTTCTTCGTAAACATCAGTAAGCACAGTTAATTGACTTGGCAGAAAAATATTAAAGAAAGCAAAAATCCTCAGGCATTATACCTAAAATGCTAACGTGTTTACAGACTACTTGAAGGTGCAGCCCATGGCACCTTGAACCTCCACAGTGGTTTCTTTAATCGCCTAGGTTAGGTTTAGAAGGGAGCCGAGGCACTGCAGCAGATGGTGACCAGGCAACATCTGTACAGTCATGTTTTTAAAAATGATGTACGAGATGCCTGTCATAACAGTGGACACATCTATGAAAACGGACACATTGGACAAGCTATAGATTAACCTTTTTGTTGAATTAATACGGTTATTCTCTTCCCATGAGCGCTGGCTGCACCACCACAAGACCTAGATTAGGTTTTGATTGAAAAATTCAAACCGAGTGTGATGAGACATTGAAATCTTTTTAGAACCCACCGGAGGGCAATCTTGCACTACGCCAGTGATCTTTCTTTACCAGTTTGCGGTACACCCCGTTTCGGCGCGGGCCTATTCGCCGCAGCCAGTCTGGCGACAGGATGTTTTGGCGCGCCGCACACCAGTGCACATCGCCTTAGCACCAGACCTACATGCACACACAGACCCTGCGTGCAACTTAGCGCCATACCTACATGCACACACAGACCCTGCGTGCAGATCCCCCTGCGTAACACACAGATTCCGAACGAGTGTACATCCCCGTTTCAATCTGCCCCCTCCGAGTAAATGCACGCACTGTAAGGCTATCCTGGCTGCAGAAGAAATAACATCTCCTTCAATGCACAGTGCATACACTCCAGCTACGAGAGCAAAAAGCTTGCGCACCACTGTACTATCAGGTTCAGTGCCAATACATACCAGGGCATGGTCACTGCTTCGCTCTCTGTTGCAATGCCAGTACATCAGAGTGGCCCCTTCTCGGTGCACCCAGTACTTCAGAGTGCGCACTTCTCTGTGCACGTTCACCACTGTATTATCAATTGTACTATCACCCCAGCGTACATGCGCAAAGAGCCCCCTTGATAGCCGCTCTCCCATTTCTGTTCAGGACATTTCTGTTCAGGACATTTCTGTACGGCCAGTTCAGCGCGGGCTGCCACGCCAAGTCGGCCCACGCTGAACCGGCCGTGCCGAAATGTCCTGCTCCGCCAGTTCGCTTTCTTTCGCGGCAAGACGTTTTGGCTCACCACTGTGGCCGCAAAGTCCCTTTTGGCGAATCAGTAGTGGCGAGACAGTTATGCGCCGCTCATTTGGTACAAGGGAAATTTAGACGCAGCTGCATTTAGCAGCTGACATCGCCCTCGTGGCAAATGATAGACCAATTAACAGCAACAGTCTGCTTTATTTTTTCAATTGAATGGCATCATGGTAAAGGCATAAAAGTGCACATTTCACAATAGTTGTGAAATAGCCAAAGTCCATGGTTTTGCAAAAACTATACAACAAAGCGCACTTATGTAAAGTTTGAATATTTCCTTGCTGGGCCGGAAGGTTCACTTTCTACCATGAAGTTTATTTTTCTGAGTGGGTGGATTATTTGGGCAGGGGCTGTCAAAGGGTGTTTAGATGTATGTATACTTTCCTAGAATTCAAACAGTAGGAGGGAATACCTGCCCCAGTGTAATCCATCAATGACCCCCTCCCACCCCCCCTTTCATAAAGGGTTTGGCAGTCCTTGCATTTCAGAAGAGCACAGAGGGGGCGGGACGCTTGTTTAGAACAAGGTTGAGTGCGCAAAATGATTGAGATTTTCAAATCGTGTACCTTTGAAATATTTTCCGCACTCCCAGTACATGTTTTTGCAGGTGCAAGCAATAAAGTGATGTACTCATATGGTTGCATAAATTCATCAACATTGGATATTTGTTCTTGTGATTGTTTTTCCTTTTGAATTATAGCCAGCGATGTGGATCCTCTATTGGCTGGACCAATCAGAGGCCGTGTATGCTGTCTTCGCTTTAAACCATATTTAAAAAGTACATCTTGCACAGGGCCAGTAAGACCGCGTGGCCTGTGGAGCATTCACGCAGAGGATAAGTTATCAAGTTTAAAGCCTCGTACGAGCTCCCAATCCCCTGTAGGATGGGCTTTGAAGCGCTGCTTGCATGAAGACTTGCCATAGCACCGCAATTCAAACTGAACAACTTATAGGCACTCTCCAAGAGTGTGCTTTTAAAAAATCCGTCTACAAGAGATTGAAGAACGAAACAAAATCAATGTAATAAAGCAATCTCTGCTTTGTCAGTGCAAATCTGCACTTCTAGTACTGACCTGTGCAGGAAGAGATGAGTACCGGGCGAGGTGGTTAGGTGAGAGGAAGAGCTGCAAGCGTTACGGAAGTCTAGATGAGCCCTGGGGTTAATGTGGGTAGCCGTAGCAGTAAAGTAGTGACACGTGGTGGGGTCCACCACTACCCTTTTCTCCTTTATATTCCTCACATGTTGTGTTGTATATCGGTCTGGCCAGTGCAGAACTTCCAAATGTATCCACAAGGTGTCAGCATGTGCACAATTCTATGTTCTGTTGTGGCAAGATACGTTACGCTGTGTTTTGATGCAGTGCTTTGGGCGCCGGCCATTTCGGCGCACTGCTTTTGGCACAGGTCTCTTTTAGGCGCTCCCTATTGGGCGCGGGCAGCAGGGCGCAGGGACCTGTACACCGAGATAGTTATATTTAAGCAAACAGTAGCCGCCCAGCACATGGAGCTGCTCTGTGAGTGTACACTCCATACACAGATAGGTTGTTGTATCCTGCAAACAATGTCCTGCAGGATCCAGTAAGCCATCGGTGGCACTCTATTTCATTTCTGCCAAGTTTGTGCCCATCTGTCGCACCTTCCAGGTCTCCACATCTTCTCCTCCCCTTCCCATAGCTCTAATGATGGCACCTCATTAGTGCATCGTCCATTGCAGGTTCTCATTGTTTCCATTGAAGTACAGGTTTTGGCTCCTCCCAAGTGTGCCCAGTTTCCGACTTCTAGTCACAAGATCTAGGAGAGGGCTTCTAAGCCACCCCCATATTTTATTCCATTGCTATTTTTCGAGTTTATATCGAGTGGCTTTGTTTCTGCCTTCACCTCGGCTTGCAGATTAGTACCTTGTTATGTGCCCTGGCAGCACTTTTTAGTACCGACATCCCTACCCATACTCCCCTTGCTGGTATGGACCTGAAGTGTGTGGCATGGTGACTGATTCAGTGGAGGAAATGGAAAATAATTGGTGGGGAATACCACAAGGGCCGGCATGGAGGTGGAGCTTTGTGGGGGGTGGGGGGCAGAGCTGGCATTTGACCTCCAATCAAAGGAAATGTCCAAAATAATAGTTTAAAACGGCGCTTTCCTTCATGCTGCTTCTTTTCCAAACTATATATCAATTCCACTTTAAACCATTTCCCTGGCAATGGTGGTGAGTTACTTCACTTTGCGGATAATAGTTTTGACCAGTGTTTCATGAGTATTCTTTAAAATGCACAATTTGCATCCCAATTTATTAAATAAACGTTCCCCTTGTGTACTATTAAAACAGGGTGATTTCTGTTCGACATAAGCAAGGTTTTCCTTTACTTGAATCACACCCAGCAGAGCTCCTGCAGCTCTCCTCTGAAAGCAGTTGGGTGGCTGCATCGTGTGTGATAGTTTCAATATTAATAGGGATATTTATTTATGCATGCAATGTTTGTCGAATCCCTGTATATTTATTTACGCAATGTTTGTTGGATACAGATATCCGTCAAACATTGCATAAATAAAGAATCCATCTCCATGTATCTGACAAACATTGCATCAAGAAATAAACCGGATCGTGGCTGAGGACTGGGTCGTGACTGAGGACTGTACCTTCCTCTTGTGACCCCTTGCACTGGGTCACCAGAGGATGTTACAGTTTGCTCTAGGGCGCCCTCTTTTTTTTTCCCCCTTAGCGCGAACTCTGGACGGATCCCTAGATCCGGCTCCACATCTGGTGCCGGATCTCGGATCTTTAGAGAGCCGGCCCAATCGCCAGCGCTGAACTGATTTAAAAAAACAATCTTTAAATCCTAAATCATTGTTGGGGACCCCAGCAGAAAAAGCAGTAGTGCACCTACAGAGCACACAGGGAATGTGCATCTTTCTTCATATCCAGTCATGCTCCAACGTGAAGCTGACCAGGGATGAGATCTTTACTAATGCTCTTTGTCTCACAATGCACTATAGTCTTTCTCCCCAACAAAGGGAAGTGATGCCCCTCAGTGTTTTCTGGTGCTGCCTTTGTGCACCAAACCAGCCTTGGAAAAGGGACCTGCGCATCAGGCTTTTTATTTTATGGTTTACGTGAAGTAGTAAGCTATTGTTCAGAAACGTACAGCAGCACACCACATGGTCACATTTGACTAACAACCTGAATTCCATGCTCTCTCATAGTGCCGCTTGCATTTCTGCAAATGTTCCAAATTCGTTCCAAATTAAAGATGAGGGTGTTTCACTCACTATTTTGGGAAGTTGGGAGTATAGGCATTTTTAGAGAATAAACACACGGTTCTTATTCCAAACGGATGTATATTCAGGTAAATTTGTTTCCCAAGATCATACGGCTCCACTAAAATCCCTGCACCCTCAGTATTGGTGCCATTCTTCCTGAGGTATTGCGTGTAAGGTAGCATCAGAAACATGATGTCCGAGCTGCTGCAGAGAAGGCAATGCACCAGGGACGAACATTCATTAGTGATGATTTCAAGCCGTCGCGCGTCCGTGTCATGTAGGCTGACGGTACAAGCGCCCCGGGCCCCTCTCATGTGGCGTTTGTGCATACATACAGATAGATGCTTGCAAATGGGGCAAGATGGAGAGAAGCCCTGAAGGGGAAAGTGGTTGGGAAATATGGGGCGACCCAGACACTAAAATGGTTAGCCTGTGCATCTGTGGGATAGTGTTTCTCTACACCTGAGAGTTTGGGAAAGGTTTAAGTGCAAGAGTGAATGGGTGCAAAGAGAAAAGGAGAAGCATGTTTTTCAGAGGGACACACTGGAGGCAAGAATGAAGAGAAGGCATTTGAGAGAAACCGATCACAAGATCCCAGCGTATGGAGAAAGGGCAGTGGAGAAACGCAGAAGAGGGAGTTAAACGGCCAACGGGAAAGGGCTGGAGGCATTTCGACAGGAGAATCCCGAGGGAGTAAGTGGCTCACAGAAAGTAAAAGGGTTGTCGATGCCAAGGAAAAGTGGCCGGGAAGAGGCACAGGAAAAGCATTTGTGAAGTGCAGAGTGATAGAGACTCATAGGAAAGACAAACCAGTAGAGGGACTGCTTGCATTTCTTTTCCACTTTTAAACCATTGCTTATTTGTATAGTGCAAACCAACCCAGAGAACGTTATAGCATCTAAATATAAATAGATGGCACTATTGTATGAGGTTTATTTTTTATTTTATTTTATTGGGTATTTATAATGTGCCTATTCAGCAAATGGTGTTTCAAGACAAAGGGGGGTTGGGGAGAGAGAACAGGGATGAAGAAAAACAAAGCAAAAACGTTCCTACTAGGCCTTGAGACATTCGGGTCGTGCAAGTGCTGTAACATGAAATGCAGGGGAGAGGGGAGGAGGGCAAGTGCAGGCCAGGGTGGAAGGAGAAATAATGAGGGAGGGAGGTGAATGGTACATTAAGTGCACGGTAAACAGGTTCAAACGCAGTACAAGGTTCGCAATGAAAAAACTGTTGGAAAGGGTGCACATATAAGGAAAGCCTCACCTTATGGTGCCGGGGGCTACATCAACTATGCAGGAACAAGTAGGTAAAATGCAACATTGTGTACTCCATTTTAACTTCATAGATCTTGCCCTCAGGCAGCACCAGTTGTTATGGACCATGAGCCTGACGAATGACTTAAAAGTGCGAGTGATGTATAGGGGGAGCCCATGGCCAATCAAAAACACAAACAGTTGTAATATAAAAATATTTCTCTTACATCCTGCTCTCCCTCCTTCCCAACTGGTTGGGTAAAACTGCATCAGCAGGCAGGTCGGAAAAAGATTTCTGCCCCTTTAAGAACTTTAAGTTGGTGAGCATTCCTCCGTGTGCCAGCTCCACCCCTCACCCCTATGTCACAAACTGCCTACACTCAGTTCTTGTATTTTCCGCCTACTGTGAGGGTCGGAACTGCTGCGCTCTGGAACATCCCTTTGTTCAGGGCGTTACTTTTTGGCTGTGAACTCCCCTGTTTTGTACAGATTGTGTTTTTTATGTTTTGATTCAATCGCAGTGCCTCACTTTGATGCATGCCTTTTTACTACGGGATTTAAGCAATTCATCCATTGTTGGAAGCAATTCTCAGTGGCCGACCCACATCATGCCTGTGTCTGGGGATCCATCACCAGGTGAGTTTGTATGTCTTCTGTTGTGGAATTCACCTTAGGTGTCTGCGTAGTCGACTTTTCATGTCACAGCTGGGACCAGTACCAAAGACGACCAAAGACTTAACAAGGACCAGGAAGGAGGCAGATATCGGTAAGAGGGAGACCGTAACTGCAGGTGGGGTATGTGTTTCAGTACCCAGATGAAGACCACCTCCCCCCAGTACTGGGGTCTTCAGGGTACGGTTCAGGGGAACCTCTGGGTATGAAAACATTAGTACCTCCTGTTTGGAAAAGGCTACTACCTCCAGGTGGGAAAGGATCTGGAAAGTTCCACCCTGTACTGGAAGATTTGTTCGCTCCTGTCAAAATCATTACGGTACCAGGAAAGAGCTCTTCTGTCTCAGACAACTGTACAGGCAAGATTAGCCATAAAGAGGCAAATGCCTACAGGGTTGAATCTGTACCGACATGTTCCCTTATTACTGCATCAGTACCCTGCTACCGAAGTTGGTTCTTCTGGTGCTGAGGTACTGAAGAAAGCTGAGTATAAGTCTCATAAACAGAACGATTCTAATTTAGGTATGGGCTCGGTAGTGACTTCAGCGAAGAAGCATAAACAAAGGAAATCTAAGGATAAACTTTGTTTTTGCTTCGGTACTGGAAGTGCAAGAAGAGAGTATTAGTCTCATCTCTGAGCCGGAGTACTTTGACACTTCCAAATACCTTACAGAGCAGCCGGAAAGAACGTTTTGGCACTCCAGTGAATTCTAAGACTCATGAATTTATTTCTCAATTCTCTCCTGATTCAGAGGAGTTGGCTAAGGCTCCTGCTAGACGTACCCCTGATTTGGTTTTGACCAACATACAAGTTCTTAGACCTGCTGTGTTCAACATTTTCAATCCTGCTCAACAATCTTTCAGGGTTGACTCATCTACTTCCCCGTTGAGGGTAAAAGAGATTCATAAGCCATCAGATATGGCTAAAGACCTTATTAATACAGTCTTGGAAACTGTTGTCTGACCCTTTTTTGGAGGTTCTAGCACAAAGTATTAAGGAAAACATTGGACCATCTGACCCTTCCCCGGAAGCATTCCCTAAGGAGACCACTCCAGTGTGAACATCCATTCCAGGTGAAATAGAAGAAGCTGCTCCTCCAGTACAAAAACATAAAAAACATAAGCAATCCAAGGATACTGATACAGAGTTGGACGATGACGTTTCATCGGTTTCTTACAATAAAACCTTTCATGACATGAGATTGTGCCAAAGGACAGGAAAAACCAAAGACTGCAGGAGTTTTGGGGAAACTGCCTTCTCAACAGACCAAGTCTCTTCTGCCTATGTAGTTGTCTGTCAGGGAACAGGCCTTGACACATTGGGGTAAACCCCATTCCGATCCACCTATTTCTAAATCTTTGGATGCTAAATACAAAGTACCTAAGAAGGAACCTTTTGTGCTAATGGGAAGTCTTCCAGCACAATCTACTGTGGTGTCAGCAGCTAAGAGGAAAGGTCCTCCACCTTCTCCCTCTACTGTGCTGTATAACAATTCTAAAGCCTGGGAGGTGCAGGGTGAGACATTCTATACCAATGCTTAGCTTCAGCTCTGGCAGGTCAATACGGCCACGATTTTGGCAGGTTTTATATTTTAAATTGGGAAAACCTGCCTCCCTTTA
The DNA here is from genome assembly GCF_040938575.1 of Ambystoma mexicanum. NCBI lineage: Eukaryota > Metazoa > Chordata > Amphibia > Caudata > Ambystomatidae > Ambystoma > Ambystoma mexicanum. The sequence continues at coordinate 881,764,890 of NC_090931.1, read as the reverse complement.
CGGCCTGGATCCCTTTACGGAAATGCTTCGTCAAGAGGCGGCACATGAATTCTCATTCTGTATCTCCGAAGCTAGAGAGGCGACCATTAAACAACTACAGGTTATTAAATATTTGACAGACACTGCAGCAAGGGCTGTACCGTCCTGCCTTTCCTGGTCCGCGGAAGCTGCTGAACCCCACAAGACTGTCTGGCTGACAACTGTACCATTAAACAGTTGAAAAACAAACACTCCTAAGGGGAAGTGGATAAAATAAAAAAGAACAGATTCCTGCTTCTGGACTGCTGTGAATATGCAGAGGGAGAAACAAGGGTTAACAAATAACAAAACTCTTGTCTCAGCTGTAACATATTCAATTCTTCACCAATGCGAAAAGGAATATCTGTTGAACCTCCACTGGTAACGAGGAGGTTCAATTCTGACTGGAGGTTAACTGAGGATTAAAGTCTATTTTGTATAAGCAAACTTTGTGAATGGACTTGAACTCTTCAGGAGAATGAAAAAGTTCACATTCCTCAGTTAACTCTGTGTAGTCAACCTAGATATGCAACTATTTATTTTAATATTCTTGACCTGCAGAGGAAAACAGTAAGCTGAAGAATCTCGGTTCATTGAAAATTACAGTGCATTTCCATACTGACAACTCTTCAGTATTTTGTTCTGTTAAATTTCGCTCCTGATGCTGCAACACCAACGGCTCTGTTTTTCCCAGCTCAAACTATGCTCCTTGCTCAGACGCTGCAACTCATGCATGTGCATTCATCCTCTACATAGGTAAATGATCGGGTCTTAGAAGAGTTGCAGATATCGACACTTTGTTCCCTACTCAGACGCACCTTGAATCGGTGCGCACACAGAACACTAATCAGCGTAAGGATCGGAGGCACTCTGCCATGAGGAACACGCCACCACTGATCACTCGTGACTGCGCAAGTAAACTTGCTTTTTCCCAACTCTGACATGTCCCGATTCAGTGCGCACACAGAACACTAGTCCACGTTAGGAACAGAAGCGCCCCATCATGAGGAACTTTCCGGCGCTGACCGCTCGCAGCTGCGCGAGCACACTGAAAATGGGAAAGGCTGTAACGCTACTCACAAGCAGCTGCGTACACAATGGTCAAGCCACAAGAGACATTACTCCCCGTCAGGCACAACAGGACTTTAGCGATGTAGGTTTTCCTCATAGAATTTTACTTCTGAATGAAGTGAAATCAACGCTACCTTCAATGCGTTTAACCAACTTCACAGGAGTTCTCTCCGGAATGGAGTTTATAAAAAGGTAACGACAATGACTGAGTACAACTGGGAAAACTTTGAAAATTACACGTTTTTGAAGGACTGGAACAGTGCTTTTTCTTATATTGTCCTTAATGAATATTACCTAAATAACTAACTCACTAAATACCTCACGTGGTAAAAACCTGAAAGACAAATACATTCTTCCCACCAAATTAGCCACTTAGCATGTCCTATGTAGGTCTGGATAACCTGGAACTGCAAACTTAAGGTTTCACCACCACCTGTTTTTCATACAAGGCCGAAATCAGGAACTTAACTAAGACAGGACCTTCTTGCTTGTAGGTGAACAATGAAAGGCAATTTATAACACAGGTGAAGGTCAGAAGCGACCCCTTCCTCCAATAAGTGACCAGCACCATCTCCTCCATGTTGACTTGGGGAACTCTCCCTCTGATATATATCTGTTTAGTCCAAACAAACTAATCATGTATTTTAATAGTACATTATTTTAAAACTAAACCTATTCTGTAATAATTACACATTCTCATTCTCAATAAGCCTAAATACTCCTACCTAGCCCTGCCAATACCTGACCTGACCTAACCTAACATAACCTACAGACCAGGTGACCATTCAACCACTACAGGTTATTAAATTTTTAACAGACACTACAGCAAGGGTGATTACGGGCGCTCTTTGCTTGTGTAGACATGCTTATTTGCCAGCAACGTCCCTACATCAAGATATTAAGGACAAGGGTTTAGACCTTTCTTTTGTTGGCAAAACACTGTTTGACCCTCGTACTGATAAGATTAATCAGAAGTGCAAGGCGAGCGTTACTGCCACAAAATCACTCCGTTCCATCTCAGTGAAACAACCGTATCATCAGAATTTTAAATCTTTTTTTAAGCCGCGTTCTCAAGGAAATAATGCTTCATCCACAGCCACCAAATCTTATTATTCCTCGGTTAACAATAGGAGATAAAGACCAAAGGTGAAGTCAGCGGATTACAACCTCGACTTCCACTGCTCAAGATCAAAAGAAGTCTGTTTGACTTCCATCCGGGTATGTACATTCCAACTGCTCCAATTTTTATCAAGGAGCATACATCCCTGCTAGCGGGAAGGATTTCAAGTTTACATCAATGGAAAAATATTCAGGAGGAAAGGGTTTCAAATATCGTTTGCCACGGTTACTCCCTGGCCCTTCCTGCTACACCACAGTCTTCATCGTTCCAAAATCATCTCCTGAACTTCTAAAAGAGATTCAAAATCTTCTTTCTTTGGGAGCGATAGATTGGGTTGGTGGTTTTACTCTTGCTATTTTATAATTACAAAAAAGACAGGTGCAATTCGTCCAATTCTAGATCTTTCGGATCTGAACCAATTACTGCTAGTGGAGACTTTCCACATGGTAACTGTGCATTAGATTTTCGCTGTGTTTCAGCACAATGACTGGATGACATCCGTAGACCTTCAAGATGCATACTTTCTAATTCCCATATTCAAGGAACACAGTCCGTATCTGAGGTTCACCATAGGGAAGTCGCATTACCAGTACACTTGCCTCCGCTTCGGGCTTAATTCAGCCCCCATAGTGTTCTCCAGGGTCCTGGGTGCAGTTGCAGCTCACCTTCAGTTGAAGTTGATGCATCTTTATCTGTACCTGGACAATTGGCTGTTGAAAACGCTATCGCTGGAGGAAATGTTGCAGAAAATGCATCCGACGTGCGACAGGCTTTACGAATTAGGCTATTCATTAAACATAGCAAAGCTAAAACTCATTCCTTCTCAGAGGATTCAATTTATTGGAGCAGTATTGGATACTACTCTAGAAAAGGCCTAACCACCATCAGAGGGGTTGGCAGCAATTCAGCAGGTGATCTCGGTGTTGCAGGACACATCAAGTTCTGTTGGTATGGTGGTTCCAAAGACGTTTGGGGCTGATGGCGGCTTGCATCAATCCAGTGTGAGAAACCAGAAGGTGTCTCACCTGCTAGTCCCCGGGAGGTCTCTCTCTCTCAGGTGGCCATGGCACGGCCATTGCCTTTGGATCTAAACCCTTGGGGTGGACCAGTGCGGGAGGATCACCTGGGTGAGGGGTCTTCGGGGAGTGGGACACTTGATGGCGAGACGCGGTATCCCTCTCCCTGCAACACCTTTACCCATCCTACCCGGTAGGATATATGGGAACTCTACCTTCCCTCCCCCCTTCTCTACACTAACACTTTCACACGGACAGCCCGCTCTGGGAGAAAACAGACTCGCGCCCGAGGAGTGTACCTGACATGTCTCACTACTATTGTCAGGCACGGTCTGGCATTACTGGTAACAATTTACACCTTACTTCCATTAAGCTTCCCCACACGGATAAAAGGCAGAGCTTGAGAGCACCCTCTGAGCGAGGCAAAGCACACAAAGGAGCAGCAGTTTAGAGATGGCAGCTGAACGAGGGAGGAAAGATGGAAAACCCAGAAGGGTTTGCAAGGACTGAGATATCCTTGACCTTTCTGGCAGAAAGCAGTTACTTTCTAGAAACCTACGGATTAAAAAGCGTGAGGCCAGGAACCAGTCTGAAGAATCCTGCATTGTGTGTCGGAGATACCCGGGGCCCTCCTACACGGCTGAACGAGTCTGGGAGAAGCAGCAGCCGCCGTGGTGCCACCCTTGGCTTCAAGATCAAAGAAAGAACAGCAGCGCCGGTGATTTGGGGAGACCAATGCAAGACCGGTCTGTGTTAGTCAAGGTTGCAAGCAGCAACATTGTATAAAGAACTAGAAGATAAACGTGTGTGATGAAAGACCCGAGGAAAGCCCTAATGGCTGATGGATGTTTGAACTGTAGCAAAGAAGATACAATATTTGGGACAGAGTGGTCCGGCACTGCAAGTGTGCTCAGTCGAAGGTCCATGTGACATATTCAACCACAAAGTGTCAGAAGTGAAAGTAAAACACAAAGAATGAGAAATGGAATGAATCAAAGTGGTCCCATCGCACAAAGGGGTCTGATCCCGAACGAGGGAGATCTGTGGTCCGAGCCAGAATGAGGGAGATCAATTGTGGACCTGTGAAAGCGAGAATCCTGATAAGAAAGGAACTTTGGTGTTTGTTACGTCAGGCCCTCTGCAATAACACACTGTCATTGGTAGAGAGTCTTTGGCAGAAGGCGCTGATACCTGTGCTTTGGACTGTTTCCTCGTGGCCAAGAAGCCCGTATCTGAAGCTCAAGCGTGCCGCCTTGTCTCATGCTGAAATCATTGGGAAGGGAAGCCAACTGCTCAACTATTCTGACCTCTTATTTCTTGAACACTTTTTGCTTTTGCCTTCATTGTTGTCCCACACCATTTGTTTTTATAAGTAAGGATTGGCAATAGGTTTATTAGTATGGACCCTTTTATTTTGAAAGCAATTCCACTAGGACTGCGTTATTACTTGATGGTCTTTGCTTGCATCTTTAGATTTTGGATTAGATAGGCATTTAACCAACCCATTGAAGTTAAATAAACACCCTTGAACACTGTGATTATGTGTCTGTCTTCACTGTTTGATACCAAGCCTTCCTTACACTAGTCCCCTAAGCAAGGCTTAGAATGAGGACTATTCAGTGGCATCTTGCTAGTAATTGGAACCAGCTGTTGGATTCTCTGAATATGAAGATTCCAATTCTGAGTTACGTTTAGGATTCCCTGGTATGGTGGAACAAACCGGAGGACCTGGTAATCGGATTTCCCTTTTGAGCCCCTCATCAGATGGTGGTAACAGATTCATCAGAATACGGGTGGCGAGCACACTGTCAGAATTTGACGGCTTATGGTCTTTGGTCAGTCCATGAAAAGAGAGATCACATAATATCCTCTAAAAGAAACTTGTGCCAAAATGGCAGCTCTAAAATCCTTTCTTCCCTCCCTTCGGGGAAAAGTGACCAAAGTACTTACAGACAATACCACGGCATTGTTTTATGTCAACAAACGGAGGGCGGGCGAGACTTGTTCCCTTCCTCTGCGTGTCCTCACAGAGAAAGTATAGCAGTGTTGGGCCATGGAGAGCCACATTTTCCTGTTGGTGTCCCATCTGGAGGGAAAGAACATTGTCCACTAAAACATTGTTTTAGTAGACAAGTTAGCAGGCTACAATCCGCTCCACATGAGTGGGAACTGAAAACCTCAGTCGTGAAGATATTTTAAAAGTGCTGTCATCCAGCTGTGGACCTCTTTGCTCCACAGTACAAAGCCCTTTGCCCTCGGTTTGCTTCGAGGGAGGGCCTCAGTCGTCTTTCTTTGCGAGATGCCCTTCGGCTGGACTGGTCGAACAAAACACTTCATGCGTTTCTTCCACTTCCCTTGATACAGAAGAAGTTGATGAAGTTCAGATTGCCTCGGAATTGAGCAATGATTCTTGTAGCCCCATTCTGGCCACGCCAGATTTGGTTTTTCAGAGATGCTGGAACTAAAAGGAGCATCGAAGTTAGATCAACCACTCTCAGAAGGTCTTCTGACTCAACAGAAGGGGCAGGTGCTTCACCCCCTCCCCTCAATTGCTGAACTTGATAGCTTGGTTCCTGAGGAACTGACCGTCGCCCATTTTCAATTATTGAACAAAATCTGAAGATTATGACAGCTTCAGGAAAGCTTCGAGATGAAAGCAATATCGGTGCAAATGGTTGCATTTCTGCCTTTGGGCTCTAGACTGTTGTCTGAACCCACTAAAAGTGTAAAGTGATGATGTTATGTCTTTCATGTCATATTTGGTATCTACAGAGTTAAAGTTTATACTTTCAAATGTTATTTGTTTGCTATTGATGCATATTTGAATAGAGAGCAAAAATCTTTTTCGAAGGGATTGTGTCCTCCGACGTATTCCACATCTTAGATATCTCCTTCCAGCTCTGCTGGCCTCGGAAAAGTTTTTCTCTAGAGGGCGCTGCGCGTCGACGTCCTCCGAGTCGATGTCCCTCGACTGCCGCCGTGTCGACGTCATCCTGCCTATAAAGGCCGCGCGCAGCGTCCGTTGCTCAGTTCCGTTTTTCCACGCTTACTCAGTGCCTCGGAATACCGTTGCTCAGTTCTTGTCAGATTAATCTTATTTACCTCGAGTTATTCGATCCATACTCGATGGCTTCCTCGTCGGAACCGACAACTCCTCGATCCGGCTTCAAAAAATGCTGAGATTGTGGGAAAAAGATGTCACTGACTGACCCTCACAGAGTTTGTCTGTGGTGTTTGGGAGCTGAACATCATTGTTCGGAGTGCGAGGACTGTATGTCCATGACAGCTAAAGCCCTGAAGGAGCGTAGGGGGAAGCTGGAGAAAGGTAAGACTTTTAAAGCTTCTTCTTTGTCGACAAAGTCGAGACATTCGTCTCCTCGTCACCATTCGCGCTCCAGGTCTCGGAGTGGGTCCCATCACTCCTCGAGATCGATGCACTCGAAGAGGAGACGTCGAAGATCCCCTTCTCCGTCTTTCTCTTCCTCTGTTTCGCCAAAAAGAATCCCTTGCCCCACGAAACATAGTTCCCGGGCTGAATGGGAGGAATTCCGCAAAAATATGATGAGCGTCTTCGAGAAAGCGGCCTCGACCCCCTCGAAGACTGCCGAGAGCGATGCTCTGGTCGAAAGACCCGAAGGTCAAAAACGCCGCGAGTCGCAGTACCCGGCGAAGGAAACCTCTCGAGCGCGTCTCGAACCCTCGAGTAGGACTATGACCTCCAAACCTTCCTCGAAGGTTCTGTCGACGCCGAGGTCGGTGTCTTCGACGCCGTTGTCGAAGGAACCTTCGACACACTGGTCTGTCGACTCGACGCCAGCTTCGACACCGGAGTCGACGCCAAGAAAAGTCACGGTCACGACACACCCAGTGACTATCCCCAGGTCCGCGATGGCTTCGAGATCATCGAGTAGAATCACAATTCTGTCGAGGTCATCGAAGCCGCCGCCTTTGTTTTCGACGCCACGCTCGAAGCCGTCGACGTCGACGACATCGACGTTTTCGAGGCCGATAATGACAAGCTCGGCACCCTCTGCCCTGGAAATGGGATTTACTCCCTTTATGAGTTCAGAACAATTGAGAACTATGTCCTCAATTTTGGAAGAGGGTGAATTGTCTGAACAGGAAGACACATTTGAGTTGCAGGGACCTGTAACCCCAATTAGAGAGGAATTTTCCTCTGAAGAACGCAGGTTAAAGGATCTTTATGATTCCTTACATGAGGCAAGTGGGTTAGACACTTCCCCTGAGGTGGAGTTTGCTAGGCCAGACCCGGGGGAGCATGCTGAAACCCCCTATAGAGCCTTAATGGCCAGGATCACAGAGTTCATGGGGTGGTCTGCACCTTCACAATCTTTCCAACAAGATGACCTCACGGATATTCTTGACAAAGGCCCACAGGAGGATCCTGTGGTGCCTTTTCATAAAGCTCTTCAGAGGAAGGTCATGACAAACTGGGAAACCCCAGATGTCGTACCAGCAGTAAATAAAAAACTGTCTACTAAGTACAGGCTATCCTCTACAGACCCGGAGTTTTTGTCTAAACACCCATCCCCAGAAAGTCTGGTGGTACAGGCAGCATCCTCTACCGATGTCAAGACGGCTTATCCTACCGTCCCACAGGACAGGGACGATAAAAAATATGCTATGGCAAAGAAAGTCTTTTCAGCATGTAGCATGGCGTTAAAATCTGTTAATGCTACTTGCACCCTTGCTAGGTTCAGCCATACACTTTGGGAGTGTGCTTCTACAGCGGCTGACTGCATCCCGGAGGGAGAAGAAAGGGATGCGTTCCTGAATATTATACAGGACGGTAAAGACGCTATATGCGAATCCCTCCAGACGGGCATTGATTCGGCTGACAGTATCAGCAGAGCAATGGCGGCAAGTACATCAACCAGGAGATTTGCTTGGTTGAGAAAGTCTGGTTCTCCAGCATGGGGTCTGGCATGGATTCACATGCTCATGAATATTCTCGTCGTCAGGCTGGGAATCCTCGGTAAAGAAAAAACCAGTATCAGTTTCGTTTCTGATCTGTCTTTTGTAGTAATAACCAATCACTGGTCTCTGCGTCATACTGACCACAGCCAATGACTGCCCTCTACCTAAGCACCGCCTCTGGCAGCCATCTTCAGATTTTTACCGCACGTTCATGTGTTGGGATCCTCGTGCTATTGCTCTCGAGCGCTAGTGCTATTTTTTCACGTTTTTTCTCAAAAACTTTGTTTTTTCGGTCAAAAGAGCCTCAAGCTCCACCGACTCTCCATCCGATCAACGGGGACCCGTGTCGGATTCGTCTGCGCCCCTCAAGGGTGAAGATTTCGTCGAGCTACGCTTTTGGAGGACTCCAGAAGCTTCTCAGGCCTGGACATGGCCCAGGAGAAGGGAAGCTCGACGCCCGGAAAGCTGTTCAGGATCTGCCCTGGATGCCAGCTGCAGAACGTCTTTAAGGAGGACGAACACTCCTTTTGTCTCTACTGCTTACATGAGGACAAGACGCACGTGGAGAAGGACTGTGCGTTTTGCGGCAATATGTCGGAGCGGACCATGAAGGACCGCCATCAACGTCTCGCCAACTGGCTGGAATGGAAGAGCCCGTCAGGCGAGAAGAAGAGGAAGAAATCCGAGCGGTCTTCTAAGACCTTTGAGGACGCCCCGGCGACGGGGGTCCAACACAAGGCCAAGCACCGCGAGTCCGCTGGCACCGGGAGCGCCGAACGGTCGGGCTCTACGGGCGCCAGGCAGGGCGCACCCTCCCCGGCACCTTCAGCCACGAGCCAACGCTCTGGGTCGGGTAAGAGGAAGGGCGAGCACCCGGCGAAGCTCCTGGAGAGGCCCCGGTCGAGCTCGAAGGCCCCATCGGAGGGGGAGCGAGGCAGTGTCCCCCCCCCCTCAAGGATAAGGCGGTGAGCGCACCTAAGGTGGTGAAGGCCTTAATCCATCCGGCCAAGCCCTCTATCGATACTGTCGCGGCGGCCCTGGCTCAGCCTGTGGAGGCTACACCAGTGGTGGCGACCTCGGGGCTCAGAGTCTCCCTGCCACCTCGGAGGGAGTCCTCTTTTGTGCCCATCGATAGGACCCCCGTGAAATCCCCGGCGGGGAAGAAAAAGGGGGGGGCAGGGCGTCGTCGTAGATTCGGCCTCAACCTCGGAGGAAGAGCTGATTGAGGTCTTAAGCCACGGCCTTGGCGTGGAAGAAGACCGGCCCGTCGGGATGGATCCCGACGCAGGTGACGACGACATCGTCGAGGGTGCCGACGGGGCCCCTGATCGCCCGTCGGATTCCCCTCTGCCAGTGCCGCAAGACAACTCGGCGGCCATTTTGTTGGTTATACAGTCCTTATGTTCAGAGATAAGGACGAGACTACCGTTGCCGACGGAGGAACCTCTCCCGTTGGGGGATCCTGAACCGGGACCTTCTGGTGTTCCCCCGCCCAAGAAAAGAAGGATTCACCCTCCACCTCCTTTTCAGCCGTCGCGCCCCGTCCAGCCCTCCTCCCCGTCCACCCGAGGGGATGATACGGGGACTGACACGGCAGCGACGGGTACGGACGGCGAGGTATACGACGAGGATCTACCGTCGTCACCTCCCACCAGGGCTTCTCCGCCCGACGAGATTGGATCGTTCCACTCCATGATCGCCAGGGCATCCAAGCTTTTCCAACTCTACCCTGAGGAGAAGAAAAAGGAAGGATTCCTTTATCAACGGCGCGAGGCCAAGAGGAAGACGGTCCTCGCGGTGCCTCTACTGGACGACATTTGGGATGAGGGCCTCGCCCTCCTCAAGAACCCTTCCACGACGCCAGCTAGAAGAGACCTGTACGAGAAGAAGTACCGGGTCCCGGATGCGGCCCCCCTGTGCCTCCGGGCGCAGCCTACCCCGGACTCCGTCGTCTCCGCGGCGGCCAGGAAGAAAGCGGGGGGGGGTGCGGCCTCCACATCGACTTCCCCACCGGACGGCAAGGGAAAGAAATTGGACGCTATGGGACGCAGGGTCATCTCGTCTGCAGCGACGACGATTAAAGCGGCCAACGCCTTGGCTATCGTGGCCCGCTACGACAGGGAGCTATGGTACAAACTGGCTCCCCTGCTGGACTTCCTACCGGACGACAAGAGGGCAGATGCCCTGAGATCCTACAGGAAGGTGAGGTGGCGTCGGACCACGCCATCACTATTGCGACGGACATCGCCGACACTGGGTTTCGCCAGTTGGGCAACGGCGTGTGCATTAGGCGGCGTGGATGGCTCAAGGCTACGGACTTCCGTCAAGACGTACAGACCAGAGTCCTGGACATGCCGTTCGATGGGAACAACCTGTTTGGGAAAACAGTGGACGATTCCCTTCAGGCCATTAAAGCGGACACTGAGACGGCCCGGGCCCTTGGGGTTCTACAGCAACGACGGACGCCCTTTCGGAGCAGCGGAGGCAAGGGCGCCTCCAAAGGTTCCGGCGGCGGTTTCTCCACCTACCGTCAAGCGGCCCGCTCGTCGTCTCAGGAGGCCTGCAGAGGACGAGGCAAGTCTGGCGGACCCCGCCGTCGTCGCCAAGGAGGTCAAGGCGACAAAGCCTCGTCGAAACAGGATTGAACCGGCCGTGGGGTCGGGCCCCCACCGAAGCACCCCGGTGGGAGGCCGGCTGGCGAGCTTCGTCAGCGTGGAGGAGTCCATCTCCACCGACCGTTGGGTGCTGGACGCCTTAGCCCGGGGCCACGCGCTCGAGTTTCAAAGAAGGTGCCCGCGCGTCCCCCCCGTGGCCAGGAAAGAGTTTCACGTCCCTCAGCTTCTCCTGGAGGTAAAGGCGATGCTCAGGAAGGGCGCCATCGAACTCGTCCCAAAGAGGCTTCGGGGCTCCGGAGTTTACTCGAGATACTTCCTCGTGAAGAAGAAGACGGGAGGATGGCGCCCCATCCTAGACCTGCGACGTCTGAACAAGTTCATCAAGGCGCAGAAGTTCCGGATGGTCACCCTCCAGCACGTCCTGGGGCAGCTGGAGGAAGGAGACTTCCTGTCGTCGTTGGATTTGGAGGATTCCTACTTCCATATTCCCATCCTAAAGGGGCACCGAAAATTCCTCAGGTTTGTGGTCCAAGGGCGTCACTACCAGTTCAAAGCCCTCCCCTTCGGACTACGGTCGGCACCCAGGGTATTCACCAAGTGCCTTGCACCGGTGGCGGCGCAGCTGCGCCGCGAGGGGATCCACGTCTACCCCTACCTGGACGACTGGCTCATCCGAGCCAAGACGAGGGAGCTCGCCGTGGAGCACACGGCAAGGACCGTCCAACTTCTCACGGACCTGGGATTCTCCGTGAACTACGCCAAGTCCCACCTGGTACCCACGCAAAACGCACTGTTTCTGGGAGCGAAGCTCGACACAGTGTCCCTTCTGGCCTCCCCGTGGGAGGAAAAGACCAGGTCCATCCTGGGCAAGGTACAGCGGATGTTGGTTTCCGACGCGGCCAAGGTGAGGTCCATCAAGTCCCTCCTCGGAATGATGTCTTCTTGCATCTACCTCATTCCCATGTGCAGGCTCCGGATGCGCCCGTTGCAGGAGTTCCTGGACGCGCGCTGGATCCAAACGACGGGCGGCTTCGAGGAGAGGATCACACTCGACGAGAGTTTCCGCCGAGCGGTCCGGTGGTGGGGCAACCGCGCGCATCTGACGGCGGGCATGGACTTCCAGACCCCAGACCACCAGGAGACAGTGACCACGGATGCCTCCCTGGAAGGGTGGGGAGCGCACACTGAAAATCTGCACGCGAGAGGCCTTTGGCTCCCGACGGAGAAGTCCCTCCATATCAACGTCCTGGAGCTCCGTGCAGTGTTCTGGGCCCTCAGGTCCTTCCTTCCGTCCTTCAAGGGCAAGGTGGTGAGGATCTTCACCGACAACACCACCACCATGTTTTACATCAGGAAACAGGGCGGAACCAGGTCCCCAGCGCTGTCCAAGGAGGCGCAGGACCTGTGGCATTGGGCCGTCGCCCAAAGGATGTTTCTGGTGCCGTTTCATCTGGCAGGGATAAAAAACACCATCGCCGACTCACTCAGCAGGGAGCTGCGCTCGTGCCACGAGTGGGAACTACGGCAGGATCTAGTGGATCGCCTCTTCCGACGGTGGGGCACACCCCAGATCGACCTGTTCGCGACGGCGACAAACTCCAAGTGCCGTAGGTTCGCCAGCAGGTTTCCCCAGGCAAGGAGCATGGGCGATGCTTTCTCGTTCCCCTGGGAGGGCCTGTTCCTCCTACGCGTTCCCTCCTTTGCCACTGCTAATCCGGCTCGTCAACCAGCTCAAGAGGTCACGGTGCAGGATGATCCTCGTCGCACCTGCGTGGCCGAGGCAGATATGGTTCCCGGACCTTCTGGACTTGTCAGCGTCCCCGCCAATCAAGCTGCCGGTGGACGCGGATCTACTCTCCAGGGAAGGAGGCGCCATCCTCCACCACGACCCGAAATCGCTGAACTTGCAGGCCTGGCTCCTGCAGCGCTAGAGTTTGGAGGATACGACATACCGGCCGACTGCAGAGAGGGTCCTGCAAAGGCCAGGGCGTCCTCGACTCTTAAATGCTACGGACACAAATGGAAGAGGTTCTCTGTCTGGTGCCACGCACAGAAGATTAACCTACGGATTACGGCTCCCCAGGTACTGCCGTACCTGCTGACGCTGGCCAAAGCTGGACTGGCACACGCGTCCATCAAGATTCATCTTGCTGCGATCTCCCGATACACCAGAACCACGGGCCGGACGTCCTTGTGGTCTCATCGTCTGGTGAAAGAGTTCATGAAGGGACTGTTCAGATCGTTCCCGCCGGTGAAGGCTCCGGCCCCGGCGTGGGAGCTCAACGTGGTGCTGACCAAGCTCATGGGACCTCCGTTCGAGCCTCTGCACTCGGCCCCGTTGAAGTTTCTGTCGTGGAAAACAGCGTTTCTTGTGGCCATCACCTCCGCACGACGGGTGGGAGAGATCCAGGCCCTTTCATGCAAGGCCCCGTACTTGACTTTTCACGACACGAGGGTAGTGCTCAGGACGCACCCCTCCTTCATGCCCAAGGTACCGTCGGACTTCCATCTCAACGAACCCTTGGTGTTGCCTGTGTTCTTCCCGTCGCCTTCGTCGCCGGCTGAGAGGACTTTGCACTCGCTGGATCTGGCTAGAGCGCTAAAGTTCTACGCGGACCGCACGAAGTGTTTTCGGAAGACGTCACAACTCTTTGTGAACTTTGGACCTGTCCATCAGGGGAAGGCTCTCTCGAAGGCTTCCATTTCCAGATGGCTCTCCGGCTGTATCATGTACTGTCTTCGGTTGGCAAACCGACCGCTGCCTGGCCGTCCGAGGGCCCATTCCACCAGAGCGATCGCAGCTACCACGGCGTTCCGTCTTGGTGTGCCCCTGCTGGACATATGCAGGGCTGCTACGTGGAGTTCGACGCACACCTTCACGAAATTCTACTGCGTCGATCGGGATTCCAGGGAGGAGTCCAGGGTCGGCCAAGCAGTGCTGCGCAACCTATTCGCCTGAGGTGAGCCTGGTGAGGAGGTAAGATGCTTAATGTTGAGTTTGATGTACTGCTTAATGTTGAGCCTTTGCCACCTCCCGTGGTTGTGCATGTGTGTACTGCTATGTATTCTTTATTCATGAGCATGTGAATCCATGCCAGACCCCATGCTGGAGAAGGAACAAGTTACTTACCTGTAACTGTTGTTCTCCAGCATGGGTCTGGCATGGATTCACATGCGAACCCTCCCGCCTACCCCTCTGCGGCTCTTCACTTGGTCATACTGCCACTTCACATGCTTCCAAATCTGAAGATGGCTGCCAGAGGCGGTGCTTAGGTAGAGGGCAGTCATTGGCTGTGGTCAGTATGAAGCAGAGACCAGTGATTGGTTATTACTACGAAAGACAGATCAGAAACGAAACTGATACTGGTTTTTTCTTTACCGAGGATTCCCAGCCTGACGACGGGGAATATTCATGAGCATGTGAATCCATGCCAGACCCATGCTGGAGAACAACAGTTACAGGTAAGTAACTCGTTCCTTTTGCCCCAGATGTGCAAGCCAGGCTCTTGAACATGCCATTCGATGGCTCTTCTTTGTTCGGGAAAAAGGCGGATGACAGTTTAGAAAAACTGCAAACTTCAAAAGCAGCAGCAAAATCCCTAGGAGCTGCAATCCGTCAAACTCCTTTTCGTCCTACAGGAACCTCTGCGAGGGGCAAGTCCTTTCGCTTCTACTCCGCATTCGGAAGAGGTAGAGGACGACCGGCTCAAAGGGGACAAAGAAGAACTACCCAAGGTGGACGGGGTAGACATTCAAAAGCCGCAGCAACAGCAGGTGCCTCTTTACCATCGGCATCGGCATCTGCATCAGCCGCCCCAAAACCACTCTGAGGACTTCCCTCACAGGACACCTGTAGGAGGCAGGTTGACTCAACATCTGGCGGTATGGCAGGTTATCACGTCAGATGCTTGGGCATTGGAAACAGTTGCCCAAGGTTACTGCCTGCCTTTCCTATGTATACCTCAGAGTCATCCACCGGGGATCAGCTCTCAGAAAGCTCCAGATCCGCTCCTCTTGCAGGAAATTTTGGACCTGCTAGAGAAAGGTGCCATAGAACCGGTACCTGTAGCGGAGAGCAACAAGGGCTGGTACTCCCCTTACTTTCTCATTCCAAAGAAAGACGGAGGACTGAGATCCATCTTGGACTTGCGAGAATTGAACAAATTCCTCAGAAAAGACAAATTCAAGATGGTCACTCTTTCTCAGATCCTCCAGGCCCTTCAGTTCCAGGACTGGTTGGTATCTCTGGACCTTCAGGACGCTTATTTCCATGTGCCTATCCATCTCAAACACAGGAAATACCCGAGGTTCGCAATTGGCAACTCTCACTATCAATTTCAAGTGCTGCCATTTGGGCTGACCTCCGCCCCGAGGGTCTTCACCAAGTTAATGTCGGTAGTGGCAGCAAGTCTAAGGAGGGAGGGGATTCACGTCTACCCCTACCTGGACGATTGGTTGATCAGGGCTGTTTCTTCGGAACAAGCTCAGATCCAACTAAATCACGTGTGCCACTCCGTTCACAGACTGGGCTTCTCCCTCAATTTAAAGAAGTCACAAATGATACCATCGCAGAGACTCCAGTTCATAGGAGCGATCCTGGACACTTCCCTGGGAAAAGCCTCGCCACCAGAGGTGAGGGCTCAAGATATTCTACAGATGGTTACCAAGTTTCAACATGCCCAACGTCTCCCAGCCTTCGACTTTTTGAGGTTGCTAGGCCTCATGGCATCCTGCATTTTCCTAGTGCTAGAGGCTCGCCTGAGAATGAGATCCCTCCAGTGGGCACTGAGGACTCAGTGGTCACAATTCTCAGGGAGAATGACAGATCTTCTTTAGGTTCCCGACAGAGTAGCTCGAGACCTTCAGTGGTGGGCCTGTCAGGAGAACATTCTGAAAGGAGAACATTTTTGGCAACCCTGGCCGGAGATAACAGTAGTCACGGATGCCTCACTCACGGGGTGGGGAGCCCACGCCAACGACTTGACCATCAGCGGTCGTTGGTCTCCATCGGAGTCCAGACTACATATCAACCTGTTAGAGCTGAGAGCCATCAGACTTGAGCTGAAGGCGTTCCTGCCAGCTGTACAAGGGAAAAACGTCCTGATAATGACGGACAACACAGTGGCCATGCATTACCTCAACAAAAGAGGAGGCGTAGGATCACTACCCCTGTGCAGAGAGGCGATGCAGCTCTGGTTTTGTGCAATCCAAGAAGGAATCTCTCTATCGGCAGTTCACCTAGCCAGAGAGAAGAACTTGACAGCGGACACTCTGAGCAGGCAGAGCACAGTCTCCCACGAGTGGGAACTAGCTCAGGAAGTCCTTCAACAGATCTTCGCCCTTTGGGGAACCCCTCAGGTGGATCTGTTCGCCACCAGCGTCAACAGGAAATGCGATCTGTTCTGCTCAAGGGAATTTCCCCCGAGAGGAGCTCTGGGAGACGCGTTCATAGTGGACTGGGAGTTTCAGCTTCTGTACGCGTTCCCACCGGTCCCTGTCATTCCTCAAATGATCAGGAGGTTGAGAAGATTCCGGAGAACCATGATCCTAATTGCCCCGGATTGGGCCAGGAGAACGTGGTACCCGGACCGTCTAGACTTGTCCATCTGCCCTCCAATTCGACTTCCACTCAGAGAGAACCTACTCTCACAGAAGGGAGGTCAGGTTCTCCATCCAGACATCAAAACCCTCAACCTTCACGCTTGGCTTCTGAAAGGTTGAGGTACAAGGATTGGGACCTCCCTGATGATGATATGGAGGTGTTGCTTTCGGCAAGGAGGCCAGCAACAAAGTCTTTATTCCGCTGCCGTTGGAACAGATTTTGCAGCTGGTGTAGAGAACAGAATATCGACCCTTTTTCATGTGGTACACCAATGGTTTTGTCCTTCCTTCTATATTTGGCGAATTCAGGCCTTCAAGTTGGCACCATTAAGGGCTATCTCGCAGCGCTATCCATCTTTAAGCGCACTGCGGAAGAACCATCCTATTTAAAATTACCCTTGGTAATACAGTTTCTAAAGGGGTTAACTAATGTTTATCCCCCAAGACCATTCCAAGTTCCCCTATGGGATTTAAACTTAGTACTAACTTTCCTGATGGGCACACCTTTCGAACCTTTCCATTCTTGTTCGTTAAGATTCCTTACCCTTAAAACTGTTTTATTAATAGCACTTACATCTGCTAGAAGGGTGAGCGAATTACAAGCTCTTTCTTGTAAACCCCCTCACACGATATTTCACAAAGACAAAGTTGTCCTGCAAGTGAAGCCTAATTTCCTCCCAAAGGTGGTTTCGGAATTCCATATCACTCAGAAGATTACCCTACCATCTTTCTATCCTCCTCCTCATCCGGGGAAAGAGGAAGAGAGGTTACACAGGCTAGACCCTAGAAGGGCTTTAAGTTTTTACATCAGTAGACTAGCCAGGATAAGACAGGCAGACCAGCTGTTTGTAGGTTACACAGGTCACAAGCTGGGGTTACCAATAACTAAGCCGACCATTTCCAGATGGATCATTCTAGCCATTCTGGAATGTTATAAACTGGCAGGGAAAGAGCCCCCTCAAAACCTTAGGGCTCATTCGACCAGAGGTATTGCAGCTTCATCGGCCCTCAAAAGAGGTGTGCCGGTTAAAGACATCTGTGCGGCTGCTACATGGTCGTCTGTCCATACCTTTACACGATTTTACAACTTGGATTCCTCCTCCAGTCAAGAGACTAGGTTTGGAAGGGTTGTACTGCATTCTATTCATCAATAGAAGACAGCATGAAGTCAGTACTCCCTCCTCCGATAATAGAATACTGCTATGGGAGCCTATCTAAGATGAGGAATACGTCGGAGGACACAATCCCTTCGAAGAACAAGTTACTTCTTACCTTGTAACGTTCTTTCGACGGGATGTTCCTCCGACGTATTCCTCATCGACCCTCCCATCCATCCCCGCAGTTCTATTTCCCTTGTTGTTGCAGCTTACGCTCCTTCAGGGTGATTAGTCTAGTCCAGAAAGAATTATTGTGGGCTACAAAACGGAACTGAGCAATGGACGCTGCGCGCGGCCTTTATAGGCAGGATGACGTCGACGTCGATACGGCGGCTGTCGAGGGACATCGACTCGGAGGACGTCGACGCGCAGCGCCCTCTAGAGAAAAATTTTTCCGAGGCCAGCAGAGCTGGAAGGAGATATCTAAGATGAGGAATACGTCGGATGAACATCCCGTCGAAAGAAAGTTACAAGGTAAGAAGTAACTTGTTCTTCTGTCGCATTAGGCTATTCTGAGGCACTTTGAAGACCTTGTGTTTGCATCCGCCACCTCTGTGGGATAAGAATATATTTCTTTTGGCTCTAATACACAAACCTTTTGAACCAATGGCATCCCGCGATTGGATTTTTGGACATGGAAGACCGCTTTTCTGGTAGTTATTACTTCTGCTAGGAGGATTGGAGAGCTTCAGGCTTTTTCCTCAAAGGATCCTTACTTGATTATTCACAAGGATAAGAGAGCTATCGTACAATACACTCCTCCTTACCTGTGGTGGTTTCGGAATTCCATCTACATGAAGAAATCTTCCTTCCGATTTTCATCCCAGACTGCATGCGTCTGTGGCTGAGGAAATCTTCCATAATCTGGACGTATCAAGAACTCTCAAATTCTATTGAGAGAACGAAACCATTCAGGAAAACAGACCAGCTTTTTATTATTTATGTTGGTCTTTCCCCAGGTAAAAAGGCTGCCAAAGCTTCTATTGCCAGGTGGGTTGTTTCATGTATCGCAAAGGCTTACGACGTGAAGTGGGCTCTCTGTTCCGGAATACTTCAGGCTCATTCCACAAAAGCCCAGGCAACAACAGTAGCCTTTACTAGGCATGTTCCCATCGCAGAAATTTGCAGGGCTGCTACTTGGGCTACTCCACTTGCCTTTTGCAAGCACTACACTATGGGCGCATCCTCCAGAAAAGGTGCCACATTTGGCCAAGAGGTGCTCCGCAACTTGTTTGCTTGAATCACGTTTATGCCATCTCATCCACCCTAAATGATGTTGAGATTTTAAAGTTTGGTCCCAACTAGTTGGGAAGGAGACAGAGCAGGACGTAAGAGAAATACAAATATTACCTTCATGGTGATTCAGGTTTTCTTAGTTGTGGGATGTATTTACCCATGCATCCAAGCCCTACCTCAAAACTGTGCAGTACTGACATGGAAAACATCATGATGGCCAGAGCTTCCCAGAAAATGCACAGGGAAATGCATGAAGAATAGGCTGCCACTCATTTTTGCCGATGTTATGGGCACAGAAGGACGCTGCCTAAAACCACCATTGGACTACCCACACAGTAGTCTGAAACCATTGGGAGTGGCAATGCTGATTGCCAAAAGCAAACCCATAACTGTTGGGAATTCATTTTCTTAAATCCCAAAAAGGGGTGCAGTACCAGTACTCACCACTATCCAAAAGCCGGCGTTTTAAAACCACCAGATTTTGTAGAAAACTGAATAAATGAACCCAAAGCAAGCCAAAGAAAGACTTACTGAGAGGTGGATCCAATGTAAAGTTATATTCTGAAGTGACTTGAAGGTTTATAGCAAGACTGGCTGAGCTGTGGATTTCAGCAGTTTAAGTAAATTTGGACTGAAAGACACTACAAATCTAAATGTTTAAATTGACTGAGTGACCTATTTCTGAGTGTCACATAGGTTGCAATTGTTTAAATGTCATAGTTTTGAACTTAGAATCAGCATTCTAGCTGCATATGTAAAAATGTTTAGTTTTATTTGAATGCAGAAAACTGGGGAACAGAAATGACATGTAGCTAAAAACTGGCTTAAAGAGATTCCAATTTTGCCTGGCAACTACCCCCCATCAGGAGTGAAACTTGAGTCACAGCTGTGTTCCCATGCCTATCTGCCTTTTGCTGGCCACACTAAGGATATGCCATCTCTCTGATAATTGAATTAAGGGGAGCCCCCACAGAATACAGGAGCTCTGAACAAAGCCCTGTCCTGACCCAGGCAGATGGTTTATTGCAGATGTCGTAAATGTAGCTTCCTCCTGGAAGGACAAAGGAGGGGCACTGCCTGTGAGAGCAAGCTGGCTTGGCAGAACTGGAAAAACCAGAAATTCAACCTTGTGCTGGAAGAAAACCACACCCCTTTGGGGCCAGAACATAACTCTAAAAAGATGAATAACTCATAGTACGGACTTGTGAAAATTATTTAAATGACACCATAATTCTTGTGATTTTTCTGCCCACATTTTAAGAGGTTTTTAGAACCGGTGGCATGTTCAGGGGGGTTTTAGCGGAAAAGAGGATATTACTCAAAATGTGTGCATGTGAAAAATCTGACACTTCATCAACTAATGTCCATACTCCTTGCGCACATGTGTGTAAATTTGGGGTAATGTCCGGTATTGCAAACCAGTTAAAAAGTGCAAAATATTGCCATTTCTGAATGCAAGGCCCCAGGAAGAGCAGAGTTTGGACAGGGTATACCTCCTGTGATATGTGATGGGTGCATGTAATTTCAAACCACTGTGTAGCTATGAAATATGTATTTGGTTCAAATCTAGATTTGTGTGCAAGTTGACAGGAGGAGTGGACTCTCTGCAGGCTGTAAAATGACATCACTCTGACACAACTTAGCTTCCCCAATCAGGGGAGAAATGAAAGCTTGGCCAATGATAAGTGGAGAGGGGCTGGCTAGTGATGCTGCTCACACACACCCATTTTCAAAACGCATAAAAGCAGAGAGACAGGACAGATAGGGACCTTCAAATCCATTTGCAGCTGGAAGCTCTGCCGGGAAAATCCATACTTTACCTCCATCAACCTTCAGAGACCCAGACCAGACCAGCAGAGTAGAGCTGACCTATTAGCAGAACCAGAGAGAGCTGACCCAGATCACTGTGAAGTGCAGAGACCAGAGTCCAGTCTAAAACCTGACCAGATCCGTGGCGTGGCCCATTTAATTCAAGAATATAGTGTGAGTACCTAGAAAACTGTGCAGAACCAATCTCTTAGTTAAAATAATATAATCCAAGCTATTTTAATCTAAGTAGAACTGCCTCCTAACTGTCACCTGTCATTTGTAAAGCTGTCACTTGTGATTTGCTAGTTGCAAGCTGCACTTGTCTTTTTGAACTTTAAAATTTCAAATCTGAAAAACGACCTTTATTTAATCGCTCATATCTCCGTGACCGTTTGTGCTAGAGACTTACAGTAACTTTCATCTGGAAGCTGAGATCATAGGCTTTCATAGGACCCCAAAACGATATTGATAGCCCTTGTAGTTCTTCTGTAATAGCGCCCGGCGCATTCACGAATTTTGCCACGATTTGCAAATTTCTTCACGTGTAAAAATCTGCTGCTGCTTGCCTTCCATTTGCCAGAAATTCGTTTAACCTGCTAGTTACTCCTAGATCCTTGCTAAAGTGAGCCTGGACTAATATTAACTTGATTTCACTCACCCTGAACCTCTAGAGGGAATTAAAAGCATTTTAACATATTTTCACTCCATTGCCAGCACATATCAAAGCATTTTGCCTGTGTTTTCAACTTCTGTAGTCTAAGTTGCTGGGGTGAACTGAATCACATTTGATTGCATTTCTGAGAACTGTGTGCTTCCTCCCATTTCCTTGCATAGCATAAAAGGGGGGGTGAATTGTACAAGAAAGTGATTACATTGTCTTTGCTGAAATTCTATCAAGTTATTTTCTTTACTGCATTTCATTCCACATTGCATCCATTTGAAACCATAAAAGTATTGTTGCTATCTTATCCATTTCATGTCAACTCCTTAGTGATTATCAAGAAGTGTGCTAGTGCCAGATTCTCCGTTGTTAATCTTTATCATATCAGATTAAGTGTGATATTCAATTATTAATTTATTATAAAGTGTGATAGATATATATTGCTTTACTTCTCAAATAAACCTTTTAACTTGCAAAACAGAACTACTTCTTGGCTCAGTGGGGTCAGGGGGATTCTAAGAGAGGGGTGTTATATAGGGGTAGTCATCCAGAACGAATGAACTGGACATAAAGATATATCAATAAGGGTTTTCATTCAGTATTCTAGACTAGGCGTTGACTTGGCTGTAGTGCTGAATTGAATCCTCTTACAAATTGGGGGCTCGTCCGGGATGTTTGGATTAGATCTTTCACTTGTGCAGATTAATACAGCGTGCCAGCTGACCAGATACACATATCCGGTCGGAGCACACGCTGTGTTACGCTGTAAAGCACTTCTCAAAGGGACGCTCTAAGAAAAAGGTCTGTTTTGCAAAAATAAAATACAAACTTCTGTAAGTCAGGACAGAGACCAATCTCTAGAATGACAACCTTAGCTGACATGAAAATAGCCAAAGAGCACTTCTTACATAAGTTATTTGTGAGAGGTGAGTGGACTCACCAGGACCAAACAGTCTGGTTGCAGGCCATCACACCCCAAATCACGGAAACAGGGTCAGATATATGGAGAGACCAGGGTCCCTTACATGTGGCCCTGAGTGAACTATATATATGTCCTCTAAGGCCAAGGATGAGCACAACAAGATTGCCAGGGTAGCGGCATATTTATATTTACATATGGGAGCCATGCAGGACAAATGTGCTGAAGGCCAAGATCTGGCGAGTAGGCAACTGCTTGCATTACAGAAGGCCCAATCTGAGCTGGACTCTTCTGAGCAGAGGCTGCTCAGGAGCCGGGAGTCAGAAAATGACAGTAGGCAGTATATCAGTAAAATAAAGGAGGACATGGATATACTGCAACAGGAAAAGGCTGACCAGGATACTAGATTTCTGGCCCTGCAGAAGGAGCACCAAGACAGTTTGGACTCCTTACTGCAGAGCCAGAAAAAGCTGGAGCAACAATTAGACTTTAACAGGGCATGCACGGAGCAGGTAGCCACCCTGCAAAGTCATCTAGATAGAGTGAAGGTAGAGAGCAACAAGCTGATTTTGAAAGACCTGGATACCCAGGCAGAGTTTGATGAAGAACGCCAGAAAGCTGGAGTCTTTCAAAGGCAGAGGAACGACCTGGCGGCACAAATGCAGGCTCTTAGTCAGGAAAGAGACGCCTTAGGCCAGGAAGTCTGCCATTTAAAAAGAAAAACAGAAGAAAATCACTTGGCCCTCCAGGGGCTGGGTGACCTCCAAAACGAACGCCAGGACTTGTTAGAACACACCAGGAGGGTGGAGGATGCTCTGGCAAGAAAGGAGCAGGCCAATAGGGACACAGCTCAGGAGGTAACACTCCTGCAGCAAAGACTGGCCCAGTGCTCCAGGACCAATCAGGAAACACAGAGAGAGAATGAGGCTCTCTGCCAGCACAATGATAGGCTCCAGCAACAGGTAGCGATGCAGGAGAGACTGATAGTCTAGTAAGGCCTTAACTGAGGAACTGAAGGCACAAATGCAGGCTCTTGCATTGCAACAGGGAGCAGGGGCGGATAGAGATGAGGTTCGCTGGGAAATGGAAACTCCGGAGCATAACCTCAGGAGCCCTAGTACCAGAGGCCCTCATACCTCTCAGTCCCTGGACTCTGCCACCCCCATGTCCCCTGGCGCACGTGAGCACAGGGCCACAGGGATGGCAAATTACTATCCAGCCAGAAGCATGGGGCTCGTAGGCCAGTACCACCCAGGAATGGAGGGGCGGGCATCCGGGTATGGGCACCCAAGCACAGTGGAACTTAATGGGGAACCCCAGGAGAGTAGGCCCATTAAGGGCATCCTGAAAACCTCTGCCCAGTTAGGTCAGTGGAGGGGGTACCCATCAAATCCTAGCAGCAAGGAGGAATCTGAAGACTCCTCTGAACTGCGCAGGACACAGGAGACCAGATCCCCACATTCTGCCAGCCATTCCCAGGCTCGCAGAATCCGGGAAAACCTGGAAGAGCAGACAGGAACCTCTGGGAGCAGTGCCTCTGAGTCAGAGGATGAATGGACAAGGGTTACCCGAACCAAAAAGGCCAATAAGGCAAAAAGGGCCTTGCTTAAGGACCCCTTAAAGCAGATTAAGGCGATCAGGAGCGTCATCACGCCTTACCATAAGAACGCTAAGTATTCTGTTTGGGAGCACTTAGAGTTGTTTGAGCAAATGATGGAGACTTTCCATTTGAAGGACAGCCAAAGCTGTATTCAATATGTAAAGTGGACCTTCTCCCCGGAATACTCCAGTTTCTTTGCGGGGCTGGAGGACCAAAATCATTTAAGATGGTCCACCTATAAGGCGGCCATCTTGAAACATTTTTCTGTTCACAGAAATCCTCAAGAGGCTCGCAAGGCAGCCTACAATTTGCAATGTGGGGAGGATCAGGCCCCACAAGAATTTGTGCAAGAACTGAAACGTGCTTTTGCGCAGACCACCAGAAGGGTGCGCACAGACAGTAGAGAATTCATTAATACATTTTTTCATGCCTTGCCCAAATACATAATGACCCAGCTCGTGAGGGATTTTCATGAGAAAAGATCTTTAGACTGGGTCATTGAACAGGCTACCCGGATCTATGAGGTGCAGAAACCGGTAGATAGCAAAAGTAATGCCCAGAAAAACCCCAAAGCTAACAGCACCCCTGCGGCCGCCAAGGTGGCAGAGGTAAAGGTCACCCCCGTTTTAGATTTGGAGATGGGGGGGCCTAAAAACCTACCTGCACCTAATAATGCTAGGCCCAGAAGGTCCTCGGGCCAGTCACAGACAGGGAGCCAGGGAGGCAGCCCCACAAATGGGGTCCCTCGCTCTCCTGATTATGTAAGTCCCCGTTACAAGGGAAATCGACCCATCCTGGGTTATGTGTGGACTCCTCCAGCCCAAGGGGGGGATCCAGCCAAGCACCTAACCCAGGGAACTTCCCTCCCAACTTCCCACAGGAGGGCAGAAATTCTCCAAATCCTGGGCAGAACTTTTTCCCCAGGTATCCACCCAACTTCCAACCCCAAAATCATCCATCCTTCTTTCCCCAATTCCCTGAGCCCAGACAACCTAATCCGGGAGATGGGAGGCCAAGGGTGGAGGGGTACCCAAATCTTCCCAACCTGGGGTATTACCAGAGGACGGACAGCTACCCTTCCCGGGATCAGCCCAGGGGAGAAAACAGGGCCCCGTATCAGCCTGAGCAGGTTTCCCAGTTAGAGCGCCAGGTTCAAAACATGGCGCGGGATCTGGGTCACATACTGAGGGCTCAGCAGAACCCTCAGATCGGCATGCCGGCGCAGAACGCACCCAACTCTGGACCTGGTGCTCCAGAACAATGACGGGGGCAGCACCCCGATAACTCACCGGTTCCCAGGGAGGAGGCACAAAGGGAAGGGGGGTGTAAAGCCTTGGAGGAAGCTTCTTTCCTCACTTGTAAACAGCCCCTGGAAACCCAGGAACCGGAAACAAAATCTCTTGCCCCTGAAAGTCTGCCTCCTAAGGAGCAGAGGGGGGGTAGGAGAAACAAAAGACCCAAACAGACTCAGTTTGAGGAGGAGGTACAGATATTCCAATTTGAGGGAGAGGGATCCTCAGAGGATCCTGGGAAAAGGATCTTCTCCTTCAGAGAGGGGGGAACTCCTCCCAAAGAAAAATGGGTCCCTAGGGATGCAAATCCAGACTGGGGAGATGTGGAGACTGAGCTACCGCCGCCCACCATCTCATCCCAGAACCAACAGCAAGAAAATCCCCTGGTTCAGACCCATCCTGGTGACTGCCTCCAAAAAGGGGGGGGCGGCCCGGAACCGGAGCCAGGGGAACCCACAATGGCTCTGATCTCCAGTTGCCAAATTTTTCTTTCAGATTCCCAAGGCTCTCCACAGAGTTCCGCCCAAATCTCTTCGCTAGCGATGTCCAAAACCAGAAAGCTAGCACACCAGTTGTCCAAAAATGTGCATTATCTGTGCCCCCTTGAGGAGAAGGAGGGAAGATACTATGCCCCGGTACAAGTACAGGGGCAGGGTACAATTTCAGCGCTGGTGGACACGGGATCTCAAGCTACCCTTCTGTCTAGAAAGGCCTTTGATGAACTGAATGCAGGAAGGGGAGGGAATTACCAAATTCCTCTCACCTCACTTCCTGGACAACTCCAGAACTTTGACGGGAAGGAAATTCCCGTTGAGGGGACTGCAGATTTGGACATTAAAATTGGGCGACACAAGTTGAAACACCCGGTCATAGTAGTGACTCCAGAGGGCACCCCTTGTTTACTGGGGAATGACCTCCTGAGAAGGTTGTCACCCCTAATAGATTGCGTAAACAAGGTCCTCTGGACCCAGACTAGCCGACCAATAAAATTAAAACAGAGTGTCAACCATGTTAGTTTAACCGGCACCTGCCACATGGTTGAAGAAAAATCTGACCAAGTAGAATTTCACTTCCAGAATAGCCAAATTCCAGACGTGACAGTAATAGCAGTAGGACAACAGACTGGTGATGGAGGGTCCTCTCTATTTCTGAAAATCAACCTTCCTTCCAGTCTAAAGTGGTACTCCACGCTGGAAGGAAACACTCTGAGATTCTATACTAATCCACAATCAGAAACTCCCACTCCTATAGTCCAGAAAGATGTGAAATCAGCTCAAAGCCTGGCTGATATTCAGCAAATTGGAGAGCAGTTGTTCATCCCTGTTCAGTTAAATGATGGGAAGGACTCTGTTCTCGCTCGAGTGTGCGTGAACAACGGTAAGAGCTTCATCAGCGAAGCCATGTTTCGCCAACTCCCAAAAGATCCAGCCATTCCCACCTTCAAACTGATAGACAAATGGGAAATGGACCTGGAAGCACCTAATTCCAAACATCTCCTGCCAAGCAGGTGTATGCTCAAAATCTCCATTGGCAACAAGAGCATAGTCCATAATTGTTGGGTCGTGCGAGACGTCCCTGCCGCCTTTTACTTAGACAGTGACATTCTCAATCGCTTTGCCATTAGTTTGGACCTAATAAACTTCAAAGATTGGTCCCGATTAGCGGATAATCCCGTGGGCTTTGATGATCCAGAAAAAGCATTTAGGTCAGCTCAATTGCTACCTCATGCAGTTGAAATTCAGATCAAAGAGGAAGTCACCATCCCAGAAAGGACCCGACAATTCTCCCTGGAAGTGAAAGTTAAAAGAGGACAATATTTGCAAAACCCTGATGCTTACATACATCTAAATGCTTCTCTCCAACAGCAAGGGTTAGGGGTAAACCCAACACCATTAGTCAACATAGAACATGACACCATTCTAATAGAGGTGGATAACAGCGACTTAAAGAGTATTACTCTAGCCGCAGGCACCATTATTGGAATGGCGGTTGATGACCGACATTTTTCCATAGACTTAGGTAATGAACTGTTAGGGCCAATCCCCAAGGACTGCTTTGACAGTGACAGTGATGACAATACAACACCAGACAGGATTTTTACCCGGCATGGGGGGAATTTCCTGGTGTACACTTCCTGCCCCTATGGTAAGGAAGATGTGACTTGTGACTTCAGGAGGGATGAGGTGATTTTCCAGGTCCATGAGGGCTGCCTTTCCCACCTGAAGCCTCCAGTCCAAATCAGCACTCTGACCAGGGACTTCTCCACCCAGCTGGAGGAGGCCGCTGAAATAGCCAAACCAGAAGTCTTTCCAGGCTTCAGGCAGATGGTGGAAGAGAGAGTCAACCTAGCTGATGCCTGTGTGACTCTGGACCAAAAGCAAAAGTTGAAACAAGTTTTCTTGGATTTCCAAGATCTCTTTGCGGTAGACTCATATGACTGTGGTCGCACCGACATCCACACAACAACAATCCCCACGGACCCTGGCATGACTCCTGTGTTTGTGAAGCAATATCGTTTGCCTCTCGCATCCATGGAGTCCCTTACTGAAATAATTAAGAACCTTGAGTCCCGGGGAATAATCCGTCCAGTCCACAGCACTTTCAATAATCCGGTGCTGGGAATATTGAAGCCAAACGGCCAGTGGAGACTCTGCGCTGACCTTAGGGAGCTCAACAAACGGGTCCATACTTCCCGATGGCCTCTGCCCTACATTGACCAAGGGCTGGCCCAGATCCAGGGGTCACAGGTATTCACAGCAATAGACCTGACCAATGGATACTGGACCGTGCCTGTCAGTAGGGAGGACCAATACAAGCTGGCTTTTACCTTTGGGGGCCAGCAGTATACATGGACCCGGACTCCCTTCGGATACCTCAACTCCGGCAATGAATTCAACATTTTCCTACATAAGGCCATGCCCGACCTGGGTGCGAGGGGTAACCTGGCTTATGTAGATGATGTCCTCATCAAAAGTTCATCTGTGGAGGAACACATAGCGGAGATCCGTTATATTCTGACACAGTTGAGGGCCGCCGGAGCAAAACTTTCCTTTCAGAAAGCACAGTGGTGTAGAACCCGTGTTAATTTCTTGGGGCATGAGATTACTCCTCAGGGTCTCTGTCCCCAGGAAAAGAAAGTGGAAGCACTTCAGAAACTGAAAGACCCCACAACTCTGCGAGAACTAAGGAGCCTCCTTGGACTGACTAATTACAGCAGAAAGTTCATTGAGGGCTACGCAGAGATCACCAGACCCCTGATTCATCTCCTGAAGGGGGGGTCAAGTGGGAATAGGGTCCAGAACAAGCCGAGGCAGTAAGACAACTCAAGAGAAGCCTCTCACAAGCGCCTTGCCTAGCTTACCCTGTCAGAAACAAGGAGTTCTTCCTGGAGACGGGGTTCTCTAATACGTGCTTGACGGCAGTATTATACCAAAAGCATGACAAGGTCAATAAAGTAATCTCCTATGCGAGCAAAACTTTATCCTCTGTGGAGGAAAAATTCAACGATTGTGAGAAGGCACTCCTGGCAACGGTGTGGGCATTGAAGAATTACCGCCCGTTTATCCATGGGGAACACATCATAGTGGAGACTCCACACTAGCCTCTGCAATATCTCCAAAGTGACAGAATCCGGGCCGGAAATGTGAGTAATTCCCGAATTACTTCCTGGATTCTGTCAATGCAAGGCTTTCCTGTGGAGGTCAGATATGGCCAAAACAAGAAGAGTCCCCTCGCGCAAGGTCTGGCTGACTTGCATGATTGTGCCAGAGAAAACTGTCTCGAGGACGAAAGTCTGAAAATCAAGGACAACATGGAGGCATACCTTAATTCCCCACACAAAGTCTTTGAAGAAGACAAGTGTGAGGGAATGCCCACTGTGTATGTGGATGGATGCTCTTACCATGTTGACCACAACGGGGAGAAAGAACTGGTGGCCGGCGTAGGGAATGCATGGGTGAATGAGTCCCCAGAACCCTCCGCTGGATACAAAATTGGTCCCCGAAGTAGTCAGGTGGCAGAATTGATGGCTGTGCATCAGGCCATCCTCACTGCTGTCCAGCATCAACTCCACGAACTGGTCATAATCACAGATTCGGATTATGTACGGAACGGGTTCGTGGAGCACCTGGTTAATTGGAAAACCAGAGGCATGTTATGTGCTGACAACAAACCCTTGAATCATGGGAAGTTGATTCAAAACATTGATGATCTGGTCACCTCGAATGAGATGACCATCTATTGGAAAAAGATCAAGGGTCATTCCAAAGTAGAGGGACCAGACAAAACTGGAAATGACTTAGCTGATCAGCTGGCTATCACTAGGTCCCAGACAAATGCTCACAACGACCTTTCAATTGCACAATGGAGTAAGGAGACCCCTGATGCTGATTTGATTACAGCTCAGAAGGGGGATCCAGTAATTGGTAAATTTTACCAGCACCTTGAGGACCCTGAGAACTTTCCCCTGACGGATACCGATTACATTGGGAAAGAGGACCTAAGAGTGTTGATTAAATGTCCAAAAATGTTCCGAATCCAAGACGGTTTGCTGGTAAGGAAATCCAAAGCTGGCCACGATCAGTGGGTGGTTCCTACCTCATTCCGAAGCCTGATGTTAAGTCACGCCCATGATGCGGCCACCGCCGGTCATAGGGGGTTTCACACAACACTGGAAATCTTGAGAGGTTGCATACTGGCCACACATGGGGCAGGACCTCAACCAATACTTGAAGGGGTGTCTTGTGTGTGCACAATTTCAGCCATCATCCCTCACGCACCGTGCGCCTCTCCAAAAGCGGGGGATGACACTGCCATGGTCAGATTTACAAATCGACTTTGTAGGCCCCGTGATTCGCTCTGCTAGGGGGAATAAGTACATGTTGACTGTGACATGCTTGTTTACCAAGTGGGTGGAATGTCTCCCAGCCCCAAATTGCAAGGCAGAAACGGCAGCTGCCCTGATGATTAACCACATCTTTTCCCGTTTTGGTCTACCTCAAAGGATTGAGTCAGACAGGGGTAGCCACTTCACCAGTGAAGTAATGACAAAGATGTGGGAGATACTGGGGGTCAAAAGGAAGTTGCATATTGCGTATAGGCCAGCTTCTTCTGGGGCAGTAGAGAGATACAACCGGACAATTGTGAGCATATTAAAGAAGTTTGTGGCAGATTCTGGGCCAAGTTGGGACATCCGATTACCTCTGGTCCTAATGGCCATCAGATCTACCCCTTCATCTGCAACCAAAATGTCACCATTTGAGTTGATGACTGGGCGCAAGATGGTGCTTCCGCAGCATTTGCTCTATAGGACCCAAGAGCAGACACTGATAAATGCCTCCACTACTCATGAGTATGTGGAGAATTTAAGGAAACACCTCCAACATGCTTTTGCTTACGCTCATCGGAATCTAGAAAGATCGGCTGATAGCATGAAGACCCACTATGACCTGAAGACTTCCAGGAAGGAATATCAGGTGGGAGACCGGGTCTATCTATACAACTTCCAAAGGAACCAGGCAAAACAGCGGAAATTCTTGCCTACATGGAAGGGACCCTTTGAGATCATCGACAAGATTTCCCCTGTGGCCTACAAAATCCACATCCCCAAAGGCGGTTTGGCAGAGGGGGAAGACAAGTGGGTCCACATAAACCAGTTGAAATATTGCCATCCCAGGCACACTCTGCAACAACTGGAGGAATCCTCTGGAATCCTAGCGGGTACTGTCTCAGACTAATTCAGTTCCAACCATAAAACATACCACATCTAGTCTCTAAAATATTGTGATTTGCATGAAACTGTCGCTTAGTTATACTGTTTTTTTTTCAAAATAAGAATGTAATGTTTCGTTATGATGAAATGCATATGCTGCCCCACTATCTCAACAGTGGTGGAAAATGTCTATGAATAGGTATTGCCGCTCTTCCTTTGTCGTCCTAGGAGAAAGAAAACCTGGAGACGGGACAAGGAGGACGATCCGGAGACCGGGAGCAGAGACGCAACGGGCCCGGGGTACCGCCCAATTTTCCCATCAGGACCGGCGAGGAGAACCGATCGATCCGACCGGATGGAGAAAAAGATGCTGAACTGTGCCATCTATTGGAAGAAGATGAGGAAACATCCCAGGTCTTGCAAGTCCCATTCGTGAAATAGAATGGCCATCGCAAGAGGGGGGCTTGTGGGATGTATTTTACCCATGCATCCGAGCCCTACCTCAAAACTGTGCAGTACTGACATGGAAAACATCATGATGGCCAGAGCTTCCCAGAAAATGCACAGGGAAATGCATGAAGAATAGGCTGCCACTCATCTTTGCCGATGTTATGGGCACAGAAGGACGCTGCCTAAAACCACCATTGGACTACCCACACAGTAGTCTGAAACCATTGGGAGTGGCAATGCTGATTGCCAAAAGCAAACCCATAACTGTTGGGAATTCATTTTCTTAAATCCCAAAAAGGGGTGCAGTACCAGTACTCACCACTATCCAAAAGCCGGCGTTTTAAAACCACCAGATTTTGTAGAAAACTGAATAAATGAACCCAAAGCAAGCCAAAGAAAGACTTACTGAGAGGTGGATCCAATGTAAAGTTATATTCTGAAGTGACTTGAAGGTTTATAGCAAGACTGGCTGAGCTGTGGATTTCAGCAGTTTAAGTAAATTTGGACTGAAAGACACTACAAATCTAAATGTTTAAATTGACTGAGTGACCTATTTCTGAGTGTCACATAGGTTGCAATTGTTTAAATGTCATAGTTTTGAACTTAGAATCAGCATTCTAGCTGCATATGTAAAAATGTTTAGTTTTATTTGAATGCAGAAAACTGGGGAACAGAAATGACATGTAGCTAAAAACTGGCTTAAAGAGATTCCAATTTTGCCTGGCAACTACCCCCCATCAGGAGTGAAACTTGAGTCACAGCTGTGTTCCCATGCCTATCTGCCTTTTGCTGGCCACACTAAGGATATGCCATCTCTCTGATAATTGAATTAAGGGGAGCCCCCACAGAATACAGGAGCTCTGAACAAAGCCCTGTCCTGACCCAGGCAGATGGTTTATTGCAGATGTCGTAAATGTAGCTTCCTCCTGGAAGGACAAAGGAGGGGCACTGCCTGTGAGAGCAAGCTGGCTTGGCAGAACTGGAAAAACCAGAAATTCAACCTTGTGCTGGAAGAAAACCACACCCCTTTGGGGCCAGAACATAACTCTAAAAAGATGAATAACTCATAGTACGGACTTGTGAAAATTATTTAAATGACACCATCATTCTTGTGATTTTTCTGCCCACATTTTAAGAGGTTTTTAGAACCGGTGGCATGTTCAGGGGGGTTTTAGCGGAAAAGAGGATATTACTCAAAATGTGTGCATGTGAAAAATCTGACACTTCATCAACTAATGTCCATACTCCTTGCGCACATGTGTGTAAATTTGGGGTAATGTCCGGTATTGCAAACCAGTTAAAACGTGCAAAATATTGCCATTTCTGAATGCAAGCCCCCAGGAAGAGCAGAGTTTGGACAGGGTATACCTCCTGTGATATGTGATGGGTGCATGTAATTTCAAACCACTGTGTAGCTATGAAATATGTATTTGGTTCAAATCTAGATTTGTGTGCAAGTTGACAGGAGGAGTGGACTCTCTGCAGGCTGTAAAATGACATCACTCTGACACAACTTAGCTTCCCCAATCAGGGGAGAAATGAAAGCTTGGCCAATGATAAGTGGAGAGGGGCTGGCTAGTGATGCTGCTCACACACACCCATTTTCAAAACGCAGAAAAGGAGAGAGACAGGACAGATAGGGACCTTCAAATCCGTTTGCAGCTGGAAGCTCTGCCGGGAAAATCCATACTTTACCTCCATCAACCTTCAGAGACCCAGACCAGACCAGCAGAGTAGAGCTGACCTGTTAGCAGAACCAGAGAGAGCTGACCCAGATCACTGTGAAGTGCAGAGACCAGAGTCCAGTCTAAAACCTGACCAGATCCGTGGCGTGGCCCATTTAATTCAAGAATATAGTGCGAGTACCTAGAAAACTGTGCAGAACCAATCTCTTAGTTAAAATAATATAATCCATGCTATTTTAATCTAAGTAGAACTGCCTCCTAACTGTCACCTGTCATTTGTAAAGCTGTCACCTGTGATTTGCTAGTTGCAAGCTGCACTTGTCTTTTTGAACTTTAAAATTTCAAATCTGAAAAACGACCTTTATTTAATTGCTCTTATCTCTGTGACCGTTTGTGCTAGAGACTTGCAGTAACTTTCATCTGGAAGCTGAGATCCTAGGCTTTCATAGGACCACAAAACGATATTGATAGCCCTTGTAGTTCTTCTGTAATAGCGCCCGGCGCATTCGCGAATTTTGCCGCGATTTGCAAATGTCTTCACATGTAAAAATCTGCTGCTGCTTGCCTTCCATTTGCCAGAAATTCGTTTAACCTGCTAGTTACTCCTAGATCCTTGCTAAAGTGAGCCTGGACTAATATTAACTTGATTTCACTCACCCTGAACCTCTAGAGGGAATTAAAAGCATTTTAACATATTTTCACTCCATTGCCAGCACATATCAAAGCATTTTGCCTGTGTTTTCAACTTCTGTAGTCTAAGTTGCTGGGGTGAACTGAATCACATTTGATTGCATTTCTGAGAACTGTGTGCTTCCTTCCATTTCCTTGCATAGCATAAAAGGGGGGGGGGTGAATTGTACAAGAAAGTGATTACATTGTCTTTGCTGAAATTCTATCAAGTTATTTTCTTTACTGCATTTCATTCCACATTGCATCCATTTGAAACCATAAAAGTATTGTTGCTATCTTATCCATTTCATGTCAACTCCTTAGTGATTATCAAGAAGTGTGCTAGTGCCAGATTCTCTGTTGTTAATCTTTATCATATCAGATTAAGTGTGATATTCAATTATTAATTTATTATAAAGTGTGATAGATATATATTGCTTTACTTCTCAAATAAACCTTTTAACTTGCAAAACAGAACTACTTCTTGGCTCAGTGGGGTCAGGGGGATTCTAAGAGAGGGGTGTTATATAGGGGTAGTCATCCAGAACGCATGAACTGGACATAAAGATATATCAATAAGGGTTTTCATTCAGTATTCTAGACTAGGCGTTGACTTGGCTGTAGTGCTGAATTGAATCCTCTTACATAGTCCATGATCTCCCTCCTTCACAACACCCTCCCAGCATCCCCATTAAAGCATATATTGATTGCAACTGCCAGTAGGTGAAATTAGCAACTGGGTGTGAGCAGTTGGTGTTGTAGGGGTGAGGGATGGGGCTGTCTTGTGGAGGGACGTAAAGTTCTTAAAGGGGCAGCTGTTTTTTTTAGTCAGTTGTGAAGGAGGGAGGTCATGGGCTAGGAGAAGCTGAATCACCATGAAGTTAATTATTTAATATTTTTGTTTTTATTCTTGTTTGTATTCTTACAATATATATTTTTTAAAACCCGAAAAAGATCCCCTTACAAAATTAAAGTTCATGCATATTTATAATCATCCTTTTCTTCAATT
The DNA here is from genome assembly GCF_040938575.1 of Ambystoma mexicanum. Taxonomy (NCBI): domain Eukaryota; kingdom Metazoa; phylum Chordata; class Amphibia; order Caudata; family Ambystomatidae; genus Ambystoma; species Ambystoma mexicanum. The sequence continues at coordinate 881,730,314 of NC_090931.1, read as the reverse complement.
TTAACAAATGGAAAAAGTAAGTTCTTAATTTAAAAGTATGATTTTCAGTTGAGCCACTAGAGGGGGGTGAAACACTATTAGTGCATTCAATTCCGAGAGAAAGTGAACAGTTTTTCAATCGTGTGGGCTATATGGAAATTGCAAACAATACCTTTTCGCATAGCTTGCAAATTGGCCAATAGGATTGGCTTATTCACTCGACCAGGGTCGTAACAGTAATTATGTGACAGTTAATGAGAGCTGCTTCTTATGCCTTTCCCTGGTGATGTTGTTGAATGATGTGCTTGTGCCATTTGGCACATTTGCTGCATGCCACAGATTGTTCTGGATGCTGTCAAAAGGGTAACACTAAAATTAACAGTACATTTCATATTTGTCGATATTGTTTTCAGTAAAGCACAAGCTGTATGTGTATATATATATATATATATATATATATATATATATATATATATATATATATATATATACATATATTTCTGAGGCTTGTGGAATCTGCTTAGATTCACATGCTGTGCATAGACCGACATCTAGTGGAAGCTGCTGAGTATTAGTTTGTTTTTTGAAACTCGAAAATGGGTGTCAACACAGGGCGTGCCAGTAATACTATCCTTAGTGTGACGTCCACTGTACCCATGATCCCTCATCGATATTAATTTACCCGTTCTTCCATTCCCACGTCGAAGACATTGAAGATCGACGCCAGTCCGAAAACAAACAACTGTCGAGAGCTGCTCGACGGACTTTGGGCCTTGGAAGGCCTCTGGCCTCAGTCCGGGCCTCGGAAGGCCTTGGCCCTACAAGTAGGGAGAGTGGGGGGTGGTAACATACTCTACACTGTTATTATTTCCTACAAACACAAGCCCGCTGCCACAAGGTGCATATGGAGAGTACTTCATTTAAATTTTGCCCCAAGTGCAACCACAAGTACCCTTGGGCTGACAAACACGCCACCTGTAATCTTTGCTTGCCGAGGGACCACCCCGAGGCGAACTGCAAGGCGCGTAAGCTTTTTAAAGCAAAAAGGCTCAAAGACCGCTCCACTAAGCGTTGGGCCCACCACGCCAGGCAGCTCGAGGCCATGGAAGCGGTGGGTGCCTTCAGTGACGGCAGCGACGCTGTCTTTTCAGACGGCGAAGGCACAGGGGCGTCGAAAGACACGCAAGCGCTAGTCCCCGACCCCACAGGATTGTCTGGCAGGGCAGTTATGGGGACTACACCCGGCGACACGAGCGCTAACATCACTACTACACCTAAACACACTGATCCCAACCGAGACTCAACACGCGTGTTGAGTTCTCGGAAAAAGGAAGCACGTAGAGAGGGGTCCACAGAATCGGTGTCCTCTGGGCGTTCCAGGTCGAGATCGCCTCACGACACAAGGCAACCGTCCACAGTTGCCAAAAGTGCCTCGCTTCCCCAACTCGGAGGTACAGTCGTCAGACTATTCGGAGCTCCACCCCCAGCCCTCACACCAGAATTCGGCTCCGGCAGCCCGTTCGGCATCTGCTTCCGAGTCCCGACATGCACACCCGAGAGAGAGAAAGAGACCCCCCCCGAATTTCGCCGCCAGGCATCGAAATTCTTAGAGTGAAAACTTCAGGGAAACACTCTTCGACCCATGGGGAAGGGGGGGAAACAGCAGAAAAAGACAGTACACTCTACTTCTGCAACACAAACACATAAAGACCCTCATAGAGCTTTAGATAAGGAGAGTTCCAATACCCCTGTCTCTACACCTAAAACCAAACCTATTCCTCCCTCTCCTCACGGTAGGGGAACAGGAAGGGAACCTTCTCGGGAGGTTGTCATCCCCAGCTCCAAGAAATGGAGTAGTGATGACATAGATAGGGTAATGAGCAGAATGTCCTCCCCGGCTGATTTCTACTCTTAAGAACCCAGAACATTTCCTCGCTTACACTCCAGACAACGCTACTCCTTCAGGATCCAAGGACCCTCATCCCCGTAGTAAAAAACCTCGGTTTGACACTCCAACTCAGGGCCTAATTTCAGACCCTTACTATATACAGCCTTATCAGCATTATAGTGAGGATCCACAACAGTTTTCTGAGGATCCAGACTTACAATTGTTGGACGACCAGACGGGGGTACTTTATTATGGAGATGACGAGGGCCAGGAAGGGGAGGAGGAAGATGTTGCAGAAGTCTACAATTTTGACTCTCCCGTTGACAAAGAACCTCAGGTTACCGATTCTCCAGTAGATAACAGCCCCTGCTAAATGAGGTCTTAACTAGAGCGGCAGAACACTTCCGCAGTGACACTCAGGGAGCACAAGAGGAGAGAGACTTTGCAGAGGAGCTAGTCGGAGACAAACCCATTGCTTAAGCCATTCCTATTCTCAAATCTATCCAACGTAGAATAGATCCTTCCCTTCTTAATCCAAATCTCACAAGGGATGTAAACCCCAGAATTGAGAAGATGTTTAGGGCTGCTCAGTCAGATCCTCTTTACATAAGGGGGTCAACTGAAGCCCGACTCCTTAATAATGACCAACACGAGAAAGAGAGCGGGAACACCGCTGTCTTCATCCGAGGCTCCTCCAGACAAGGAGAGCAAGTAGCTGCTCTCATTGACTCCGCACCCGAACCATTAAAGGGTCAGCTGGCCCAAATCGCGTTGGAGGGTAGAGCCATGTCAGGTTGCATCCTCAAAACAACCTTTGACGCTGCAGATAATGCAGGCCGGCTCATAGCAGAGAGCACTGTCATTATCAGGGTTTAAACCCGAGACACAGGCAAGCCTTATTGACATGCCGGTTGAACCTAATGTCCTGTTTGGCAAAGCGGTAGAGGACGCATTAAAAACTGCCAAAGACGAGTACGATACTCTAAAGTCCCTGGGACAATTAACGAATAAGCCCACAAATCAAAGAGGGAATGGTCATTTTCGTCGCTCACGCTGACAGAATTCCCAGAAGGGCTCCAACTATTCACAGGGACAGGGTACATCATGGGGTGGCAACCAGCAGACTACCCAGAGTTACGGCAGAGGTAACGAGAGGGCCCATGGTAGAGGTAGAGGCAGCCCCGGCAGAGGCGGCAGTACGCCTCGCGCAAAGCAGTGATGTTCCACTCAGGGTCCCTTCCCATGCATCCCCAGTAGGGGGGGCGCATTTCCAACTTCACCCAAGCATGGGATCACATCGGACAGATGGGTGCTGTCCACAGTGTCCGCAGGATACTGCATCGAACTGCTAGAGTGCCCCCGCAACCACCCTCCACATCAAAGAAACCATTCACTGGACCACCAGAGGATCCTCCTCGAGGAAATCGTCAATCTTCTCGCAAAGGACGCGATAGAACTCGTCCCGGGCAACCAGGTAAACAAGGGTATCTATTCAACTTACTTCCTTGTGCCAAAGAAAGATTTGACAATGCGCCCAGTATTAGACTTACGCCCTGCAAACAAGTATGTCAAGCCCCAAAAATGTTGCATGACTACTCTCCAAGAAGTAATCCCCCTCCTAAAAAGGGGGGATTACTTGGCAACATTGGACATGAAAGATGCCTATTTTCATATTTCCATGTTCCCAGCGCACAGAAGATTCTTGCGCTTCAAGTTCGACAGTCAGCACTACCATTTCAAGGTGCTGCCCTTCGGTATAGCCTCGGCTCCAAGGGTACTGGTGGTGGTGGCAGCACACCTACGCAAGGAGGCAATCCCAGTGTACCCTTACCTGGACGACTGGCTCATCACGGGAGAAACCCCAGTAATTTGCAGATCCAACATCCAAAGAACGATCAACCTCCTCTTCGAATTAGGTTTCTCTATCAACGAGAAAAAATCAAGCCTGGTGCCAAGCACCTCCAAACAGTTCCTAGGAGCTGTCCTAAACACTCAAGAGGGGTTGGCCTTTCCATCAGAGGAAATAATTCTGAATATACTACTGCAAATTCCTCCATCAGCCCAGTCACCAGATAAGGGTGCACAAAGCGATGCGTTTGCTAGGCATGATGGCGTCATGTATTTACCTGATACCCCACGCGCGCCTGCGCATGCAACCCATGCAAGAATGATTGGCGAAACAGTGGTCTCAGGCAAGTGGTCAGTGGGACGATCTAGTGGTCGTTTCGCCAACACTTGTACAAAGTCTTCACTGGTGGACAAGAGAGAAACTGTCAAAGGGGAAACCCTTTTACGATCTGGAGATGCATGCTGTAGTCACTACAGACGCGTCCCTTTCAAGGTGGGGAGCACACCACCTTCACCACACAGCTCAGGGTCTCTGGTCTCACACAGTGGCCAAGAATCATATCAATCTGCTAGAGCTTCTGGCAGTCTTCAGAGCGGTTCGAGTGTTCGAACCCCATCTGTTGAACCTGTCGGTACAGATCTTAACAGACAGTATAACAGTGATCTTTTACAAACAGGGAGGCACTCGTTCGCCAAATCTGTCCAGGCTTGCCAAGAAAATTTGGACATGGGCACTCAGACGGAACATTAACCTGTCATCTCAACACGTTTCAAGGGATCTCAATTCACTAGCAGACGCTTTGAGCAGAGATCCCCTCCAGAAGAACACAAATGGTGTCTACACAGAGATATCGTAGAAGATCTCTTCTCACAATGGGGTTTCCCCACTATAGACCTATTCGCCACAAGCAAAAACAGACGATGCCCAGGATTCGCATCCAGGTTCCCCCAACCAGACTCCAGGGGGGAACGCCCTGTGGATGAACTGGTCAGGGATGTTTACCTATGCTTTTCCACCAACTCCTCTCATGAGGAAGGTGGTCAACAAGATGCACAGGGAATCGATGAGGCTCATCCTAGTTGCACCCATGTGGGCGAGACAACAGTGGTTCCCACACCTGCGCAGACTAGCAGCATTCAAACCCATCAGACTCCCGTGCTGGCACAACCTACTATCCCAGCACCACGGTCAAACAGTGCATCCTCAACCCGGCTCAATGAACTTGGCAGCATCGCTCCTGAAGTCATAGAGTTTGGACATCTCAACTTACCACAGAGGTGCATGGACATCCTAAAAGAATCCAGGAAACCAAACACGAGGCACTGTTATTTTGATAAATGGAAGAGATTTGTTATTTGATGCCAGAATAAGCAAATCAACCCTGTTGATTGCACTCCTTCCAATATTGTCACCTACATGCTCCACCTGCTGGATGCAGGGTTGGTATTTAATTCACTCGGGGTACACCTGGCGGCGCTGTCAGCTTACACCACCTCCCACAACAGAGTTTCGTGGTGGAAAGTACCAGTGGTTAAAGCCTTCATGGAAGGGGTAAAGAGACTCCACCCTCCAATTTCAAACCCACCACATGGATGGGCCCTTAATGTGGTGCTTGCTAAGCTCATGGGTCCACCCTTTGAACCCATGCATAAAGCCAGTCTCAAACACCTGACCTATAAGACTGCCATCTTAGTAGCCATTACATCCATAAGAAGGGTCAGTGAAATTCAGGCTCTGTCAGTGCAGGATCCTTTCTTTACCGTTCATAAGGATAAACTGATTCTACGTACACACCCTAGGTTCTCACCCAAGTTAATTTCTAAATTCCACATTAACCAGTCCATTGAGCTTCTGGCCTTCTTCCAAGAACCCAAGAGCTCTGCTGAGGTGAAACGACACACGCTAGATGTGCGAAGAGCAATACTCTATGTAGACAAGACCAGGCCGCTAAAGAAAAACAGGTAACAAAGAACCCAGAGGGGTAATAGGGAACGGCCTGATACAGGAAGGGTACTGTACCGTGAAAGAGAACATGTGAACAAAAGATTGTACCCTTACTGATAAAAGATTTATATTATAAATGGGGGGACAGAATTCAGTAATTCGGCCTGTCCTGAATAATTTTCGAAAGTTGGTCTCCTAAGTAGGAGATCCAAAGAGTAAATCTGCAGGTAATAATCACTCACTGTATAAGTATTTTAAACGTGGCAGAGACTGATTAAACAGAGTCTGTAGTACCGGGAACAGAATTAATCACAAGTTCCCAGTTAACTTCACGTTTCGGTGGTGTTGCAGTAAGGCTGCGTCCGCCTTCTTCAGGGCTCCATGTGGACGACCCTGTGGAGAGTGCAGAAAGTACCAGTGAGTGAGATTGGTGTGTGCCTTTAACTAATAAACACTGTAATTATGAATTGGTATTTGCAGCAACAGGCTGGTGTCTTACCTGCCGGTGCTGTTGTATTCCAAGAACTCGGTTGTCGGTCGCAAGAAAGGGCTAGGTGCTGGGCAGAGTGGAGCATCACAGGGGTCCCATGGTGTGTTGAGAGCCCATATAGTACTAGGGTACTCTCCTTGTTCTGGAGGGGAAATGGAGCAAGACACAGGATGGGCAGGGTTGCTAAATACCCATAATCCCCAGTCACCCTAGTGGCAAGCCTGGGTGTATGACAAGGGATGAGATTGTGTGCTCTGCAGGGGTCAAAGCAGATCAGGCAAGGGAAATACATGAAATCATGGTTACCTGTTTGCTGTTTAAGGATTGCCTATGGTGTTTTATGATCACTTGTTCCCGATTTTGTCACCCAGTTGGCCGTAGTGAGAGTCCGGCAAATATCTTGAAGCGGTCGCTTATGGGACAGCAGAAAGAGAAAACGGGGTCAAGTTAGTAGGGAGGGGATGCTGTGTTTTTGAGACAATAGTAATATTTATATTGTTATTTTTAATGTTGTTTTTATTTTGATTGTGGGCGTAGGCTGCTGTAAAATGTACGAAAGTATTTGTTTTCACAATTTGTTGGCGTGAAGGCAAGTGTACCACCCAAAGCTTACACAGCATGGAAAAAGTATGCATTGAATCCTTATAATCTTATTTGTGTGAAAAGGAGAATATCTGTGGGTGTCGTGGCTGGCAGAGACATTCGAATTGGTGCCCGATGTTCTCTGAAGGCCATTCTTATAAAATTTAATTAGCGCGCCAGAACGCGGTGGGGATACAAAATGCTATACAAATAAATAAAGCCCGGGATTGAGAAGGGTAGTGTGAAGAGATCACAGATAGATCAAAGCGGTAGGGTCGCCCGACCTCGCATATGTGCTCCGGGCTGTCTGTCGAGTTAGGTATGGCTCCCGGCGTTCAGCGTTGACATCTGTGCTGTGAGTGCCGGCGGATTATGTATATGCCGTCGTCCCGGGAAACCGTGCATGCGTGGTCGTATAGATAGCCGCACATAGGCTTGGACAGTGTTGATAGGCTGCACGGACGTCTATCCGGAAGTTTGCACGATTGTTGTTACCTCTGTTGTCATGGTGACCCAGCGGGTGCAGTAAAGAATATCCACGCTAGTCGCCCATGTAATGGAGGGCACATCCGTCTTTGGGTATATTACAGGCTTACTGGCAGACGATGATTCAAGTGTCACGGGCTGTGAGGGCCTGGCGAGGTCTGTACTTCTGATCTGTGAGCAGCGAGCATTACGCCCATGTCCATATCTGGATCTGGGAGCGGGCAGTTGACAAATATAGCCGCCCCACTGGAGAATGTAGGTTAAATTAAAGGCTGAAAAATCTTGTTTAGGCCCTTGTGATAGGTGTCAAGGTGATGAATCCACCTTGACTCCTTTCTAAGGAGGCAATTTTGAATATCAGGGCCCCCTTTGATTTTTTCAACTACCCACCACAGGATATCCTTGGGGGTGTGGCTAGATGACACATAGTGTTCCACCAGGGGTGCTGTAAGATTTTTACATCTGATCTTGGATCGATGTTCTGAGATTCGGATGTTAACTGCCCTGGTAGTTTGACCTATGTATCGGAGGCCACATGGGCACTCGATGCAATAGATGACATTTTGACTCTTACAATTAGTAAGGTCCCTGAGGGTCCATTCGCGTTCACCAATGCGGAACCTTTTCATCTTCTTGGTAAACTTGCAAGCTATGCAATTACCACACGGATGGTGTCCTAGCAAAGGTTGAAGGGCACGTATAGTACTACCAGTGATATCAGGTTGGTAAAGAGAGTGCACCAGGTGTTCTTTAATGTTTTTTGGATCGTTTGTATGCGAATCTTGGGGCCGGTGTGTCCGGTAAATTCAGGCGGGCAATATGCCAATGTCTATTAATAATTTTCTTGAGTTGTGCAGTGTGGGTGCCAAAAGTCACAACACATGTCCTCTGGTTTTCCGTGGCTGGTGTGTTCTCCCGTTCCGGTAAGAGCAGTATTTCTCGATTGGTATTGCGGGCTCGTTTCTGGGCTTGTATTAGTTGTCTTTTTGGATACCCTCTGTTGCGAAGACGAGTTGTTAAATCCTCAGAGTGACTCTTATAATCCTCTACGGATGAACAATTTCTACATATCCGGAGAAATTGTCCGTAGGGCAAGTTGTCTTTAGTGTGTGCTGGATGGTTACTGGCATAGTGCAAAAGGGTATTTCTGTCTGTAGGCTTTCGATACAGATCACACTCTAGATGGCCATCCTTGTTTCTAATGATTAAGTCCAAAAAGTTAATTGCAGAATTGTTGAAGTCTATGGTGAACTGTATATCTTGGTTACAGGTGTTGAGCCAAGTCCAGAAGGCACATAGCTGGATCTCTGTGCCCGTCCAAATAAAAATCACATCATCCATGTATCGGTGCCAGTGGGTAATCTGTGTCTGCCAAGTATTGCGGTCTGAGAAAACATGTTCCTTCTCGAATTTGGCCATGTAGAGAATTGCTAAACTTGGGGCAAATGCGGCACCCATCGCAGTCCCTTTTGTCTGTAGGGACAGGCAGAGAAGGAGATCACGTCTCTAAAGGTGCCATCTCCAAATGGATAGTCAATTGTATCCAGCTTTGTTACTCCTTTTCTGAAAAAACTCTGCCTTTTACGCCAAGAGCCCACTCTACAAGAGGCATTGGGGCCACTCTGGCTTTCATTGCAAATGTACCCCTTGACACCATTTGCAAAGCAGCTACATGGAGCTCTATTCACACTTGTACTCAACACTACTGCATTGACACTCATTCCAAGACAGATACTCAAGTGGGACAAGCGGTTCTAAGACACTTGTTCGCTCATGAGGCTTCTCACGTCCCACCTCCTTCTTCTAACACTGCTCGTTAATCTATGCACAGCATGTGATCTAAGCAGATTCCACAAGCCTCAGAAGGGATACATTACTCACCGTAATCGTATTTCTGATGCTTGTATCTGCTTAGATTCTCATGTGCCTGCCCTTCCTCCCCTCTGAGAGAAGGCGCATGGATGCTTGTAGTCTTATCTATCTGCTTGGATAATCTGTATTCACGCTACTCCTCATGCTACCTCATGTCAGGAAAAAATACAATCTGAGTGTCCTACACGCGTGAGGGATCATGGGTACAGTGGACGTCACACTAGGGATAGTATTACTGGCACGCCCTGTGTCGACGCCCGTTTTCGAGTTTCGAAAAACAAACTGTAATACTCTGCAGCTTCCACTAGATGTCGGCCTATGAACAGCATCTAAGCAGATACAAGCATCAGAAATACGATTACGGTGAGTAATGTATCAATGTATCATATATATATATATATATATATATATATATATATATATATATATATATATATATATATATATATATATATATATATATATATATATATATATATATTTCTGAGACTTGGGGATCTGTCTGCTTAGATCACATGCTCTGCATAGTCCATCTAGTGGTAGTCTCAGACTATTTTATTTTCGAAAGTCGAAACCTGACATCGACATGGTGTGTTTCTAATGCTATCCCTATTGTGACGTGTACTTCTGCTCCTTCATGCATCAAGGTCCCTCAGATTGTTCCTTTCCGCCATCTTGGTCGGTCGCAAGTTAGAATTCCTTTCCAGGCTGATGCCTTTGACTAGTTAGTTTATTTGTAGACTTCTCTTTCTTTTACAGTCCGCTTTTGCTGCTCCATCCGACTGCCTGACGTCCATCGTCAATGACGCCTGACTGCCTGAACGATCAGACACAACCTTTTTACGGGCCTCATCGTGCCTCAGCCCTTATATTAGGGAGAGCATGGGGAGGTCTCATGGATCTGCTCCTTTTAAAGAATGAAATACTCCTACGGCCCATCCCCTTTCCTCCATCCTGTAAGGGCGTATGGGCGTCCCTCATGAGGGACGGGAACAGAACCTCTTTTCCACCAGAAAAAGACATTTCCCATTTAAATTTACTGGAGCGGAGCCCCGGGAGCATGGGCTCTCTTAACCCTGCCCACCCGTGCCACACCTCAGTCCCCTTTCCCCGTCAACGGTAACGGGCTGCTCCACTAGCGCCTCTGGGTGAGGCCTTGCCTTGTAATTCCACACACTTCCCCAGTATTTTATCTAATTTTTCTCTTTCTATTGCAGACTTGGGCACACTGTCCACCGGTGCCCTAGCTCTGTCCCCGGCACATTGGCCGGGACAGGTTTTTGCAGGTGTCCGTCATGGCACGGTTCCTTCCGGACAGCAGATCCTCACACTTCAATGCCTTGGTGAGGACCGCGGTTGGGACGGATGCTCCGCGTGTCTCACTCGCGCCCAGGTCGCTCAAGCACCGACTTGAGCGTTAGAGGGAACTCTGCAACAGGACTCCTCCACAGAACATCAAGGACTGCGTCCAGAGGAAGAAACAGAAGACGGGTGCGTTGTTCTCCAAGGCACCCCTCAGACAACTCCTTCCCGGGGAAGCCCTCTGGTGGGAGGGTCATTCTGGCCCTGACACCGACTCAGGGAGCACAGAGGCTCAAGAAGCTACCGGCCTCAGTGCCATCCCAACCCTGCAGCCAAGGGGCCTGTGAGCTCTAGGACCACTGGCAGCACCATCCCGAGGGGCATTGCCCTGATACCGGGTGCTTACCCGAGGGGCACCTTCACTCAGGACCAGCACTACCGGCCGGGAAGCAGAGGGCTTACTGCCTACCGGGCGTACACCTCAGGTGCAGGGAGTGGCAGAGCCAGTGCAGTTGAGCATACAGTCTTAGCCCGGGAACACGCCAGCTGCAGGTCTACATGCCCAAGACCTGGACAAAATGGCGGCGGCTCAAGATCAGATGGCTGTGACGCCTGAGCAACAAAGGCGGGAAGCCTTGCAGGCGGACGTGGAGGCCCGTCAGCCCAGCGATCAACAAAGGAGAAGTTTGTCTTCTAGGACAGACTGGGCACCACTGACACCTGTCACCTGGTCCATGTCTTATTTCAACATCCCTTTGGCCGGATACAGTGTCCCCATGTACGGACAGGGGCTAGGCAGACAGCTTGTATATTCGCCCCCTCCTCCCGGGCAAGACCTCTCACAGCTACCCTGTGAGGACAGGTTCATTGACAAGTTAATGTCACTCATGCGCTCCCCTCAAATGGGCACAATCCTCAGGGGCATTATTAAAGACATGTTGCTGCCGGCCTCCCCAGTGCATCTCACAGCAATGCACCTCATGCCTCCTCCTCCAGCTCCGCAGCAGCCCACTATAGAGGCTCCGACAACACCAGCACGGTCACAGACTCCGACCACGGAGGAACCCCTGCAGCTCACTGCGCCACCGCCCCAGGGACAGTGGACCAACAAGACAGATGAGTAGGAGCAGGATACGCCCTCCTCAGCGAAAGCCTTTCATGACAGGATTGCTGGCTTGTCAGAATATCTGGGTATCCCCCAGCCATAACAGGGGCTCTCTGAAGCTGGAGTTCTGGCGTAGGTCCTGAGCATCAAGGCAGAGGCTCGGTCGGGCATCCCCTACAAAAGGACATGGAAGCTTTGGCCAAAAAGTGCTGGCTCAAGCCCCACTCCACACAACCTGTCAACAGAAAGCTTGATGCTAGGTTCAGGCAAACTGAGGGTGACAACATACTACTCTCTACACACTCGCAGCCCCTGTCATCAGTAATACCTGCTGTGTCCATGTATGCTAAACCCCAGGCTTCTGCGTCTAGTACCTCCACATCAGCTGCCCTCAACAAAAGAAGGGATACCTTACTCATCGTAATTGTATTTCTGATTCTTGTAGCTGCTTAGATTCACATTCCACCCACCCTTCCTCCTGTTCTGGAGTCGAAAGCGCATAGATGTTTTTTTCTGGTCTCACTATTTTTGCTCTATCACACCTGTACTTGCGCTACACTTCATGCAACCTCATGTCAGAAACAATCAATCTGAGGGACCTTGACGCGTGAAGGACCATGGGTACAGTACATGTCACACTAGGGATAGTATTACTAAAATGCCCTGTTGACGTCAGTTTTCGACATTGGATAACAAATCTTGTAATACTCCATGACTACCACTAGATGTTGGACTATGCAGAGCATGTGAATCTAAGTAGATACAAGCATCAGAAATACACTTACGGTGAGTTATGTATCCCATATACCCGATAACCCTCTCTGCAAAGTACATCACCCATTGGTCCTATCCGCTCAATCTTATCAGGCTTTTCATTAATCAGCGTTCCCTCCTCCCCCCCCCCCCCCAAAATGGAAATTCAGATAATAAACTGTTCATTCACTGCAGATACTCTAATCAGAGACTTTCACTCCCCTGAAAGAGAAACTCATCCTCGTAAATGGCAAACATTAATTCACTGCTTCCTTGGTGTCACAGTGAATATCTTTGCTGCTTCGCTTCACTGATTACCATACTGTTTCCTGTTCATGTTCTTTCACTCGCTCTTATTCACTCCCCCTGTCTCATGGAATCCTTCCCTTAAGTCCTTTCGGGAGACTCAAATAGCATACAACGGACCTTATCACACTTAACAGTTTGCCATGCAAAAAACATAACTTACATATCCTGACCATTGGCTGACTTAATACAACCTCTCCATGACTCCACAAGAAAGCTTCACAGATTACTGTAAGATTAAACTTAAATGGTAGCTATGGAGTGAAAGAACATGCTGAACTATCTTTCCTGTTTTGACAACCAGGGTCTGTTTGCCTGCATCACAAAATTGGGTTAAAGAACCTTTGAAACCTCATCTTGGATGATGTCCTCACTTTATTGTACATTGCTTTAACTTGATAGAAAACATTTTGGGGGAGTGGAAGTGGCACTGGAACGTATTAACTTATTACATGCCCCTATCCATCATTTATGGTGGCTCTAACTCAATTTAACCACTGTGACAAATATGAAAATCTGAATACTTGGTCCTTTCTTCCCTAGGGGGAGCCACTTCCTTTGAGGTTAGGAGGTGAGCCCGCTCTGCTAAACCCTCCCTAGGGGTTTGGGTGAGCTGGACCTCACTGAGAGTGGCTCACCTTTGGGGATAAAGGACTCCCATTCCCATGGGGAACTCTCTATACCTGTGGTAGTCTCTGCCTACATCGGAGTGAGAAAAGAAGACAATACCTCCTGTTTGGCTCAAGATAATGTTGAAAATACATCCACGCATTTGGCGCAAGGTAATGCTGAACTTTCCACAAGCTTGGCAGCCTGTGGTGAACAATATACCCTTTTTAAATGCTGGAGCGAGAATAAAGGGCCAATTACTTTGGAACGGATGAGGAGAATCCCGATGCCAAGGCGAGTCTCCGACATGGGAGCATCAGCAAGGTGAGGAGCCGCGCAGACAAGTGTTGCTGGCTGTTTGCAGAAGGAAGCAGACATCACAGGGAGACGCCATACTCCGGACAAGGAAACACGCAAAGCAGGAGAAGTCGAGGCCACATGGAGCATGCCAGACCTGGAGGTGCAACCACGGACAGGATGTGGTGGGCCCGAAGCCCGCAAACTAACACTGAGTCCAGGGATGAAGCGAGGACTGGGTGCTCCACTCTCAACCCGAGTGTCATTGAAGAAAGAGAGAGTCGAGATGAGCGGAACGTAAAGACCGCCAGCATCCAGAGGCGAGCAGAGGCAAGCCATGGAGAACGCTGCCACCACTTGGAAGACAGACCCTCCCTGGAGCAAGCACCGCAACACAGCAAGTATGCAGATTGCACAGGTCGGAGGGAAGAGAAATGAGACTGAGTGGGGAAGGGGGAAGGATTACCCTAACCCATCCAAGGGTCACAGGGACCTGAGAAACCAGAGGGAACGAGATCAGGAAAAGGGTTGCAGGAGCCCAGGAAAACATGAGTAGCATAAACCCCAGAAGGGTTACAGGGACCCAAGAAAACCACAAGCAGAAAGGGGTTGGGGGAACCCTAATGAATTAAGTGAGATATTGGGTCAGGAAACCTGGAAGGAGCCATTCGGGCAAAATAAGCAGAACGAAGAGTATATATCCCAGGAGCAGAGCAGCCCCCGGAAGTTGGCCGAAGTGTGTACAGATCGACCAAGGTGGTGGAAAGGGATTTAAGAAACTTCCCTTGACATAGAGAACTTTGAACATTTCGTTTTTGAGACTATTTGAACTTTGGGAATCTTTGAAGAACTTTAGATAAACTAATGAGAATGTTTTTTTTTTTTAGAGGAACTTGTGTTAATTTCTAAACCATTGAATCCAGAACCAGGAGCGATTTGTAGAATAGATAGATGCCTTTGTGAAGATCCAAGTCTGCAAGGCACTCAACCTGTTTCTTTTACGTTTTGCTAAGTGGTAGGGCCAGTTTAGTAATTGGGTTTCGACCAAGGACTATTTTAATTGTGGGCTATAGACGGGCACCTTAGTTTAGTTTGATTAGGATGGGAACTCCCTTTTAGATGTCATTAATACTTTTAGTAGTAAATAAAAACTACAGTGAAATATGCCATCTGGTCCAAGTCCCCCTTCTGGCTTGCCAGACGACCTATTGCTCTCATTCATTTCTCAGATCCTGCTCATCTCTCGAAATAATTAACATTGCTGGTATTTCAAGGAACCCCATCACCCTTCTTACATATCAATAATAAAGAATGTAGGTTTTACATAAGTAAGGTTAGCATCAACTAACGATTCTTGACAACTTCGAGCTATTGTTCTGCTACCAGATGGACATAAAGTACCTTGCAATCCCACCCCCACTTTAGGCAACCCTTGCTGCTATTTTCTCTTCATAGTGTAGATGCTCACAACCTCTGTACCCCAGGAACCCTCTTAACTCCTACACTTAAGCCCTAGCTGGCATGTACCAAGTCCTACATTCCCTTTTACTCAATTGGCTAATCCCCCTGTCACATTATAGGCCGAATAGAAGCAAAGGTTTTCAATTGTATTTATCTTGAGCATAATTTAAATCGTTCTTCAGAATTTGTAATATTCCTCATTTAGAAGATTGCCATTATACTCCTACGTCCCGTCCCCTTTCCTGGGACATCTCTCCATCCTGTGGGACGGGACCAGAGCAGTTTTGTAAAAAGCATCCACATCTTTTTCAAAAATGTGTCCCTCCTCTCTTTCCTGCGCGGGGCCCGGCATGCGGCCGTATCCCTGCCCACCTTGGCTCCGCATCGCCCATCAGTCCTTTTCTCTGCACGATCGGGGCCGGACACACTTGCATCCTCGGAAGATTTTCTTCCCATTTTTCCCTCTGTCTCTCGCTAGCGTTCGTTTACTAGTCTGTCTGTCTTTTAAACTAGATGTTCCAGACTGTTCATCGTGTCACCATCGCTTCGCGAGGGCAGATCCCCATCCTCTTTGTTTAGAGTGTTTGGTTCTGGAACACCGTTGGGACTCATGTTTTTACTGTGATTCCCTTTCGGTCCGGGCACTTCAACGTCAGTTGGTGCGGTGGGAGGAGGTGTTTGGACGAACTCCTCCTTCGCATTTTCAGGCGTTCATCGACGAGAAGAAAAAACGCCTGGTAAGTTCTTTACTTTTCAGAGCACCCCGGCCGGGGGATACCTTCCCGGGTTTCTCTCGAGCCAGAAGGGGCATTGATCGCTCTGTTACCGGGGTTCGCCCTGAGGTGCCTGTCAGGCCTAATAATTCTACCTGAGTTTTCTCCGAGGGTCTCCTGTGTGGGCTGTTTGTAGACCCAGTTCTACTGAGTCGTGGGGTACCGGAGCTTGCTCTGAGGCCGCTCTTTCGGGTTCCCTCAAAAACAAAACTGAGGCCCCGAGGTCTTGGCTGGGCTTGAGGTTACCGAATGGATGTTCGAGGCCCGTGCCGATAAGGCTTCTACCGGGCCTAGGTCCGAGGTCCCTCGTACAGAGGCTAAGGAAACCAACAGTTCTGAGGGGCCGGGCAAGGCCCTGTCGGTGACAGTGCACCGTTCCCGCTCTTGTGGTGACACCAGATCTGTTGAAGGGGCAAAGAAGAAAGTTTCTTCTTTTACCGCCAATGCCGAGGCTCTTCCTTCGAAGGCTCAGTTGGTGGTTGGTATGTCGCAGAAACATTCCAGGCCTCATAGTACCGGCTCTGCCGAGGTTCCTTAAGTTAAGGCTAAAATTAAGACCCCTGATCCATCGACGTGGACCCCTGCCTCACTTCCTCACATGCCGCAGTTCCCCTCAGATGAGGACAAAATGGCGGCCGTTCCCACCATCACCCTGGTGTAGGGTTCGGTCCTTCGGGTGAACCTAAGGTCCCTTGTGCGCATCCTTACCGGCCGGTTTATGATTAGAACGCCCGGTTGCCTCTTCCGCACAATGTTTCGTTGCCCGCGGGGGCGGCTCCCTTGATTTATGTGGATACGTCGGCGGAGGGGCCCGTGTGGCACCCTTCCCCGTTACGTCCCTGGATTTGTCCACCTCATGAGAGGCCTCCTCAGGTTCCCGAAACAATCTCCTGAGGACGCTTTTTTCGGTAAATTTCAAGTGCTTATGCGCACCGACCCCATGAGGGAATATTTCAAAGGGCTTTTCAAGGAGATATGGCCACCCGCGCCTCTGGCTCCACCCGTTCCGTCGGTGGTTCTGCCGGCAACTCCCTTGCCCGTGGTGCCTCCCCCTGCTCTTCCGCCTGTGCCACCATTGTCCCCAGTGGACAAGGCAGTGCCTGACACGGCTCAGCAGGATCCTGACCTGTCAGATGACCCTCAAGGCGATCAGGACAATGAGGACCTGCCCCGCTCTACCAGAGCTTTCCATGACCGGGTACTGGACATGATGAACTTCTTAGATGTTCCGGTGCCCGAGGCACCTGCTCTGCAGGAGGGTGTGCTTTCTGGGGCGTTCACCTTGTCTCCTTTGGAGCGTACCGGCCTGTTCTTGCAGAAGGACGTTCTGGCCGAGGTCCGAAGAGTTTGGGAAAAGCCACACTCTGGACTTTTTGTCAATAAAAAGATTGACGCGAGGTACAGGCTACATTCCTCGGAAGAAGTGGCCTTGTCGTCTTGTCCGCCTCCCTCCTCCACAGTGGTGGCTGCGGCCACGTTGCAATCCAGACCTGCAGCATCCTCCTCCGCGACAGCTACTCAGGTTTTAGGAAAGGAGGACAAGCTCCTGGACTCCCTAGGGAGGAAAATCTTTGCCAATTCGGCCTTGCAGCTCAGGCAGGCCAATGCAGAATTGATTTTGGCAGGAGCTAACATGCGGATGTGGAGAGGTCTGTCGGAGTTTGAGGAGCACATCCCGGTCGAGAAACTGGAGGATTTCAGAGGAGGCCTTTCTGATGCCAGGGTCTTGGCCCAGGATCTCCTGGAGGCTACGGCTCATCACGTAGACACCTCGGCTCGGGGTCTGATGCTTGGGGTTGATACCTCGCGGCAAGCATGGCTACATGCCACTAAGTTCTCAAAGGAGGTACAAGACGAGGTTCTGGACCTTCCATTTGGTGGTAAGGAGCTTTTTCACTCTTCTACTGATGTAGAACTCGCCAAAACCAAAGACAGCACTCAGACGGCCAAATCATTGTCTGTTCTGGTCAAAGCTCCCTTCAAGGCTCAAAGGCCGTTGTCGCAAGGTCGACCTTCCTCTGGTTTTAGGGGCTTCCTCGACCGCAAAAATCGCAGAGTGGATACTCCTGCAGGGAATAACCGCCGTAGACAACAGCGTACCCAGTATTTCTCCCGCTCCTCAGCCTCATCAGGTTCAGGTGGCACCGCCACGATAAACCTGCCAAATGAGGGTATTCCGCGCTCGCACAAGACCCCGGTGGGAGGACGCATTGCGTCTCATTGGGAGGCGTGGCAAGCCATCACAGAAGACAGATGGGTCTCGTCAGTCGCTCGAGCGGGCTTCCGCTTACCTTTACCCCCTACCCCACCCCACAACCCTCCTTTTCAGCTGTCGGGCTCACCCTCCCTCAAGGCCGAGGTTCAGAAACTTCTGCTCCTCAGAGCTATGGAACCTGTTCCCTTTGGGGAGCGAGGGGAGGGCTTCTACTCCCGGCTGTTTACGGTGCCCAAACCCAACCAGGCTGGCCTGCGCACCATCCTAGACCTTTCCCAGTTCAACCTTTTCCTACCCCAAGAGAAATTCAAGATGATCACGCCTGGCCAGATTCACTACTCGTTGCAGGCGGGTGACTGGCTCAGCGTGGTGGATCTTTAGGATGCGTACATGCATATCCTGATTTGGAACCCACACAGGAGATACCTCTGTTTCTCTTTGGGAGAGGAGCACTTCCAGTTTCGGGTGCTTCCTTTTGGCCTCATTTCGGCGCTGCGTCTCTTCACGAAGATGTCGGTGATCGTGGCCTATCTTCGTCTCCCGGGTATCCATGTGTATCCCTATTTGTACGACTGGCTCCTACGCAGCCCTTGTCCGTTGACAGCAGCGGGAAACCTCCAGTCTCTCCTTCAGCTCCTGTTCCATCTTGGGCTGTCGGTGAACTGGCGGAAATCCTCCATGACGGTCTCACAGGACCTGACTTTCCTGGGTTTTCGTTGGAAAACGATAGACTGCCAAGTGTATCTGACCGGGGACAGAATGGCGGATCTGTTGGCCACGTGTCAGATGTTTACGCAGTCGGAGAGCATGTCGGCCTGGTGGTTCCAGAGGCTTCTGGGCCTCATGGCCTCGTGTGTACTGGCTCTTCCTCTTGCTCGTCTCAAAATGAGACGGACCCAGATGGCTCTTCGGAGTTCCTGGCGTCAGGTTGTGGACCCGGATTCCAAACGGATACTGATTACGGATTCCATGAGAGTAGACCTGGACTGGTGGTCATCTCTCAGCAACCTGTCAGTGGGCGTGGGGTTCCAGGACCCAGCCCCCATGGTGACGATCACGACACTCCTCCCTTTTCGGGTGGGGCGCGACATTAGATCTTCTTCAGGTCTCGGACCTCTGGTCACCTCAGGACAAGCTCCTGCACATAGATCAATGTGAGCTTATGGCGATTTTTCTGGCGCTCATGGCGTTCAGACCTCTAATTGTAAACAAGGTGGTCCGCATAAGAACGGACAATGCAGTGTCAATGTACTACATAAACAAGCAAGGGGGAACGAAGTCTCCCCCTCTCGGGGATCTGTCCATCCAGATTTGGTAGTGGGCCGTGCTCCATGGGGTCTGGCTGCTTGCAGTGCACATCCCGGGCCGGCTGAATATCACCGCGGATGCCCTCAGCCGGCGGACCGTGGTCAGCTACGAGTGGGAGTTCAAGGCGGAGATCCTATCATGGATTTTCTCGCGTTGGGGCACACCGGAAGTGGACCTCTTCGCCACAGCGGTAAACAAGAAGCTTCCTCAGTACGCCTCCAGGGGGGGGCTGGGAGCCTCCTCTCTAGGGGACGCACTCAAGATCCCATAGCACAACATGAGAGCTTACGCCTTCCCGCCTCTTCCTCTGGTTCATCGAGCAATTTGGAAGAGCTCGGTCTACTGTTCTCTTCTACTGATAGCTCTGTGGTGGCCGGCCAGGTTTTGGTTCTCAGAACTTCAACACCTGTCGGTGTGTCCGCCGATCAGGTTACCAGTAACTCCCGATCTTCTTCACCAAGGGGAACAGCAGATGTGGCACCCCTCCCCACAATCGCTCAGCTTGGCAGCATGGTGCCTGAGTTCACGGTTCTAGAGCATTTGGGTTTGTCTGCGCATATCATGCGCATTATCAAGGCATCCAGGAAACCCTCGACCAGATCTCAATACAATAGTAAATGGCTCGGGTTCTGTCATTGGTGTTTGGAGAAAGAATTGGACCCGAGGGTGGCGTCGATTGACACAGTGCTGTCCTTCGTCTCCTCCCTAGCAGAGCCGGGGGTTCAGGTCTTGTCCTGCAGGACTTATCTTTCGGCGATTTCCGCCTACCTCTCTACAGACCGGTGTTCTTATTCGTTAACTAACCCGGTGGTGAAGAGACATTTTGCTGGTTTGACACGCATCTACCCTCCGGTTCGTAGTCTGCACCCGGCCTGGGACCTAAACGTAGTCCTGACGGCGCTGTGCCATAAACCTTTTGAGCCAATGGCTACGATTGACTGCAAGTACGTGTCCTGGAAAGTGTCCTTTCTGGTAGCCGTTACGTCAGCGAGGAGAGTGAGTGAGCTCCACGTATTGTCGGTGGAGCATCCTTTCTTGGTCTTTCACAAGGACAAGGTAGTCCTTCGGACAAACCCAGCTTTCCTACCAAAGGTAGTGACCGAATTCCATCTGAATCAGTCTATTTCCCTTCCGGTCTTTTTTCCGAACCCTGCATCGGAGGCGGAAAGGGTTCTACACTTCCTGGATGTCCGAAGAGCTCTTAAGTTGTACCTGGACAGGACTGCCGAGCTTCGGAGCTCTTCCTAACTGTTTGTGACCTTTGGTAAACCCCAGGGCAGACCGGCGTATAAGGCATCCATTTCCATATGGATTGCTGCCTGTATCATGGAATCTTTCACCGTCCAAAAGCTGAAACCTCCTAAGGGTATCCATGCACATCAGGTGCGAGGCAAAGCAGCTGCGGTTGCTTTTCAGAAGTATGTTCCCTGGGAGTCCATCGCTAGAGCGGCTACTTGGGCCTCCCCATCTGCTTTCTGTAAGCATTACTGCCTCGATATGAGCTCTAGGGCTGACGCTCAGTTCGGCCAGGCTGTGCTGAAGAACCTGTTTCAGTAAGGGGTATTTCCATCCACCCATAGTTCCTGTAAGGAGTGCTAGGGAATCTCCCATAAGTATGGAGGAAAGGGGACGGGACGTAGGAGTATTACCAGGTTACACACCGTAGTGACCACCTTACTCCTAGTCCATAGTCCCCTTTCCTCCATACGCCCGCCAGCCGTCCCCTCTAATAAGGTTCCTCTGTTATTGCTAATGGGTCTTGAACCCTGCGATAGAAAAGGACTGATGGGCAATGCGCGGGGCGGAGCCAAGGTGGGCGGGGTTACGGCCGCGTGCCGGGCCCCATGCAGGAAAGAGAGGAGGGACAATTTTTTGAAAAAAATGTGGATGCTTTTTCCAAAAGTGCTCCGGTCCCGTCCCACAGGACAGAGAGATGTCCCATAAGTATGGAGGAAAGGGGACTATGCACTAGGAGTAAGGTGGTCACTACGGTGAGTAACCTGGTAATTGCAGAGGCGATTTAGTTACAAGCTAGGGTTTTGGACATCCCATTTATTTATTTTTTTAGTACAAATATTAGCTGGTTGCACTTTGCAGTCTGAGAATTGATGGTCACCCGGGTTGGTTTCATTCTGTCTCTTCCCTCCGGCAGTCGGTATTTCCTTGCTTCTCTCATCCTCCACATTCATCTTTTGATGCCAGTGTGTGCATGTCTTCTCAGGATGTGTATGGATGTCTATGGATTCTGCCCCAGCCGAGGAATTTGAACAATCCCCTGTCCCAGGAGAAGCTCCTGGATTTCTGGTTTCAGCTTTGGACATTGTCATTGGTTTTTCTCTGACTTGCAGTCCATGTTTTGTCTTCCAAGCGTCTGTACCACGCAAACTTCATTGCTCAAAGTTCATGCTACTTTCCATCATCGGTTGCCTGCTCAGCTGCAATTTTCCATCAGATCTAATTTTCTGTGGATTTGAGAAGTAATTCTATTTAATGGCCTTACTTTCATTAAAGAAATCAGTATTCATAGGAATTTACTTTGTTTTCATAAGATATATTGTTCTGTTTGCACTTTATTTAAGGAGATTTAGCTCTGTAATCCCCTTTAATGTAGCCAATATCATTCTCATATTTTAGATTCCTCAGCTTAATCAGTGCATTTCATGCCAAAACTTCCCAGTGCGCAGCTCTCGATCTGTTGGTGCGTAGCACTTATTGACTGTTTCTGAAATATTGGAATCAAACTGCTGTATAGTTTAGGATTCTGTGTACATTGACGGATTGAAAAGTGGAGTCTAGACGCAGTTGAAGCACAGTTCCACTTGAAGTGAAATCAACAGCTCCCTATTTGAATGGGATACACATTTGTTTTCTGGTAATGTCTTTAGGTTGAGCTCTCTTGTAGGCTGCACAGCTACCCAGCCACTGGAGCCGTTCCCTCTCGAAGCAAAGCATTGCAACATTTGGTTTGGTAAAACACCATCCATGCCACTAGCAATTAAATGAAATCCGCTTCTTGCTCGTGTTTAACTCCCACCACATGAGCAAGGATACCGGTACCATTGAAAGCAAAACGCTTGTAAGCATGGGTTGATGTAAGTGCAAAACCAAAAAGGAGCTCCGACTCCATTAAAGTTTGGATCCTGATGGGTGTAAAAGCAGTTGCTGGCTCACCGGGATAAATAAACAGGACATTGGAACATTGCATGCATTGAAAGAGATGTGTGCCTGGGCTGTACTCTACGTTGCAAAGATGGTGCCATGTACAACTCTGTTTGCAGTTCCAGTCTTCGTGCGCACGTATTTAGCTTTTTCAGATTTCATGTACACTAAGAATCCCTCGTGTGTGCGCGCTATCACACCGCCAGCATGTACTTATTATCTTGAAGCATGCGTGATTCTATTGGCTTTTCAAGCTATCTTGAATCTTCTTTTTTGCACTTGCATGTTGGCATGCAGTCCTGCTCTCTCACTTTCTCTCCTTCAAGACAAACTTTTTTTTCTCCTGCATCTCCTACTCTTTTGTCCCCATTTGCTTTCTCACTCTTGCTCCAGAGCACTTTCTCTCCCCCACATTTTCTGCATCTCTAATTGTCTGTCTCTGCTTGATAGGTGTATCTGAGCGCATGATGGTTTCTGTATGGCCTTATACTTCTGCAGAACCTATTTTTATATGCATTGATGAATTGCTCTGCAAATACATGTATTTGTTTCTCATAGGTTCATAAACATAAGTGACTGAGCTGCAGTTTTAAATGGGTTGACGGTGGAACACACTGGTTAAGGGGCTTGGTGGCTGCCCTAGGCAGTCTGTTACTTCCTGATTAAGAAACACGCTCTCCACTTGACTCACTTGCCATTTCCCAAGCCACCTTTCCCAATATTTGTGGTGTTAAAAAAGGCTACTTGGAGAATCCTTTTTTTTTTATTTTTTACATTTGCTTTATATTTTTCATCATCTGGACCTCTTCTTAATAATTGTTTTCTTGCACTGCCCATGTTTAGCCTGCCCATAGCCATGCCACTTGGATGGATTTCTGGTAGGGGTAATGGGCTTGGATTTCTCTCGACAATGGGATTGAGAAAAGGACTACAGTATACCTATTTGATAGTGATATGGGGTCCCTGGATTGCTGCCAGGCCACTGTTTGGTCCCCAAAAGGTATGTTTATTGACTTAATGCCTAAAGGGGGTACTCATTGGCTCACTCAAAGGTGATGTGTGGTGTATGGATTCCTGAAGTTGTATTTTTTCTTTTAACTCCCAAATGGTGTTACTTGGAATGCTAGCCGTCCCGGTTGAGCTGTATATGTCGATGCAGGGTATAAAGCCACTTTTCTGGTGGTCAGATGCAGTCGCCCAGGATTTTCTTTTTGAGGCTGGGAATAAAAAAAATGTAGTGTTCTCCCTTTAATTTGTATTAACGGTTTGGTGCATGTACATGTCCAAGCAGGATTTGAACACGGGTTGTCAGGCTCCAAAGCTCGAAAGATACTCAATGATCACATGAAAGCGTGTTTGCAATACTTGTAGGTCTCATTTTGGAATTTTGCTGCATCAGAAGTATGTCGATACAGATTATAAAATCTAAAAGGTGTGCACCGTCTGTACTTTGCCAGCAACATTATATGGAAATATGTTTATATTTGCGAGTGTGGATTAATTTTCGAAAGCTAAATACGTATTGGTCCTGTGCACTTTATTTGATTAGCAAAGGCCAATTGAGCGATTTTGCATATTTCACATTAAAATATGTTGACTTCCTGTGAATTAACTTCCCATTGTGTCTTCATAACTACAACGCCCCCACACTTTTGGAGTACTTGTTCCTTAGGGTAGTGTCTAGCTCCCCCAATGATGAATTGTGGGGCATGGATTGCTAAAGAGGTACCATGGAAATCCCCACTGGGGATTTGTGGTGCAAGCATTGCTGCAGATCCCGGGTTTAGTTCTCTAATATGTAGTGTATGTGGGCAGGTTTTCCAAATGTGTATACATGGGTATTGTGTAACTCTCCATTGGTGATGTGTAGTGCCTGAATTGCTGATTGTCGCAGTTTTTAGTAGGTTTCACAGTAGTGATGCACACTGACTGGATTCCTAAAGAGGTAGTGTCTAGCTCCTGTCAGTTATGTGTGTGCTTGAATTTCTGCAGGGCATGCCTTATAGACCCAGACACATGCTGCGAGGTCCCTGGATCTCTTCAGGGCTGGTGTTCACTCTGCTGATGTTCCTGCCCGGGGCATATATTCCTGGAGGTCCTGCGCTCAGTCCCCTCATAATTACTGCATGTTCCAAGGTCCTGGCTGGCCGCCTCTTGACTTTGTGCGTTCCTGAAGGTAACTGTTTATTGCCGTCAGCATTTACATCCTCCGATTAATAGGAGCAATTAAACAATAGCTTCATTTCCTGCAAATTAACAGCCCAAAGAGATAATTGCGACATAAATGAAGATAAATTTGTTTTAGTACAACCAGAGAAAAAAAAAAACCTGCACGCCGGCTGCATATTAGAGTCAAAGCCCAACGTTCCTGCAGAGGCCCCAGGAAGCTCTGATAACTGCACTAAAGATTGTACTATCGGAGTACAGCGTGAATATGACGGTAGTCCTCCACAGTTTGCATCGGGAAGTGGGAACTTGAGGATAGCGCGAGTGAATCCACAGTCCCTCACAGATCACATGATACCTTGCAGAGCCGGCTCAACGGGCGATCAAGTGGTGCGGTGGCACTGTGGTGCTGCAAATAAAGGCCGCCGCCGGCTCTCACAATGTGAAGTGTCAGTCAATTACTTTTTCTAATAGCCAACTCCAAGATTCAGTCTGGCGTGGCGGTGTCGGCGCCTATTCAGGAAACAAGCCGCCCCCTAACCACACTATCAAGAACAGCAGGGGGCTTGTGCAAATTCTGTTGTTCTTGATTGAACAGCTGAGGGCTGCAGCCATTCACTGGGATGCAGACCTGTGCTCTGCGCTGTCTTACATCCAAGATAAACGTGTTGCACCCAAGCTATCCTCCCGTCTGACCATCAAGTTAATTTGTTAAGCCACCAGTGCTGTTAGAACGTTGAGGGGCGGGGTGCCCAAAAATCATGCCCAAGGCGCTGGTAGACCTGTGGCCGACACTGATACCTTGAGTGAGTTTGCAATCGTCACAGATGACATGGGGAACTGGAAGGTAAGCGGCTGTCCTCCACAGACTAATCAGAGAAGCAGGAACTGGAGAGGGTGGAGAGCGGGTCAGTAGCTGTCATCCACAGACCTCGTGGGGAGGTGGGAAATGGAGAAGAGCGAGAGTGGGTCAGTAGCTGCGCTCCACAGACTGCGTTGGAAAGCTGGATTGCAGGAATGTTTGCGTGGTACCGACATCCATGAGTTTGGTAGGCTGGAGGATAATGTCACCGGTTTGTGCTGTTCGTCAAACACAGCATGGGAGTGTTATGGGAGGAAAGCAGGAGTGTGTACTCTTCATAATCAGCTTGGTGATGAGCAACTGGAGGTTCGTGTGAGTGGGCCCTTCTAATGCAGCGCACACAGCATTGGGAAAGTGGACAGAAAATGGTCAGTAGATTGCTTTTCCCATTACAGGCGATATGGGATTGAAGACTGGTAGACCTTCTGGTTGGGTCTCGCATTCGTTGACCAATAGGACTGGGAAGGCGATCGCAGCACTAAGTGATTGAACAACCGTTCACTTCTTTTCGTTGATTCACAAACATTTCATTTAATTGTCAAACCTGTTATTTGTTCGTGCAAAGGAAAGCTTGCATTATTGCTACTCGCGCTTCACCTGCTCCATTTGTGTGAGATGTATGCACTGCACATTCTGTACTTGTGCTGCATGTGAAAAACAGGTGTGCTGCTGCAGCCTATGCCATGCTCCGAGTTCTTTGAATAAGGGAACTTGCCCTGCTTCTGCCTGTGCTGTAGAGGGGCTGTTCATTTAAAGCTTCAGTGTTTTCCATGTGTGTGTGTGTTTGGGAAATGTGCACTGTTGCAGCATTTTCTTCTAGGTTTTAGGGAAGTTTGCATATCTGTTGCATGCGTTTTATTTTTTCTAAATCTGAGGAAAGGTCACGGCGGTGATACTCATGCTGTGCCTTTTCTCTTCAGCTATGCTCGTCTTATGCCGCTTGTAATGTAGCTTGTCTGTGTGTGTACATTGAGATATCACAGCACTTGTCTGAATGGGTGTATATTGCTTTACATAACAAGTGAGCTGCGTATTGTGTACTTGTTCTCTAGGCACCGCTGTTGTGTGTGCTTGTGAGGAGCAGGGGGGCTTCCTCTCCAGCTGCCTTCATTATCTGTTCAGAATGTAAAGGGAGTTTGCATTGAAGCTGTCTGAACTCCATCTCTTCTATGCAAACAAGCTTTGGGAAACTGCTGGCCTTGCTTTACCTCTGTGTGTTGATGTTGGCTTCTCTGTGCGGGTAATGTGTGCAGCTTTTACCTGTACTGTGCTTGGCGTGTGCGCAATAGAGAGGGAGATGGACGGTAAAGCTTGCACTACCATTGCCTACCCAGCACTTGTTCTACTACTACTGCCCATGATGTACCCATTTTCTGAGAGGTACACCTGTAACTACATGGTAAGCTTGTGTGTGTTTGTGAGAGAGATGTTGGCACTGTTGTTGCTGTGCTCTCCACAAGGTTAATGTGCGCTGCTGCAGCATAGGCTCTATTTCCTGTGTGTGTGCTGGAAGCTTGAACTCCTGCAGCACTTGTGTGTGATCAAAGCTTGAAGTTTTTGCTGGTGCTATCTTAGTTCTATGTATGAGGAACGCATGCCCTGCTCTTATTGTAAACAGTCTGTGTTATGTCCGTGTATACATAGCTTGACCTGTGATGGAGTTCCGTTTGTGAGCAATAGTTGAGCTGCTGCTTGTACTTTACCTCTTCTGCATGTCGGCGCAGTTTTATTCATGCTTCCCTGTGTGCAACTTTACTGTGAGTTAAGAAAGCTTCATAGCTGCTGCCTTTATTCTAGCCATCTTAAAATGAATGGAGGACTCTGTCGCCAAAGTTCTGATGAGGGGAAAGGTTGTTCTGCCCTGGCCACATTTGGGCTGTTTACCACCTTTTTCAGATGATCATTTTAAACTATTAAGAGTCTTCCATGTAACGGTTTATTGAGCAGCCACCCTCCACACGGGGAGTTCCTTCCCTCCCAACTCAAGTGGTTATTCAACAAACGGTTTAACAAATTCATTATTTTTCTTTTTTTTTAGCCCCATCACCCCTGAGCTAACAATGTGCCAAGAACCAGGCCGGTGTACGGGAAATATATTGGTGTTTATTTAAATTAAAAGTAATAGAAATTAACACAAAAATGTGAACCACCACTTTATCCGTGGCGCAACACAATCAAGTTCTCAGCAAAAATAAATCACAAAAGTGAAATTAAAAAGAACACAATCACAATTCTTCACTTTCTGTAAATTTCAATCCACGAAATAATTAAACTGAGAATCATGCAGGCAATTATCGTGTAATATTGTGCGATTTTGATTTTCCTGCAGGCTTAAAAGGCTAGCAGTAGGATTTCAAGATTGGTACAAATGGCAATTATGATTTTGCCCACATTTTTGGTTTAAAATAAACACAGGGTGATTTAGCAGTTTTTGTTTTTCAGACCCCCCTTGCTTTGGTCTATGTCGGGAAGTCCGACAAACATTGGAATGCTTTGGGGAATTTGGCATTTCAGACCCCCTTTACTGAAAGGCCTGTGTTGGGCAAGCTGGATAACAAGGTTGGACTGATTTAAGAACAAATACACCCCTCTCCCTTAATTAAGTCTGGATCAGCTGGACAACAAGGATTACCCACTTAATTTATAGGTGATAGTTTTCAACACACACTGGGAAGTGATCTGTGTTCATTTCCGGTTTTAACAAAATTCGCCCCGTAGTGTTCTGCCAAAAGGAGAATTAATTAAATTAATATTTTCGATTAAATAGGCTAAGGATCTACACAGTTTTGCCCCCCCACCACCTATTACCCACTATGAAGGGAAAGGATTCAAGGCAAGCAGACTCCCCCACATTTTCGTTTCCCAGGGCTCAGTTTACAGTTCAGGAAAGCCAGCTGCATCTCGGGACACTCTGGAAACATAGGGCAGGGGTGTGGTCACTCCACTCTCAAAGATGGGTTCCCGCTCTCCACCATAGGACCCAGTCAGCTTTGAGGCCTTCCTATAAATAGACAGCGCCACCCATATGCACTCTAAGCAATCCCCTCTGGTGTCTCCTTACAGCTGTCAGATGGTATGTTTCAGCAGCCTTCCTGATGGTTTGTCTCTTGTCTTGTTCTGTCCCTCTGTCTCCTTTTTCTGTCCCCTGTCCTAGTGTAGTCCTCTGTCCTAGTGCAGTCCCCCTTATATAGCCGCGATGACGCCACCAATTTTACAATCTTGGGGAAGTACCCTGCAATAATTTCTGCCACTCGGATTGGAAAGTTACCCTTCTTTCTCCTCCCAAACCCAGCCTCCATGTCAGGATTGGTTTAGGGGTCTGCAGCAACATATGGCACTTTGTAGTTGCCATTTGTTCTCCTCTCTACTTTTTGGTAAAAACTAGTTATGTATCACAACTTCATAATTTTACTATCAACTGCCATAATAAACATATTTTCTGATTCAGCTAATGATGGGGAATTAGATAAGCCGACCACCAAGTCCGTACCATGTAGCACGGCCATGTGGTACCTTTCTGCCATTTCCATAAAAAGCATGACCGTTATGAATATGTAAGTTATTAAGCATATCCCTAATTTCATTTACCACCCGCTCACCTACTCTCACATTGGAACATGTTCAGATCAGCCAGAAACCCAGAGTCACAGGTAGATAGATTTTGTATCCCAACAATCGCCTGGAAATTATGTAAAAAATTGTACATAAATGAAATCCATCCGCCTTATGATGGCTCGGAAAAGGCCTAAAGGATATTCCTTTTAAATTAATTGTGAATATTTGTGTGACAAATGGCCCAGACTCCTTCCTTTAGGCCATTTGTTTTCACTGGGTTAGCCTGTGTCCAGAGTTTTTTTTTTTTGTTTCCTTTGTGCTAGAAGCTTGCTCTTTGAAGTGGGTGCCCCCATTTTCACACACATTAGTCATGCTCCAACCAAAGGTAACTTTTTCTTGGAAGTCCATGCTTTCAGAGCCAGCAGGTCTGGAGAACTGAATTTTGAAACCTTTAGCAGGACCGTTTTTGCGGTTGGTCATTAGATGGGAGATGGACATCCAGGCTGGAAGTGGGAGTTTTCCTTGTGAAGTTTTGCCCACAGCCAGCAAAAGGGCCTGCCTCGGGCTGACATTTTCCATGAAGGCAAAGTGGCTGTTCAAATGTCATTGGAGTTTTGTAGGTGAAACATAATATACATTTCTTTTGGTCAACTCGCACATCTTGTTTTGTTTTCCTGACGTTAGTTTGTGAGAAGTGATATTTCTTTCGCTTTTTCTTTTTCAAACAGTTTTTATTTGCACACAAATGTGCAGGCCGTTTTTGGTTTTATTTTTTAACAATCCTGTTTTCCATGTGACAGGGTTGTTTGAGTCCTCATTATTTTGGTAAATTAAAATGCTGCTTATATATTGGTAATGACAGGTAAGCCACTTTCCACATGGCTCTTTAATTTAGGCCGGGCTGTTTTTTTTGTGTTTAAAATCTTGCTATTCATGTGAAAGGGACTTCTTTTTGGGGCCTTTAAATGCACCCCACATCCACCTGCATGAAGAATACCCTGCTAAGGGGAGAGAAATGCATATGCACTGCATGGTACACGGAAGGGCTGGAGAGACGCCTACGAAACCCATGATCTGAAACTTCAGAGATCTACGAAGAGACCTACGAAAATGAAGGAAATAGAGCCATCCTAGAACCAAGAGCCCATGATATGTGTGAAGAACTGTGATAACTCCTGACAAATCAGGCCCATGAAGAGGCCTGCTGCATCCAAGAACCGGGAAGGAAAGTAAGAACATTGCAAGGCGTGTGAAGAGATCCCAAAACCTGACAGAAGAGTCCTGAAAGGTGGAAATCAGACTGAGAGAGTCTGAAAAGGGAAAGCACAGAGGTCCCGAGAGAAGACCCGACGGTGAGTATATGATATCAGAACTGTGCTAAAGAAATCCTTTTGATTACTTTTGTTTAGGCAAGAACTTTATAAAGTTATGATTTTACACTATTTCGGTAAAACATTGGAGCTCCTTCTAATTTACAGTAGGGTCGCTGAAAGGCTAAGGATTTTTCAACAATAGGACTGTTTTTCTGTTGGCTGTGCTTTTGCTTTAGACTTAGGGTTACTTATAGACACAGGGACTTGTTAAGACTAGGGCCAAATTCCGGCTGGGTAAAAATAATATAGATTGAATCACCTTTTGAAGTTGACCTGGACCCTCACTGTGTTTTGAACATAGAATGTCTGCTTGTAACATCCAGGCAACTGGTAGGCCTGTGTCCAGAGCTACCCGAAGTGATATAAAGAAGCTGAATAGAAGGTGAAAAGCCTTTGTTTCTTGTTGCACTGGCTCGGCCTACCACAGTACCAACTAAGTCTTTCAATGATTAACCTTGTGCAATTTCAGGAAAAATATTGGCCTAATCCACAGTAGTTACTCCAGCAATGGGTAAGAGAACAAACCCTGTTGCTCAGACCTCTCTCCTGCTAAGGACATCCATGGCAATCTCTTCTACCACCAATCTGCCCTTAGCAGTTGACATTTTTCATAAAAGCAAGACTGGAGTGTTTACTGTTAAATACCTGCGTGCAATTTCTACTGTTCCTTCCAAATCATCCTCAGACCAGCCCTCAAGACCAACAGGGGGAGCCATGTCTCAAAACAGGACTTCATCAAGATGTCAGCTGGATGGTTGCTTGGCCAAGTCCGATCCCTTCTGAACAGGCGTTGAGGCACACATACCTTCAGAAGGGGGGGAAGGACGGACCTACTTTTACCACCAGTTTCATAACAACAAGTCTTTTCATTTACAATATTTTTCAAGAGAGTCGTTCTCTCATTATACCTTCAGCCCATCTTCAGCTCTGCTAGTTTCAGAGGAATTCCCCATAGCTGCTTTAGGTGATTCAAACATATTTGTTAACACAGTACTGATTTCAGATGATCTAAATTGTAAGCTGTTGCTGATTTTAGTTAATCATCCTCAAACATCCGGGATTTAAGTCTGCTTGAGATCTCTGTTAATTAGGCTACCAGTTTCTCTGATTTTGGGAGCTGTAAGTCATTGGCTTAGCTCAGTAGATCACCCATATTTATGTTACACATATCCATTCAACAACATGACAGGAAGTTTGAAATGTGCCTTTCGTGGTCACACGTCATGAAG
Organism: Ambystoma mexicanum; assembly: GCF_040938575.1. Classification (NCBI taxonomy): domain Eukaryota; kingdom Metazoa; phylum Chordata; class Amphibia; order Caudata; family Ambystomatidae; genus Ambystoma; species Ambystoma mexicanum. Next base: position 881,698,751 of record NC_090931.1, on the reverse strand, counting down.
TCTGTTGTGCCTCCCTTTTGGCATAGAGTGGGCTCCAAGAGTGTTAATTAATATTTTTCCACTGTACATCAACCCACACATACACAACTGGCTGATCCAAGTTCCTTCCCCAACTCAATTTCTCTGATTATCAACGGGTTTGTTACACTACACCCACATTTTGATTAATGATCAATTGAAATCAATGTAATTCCTGCTGACCAACTTCATCTGTCTAGTAAATTTCCATAGGGATTGTTGCTTTATAGAAAACTGTTGTCACTTGCCGGAGACACTTGAAGCCCAACTCTAGAACTGCATTTTCACACCGGGTTTTGGAGTATAGCTATGGATAGCATCAAGAATACAATTTTCTGAAGAATTGTCGTTCAGATCTCTGGCACCATGTACTGTTTAGAGTACATGTTGATCGTGGTGTATGGCAAGTCATTGTTCGGATCGCTAGAGCTTGTGGTCATTTGACTTTGGAGTCTGAAGGTCTCGTACCAATTCCCTAGTGCTCAAGACAATATCACAAACTCTCAAATGACTTCTGTACTTTTCACTGTATATCTATACATTTTTTCCACATCCAAATGATAAGTCAGTTTCCCTTATTTTTTAACTCACCCTAACCACGTTTAGTTAGAAATGCCCCCTTGCTTTTCAACCCATAGCCCCATAGTTTAATGCTCCTTTGAGTGAAAATGATATTGTTTTGAGCAGTACATCTTTTTATTACGAATTTGTTTCACTGTGTAACTGTACCTGCCTAGAATCAATTATCTAATTTTCAGAAGATTGCTTGAGGTCAGATGTTTCACCTTGACTTTGGTGAATTGCCAAATGAAATATGTTCCCGACTCTTTTAGCAAACCATTTGTCCATCTGTTCCTGAGATGTCAGCCACTAGCCTCTCATTCTGTCCCCTCACACATAAGGTCTTCATGGACTCTGAAACGGCCACCTTGTTGCATGTTGTCTGTTATAAAAGCTCATAATAAAATAAATATATATTTCATTTATTTTGGTGGAAAATATTTTAAGTCATTTTATTTAGGTAACTTTTGTCTTCTGTGGCAAATTTGGTGAAATGAGATGATTCTTAAACCCTTCCTCTTAAGAGGCGAGACAATGAGGTAATTATAGGCATGCAGTAGGAGGGTGCTCGTTCCAAATTCCTATGACTTCTTGATTTCATAATTACTACAGTGTCCTCATCAACCAAGACTGATGCTCTGAGCACGCTCAGTGGGTTCCTGATCTTTAAGACTTCTAGTTAGTCTTTCAGACGTAGTCTTCCTCAGATATATTCTCCCCCACTGGAGAAACTCCTCTGTGGGCATGAGGTACCGTTTCTTGATCAGTCAGGAAAGCCTCCCTATGTGGTCCCCGCATTTTGTTCATTACCAGAATGCTCAGATTTCAACAATACAAAAAGTTGTTGCAAGAACTTCATTACTCCAACCTGCAGCTCTGCTTCTCCGACCTACGTTCCTTCCCTCTCATCCACTGCAGTTAATCTATATAGAAATATCTGACAGCCCTCCTTGATTTGTCTCTCCCTTCAAGAGACCAGCAGCCAACTGAACCTCAACAATGTCATGCATGTGCCTTTTTAAACCCATTGTGTTATGCCAGCTCTAATGCCTTTCTTAGCATATAGTCTCATTTGGTGCCATTACATCCATATAGCACTCCAGTCACCTTGACCTTCTAGCCGTCTGTACCACTAAAACCATACATGGTTTTCCATTGACACAGAAGGTTATGAAAGTCCCCACGCCCCAGCTTTGTCACAAAGGCTTAGACAAAGGCATATCTTAAATATGATATTGCGCCCCTGTCTGCATACATCGGCTGAGGAAACCCCCCCACACTTTGGACGTAAAGAGCTCTCAGCTTTCATCTCGAGTGGGTTTGTGAAAGGCTTTCCTCAAACTAGATTTTCATCACCTCTGGAGGCACAGACAACAAGGGTATACAATTTATGAAACCGCCATTGTGAGGTGAGTAACCTCTTGCATTCAGTGCTGTTCTATTTTTTGTGGTCTGTCCCATCCACAGAATGTTTGTGTTCTCTGTGGCAATCCTCCTGCCAGTGAAAAGGACTGAATTTGACTATTATGTATAAACGTGATAGACATTTGATTGGCTACCATGTGAAGTTCTTTGTTTGCCAGTTTCTAAGTCTGTTTCTCTGTTTCTTTGGAATCTAAGAGGTATTTGCAACCGCCTTCAATCTCCTACCTAATGTATGGCCTAAAGGCTCCACAGTAACAGTGAGGCTTCTTTGTTACTTTCCAGTTGCCATTGTCCCTTAGTCTCTGTCACAACAGCAACTCATCTTCTTAGTTTGTCTCTTTACTTTGCTCATGTACCGTACCATACTGTTCTGCCTTTGCTTCTCAAAGCATTTTTAGGTTTCATTTATCTCACTGGTTCTTTAACTCTGGTTATTGTCCTACCTGAATCATGGTCTAAACCCACACCTGTTGTTTTGTCTGTTGTGCTGATTTGTTGCAATTAGTTCTGGCCTTGGTTCAGATTTCGTTCCCTCGTATGCATTAGATCTGGTTATCTGAAAAAATCTTGGAGTCCACTTTCCTTAGGTATCACAATGATTCTTATTCAACCTTTAAACCTGTGTTCCGTCCAATTTGTGGCTCAGTCCTTTCAAGAGACTGTTTAAACAAACATAAGGTGTTGTAATCCACTTTGCTCTGGTCTTTGCAACTTTGTTTCTCAGCATGCATTAGACTTTGATAACAATTTGACTTTCTTGTTCTATGGTAAAACTGACTCCCAAAATATATTTACATTTTTTAAAACACTTTCCTCTGTTACTACACCTGCCTTTGGAAAAAGGACTTCATAAACCATCACGCAATGAACACTCAAGTCCCGTACTTAGGATTTTACTTAACATTGTACTATCTTTGTAGTACTGATGTGAGCATGCATCAATTATCTCTTATTTACTCACTGCTCGACTTGACCTGGAAATTAGTCTTCATTACTCAGTTATTATAAATAGTTAAGTCTCTTATGTTTTCTCGTAGTACTGCACTGGTGTTAGGACAGCCTTTCCTAGCATGCACCACACACTTTCTGGTTAATCGCCAATTGACGTGGCCTTAAAATTAGACTTCTTTTACGAGCATTTGATCAGAGTTCAAGTCTCTCCTTATATCTCTTTAGTGCACTCGGTTTTTGACTACAGGTTCCAGCAAGCATCAATTCATGCTCTTAATTACTTTTTACCTTGCCCAGGGATTGGGACATTATCAGGCATTCAACTGCCCTTCCCGTCTCTCCTTATTTCTTCCTTTATTCATGCGCTGGGGTTTGGACTATGGTTCCAAGCATGCATCAACTCTTTCTCACACTTGGTAGTTCGGCCACTACTGATTTCTTGAGTTGATGACTTATTTACCCACCACTGTTATGTGCCAATGGCTTCTAGTTTCTCTCCTGCCCTAAAATTCCATTAGGTTCCTTCTTTCCAGTGCCTCTGGTCCTATCTCCCTTCCGGTCCTTCCTCAATTTGTTTTCAAGCAGCTACATGATATTCTCTAGATTTCTCCTGGATCCTTATTTGTTCTCTTTGTGTTGTCTGATAACCTTTGTGTCCCAACCCCATGGGAAGTCAGCGGCTGTGTTCTGCGTCTTTCACAATCGCTTCTCTTGATGCTCTCTTCACAGGCTTTCCTGGTCAGTGATTCTGTGTAACAGCAATCTGCGCCTCTCAGACCAATGCCTTCTCTTTGGTATCTTTCTGTCATCAACACCTGGAATCTCCGAGATCTTCAGGTCATGGCAACACTCCACCTCTTGGCCAGCATGGTTCTGCCTCCACCTCACCTTCTTTTTCTATTCATTTCTTGGGAGCGAACGCGCTGGAAACATTTCTGTTCCCAGCACGTCCGCTCCCAATGGCCGCCATGGAAAGGAAAAATGGACTAAGTTTTCCCTTACTCTGCAGCCATTTTTTGCACCTTTTTTTCTTTTTTTCTTTTTTCTTTTTTTTCTGTTTCGAACCACGGGCCATTAGTACCCCGGTCTAACGGGCTATGGTACTAATGGCTATATGACCCTCGGCGGCGGGCCAATACCGCCCATGGTAACGCCCCTTGGGCTTCGTTAAGGCCCTCGCTACGCTCAGGCCTGTAGCTACGGCCCTGGGGGCATTACCTGGGGTGGTATTGGCCGCCGCCTCGGGTCTTATTGCCACAATGTTGGCTCTCCAAGTTCCTTGTATTAGAACAGTAAATATTTTTGACTTTTTACTCATTACAATCACAGTTCAACAAGAAAGGACAGCTGAGAGGGAAACGGAACCCCACGTATCCAGCGAAATTTGGAGAATCCAATATGGAGGCGAAGTTAAACAGGACGAGCTTAGATTACACGTAATAGGAAACAACTCAGATGTCATTCAATAGGAGAAGTGAATGCAAGAACAAATGCTATACACTGTTGAAACAAAAGAGAAAAACTTGATATTCCAAACCCAGTACAAGAAATGGAACAATCCAATTCTGATGTATGTAAACAAGCTAAAGACCTAGCATATCCAACTTGCCTTGAGAAAGCCCAGTGGACAAAACTTTTTGGCCATAGTGTTGGCATTACATTGATTAACTTGCAGGATATGAGGCACAGTAGACACCATTGTCAGGATACTAAGTCACTAAGTGTACTAGCACACCTTTCATGCAACCCAACCTGAGACATGCTCACAGCCCCACCCACCATTCCTTTTATGGTGGAAAGGGGTCTAAGGACGAGGTGTACAGTAGTCACTAAGTTGAGTAACTTGTTCTTTACTCAGAAGGACAAGATGATTCTCTGTACAGTTCCTCCTTTTATTAATCAGATATTATGGGGATTTACACATTTTGTAAGTGGCACTTTTTCCAGTTAACCAACCAATTCCTAATTTATCCCTAGCGCAAGAGAGCTTTCACAATCTGAATGTTTCAAAGGCAATTGAATATTTGTTTTGAAAGCAGTAATCCCTTAGGTGCTTCTCACAACCTTTTTGTTACGCCGTCACTGGAAAATGCTAGTTACTACAAGTTTTCTTGTTTCCCCCTACATCCGCGCTCCTCTCAACACTGCCTACCATTACACACCCACCCTTCTCTGCGCTTATACAACCGTATACCCTCTACTGCAGACCTATTGTATCTTCAAAATGTGTCAGCTGTGGGCATCTGTCCTCTTCCCCCTTTTCTCTGCCCTCATAGTTTGCCCTGTTCTCCTTTTTTCTTCCCCCACAGACTACAGGGTGATTATCCTGAGCAGGGACACAGTATGGTATTTTCTTGGGCCAGGTTCCGGCGCCCGTAAGCCCACTAATGTGGTGATTGACACAATTTAAAAGCTTTATAACCTAACATAACCTATGGTTGAATTGTTCCATATCGGAAGGTCCTGAAGTAGTATCTAGTGGATTTTGGATCTGGTATTTTTTCGAGATTTCAGGTGTCTGATAATGCATAAACAATTTGAATTGCAACTAAAGAATGCATATAGCATAGAAAAGCAAAACAAATGGACGCCAACAATATTTTTTTTCATTGTTATGCATTGTATTATTATGAAATACTGATATTCGTAAGGAGGTCTGTAAACAGGGTAGGGTAGAGGGTTGGGTTTGTTTTTAAAGTATGGAATATAATTTAGTGTGCTGTGAGAGGGATGTTTCAGGGTAAAGAGGAAAGGTGTGTGACTACAGGGTGGGTTTCCTTCCTGTTATTGATATGCTGGCTTGTTCTTTTTTTAAAATTTTATTTCAGATGTCTACTTCTAATTGCGGACTATTTGTAGTATATCTTTTTCCATTCAAGTATTTTATGATTCTGTATAATGAATTCAACAATTTCACATGTAGCAGCGTTTCTGTTCCTCAGATTTCATGCTTATTTTAGCAGAGCAAAGGCAGCACTGATGGCCTTCCCAAGGCACATGTTTATCTCGGGCATTCATAGTACAGGCGTGTGGGGCTCTCATGCTGCCTCTTGCATAGCTCTATCAATACTACATTTAGAACATGTTTTTTGGCTGGGAAATTCTAGACTTTTTGCTGTTAGGCTAGGATCTCTTTTGACATCTAGAGAGGATGTATTTCGACGTGTAATGTTTTTATACTAATAACCTGCATAGTACTAATCGATCCACTGACCCCCATTTGGGTGCCCTTACATGGGCAGCTCTCTCATTCTTCCTTTCATGCGTGTTCACACCTTCCAGTACATGCATGCAATTAATCGCAATCCGGGTTCCTTAACTCTGGATAAGGGTTTATGTTTTTGCCCTCTTTTATGTTCGTGAGTCAAGTCCATTTTCTTTACTAAGTCCTATTTGTTCTCTCTTCACTCCTGCCCTCCCCTTTCCTCCCAAAAGCCTATACCCAGGGTGGCGTCTCAATTAGCCTTATTAGCAGACATGGTTTTGGTGCTTTAAGACCACTACGTCGTGATTGGGCAGTAAAAAAGACAAGTAGCACAACATATGCACACAGACCTGCCACCATCGTAGGAAGGCAGTGAGGCATTGTTGGATGCCTCTACTTCGGAAGAACCATGTTGGCGTTATTTGTTTAATCTCTTCTCTAAATGCTCACTATGCACCCTGTTCAGAGTTGCATGTTTATTAAATGTTTATGTGGGATTCATCCAAACAGGGTAATCTCTAGACAAGCCTGTCCAGGAAGTCATTGGGTGAATGGATTAAAACTCAGTTCAGTAATTATCGAAAGCTTTAATTGATCGAACTGGAAGAAAAAGGATAATTTGAGGTTAGTATCTTCAGGATGTGAAAATATCAGAAATCTATTTTGAGCCCAATTACTCAAGTAAAGCGTTGAAAGTATTGATCGAGGATTGCTTATGCCGGACCTGTCTGAGGCGGGCCCCACATGTGCAAACCCAATCTTATGCGCACCTCTTGTTTGTGCTTAAGCTGTGTGACCTTCTCTCATATTTGTATGAAGTCTGGCTTCTCTTGTGTGTTCAACCATTGTGATCTCATTTCTTGTGCTCTTGCTGGCTAAGATTGGTCAGCCGTATGCTTGTAATCACAAAAACAAAAGTGTGTATTTGTGTGTGTATGCGCCCGTGTGACTGCACTCAAGGTGACATGTCTTTCTAGTCCTTGCATTGGTGTAATGGATGTGGATGGAAGAGTAGACACAGAGGGGGGTGCAACGCCGTCAGCAGCGGTGCAAGCATTCACAACGACGGGTCAGCACAGTGAATTGCAGTTAGTTCTCTTTACACACATACTATCTGTGGCAGATCTGATTTTAATTTTCATCCATTCACCCAATGACTTCCCGGACAGGCTTCTCGTAGGATGACCTTGCACAAGTGAAGAGCCCATAAACATAAAAAATACACCTATGAACAGGGTACATATGGAGCATTAGAGAAGAAATTAAACAAAGCACACGCAAGTGTGACATTCGCTCATACTCTCAATTGGTGCAACATTGCAGCTGCAGTGCACAGGTTCTCCGCCCCCAACAAGGACAGCATTTGCCAGAGCTGTGCAATCTTCCCTCCCACACAGAACTAGTACAGCACTGTGAGCATCGGTGCAATCTTCTCTCGGCTGCAGACCGCCCTGTGTCGCCAGCCCTGCTTTAGGAAAATGCAGAAAACTACAGGGATGTACATGGCATTGGTGGTTCATCTACTGGCATCCAAAGAGGAGTGGTGCAGGAAGTGTATTGAAGAGGAGGGCATGGAGTAATCAATGCAGTGTATTTGACCATCGCAATTCCTTAAAAGCGCTCCTGTGACATTTAGTGGCCGGGTTCCTAATGAATTCCCTTTGATCTCCTGTAATTCTCTCTAATGGTTGCAAAGACAAATATTGCTCCTCTCTCACCCCGTGACCTTCCCCTTGCCCCCTCGCCTTCTCCACAATGACTTTTACATCTAAGCGGATCGATGCGCGGGTGCTTGTGGGATGACAGAGAGGCGTGATACTGCTCGCTAATTTTCATATGATTAGCTGCCGAAGCTGGCGATCGATGCACTCGCGGATGATAAATTAATTGATAGGCCTGCAGGAGCTGGGGCGTGACTAATGAACCCGCTGCCTCGTCCATAGCAGTCATTTTTTATACATACTAATCTTCCCAAATCACAGCGCGCATCCTTCACTGGTGCTGCAGGCTGAGGAGCAGTGGGAATGCCGATAAAACATTTGCCTCCATATGTTTATGGAGGGTGCTACTGCGCCCATGCTTCCGGCTTGCTATAGACCCCAGGCGCGTTCCTCTGTCTTATTGAATTTGTGTTGCTGGGCAGATATTATGGTACTTTTAAAATTCCTGAGAGTTTGTGGCCTCTGAAAGCTCAGTGGCTCTTGTGCAGGACCCATCAACTGTCCCAATAGTTAAAATATTTTTTGAAGCACTCTCTTGCAGAGACTGGCCAGCCATTAGCACCCTGCACGGGTCGCCAATCAATCCCGAGGCTCAGAACGTGGACTCTACTGTATGGTATGATATGATAGGTTATTTATAACGCGTTTAATACCCAGAGGTTTCTAAACGTGGACCCAGGGATGGAACCTGTGCTGCTCCGTGTCGTCTTGCTTCCAAGGCAAGCATGTTGCCCCTGTGCTATCCTCCAGAGACTGGTACAAGCCTGCATTCCTAGCAGCCGGGGCAGGCAGTGCCCCCTTCCCTGCTCCCCCCTCCCACCTCATCTCTTAGCACCCGCATAGCTTCATATAGTTGCTAAGAGGTTTTTTTTTTTAATAAAGAAAAGCAACTTAGTTTTGGAGCACGGCCCGCACTGTGCTGTCATCCAGGAAGCCTGTTTTCAATGTTGATGGCGACCAATGTCATCAACATTGAAAACGGACTTCCTGTCCAACAGCACTGCGCAGAATCAGGCTGCACTTCAAAAGTGCGTTTAAAAAAAATATATGAACACCATTACCGTCCATATAGATAACTACACGTGTGTTAATGGCAATATGCCCATTAATATGATATGGCATTTATAACGCGCCTATGCACAAGTGCTTCAAGGCCCGACGAGGCAAGGGAGGGGAAACAACGGGAGGACGGACAACAATCCTACTAGGCCAGGTGACATTCAGATCACACAAGTGTGGGGGCCGGTGGGCTGCGATCTACAGGATCAAGCTGTCTTCTCTGGGCATATTGCCTCATTAATGCCGCTCCAGTGGCCTGCAAATTGGAACGCTCCAGGGCTTGTCCCCTGCTTGTTGACTGTTTCATATAATGGCTACCCTCTGATAGACGTTCTGCAGCACCTCATTCGTACAGCCATCCTTGAGATGTAATGACTGGTTGCTGGCCATCTTTAGAGTTAGGTGAAGGCACTTAAGTACGTGTTCAGATTATGGGTCACTTGTTCAAGTCTCTGAAGAGCCAACTCACCTGTTCATCCCTCTGTGATAGCTAATTTGTGTGCCATTAAATATCTAACAGTAACTCTGCTGCCAAGCTCTATACCAACACACATTGTTAGTATTTAAGTTTGTTTTTGCAATGGCCGATGCACAGTTACTTTGTACCTCGTCTGATTCGAAGCAAAGTCTTTGTTACAGTTATTTGAATAATGCCGTCTCTTAAAGTCATCTTAGCAATGGCTATAGAAGTGTGTTTGTGGGGGGCGTCTGAGGGGAGGGGGTGTGGACGGGACTACTAGAGAGTTTACAATTACAGCTGTGCTGCACTCTCATTTTGCCGAAATGCGTATGGCCTCCCAGTCGGGAAATGCCTGCCTGTCCATGGACTCTTCCTATTCCACGGATGGGGGCGCAAGGAGGGAGGGTGATTGATTGGGGGCGGGGGTGCTTTAAGTACTCTTCGGATTTTCCTCTCATTGGTGCCGGTCTGGCCGCTGGACAGTGAATGGTGTGCTCTTCCAAATGTATGTTCATTCCACTGTAAGATCCTGCTCTTTTGCCAGGTTCACAGTACTCTCGGGGCCGGGGGTTTTGCCAAGATTTATTTTTTTGGAATTTTTTTTCCACCCAATCTTTGGATTCCACTCCCAAATGCGCATCTGGGTTGAATGTCTCTCTGGGTTCTAAGATCTCAAGGGTATTGTCACTCACGTTTGAAATTAGTTGAAAGCTTTTGTGATTTTGACTTGCTGCTACTTGTAAAATACTTTTAAGCATGGTGCTGGCTCTTTGTTAGATTGTAGGTTATTTTTTCTTTAATTCTGCGATATAGTTTACCAAAAAAACTTTTCACACACAAAATCCAGATGATTGCAAAATTCATACGCAACATACCCAGAATTATACAGAAAGATACAATACCCCTCACAGCCCATGAGGTGAATTTAAATGGAGGCTTAAACCCTCATAATTAACCTCACTGCAGCAGTTATCGGGGAAATCTATCGTCCACTTTAAATGTGCATCCGCATATCCTGAGAGCATAGGGAAAATCATACACAAAGTGCATACAATATTGTTCCCTAATAACAAATGCTCCAAGGATTCCACTGAAAAGTCGTCCTTGCAAAATGTACAGATTCTAACTAATCTGGGCTTGTGACCTCCTGGCTCCCAAAATGTCAAATGCTAAATATGAATGTAAGCGCAACCACTGAAACCTAGACCATAACCAGCTGCTTGGGGATTTTATTCAACCGGGAGATAACACCTGCCATGTTCCTGTTTCTTCTAACCCCACGAAACTAAATAACTTAAAGCTATGTACTGGGGAGACCCCCGGCCGGCCCATAGAGTCAGGGTTTGCTCCGAAGTACTTTAAGACGAGATAGCTGCACCTTGAGATAGATGGGGGTGCAGATTTATTACTCCAACACCAATCAATAAAAACAACTCAATGGTTTGGCAAAGGGAGTCCATTTAATGACAAGTACAAAAAACGGGGAGTCATGTAAATCAGCAGTGATGCGATTGTCCGTCTCTTTTCAACTCCAATGAACTTCATACAAGTTGTAACATTTATACTCAAAACTCATCATAATTGACGTAACACTCAAAAGTTAGCATGCAATTCTATTGGTTAGGAAAAGGTAACTTTAATATAAGTGCTATATCTGTATATGGTAACGGAGTGAAGGGATTGTGTAAAACACTGTCAGGTGGGCATCTACGCCCTGCCTTCATAATGACTACTGAAGACGTCCCTAAAAGTACGATGTCCCATTGGTTCTACTAACTATAGGACCCTAGATAATTTGGCGTCTTGTGATTGCATTTGCATAACCCCATGCATACATTTCCACTTTGCTTAGCAGCACGCAGAATGGTCAGCCAGGTGCAGGGTGCCCCCCAGTTCACCTGGCCTTCCTTCAATCAATCATTACTTTAGTGGCTATGTGTCAATTAGTTCACTGTGGTTGGCCTAAAAACTGTATCTTCTGTCTGGAAAAGTTCTGAAATCTCTGCCTGGGCGTATGCCAAGCATAGGTGTGAACCCGTGCCTCTTCTCGCTCGGCTGGTCACGTGCTGCCCACACCGTGAATTTGTCTCGTTTCTCTCAATGTGAGCATTTATTTCTTATTCAGCTTGCCACCTGCCTCTACACCTCCTTATCTCAACCTTTCAAAGACAGCATATTCTGTTCTTAAGTTTCAATTGTGTAAGGCTATTGTTCGTTCCTTCTATTGGTCTGACCTTGGCTCTACTGGCACGAGTTGCATCTGCCGAGTTTCGATTCAGCCGTCTCTTCTTAGTTTGCGAGAATATGAATCTTGTCTTGTGGCCTTTAGTAACCTGTGTTGATTCTGCTTTTCGTGCAAAGTGGAATCACACTTATAATACTGTGCTTCGTTTTGAGGTAGATTATGTATAATGGCACTTGCCGCGCTATTCTTCTACTTAGCATAGCAAGCCGTACTGTTTTCTTAGCGTTCTTGCGGTTTCAAGCATATGTACAGGCATCCTGCTTACAGCTTAATCTTCTTTTTATTTCAACATCATTCTCCTCTTCTAGGTTCACGATATCCTTATTCATGGCGTTTCGTCTCTTTGTGTCATTCTTTGGTCGTCATTTCTTCTATCTGCACTACAATCTTCATTTCGTCTCATTTGCTGGTAGGGTTTTCTCAATGGGTATCTTACTGTCCATGGTTTTCTGGGTATTGGGACTTCAATAGGTGTTGTTCTTCTGATGGGGGTACCGGGCAGAGCCCTACTGCGGCTATCTGCTGGTTTATTTGCTCATCAAACGTCACATATCTCGGTGTGAACATTCCTGGTACTTCAAAATGGGCGACTGGAGTGCAGGCTTTATTTGGACCTCCTTTACAGCTATTTAAAGAATCTCTTTTCGGACACCAATCATGGTCCCAGGGCATTTTCTCCCCAATTCAAAGTTACTTATTAAGACCTCTCGAGCTAGGTTAATTAAGCAATAAACCCAGAGCCGCGGGGGCATTACTGAGTCATGTAATGCACCGGGTTCATAGTTATAGGCCCGAGCAAATCGAGGGCCTTAACGAAGGCCTTGTGGCATTACCTGACTTGGTGTTGCCCCTGCGGCGAGGGGTTTATAGCTATTAGTACCCCAGGCTGCCAGACCGGGGTACTAATAGCATTTTTTCTGTTCCGAAACACTGCAGCGCCATCATGAGCAGACGTGCTGGGGACAGAAGTGATCCCAACGCGCTTGCTCCCAAAAAGTAGAGATACAAAGGTAAGTGGGGTTGGGAGGGCGGGGAGGGGATTCTGTGCAGGGGAGGGGGAAAGGGAAAATACTTTTATTTGTTCTCTTTTTTTTTTAACTTGAATCAATGGCGGGGGGACGATGGCGGCCTCCAGCCGTGTGGAGGCTCGGAGCGGGGATGGCCCCGCTTCGAGCCTCCTCATTGGCAGAGGGGCTGCCACGCCCCCCGCCAGGAACAAAGGAGTGGAATCCCAGCCGAGGGATTCCCGTCCAGGTAAAGCCACGCGAGGGCCAAGCAGAATGGTTGTTACATTCTGGTTGACCCTCGCCAGGTATTAATAGTACTTAAAAAGCTATCACAATCCATAACCCACTCTGAGAGCGCCGGCTTGTCCATCCCTCAACACAGAATGCACAATAGAAATGCCCCAAATTAGTGGGGGATCCAGAATGTTGCTATAAAGAGGTAAGGGGTCGCCTTCTAATGATAGCTGCCAATGACTGCAACCCAGGTTCGTACAACAAGACGCCCATAGGGGCCGCTTGGGGCAAACCAAAAGTAATTCTACAGATCAGGCCTTCCAATACAGCCCAGTTCGTGCCATGTATTGCCTGAATTAATCCAGCCCCATAAAAAAGGGGGGATAACCTTGGCTTTTTATAACTTTGACTTGCAAAAAAGAAAATGTTTCTCATTTAAAACGAATTCTTTTCATTTGTGCTGCATAAAGCAACGCTTAGCGCATAGATTTTTTACAAGAACACTTCTGCTCGCCTTATTCCAGGCTCTGCTCCAGCCCGCTAGGCACTCTATGTATACACTGGTTTACATCAGCATCAAGCAGGAGATGCCGGGACTGATTTGTGAATGTAGGATTTGTGCCTAGAATATTAGGTGTGCATCTTATATTTTCTCGCTGTGGTCCCCTTTTTAATTAAAGCAGAATGAAAGAAACCACAAAATTAAGCATGCTTAACAACAAAATGTGTGCACAGCACAGATCTCCAGGCGGTCCCCCATTGGCTGACATTAGGGTATGCTTATTTTCTCACGAAGTGTGCTTTTTGAGAGAGCTCACCGTTTTCTCACTGTCTGTGAGTTGGCTCTGGATTTGTATTGCTTTAATGAATTTTGCCCGTTTTAAATGCATCCCTGAAGGATCCATGTGCTGTGGCCAACAGGGCTATGATGTCAGCGTGTGGCATCTGGCCCTTTGTGGGGCCCCCTCACCTACCCGGTCCAGTGGGACCCTCTTCCTGCACAACTAGCTGACCTCCCTGCCCATTCAGATTGGGCCTTGTCATCCACCCAGCCCACCTGGCAGGTCTGCTTGGCCCCACTCACCTGCACAACACTCGTGCCCTCTCAGCTTGGCGTCATTCACCTGCACAGCTCACATGCTCCTTCAGGTTTGGGTTGTTTACCCACCCAGGTTACTTGCTCTCTCGGGTGATCACGCCCTACACCTGTCGGTTCAGCTGATGCCTTGCCACAAGCACAGACACCCTTCCTGACCAGGGAGGGGGGGGGATCTCTCACTTGCGGTGATCACCTACCCTGCAATGAGGCCTTGGCTCTCCTGCATGGTCACATGTTGCCATGCCAGCCTTAGCATGCCTGCCACATGTCCCCCGGGCCCCACTCCTCCCGCACTGTCCGATGGGGTCCTCTCAGCCGCACAGCCCATCCATCCGGGGTAGGTTCAGTAGCGCTGCTAAGTTTAATTGCTGTACGCTTGCAGTGACATGCTCACAAATGAGACGCGCCTTTCTGACTCAGAGCACTTTATGGCCTCGTAATGTGCAGCGCTGATAGCATCTCTTATGGGCAAACGTGCACATCGCGGCCAGGCCCTCTCCCTCTCGGTCATTGGCATTCGTACGTGGGCCTTGGTACCTCCTGATGGGCGCAGCTCGGGTCACTTCTGTACCATCCACTGCTCGAGACCGACGCGTAGACCCACGTTATGTTTAGCGAGCGATCCTTGTTCTCTCGCTTAGTGTTTAGCAAAGATTGCCACACGTTCATTAAATATTCAGTGACTCACTAATTTCTGGTGCTAATCCTTGAACACTTTGCTCCTTATCGATTTCCACCTTCTCCCTTAGCATTCACCTCTAAACACCCTCCCGCTGCTCCCCTCTAAATCCCCCTTCTAGTACAGTAGTAGTATCTGGAGTACAGGTCTACTAACATATATAGAAATTGTTTTAATCGTCCCCCTCTTTAATATGTATATGTTAAATCTTCGTCCTTGTGGTTGGTCGTGCACTACTTTGGCCTCCCTTCGTCCATTAAATCTTAATCCTTTCGACCTGCTATTTGAGCTTGAAGATTCTGTCTGAAGCATGATTTAACACGGCATACAGCCTAAATTCCTGTCGGTGGCGCTTGGCTTTCTTAGCCATGCCAGCGTTTTTAGGGGGTTGACGGGGATTGTGGGCAGTGGGACTCGGGTTGGCCATCTGTCCACACCCAGCTTCAGGGCATTGCAGAGAGGACCCCATAATTCTAAGCAGGCTTCCAGGCCCTAAATACTCGTACCTGGAGACACACTTTTTCATCTGTTTCAAAGCAAAGCCAGAAACCAAGACGTATTCCGAAAATACCCCAAATATTCAAGCATCAATAACACTTGTGAAGACGTTATTCAATAAACTCACAAGCGTAGTAAATTGAGAAACTTCCACAAATGTCCGGATTCCCATGGCATATCTGCACATTCCCCAGGTTCAGTAATGGTGCAGGGGGTTTCCTGTTGGTTTCCAGAGCATCAAACGCAACAAGAGCAGAGCTAAAGATGTCTTGGATGTCACTCTGAGCCAGAGATGGAAAACATACTGATCAAGGTACAATGTTACGTTGTGGACTATGTCCCCCACACCCTCTACGCCATCCTCCCCACTCCTCGCAGCGCTGAGGGCAGGCAGTGCAGTGGAGAGTTCTGTGGAAACTCTGTTCCTCATAATGCCTGATGTGTCACCCTCTCCAACATACCACAATAGCCTGCGGCAGCACCTCAATTAAAATGCAAAGTAAAATACTTGGCCTCCTGCCAGCTCCTCCTCACCCCCTCACAATGCCCCATCTCATCTAGCAGTGCTATGCTATCTTCACTTCAGTGTCAAAGCTGCTGCCATGAGCAACTTGTATCCCATCTTTCCATAGGTCTATCCAAACCTGAGGAGGGCAGGCAAAGGCTATTGCAGGAGGCAACATTGTACATGGCATACACCCGCACCCCACCTCCCGTTTCCCTTGCACCTGAACAGTGTGACAAACACAGTAGAATCAAGCAAGTCATGCAATGAAAGTTCTCCCTTTGTATTTGCAAAAGCAAGTTGCAGTTTCTCCTCCATAATGGCTGCGGGAGCTTTAGCTCTCAACCCTAACACACCTGGGTTTTTGGGTGTCTTAATGTCTTTCGTGAACTTTGAGATTCAAACCCTAGAATGCTACTGTTCTCTTGACAATTCCTTTTTGAATGCCTCACAGCACCTTGCTCTTCTCCCACTCTACACATTTTTAATTGGTATTCACTTGTTCAATGTCTCTTCAGACCATGGGCTTCAATCCCCATGGTGCCAGGTTTCAAATGCTTATTCCCTTCATTAATGTCTCTTGTGGCCTTGGACTTCAAATCCCATTGTATGACATTTTTCTTCCTATCCACGTATTCAAGGTCTCTTGGCAAGCTCGATTTCAGGTCCCATTGGGCACATTTTTTCTTAACTCTAGGAACTTTGCCCATCAAGTTCCAGCATGCAGCAATCCTTACTACTCCTGTCACTCTCCAGCTTCCCGCTTCTCAACGGAATTCTGGCTCGGGCATTCTCCCCTTGGACAAAGCTTCTTTGCCAGCTCTTCCTTTACCTGTTAAGCTTCTGCAAGCCTCCTTCCGTCGCTGGGTGTCTGCTCACGTCTTGCAGCTTTTTCGATGCCCTTACCGAAGACCATTGTGTAGTACACAGGGCTCGTAAGTCTGTTTTTTTTCTCTCAACCGCGCATCTTCTCTGCTGGTGTGCAAACTCCTATTATCTATGGCAGCTTTCATCTGATCCTCGCTACTGCAAAGGATTGTGTCATATATCTGGTGCTTCTCCTGGTCTTCACTGCCACACACACAACCCATTTCACAAGCACACCTCACACACGTGCGGGCCATGAGTATGTAGTCCTTTGTACAGTAATAACCTCTTTCTATGGAATGCATTTGCACCTCTAGTGTTTGATTATGTATGCTGAGAAATATTCTTGATCTAATTTCTCAATAATTTGTTGTATTTAAAATAATAAACCAAAAGGTTAAATTCCGGAAGCTTGAGTGCAGAAAAGGAAACGCAAACTTTCTGCTGTTGTCTGTAATGTTTCGTTCCAGTTTGCAATTCAAACGGGTCTGTGTGTGTGTATGTACATATTCTGAAATGTAAAACACTATTACAGAAAAAAAGCATCATCTAATATCTGACAGCATCGACACCAATTGACATCAATTTTCATACAATTTGATTCACAAAATGTACAGTCTGAAATTAGAATTTTCTACCTGAAAGCAATCTCCCATTGCAATCAAAAGGTGAAGCAGTTCCCAGAATCAAGCTGGAAATTGACAATATACTCCCCCTTTCATGCTGCATAGACGTTCCTCGCTAGGGATGGCAACCAAACCATTTTCAAATAAAGTATTTTCCCCTTTAAATTTAGTTGCATGCGCATGTGCTTCCCTGACTCCGCCCTCTGGCGCCACACCTCGGTCCTCTTTCTTCGACGGGAGCAGACCTGGTTCACCTGCTCTGTGGTTGAGGCCTTTTTCCCTTCCTAATTCCACACGTTTTTCTTCCCCAGAGACCTTGGTCCCACTGTTTTTTCTTATATTTTCGAATTCCTAAGTACTTTGGTATACACCGGCCTCTGGTACCTCCCCGGCGCATGTCAGTCCCAGCTGGCTTTAGTAGGTGCCCTTCCTGGGACGGATCCTTTCCTAAGTCTAACCTGCATACGCGCTGCCTCCACTGTCTCTGCAAATATCACGGCTGTTCGGCGTGCAACGCCCTTACTCTCCAGTCACTCAAAAACCAGCTTGTGAGGTGGAGGGAGCTATTCTCCAGATCTCGGCCAGATCACATCAAGGAGTATGTGCGCAGTAAAACGAAGACCAAGGTAAGTGTTCTCTTTTTAAAAGCACCCCGCAAAGGTGATTCCTTGCCCAGGAAGCAGTCATGCGGGAGGGGCCACTCAGGTCCTCTCACCAGTCAGAGTACCGATGCTTGGCGAACTACCAGCCCAATGGCTGAGGGATCGATGGATCCTCCCGGTCCCAGCGCTGAGGTGCCAGACGGCTCTTGTACTGGGAAATCTCCCGAGGGGCTCTGCCCTAGTACCAGGCCTAGGCCTGAGGGGGCACCTGCACACAGCAGCACTACCGGCTCCATGTCAGAGGGCAGTAAGCCTACCAGGTCCACGTCTGAGATGCAGAGGAGGCCCGAACTGTGAGGAATTTGACTATATGCATGGCGGTTGTGCCCTAGCCTGGGTTTTTATGATATTTTTTAAAGAAATTCAGTGATGGGAGATCAACGCATCACTGCAACACAAACACATAGTCATGTGTACTCTGGGTACAGCCAGGAGTACATGAAAGCAGCAAGAGGAGGAGAGCAACACCTTCCTCCTCAAAAGAAGAACTAGGAAAGGATCCCTAGTTCATGATACGCTCATGCTATGCCCTTTAAACAAGTTGCAGTGGTTTGCCGATTGTTCACGTACTGTTCTTAATAATGCTCCAGAAATGATAATCCATCAGTCTTTTAGTAAAGAGTTTCCCAATTACTTTAATTTCATAAGAGGCAGTGTGCATCCACACGTGTGTCCCAACAGTGTTTTCAAATGTATTTCGAAACTTAGTCCGTCTTCAGGGCCAGACACTATGTGCATAGCATTACATCAAGGTGTGAAACATGAAAAGATAAATAAATAAATCAAAAGCGAATCCACAACAGACAGGAAGGCGGGTGGGACTTAGTAGTACATGTTTTCACCCCTTTACCTTTCCTGTTGCAAAGCACTCTGGGTGTCACATCACACATAACAGAAGATTGTTGGTGGGGACCCCGGATTGGCTCATTAAGGTGGGCTTTGCCTGCCCCAATCACTGGGGCCCATTTGGCTTTAAAAGAGGGCTGAGCCTTCCTCTTAGTAGATCATCTGAAGGCTTCACCAGAAGCAGGAAAGTAGAACTCATTTTGTCCCTGGCTGAAGCTACAGTCTGCCTAGCAGCTTCCACCAGTGAAGGAAGGCCAGGATTTCCAAGAGGCAAGCAAGATCCCTCTCCTAAACATCTCATAGGGAACAGAGGGAGATACTGAATCCAGAGGACCTCCAGCAGCTCCAGAACTGGTACACATCCATCACACAGCGTGCCCTGCTAGGCTCTACGAGCAAGCTTCCTAGGTGGGAAGTGTCAGAGAGTCTCTGAACTGAATGAAGGACAAGGGCATTGCCTGCAACCCTCTCATCGGCTTTGGGCCATCTTCCTTAAAGGATGACATGAGCCCAGCGAAGAAGCGAGGAGGAGTGCACTGACAAGCATCAACCAGTGTCAGGAGGAGTGCACTGACAAGCATCAACCAGTGTCAGGAGGAGTGCACTGTCAAGCATCGACCAGTGTCTGCCTTAGGGACATTTTCGAGAAGAAGAGCCCCTTGAGCTGAAACAGACTGCACCTCTGACGGTTGTCACGCCACAGTCGCTCATGCCGTCCGAGACACCAACCAGCACTGAGACAACGATCCCTGACCCAGAGTCGCTGTGTAGGCCAGCCTGCAGCTGTCCATCTAGCCTCGCTCACTGAACTGCCTGCTGCCTGATAGCCGCAGCTGTCTCCTGTCTTGATCTCTATCGCAGAAGCAGCAAAGCACCATGAAACAGACTCTACGCTGTCGAGCACCAAGAACTTCTACAAAACCAAGGTACATTGTGTTTCTGTCCCTCTGGTCCTTCTTCGAAGGTCCCTAGTGACCTTTTACGACCCATTGCTCCCTTTCTGCTGAAACCAAGTATGCTTTAACTATTGCGAGTCACTTCCCCAACTACCCCCCTGTCAAAACCATAGGTAGAAGCAGTGGGGTTGCCTCTGGATACTGAGTGATGGGCTCCCATTTCCAGTACAAGGTCCTTCCATTTGGTCTCAATTCAGCCCCACTGGTATTCCCAAGGCTGCAGTGGCCGCTTCTCTGGTCAGAGGACCACCCTCTCTGCCCATACCTTGACGATTGGTTGGTCCAGGCGAAACCCCCAGAGGAAGTTCGGAATACGGCCTGACACGTGGTGGGCAGACCGTTCAGATAGCTACTACCTACTTATACCATCACAACTGACTCCTCCCTGGACGTGAGGGGAGCCACTCTGGGTGACTACAGTGTACATTGTGGACAAGGGAGGACCGGAGGATTTGCATCAACTTGCTCGAGCTAGCGGTCATACAGCTGGCTCTCGGCCATTCCCACCGATGAGCAAGGACCGTTCCACTTGCATGTACTACATCAAGCATGGGGGCACCAGATCGCCCCCCCCCGTGCATTGTTACTATTGAGATCTGGGAATGGGCTATATCCCACAGCATATGGCTTTCTGCAATCCACCTTCCGGGGAGTCCAATCTAGAGACGGAAAGGCTCAGCAGGTTGGGAGTCGACAACTATGAATGGCAGTTGAACATGCAAGTCCTGTTAGAGACCATCAGGATGTGGGGCTAGCCCCACATAGACCTATTCGCCACAGAGCAGATCGGCGATGCCAGAAGTTTGCTTCCTGGCTGGACAGGAGCAGAGGCCCACTGGGGGATGCCCTACTCCTGCAATGGAACAGGATGTGGGTTTACACATTCTCCCTGACCCCACAAAGTCATCTGCAAGATGAGAGAAGCTTGACATTTACGTTTAACTCTAATAGTGCTGCAGTGGCCAGCCAGACCATGGTTTTTGGATCTCATGCAGCTCTTGATGTAGGTCCTGCTCCTCTCCTAGCAGGGCGGGTTGGGCAGTGGTTCACCCCTCCTTGGAGAAATTAGCCCTAGCAGTCTGGTTCCTGAGCATGTAACCCTTTGGCACCTTCACCTGTCTCAGGACAACCTGAACATAATACAGAAGGCAAGAAGTGACTCCACCAGGAGCCAATGCAAGAGCAAATGGACCAGGTTCTGCTGCTGGGCCAAAGAAAGGGGTGCCGACCCATTGGCATGCACACTTGATCATATGCTGTTGTTCTCTGCACATCTGATCTGATATGATAGTTTATTTAGCGCCTATACACAATGTGTTTCAAAGCGCTTCAAGGCAAGGGAGGGAACAAGGGAAAAAACAATGACATTCTTACAGGCCATGAACAGTAAGGTTGTGAAATTATCATACTCGGCCTGACGACATTTCAGATAGTGCAAGAGCTAAAACATAGATAAGGAAGGGAGGGGGAGAGTGGGAAGGAAATGGAAACAGACAGGCGACTACCGTACTAGGCCTGACGACATTTCTGGTAGAGCCGGGAAAAAAAACAAGAGGGGTGCAGAAAGGTAGGGGAGGAATAAAACAAGCGACTATCATATTAGGCCTGACGACATTTCAGATAGTGCTGGAAGGGGTTGGGGAGGAAAAAACCAATAAGGGGAGGGAGGAGGAGGAGACAGACGATGTTGCTATCATACTAGGTCCAGGGACAATTCTGATAGAGTAAGTGCATAGAGGAAAGTAAGGGGAGGAGATAGGAAAAGGGAGAAAGGAAAGGAGAGAACATAGAGTTAGCAGTCAAGAGTGGAGAAGCAAGAGGGGAGAGTGAATACAATTGCAGAAGTCAATAGTAACACATAATGTTGCAAGCCAGGATACAAGATGAAGATGGGAACAGCATGATTCAGGGCCACCATGAGTACAAGATGCAAAGGAAGGTCAGCATGACAGTTGAGAAAGGGTGACTCACCATGAATGAATGAAGTCCATAAAGGTCAAATCCAGCATTGTCCACAAGACAGTGATGGTGAAACCAGAATGTATCAGGACAGACTCCTGCAGAAGTAGGCTTGAGTGGGGTGAGGGGGGAGCAGGGTTGAAAAATCAAGCAAAACAGGCAACACCTGTGTGCGAGAATGGGGGGGGCACAAGGGAACATCACGGGGGGACCAGAGGGAGTAGCACATGTTGGTGCATGCCTACCTGCTGTCTGAGCAGGAGGTCGGGCCCTGGGTCCTCCTGGTCCAAACAGGTCTGAACAGGAATTCCCCTTTTCTTCGTCTGCCCTTCGCTTAGGACACCCGGGCGAGAGACGCCCTTGATCTAATAGTTAGGAGCAGGAAGGAAGAGGCAGGGCTAAGGAGGTGGGTGGTGCTTGCCAAGTGGTGAAAAAGAGAATAAAACAGGAAGGCACCAGGTGGGTGGGGCTTGCAAAGTGGTGGAAAAGAGCGGCAAACGGGAAGGAACCAGGTGGACGGGACTTGCTAAGTGGTGAAAAAGAGCGGCAAACAGAAAGGCACCAGGTGGGCGGGGCTTGTTAAGTGGTGAAAGAGAGCGGCAAACAGGAAGGCACCAGGTGGGCGGGGCTTAGGCCATGTGACCTAGATCCACTTGCACCTGCTACCCAACTGCAAAGGAAAAGAGGCTGGAGGGCTCCTTAAGTAGGGAAAAAGAGCGGCAAACAGGAAGGCACCAGGTGGGCGGGGCTTGCTAAGTGTTGAAAAAGAGAGGCAGGAAGGCACCAGGTGGGCGGGGCTTGCTAAGTGTTGAAAAGAGAGGCAGGAAGGCACCAGGTGGGCGGGGTTTAGGCCAGGTGACCTAGATCCACTTGCACCTGCTCCCCATCTGCCTCCCCATCTGGCAGTCAGGGGTGCAGTCGACACGTGGCATACCTACCTGGCAGCGACAGGTGCTCACAGAAATTCTGACAACTGCGCATTCTCCACTTCCAACCCTGTGGTCAAGCGGCATCTAACAGGTCTGACGAGGTTTTACGCCCTGGTCAAATGTCCACACCCAGTCTGGGACCTCAATGTGGTGCTGGGCGCCATGGCGCATAAGCCATTCGAGCCCATGGCGTCTGTTGATATCAGACTGGTCACAATTAAGATGGCTCTTCTGGTGGGGCCTTACTTCAGCATGTAGGATCGGCGAGGTTCAGGCCCTCGTGGACTCTGAACCCCCATACTACGTTCCATCGTGACAAGGTGCTGCTCCGCACCCACCCTTGGTTTCTCCCGAAAGTGGTGTCTTCATTTCCAATCAATGAGGAAATAGTCTCACCAACTTTCTTTCCCAACCCAAAAGACGAGGCAGAAAAGGTACTACACTGTCTTGATGTCAGGAGAGCCCTGAAGTTCTACCTGGACAGGACAAAAAGGCTTCCGCATGTCAGATGTGTTATTCACCACCTATGGTGGTTCAAAGCCAGGTTGTCCGACATCAAAGGCCTCGATAGATAGGTGAGTGGTTGTGGCCATTCAGGAGGCCTACCAGGGATAGCATATGGAGGTACCAGCAAATCTTCACGCTCATGCCGTCGGGGTGAGGCGGTCACCTTCCAGAGGCATGTGCCGTGGCAAACAATCAGCAGGGCCGCTACCTTGGCTACCCCCTCAGAACTCTGCTCAGCTTCTTTCATCAAATACTGCACTGACAGGCTCTTTCCGTTCATCACAGCCTTGATCAGCAACTCATTCTCATCCAGTAAAGTCCCAGAAAACCTACAAGTAGCCTGGGTAATCAGTGCTCAAAAAACCTACACTGGACCCAAATGTCCTCACCAACTACTGCCCAATGACAACGGTTCCCTTCCTCCTGAAAATATTTGACAGAATCACTTATTTGCAAATTAAAAAATATCTGGAAACCAACAACCACCTCGGTATTCCACAATCAGGCTTCCGCCCCGGTCACTGAACAGGAACCGCCCTATTGGACCTCAAAAGCCAAATGGATCAGATAAGGGACAAAGGCAACATGGCCATTCTTCTCCTACTTGATTTATCTGCAGCTTTTAACCTGGTAAACCACAAGATACTTTGCCAACACCTTGCCTTAACTGCCAACGTCTCGGTCAACGCCATAAAATGAATCTAATCCTTCCTATCCAACCGAACCATGAATCTTCTCTACATCTCCGGCTGCCCCCCAGCCCCAGTCACCTGTGGCGTTCCCCAGGGCTCCTGTGTCTCGCCAGTACTGAACAATGTGTTCACCAAGCCTCTCTTCGACCTCCTAGACAAATTGGGAGTCAAGTATACCAATTATGCAGAAGACGCCCACATACTCCTAACCATTACAGGCAACCATGACATGGACTCAAACTTAATTGATCAAATCTACCTGACCATCCAAGCCTGGATGGCACAACACAAACTCTGCCTAAACGACGAGAAAACAAAACCTCTCATTGGCAGTCAACCTAAGTTTAATAATCTAGCTCAATCCTACAACTCATCATTGACGGCAACATTATCACGGTAGCAAAAGAGGTAAAATCACTAGGTGTATACCTAGACTCGTCGCTCTCCCTAACAAAACATGTCCCAGCTATTGTGGCGGCAGCTGCCTACTCTGCCAAACTA